>NW_027361732.1:63672500-65115000 GCF_039654945.1 Dendrobates tinctorius | reverse complement strand
ATGACGACTACTGGTTGGCCAGCATCCTGGATCCACGCTATAAAGGCAAATTACAAAACATCATGCCACAGGAGAACCTTGACCTAATATTGGCTAATAAACAAGCAACTCTGGTAAATCGGTTGCTTGAGGCATTCCCAGCACACAGCAGCGGTGATGGTTCTCACACGAGCCGTACGGGCCGGGGGCAGCTTGGCAGAGGTGTTCGTGGTGCACACAGCAGAAGTGGCGTTGGAGACAGGGGTTTCATGACAATGTTGTGGACTGATTTTTCAAATACCGCTCACACAACTGGTAATACTGCATCGATGGAAAGTGACAGGAGACAGCAGTTGTCAACTATGGTTACAAACTACTTTTCCTCCCATATCGATGTTCTCCCACACAGGTCATTCCCCTTTGACTATTGGGCCGCTAAACTGGACACCTGGCCTGAATTGGCCCAATATGCCTTACAGGAGCTCGCTTGCCCAGCTGCAAGTGTGCTATCGGAAAGAGTCTTCAGTGCAGCTGGATCAATCCTGACAGAAAAAAGGACCCGTCTGTCAACCCAAAATGTGGATGATCTAACCTTCATTAAAATGAACCACGCATGGGTTTCCAAGGATTTTGTCCCACCTTCCCCTGATGACACATAGGGTGACAGAAAAATGGCTTGCTTTGGTCCACCTCTTCCGGGTACTTCACCTATTTCGCCTTTTGCATCAGCTGAATGTCCAACATCAACATATGCCACTTTCTAAAACTCCCTAACTGTGCTGCCTCCCCCCCCATGGCCGGGGTCACCACCTAGCACACGACACCGTGCGAGTGCCGTTGCCCTGGACAGGTGGGTAGGCCAACTCTTGGGCGCGGGCACTGGCACAGGGTCCCTCATAGTGCAATCAAGTGTCTCTGACGGTGGTGGTGCACACCCGCCGTCAGACACACCGCTGTACTATGAGGGGCCCAGTGCCAGTACCGACGCCCATGAGTGGGCCCCCCTTGCTTGGGCAGGGCCCCAGCATTTGCAATCTTTACCTCTCCCTGCTCCTCCGCTGTGTAATCTGGGCCGTCAAATCCATCCTGTGCCTGACTCCGTCTGAGCCTGCCTCCTGATGTATAGACATATATTTTGAATGTGTACGCTATCCATACATGTTATCCGGGGATACGGTACCCTTTCTAACCTTTGTGCAATCACGTGCAATCCATACTGGGCCTAACACCGTCTGAGCCTGCCTCCTGAGACATATATTTTGAATGTGTACATTATCCATACATGTTATCCGGGGATACGGTACCCTTTCTAACCTTTGTGCAATCACGTGCAATCCATACTGGGCCTAACACCGTCTGAGCCTGCCTCCTGAGACATATATTTTGAATGTGTACGCTATCCATACATGTTATCCGGGGAAACGGTACCCTTTCTAACCTTTGTGCAATCACGTGCAATCCATACTGGGCCTAACACCGTCTGAGCCTGCCTCCTGAGACATATATTTTGAATGTGTACGCTATCCATACATGTTATCCGGGGATACGGTACCCTTTCTAACCTTTGTGCAATCACGTGCAATCCATACTGGGCCTAACACCGTCTGAGCCTGCCTCCTGAGACATATATTTTGAATGTGTACGCTATCCATACATGTTATCTGGGGATACGGTACCCTTTCTAACCTTTGTGCAATCACGTGCAATCCATACTGGGCCTAACACCGTCTGAGCCTGCCTCCTGAGACATATATTTTGAATGTGTACGCTATCCATACATGTTATCCGGGGATACGGTACCCTTTCTAACCTTTGTGCAATCACGTGCAATCCATACTGGGCCTAACACCGTCTGAGCCTGCCTCCTGAGACATATTTTGAATGTGTACGCTATCCATACATGTTATCCGGGGATACGTACCCTTTCTAACCTTTGTGCAATCACGTGCAATCAATACTGGGCCTAACACCGTCTGAGCCTGCCTCCTGATGTATAGACATATATTTTGAATGTGTACGCTATCCATACATGTTATCTGGGGATACGGTACCCTTTCTAACCTTTGTGCAATCACGTGCAATCCATACTGGGCCTAACACCGTCTGAGCCTGCCTCCTGAGACATATATTTTGAATGTGTACGCTATCCATACATGTTATCCGGGGATACGGTACCCTTTCTAACCTTTGTGCAATCACGTGCAATCCATACTGGGCCTAACACCGTCTGAGCCTGCCTCCTGAGACATATATTTTGAATGTGTACGCTATCCATACATGTTATCCGGGGAAACGGTACCCTTTCTAACCTTTGTGCAATCACGTGCAATCCATACTGGGCCTAACACCGTCTGAGCCTGCCTCCTGAGACATATATTTTGAATGTGTACGCTATCCATACATGTTATCTGGGGATACGGTACCCTTTCTAACCTTTGTGCAATCACGTGCAATCCATACTGGGCCTAACACCGTCTGAGCCTGCCTCCTGAGACATATATTTTGAACGTGTACGCTATCCATACATGTTATTCGGGGATACGGTACCCTTTCTAACCTTTGTGCAATCACGTGCAATCCATACTGGGCCTAACACCGTCTGAGCCTGCCTCCTGAGACATATATTTTGAATGTGTACGCTATCCATACATGTTATCTGGGGATACGGTACCCTTTCTAACCTTTGTGCAATCACGTGCAATCCATACTGGGCCTAACACCGTCTGAGAATGATAGATGGGGCCCACCATACACTGGAACATTCCAAAGGTGCACATCAGACACTGGAGCAGCATTTACAGGGCCCATTATACACTAGAGCATTAGAAATGGGGCCCATTATGTTTGGAGCAGTATTTGGGCCCATAAGACAGTAGAGCTTCATCCATGGGGACCAACATATACTGTAGCATTATGTGGAGCTCATCATATACTGTTTCAAACATTATATGGGACCAATGATTCTGTATGGAGAAATAGATGGGCCTCGTCATGAGATGTAAAAAGTGAGGTATTTTTCATTGTACTATACCGCTATTTCTCTGCCGTATCGGAGCATGATGAGTTGTGGTATGTGTTAAAGGGGCGCTCTTTCGCCCAGGGCACATGAAAACCTGGAGCCAGCCCTCCCCCCCACAGTCTGTAGCCAAATAACCCCCATTTTTCAGTGCGTAACTTGTATTATGAAGTTAATTAAGGTTGACAAGCTTAAGTAAAAAGAATTGATGCTTTTGGCATTCAAATGGGCACTGTTGGTGTGTTTCCTGTCCTCCTCTCACTGCCAACTTTTATTCCCCATTGACTTACATTGGGTTTCGTGTTTCGGGACGACCCCGACTTTTCCCTATAATTGGACGATCTTGCTCGACCCGACTTTTGGAAAAGTAGGGTTTCACGAAACGAAACGCGACCCTAAAAAACCAAAAGTCGTCTCAACTCTACCCGGGGGTCTGTGCGGACTGCCAGGGGTCTGTACCGGCCCGCCGGGGGGGCTGTGCCGGCCTGCCGGTGGTCTGTATCGACTGTCCGGGGGTCTGTGCAGGCTGCGGTGGGCTGTGCCAGCCTGTCGGTGGTCTGTACCGACTGTTCGGGGGTCTGTGCAGGCTGCGGGGGTCTGTACCGGCCTGCCGGGGGTCTGTGCCGGCCTGCCGGTGGTCTGTACCGACTGTCCGGGGGTCTGTGCAGGCTGCGGCGGTCTGTACCGGCCTGCCGGGGGGCTGTGCCGACTGTCCGGTGGTCTGTGCAGGCTGCGGGGGTCTGTGCAGGATCGTCCGATGGGACTACAAGTCCCATCAGGCGATGCCTGCTACCATGACGGTGATTGACACAGTAGCCAATGATGGGACAGTAGGAGTCCCATCATCCGGCCTATGTGTTGAATGTAAAAAAAAAAATACATACTACATACATACTACATGCTACATACATACTACATATATACCACATGCAACATGCATACAACATATATACTACATGCATGCAACATACATACTACACATAGACTACATGCATGGAACATGCATACTACATATATACCACATGCATGCAACATGCATACTACATATATACCACATGCATGCAACATGCATACTACATATATACCACATATATACTACATGCATGCAACATACATATATACTACATACATGCAACATACATATATACTACATATATACTACATGCAACATGCATTCTACATATATACTACATGCATGCAACATACATACATACTACATATATACCACATGCATGCAACATACATACATACTACTAGTGTTGAGCATTCCGATACTGCAAATATCAGCTTTCGGACGATATTCGCTGTATCGGAATTCCGATACTGAGTACCGATATTTTTTCAATATCGGAATTGGAAGTTCCCATAATGGAAAGAGCCACTGCTGTGGCTCTGATTGGCTGCCGAAATGACGTCATCATGATGCACGGTCTGTGCGCATCATGATGCGCCGTCAGTTCGGGCCTTCCGGGGGGTCTATGCCGAATGCCCGGGGGTCTGTACCGGCCTGCCGGGGGTCTGTGCTGACTGCACAGAGCTCTGTACCGGCCTTCCGGGGGTCTGTGCCGACTACCCGTGGGACTGTGCCGACTGCCCGGGGGTCTGAGCGGACTGCCGGGGGTCTGTACCAGCCTGCCCGGGGGCTGTGCCGGCCTGCCTGTGGTCTGTACAGACTTTCCGGGGGTCTGAGTGGACTGCCGGGGGTCTGTAATGGCCTGCTGGGAGGCTGTGCCGGCCTGCCGGGGGGCTGTGCCGACTGTCCGGGGGTCTGAGTGGCCTGCCGGGGGTCTGTACCAGCCTGACGGGGGGCTGTGCCGGCCTGCCGGTGGTCTGTACTGACTGTCCGGGGATCTGTGCAGGATGAGGGGGTCTGTACCGGCCTGCCGGGGGGCTGTGCCGGCCAGCAGGTGGTCTGTACCGACTGTCCGGGGGTCTGGGCAGACTGCAGGGGTCTGTACCGGCCTGCCAAGGGGCTGTGCCGGCCTGCCGGTGGTCTGTACCGACTGTTCGGGGGTCTGAGCGGCCTGCCGGGGGTCTGTAACAGCCTGCCGTGGGGCTGTGCTGGCCTGCCGGTGGTCTGTACCGACTGTCTGGGGATCTGTGCAGGCTGCAGGGGTCTGTACCGGCCTGCTGGGGGCTGTGCCGGCCTGCCGGGGGGCTGTGCCGACTGTCGGGGGTCTATGCAGGCTGCGGGGGGTCTGTACCGGCCTGCCGAGGGGCTGTGCCGGCCTGCCGGTGGTCTGTACCGACTGTCCGGGGGTTTGAGCGGCCTGCCGGGGGTCTGTAACAGCCTGCCGGGGGGCTGTGCTGGCCTGCCGGTGGTCTGTACCGACTGTCTGGGGATCTGTGCAGGCTGCAGGGGTCTGTACCGGCCTGCTGGGGGGCTGTGCCGGCCTGCCGGTGGTCTGTACCAACTCTCCGGGGGTCTGTGCAGGCTGCGGGGGTCTGTACCGGCCTGCCGGGGGCTGTGCCGCCTTAAGTCGGTGGTCTGTACCGACTGTCCGGTGGTCTGAGCGGACTGCCGGGTGTCTGTACCGGCCTGCCGGGGGGCTATGCCGGCCTGCTGGTGGTCTGTACTGACTGTCCAGAGGTCTGAGCGGACTGCCGGGGGTCTGTACCGGCCTGCCGGGGGGATGTGCCGGCCTGCCGGGGGGCTGTTCCGACTGTCAGGGGGTCTGTGCAGGCTGCGGGGGTCTGTACCGGCCTGCCGAGGGGCTGTGCCGGCCTGCTGGTGGTCTGTACTGACTGTCCGGGGGTCTGAGCGGACTGCTGTGGGTCTGTACCAGCCTGCCGGGGGGCTGTGCCGGCCTGCCGGGGGTCTGTACCGACTGTCCAGGGGTCTGTGCAGGCTGCAGGGGTCTGTACCGGCCTGCCGGGGGCCTGTACCGGACTGACGGAGGTCTGTATCGACTGTCCGGGGGTCTGAGCGGACTGCCGGGGGGTCCATACCAGCCTGCCGGGGGGCTGTGCTGGCCTGCTGGTGGTCGGTACTGACTGTCCAGGGGTCTCTGCAGGCTGCGGGGGTCTGTACCGGCCTGCCGGGGGGCTGTGCCAGCCTGCCGGTGGTCTGTACTGACTGCAGGGGGTCTGAGCGGACTGCCAGGGGTCTGGACCGGCCTGCTGGGGGGCTGTGCCGACTGTCCGGGGGTCTGTGCATGCTGCGGGGCTCTGTACCGGCCTGCCGAGGGGCTGTGCCGGCCTGGCGGTGGTCTGTACCGACTGTCCAGGGGTCTGAGCGGACTGCCGGGGGTCTGTAACAGCCTGCCGGGGGGCTGTGCCGGCCTGCCGGTGGTCTGTGCCGGCCTGCCGGGGGGCTTTGCCGATTGTCGGGGGTCTGTGCAGGCTGCGGGGGTCTGTACCGGCTTGCCGATGGGCTGTGCCGGAATGCCGGTGGTCTGTACCGACTGTCCGGGGGTCTGAGCGGCCTGCCGCGGGTCTGTACCAGCCTGCCGGGGGGCTGTGCCGGCCTGCCGGTGGTCTGTACTGACTGTCCAGGGGTCTGTGCAGGCTGCGGGGGTCTGTACCGGCCTGCCGGAGGGCTGTGCTGGTCTGCCGGTGGACTGTACCGACTGTCTGGGGGTCTGTGCAGGCTGCGGGGGTCTATACCGGCCTGCCAGGGGGCTGTGCCGGCCTGCCGGTGGTCTGTACCGACCGTCCGGGGGTCTGAGCGGACTGCCGGGGGTCTGTACCGGCCTGCCGGGGGGCTGTGCCGGCCTGCCGGTGGTCTGTACTGACTGTCCGGGCATCTGAGCGGACTGACGGGGGTTTGTACCGGCCTGCCGGGGGGCTGTGCCGACTGTCGGGGGGTTTGTGCAGGCTGCGGGGGGTCTGTACCGGCCTGCCGAGGGGCTGTGCCGGCCTGCCGGTGGTCTGTACCGACTGTCCGTGGGTCTGTGCGGACTGCTGGGGATCTGTACCAGCCTGCCGGGTGGCTGTACCGGCCTGCCGGGGGGCTGTGCCGGCCTGCCGGTGGTCTGTGCCAGCTTGCCTGGGGGCTGTGCCGACTGTTGGGGGTCTGTGCAGGCTGCGGGGGTCTGTACCGGCCTGCCGAGGAGCTGTGCTGGCCTGACGGTGGTCTATACCGACTTTCCGGGGGTCTGAGCGGACTGCCGGGGGGTCTATACCAACTGCCGGGGGTCTGAGCGGACTGCCGGGGGTCTGTACCAGCCTGCTGGGGGGCTGTGCCGACTGTCCGGGGGTCTGTGCAGGCTGCGGGGGTCTGTACCGGCCTGCCGAGGGGCTGTGCCGGCCTGCCGGGGGGCTGTGCCGGCCTGCCGGTGGTCTGTGTCGGCCTGCCGGGGGGCTGTGCTGACTGTTGGGGGTCTGTGCAGGCTGCGGGGGTCTGTACCGGCCTGCCGAGGGGCTGTGCTGGCCTGACGGTGGTCTATACCGACTGTCCGGGGGTCTGAGCGGACTGCCGGGGGGTCTATACCAACTGCCGGGGGTCTGAGCGGACTGCCGGGGGTCTGTACCAGCCTGCTGGGGGGCTGTGCCGACTGTCCGGGGGTCTGTGCAGGCTGCGGGGGTCTGTACCGGCCTGCCGAGGGGCTGTGCCGGCCTGCCGGTGGTCTGTGTCGGCCTGCCGGGGGGCTGTGCTGATTGTTGGGGGTCTGTGCAGGCTGCGGGGGTCTGTACCGGCCTGCCGAGGGGCTGTGCTGGCCTGACGGTGGTCTATACCGACTGTCCGGGGGTCTGAGCGGACTGACGGGGGGTCTGTACCAGCCTGCCGGTGGTCTGTACTGACTGTCCGGGGGTCTGTGCAGGCTGCGGGGGTCTGTACCGGCCTGCCGGGGGCTGTGCCAGCCTGCCGGTGGTCTGTACCGACTGTCGGGGGTCTAAGCGGACTGCCGGGGGTCTGTACCAGCCTGCTGGGGGGCTGTGCCGACTATCCGGGGGTCTGTGCAGGCTGCGGGGGTCTGTACCGGCCTGCCGAGGGGCTGTGCCGGCCAGCCGGGGGGCTGTGCCGGCCTGCTGGTGGTCTGTACTGACTGTCCGAGGTCTGAGCGGACTGCCGGGGGTCTGTACCGGCCTGCCGGGGGGCTGTGCCGGCATGCCGGGGGGCTGTTCCGACTGTCAGGGGGTCTGTGCAGGCTGCGGGGGTCTGTACCGTCGTGCCGAGGGGCTGTGCCGGCCTGCTGATGGTCTGTACCGACTGTCCGGGGGTCTGAGCGGACTGCTGTGGGTCTGTACCAGCCTGCCGGGGGGCTGTGCCGGCCTGCCGGTGGTCTGTACCGACTGTCCAGGGGTCTGAGCGGACTGCCGGGGGTCTGTACCAGCCTGCCTGGGGGCTGTGCCGGCCTGCCGGTGGTCTGTGCCGGCCTGCCGGGGGGCTGTGCCGATTGTCGGGGGTCTGTGCAGGCTGCGGGGGTCTGTACCGGCTTGCCGAGGGGCTGTGCCGGCCTGCCGGTGGTCTGTACCGACTGTCCGGGGGTCTGAGCGGCCTGCCGGGGGTCTGTACCAGCCTGCCGGGGGGCTGTGCCGGCCTGCCGGTGGTCTGTACCGACTGTCCAGGGATCTGTGCAGGCTGCGGGGGTCTGAACCAGCCTGCCGGGGGGCTGTGCTGGTCTGCCGGTGGACTGTACCGACTGTCCGGCGGTCTGTGCAGGCTGCGGGGGTCTGTACCGGCCTGCCAGGGGGCTGTGCCGGCCTGCCGGTGGTCTGTACCGACCATCCGGGGGTCTGAGCGGACTGCCGGGGGTCTGTACCGGCCTGACGGGGGGCTGTGCCGGCCTGCCGGTGGTCTGTACTGACTGTCCGGGGGTCTTAGCTGACTGACGGGGGTTTGTACCGGCCTGCCGGGGGGCTGTGCCGACTGTCGGGGGGTTTGTGCAGGCTGCGGGGGGTCTGTACCGGCCTGCCGAGGGGCTGTGCCGGCCTGCCGGTGGTCTGTACCGACTGTCCGTGGGTCTGTGCGGACTTCTGGGAGTCTGTACCGGCCTGCCGGGGGTCTGTACCGGCCTGCCAGGGGGCTGTGCCGACTGTTGGGGGTCTGTGCAGGCTGCGGGGGTCTGTACCGGCCTGCCGAGGAGCTGTGCTGGCCTGACGGTGGTCTATACCGACTGTCCGGTGGTCTGAGCGGACTGCCGGGGGGTCTGTACCAATTGCCGGGGGTCTGAGCAGACTGCCGGGGGTCTGTACCAGCCTGCTGGGGGGCTGTGCCGACTGTCCGGGGTCTGTGCAGGCTGCGGGGGTCTGTACCGGCCTGCCGGGGGGCTGTCTGTGTCGGCCTGCCGGGGGGCTGTGCCGACTGTTGGGGGTCTGTGCAGGCTGCGGGGGTCTGTACCGGCCTGCCGAGGGGCTGTGCTGGCCTGACGGTGGTCTATACCGACTGTCCGGGGATCTGAGCGGCCTGCCGGGGGTCTGTACCAGCCTGCCGGTGGTCTGTACTGACTGTCCGGGGGTCTGTGCAGGCTGCGGGGGTCTGTACCGGCCTGCCGGGGGCTGTTCCAGCCTGCCGGTGGTCTGTACCGACTGCTGGGGGTCTGAGCGGACTGCCGGGGGTCTGTACCAGCCTGCTGGGGGGCTGTGCCGACTATCCGGGGGTCTGTGCAGGCTGCGGGGGTCTGTACCGGCCTGCCGAGGGGCTGTGCCGGCCTGCCGGTGGTCTGTGCCGGCCTGCCGGGGGCTGTGCTGACTGTCGGGGGTCTGTGCAGGCTGCGGGGGTCTGTACCGGCCTGCCGAGGGGCTCTGCCGGCCTGCCGGTGGTCTGTACCGACTGTCCGAGGCTCTGTGCAGGCTGCGGGGGTCTGTACCGGCCTGCTGGGGGGCTGTGCCAGCCTGCCGGTGGTCTGTACCGACTGTCCGGGGGTCTGAGCGGACTGCCGGGGGTCTGTACCGGCCTGCCGGGGGGCTGTGCCGACTGTCCGGGGGTCTGTGCAGGCTGCGGGTGTCTGTACCGGCCTGCCAAGGGGCTGTGCCGGCCTGCCGGTGGTCTGTACCGACTGTCCGGGGGTCTGTGCAGGCTGCGGGGGTCTGTACCGGCCTGCCGGGGGGCTGTGCCGCCTTGCCTGTGTTCTGTACCGACTGTCCGGGGGTCTGAGCGGAATGCCGGGGGTCTGTACCGGCCTGCCGGGGGGCTGTGCCGGCCTGCCGGTGGTCTGTACTGACTGTCCGGGGGTCTGAGCGGACTGCCGGGGGTCTGTACCGGCCTGCCGGGGGGCTGTGCCGGCCTGCCAGGGGGCTGTGCCGACTGTCAGGGGGTCTGTGCAGGCTGCGGGGGTCTGTACCGGCCTGCCAAGGGGCTGTGCCGGCCTGCCGGTGGTCTGTACCGACTGTCCAGGGATGTTAGCGGACTGCCGGGGGTCTGTACCAGCCTGCCGGGGGGCTGTGCCTGCCTGCCGGTGGTCTGTACCGACTGTCTTGGGGTCTGTGCAGGCTGCGGGGGTCTGTACCGGCCTGCTGGGGGGCTGTGCCAGCCTGCCGGTGGTCTGTACCGACTGTCTGGGGGTCTGAGCGGACTGACGGGGGTCTGTACCGGCCTGCCAGGGGGCTGTGCCGACTGTCCGGGGGTCTGTGCAGGCCGCGGGTGTCTGTACCGGCCTGCCAAGGGGCTGTGCCGGCCTGCAGGTGGTCTGTACCGACTGTCCGGGCGTCTGTGCAGGCTGCGGGGGTCTGTACCGGCCTGCCGGGGGGCTGTGCCGCCTTGCCTGTGGTCTGTACCGACTGTCCGGGGGTCTGAGCGGACTGCCGGGGGTCTGTACCGGCCTGCCGGGGGGCTGTGCCGGCCTGCCGGTGGTCTGTACTGACTGTCCGGGGGTCTGAGCGGACTGCCAGGGGTCTGTACCGGCCTGCCCTGGGGCTGTGCCGGCCTGCCGGGGGGCTGTACCGACTGTCAGGGGGTCTGTGCAGGCTGCGGGGGTCTGTACCGGCCTGCCGAGGGGCTGTGCCGGCCTGCCGGTGGTCTGTACCGACTGTCCAGGGATGTTAGCGGACTGCCGGGGGTCTGTACCGACTGTCTTGGGGTCTGTGCAGGCTGCGGGGGTCTGTACCGGCCTGCTGGGGGGCTGTGCCAGCCTGCCGGTGGTCTGTACCGACTGTCTGGGGGTCTGAGCGGACTGCCGGGGGTCTGTACCGGCCTGCTGGGGGGCTGTGCCGACTGTCCGGGGGTCTGTGCAGGCCGCGGGTGTCTGTACCGGCCTGCCAAGGGGCTGTGCCGGCCTGCCGGTGGTCTGTACCGACTGTCCGGGGGTCTGTGCAGGCTGCGGGGGTCTGTACCGGCCTGCCGGGGGCTGTGCCGCCTTGCCGGTGGTCTGTACCGACTGTCCGGGGGTCTGAGCGGACTGCCGGGGGTCTGTACCGGCCTGCCAGGGGGCTATGCCGGCCTGCCGGTGGTCTGTACTGACTGTCTGGGGGTCTGAGCGGACTGCCGGGGGTCTGTACCGGCCTGCCGGGGGTCTGTACCGGCCTGCCAGGGGGCTGTGCCGGCCTGCCGGTGGTCTGTGTCGGCCTGCCGGGGGGCTGTGCCGGCCTGCCGGTGGTCTGTGTCGGCCTGCCGGGGGGCTGTGCCGACTGTCGGGGGTCTGTGCAGGCTGCGTGGGTCTGTACCGGCCTGCCGAGGGGCTGTGCCGGCCTGACGGTGGTCTGTATCGACTGTCCGGGGGTCTGAGCGGACAGCCGGGGGGTCTGTACCAGCCTGCCGGGGGGCTGTGCCGGCCTGCTGGTGGTCGGTACTGACTGTCCGGGGGTCTGTGCAGGCTGCGGGGGTCTGTACCGGCCTGCCGGGGGACTGTGCCAGCCTGCCGGTGGTCTGTACCGACCGTCCGGGCGTCTGAGCGGACTGCCGGGGGTCTGTACCGGCCTGCCGGGGGGCTGTGCCGCCTTGCCTGTGTTCTGTACCGACTGTCCGGGGGTCTGAGCGGAATGCCGGGGGTCTGTACCGGCCTGCCGGGGGGCTGTGCCGGCCTGCCGGTGGTCTGTACTGACTGTCCGGGGGTCTGAGCGGACTGCCGGGGGTCTGTACCGGCCTGCCGGGGGGCTGTGCCGGCCTGCCAGGGGGCTGTGCCGACTGTCAGGGGGTCTGTGCAGGCTGCGGGGGTCTGTACCGGCCTGCCAAGGGGCTGTGCCGGCCTGCCGGTGGTCTGTACCGACTGTCCAGGGATGTTAGCGGACTGCCGGGGGTCTGTACCAGCCTGCCGGGGGGCTGTGCCTGCCTGCCGGTGGTCTGTACCGACTGTCTTGGGGTCTGTGCAGGCTGCGGGGGTCTGTACCGGCCTGCTGGGGGGCTGTGCCAGCCTGCCGGTGGTCTGTACCGACTGTCTGGGGGTCTGAGCGGACTGACGGGGGTCTGTACCGGCCTGCCAGGGGGCTGTGCCGACTGTCCGGGGGTCTGTGCAGGCCGCGGGTGTCTGTACCGGCCTGCCAAGGGGCTGTGCCGGCCTGCAGGTGGTCTGTACCGACTGTCCGGGCGTCTGTGCAGGCTGCGGGGGTCTGTACCGGCCTGCCGGGGGGCTGTGCCGCCTTGCCTGTGGTCTGTACCGACTGTCCGGGGGTCTGAGCGGACTGCCGGGGGTCTGTACCGGCCTGCCGGGGGGCTGTGCCGGCCTGCCGGTGGTCTGTACTGACTGTCCGGGGGTCTGAGCGGACTGCCAGGGGTCTGTACCGGCCTGCCCTGGGGCTGTGCCGGCCTGCCGGGGGGCTGTACCGACTGTCAGGGGGTCTGTGCAGGCTGCGGGGGTCTGTACCGGCCTGCCGAGGGGCTGTGCCGGCCTGCCGGTGGTCTGTACCGACTGTCCGGGGGTCTGTGCAGGCTGCGGGGGTCTGTACCGGCCTGCCGGGGGCTGTGCCGCCTTGCCGGTGGTCTGTACCGACTGTCCGGGGGTCTGAGCGGACTGCCGGGGGTCTGTACCGGCCTGCCAGGGGGCTATGCCGGCCTGCCGGTGGTCTGTACTGACTGTCTGGGGGTCTGAGCGGACTGCCGGGGGTCTGTACCGGCCTGCCGGGGGTCTGTACCGGCCTGCCAGGGGGCTGTGCCGGCCTGCCGGTGGTCTGTGTCGGCCTGCCGGGGGGCTGTGCCGGCCTGCCGGTGGTCTGTGTCGGCCTGCCGGGGGGCTGTGCCGACTGTCGGGGGTCTGTGCAGGCTGCGTGGGTCTGTACCGGCCTGCCGAGGGGCTGTGCCGGCCTGACGGTGGTCTGTATCGACTGTCCGGGGGTCTGAGCGGACAGCCGGGGGGTCTGTACCAGCCTGCCGGGGGGCTGTGCCGGCCTGCTGGTGGTCGGTACTGACTGTCCGGGGGTCTGTGCAGGCTGCGGGGGTCTGTACCGGCCTGCCGGGGGACTGTGCCAGCCTGCCGGTGGTCTGTACCGACCGTCCGGGCGTCTGAGCGGACTGCCGGGGGTCTGTACCGGCCTGCTGGGGGGCTGTGCCGACTGTCCGGAGGTCTGTGCAGGCTGCGGGGGTCTGTACCGGCCTGCCGAGGGGCTGTGCCGTCCTGCTGATGTTCTGTACCGACTGTCCAGGCGTCTGAGCGGACTGCCGGGGGTCTGTACCAGCCTGCCGGGGGGCTGTGCCGGCCTGCCGGTGGTCTGTGCCGGCCTGCCGGGGGGCTGTGCCGATTGTCGGGGGTCTGTGCAGGCTGCGGGGGTCTGTACCGGCTTGCCGAGGGGCTGTGCCGGCCTGCCGGTGGTCTGTACCGACTGTCTGGGGGTCTGAGCGGCCTGCCGGGGGGCTGTGCCGCCCTTCCGGTGGTCTGTACCGACTGTCCAGGGATCTGTGCAGGCTGCGGGGGTCTGTACCGGCCTGCCGGGGGGGCTGTGCCGGTCTGCCGGTGGTCTGTACCGACTGTCCGGGGGTCTGTGCAGGCTGCAGGGGTCTGTACCGGCCTGCCGGGGGGCTGTGCCGGCCTGCCGGGGGGCTGTGCCGGCCTGCCGGTGGTCTGTACCGACCGTCCGGGGGTCTGAGCGGACTGCCGGTGGTCTGTACCGGCCTGCCGAGGGGCTGTGCCGGCCTGCCGGTGGTCTGTACTGACTGTCCGGGGGTTTGAGCGGACTGCCGGGGGTTTGTACCGGCTTGCCGGGGGCTGTGCTGGCCTGCCGGGGGGCTGTGCCGACTGTCGGGGGGTTTGTGCAGGCTGCGGGGGGTCTGTACCGGCCTGCCGAGGGGCTGTGCCGGCCTGCTGGTGGTCTGTACCGACTGTCCGGGGGTCTGAGTGGACTGCTGGGGGTCTGTACCAGCCTGCCGGGGGGCTGTACCGGCCTGCCCGGGGGCTGTGCGGGCCTGCCGTTGGTCTGTGTCGGCCTGCCGGGGGGCTGTGCCGACTGTTGGGGGTCTGTGCAGGCTGCGGGGGTCTGTACCGGCCTGCCGAGGGGCTGTGCTGGCCTGATGGTGGTCTATACCTACTGTCTGGGGGTCTGAGCGGACTGCCGGGGGGTCTGTACCAGCCTGCCGGGGGGCTGTGCCGGCCTGCCGGTGGTCTGTACTGACTGTCCTGGGGTCTGTGCAGGCTCCGGGGGTCTGTTCCGGCCTGCCGGGGGCTGTGCCAGCCTGCCGGTGGTCTGTACCGACTGCCGGGGGTCTGAGCGGACTGCCGGGGGTCTGTACCAGCCTGCTGGGGGGCTGTGCCGACTGTCCGGGGGTCTGTGCAGGCTGCGGGTGTCTGTACCGGCCTGCCGAGGGGCTGTGCCGGCCTGCCGGTGGTCTGTGCCGGCCTGCCGGGGGGCTGTGCTGACGGTCGGGGGTCTGTGCAGGCTGCGGGGGTCTGTACCGGCCTGCCGAGGGGCTGTGCCGGCCTGCCGGTGGTCTGTACCGACTATCCGTGGATGTGAGTGGACTGCCGGGGGTCTGTACTAGCCTGCCGGGGGGGCTGTGCCGGCCTGCCGGTGGTCTGTACTGACTGTCCGGGGGTCTGTGCAGGCTGCGGGGGTCTGTACCGGCCTGCTGGGGGGCTTTGCCAGCCTGCCGGTGGTGTGTTCCGACTGTCCGGGGGTCTGTGCAGGCTGCGGGTGTCTGTACCGGCCTGCCAAGGGGCTGTGCCGGCCTGCCGGTGGTCTGTACCGACAGTCCGGGGGTCTGTGCAGGCTGCGGGGGTCTGTACCGGCCAGCCGGGGGGCTGTGCCGGCCTGCCAGTGGTCTGTACCGACTGTCCGGGGGTCTGTGCAGGCTGCGGGGGTCTCTACCGGCCTGCCGAGGGGCTGTGCCGGCCTGCCGGTGGTCTGTACCGACTGTCCGGCGGTCTGAGCGGACTGCCGGGGGTCTGTACCAGCCTGCTGGGGGGGCTGTGCCGGCCTGCCGGGGGGCTGTGCCGGCCTGCCGGTGGTCTGTACCGACTGTCCGGGGGTCTGTGCAGGCTGCAGGGGTCTGTACCGGCCTGCCGGGGGGCTGTGCCGGCCTGCCGATGGTCTGTACTGACTGTCCGGGGGTCTGTGCAGGCTGCTGGGGTCTGTACCGGCCTGCCGGGGGGGCTGTGCCGGCCTGCCGGTGGTCTGTACCGACTGTCCGGGGGTCTGTGCAGGCTGCGGTGATCTGTGCAGGATCGTCCTACAAGTCCCATCGGGCGATGCCTGCTACCATGACGGTGATTGTCACATTAGCCAATGATGGGACAGTAGTAGTCCCATCATCCAGCCTATGTGTTGAATGTACAAAAAAAATACATACTACATGCTACATACATACTACATACATGCTACATACATGCAACATACATACTACATGCATACTACATATATACTACATTCATACATACTACATACATACTACATGCTACATACATGCTGCATACATACTATATATAATACATGCATGCAACATGCATACTACATATATACTACATATATACCACATGCTTGCAACATGCATACTACATATATACTACATGCAACATGCATACTACATATAAACTACATGCATGCAACATACATACAGCATATATACTACATGCATGCAACATGCATATACACAACATATATACTACATGCAACATACATACTACATATATACCACATGCATGCAACATGCATACTACATATATACCACATATATACTACATGCATGCAACATACATATATGCTACATATATAATACATGCAACATACATACTTCATATATACTACATGCATGCAACATACATATATACAACATATATACTACATGCATGCAACATACGTACAACATATATACTACATGCATGCAACATGCATATATACAACATATATACTACATGCAACATACATACTACATATATACCACATGCATTCAACATGCATACTACATATATACCACATATATACTACATGCATGCAAAATACATACTACATATATACCACATGCATGCAACATGCATACTACATATATACTACATGCAACATGCATACTACATATATACTACATGCATGCAACACACATACTACATATATACTACATACATGCAACATACATACTGCATACATGCTACATATATACTACATGCATACTACATATATACCACATGCATGCAACATGCATACTACATATATACCACATATATACTACATGCATGCAACATACATATATACTACATATAAACTACATGCATGCAACATACATATATACAACATATATACTACATGCAACATGCATACTACATATATACCACATGCATGCAACATACATATATGCAACATATATACTACATGCAACATGCATACTACATATATACCACATGCATGCAACATACATATATGCAACATATATACTACATGCAACATGCATACTACATATATACTACATGCATGCAACATAGATACTACATATATACCACATGCATGCAATATGCATACCACATATATACTACTTGCATGCAACATGCATACTACATATATACCACATATATTCTACATGCATGCAACATACATATATACTACATGCAACATGCATACTACATGCATGCAACATACATACTACATATATACCACATACATGCAACATGCATACTACATATACCACATATATACTACATGCATGTAACATACATACATGCAAGATATATACTACATGCATGCAACATGGATACTTCATATATACAACATATATACTACATGCATGCAACATACATATATACTACATGCAACATACATACTACATGTATACCACATGCATGCTACATATATACTACATGCATGCAACATACATATATACTGCATGCATGCAACATACATACTACATATATACCACATGCATGCAACATGCATGCTACATATATACTACATATATACTACATGCATGCAACATACATATATACTACATACAATACATTCATACAATACATACATATAGACATACAGTACATATAACATAGAGTACATACTCACCATCACTTGTCACTTTGATCCACGAAGTCATTGTCATTTTTGGAATAAATATTAAAATAACAAACAAACAATATACTCCCTGATCCGCAGAAATCAACGAATGTCCCACGACGATCTTGCGTGGAGAACAGCAGCATCAGCTGATGCTACCGTTCTCTACGGGCTCCAGGAAACCAGTGTAGGGAGGTAGGTATCCTTCTGCCCTGTATTCCTCCGCCACTGTAAAAAAAAAAAGTCACTAGTCTCACTTTATGGCAAAAGCTGCATGGGAAATTTCTCACACAGCAATGCCATAAAATGAGCATCAGGGAGTATATTGTTTGTTATTTTAATATTTATTCCAAAGATGACAATGGCTTCGGGTATCAAAGTGACAAGTGATGGTGAGTATTTACTCTATGTTATATGTACTGTATGTCTATATGTATGTATTGTATGAATGTATTGTATGCAGTATGTATGTATGTTGCATGCATGTAGTATATATGTAGTATGCATGTTGCATGCATGTGGTATATATGTAGTATGTATGTTGTATGAATGTAGTATATATGTAGTATGCATGTTGCATGCATGTGGTATATATGTAGTATGTATGTATGTTGCATGCATGTAGCATATATGTATGTTGCATGCATGTAGTATATACAGTGGGGCAAAAAAGTATTTAGTCAGTCAGCAATAGTGCAAGTTCCACCACTTAAAAAGATGAGAGGCGTCTGTAATTTACATCATAGGTAGACCTCAACTATGGGAGACAAACTGAGAAAAAAAAATCCAGAAAATCACATTGTCTGTTTTTTTTTTCATTTTATTTGCATATTATGGTGGAAAATAAGTATTTGGTCAGAAACAAGCAATCAAGATTTCTGGCTCTCACAGACCTGTAACTTCTTCTTTAAGAGTCTCCTCTTTCCTCCACTCATTACCTGTAGTAATGGCACCTGTTTAAACTTGTTATCAGTATAAAAAGACACCTGTGCACACCCTCAAACAGTCTGACTCCAAACTCCACTATGGTGATGACCAAAGAGCTGTCAAAGGACACCAGAAACAAAATTGTAGCCCTGCACCAGGCTGGGAAGACTGAATCTGCAATAGCCAACCAGCTTGGAGTGAAGAAATCAACTGTGGGAGCAATAATTAGAAAATGGAAGACTTACAAGACCACTGATAATCTCCCTCGATCTGGTGCTCCACACAAAATCCCACCCCGTGGGGTCAGAATGATCACAAGAACGGTGAGCAAAAATCCCAGAACCACGCGGGGGGACCTAGTGAATGAACTGCAGAGAGCTGGGACCAATGTAGCAAGGCCTATCATAAGTAACACACTACGCCACCATGGACTCAGATCCTGCAGTGCCAGACGTGTCCCACTGCTTAAGCCTGTACATGTCCGGGCCCGTCTGAAGTTTGCTAGAGAGCATTTGGATGATCCAGAGGAGTTTTGGGAGAATGTCCTATGGTCTGATGAAACCAAACTGGAACTGTTTGGTAGAAACACAACTTGTCGTGTTTGGAGGAAAAAGAATACTGAGTTGCATCCATCAAACACCATACCTACTGTAAAGCATGGTGGTGGAAACATCATGCTTTGGGGCTGTTTCTCTGCAAAGGGGCCAGGACGACTGATCCGGGTACATGAAAGAATGAATGGGGCCATGTATCGTGAGATTTTGAGTGCAAACCTCCTTCCATCAGCAAGGGCATTGAAGATGAAACGTGGCTGGGTCTTTCAACATGACAATGATCCAAAGCACACCGCCAGGGCAACGAAGGAGTGGCTTCATAAGAAGCATTTCAAGGTCCTGGAGTGGCCTAGCCAGTCTCCAGATCTCAACCCTATAGAAAACCTTTGGAGGGAGTTGAAAGTCCATGTTGCCAAGCGAAAAGCCAAAAACATCACTGCTCTAGAGGAGATCTGCATGGAGGAATGGGCCAACATACCAACAACAGTGTGTGGCAACCTTGTGAAGACTTACAGAAAACGTTTGACCTCTGTCATTGCCAACAAAGGATATATCACAAAGTATTGAGATGAAATTTTGTTTCTGACCAAATACTTATTTTCCACCATAATATGCAAATAAAATGAAAAAAAAAACAGACAATGTGATTTTCTGGATTTTTTTTCTCAGTTTGTCTCCCATAGTTGAGGTCTACCTATGATGTAAATTACAGACACCTCTCATCTTTTTAAGTGGTGGAACTTGCACTATTGCTGACTGACTAAATACTTTTTTGCCCCACTGTATGTGGTATATATGTAGTATGCATGTTGCATGCATGTGGTATATATGTAGTATGTATGTATGTTGCATGCATGTAGTATGCATGTTGCATGTATGTAGTATTTATGTAGCATGTAGTATGGATTTTTTTTTTTGCATTCAACACATAGGCCGGATGATGGGACTACTACTGTCCCATCATTGGCTAATGTGTCAATCACCGTCATGGTAGCAGGCATCGACGATGACTGCACAGACCCCCGCAGCCTGCACAGACCCCCAGACAGTCGGCACAGACCACCGGCAGGCCGGCATAGCCCCCCGGCAGGCCGGTACAGACCCCCGGGCAGGCTGGTACAGACCCCCGGGCAGGCCGGTGCAGACCCCCGGGAAGGCCGGCACAGACCCTCGGGCAGGCCGGCACAGACACCCGGGCAGGCCGGCACAGACCCCCTGGAAGGCCCGAAATGACAGCGCATCATGATGCGCACAGACCGCGCATCATGATGATGTCATTTCGGCAGCCAATCAGAGCCACAGCAGTGACTCTTTGCATTATGGGAACTTCCAATTCCGCTATCCGATATTGAAAAAATATCGGTACTCGGTATCGGAATTCCGATACAGCGAATATCGGCCGATACCCGATATTTGCAGTATCGGAATGCTCAATACAAGTAGTATGTATATTGCATGTAGTATATACACTCACTGGCCACTTTATTAGGTACACCATGCTAGTAACGGGTTGGACCCCCTTTTGCCTTCAGAACTGCCTCAATTCTTCGTGGCAGAGATTCAACAAGGTGCTGGAAGCATTCCTCAGAGATTTTGGACCATATTGACATGATGGCATCACACAGTTGGCGCAGATTTGTCGGCTGCACATCCCTGATGCGAATCTCCCGTTCCACCACATCCCAAAGATGCTCTATTGGATTGAGATCTGGTGACTGAGGAGGCCATTTGAGTACAGTGAACTCATTGTCATGTTCAAGAAACCAATCTGAGATGATTCGAGCTTTATGACATGGCGCATTATCCTGCTGAAAGTAGCCATCAGATGCCTGTTCTTAGCTGAGAGGAGTGGTACCCAGTGTGGTCTTCTGCTGCTGTAGCCCATCTGCCTCAAAGTTCGACGCACTGTGCGTTCAGAGATGCTCTTCTGCCTACCTTGGTTGTAACGGGTGGCAATTTGAGTCACTGTTGCCTTTCTATCAGCTCGAACCAGTATGCCCATTCTCCTCTGACCTCAACAAGGCATTTCCGGCCACAGAACTGCCGCTCACTGGATTTTTTTTCTTTTTTGGACCATTCTCTGTAAACCCTAGAGATGGTTGTGCGTGAAAATCCCAGTAGATCAGCAGTTTCTGAAATACTCAGACCAGCCCTTCTGGCACCAACAATCATGCCACGTTCAAAGGCACTCAAATCACCTTTCTTCCCCATACTGATGCTCGGTTTGAACTGCAGGAGATTGTCTTGACCATGTCTACATGCCTAAATGCACTGAGTTGCCGCCATGTGATTGGCTGATTAGAAATTAAGTCTTAACACACAGTTGGACAGGTGTACCTAATAAAGTGGCCAGTGAGTGTATGTTGTATATATGTATGTTGCATGCATGTGGCATATATGTAGTATGCATGTAGTATATATGTGGTATATATGTAGTATGTATGTATGTTGCATGCATGTAGTATATATGTAGTATGCATGTTGCATGTACTATATATGTATGTTGCATGCACATAGTATATATGTAGTATGCATGTTGCATGCATGTAGTATATATGTTGTATGTATTTTGCATGCATGTAGTATATATGTGGTATATATGTAGTATGCATGCTGCATGCATGTGGTATATATGTAGTATGTATGTATGTTGCATGCATGTAGTATGTATTTTGCATGCATGTAGTATATATGTGGTATATATGTAGTATGCATGTTGCATGCATGTATTATATATGTTGTATGTATTTTGCATGCATGTAGTATATATGTGGTATATATGTAGTATGCATGTTGCATGCATGTAGTATATATGTAGTATGCATCGCCCGATGGGACTTGTAGTCCCATCGGACGATGCCTGCACAAACCCCCGCAGCCTGCACAGACCACTGGCAGGCCGACACAGCCCCCGGCAGGCCGGTACAGACCCCCGGCAGTCCGCACAGACCCCCGGACAGTCGGCAAAGACCACCGGCAGGCCGGCACAGCCCCCGGCAGGCCAGTACAGACCCCCGGCAGTCGGCACAGACCCCCAGGCAGTCGGCACAGACCCCCGGGCAGTCTGCACAGACCCCCGGGCAGGCCGGTACAGACCCCCGGTCAGGCCGGCACAGACCCCCGGGCAGGCCGGTACAGACCCCCAGGCAGGCCGGCACAGACCCCCGGGCAGGCCGGTACAGACCCCCCCGGGCAGGCCGGCATAGACTCCCGGGCAGGCCGGTACAGACCCCCCGGAAGGCCCAAACTGAGAGCGTATCATGATGCGCACAGACCGCGCATCATGACGACGTCATTTCGGCAGCCAATCAGAGCCACAGCAGTGGCTCTTTGCATTATGGGAACTTCCGATTCCGATATTGAAAAAATATCGGTACTCGGTATCGGAATTCCGATGCAGCGAATATCGGCCGATACCAGATATTTGCAGTATCGGAATGCTCAACACTAGTAGTATGTATGTTGCATGTAGTATATATGTATTATGCATGTTGCATGCATGTGGTATATATGTAGTATGTATATATGTTGCATGCATGTAGTATATACACTCACTGGCCACTTTATTAGGTACACCTGTCCAACTGTGTGTTAAGACTTAATTTCTAATCAGCCAATCACATGGCGGCAACTCAGTGCATTTAGGCATGTAGACATGGTCAAGACAATCTCCTGCAGTTCAAACCGAGCATCAGTATGGGGAAGAAAGGTGATTTGAGTGCCTTTGAACGTGGCATGATTGTTGGTGCCAGAAGGGCTGGTCTGAGAATTTCAGAAACTGCTGATCTACTGGGATTTTCACGCACAACCATCTCTAGGGTTTACAGAGAATGGTCCGAAAAAGAAAAAAAATCCAGTGAGCGGCAGTTCTGTGGCCGGAAATGCCATGTTGATGCCAGAGGTCAGAGGAGAATGGGCAGACTGGTTCGAGCTGATAGAAAGGCAACAGTGACTCAAATTGCCACCCGTTACAACCAAGGTAGGCAGAAGAGCATCTCTGAACGCACAGTGCGTCGAACTTTGAGGCAGATGGGCTACAGCAGCAGAAGACCACACTGGGTACCACTCCTCTCAGCTAAGAACAGGAAACTGAGGCTACAATTTGCACAAGCTCATCGTAATTGGACAGTAGAAGATTGGAAAAACGTTGCCTGGTCTGATGAGTCTCGATTTCTGCTGCGACATTCGGATGGTAGGGTCAGAATTTGGCGTAAACAACATGAAAGCATGGATCCATCCTGCCTTGTATCAACGGTTCAGGCTGGTGGTGGTGGTGTCATGGTGTGGGGAATTTTTTCTTGGCACTCTTTGGGCCCCTTGGTACCAATTGAGCATCGTTGCAACGCCACAGCCTACCTGAGTATTGTTGCTGACCATGTCCATCCCTTTATGACCACAATGTACCCAACATCTGATGGCTACTTTCAGCAGGATAATGCGCCATGTCATAAAGCTCGAATCATCTCAGATTGGTTTCTTGAACATGACAATGAGTTTACTGTACTCAAATGGCCTCCTCAGTCACCAGATCTCAATCCAATAGAGCATCTTTGGGATGTGGTGGAACGGGAGATTCGCATCAGGGATGTGCAGCCGACAAATCTGCGCCAACTGTGTGATGCCATCATGTCAATATGGTCCAAAATCTCTGAGGAATGCTTCCAGCACCTTGTTGAATCTCTGCCACGAAGAATTGAGGCAGTTCTGAAGGCAAAAGGGGGTCCAACCCCTTACTAGCATGGTGTACCTAATAAAGTGGCCAGTGAGTGTATGTAGTATGCATGTTGCATGTGCTATATATGTATGTTGCATGCACGTAGTATATATGTAGTATGCATGTTGCATGCATGTAGTATATATGTTGTATGTATGTTGCATGCATGTACTATATATGTGGTATATATGTAGTATGCATGTTGCATGCATGTGGTATATATGTAGTATGCATGTTGCATGCATGTGGTATATATGTAGTATGTATGTATGTTGCATGCATGTAGTATGTATGCAGCATGTATGTAGCATGTAGTATGTATTTTTTTTTTTACATTCAACACATAGGCCGGATGATGGGACTACTACTGTCCCATCATTGGCTAATGTGTCAATCACTGTCATGGTAGCAGGCATCGCCCGATGGGACTTGTAGTCCCATCGGACAATGCTTGCACAGACCCCCGCAGCCTGCACAGACCCCCGGACAGTCGGCACAGACCACCGCCAAGCCGGCACAGCACCCAGGCAGGCCGGTACAGACACCCTGGCAGTCGGCACAGACACCCGGGCAGGCCGGTACAGACCCCCGGGCAGGCCGGCACAGACCCCCGGGCAGGCCGGCACAGACACCTGGGCAGGCCGGTACAGACCCCCCGGAAGGCCCGAACTGACGGCGCATCATGATGATGTCATTTCATCAGCCAATCAGAGCCACAGCAGTGGCTCTTTGCATTATGGGAACTTCCGATTCCGATATCCGATATTGAAAAAATATCGGCACTCTGTATCGGAATTCCGATACAGCGAATATCGGCCGATACCCGATATTTGCATTATCGGAATGCTCAACACTAGTGAAGAGTTATTTGGAAAACCGTTAACAAATACCTGTGTGAGTTGCTGAATTGTAGGCTGCTGAGTGCTTTCTACCTGTTCAATTTTTGGGGGGCTTGTTTAACCTATTTTTTCTCTCTACAGGGTTAATCTATTATTTTACTATCTGTGTTTTTAAGGGTTAACTATATTGCATTTAAATCTTGAGGTGTAACTATATTCACAAGGGGTTAATTAAGGGTGGGAGTTCATACAGTAATCAAGGGTTTATAAGGGGCAGCTGGATGGGGCTCAACTCCTTTTGGAAGTGCATTGAGCAGCAAGGTGGTGTGCTGGTAAAAGGAAAAAAAAACAAAAAAAAACTCTTTTAAATCTTCTGCCTGAGCGAGTGTGAACGAGCTGAGTGTGACCTGAGCGTAAGTGCGAACTGTGGTAAGTGTGTGACTTGAGATTCAGTGACTATGGATTCTGGGAGTTTCCAAGGGAGGTATTACTGAATTGCTGTTATATTTTATTAATACTTTTTATTTATTTTTGCTTATCTTATTGTCTGGTGCAATCTCCATTAGGATGTGCTCCACTATTGCCAATGCCATCCAGTGCACGTCTTGCCGCATGTATGAAATGCTTGAACAGCTGGTCGAGGGTGCATACTACTGTGCGAGATGTGAGCATGTTGTGCATTTGGAAGCCCAGATACTGGATCTAAATGTGCAGCTGGCAACACTGAGATCCATAGACAATATGGAAATGAGTCTTCTGCTCACTGAGCAGACGCTCAATGGGATAGATGAGGGGGGGATGCTAGGTTGGAGCTGCAGGACAATGAAGCAGCTAGCTGGGTAACAGTTAGAAGGCGGGGTAGAGGGAAGAGCACTAGGGAGGCTAGTCCTGATCTGGCACACCCCAATAAGTTTGCTAAGTTGGCAGATGAGGGGAGTGTTAGTGCAGGAGTAGCACTGATGCAGCAAGGCATGTCCTCTGAAAGCCAGAGGAGTGTCTGCTCCAGTAAGGGGGGAAATAGGAGAGCAGGGCAGGCCAGACAGGTTCTGGTAGTGGGAGACTCAATTATTAGGGGAACAGATAGGGCAATCTGTCACAAAGACAGGGATCGTCAAACGGTGTGCTGCCTACCTGGCGCTCGAGTCCGACACATCGCTGATCGGGTTGACAGATTACTGGGAGGGGCTGGTGAGGATCCAGCAGTCATGGTGCACATTGGCACAAATGACAAAGTTAGAGGTAGGTGGAAGGTCCTTAAAGATGATTTCAGGGAATTAGGCTGTAAGCTTAAAACAGGGACTTCCAAGGTGGTATTTTCGGAAATACCTCCTGTACCACGTGCCACGCCAGAGAGGCAATGGGAGATTAGGGAGGTTAATAAGTGGCTCAGGAATTGGTGTAGGAAGGAGGGGTTTGGGTTCCTGCAGAACTGGGCCGACTTCTCAGTTGGCTACAGGTTCTACGCTAGGGACGGGCTGCACCTCAATGGGGAGGGTGCAGCTGTGCTGGGGGAGAAAATGGCTAGAAGGTTGGAGGAGTGTTTAAACTAGGGAGGGGGGGAGGGTATTCCTTTTATTGGAGGGGAAGACAGTGCAGATAGAGACCTGGGCACAAATAATGAAATTGGGGGTAGGGGTGGCATGGGGGGTGGGGTTAGAACAGTTAATAATTTAAGAAAGAATAGAGGTACAGAGAGATACATAAAGTGCATGTATACTAATGCCAGAAGCCTTGCCAACAAAATGGAGGAATTGGAGTTAATGTTGTTGGAACATAATTATGACATGGTGGGGATATCTGAGACATGGCTGGATGAGAGCCATGACTGGGCAGTTAATTTACAGGGTTATAGACTGTTCAGAAAAGACCGTACAAATAAGCGATGGGGAGGCGTGTGTTTATATGTAAAATCATCCTTAAAACCCATCCTTCGTGATAATATATATGAATCTAATGAAAATGTAGAGTCCCTGTGGGTAGAGATAAGGGGATGGGGGAAAAATAATAAATTACTGATAGGGGTTTGTTCTAAGTCTCCAAAAATAATGGAAGCAACAGAGAATATCCTCATAAAGCAAATAGATGAAGCTGCGACTCAAGAAGTCATTATTATGGGGGACTTCAACTACCCTGAAATACATTGGGGAACCGAAACCTGCAGTTCCAGCAAAGGTAATAGGTTTTTGACAACTATGAGAGACAATTACCTTTCACAACTGGTTCAGGACCCAACAAGAGGGGGGGCACTGCTAGACCTAATATTAACCAACAGGCCAGACCGCATATCAAATGTAAGGGTTGAGGGTAACTTGCCAGAGAAAGTAAAAATAATCCCAAAATATTCTTTAACTACATAAATAGTTAGACACTAAAAAATGATAGTGTTGGCCACCTTAAAAATAGTCTGGGTGAAATAGTGGATGAGGATGAGGAAAAAGCCAATATGCTAAATGACTTTTTTTCAACAGTATTTACACAAGAAAATACCATGATGGATAACATTTTCAGGGATAAAAATTCTCCATTAAATGTCACCTGCTTAACCCAGCAGAAAGTACGGCGGCGTCTAAAAATCACTAAAATTGACAAATCCCTGGGCCCGGATGGGATACACCCCCGAGTACTGCAGGAATTAAGCACAGTCATAAATAGACCATTATTTTTAATCTTTAAAGATTCCATAATAACAGGGTCTGTACCACAGGACTGGCGTATAGCAAATGTGGTGCCAATATTCAAAAAGGGGACAAAAATTGAACTTGGAAATTATAGGCCAGTAAGTTTAACCTCAACTGTGGGTAAAATCCTGGAGGGTTTTCTAAGAGATACTATACTGGACTATCTGAAGAAGAATAACCTTATGACCCATTATCAACATGGGTTTACAATGGACCGTTCCTGTCAGACTAATCTGATAAGCTTTTATGAACAGGTAAGTTCCAGACTGGACCAAGGGAATGCAGTGGACGTGGTGTACATGGACTTTTCAAAAGCTTTTGATACGGTGCCACACAAAAGGTTGATACATAAAATGAGAACAATGGGGATAGGGGAAAATATGTGTAGGTGGGTTAAGAGCTGGCTCAGGGATAGGAAACAAAGGGTGGTTATTAATGGAGCACACTCGGACTGGGTCACGGTTAGCAGTGGGGTACCACAGGGGTCAGTTTTGGGCCCGCTTATTTTTAACATATTTATTAATGACCTTGTAGGGGGCATAGAGAGTAGAAATTCAATATTTGCAGATGACACTAAACTCTGCAGGGTAATCAATACAGAGGAGGACAATTTTGTATTACAGGAGGATTTATGTAAACTAGAAGCTTGGGCTGATAAATGGCAAATGAGCTTTAATGGGGATAAATGTAAGGTCATGCACTTGGGTAGAACGAACAAGATGTATAATTATGTGCTTAATTGTAAAACACTGGGCAAAACTGTCACTGAAAAAGACCTGGGTGTATGGGTGGACGACAAACTCACATTTAGTGGCCAGTGTCAGGCAGCTGCTGCAAAGGCAAATAAAATAATGGGATGCATTAAAAGAGGCATAGAACATAATTTTACCTCTATATAAGTCACTAGTGCGACCACACTTAGAATACTGTGTACAGTTCTGGTCTCCGGTGTGTAAGAAAGACATAGCTGAACAGGAGCGGGTGCAGAGAAGAGCGACCAAGGTTATTAGGGAACTAGGGGGTCTGTAATACCAAGACAGGTTATTACACATGGGGTTATTTAGCTTGGAGAATCGAAGGCTTAGGGGTGATCTTATTTATTACAATGTAAAATATATGAGAAACTGGGTCTGAGCAGAAAAAGTAAGTTAATGTGCATGCAAAATGTAATTGCATATGAACACATGACCTTTACACAGAGAAAACCAAAAACAAAACACAAAACAAATATCCTGGAATAAAAAAGTAAAAAATATATTGCAAAAATTGCATGAAGGTCCATACTATTACTGGTGGTTCAGTCCCTCTGTCCTTGTTCACATTTACGTCACTTGACAAGTGGAAAGGTTTTAAATACAAGAGTTAGGACTGTCCCACGGGGGTTGCCTTGACGTGGCGGGATGGCTTCTACATTATTTTGAACAAAATTATGTTAACTAAATACCCTTATTATTATTACTACCTTCATGCAATTTTTGCAATATATTTTTTACTTTTTTATTCCAGGATATTTGTTTTGTGTTTTGTTTTTGGTTTTCTCAATCTAAAATATATGCGGGGACAATACCAAGACCTTTCTAATGATCTTTTTACTCTTAGACCTGTGACGGGGAAAAGGGAGCATCCTCTATGTCTGGAAGAAAGAAGGTTTAACCCCTTTCTGCCATCCGACGTACTATCCCGTCCATGGGACCTGGGCCCCTATGCCCATGGACGGAATAGTACGTCGGCGCGATCAGCGGCGCCCACGTGGTGAGCGCCACTGATCGCGGCCGAGTGTCAGCTGATTAACACAGCTGACACCCGGCACAATGTGTCAGGGGCGGTCACGGACCGCCCCGACACGTTAACCCCTTGCACACCGCGATCAAACACGATCGCGGTGTACCGGGGGTTAAAGGGAAGCATCGGCAGGGAGGGGGCTCCCTCCGTGCTTCCCTGAGCCCCCCACGGCAGCGCAATGTGCAGCGCTGCTGCGGGGGACTCCTTTCCTCCAGGCCCCCGAATCCAAGATGGCGACAGGGGCCTTCGGGGGCCTGCAGGAAGCTGGCTTCCTCAGTGCCTGCAAAGCGCAGGCATGAGAAAGCCTTCTGCAGTGCCTGTGTCAGATCGCTGATCTGTCACAGTGATCTGTGATGTGACAGATCAGCGATCTGTCACAGGACAGTGATGTCCCACCTGGGACTATTTAATAAAGTAAAAAAAAAAATAAAAAAAGTGTAAAAATAATTTTAAAAACAATCGCCAAATATATTAGAAAAAAAAAAAAAATATTCCCCCAATAAATCCAT
The DNA here is from genome assembly GCF_039654945.1 of Dendrobates tinctorius. Taxonomy (NCBI): domain Eukaryota; kingdom Metazoa; phylum Chordata; class Amphibia; order Anura; family Dendrobatidae; genus Dendrobates; species Dendrobates tinctorius. The sequence goes on along the minus strand of NW_027361732.1, from coordinate 65,085,728 downwards.
TTTTTGGAAATAATAATAAAAAAAACAATAAAAGTACACATATTAGGTATCGCCGCGTCCGTAACGACCCGCCCTATAAAACTGTCCCATTAGTTAACCCCTTTAGCGAACCCCTTAAAAAATAAAAATAAAAAATGAAGCAAAAAATAATGATTTATTATCATACTGCCAAACAAAAGGTGTAATAACGCGCGATCAAAAAGACGCATATAAATATCCATGGTACCGCTGAAAACGTCATCTTGTCCCGCAAAAAACGAGCCACAACACAGCATCATCAGCAAAAAAATAAAAAAGTTATAGCTCGCTGAATAAAGCGATGCAAAAATAATTATTTTTTATATAAAATAGTTTTCATTGCATAAAACCGACAAAAACATAAAAAAACGACCTAAATCAGGTATCGCTGTAACCGTACTGACCCGAAGAATAAAACCGCTTTATCAATTTTACCACACGCGGAACGGTGTAAACGCACCCCCCCCAAAAGAAATTCAGGAAACGCTGGTTTTTGTTCATTCTGCGTCCCAAAAATCGGAATAAAAAGCGATAAAAAAATTTCACGTGCCCGAAAATGGTACCAATAAAAACGTCAACTCGTCCCGCAAAAAATAAGACCTCACATGACTCGGTGGGTCAAAATACGGAAAAATTATAGCTCTCAATATGTGGTGATGCAAAAACTATTTTTACAATAAAAAGCGTCTTTAAGCGTGCGACAGCCGCCAAACATAAAAACCGCCATAAATAGTAAATCAAACCCCCCGTTATCACCCCCTTAGTTAGGGAAAAATAATAAAATAAAAAAAATGTATTTATTTCCATTTTTCCATTAGGGTTAGGGCTAGGGTTAGGGCTAGGGGTGTGTTGGGGTAGGGTTAGGGCTAGGGGTGTGTTGGGGTAGGGTTAGGGCTAGGGTTAGGGTTAGGGCTAGGGTTAGGGCTAGGGTTAGGGCTAGGGTTAGGGCTAGGGTTAGGGTTAGGGTTCGGGTTGGAGTTAGAATTGGGGGTTTCCACTGTTTGGGCACATCAGGGGCTCTCCAAATGCAACATGGCGTCTGATCTCAATTCCAGCCAATTATGAGTTGAAAAAGTCAAATGGTGCTACTTCCCTTCCAAGCTCTGCTATGCGCCCAAACAGTGTTTTACCCCCACATGTAGGGTATCAGCCTACTCAGGACAAATTGCAAAACAATTTTTGGGGTCCAACTTCTCCTGTTACCCTTAGGAAAATAAAAAATTGGGGGCAAAAATATCATTTTTGTGGAAAAAAATTATTTTTTTATTTTCACGTCCGAGTGATATAAACTTCTGTGAAGCACTTGGGGGTTCAAAGTGCTCACCACACATCTAGATAAGTTCCGTGGGGGGTCTAGTGTCCAAAATGGAGTCACTTCTGGGGAGTTTCAATAGTTTAGGTACATCAGGGGCTCTCCAAACGCACATGACACCCGCAGACCATTCCATCAAAGTCTGCATTCCAAAACGTCACTGCTTCCCTTCCGAGCCCCGACGTGTGTCCATACAGTAGTTTTCTCCCACATATGGGGTGTCAGCGTACTCAGGACAAATTGGACAACAACTTTTGGGGGTCCAATTTCTCCTGTTACCCTTGGGAAAATGAAAAAATTGGGGACTAATTGATCATGTTTCTGGAAAAAATACGATTTTTTTATTTTCATGCCCGGGCATTATAAACTTCTGTGAAGCCCTTGGGGGTTGAAAGTGCTCACCACACATCTAGATAAGTTCCTTAGGGGGTCTCGTTTCCAAAATGGGGTCACTTGTGGGGGTTTCCACTGTTTAGGTACATTAGGGGCTCTCCAAAGGCAACATGACACCCGCAGACCATTCCATCAAAGTCTGCATTCCAAAACGTCAATACTTCCCTTCCGAGCCCTGACGTGTGTCCATACAGTAGTTTTGTCCCACATATGGGGTGTCAGCGTACTCAGGACAAATTGGACAACAACTTTTGGGGTTCAATTTCTCCTGTTAGCCTTGGGAAAATAAAAAAATTGGGGACTAATTGATCATGTTTGTGGAAAAAATACGATTTTTTTATTTTCATGCCCTGGCATTATAAACTTCTGTGAAGCCCTTGGGGGTTCAAAGTGCTCACCACACATCTAGATAAGTTCCTTGGGGGGTCTAGTTTACAAAATGGTGTCACTTGTGGGGGGTTTCCACTGTTTAGGTACATTAGGGGCTCTCCAAAGGCAACATGACACCCGCAGACCATTCCATCAAAGTCTGCATTCCAAAACGTCACTACTTCCCTTCCGAGCCCCGACGTGTGCCCATACAGTAGTTTTCTCCCACATATGGGGTATCAGCATACTCAGGACAAATTGGACAACAACTTTTGGGGTCCAATTTCTCCTCGTACCCTTGGGAAAATAAAAAAATGGTGACTAAAAGATCATGTTTGTGGAAAAAATACGAATTTTTTATTTTCACGCCCGGGCGTTGTAAACTTCTGTGAAGCACTGGGGGGTTCAAATTGCTCACCACACATCTAGATAAGTTCCTTGGGGGGTCTAGTTTACAAAATGGTGTCATTTGTGGGGGGTTTCCACTGTTTAGCTACATTAGGGGCTCTCCAAAGGCAACATGACACCCGCAGACCATTCCATCAAAGTTTGCATTCCAAAACATCACTACTTCCCTTCCGAGCCCCGACGTGTGCCCATACAGTAGTTTTCTCCCACATATGGGGTATCAGCATACTCAGGACAAATTGGACAACAACTTTTGGGGTCCAATTTCTCCTGGTACCCTTGGGAAAATAAAAAATGGTGACTAAAAGATCATGTTTGTGGAAAAAATACGAATTTTTTATTTTCACGCCCGGGCGTTGTAAACTTTTGTGAAGCACTGGGGGGGTCAAAGTGCTCACCACACATCTAGATAAGTTCCTTAGGGGGTCTAGTTTCCAAAATGGTGTCATTTGTGGGGGGTTCCACTGTTTTGGTACATCAGGAGTTTTCCAAATGCGACATGGTGTCCGATCTCAATTCCAGCCAAAAACGTCAAATGGCGCTGTTTCCCTTCCGAGCTCTGCCATGCGCCCAAATAGTGGTTTACCCCCAAATGTGGGGTATCAGCGTACTCAGGACAAATTGCACAATAACTTTTAGGGTCCTGTTACCCTTGGAAAAATAAGAATTGAGGGTGAAAAGATCATTTTTGTGGAAAAAATATGATTTTTTAATTGTATGGCTTTATGTTATAAACTTCTGTGAAGCCCATGGGGGTTCATAGTTCTCACCACACATCTAGATAAGTTCCTTAGGGGGTCTAGTTTCCAAAATGGTGTCATTTGTGGGGGGTTTCCACTGTTTTGGTACATCAGGAGTTTTCCAAACGCGACATGGTGTCCGATCTCAATTCCAGCCAAAAACGTCAAATGGCGCTGCTTCCCTTCTGAGCTCTGCCATGCGCCCAAATAGTGGTTTACAGCCACATGTGGGGTATCAACGTACTCAGGACAAATTGCACAATAGCTTTTAGGGTCCTGTTACCCTTGAGAAAATAAAAATTGGGGTGAAAAGATCATTTTTGTGGAAAAAATATGATTTTTTAATTGTACCGCTGTACGTTATAAACTTCTGTAAAGCCCTTGTGGGTTCAAAGTTCTCACCACATATCTAGATAAGTTCCTTGGGGGGTCTAGTTTCCAAAATGGGGTCACTTGTAGGGGGTTTCCACTGTTTAGGTACATCAGGGACTCTCCAAACGTGACATGGCGTCCAATCTGAATTCCAGCCAATTTTGCATTGGAAAAAGTCAAACGGCGCTCCTTCCATTCTGAGCTCTGCCATGCGCCGAAACAGTCGTTCCCCCCCACATATCAGGTATCTGCGTACTCAGGACAAATTGCACAATAACTTTTGCAGTTCAATTTCTCCTGTTACCCTTGGCAAAATAAAAAAATTGAACCTGAAGTATTTTTTTTATGAAAAAAAGTTAGATGTTCATTTTTTTTTAAATATTCAAAAAAATTCCTGTGATGCACCTAAAGGGTTAATAAACTTCTTGAATGTGGTTTTGAGCACCTTAAGGGGTGCAGTTTTTAGAATGGTGTCACTTTTGGGTATTTTCTATTATATAGACCCCTCAAAGTGGCTTCAAATGTGATGTGGTCCTAAAAATAAAATGGTGTTGTAAAAATGAGAAATCGCTGGTCAAATTTTAACCCTTATAACTTCCTAACAAAAAAAAATTTTGGTTCCAAAATTGTGCTGATGTAAAGCAAACATGTGGGAAATGTTAGTTATCAAGTTTTTTGTTTGCCGTATCTCTGTGATTTAAGGGCATAAAAATTCAAAGTTGGAAAATTGCGAAATTTTCAAAATTTTCTCCAAATTTCCGTTTTTCTCACAAATAAACGCAAGTTATTTGAATGAAATTTTACCACTAACATGAAATACAATATGTCTCGAGAAAACAATGTCAGAATCACCGGGATCCATGGAAGCATTCCAGAGTTATGACCTCATAAAGGTACAGTGGTCAGAATTGTAAAAATTGGCCCGGTCATGAACGTGCAAACCACCCTTGGGGGTGAAGGGGTTAAGCATACTCACAGACGTGGATTCTTTACTGTAAGATCAGTGAGATTATGGAACTCTCTGCCATATGATGTTGTAATGAGTGATTCCCTACTAAAATTTAAGAAGGGACAGGATGCCTTTCTTGAAAAGTATAATATTACAGGGTATATACACTAGTTTCCTTAATATTGCGTTGATCCAGGGAGCTAGTCTGATTGCCGTATGTGGAGTCGGGAAGGAATTTTTTTCCTCAATGTGAAGCTTACTGTTTGCCACATGGGTTTTTTTTTGCCTTCCTCTGGATCAACATGTTAGGGCAAGTTAGGATAGGATATCGGTTGAACTAGATGGACTTAAAGTCTCCCTTCAACCTTAATAACTATGTTACTATGTTACTATGTAAAACGGATTAATTACTGCAATGTTATACACGTGTTACTACTATTTAAGTTTGCACTGAATATGAGAACATTGCTTGACAAAGACGGGTCACCGTTGAAACGTTGACACCTGAGGATCAGTAAAGTATTCATTGTTTTCACATTTAATTTGAGTGCTGCCTATTTTTTTCCTTTTTTCCCTTTTTTCCCTTTTTTTCCTTTTACTATGTTACTATATATGTCCTGTGGGTGGCCTCTATGTTGGAGAAACAGGACAGAGACTGAGAGCAAGGATGAGGTCTGATCGTCATACAATTACAGACAAAAAAAACCATTTTCCTGTGGCTAAACATTTCTGTGATCCAGGACACAGCATAGACAATATGAAAGCTGTTATTTTAAAAGGCAATTTTAAATCACAGAAACACCGCAGGGTGTGGGAACACAAATTCATTACAATCTTTGATTCTATTCACACAGGACTCAATTTGTCAGAAGGTTTTATGGCCCATTACCATATCTGAGCTATTTCCTCCAAATAGCCCTTTGATCTCACAGAAATTTCACACCACTTATGTAATCTTACCTAATTAAGGATTCTCTCTTCACGCTCCGTGTTTGTTTATTGTAATGTCCATGTATCATAACAGCATGTGCTTTAACCCCTTCCTGACATCCGATGTACTATGACGTCCACAGTACCCGGGCCCGTATGACCGTGGACGGGATAGTACGTCTACCGCGATCAGCGGCGCCCACGTGGTGAGCGCCGCTGATCGCGGCCGGGTGTCAGCTGATTATCACAGCTGACACCCGGCACAATGTGTCAGGGGCGGTCACGGACCGCCCCCGACACGTTAACCCCTTGCACACCGCGATCAAACACGATCGCGGTGTACCGGGGGTTAAAGGGAAGCATCGGCAGGGAGGGGGCTCCCTCCGTGCTTCCCTGAGCCCCCCACGGCAGCGCAATGTGCAGCGCTGCTGCGGGGGGCTCCTTTCCTCCAGGCCCCCGAATCCAAGATGGCGACGGGGGCCTTCGGGGACCTGAGGAAGCTGGCTTCCTCAGTGCCTGCAAAGCGCAGGCATGAGGAAGTCTTCTTCAATGCCTGTGACAGATTGCTGATCTGTCACAGTGATCTGTGATGTGACAGATCAGCGATCTGTCACAGGACAGTGATGTCCCACCTGGGACTATTTAATAAAGTAAAAAAAAATAAAAAAAAGTGTAAAAATAATTAAAAAAAAAAATCGCCAAATATATTAGAAAAAAAAAAATTATATTCCCCCAATAAATCCATTTTTTGGAAATAATAAAAAAAAAAACAATAAAAGTACACATATTAGGTATCGCCGCGTCCGTAACGACCCGCCCTCTAAAACTGTCCCATTAGTTAACCCCTTTAGCGAACCCCTTAAAAAATAAAAATAAAAAACGAAGCAAAAAATAATGATTTATTATCATACCGCCAAACAAAAAGTGTAATAACGCGCGATCAAAAAGACGCATATAAATATCCATGGTACCGCTGAAAACATCATCTTGTCCTGCAAAAACGAGCCACCACACAGCATCATCAGCGAAAAAATAAAAAAGTTATAGCTCGCTGAATAAAGCGATGCAAAAATAATTATTTTTTATATAAAATAGTTTTCATTGCATAAAACCAACAAAAACATAAAAAAAAGACCTAAATGAGGTATCGCTGTAACCGTACTGACGTGCAGAATAAAACCTCTTTATCAATTTTACCGCACGCGGAACGGTGTAAACGCACCCCCCCAAAAGAAATTCATGAAACGCTGGTTTTTGTTCATTCTGCGTCCCAAAAATCGGAATAAAAAGCGATCAAAAAATTCCACGTGCCCGAAAATGGTACCAATAAAAACGTCAACTCGTCCCGCAAAAAATAAGACCTCATATGACTCGGTGGGTCAAAATACGGAAAAATTATACAGTAGCTCTCAATATGTGGTGATGCAAAAACTATTTTTACAATAAAAAGCGTCTTTTAGCGTGCGACAGCCGCCAAACATAAAAACCGCCATAAATAGTAAATCAAACCCCCCGTTATCACCCCCTTAGTTAGGGAAAAATAATAAAATAATAAAAATGTATTTATTTCCATTTTTCCATTAGGGTTAGGGTTAGGGTTAGGGCTAGGGGTGTGTTGGGGTAGGGTTAGGGCTAGGGTTAGGGTTAGGGTTAGGGCTAGGGTTAGGGTTAGGGGCGTGTTGGGGTTCGGGTTGGAGTTAGAATTGGGGGTTTCCATTGTTTGGGCACATCAGGGGCTCTCCAAATGCAACATGGCGTCTGATCTCAATTCCAGCCAATTCTGAGTTGAAAAAGTCAAATGGTGCTCCTTCCCTTCCAAGCTCTGCTATGCGCCCAAACAGTGTTTTACCCCCACATGTAGGGTATCAGCATACTCAGGACAAATTGCAAAACAATTTTTGGGGTCCAATTTCTCCTGTTACCCTTAGGAAAATAAAAAATTGGGGGCAAAAATATCATTTTTGTGGAAAAAAATGATTTTTTTTATTTTCACGTCCGAGTGTTATAAACTTCTGTGAAGCACTTGGGGGTTCAAAGTGCTCACCACACATCTAGATAAGTTCCGTGGGGGGTCTAGTGTCCAAAATGGGGTCACTTGTGGGGAGTTTCAATAGTTTAGGTACATCAGGGGCTCTCCAAACGCACATGACACCCGCAGACCATTCCATCAAAGTCTGCATTCCAAAACGTCACTACTTCCCTTCCGAGCCCCGACTTGTGCCCATACAGTAGTTTTCTCCCACATATGGGGTATCAGCGTACTCAGGACAAATTGGACAACAACTTTTGGGGGTCCAATTTCTCCTGTTACCCTTGGGAAAATGAAAAAATTGGGGACTAATTGATCATGTTTGTGGAAAAAAATACGATTATTTATTTTCATGCCCGGGCATTATAAACTTATGTGAAGCCCTTGGGGGTTCAAAGCGCTCAACACACATCTAGATAAGTTCCTTAGGGGGTCTCGTTTCCAAAATGGGGTCACGTGTGGGGGTTTCCACTGTTTAGGTACATTAGGGGCTCTCCAAAGGCAACATGACACCCGCAGACCATTCCATCAAAGTCTGCATTCCAAAACGTCACTACTTCCCTTCCGAGCCCTGACGTGTGTCCATACAGTAGTTTTATCCCACATATGGGGTGTCAGCGTACTCAGAACAAATTGGACAACAACTTTTGGGGTTCAATTTCTCCTGTTACCCTTGGGAAAATAAAATAATTGGGGACTAATTGATCATGTTTGTGGAAAAAATACGATTTTTTTATTTTCATGCCCTGGCATTATAAACTTCTGTGAAGCCCTTGGGGGTTCAAAGTGCTCACCACACATCTAGATAAGTTCCATGGGGGGTCTAGTTTACAAAATGGTGTCATTTGTGGGGGGTTTCCACTGTTTAGGTACATTAGGGGCTCTCCAAAGGCAACATGACACCCGCAGACCATTCCATCAAAGTCTGCATTCCAAAACGTCACTACTTCCCTTCCGAGCCCCGCCGTGTGCCCATACAGTAGTTTTCTCCCACATATGGGGTATCAGCATACTCAGGACAAATTGGACAACAACTTTTGGGGTCCAATTTCTCCTGGTACCCTTGGGAAAATAAAAAAATGGTGACTAAAAGATCATGTTTGTGGAAAAAATACGAATTTTTTATTTTCACGCCCGGGCGTTGTAAACTTCTGTGAAGCACTGGGGGGTTTAAAGTGCTCACCACACATCTAGATAAGTTCCTTGGGGGGTCTAGTTTACGAAATGGTGTCATTTGTGGGGGGTTTCCACTGTTTAGGTACATTAGGGGCTCTCCAAAGGCAACATGACACCCGCAGACCATTCCATCAAAGTCTGCATTCCAAAACGTCACTACTTCCCTTCCGAGCCCCGACATGTGCCCATACAGTAGTTTTCTCCCACGTATGGGGTATCAGCATACTCAGGACAAATTGGACAACAACTTTTGCGGTCCAATTTCTCCTGGTACCCTTGGGAAAATAAAAAAATGGTGACTAAAAGATCATGTTTGTGGAAAAAATACGAATTTTTTATTTTCACGCCCGGTCGTTGTAAACTTCTGTGAAGCACTGGGGGGGTCAAAGTGCTCACCACACATCTAGATAAGTTTCTTAGGGGGTCTAGTTTCCAAAATGGTGTCATTTGTGGGGGGTTCCACTGTTTTGGTACATCAGGAGTTTTCCAAACGCGACATGGTGTCCGATCTCAATTCCAGCCAAAAACGTCAAATGGCGCTGCTTCCCTTCCGAGCTCTGCCATGCGCCCAAATAGTGGTTTACCCCCACATGTGGGGTATCAGCGTACTCAGGACAAATTGCACAATAACGTTTAGGGTCCTGTTACCCTTGGAAAAATAAGAATTGAGGGTGAAAAGATCATTTTTGTTGAAAAAATATGATTTTTTAATTGTATGGCTTTATGTTATAAACTTCTGTGAAGCCCATGGGGGTTCAAAGTTCTCACCACACATCTAGATAAGTTCCTTAGGGGGTCTAGTTTCCAAAATGGTGTCATTTGTGTGGGGTTTCCACTGTTTTGGTACATCAGGAGTTTTCCAAACGCGACATGGTGTCCGATCTCAATTCCAGCCAAAAACGTCAAATGGCGCTGTTTCCCTTCCGAGCTCTGCCATGCGCCCAAATAGTGGTTTACCCCCACATGTGGGGTATCAGCATACTCAGGACAAATTGCACAATAACGTTTAGGGTCCTGTTACCCTTGGAAAAATAAGAATTGAGGGTGAAAAGATAATTTTTGTGGAAAAAATATGATTTTTTAATTGTATGGCTTTATGTTATAAACTTCTGTGAAGCCCATGGGGGTTCAAAGTTCTCACCACACATCTAGATAAGTTCCTTAGGGGGTCTAGTTTCCAAAATGGTGTCATTTGTGGGGGGTTTCCACTGTTTTGGTACATCAGGGGTTTTCCAAACGCGACATGGTGTCCGATCTCAATTCCAGCCAAAAACGTCAAATGGTGCTGCTTCCCTTCCGAGCTCTGCCATGCGCCCAAATAGTGGTTTACCCCCACATGTGGGGTATCAGCGTACTCAGGACAAATTGCACAATAACTTTTATGGTCCTGTTACCCTTGGGAAAATAAAAATTGGGGTGAAAAGATCATTTTTGTGGAAAAAATATGATTTTTTAATTGTACCACTGTACGTTATAAACTTCTGTAAAGCCCTTGTGGGTTCAAAGTTCTCACCACATATCTAGATAAGTTCCTTGGGGGGTCTAGTTTCCAAAATGGGGTCACTTGTAGGGGGTTTCCACTGTTTAGGTACATCAGGGACTCTCCAAACGTGACATGGCGTCCAATCTGAATTCCAGCCAATTTTGCATTGAAAAAGTCAAACGGCGCTCCTTCCATTCTGAGCTCTGCCATGCGCCGAAACAGTCGTTCCCCCCACATATCAGGTATCTGCGTACTCAGGACAAATTGCACAATAACTTTTGCAGTTCAATTTCTCCTGTTACCCTTGGTAAAATAAAAAAAATTGAACCTGAAGTATTTTTTTTATGAAAAAAAGTTAGATGTTCATTTTTTTTTAAATATTCAAAAAAATTCCTGTGACGCACCTAAAGGGTTAATAAACTTCTTGAATGTGGTTTTGAGCACCTTAAGGGGTGCAGTTTTTAGAATGGTGTCACTTTTGGGTATTTTCTATCATATAGACCCCTCAAAGTGGCTTCAAATGTGATGTGGTCCTAAAAATAAAATGGTGTTGTAAAAATGAGAAATCGCTGGTCAACTTTTAACCCTTATAACTTCCTAACAAAAAAAAATTTTGGTTCCAAAATTGTGCTGATGTAAAGTAAACATGTGGGAAATGTTAGTTATCAAGTTTTTTGTGTGCCGTATCTCTGTGATTTAAGAGCAAAAAAATTCAAAATTGGAAAATTGCGAAATTTTCAAAATTTTCGCCAAATTTCCGTTTTTCTCACAAATAAACGCAAGTTATTTGAATGAAATTTTACCACTAACATGAAGTACAATATGTCACGAGAAAACAATGTCAAAATCACCAGGATCCATGGAAGCGTTCCAGAGTTATGACCTCATAAAGGTACAGTGGTCAGAATTGTAAAAATTGGCCCGGTCATGAACGTGCAAACCACCCTTGGGGGTGAAGGGGTTAAACTGTATATAAATAAGGCTTATTCAAATATTTTGTTATATCAGCCTGATGAAGGGACGTAAGTTGTCTCGAAAGCTGGCTTTGTAACATCATTCACTATTATTTGTTAGCCATTAAAAGGTATCATACCCACAAGATTCCTATTTTGTTTCTCTCACTGAGAGCACTTTATATTTTTTTTTCTACTGGCTAACATGGTACAAAACCACTTTTTTCATTTCAGCATAAAGATGGTACTGAAATCCAAATTTGCTGATGGTGTGTCCAATTGGAGCCATGTAGAGAAAGAAGAGAAGAGGGCCAAGGACTGAGCCCTGAGGTACCCCAAAAGTGAGAGGAAGAGGAGATGAAGTGGATCCAGTGAATACAACACTGAAGGAGTGGTCAAAAAGATAGGAAGAGAACCAAGAGACGGCAGTGTCCTTAATACCTAGTGACTGGAGCCTAGAGAGTAGGAGACAGCAGTCAACAGTGTTGAAAGCTGCAGAAAGGTCGAGAGAAATGAGCAGAGAGTGGTCGTACGAGAAGAAGAGAGGAGCCTGGAGACTTCTTCTTCTGTGATGGGATCACATGAGGAGAGTGAGCCAGGGGAAATGAAGGGAGGGATGGGAGTCATAGCACCTGGTGGCTGGGAGAAGATTTCATGACAGATATTATCTACAACCCCTGGCAAAAAATATGGAATCACCGGCTTTGGAGGATCTTCAAACAGTTGTTTAAAAAGCAGATCACAGACATGGCACAAAACTAAAGTCAATTCAAATGGCAACTTTCTGGCTTTAAGAAACACTAAAAGAAATTAAGAACAAAAAATGTGGAAGTCAGTAATGGTTACTTTTTTAAACCAAGCATAGGGGACAAATTATGGAATCACTCAATTCTGAGGGAAAAATTTATGGAATCATGAAAAACAAACCAACAAAAAATACTCCAACACATCACTGGTATTTTATTGCACCACCCTGGCTTTTATAACAGCTTGCAGTCTCTGAGGCCTGGACTTAATGAGTGTCAAACAGTACTCTTCATCAATCTGGCTCCAACTTTATCTGATTGCTGTTGCCAGATCAGCTTTGCAGGTTTGAGCCTTGTCAAGGACCATTTTCTTCAACTTCCACCAAAGATTTTCAATTGGATTGGGATCCTGACTATTTGCAGGCCATGATATTGACCTTGTGTGTTTTTTTTCAAGGAATGCTTTCACAGATTTTGCTCTATGGCAGGATGCATTATTATCTTGAATAATTATTTCATGACCCCCAAACATCCTTTCATTTGATGGAATAAGAAAAGTGTCCAAAATATCAACATAAACTTGTGCATTTATTGAAGATATAATGACAGCCATCTCCCCAGTGCTTTTGCCTGAAATTCAGCCCCATATCATCAATGACTGTGGAAATTTACATGTTCTCTTCAGGCAGTCATCTTTATAAATCTCATTGGAACAGCACCAAACAAAAGTTCCAGCATCATCACTAGGGATGAGCGAGCATATTCGTTGGTATTCGGTACTCGGCGAGTAAAGCGGTAATCGCGGTACTCGGTACATAGCGAGTATTTCACTACTCTCCTCGCACTATTCGGTTCTCCCGCCGAGCAGTTGTCAATCACAGTAATGACGCACCCTTCTTGGTTGTGGGCAGCATTACTATGATTGACTGGCTGCCCAGCATCATCATAGGCTATGACTCATCAGAGCCTGGCACTAAGCCCTGCTGCCGTCATTTTCTGCACATTCCATGCAGAACACAGCTAGTGTAGGGAGAGTGTGAGCAGCTGCTATGGAGAGTTGTGTTTTTTGGTGCAAATCATCCAGAAATCCTCTGTGAAACCCAAAAGCTCTTTTCAGAGCTAATAGTATAAGGTCAGGGACTGAGTAGTGACCATTTTCCCAGCTTTCTTTGGGGTCTCATTTACCCCTGCAGTGCAGTTTTTTTGTGCTGTTGCGGTGCTGTGTTCACAGAATAACATCAAATAGGACGCACGCACGGTACTGCACAACTAACACTCAGCCAGCACCGCTGTCTTGTGTGGTGTCTGGGGTGCAGATTCTTGCCTTAAACCTCAGGGCAATTTTTTGTGCTGTTGCGATGCTGTGTTCACAGCAAATAGGACGCATGCATGGTACTGCACAACTGACACGCAGCCAGCACCGCTGTCTTGTGTGGTGTCTGGGGTGCGGATTCTTGCCTTAAACCTCAGGGCAGTTTTTTTGTGCTTTTGCGGTGCTGTTTGTAAAACACAAAGCAGTACTAGGCTGCAGTGCTACCTTCCACAAAGCACTAACTGCTGCTTGTTCCCCAATATCTGCATCTGAACATCTGCAACTATGGCAGAAAAATCAAAAATTCCTAAAAAGGCTGTTGTGAAGGGACAGGGACGTGGATGTGGGGTCGTTGGTGCCCAAAAAGACACAGAGTCTGGGAGATCGAAGAAGGTTGATGCATCTAGTTTCCTGGCAAAATTTCCCGGTCTGGAACATAAACGGGCCTGGAAGGCAGAAGAACAAGAGCAGATACTGTCTTGGATGCCTGATAAGGCCTCAACGAAATGTTCTAGCAGCACCCAATCGTCCATGACAAAACAGTCTACTGTCCATACAGATAACACTGGGTCATCCTATTCTCAACCTGTTCCTAGTTTATCACCCGGTCAGGAGTCTCAGGAAACATTTGATCCAAACCTTGTTCACTCCGAGGATCTGTTCGATCCATTTCCTTGCATTGCCTCTGGCCTCTCACCGCACGACATTGAAGAGAAATGTGAGGGGGTATCGTCTGTTGAAGTTGGCCAAATATTTGAAACCCCACAGCCAGAAGAAAGCCACTTTCATCCACATGATATACCGGGTGAAGAGGTGGAGGCTGATGGTGATGACACACAGTTGCTGTCTGGCCAGTCGCCAATATCAACACGGAAGGAGGATGACATGGATGACGAGGTGGTCGATGATGAGATCACCAATCCGACCTGGACCGTTGGCACGCATAGCCAGCACAGCAGCACAGAGGATGAAGGTGGATATGTAGCACCTTACAAAGGCACCAAGGGCTACTGGTTTGAGCAGAGTGCTAAGTGTGTCAACTGATGCCAAGAGCAATCCCTCTGTGCCCCAAGTCCAGGCAAGGGTGCGTTCAGCCGCTGTCTGGAGATATTTTTCCGATAGTCCTGCTGAACCAGGATGTTGTCATCTGTAGCATCTGCCATAGGAAGCTGAGCAAAGGCCAAGACAAAGGCAACCAAAGCACCACCAGTATGCGGAAACCCATGGCAGCCAAGCACCCTAGTCGGTGGGCTGAACAACAGGGTACCAAATCAGTGTCTGCGACTGCGGGTCAAACCACTGCCATGTTGCCTTTGATACGTCCTTTCCAATCTGCTGGGCAGGAAGCAGGTGATCATCATACATTTTGCTCACAAGCTGCGGTTGCACAGACACAGGCCACAACAAGCTCATCCACTTGTTTGTCCCAGGAAAGCGTCCAATTGTCCATGTCCCAGATGTTTGAAAGGACATGCAAATACCAAGCCACGCACCCACAAGCACAAATACTGAACGCGCACATTGCCAAGTTGCTAGCCATGGAGATGTTGTCATTTAGGCTTGTGGGGACACAGCCTTTCCGTGATCTTTTGACTGTTGCTAGCCCACAATACTTCTTTCCCAGCCGGCACTAGTTTTCAGGGTGTGCCGTCCCCGCGTTACACCAGCACGTATTAAACAATCTAAAGCGTGCTCTCACCAACACCATAGCCGGGAAGGTTCATCTTACAACAGACACGTGGACAAGTACTTGTGGCCAGGGACGATACATCTCTGTCACAGTACACTGGCTCAACCTGGTGGAGGGTGGGACAAAGTTTCAAACTGGACCATCAACACATATCCTACCCACGCCACGAACAGCGAGCCGAACCTCAATCAGGGTTTCCGCCTCATCATATACATCCAGTCTCCCTCTTCCTCCTCCTCTGCCTCATCATCCTATGCTGAATTACCCTCCACATCACTCCCAAGTTGGGAGCTCTGCAGCAGCGCATCGGCAAAGCGGCACATCGGCAAAGCGGCAAAACACTCTGCTGAAGCTGATCTGCTTAGGTGAAACACCACACACTGCAGCAGAGCTTTGGCAAGGAATAAAACAACAGACCGATCAGTGGCTCTCCCCACTGAAACTCCAACCTGGTCTGGTGGTCTGCGACAATGGGCGTAAACTGGTGGCGGCTTTAAAACTCGGAAAGCTGGTACACGTGCCATGCATGGCTCTCGTGCTGAACCAAGTGGTGCAGAAATTTCTAAAAACATACCATGACTTGCCGTACCTACTTGAGAAGGTGGGCAGTATTTGCACCCATTTCCACCACTCCTCAACCACTGTTGACTGTCTTTCAGTGCTTCAGAAGCTATTTAATTTGCCAAACCACAGACTCATTTGCGACCTGCCAACACGGTGGAACTCAACATATCATATATTGGCAAGGGTAAGTGAGCAGCAAAGGGCACTTTCTGAATATCAGCTTAAACATGCCCGTCACACTGAGACTCAGCCAAGACACATAACAACTGTCAAGTGGGTGTGGATCGCTGATATTTGTGAGGTGCTTGATAACTTTGAGTACTGCACCAAGCTTCTGAGCGGTGATCAGGCTATTATCAGCGTAACCATCCCTATGCAATA
The DNA here is from genome assembly GCF_039654945.1 of Dendrobates tinctorius. Lineage (NCBI taxonomy): Eukaryota > Metazoa > Chordata > Amphibia > Anura > Dendrobatidae > Dendrobates > Dendrobates tinctorius. Next base: position 65,069,903 of record NW_027361732.1, on the reverse strand, counting down.
TCTGCTGAAAAAAAATCGCTGCAGAATCAAAAAATGGAATCTTTGCGTGCCCAGCAGCTGGGAATGGAGCAAAATTTCATAATGGGTGATCTTACCCAGCTCAGCCAATATCATCAGGTAACATTGGGAGATGAAAATGATGATGAAAATGAGGAGGGAGAGGACTTCTTTTTCAGTGGTACCGAGGGGACACCTCATGCTACAGAGGGGAATCCCAACCCCAGCTTCATGTTTGTCCAGCATGGGTGGGCTGAAGAGGATGAGGTGGAGGAGGAGAGTAAATGTGAGGATAGGATGGGTATTGTTCCTCCTACAGGGGTCACAGAACATTTGCCTCTTTGCAGCTTGGCACACATGGCACACTTCATATCTGACTGTCTGTGCCAAGACTCTCGCGTAATCCACATTTTCAATAGCAACCTATACTGGTTGGCCACCTTTCTAGACCCACGGTACAAGGACAAATTTCCTTCACTACTGTTGCAGTCATCAAGGGGTTTCACAATGGAATCCTTCAAGAAGGCCGTTGTCGATCATTTGATGGCAACAGCACCCTCAGACACCACTACTAGCAGAGATACCAGCTCTGTGCAACAGCATGCATTAATGGGGAGAGATACGCCAAGTAGGTCCAAAAGAGGTGGTGGTAAAATGTCCACAAACTGGACCATCTTCAATAAACCAGCTCATCACCAAGGACTAGCTGGAACAGTAGCAATGTCAAGGAGGGAGAAGTTGAACAAGATGGTCAACGACTATCTAAGTGACCATACCTGCATCCTTCCTGACGCTTCTGTACCATTTAATTACTGGGTATCCGAGCTGCATAGTTGGCCCGACCTCTCCTTCTATGCCTTGGAGGTGCTGGCCTGCCCTGCTGCTAGTGTGATGTCAGAGCGTGTTTTCAGTGCCGCTGGGGCAATCATCACAGATAAACGCACACGGTTGACTACAGAGAATGCAGACAGGCTGACTCTGATAAAATTTAACAAGGACTGGATTTCGCAACAGTATATAAGCCCTCCAGATGACAGTATCCCAATCTAAAGTCATCCAATACATTTTTTTTTAATTGGTGATCACATCCATCCCTTCCCATACAAGCCCCTTTTCTTCTTCTTACACATGTTTTCAAAACCAGCTTCTGACACATGTACCTCATGGTCAATAAGTTAAAAACAATGTAACGTTAATTAATATTTCCCATCGGAGGAACATGTGATGCGACCCTTCTTCCTTCATCAACCATGGTATCATGCCCCTTGGGCTAATTTTTGGAGACACTATGGCTATGCCTGGACTCTGGGCACTGCCACTTCTATGCTAGTAGTCCTAGCTTCATCATAATTGTTTGGCCCTTCAGACATGTCTTGCTTCGATCATCAACTATGATACAGCCCCTTGGGCTAATTTTTGGAGACACTATGGCTATGCCTGGACACTGGGCACTGCCACCATTATGTTAGTAGTCCTAGCTTCATCATTATTGCTTGTCCCTTCAGACCTGTCTTGCTTCCTTCATCAACTATGATACAGCCCCTTGGGCTAATTTTTGGAGACACTATGGCTATGCCTGGACACTGGGCACTGCCACCATTATGTTAGTAGTCCTGGCTTTATCATAATTGTTTGGCCCTTCAGACCTGCCTTGCTTCCTTCATCAACCATCATACAGCCCCTAGGGCTAATGTTTTGAATACACTATATCTATGCCTACACATTGGCCAGTGGCACAACAAGGACAGTAGTCAAAGCTTTATAATTGTGAATCCCTTGTGATGATGATGATGATGGGTGGCTTCTTCCTGCGGTAACTATAACACAGCCCATAGGGCACATTGCTCTCCTTAAACCACTTACATACTTAGCTGTCAGAAGATCGCCTCCATCATCACTCTTGCGGCACTTCAGATATATCACTGGCACTGCGTAAGTGGCGTACGAGTCCCGTTCTTCCGGCAAAAGAACACAGGACTTCAAATAGTGTTTGAACATTCTAGTGAAGCAGTGGTATAAAACCACTCCTGTAGCCCCTGACCAGGTGCCCCCATGTTATATACATTTGTTTACAGCATACATTTTTTTTACATTTACACATTTTTTAGCCTTTTCCTCAGCCCCCAGACCACTTTACAGGGTCCAGCAGACAATTACTCGCATTTTCCATTGACTATCATTGGATTCGTTATTCGTACCGAATACCTGAGTATTAAGGTATACTCAGTACGAGTATAGCGAGTCCGAATACTTCAGTACTCGCTCATCCCTAATCATCACCTTACCCAATGCAGATTCACGATTCATCACTGAATATGACTTTCAGCTAATCATCCACAGTCCACGATTGCTTTTCCTTAGCCCAATGTAACTTTGTTTTTTCTGCTTAGGTGTTAATACTAGAGAAGAGAGAGAGAGGATTCAAAAAGATATAAATAAACTGGAGAAGAGGGCAGCAACTAACAGAATGGTTTTTAACAGGGAAAAATGCAAAGTACTACATCTGGGCAATAAAAATGAAAAAAGCATATACAGAACGGGAGGAATAGGGCTAAGCAACAGCACATGTGAAAAAGACTTGGGTATACTAATAGATCACAGACTGAATATGAGTCAACAGTGTGATGCAGCAGCAAAAAAGGCAAATGCAATTCTAGGATGTATTAACAGAAGCATACAGTCTAGATCACGTGAAGTCATTATTTCCCTCTACTCCTCTTTGGTCAGACCTCATCTAGAATATTGTGTCCAGTTTTGGGCACCACATTTTAAAAAAGACATCAACAAACTGGAGCAAGTTCAGAAAAGAGCGACCAGAATGGTGACCGGTCTGCAAACCCTGTCTTATGAGGAAAGGTTGCAGGATTTGGGAATGTTTAGTTTGCAAAAGAGAAGACTGAGAGGAGACTTAATAGCTGTCTACAAATATCTAAAGGGCTGTCACATTGTACAAGGATCAACTTTATTCTCATTTGCACAAGGAAAGACTAGAAGCAATGGGATGAAACTGAATGGGAGGAGACACAGATTAGATATTAGAAAAAACTTTTTGACAGTTAGAGTGATCAATGAGTGGAACAAGCTGCCAGGAGAAGTGGTGAGTTCTCCTTCAATGGAAGTCTTCAAACAGAGGCTGGACAGACATCTGACTGGGATGATTTAGCGAATCCTGCTTTGAGCAGGGGGTTGGACCAGATGGCCCAGGAGGTCCGTTCCAACTCTACGATTCTATGATTCTATGATTAATGATGGCTTTCGTTTAGCTTTTCTGTATGTAAATCCCATTTCCTTTAGGCAGTTTATTACAGTTCGGTCACAGACTTTGACTCCAGTTTCCTCCCATTCGTTCCTCATTTGTTTTGTTGTGAATTTCCTGTTTTGGAGACATATTGCGTTGAGTTTCTGGTCTTGATGCTTTGATGTCTTCCTTGGTCTACTAGTGTGTTTGCCTTTAACAACCTTCCCATGTTGTTTGTATTTGGTCCAGATTTTAGACACAGCTGACTGTGAACAACCAACATCTTTTGCAACATTGTGTGATGATTTACACTCTTTTAAGAGTTTGATAATTCTCTCCTTTGTTTCAATTGACTTCTCTTGTGTTGGAGCCATGTTTCATGTCAGTCCAGTTGGTGCAACAGCTCTCCAAGGTGTTCTCACTCCTTCTTAGATGCAGACTAACGAGCAGATATAATTTGATGCAGGTGTTAGTTTTGGTAATGAAAATTTACAGGGTGATTGCATAATTTTTTCTCTCAGAATTGAGTGATTCCATAATTTTTCCCCTATGCTTGGTTTAAAAAAAGTAACCATTAATGATTACCACTTTTTTTTTATTTCTTTAAGTGTTTCTTAAAGCCAGAAAGTGGCCATTTGAATTGACTTTAGTTTTGTGCAATGTCTGTGATCTGCTTTTTTTCTACAAAATTAAACACATGAATGAACATCCTCCAAGGCCAGTGATTCCATAATTTTTGCCAGGGGTTGTATTTTCTCTATAAAGTGGGAGGCCAGGTCATCAGCACAAATGTCTATGATAAGGGCTTGTGCTTTCGGCCTGAGGAGGGAGTGAAAGGTGTCAAAAAGATTCTTGGGGTTGTTGGACAATGACGAGATCAGGGTGGTGTAGTAGGTCTGTTTGGCAAGATGAAGGGCAAGGGTATAGGTTCTTAGCATAAATTTGAAGTGGATAAAGTCTTCTGGTGTGCGAGTTTTCCTCAATAAGCGTTCAGCACTCGTAAAGTATCGCTGGAGAAATCGAGTTTGTGATGTGAGCCAGGGCTGTTTTACTCTGTGCTTGGAGATTCTGATGGTGAGGGGCGCTACTTGGTCAAGGGTGCTTCTGAGAGTGTCATTGTAGTGGTGTACAGCCAGATCAGGACAGGAAAAAGAGGAGATTGGGGACAGTGATGAGTGTAGGGAGTCTGAAATTGTATGAGGGTTAATGGTTTGTAGATTTCTGAATGTCTGTTAGGTAGGAGTGTGCTGGCGTGGGCGAGTATTTGTGAGCATGAAGGAGAGAATGTTGTGGTCAGAGAGGGGAAGTGGTGAGTTATTTAGGTAGGAGATTGAACAGAGCCGGACAAAGGCCAGGTCAAGGGTGTTACCGTCTTTGTGTGTCTCAGAGGTTGAGAACTGTGAGAGGCCAAGAGAAGTGGTTAGTGATAGAAGCTGGGATGCAGATGTGGAAGTGGGGCTGTTAATGGGGGTGTTGAAGTCTCCCCGGATAAGGGTAGTGAGTTCTGAGGACATGAAGTGCATCAGCCCAGCCGTGAAATGGTCAAGGAAGTGGGTGGGTGAGCCTGGGGGCAGATATATGACCGCTTCTCTGAGGGAGAGGGGACAGAAGAGCATGATGGTGTGGACCTCAAAAGAATGGAATGAGAGTTATGGAACTGGAGGATGACCTGGAAAGTGCATTAAGGGGACAGGAGTATGCCGACTCCACCACCAAGTGTATTTGTGGTTCTCGGGGAATGGGAGAATTGTAAGCAACCATGGGAAATGGCAGCAGTGGAGACAATGTCAGAATCCTGAATCCAGGTTTCACTGAGAGCCAACAGATTAAGAGAGTTGTTCAGAAAGTAATTGTGCAGGAAAGGAAGTTAGTTACAAACAGACTGCGGTGTTATGAACGGGCACCGAGGAGGATAGCAGGCCTAAGCTAAGCCACAGAAAACCAGAGAGGTTGGTAACTAAGCAGATGCAGACCCCTGATCTTTTCCACACAACTAGCAGTAGCTGTGGAGCATGCCTACGATGATCCTAGATGCCTCGACACAGCCGTAGAGCTAACTAAGCCTAAAGCAAGAAAGGGGAAATCTAAACTGCCCCAGAGCAGACCCCAAAGGAATATATAGCACCCAAACATATATTGTCGGTGAGACGAGATGAAAACACAAATGCAGGCAGAAAAATAGACTGAGCAAATGATGGGGCCCAAAATGACTAGACAGGACAGGAAAGGAAAGACACTGTCTGCAATCATGCAAAAAATCCTGCAAAAAAGTTAAACACGTCTGATGCCCATAAACACTGAAGTTGCATGACTTCGCCCCCACTATATCAGCACTCTGGTATATTCTGAAAGCAAAGCAAAAAGAGACCAATATAACAGGGGACAAAACAAACTGGCACATGCAGTAACATATAGGCAGTGATTCAGCACAGCCCCAGCTGAAGCTGACTGACCCGCACAAAGCAGAGATAAACAAAACCAGATCAAATGCAAACAGAATAACAAATAAACCACTTAGCTGAACATGCAGGGAAAGAGCATGAGACATCAGACCTCAGAAGGCACAGGAAGAAAATCACCAGCAGGAAATAGAGGAAGTCAGCTGTCTTAAATCCCAATCAGAAAGCCCAGATCTCCAATCATCTTCTTCATTATCAGGTGGCAAGCCTCTGTCAATCAGATCAGCTCCACTACCTCCAGTAACCACCAGAGAGAGTCCAGAAAGAGAACTCGCAACCCCTCTGTCAATCTGACCAGCTACACTACCTTCAGTAATCACCAGAGGGAAGCCAGAGAGAGAATTCACAACAGTACCCCCCTTGAGGAGGGGTCACCGAACCCTCATCCATGCCACCAGACCGGTCAGGATGGGCCTGGTGAAAAGCACGAACCAATCTTTCAGCATGAATGTCAGAAGCAGGGACCCAAGAATTATCCTCCTGGCCATAACCCTTCCATTTGACCAAGTACTGGTGTCTCCGTCTAGCCAAATGAGAATCCAATATTCTCTCTACCTCATACTCCAAATTACCTTTAACCAATACAGAGTCAGGAGGTGCCGCCATGTGAACTACTGGCTTTAGAAACCTCTTCAATAAGGATTTATGGAACACGTTATGAATCTTAAATGTAACTGGAAGAGCCAAACGGAAAGAAACGGGATTAAGGATTTCCAAAATCTTATAAGGTCCAATAAATCTTGGCTTGAATTTTGGAGACGCAACCTTCATAGGAATATTCTTTGAAGACAACCAAACCATATCACCCTCTTTAAACCGGGGACCAATGGTCTTATGCCGGTTGGAAAACCGTTGGGCTTTTTCCTGAGAGTGGGACAACTTATCGACCACTTGGTCCCAAATCTGCTGCATTCTCTCTACCACAGAATCCACACTTGGGCAGGTCGAAGATTCCACCTGCCCTGAAGAAAATCGAGGATGAAACCCAAAGTTACAGAAAAAGGGCGACATCAAAGTGGCAGAACTAGCCCTATTGTTTAGTGCAAATTCGGCCAAGGGCAAAAATGAGACCCAGTCATCCTGATCAGCAGATATGAAACATCTCAAATAGGATTTCAAAGTCTGGTTTGTTCTCTCAGTCTGCCCAGTGGTCTGAGGATGAAATGCAGAGGAGAAAGATAACTGAATTTCCAGTTTGGAGCAAAAAGCTCTCCAAAATCTGGAAACAAACTGGACTCCTCTGTCCGACAAAATGTTCTCTGGAATCCCATGCAACCGAACCACCTGTTGTAAAAACAAGGGCACCAGCTCAGAAGAAGATGGCAACTTTGGGAATGGTACAAGATGGACTATCTTAGAAAATCTATAACAGATCACCCAGATAACAGTCATTCTCTGAAAGACAGGAAGATCAGAAATAAAATCCATTGAGATATGAGTCCATGGCCTCCTGGGCACTGGCAAGGGCATCAACAACCCACTAGAATGAGAACAGGGTTTAGACCGGGAACAAGTCCCACAAAACTGCACAAAATTCCTGACATCACGAGATAAGGCGGGCCACCAAAAAGACCGACTCACCAAATCTCAACAGCCAACGTGGAGCAATGAACTTCAGACATCGCTCTCTTCCTCCACTGGTAAGGAACATACAATTTTCCCATAGGACAACGCTCAGGTTTGTCCTCCTGAAATTCTTCCAGGGCACGTCTCACATCGGGCGAGATGGCAGAAAGAACTACCCCCTCACCTAGGATGGTAGTAGGTTTGGTCACAATAGGAGAATCAGCAAAGAAACTACTAGAAAGGGCGTCTGCCTTAACATTCTTAGTGCCCGAAAGAAAGGAGACCACAAAATCAAAACGCGTGTAAAACAAGGCCGACCTAGCCTGTCTAGGATTCAAGCGATTGGCCGACTCCAGGTAAATCAAATTCTTGTCATCAGTGAGGACCACAACTTGATGTCTAGCTCCCTCCAACCAATGTCTCCACTCCTCGAATGCCCACTTCATGGCCAACAATTCCCGATTCCCCACATCATAGTTGCTTTCAGATGGGGAGAACTTTCGGGAAAAGAAGGCACAGGGATTCATTTTAGAAGTCACCGGATCTTTTTGGGACAAAACAGCTCCTGCACCACTCCGAAGCATCTACCTCTACCTGAAATGGAAGTGAGACATCAGTTTGCCGTAAAACCGGAGCAGAAGTAAACCTCCGCTTCAGCTCCTGAAATGCCAAAACAGTCTCTGGAGACCAATGTTCTCAGGAATCCCATGCAACCGAACCACCTGTTGTAAAAACAAGGGCACCAACCAAGAAGAAGATGGCAACTTTGGGAGTGGTACAAGATGGACCATCTTCCAAAATCTATCACAAATCACTCAGATAACAGTCATTCTCTGAGAGACAGGAAGATCAGAAATAAAATCCATTGAGATATGGGTCCATGGCCTCTTGGGCACAGGCAGGGGCATCAACAACCCACTAGAATGAGAACAGGGCTTGGACCGATAACAAGTCCCACAGGATTGGACAAAATTCCTGACATCACGAGATAAGGTCACCAAAAAGACCGACTCACCAAATCTCTGGTACCAAAAATACCTGGATGACCAGCCAACATGGAGCAAAGAATTTCAGACATTACTCTTTTCCTCCACTGGTCAGGGACATACAATTTTCCCATAGGGCAACGTTCAGGTTTGTCCTCCTGAAATTCCTCCAGTGCACATCTCAAATCAGGTGAGATGGCAGAAAGAACTACACCCTCATTTAGAATGGTAGTAGGCTCGGTCACATCAAGAGAATCCGCAAAGAAACTCCTAGAAAGGGCGTCTGCCTTAACACTCTTAGTGCCTGGAAGAAAAGAGACCACAAAATTAAAATGCATGAAAAACAAGGCCCACCTAGCCTGTTTAGGATTCAAGCGTTTGGCTGATTCAAGATAAATCAAATTCTTGTGGTCGGTGAGGACCACAACTTGATGTCTAGCTCCCTCCAACCAATGTCTCCATTCTTCAAATGCCCACTTCATGGCCAACAATTCCCGATTCCCCACGTCATAGTTACGTTCAGATGGGGAGAATTTTCGAGAAAAGAAGGCACAGGGATTCATCTTAGAAGTCAGCGGATCTTTTTTTGACAAAAACGGCTCCTGCACCAATCTCAGAAGCATCTACCTCCACCTGAAATGAGAGTGAGGCATCAGGTTGCCGTAGAACCGGAGCAGAAGTGAATCTCCGCTTAAGCTCCTGATATGCCGATACTGCCTCTGGAGACCAATTCACCACATTAGCACCCTTTTTGGTCAAATCAGTCAGTGGTTTAACAATACCAGAAAAATTACTTATAAATTTACAGTAGAAATTAGCAAAACCAAAAAACTTCTGGAGAGCCTTCAAAGGAGTGGGCTAAACCCAATCATAAATGGCCTGTATCTTGGCCGGGTCCATTTCAATAGCAGACAGGGACAAAATGAATCCCAAAAATGAAATCCTCTGTACACCAAAGAGACACTTCGATCCCTTAACATTCAGAGAATTTTTCCTCAAAATCCGAAACACAGACCGGACATGTTCCACATGAGAATCCAAATCACTGGAAAAGATCAAGATATCATCCAGATAAATGATCAAAAACTTATCCACAAAGTCCTGGAAAATATAGTTCATAAAAGACTGGAAGACAGAAGGGGCATTAGTGAGCCCAAAAGGCACCACCAGGTACTCAAAATGTCCCTCCGGAGTATTAAACGCCATCTTCCATTCATCCCCGTGCTTGATGCGAATAAGATTATACGCCCCCCTGAGGTCAAGCTGGTAAACCAACAGGCACTTTTAGCTCTGGAAAATAAATCAGAAATCAGGGGTAATGGGTACTGATCTATAACAGTGATTTTGTTAAGGGAATGAAAGTCAATACATGGCCCTAATGAACCATCTTCTTTGACCACAAAAGAAACCCAGCACCTAAAGGTGAAGAATAGAGTTGAGCAAAACGGATCGACCAAATTCAGAATCCGCCAACTTTGGCTAAAGTCGGTTTTCGCCGATCGAAACCCGACCATAGCGTGAGGTCGGCCACGAGGTCGCCGACTTGAGCGCCAAAGTCACGTTACCCACAATGCTTCCAGCGCCTTTTCTCAGTCAATCATAAAGGATGCACACTGTGAGCAACGCAATTACATAGGCATCTGCCCCCACCATGTAAGAGAAGGGCATTCAAGTGATTGGCTGGCTTTGTGTGGCGTCACAGTGCCTATAAAAGGCCGTGACCGCCGACCTCCATCTTACTTCTGCCGATCTTAGCATAGGGAGAGGTTGCTGCTGCTCGTTCTCAATAGGGAGAGTGTTTAGGCAGGCCAAAAAAAAAAGCAATTGCTTCTGCTGATAGCGATGTCACTGTACAACACAACAGTATAGTGTGCAGTGACAGGGGAGGATATATTTGTGTGCAGCAGCTCTGTTGGTTATTAGGTTGCCATATAAGGCTCCCTGATAGCTGCATTGCTGTTTGCACACTGCTGTGCAGAATGCTTTTTTAAAAGCAAAAATATTTTTATTCCTTTTTTCTGCACAGTTACCAATCGTTCATTTTTTCACACTTTTTTGTGCAGCAGCTCTGTTGGTGATTAGGCTGCCGTATAAGGCTCCCTGATAGCTGTGTTGCTGTTTGCACACTGCTGTGCAGAGTGCTTTTTTAAAAGCAAAAATACTTTTATTCCTTTTTTTCTGCACAGTAGATACTGAGTGTAAATTTTTTCACACACCGTATAGAGGTGTACGCTCCTCACACACTACCGTCTACCGGCTGGTATCACGGACAATTACATGCTATATGTGTGTGACTCCGTAAAAAATTACACGGAGATTAACATTTTTCCATACATACACCGTATAGAGGTGTTTGATTCTCAAACAGTATCGGATATCTGGTGTTCTTATTACAGTCACATCTACACAGAGTCAGCGTGTGTCTGTGAGACTCTGTAAATACATATACGGACATTTCCATTTCTCCATACACCGTATTGCGCTGTCCGATTATCAAACAGTATTGGATATCTGGTGTTCCTATTACGGTCACATCTACACAGAGTCAGCATGTGTCTGTGATATTCCATAAATACATATACGGACATTTCCATTTCTCCATACACCATATTGAGCAGTCTGATTCTCAAACAGTATCGGATATCTGGTGTTCTTATTACAGTCACAGCTACACAGAGTCAGCGTGTGTCTGTGAGACTCTGTAAATACATATACGGACATTTCCATTTCTCCATACACCGTATTGAGCTGTTCAATTAACAAACAGTATCAGATATCTGTTGTTCTTATTACGGTCACATTTACAGAGTCAGCGTGTGTCTGTGAGACTCTGTAAATACATATACGGACAATTCTCCCGGGAGGTTTTCCCGTTAATAGTAATTCCAACACTTCTCGACTTCACGTCTGTACTTTTATCCATCTAGCTTCCTCTAGCGTAGAGTCTGGACTGGCTGACTGACACTGAAATATAAAAGAAGAATTCAATGTACTCCAACACTGTATACTGGTGAAAGTTTCAAATACATTTCACTTTTTCTCATTTTTATATTTTGGTGCAATCCATACTGAGCCTGTGAGAGTTTGTGTCTTACTCTTGTAAAATATAAGGAGACTTAAAATGACACCAACACTGTATGCAGCAGAACGCTTGTAAAACATTACCCTTTTTCAAGTTTTTATATTCTTGTGTAATCCATACTTCGCCTGTGATTGTCTTTGTCTGAAGCCTGAAGTATAGATAGAGATTTACAATTAGCCCTAGACTGGAAACACCTGGGAGCTGCTGATACAGTACCTTTTTCCAACATTTTGTATTATGGTTAAATCCATACTGACTGATAGATCGACCAAGTAATAGAAGACAGAGATGCCCGTATGAAAGGTTCTTCAGCCCTGAGACCACCATACAAAGCCCGGCAGGACTCAAAGAAACCCGCTTCTTCCGCATCCGGGGACAATTACTGAAAACGCTACCACTCGTAACGAGATCAAGAATCAGCAATGGAATTCCTAATACCTGTCACCTGAGAAGCCGTCACATGAGCATTAAGCATTAAACAAGTCAAAATTAAGTGCCGCAGGACTCGAATCACTGGAGAAGAGGACGCCATCAAGCTGTTAATGGAACACACATCTCCCAGGTTGTCACAATTAAAACGGATCCTTCTGTCCCGAAACTCCTCCATCCGTAGGTTCACAGCCACCAGTATAGGCAAAATATCCATCCAATCAATGTTCCTAACAAGGCCAAGCTGAAACCATTCCTCAGGCCACACAGCCACGCACCACAGGCCCCTAAAATATGACCCAAAACACACTTCTTCACACGCATCTGTGAACAACTCCAAGTCTTCATTTACAACTGCCTCCTCCATGAGCCAAAATCATCCGTTGTATAGCTCCCAAAAATAGTCCGACAATTAAAAATCAGCCTTAAGTTCACTGTAATGCCGAACAAAATGATGCAGAGCCTGCACTCCCACCGTAGCGCTTGACAACCGTCGAGAAAAGACCCGACCCATTGTAATAATGAGACAAGCTAAAGTCAAATTCACAAGTAGTGACTGCACCTATGTCAATGACAATTTCTTCAACTGTCTTGCCCGAGACACCGCATCCCGCAACGCCTTTACCTTATCCTCCGTCAAACGGAACTCACATTTTACTGAATCAATCACAATTCATAAAAACGATAGGCACGTACAAGGCCCCTCTGTTTTACCGGGACCAAGCGGTACTACGAAACGCTCTGCCACCCATTCTACTGCTCTAAGTAACCTCTCCCAACAACCAGAATTAGCCCGACCGATACACAAACAATCATCCAGGTAATGAATCAAGAAATCAAAAGCCGATACTTCACGGACAACCTATTAGAGAAAAGAACTGAATGCCTTCCAAAAAGCACAAGACACCGATCAACCCATTGTCAAACACCTATCAACCCAAAAAGCACCACCCCAGTAACACAACAACAACTTAACACTATCCGGATGAACATGGATCAACATAAACGCCGACTCAATATCCGTTTTAGACAAAAGTGCCCCCTTCCAACATTTCCGGACAAACTTTGTCACATCCTCAAATGACTTATAAAGCTAAGCACATCTCTGGGTCAATTCCATCAGTCACTGACCTACCACGAGGGAAAGACAGATGATGAATGAGCCTGAACTTATGCTGCTGTTTCTTAGGCACTACACCCAGGGGCGAGACAACCAAATCCTCAAACGGAGGATCCCTAAATGGCACAGACATCCTTCACAACTTATCCTCCTTCCCCAACTGTTACGACAGCACCTCAGCATATTGGTCAGCTGACCTCAGATTGTAAATCACCCGTGGTATCTGAAAAGGAGGGGTTTAATTTTAAACACGTCACTGAAAATGGACAACAGTTCCTACTTAACCCCATCCAGAAACCTACTTACATAACGAACCATCGTGGCCAGTTTCAATAGCGTCTACCCCTTTTGAATTAGCACTCTCACTCTGCTTCTCCTTTCTGCTTCCTAAAGCATCTGAAAGCACCATGTGAGGTTCTTTTGCAATGGGATCAAAGGTGCTTGAATTTGCAGCAATGTAGCCCCAAATTTACAGTGGCAATCATTGAATTGCCAGCAGAGACACTGCTTCTGACTGACCGATTGCCCCGAGTGTCCCCCTTGCCCCTGTCCACTGCTTTGTGCATTTCACGAACCGACACCCCCAGGAAAGGAATGGCTGAACTTAGTCGGCATCATAACCTTCAACCAGACGGATTTCTTTCTTTTCCCACCGAATTTCCGGAAGAAACGCCTTTCTTTGCCTAAACTATTTGTCGTAATCGAGTCAAGCCTGAACCCCCTACACCCTATAAGCCTCCCCAATCGAATCCAAAAAAACAAAAAAGAGGAGAAGAATTGTCAGGCGCCTTCTCTCCAAACACGCTAGCCAAAATATCAAATGCCTGTAGCCAATTAAATAATCTCTGCGGAATCAATTGCCATCTCCGTTTTTCCTCCACCTCTATTTGGCTATCATCCTTCTTCCCTTTGTCAAAGTTCAACTTTTCCAAAGGAAGCAGTGACAAAATCGTGACATATTCGTCGTTCTATATCTTTTCCTGCACCTCCTTCTTACGATGAGCGCCCAGTGGGCCCTCAAAGCATACATATACCTCCCCATGCACCCTGTCATCTACATTGATCCGACATTCCTTTTCCTTCTCAGTCTGAACTGAAACAGTCACAGGGTCAGCTCGGCCAACTGACACCCTGGTAACCGCCCCCGACAAACTGGTCCCTCTCTCCTGCGACACCACCCAAGTGGCTAAATGTGCCGGGGGCGCTCCAAATCCCTCCATCCGTGCCAACAAATCCAGCATGGAAGTCAACATCTCCCCCAGCCCCCCAATCCATGAAGGAACTTGGTCCACAACTCTCTGACCTAACACCACCGGCAAGCCCCCAACCCACTCCCGATCACATGGGACCTCACTAGAGACGAGGACAAACAAGACATGGAGCCATACTCACCGGGCTGCGATGACACTGTGACTCCTCCAGCCGCCAATCCCTTATCCCACTGTGCGTCGACTACGGAGCTTCCCCTCAGACCCTCTGTCCCCAGAGGTCCGCCACCTTGTGAAAAAGGCTTTCTCGACACCGCCGCCCTCACGGGGAACTCCGTTCAGGGCTGTTTGCTTCTCTGGCCCCCCGCTGAGGCAAGCATGATGCACAGCCATGGGGGCTTCCGCTTGCCGCCACCCACCCCTGCAACCCCCACTGACTGCCTGACACACCGTCCATGCTGATCCACCGCCATTGTTTAGGTCAAGGTGCCCGAGGTACTGGGCATAGCTGACAGCCTCGGGTGATGGGTGCTGCTGCCCAACAACCCCCCTCCCGGTAACTCCCACCGCCATCCCAAGAAGAGGAGGCAGACAGCCCGGCTCCATGATGGCTTGCCGTGATGTAATTGTTCATCGCAGACCTGGCGAGTGCAGGCCCCGCCTCCCGCTCTGCTCGGGGAGAAGGACTTGCAACCGCCACTGGACCCAGCCCGGCTCGTGGATTCCTCCCAGCCCAGGGACTGTCCGTACACTTCCCAGCAGGCACCCGACCCGGAGGGTCCCTGGAAGGGGCTCCGTCGCCAGCGCAGGGTCCTGGGATCTGCATCAGGAGATAAACGCTCGGTGGCCCTTGACCGCCACCTCGGACGGGAAGAGACACCAGCGGCCGACCCGCTGCTTCCACCGATGATCCCCGCGACCTGCTCCTCAATCCACACCAGCAGGCTGAAACTCCGCTGCAGTGCACAGCCTCTCCAATCCAGCTGATATGGACTCCATGCCATCTGGGTGTGGGACAGTCTCTGCAGCTCTGTAGCGGGAACTAAGGTAACCACCCCATAAGCCGACTTCAAATACCCCCCTTATTTCCATACTCCACCCTCCCAGGGACAGTTAGCCCCCTCCCTCCAACCCACTGTCATGTGGGCCTCCACTAACACCTCTAGGGAGGGGGTTTGGCTTGCTCTAGCCCCTGTCTTTCGGGAGACACTTAGGCCTGTATACAGAAGTTCTGATGTGATTGTGCTGAATGCAATTGTTGGGTACAGTTACGATGCAGTCACAGGGGAGGATTTTCTTGTGTGCAGCAACGCTGAGTATAAGCCTGCCTTATAGCAGTATTGCTGAGTGTGTACAGTGGTGTGTAGACAGCTTTTTACACAGCACTAATACTTTTATTCTTTTTTTCTGCACAGTGAACAAACTATCATTATTTCCCACACCGTATACAGCTGTACGCTTGTGATACCTTACCCTTTTACTGTTTTTTATATAGTGGTCTAATCCATACTGAGTCAGGGAAAGTCTGTTTTCTGACTCTGGAAATATAAACTGAGATTTACAATGACCCCTACACTGTATACACCTGTACGCTTCTTATCCATTACCCTTTTACTGCTTTTTATATTGTGTAATCCATACTGACCCTGAGAGTGTCTATGTCTGCCTCCTGAAACAAATAAGGAGATTTATAATGTTTAAACAATACTATATGTACCTTGTATCTGGTGATACAGTAACCTTTTATACTTTTTATATTCTTGGCTAATGCATACTGGGACTGAGAGCGTCTGTGTCTGCCTCCTGAAATGTCTATGGAGATTTAGAATGTTTAAACTATACTATGTATACCTTATATCTGGTGATACTGTACCCTTTTTCAACTTTTTAGATTATTGTGTAATCCATACTGAGCCTGTGACCATCTGTGTCTGCCTCCTGAAATACATACGGAGATTTTTTGTAATTTAAGTATACTATATACTGTATACCTTGTATCCAGTACCCTTTGTGCCCGAAATTCATCCTCCACCCACTACTCAAAGTGCATCATTGACACCTGCAACATTGACCCACATGTGTGATTATTTCTTGCGGATCTTCTTTTTATATTATGGTGTGATCCATACTGAGCCTGTGTGAGGCTATGTGTTACTCTTGAAATATATATGTAGATTGCCAAATGACCCCAACACTGTATACAGCAGTATGCTTGGGATACATTCCCCTTTTACTGCTTTTTATATTGTAGTGTAATCTATACTGGGCCTCAGAGCGTCTGTGTCTGCCTCCTGAAATAAATGTGGAGATTTTGAATGTTGAAACTATACTATATATACCTTGTATCTGGTGATACTGTACCCTATTTCAACTTTTTAGATGGTTGTCGAATCCATACTGACCATGACAGCGTCTGTGTCTGCCTCCTCAAATATATAAGTAGATTTTTAATGTTGAAACTATACAATATATCCCTGTTATCTGGTGTTAAAATGAAAGGTCACGCAGGGCCGGGGGTTACTCAGTATCAGGACTTTCAGGCTCTTTTAAGGGGGAAGTATGTCATGGTGGTGATTGGGACCCGGTCCGTGACCCTGGGTGTCCAATAAAGAAGATGACAGCTCAGATGAGGGGGAAGATGGTATGATAATTAATTTGGAAAAGGGGGATCGTGATGCCACCCGTGGTACTCGGCTAGGGTAGCCGACGCTGCAATGCAGATCCTCTGGGCCAGTGTTAAAGCAGATGATGAAGCTCTCTACGGACAGAGCTGTATCCCAGGGCAGTTGAGATGGTGTTTGTGAGCCAATGATGGGGATGGTGAGTGTAGCGTGTGTAACAGGCGAGTTGTAAAAAACACCAAGGACACAGCTGGGTGCGGTTTCTGAGTTTTTCCTCAAAAGTTTTGTGCACAAGATGACCCACTTGGTACTGTGTCATCTGAGGGAGGGGTCTGGCAAACTCCAAGGTAGATCAGAAACATCTGTTCAAGACTCCTCCTTGTGTATCCTTTCTAGGCCGTGACTCTGCGCTGATCTCTCCCTTCCTTCCTGCTGTGCGCCTTCGCAAACAGTGTCCCAAGCCAGCAGCCATGGATCACACCAGGTGATGTGAGTCAGGCTCCTGGGTCCTTTATTCCAACTGCTGCCTTTTTGAGTATTGAATGCGGCTGCGACTGAGGCACTTAAAGCTACCTCAGCCTCCGTCTTTCTAGCTGAGCCCTGTATTTCTCCACTACCTTGAGGAGCCACCTTCCCCAACGAGGCCTGGTCCTTCCTTCTCCAGAAATGGTCTTCACAGGTGCCTTATTGCACTTCCCATGCCCCAAGGACCCCTTCCTTCCAGTCTAGGAGCTGGGACAAGATTTTTCTCTATTCTCTGATCCTCAGCCCTATCACAGCAATCCTGCTCTTACTCTGTCCTGTAACCGACTGACAACTCTCTAGAAAGATCCATTTACCTCAGACTAGCTCCACCCACCAACTGTCACCTTGCTCTCTCTGATTGGATGCCCACAATCACTCCACTACCTAAGCTCCTCCCACTGTACCTACCTTCCACACTAACCCCCAACACCCTTTCCTAGTCAGTATGGGATGAGGCCATCCTCCAGCTGGGTACACTCAGAAAGCACTGACTAACTAGTGTGTGTTGAGTGCAGGGTTAGGAGTCCTGAGTGATGATCCCTCCTTACCTGAGGATGGGATACCACACCTTTGGATGAGGTGCAGTACCTCTGTGGCGACCATACCCTCAGGGGCGCCATAGCACCCTTTCTCAACTTTCTATATTGTTGTCGGATCCATACTGGGCCTGAGAGAGTCTGTGTTTGCCTCCTGAAATATATACGGAGATTCAGTATGTTTAAACTATACTATATATACCTTGTATCTAGTGATACTGTACCCTTTTGAAAATGTTTATATTATTGTCTAATCCATAATGAGCCTGTGACCATCTGTGTCTGACTCATGAAATATATACGGAGGTTTACAATTATCCCTAGACTGTATAGAGATGTCCGCTTCTGAAACAGTACCATAAATCTGCTGGTATTTTGAGTTCATTTTCCTAAAAATTATTAAGTATGGTGGAAGAGGCTGTGGACGTGGATGTGGGGGGACCAGCTGGTACTGATGGTGGTGGTGGTGCATCTGCTGGTAGTGCCAAAAACACAATAGCAGCTAAGGCAGGAGGTGTTAAGCCTGCATCATCGTCTGGCACAAGAAGGCCTTTAAGGCTCCCTTTTCTGGAAGTAGGTAAACTGCTTTTAAAACCGGAGCATCAGGAGCTGGTTTTGCCTTACATTGCCAAAACAGCCTCCAGCTCTATCGCCTCCTCTTCTGAAGTTTAAAAAAATGCAAGCACTGAGTTGTCAGTGCAGGCTTCTGGTCAGGAACCACCCCTTTCCTTGTCTCCTTCACCCCCACTAAAAGTGAAGGATGCGGCAGCCCACACTTCAGATTACTGGAGCTCTTTTCACATGCCATGCCTGTTTTATCAAGTGAAATTCTGAATTCCCCAGTCCAACATGAATCGGAGATGGAGTGCACTGATGCACAGCCACTGCTAGATGATTCTCCTTGTACATTGACCCACATCACTACATTCCCCTTGCACTCTACAGAGCCAGAATGTGACACTGATGAAACTCAGGTGCCCCTTCCCGCATACTATACCACCTTACACGGTGACACAGAGGAAGATGCAGATGAAAGTGCGGGTTCCCTGTGCGGGGGGGGTTCTACTCGTGGGCGACAGCAGTGGCACAGGGCCCCTCATAGTACAATAAAGTGTCTCTGCCGGTGGGAGGGCTCACTCGCCATCAGACATACCGTCGTACTATGAGGGGCCCTGTGCCAGTGCCATCACTCATAAGTGGGCCCCCCCATGCTTGCTCAGGGCCACAGCACTTGCAATACTTACCTCTCCCTGCTCCACCGCCATGTTGTCTTCTGCCTTTCCTGACAGTGACATTCAGGTTAGAGAGCGCGATGACATCACGTCTATATGCCCTCTACCGAAACAGTACAAGTGCAGAGAGCTTGAAGATGGCAATGCTGAGGACACCAGAGTAGAGCAGTGCCCAGCGAGGAGAGCTATTTAATGTTTTTAAATGTTGGAAGGATTTTGTGGGGATCAAGATACACTGGAGAATGACATGTGGGGCACATCATACACTGGAGCATCATCCATTTGGCCCATCATATACTGGAGCATTTAAAATAGGGGACATCAGACACTGGAGCAGCAATTACGGGGCCAATTATACACTGGAGCATTAGAAATGGGGCCCATTATATATGGACTCTATGGAGCATTATTTGGCCCCATAAGACAGTGGAACATCTTCCATGGGGACCAACATATACTGTAGCATTATGTGGAGCTCATCATATACTGTAGGGAACATAATATGGGACCAATTATTCTGTATGGAGAAATATATGGGGCTCATTATTCTGTATGGCGCACTAGGTGGTGGCCATAATACTGTATGGAGTATTATACTGTCTGTTTTTTGAGCTATTGTAGAATTTAAAATAGATATCAGTCATGTCATGTAAGCAGTGAAGTATTTTTCATTGTACTATACCTATATTTCTGTGCCGTATCAGAGCTTTATGAACTGTGGTATGTGATAAAAGGGCACACTGACACTCTTTGGCCCAGGGCACACGAAAACCTGGCGCCAGCCCTACCCCCCACAACTTTAGTCAAATAACCCCCAGTTTTCAATGCGTAACTATTATTATAAAGTAAATTAAGGTTGACAAGCTTAAGTAATAAGAATTGATGTCATTGGCATTGAAATGGGCACTCTAGGTGTGTTTACTGTCCTCCACTCCCTGCCGACTTTGCTTCCCCATTGACTTGCATTGGGTTTCGTGTTTCAGTGGGACCCCGACTTTTCCCTATAGTCGGCCGATTTCGTTTGACCCGACTTTTAAGAAAGTCGGGTTTCATGAAACCCGACTCGACCCAAAAAAAGGCAAAGTCGCTCATCTCTAGTGAAGAGGATGGTCTAATATGACCCTTCTCCAACGACTCCTTGATATAAGATCGCATAGCATCATGTTCAGGTACCGATAAGTTGAAAAGCCGTAACCCTTGGGAAATTTACACCCGGGCATTAACTCAATTGCACAATCATAACTCCTATGAGGAGGCAAAGATGCAGACTTAGGCCAGTTTCACATTTGCGTTTAAGGCAGCAGTGTCGGCCTGCGCATGGCTGCCGCTAAGCCCCACCCCCTGCCGTGCCTCCGCCACTAGCTCCGCCTATGGGCGCATGATGCTGCATGCGTCCTGCATCCACTATCTTTAGCACTGGGGGCGCAGGCCGTGCGCAGGTATGCGTTTGGCGGTGCATGCGTCCTTTCGACGCTGCGCCGACCAGCGCCAAACGCAACAGGTTGCAATTTGGTGCGCTCGGCGCAGCGTCAAAAGGACGCATGCGCCGCCAAATGCATACCTGCGCACGGCCTGCATCCCCAGTGCTAAAGTTAGGGGACGCAGGACGCATGCAGTGTCATGCGCCCTTAGGCGGAGCTACTGGCGGAGGCACTGCAGGGGCGGGGCTTAGCGGCGACCGTGCGCAGGCTGACGCTGCTGCCTTAAACGCAAATGTGAAACGAGCCTAACTCTCACTGAATACATCAGAAAAATCAGCCAGTAGTCAGTAATATCATGAGACTGGGGAGAGGTGGAGAAAGCAGGAGTGTCACTAAGAACACATTGACAACCCCAACTCACCACAGACAGATTTACAATCTAAAACAAGATTATGAGTTTGCAACCAAGGGAAACCCAGAACAATAGTATCATGCAAATTATGCAACACCAAAAATTTACAATTTTCTTGGTGGTCCGGGGCGATTCGCATTATAACCTGGGTCCAAAATTGGGGTTTATTCTCCACCAAAGGAGTAGCATCAATGCCCCTCAAAGGGATAGGAGTCCACAGGGGTATCATGGGAAAACCACAATGTTTAGCAAAGCCCAAATCCATCAGATTCAAAGCTGCTTCTGAATCAACAAAAGCCTTAGCGGAAAATGTAGACAAAGAGCAGATCAGGGTAATCACCAAAAGAAACTTAGGCTGTACACTGCCCATCGCAAATGTGTGAGCAAAAAGCTTTTCTCGTTTAGGGCAGACAGCAATGGTATGAGAGGTGTCCCCGTGGAAAAAAACACAACTTATTATGCCTTCTAAACTCCTGATGTTGCGCCCTAGACAAAACCCTAGTACATTGTATGGGTTCAGAAGTTTGTTTGAAAGGCGGCAACGCCTCTCATGTAGTTTTACGTTCACGTAAATGCCGATCAATTTGAATGGCCAATGACATAGAGTCTTCAAGACGAGAGGGAACAGGAAATCCCACCATAACATCTTTTACTGTTTCTGCCAAACCCTTCCAAAAGAGAGCTGCTAGGGCAACATCATTCCATTTAGTAAGGACCGCCCACTTTCGGAATTTTTGACAACTCTGCAGAATCCTGACCCTGGTTCAATGCCAATAAAGTTTTCTCAGCTTGATCAATAGCATTAGGTTCATCATACAACAACCCCAAGGCTTGAAAAAACGTATCCACATTAGCCAGAATAGGATCTCCGGGTGTCAAAGAAAAGGCCCAATCCTGGGGATCACCACATAGCAGGGAAATGACAATTTTAACCTGCTGCACAGAGCTCCCTGATGAGTTAGGTTTCAAAGCAAAAAATAGTTTACAATTATTCTTAAAATTTAAAAATTTAGACCGATCCCCAGAAAACACATCAGGAGTAGGGGATTTTTGGTTCACCAGCAGATGATTGAGCGAGAAATTCCCCACACTTCAACAGCGAGCTGCTCAACACGATCAGACAATTGCTTAGTCTACATCTAGACATAAAAATATCCCCCTACAGCCCCAGAAAAAAAAGGAAAAAATTCTGACACTTTTTTTTTTTAAATTCTTTCCTTCTTTAGAGTATCCTAGAGTCTACAGTTAGGCTGGTGATTCTGTTATGAATGGGCACCGAGGAGGATAGCAGGCCTAAGCTAAGCCACAGAAAACCAGAGAGGTTGGTAACTAAGCGGATGCAGACCCATGATCCTGTCCACACAACTAGCAGTAGCCGTGGAGCAGCTTAGCTGAACATGCAGGGAAAGAGCAGGAGACATCAGACCTCAGAAGGCACAGGAAGAAAATCACCAGGGATAGAGGGAGTCAGCTGTCTTAAATGCCAATCAGAAACCCCAGATCTCCAATCGTCTTCCTCATTATCAGGTGGCAAGCCTCTGAAAATCAGATCAGCTCCACTACCTCCAGTAACCACCAGAGGGAGTCCAGAAAGAGAATTCATAACACCGTGCATTCCACAGGGCAAAATTAAAAGGAGATGAGGGAATGCAACTAATATTAATAAGGTTTCGATGTGAGGTAGGGTAGGGGTTGAGGTTTGGGGAGGGTGGACCGGGGTTGGGGAAGATGTCCCCTGAGATCAGTAGAAGTAGTAAGATAAAGAGCAAGTAGTTATTGGAATTGTAAGAAGTGTTTTTGTGTGATGTGTTTGGTCAATATGGGGTGAGGTTTTTCAGGAAGGTGAGAAGTTCATGCAGAAATTCATGAGAAATGAGAAATTGAGAAGGTGAGAAATTCATGCAGCTGATTCCTGCAGTGAGAAATTCATGCAGCTCCGCACATGGGAGAGGGAAGTATAGAGTGGCTGATGTGTATGAATTGTGATTGAGGGGGGATGGGGCAGTGAATGTGGATGGCAAGGGAACACAGGAGGACACAAATAAAGCACATGGATAAAAGAGAGAGCAAAGTCTGGGTTACCTGTCTCCTGCACTGACTAACTGCCATGGATTAACTGTATTTTCTAGATTCTTAGCTGGGGGGATGCTTTGCTGAAGGGATGCGTGCACCCCTTAGAATTCTTCTAAATGTATAGGACACAGCACAGGGTCAGGAGAGAGGGATTGTGGGAGCTGGTTTGGGATAGAAAGCCTACAGCCTGCAATGACCCCGCTACCTCCTTCTCTCTCACCACTACCGGTGATATCACCTCAACCAACTCCAGAACTGCTGCAACCCACCAACCTACTGTCTCCTTCCCCACCATCCTGTAGCATGTAAGCCCGAAAGGGCAGGGTCCTATCTCCCCTCTGTATCAGTCTGTCATTGTTAGTTTGTTTACTGTAAGTGATATCTGTAATTTGTATGTAACCCCTTCTCATTTACAGCACCATGGAATCAATGGTGCTATATAAATAATAATAATAATAATAATAATAAATTAGCAGCAGCTGCTCTACACATCCTGGTGTGGTGAGATGATCAAAGACACTAGTCCTGGCTCCATCTCTATGGTATAACACCTTTTTCCAAGATAATATCTACAGTGACTCCGCAACTATGGATATACAGCAGTGAGTACTGAGTACAATGCAACAGATGAATTACAGCAAATAATCAGTAAGGAGAGTTCATTAAAATATACTACAGGGTGATAGTCAGCAGATGAGACAGCAAGCAGAGGTGTAAAGTTGTAGGAGAGAGATTAAATGCAACTCACATAGACAGTCAGGAGCCAGGAAAAGTTGTGTACATTCAAAGTGTACCAGAGAGATTAAATGCAATTCACATAGATAGTCAGAAGCCAGGGAAAGTTGTGTACATTCAAAGCGCACCAGAGAAATTAAATGCAATTCACATAGAAAGTCAGGAGCCAGGGAAAGTTGTGTACATTCAAAGCATACCAGAGAGATTAAATGCAATTCACATAGACAGTCAGGTGCCAGGGAAAGTTGTGTACATTCAAAGCGTACCAGAGAGATTAAATGCAATTCACATACTGTAGACAGTCAGGAGCCAGGGAAAGTTGTGTACCTTCAAAGCATTCCAGAGAGATTAAATGCAGTTCACATAGACAGTCAGGAGTCAGGGAAAGTTGTGTACATTCAAAGCGTACCAGAGAGATTAAATGCAATTCACATAGACAGTCAGGAGCCAGGGAAACTTGTGTACATTCAAAGCGTACATGTGTGAAGAGAGAAGATGGATGTTAATTCTTTGCCATGGATCAACTGCTATTTCTAGATGCTTAGTTGGTGGGATGCTTTGCTGAGAGGATGCGTGCACCTTGGGATGATGTTTATTTTTGTAATGTCAATTGATGTCAAGTCCATGGGTTAGTAACGGAGAGGCATCTATGAGATTCCCCCATTACTAACCCAGCAAGTTTAAAGGAAAAAATACACACAGAGAAAAAAAAAAACATTTTATTTGAATAAAAAGTCCCCTACACATTCCGTGATTTACCCTTTTATTAAAAAAAAAAAATATCTGTAGATCCAATGACATCTAGGTCCCACGTCATCCACCAATTTCTTCAAGGGTGATAATGTCAGTAATGTCATCATCACCTGTGAATCATGACTGTGAGAATGAGACTGCAGAATGTGTGGGGAAGTCTTTATTCAGGTAAAATGCTTTTTTTTCCTGTGTTTGTGTTTTTTCTTTCAATTTACTGGCATAGTAATAGGAGAGTCTGATAGATATCTCTCCATTCATAACCTATGGACTTAATATCAGCAGACATTACACAGTTGACATAAACCCATTAAACTATCACTACAATTGCCACCGCAATTCGCAATTGGGAAGAGCTGAGGCTAAGCTTTAGAATTGGCACGTTTACTGGATGCACCATTTCTGGGGCGGCTAAGGGCTGCTTTTTGTAGGCTAGTAGGGGGCTATTATCCATGGCCCTTCCCAGCTTATATTAATATCAGCCCCCAGTTGTCTGCTTTGCCTTAGCTGGTTATTAAAAATGGGGGAGACACCACGTCTTTTTTTAGAATCCCACTTATTTCTAATAATCAGCATAGGCAAACCAGACAGCAGCAGGCTGATATTAATATTATTATTATTTATTATTATAGCACCATTTATTCCATGGCTCTTTACATGTGAGGAGGGGTATACATAATACATACAAGTCCAGTGATCTTAAACAATACAAGTCACGACTGGTACAGGATGACAGAGGACCCTGCCCACGAGGGCTCACAATCTACAACGGGATGGGTGAGGATACAGTAGGCGAGGGTAGAGCTGGTCGTGCAGCGGTTTGGTGGATC
Organism: Dendrobates tinctorius; assembly: GCF_039654945.1. Lineage (NCBI taxonomy): Eukaryota > Metazoa > Chordata > Amphibia > Anura > Dendrobatidae > Dendrobates > Dendrobates tinctorius. Next base: position 65,044,683 of record NW_027361732.1, on the reverse strand, counting down.
GGTGGTTACTGCAAGTTGTAGGCTTGTCAGAAGAGGTAGGTCTTCAAGTTCTTTTTGAAGGTTTACATGGTAGGCGAGAGTCTGATATGTTGTGGTAGAGAGTTCCAGAGTAGACGGGATGCGCGGGAGAAATCTTGTATGCGATTGTGGGAAGAGGAGATAAGAGGGGAGTACAGAAGGAGATCTTGTGAGGATGGAGGTTTCGTGCAGGTAAGTACCGGGAGACTAGGTCACAGATGTACAGAGGACTCAGGTTGTGGATGGCTTTGTATGTCATGGTTAGGGTTATGAACTGGAGTCTTTGGGTAATGGGTAGCCAGTGCAGGGATTGACAGACGGGAGAGACCGGGGAATAGCGGGGGGACAGGTGGATTAGTCGGGCAGCAGAGTTAAGAATAGATTGGAGGGGTGCGAGAGTGTTAGAGGGGAGGCCACAGAGCAGGAGGTTGCAATAGTCAAGGTGGGAGATGATGAGGGCATGGACTAGGGTTTTTGCAGATTCTTTGTTGAGGAATGTACGGATCCGTGAAATATTTTTGAGTTGAAGTCGGCAGAAAGAGGAAAGGGCTTGGATATGTGGTTTGAAAGAGAGATCAGTGTCAAGGATAACCCCGAGGCAGCGAGCTTGTGGGACTGGAGAGAGTGGGCAGCCGTTTACTTTAATGGATAGGTCTGTTGGGGGGGTCACGTGAGATGATTAATTCTGTTTTGTCCATATTAAGTTTTAGAAATCTAGCAGAGAAGAAGGATGAAATAGCAGACAGACATTGTGGGATTCTGGTTAGTAGGGAGGTGATATCTGGTCCAGAGATGTAGATCTGTGTGTCATCAGCATAGAGATGATACTGAAAGCCATGAGATTCTATGAGCTGTCCGAGGCCGAAGGTGTAAAAGGAGAAGAGCAGGGGCCCTAGGACTGAACCTTGCGGGACTCCAACGGATAGGGGGCACAGTGAGAAGGTGGTGTGTGAATGGGAGACGCTGAATGTCTGGTCTGCTAGGTATGATGCAATCCAAGATAGGGCCAAGTCTGTGATACCAAGAGATGAGAGGGTCTGTAGTAATAGGGAATGGTCCACTGTGTCAAAGGCAGAGGACAGGTCCAGGAAGAGGAGGACAGAGTAGTGTCGCTTGGCCTTGGCGGCTAGTAGGTCATTGGTGACCTTAGTTAGGGCAGTTTCAGTGGAGTGGTGTGGCCGGAAGCCAGATTGCAAGTGGTCAAGGAGGGAGCAAGAAGAGAGGTGGGAGAATAGTTCAAGATGGACGTGTTGTTCCAGTAGTTTTGAGGTATAGGGGAGAAGCGATATAGGGCGATAGCTAGATACAGAGCATGGGTCAAGAGAAGGTTTTTTGAGGATAGGTGTGATTGAGGCATGTTTAAAGCTTGAGGGGAAAACACCAGTTGTTAGTGATAGGTTGAAGAGATGGGTTAGGGTTGGGATGAAGACTGTGGTGAGGTTTGGGATGAAGTGGGATGGGATCGGGTCAAGTGCACAGGTAGTGAGATGTGATCTTGAGAGTAGAGTGGAGAGTCGATCTTCTGTAATGGTGGAGAAGTTGGTTTTGGGGGAGGAGGGCAGGGCAGGTAGGAGGAAGGGCACTGGGGGTTGTTGACCAAAACTGTTTCTGATGTTAATAGGCTTGGAACCTGCATGTATATTGGCCCTTCCAATATCGTCTAAAAATACCAGCTCACAGCTGTCTGTTTTCCTCTCATCATTTTTTTTTTTTAATTATTATTTTATTTTTGACTGTCAGGATGGGTCAAGTGCTGCGCCAGCCAATTACAGCCATGCTATTACTTGACATGGCTGTGATGAATCTGGAAGTGCCCTGAGCCTTCAAGCTTGTTGATTGGCTGCGCTGCAGCCTTTCAACCAGCTTTAGTAAACTTCTGGAAACGAACAGAAAACCGGACATACAGTAAGTACCCCATTTCCGGTGTCCGGTACATGACACTAGGAGTCCAGTACAAACCCTGAATTTTCCAGTTCGGGTTCACTCATTCCTAGTTATTAATACAGTGACTTCAGTAACAAATATTGTAACTATAATTTTCTTTACAGCTACCTGAATTTCTTTAAAGACATAATCAATTAAGAATATTTTAATTTAGAGCATTTTAATAGCAGCTAAACTATAATTTGCATCAGGACATTTTCCCTGGAGTTTCCTAGGGTGACTGACCATACATATAGTATACCAGAAGTGAGCCTTAGCATTTCAATGTAGCACTATAGTCCAGAAAATCAAATAATCCATCCCCAATCCATACCATACAAAATTGGATTGCTGGGATTTTTCTGTACATAGTTAGAGTTTCTGTAATATTGCACATTCAATATATCACAGAAGCTTTTTTTTCTAAACCAGTTTGTTTATATCTGTTTATCAGACAATACTAGCAGTGGTAATCAATCAGACTTGACATGTCTTTAACTTGAAAAACAATAATGTAAAAACAAGAGTGTAAAACCTGAATGCATCAATAATATAAAGAAACATACAGAAAATGAATGAATAAATTTCCCTGTATATAATATATTTCAGATATTAGATGTAATTTTCCACATCTTTATATATGGTCCTTTAAATTTCAAGGGATATTAACTATTTAGTATTATGTCAGTTAAATAAGCATCATTTTTTTATCAAGTCTTAACTATTTGGAATTTAATTAACATAGAATAATATGATTGATTACATACTGTTGAGATCCCTATCTTTCACTTGCAATTTTGGATGAACAAAGCAGTTTTTCCGCTGTGCCAATATTAGAGAAAGTACCATAAGTTTCCCTGTTTCCTCTTCATATTGGTGCACTGTAAAATGTCTCAGTAATGCATAAACATCTCACTGCTCGGGATGCTCCGAGCTCGCCGAGTATTAAAGGGGTTGCTTGGCATGAGCTCAAGTCTCCTCCCTGCATGTTTGGTACTCTATAGAGAGCCAATGAACATAAAGGGATTGTCTGCCACACACTGTAATGCCGCAGCCATGTTGGTTGTGGCATTACAGTGATTGGCTGGCCGCACAGCGTCATCAGGTCTACATCAGACCTGGCGCCACCATGCTAATCACATGCTGTGTCTGTGTGTGCGGCTGTCTGCGTGTGTGTGCGGCTGTCTGCGTGTGAGTGCAGGTGTCTTCGTGTGTGTGTGGGAGTCTGTGTGTGGGAGTCTGTGTGTGCGGTAATGATATGGTACTGTCAGTCATAACGCTGCGGGATCATGCTGTCAGCGTGATTCCGCAGCTGACTGTGACCCGCAGTGGTGGCCTGTGGTAAATACAGGCTTGGCTCAATGAGACTACTGCTCCCATTGGGTTATGTCTGTGTTTTGCCAAGTACTTAAAGGGCTCAGATACAGCTTTAAATAAGGTGATTAATTTTATTGCAATAATTAAATGATTACAGAAAACAGGAAATAGTATGATATTGCATACACTTTTGCATAATCTAAATCACAAAGGTAAAGTACGTACATTGCACACTACATAATGTCATCTGTCTGGAAACATCAACCTGAGAAGTGAATGGCAAAGACAGATAAATTCCTGGGACATACATACTGTAGACCCACAATGTGAGCTGAAATCTTCCCCAGTTTATGTATTATTTAGAAAAAACAAATGCTTGCGTAACCAAGTGTTACACAAACTCTAACAAATTCTCTTTGTCCAATATATCTCTCTTCTGAGTGGCCAGCTCTTCAGATGTCCAATTACACCGGACAAATACATCACCGGATATGACATGCAAAAAATTCTCCTGATACCGGATTTTCCACTATATTATAGACACATTTCTCACCAAACATTAATAGTGAAACTATGCAACAATTCTAAACATACACTTTCCCACTAAAGAAAATAAACATACACCATTCTCACCAAACAGCGATAAAGAACTATGTGGTAATTGGGTAAGTACTGTAAACAAGCATGTTCTCACTAGAGACTATGCAGCCCAGGTGTTAGGAAAATTACAGAAGACACACAGCTAAACTATTACTGTTTAATATCTTACAGGGGGTCTTTAAAAATAGACTACCAATATGGGTTCCCGATGGTCATTAATATCTTAGCAATACAGTCTGGTGTCACTGATAACAGTGACAGCAGATGCCGCTGATGGGAGAGTAGTATCATCCGCCGGCACCTTTGCTCACAGTTAAAAAACAAGTAAAAAAAGTAAAATTACATACATATTCACATAATACATACATATTCATAAATAATACACACATTTTCACATAAAAATGAAAACAAAAACATTACACTCACCGCACACCAAATCCCCAATGCCCTCATCTCCTAGAAATAACGTAAAATAAACCAACATATACTCACTGTCTGCCATAGTCCACGGTAATCCCGATTGTTCCACGGCGATCTCACGTGTAAAAGAGTCACATTGGGAGATGTGACCTCTCTACCCGATCACCAGCGATACACTGATAGGAGATAATCGCCCCCCGCAGTGTATCAGCTGATCTGCTCCGCTGCTATCACTTACGGCACCGCTGTGTGGGAAAGATCTCACACAGTGGTACTGCTGTAAGTGAGAGCTCATGAAATCCGGTTAACTCTCCCAGCAATGCAATGATACACTGCGGGAGATATTACCTTCTGTTAGTGTATCACTGGCGGTCGGAAAGAGCAGTCACATCTCCCGATGTGACTGTTCTACAGGTGGGATCATTGTGGGACACTCAGTAAATGAACTACATCAGACAGGGAGTATTATACAGTATGTTGGTTTATTATTTTATTTTTGTTGCAGGAGATGAGGGATTAGGAGATGCAGTAAGTATGGTAAATTAAGATTCAATAAAGGAGTCTGTGTGATTATTAAAAATAAAGGACTATATTCTGGCTGTGTCTTTATCTACCATATAACTATAGTATTAGTAATGGATAGATGTCTTATAATCGATTCTCCATTACTAATCCATGGGCTTGACATCACCTAACAATACAAAGGTGACATCAACCCCACAAATATTACCCCACTTGCCACCGCTACAGGGCAAGTTGGAAGAGTGAAGCTAAGTGCCAGAATTGGCACATCTATAAGATTCGCCATTTCTGGGGCGGCTGAGAGCTGATGTCTTAGCCTTGGGGGGCCAATACCCATGGCCCCTTCCCAGACTATTAATATCAGCCTGCAGCTGTCTGCCTAGCCTTTGCTTGTTTGATTTTATAGGAGGACCCTATGTCAATTTTTTCTGGGGTTCCCTGATAAAATAGCCAGAAAAGGCTAAGCAAACATCTGTGAGCTGATATTAATAGCCTTGGAACCTTTATGGCTATTAGCTCCTTCCCAGAATATTCACATCAGCACTTAGCCATCGGCTTTCACTATGCTGGTTATGAAATTTATGCTGGAGCCCAGGCAATTTTTTTTACATATTTTGAAAAATAAACATATTACATTTCACACAGATTTCATGTGTGTGTGTTAGGCATCGAGTTCCCATCTGCGGCTGCAGAGGTTCCTGCTCAGGAGAGACATCGGTCCCAGCGTCTTCCAGCATTGGTCAGTGGCGTGCAGCCGCCTCTGGGACTAAGTCCTGCTTTTCCCCATCTGAGCATGCCTGGGAGACAACCGCTCATTGGCGGTCGGAGGTCACATGTTCAGGTCCTCAAGCAGCTCGGATTGGGCCATCAGGAAGGCTGCACCTATAAAAGGCTTGCATGGCCATGCGCTAGTATAAGACAATATCCTTACTCGTGTGTTTTGATGGATGCATGTTTTCTGGTGACTGACTCCTTAAGATTCCCTTCCCTTGGCTGTGTATGTTATAGAGTTTTGGAGCTAACTAGCGCCAGCCTGTGCCATCCAGCACAAGGCACCAGTATACAGCGTCAAGTAGCAGCGACTGGCAGTGTGGCGCTGTGCGCAATCAGTGTGCTTTCCTAGCCCTAGTTAGGGTGGTTAGTAACGTCCGCCAGAGCTGTGCTGTCTGCACGTAGTGCACTTAATCTATTAATTTATCTCTTCCTAGCGGTGCTGAGCACTAGTGTGTCTAGAGGGACTCTAACCCAGTGTCTCAGGGGTAGAGTCCTGTGACTATACACTAGCGCTCACATTTAACAGGCTATGGCATTTATATTTGGTGGTAGTGCAGCTCTGTGAGGCAACAGCATCTGCCTCTGTACACACTGGGTGAAGTTAACCCTGTGTGTCCCTCTACTATACCACCATATAGCGTCCGCCATTACCGAGCAGCAGTTAACATCTCTGCACAGTGGACCCCGGGCTGCGAACGCACCTAAATACCATCTTTATTATTTGGTGCGTTCCGCCAGTCCCTAACAGTGTGTGTCTTTATTTTACTCTTTATGTACCGTTTTGTTAGTGAGGGTATCTGGCTGACATCTGTACATTACTAAATCTCAGGCTTGATAATATATAAATATATATATATATATATATATATATAGTCACTTATACTTTTGTCTGTGTAAACATTATATTTGAACCTTGAATGCAGTGATATTATGGTTTTCACTGGGGAATGAAAAAGAAGAGGTTGAACAAGGAAATTACATTACAATTTTTTTAAAATAATATATCTTTATTTAGCTTACAAATCTGCATGAAAAATTGCATGAAAATCCGCAACAAATCTGAGTGGAATTTCAACTGCATTTTCTACCAAGAGAGGCATAAACTGTGCAGAAATTTCCAAAAAACAAATCCACAATGTGCACACATAGCCTTAAGCGAAGTTATTGACACCAGTTTGCTCTTAAAGGTATGTTCACACTGGGCGTTTTTGCTGCATTTTTTGCTGCATTTTTTAATGCTAATTTTCAGATTTACAGTAAAAGCAAAGTCTATGAGATTTCCAAAATCTCATGTACACACAGGCTTTTTTGCTTTGTTGCTTTTTTTGGACATAGAGCATGTTAGGGCAGGCGGAACGCACCAAATAATAAGAATATAGTAATAGGGTGCATTCACAACCCGGGTCCACTGTGCAGAGATGTTATCTGCTGCCCGGTAATGTCGGACGTTATATGATGGTATAATAGATGAACACACGTGGGTTAATGTCACCACGTGTGTACAGAGGCGGACTCTGTTGCTTCACAGAACTACACTACCGTGGAATATAAATGACGTAGCCTGTTAAAGCTCACAGAGTTCGGCAAAGTGAGCGCTAGTGTAAGTCACCAAACTCTGCCCCAAAGACATAGGTTTAGAGTCCCTCTAGACCCACTGAACGTGCGGCATCACACCTGCGAACACCGCTAATAGACACTGGCTACCGTTGAGTGCAGGCCAAGTGCACAGTGGTGTACAGGCAAAGTCACTACTTGGCGCTGATGCTAGTCCCTGACTCTGCCTCCTACCTGCACTAGGCCTAGGCACTAACTGGCAAGGCTGAACAATACATGCATACTAAGGGTAGGGGTTTCTTAATGAGTCATTCACCATAGACATTCATATGTGCATACAACACTCACTCCACATGGTCTATACTGGCATGCGGCCATGCGATCCTTTTATAACTGCAGCCTTCCAGGACCTTGCTGATGTCTCAATCCGAGCTGCTTGAGGACCTGAGCATGTGACCTCTGACCAACAATGAGTGGTCGTCTCACGGGCATAATCAGACAGAAAATAGCAGGACTTAGTCCCAGGGGTGTCTGCTCACCGCTGACTAATACTGAATGCTATAGCTGAACCTGGGGCAGCAACAGCAACCAAATGCATAGCATTAGCCTAAGCAAGATACTACAACTGACATCTCTACTAAACAGGAACCTCTGTGGCTAAAGAAGAATGGGAGAGCGCAGAAGTCAAACTTGAGATTCCCCCTGTGCAGTGGTGGGAACTCAACACCTAACAGAGCATGTCACTTATTTCAGTGTTTTTGCAGCAGTTTTCACCCATTGGCTTGAATGGGTGCTGCAAAAATGCAGGTATCGTTATTTGCAGCCTTTTTGGTGCAGAAAACTCATGGATAGCAAATTAACTTCATTAGCATGCACAAAGAGACACAAGTTAGCGCTTTTGCTGTTGCTTCTTTCCTGCAAAGAAATCAGTTTTTTGATGCAGAAAAAAACGCAGTAAAAATGCCCAGTGTCTGCATCTCTTGGCAGAAAACCCAGTGTAAATTCTGTGCTTTTTTTGTGCGGATTTGATGCAGATTTGGATGTGGCTTTGTCAGCGGATTTGATAGCTCAATAAAGATGTACTACTGTAAAAAAAAATTGTCTTTTTCAAGTCCTCCTTCCATTTTTAATACAAAAAGGGTGGGGGAACAAGAGGCGCAATTGTGCCCTATCACTAGTGACACTACGATGTGAGTGGTGTAATGCAGTTCCACTCACCTATTCCAGTTGTGTGACCCACAACTGGCTTGAAGACATAACACAGTATCAGCTGCTGCAGGACCTCCACCGACCACTCCAAAGTGGAAAAACTGCCAGAGAATATGGGAAGCAAGATGTGCCACAGTCCGCGCTGGTGAATCCACAAAATCACCTGGGATGCAAGATGTAGTAACAAAGTACTTCTTTATTCCTTCCTACGCGTTTCAGCGCCCTTCCTGGCACCTTCCTCAGATCCCTCAGGAAGGTGCCAGGAAGGGCGCTGAAACGCGTAGGAAGGAATAAAGAAGTACTTTGTTACTACATCTTGCATCCCAGGTGATTTTGTGGATTCAGCAGCGCGGACTGTGGCACATCTTGCTTCCCATATTCTCCTTCCATTTTTGGATGTGTTACAATCAAGATTGGCTATATTTTTTTTCTCTACCCACACACTCTTCCTCCTTCTGATATATTTGGGTTTTAAAAATCACTGCTTTTTCCACTAAATCCGCATGAAATCCACAAACATTCTTAGGCCAGCGTCACACTAGAGTGGAATACGGGCGAGTGAGAGGCATTAAAAAATGCATTGCACACGGACCAATAATTCTCTATAGGGTAGCTCCCATCAGCCATATTTTTCTTGCGTGTTTTCTACGGTCAGTGCCAATCGCAGCATGCTGTGATTGTCAGCGTATTACTACCATAGTGCGCCAATGCAAGTCTATGGATGCACAAAAAAAATCGCATTACACATGAACCACCCGTGTGACTTGCGAGAAATACGCAAGACTTTTCCTGGTGACAGGAAATGGGCCAATCCATCATCCGGAAGCTTAGACAGGCAAATTAGCTCAAAAAGCACTCCAGACATCCAGGAAGTACGCCTCCACAGAGTCCTGCAGCATCATGTCTAGCCACATTAATATGGAGCTCCTAATAGTATTGGTCCAGGAAAGGCCTGAACTTTGGGACCAACGGGATGCCTATTATTCTGACCAGGGCCGCAAAGAGGCGGCATGGAGGCGCATCTGTCTGCACATGTTCCCAGACTATGCCCAACGGCCACGTGAGGAGCAACAACAAATTCGTAAGTAATTGCCATTTTTACCAATCAGCTTAAAGGCCAGAACTGAGCTTTTTTAAATGTAGTCCCTACAATCCTAGACTGTGTATGTAGGTATCCCTGCTTGCTAAAGAAAAATTTTGATAAAAATTACCCCCTACTAGGCCACGTGACTATGTGAAATGTTAGGAATATTTCTTGGCACAATTCACAAAGGTTACAGTCCCTTTTCAATTCACATTGCAGTTGAGGATATGATGAGACGCTGGCGCAGCATCTGCGACCAGTACCGGCGGGAAAGACAGCAGAGGGCCAGGAGTGGGGCAGCAGCACCGACCAAGCGGAAATACATCTATTTTGACCGCTTGCCATTTTTGGCACCCAGTATGGATCTCAGACCGTAAGTACAGACATCACACCACATGACACATATGCTTTTTAGGGTCAGAGCTACAGTTGTGGCCCAAAGTATTGACATCCCTGCAATTCTGTCAGATAATACTCAGTTTCTTCCTGAAAATGATTGCAAACACAAATTCTTTGGTATTATTATCTACATTTAATTTGTCTTAAATGAAAAAACACAAAAGAGAATGAAGCAAAAAGCAAAACATTGATCATTTCACACAAAACTCCAAAAATGGGCCAGACAAAAGTATTTGCACCCTCAGCCTAATACTTGGTTGCACAACCTTTAGCCAAAATAACTGCGACCAACCGCTTCCTGTAACCATCAATGAGCTTCTTACAATGCTCTGCTGGAATTTTAGACCATTCTTCTTTGGCAAACTGCTCCAGGTCCCTGATATTTGAAGGGTGCCTTCTCCAAACTGCCATTTTTAGATCTCTCCACAGGTGTTCTATGGGATTCAGGTCTGGACTCATTGCTGGCCACCTTAGAAGTCTCCAGTGCTTTCTCTCAAACCATTTTCTAGTGTTTTTTTGAAATGTGTTTTGGGTCATTGTCCTGCTGGAAGACCCATGACCTCTGAGGGTGACCCAGCTTTCTCACACTGGGCCCTACATTATGCTGCAAAATGTGTTGGTAGTCTTCTGACTTCATAATGCCATGCACACGGTCAAGCAGTCCAGTGCCAGAGGCCATGTTTGACTGTAGGGACCATGTTCTTTTCTTTGAATGCCTCTTTTTTCTCCTGTAAACTCTATGTTGATGCCTTTGCCCAAAAAGCTCTACTTTTGTCTCATCTGACCAGAGAACATTCTTCCAAAACGTTTTAGGTTTTTTCAGGTAAGTTTTGGCAAACTCCAGCCTTGCTTTTTTATGTTTCGGGGTAAGAAGTGGGGTCTTCCTGGGTCTAATACCATACAGTCCCTTTTCATTCAGACGCCGACGGATAGTACGGGTTGACACTGTTGTACCCTTGGACTGCAGGACAGCTTGAACTTGTTTGGATGTTAGTCGAGGTTCTTCATCCAACATCCGCACAATCTTGCGTTGAAATCTCTTGTCAATTTTTCTTTTCCGTCCACATCTAGGGAGGTTAGTCACAGTGCCATGGGCTTTAAACTTCTTGATGGCACTGCGCACGGCAGACACAGGAATATTCAGGTCTTTGGAGATGGACTTGTAGCCTTGAGATTGCTCATGCTTCCTCACAATTTGGTTTCTCAAGTCCTCAGACAGTTCTTTGGTCTTCTTTCTTTTCTCCATGCTCAATGTGGTACACACAAGGACACAGGACAGAGGTTGAGTCAACTTTAATCCATGTCAACTGGCTGCAAGTGTGATTTAGTTATTGCCAACACCTGTTAAGTGCCACAGGTAAGTTACAGGTGCTGTTAATTACACAAATTAGAGAAGCATCACATGATTTTTCGAACAGTGCCAATAATTTTGTCCACCCTCTTTTTTATGTTTGGTGTGGAATTATATCCAATTTGGCTTTAGGGCAATTCTTTTTGTGTTTTTTCATTTAAGACAAAATAAATGAAGATAATAATACCAAAGAATTTGTGTTTGCAATCATTTTCAGGAAGAAACTGAGTATTATCTGACAAAATTGGAGGGGTGTCAATACTTTTGGCCACAACTGTACATTTTTTTTGTACATTTCTTAACAGAACTCAATCCAACCTCACAGAGAGGGAGATAGGGTCGGATACTGAGCCCATTATAGACCCAGACGGGGGATGTGAAGAGGTGGCTGGCCCATCTTCTGACCAGAGCTTTTGCAACCCCCAAGCTCCACCAGCATCAGGCCCAGCATCAGGTTCAGCACCTGGTCCAGACCCAGCAGAGCCACCGGCAGCCAGCAACTTAGAAGACCCTGGCAACAGCAGCAGCCCTACTGGCCGTGTTGAGGGGTCCCCCCAGCCTGTAGCCGTAGACCGCCGTGGGAGACGGAGAAGGGACAACACTGCCTCTGATACCCAGAGGCATGTAGACACAGGTGTCCTAAATTACCTGTCCAGGGCTGCCCAGGATGAGGGTGAAGAGGCATATTCCCAAAGCCTGGCCCGATACCTCCGTCCCCTACCCCGTGAGGTGAGGCTACGTGTGTGCGGATCCATTCAGATCCTAATTGATGCATGCACACACCCCAATGACCCATATGAGTTGTTTGAGTATCTTGAGAGGTGGCAGCTCTCAACCCGTAACCGTCTCGGCCTTGTGCAACAACCAGCTGTGCATGCTCAATTAGGATCTGAGTGTCCGCCTGCACGTGTGCCTACACCTCCACCCATTCCCCCCCAAACCAACCTTGGCAACAATAGAGCCAAATGGAAGCCTATTACCAACCTGCCCAATATGGCCACTTGTACAGACCTGGTGTTGGAGGCCTGGTTTTGGATGACATGGTCATATTGGGGGGTATGATGGATGTGGCTACAATCAGCCACAGGATTATAATTGACGGTATCCTTATGGTCTCTTTGGTGCACAGCTGCAGGAACATGGCCACATCTTCCCACAGTGCCAAAATCATCCACCCCAACAGGGTGATGGTCGAGCTGGGCACCCCAACCCCAAACAAAGAGATGAAGGCCTTCCACCATCACCTCCACCAAGCTACCAGCAGTTATAAAATAGCTAATTGCTTTTTTTGTTGGTATTTACAATTTCTTGTTACCTCTTTGAGTGTCAAAAATGACAATGTTATATACAGAAAAGGCTAAATGGCCTGGGCAATATCTGCCATATGACAAAAATATGGTACACCGCATTGTAAGCTATTTTTTGCATTTATAAAACATTTGAAAATGCATCTTTGGCCTTCTTCCTGAATTATTTTAGGCATTCGAATAAGTAACAAACAAAGAACAAGCACAGTCATAGGGTCACAATAAAGCTGAAAATTTTATTAGTGCATAAAATACATACAGACAGACAAATGCAAGTGGGGGCTAGAAGATGAAAGGGTTCTTCAAACCGCATGTGCGAGGCCCAGGGTAGGTTAGTAGGAAGGCAGAAAAATGATGATATCATGACATAGAGATCATATATGCACAGTGGCAAAATGAGAATAAATCACAGGTACAAGGCATCACCAAATGGTGCAAATGACCGGCACGAAAGCCATATGTGCATAATAGCACAAAGAAGCCTAACAGGAATAAAGATCAACAGGGCCTAAATATGCCCATAATGTTCAGATGCATAAAGAACAAGTGGATGTATTTGGAAAAACCAAGAGTACAAGTACCTGTGAAAGGAGTAACCGCCTTCCTCCACGTCCCACCCGCCCCGACGCGCGTTTCGGCGTGCCTTTATCAAGGGGCATAGAGTACTAGGCATAAACATGGTCCTTAAATATCCCCGGACCCGGAAGCCACCATTGCCGCCGCGCGGGCATCCGGTGACGTCACGGATGCGAGGACGCGCTCATGCGGGCAACCGAGATCCGAGTCACGCGGGCCCCACGTGACCCGGAAGTCGGCGCACCACTGAGCCGCGAGCCAGCGACGCGCGTCAGCAGAGGACAGGCGCATTGGAATGGGAGGTCAAAAAGCACCATAGCCAGTACGGGCAAAAGAATGGGAAAGCACCGGGAGCATATAGAGCATAAAAAAGCCTACATCCACAAACATTGTGCATAGACAAAAAGTGCATATAATACTAAGGATAGAATTATAAAATATATAGCACATTTAACAAACGGGGAAAAGAAGGGGAAAAAATAAGTATACTAATCCACAATATAGCCTTAAGTAGGGCTGAAAATAGTTTCCATACAGGGTACCAAAAATATACCCAAAGGTATATATACACACAGTCAATGAAAATGAAAATAACAACCCCATAATATACACAATGTAAAGGAAACAACCAAAATACAGTAAATATAAGTGTACATGCATATGGGCAGAAGAACATATAAGTAGATATACCAAGATGTAATTATCATAGATGGCAATACATATATATCTCCAATTGTACATACAGTAAAGACATAGTATTGTCAAATAGCAAAATATGAATACACAAAATTTTACAGAACATCAAAATGCATGGTACATGATCCATATGCATAACTATACACATATGTATATCCCCATACACAAGGGGGTTATTTTGACGGCTGTAGATGTAGGACAATATCATATCAGTGGCCGGCGTTGAGCGTCCATAGATATAACCAGGCACGGGGAACAATGCTCAGCAACAAAACACCTAAAACATAACAGAAAACGTATTAAAACCATATAAAACAAATACATGCGGGAGAAAAACCAACACAATGATACGGCGACTATAGGAATGGCGAAAAGCTGAGGTTCTCATTAAGTCCTAGTGGTTGGACAGTATCAAGAGTCCAAATCCATCTACTCTCTAGCTGACCAAGACGTTTGGACAAATTTCCACCTCTGATGTTGATGTCCAAGACATCAATTCCCCGTACACGCAACAGATCACTGTTAGGCTACTTTCACACATCAGGTTTTCGGCGTCAGGCGCGATCCGGCGTCGTGCCGGAACGCCGGATCCGGCAAATGTTTCGTAAAACCGGATGTGACGGATCCGGTTTTCTGCCGGATCCATCTTTTTCTTGACAGACAAAACCGGATCCGTCTCATCCAGTTCATCCGTTTTTCTATCCGTTTTTCGACGGATTACGCCGGATCCGGTTTTTAAAATTGACCCTTGTGGCCTTCCGAACGGGATTGGCTACTGGAAAACTATATATAGCATGTTCCTACAGCCCTTCTTTGACAGGTTGTAGAGGAGAAAGTGCAGGTTGGAGAGAAGAGCAAGTTACTGGCGAAGATGGATGTTGTCATTGGAAATATTTTGAAGAATTTGGCGGATTTTATAGCGGAGGCGAATCGTTTGAGGGTGATTGTTCTGGAGAAGGAGAGAGCGAGACAGCAGCGCATCAGGCATCGTAGACGACGTTTGTGGATCCACCCCATCACAGCCAAGAGAATGACGCGTGGGGTCTATTCTACACTCTGCATGGACCTTCGACGAAACCCGGATACATTTTTTGGATATGTTAGGATGAAAATGGAGAATTTTGATTACTTGGTGGAGCGCATTGCACACCTCATAAGAAAAGCGGACACCTATTGCCGCTTCTCTGTTTCACCCGCAGAGCGTCTGATGGTGACTTTAAGGTAAGCCACATTTATTGGATATGCTCGCATCAGAGCACACTTTCACTGCAATCTTGTTGGTGGTAGTTTGTATCTCCAAGTGTTATAGGTCAGTTTTGGTATGTAATGCTGTGATTTAAAACTAATTTATTGTTTTTTAA
The DNA here is from genome assembly GCF_039654945.1 of Dendrobates tinctorius. NCBI lineage: Eukaryota > Metazoa > Chordata > Amphibia > Anura > Dendrobatidae > Dendrobates > Dendrobates tinctorius. The sequence goes on along the minus strand of NW_027361732.1, from coordinate 65,029,572 downwards.
TTCCCCACAGATTTCTTGCAACTGGAGAATCCCTTTCGTCACTGCATTTCCAGTACAGACTCGGGATTTCCACCATATCTTGGAATTGTGAAGTACACATGCCGTGCACTGTGGGACTCCTTAGCTGAAGAGTTTTTACCAGAGCCCACAACAGAGAGGTGGATTGAAATTGCTGACAAGTTTCAACAGATATGTCAGTTTCCCAACTGCTTGGGCGCTGTGGACGGGAAACATATCCGCATTGTAAAGCCAGCTGGATCGGGATCGGAATATTTCAATTACAAGAAATATTTTTCAATTGTCCTCATGGCCATCGCTGACGCGGAATACAAATTTATTGCGGTTGATATTGGGGCCTATGACCGCTCCAATGACTCTCAAGTTTTCAAACTGTCTGCCATGGGGCGTAAACTGTATGGAAACACCTTCCAGTTCCCACCACCTAGACCGCTGCCGCAAACATCTGGTCCACCTATGCCATTTGTCTGTGTAGGGGATGAAGCCTTCCAGCTGTCAGAACACCTTTTGAAACCGTACTCTAGCAGAGGATTGACAAGACCAAAACGCATTTTTAATTACCGCCTCACAAGAGCAAGAAGAATGGTTGAATGTACCTTTGGTATTCTGACAGCCAAATGGCGGGTCCTATTGACTGCGATCAACCTCAAGACAGAAACTGTGGACGAGGTGATCAAAGCGTGCGTGGTACTCCACAATTTTGTTATCTGCAAGGAACCCATTTCCATTGAGGACACCTCTGAAGAAACCACCTTGCAAGATTACCATGACATTACCACTAGAAGTTCTGTGACGGTTTCAGTAATGAGGGACAATTTTGCACTATACTTTATGTCACCTCAAGGCAGAGTACACTGGCAGGATGACAGAGTGTGAAAGATTTGTGCCCTAACCAAATTTGTGTACCTTCTGTACCAACAGTATATACCTTTGCCAACCAAAGTTGGCTATCTTGTCATGGTCTCTATTTTTAGCTTTAGGCCACAGGTGTGTACCTGGTTGTGTTTTATGCAAAGTATTTCACCTTTTAACAAAAGTTGTGTACATTGTTAGGAAATCACCAACAATAAACACAACTTTTTAGGTGAAATACTTTGCTTCAAACACAACCAGGAACACAACTGTGGCAAAAAGCTAAAATTTACCCACAGTTATATACCTAGTTTTGAATACCATTTCACCTTTTAAATACCCTGTATTTAACCTTTTTCGCCGCAGAAAGAAATGACAGACAACCAGTGTAAAATAATTTAACTTTTATTGAAAAATGTTTTTTTAGTAAACTTTTTTAAAATTTTAATAAACTTGTTTAATAAAGCTTTGAAACCATAAAACTGGTCATTTTTATTTAAATACACACATTATAAATCTGTGTAGTGTGTGGTGGAAATACTGCTGGAGGGGCTGCGGGACACTTCGACACTGGGAGTGTGGAGAGAGGACTGGGATCGTGGTGGGGAAGGAACAGTTAGAGGTGAAGGTGTGGAAAAAACTACAGAATGGGTGGACATGTGGGAAGCAGAAGAGGTGGTGGGTGGTGGAGTGGAGGGTTGGGCAGGGACTGTAGGAGCAGATGATGTTGATGGCAAGTTGTATGGGGAAGGAGTTTGGTACGGGGCAGGTTGCTGGAAGTGGGGAGATGTCTGGTACGGGGCAGGTTGCTGGAAGTGGGGAGATGTCTGGTACGGGGCAGGTTGCTGGAAGTGGGGAGATGTCTGGTACGGGGCAGGTTGCTGGAAGTGGGGAGATGTCTGGTACTGGGGAGGTTGCTGGTACTGGGGAGTTTGCAGGTACTGGGGAGGTTGCTGGTACTGGGGAGGTTGCTGGTACTGGGGAGGTTGCTGGTGCTGGGGAGGTTGCTGGTGCTGGGGAGGTTGCTGGTGCTGGGGAGGTGGATGGTGCTGGGGAGGTGGATGGTATGTAATAGGAGGGGGAGGATGGAAAGTGGCTGGAGGGGGTGTAGATGTAATAGGAGGGGGAGGATGGAAAGTGGCTGGAGGGGGTGTAGATGTAATAGGAGGGGGAGGATGGAAAGTGGCTGGAGGGGGTGCAGGTGGAGGAACTACTGTGGTGGGAGGAGGAGGTTGGGAGGTAACTTGCTGGAGAGCAGCGTGGCATGAATGCATTACATGCATCTGCTGGGCAGGAGAGAGCGTTTCCATGTGCTCCACAACAGACCTGAAAAAGGTGTGGTTTGGCGAAGATCTTGCTTCTGAATGCATGGTTTGCAGAAGTGTCTTCACCTCCAGAATGCTGGAGTTGATCTGCTGATAGCCTGCGGAGATTTGCTCTGACAAGACTTTTAGACAGTTCTGGAAAGATGCATTCAGATGTAAGAACTCTGGCGCATAAGTCTTTTCCTGACCCCTCTGCCGCTGCCGCCCAGTACCCGCAGGTGTACTAGAGGTGGCAGGGGCAGAAGGGTGGGGTAAAGGGAAAGCGATCTCCTCACCAGCAGCTTCATGTAATGTAGGCGGCCACGATGCTCCTGTGCTGGTGGATGGGACAGATGGGTCGAATGTGTGGGAAGGCTGGGAAGGTGCAGATGTACCGGGGCGGTCGAAGTGTCCCTCGGTGCCGGTCTCCTCATGTATCGCCTCAGAAGGGTCCAATCGTGCAGGCTCCCGAGTGCTGCTCACCGTGCTGTGGAATAAAGAGAAAAAAAAACAATTAAAATACTGACATGGTATGGCCCTGGCTGAAAAAAAATTTTACATCTAACATTTTTTTTCACATGTGGTGTGTAATATTTACCTTCTGGTGACCATTGTTTCCCGGGGGAACGACAGGGCTTCTGCGTACTTGTACTTGCTCCTGCGTCCTCCAGATCCACTCGGGGCCCGCATCTCTTTATTGAACTCCTTCTTGAAACGATCCCTCACAGACCGCCACCGATTCACAATTCTGTTCCCTGAAACGAGAAAGGAGTGGTTAGTATACAACATCAGTGTTTCCCAAACTCCAGTCCTCATGGTCCCCAGGGGTCATGTTTTCAGGATTTCCATAGTAAATAGAAATCCTGAACACATGATCCGTGGGGACCACGAGGACTGGAGTTCGGGAAACACTGGTTTACATCAAGCAACCGGTACTGTATATACTTACGCTCTTTAATCTGGGCCCGAACATCGAGGTCCTCCCAGCGGCCCACAAGGAGCGAACAGATTTCCTCCCAGAGTCGTCGGGTAACGATAAGGTCAGCGTGGCGGCGGTCAGCCATATTCCAGAGCGGCTCCCTTTCTCTGACGAGATCGATGAGGTGGTCCACATCGAGTCCTCCATCCTCACCGTCAGAGTTGGGAGCACGCTGTGAAGGCTGTTAAAGAAAAAGACAAAAATAACATAATTAGCCTCCACATAAGAAATGAAATAAAAAGTGCAAAAAAACAAAGCAAAAATATTTATACTTACACGCTGGTGACCGCCGCGTTGCTGTCGCCGACGACCCTGGGAGGCACTGCGAGGACCTCTTGGCCGAGCACCAGATTGAGAAGACTAGAGAAGAAAACAAAAAATGTTATGTCTTTGGATGTAGGCATTTGTTTGCTGTGTGTGGTCTGCAGAACATTGTTTTCTATGTGTTGTGTGTAGTGTGATGTTGTGTATCTGCGTTTGATGCAAAAAACTTACCAATTGTGAGCCCACTCCAGGTGTCTGTCCACCCCTTCCTTCTTCTTCTGGGAGCTCCTCTTCATCTTGTGAATCCTGTTTTGAAATAAAAGGCAATGAATAGACATATATTACAGAGAAGATGGATTTTGGAAATAAAAACTTACCGTCAAACGCTGACGATGCGAGGGAGGGCTCCCAGAAGATGATGTGCTGTCTTCCTGGTGACCACACTCCATGCCTGTGGGTGGTGTTCCAGCTGCTGCCATTGCTGCTGCTGCTGCTGCATCTATTGGGCGGCTGTTGAATAAAGAGAAACAAAGGGCCAATGAATATCTTGATATTCAATAGCCCTAGTTTGGAGGAATGGGGGATTTGATAATTACCGTCTCTCATCTGCTGCTGGCCTCCCCTCCTCAGCATGTTCCATTTGCTGCTCTATTTGGGGTGGTGGTGGTGCTGATGGTGCTGCAGTGGTCTCCTGCCTTCTCCTGCTGCGCTTGGTTGCTTTCTTGGGTGGCATGTTGGGTGTGGCTGTGGGTCCCACTGTCTTGCTTTTATATATGTCTTGTGGGCAGAGCTACTGAGCATGCTCAGACCAAAAAAACCGGATCCGGCGCATTGCGGCGCTCATAGGCTTTCATTGTGTGAAAAAGCCGGACGCGCCGGATCCGGCGTGTCCGGCTTTTTCGCCGGAGACAAAAAACGTTACAGTAGCCGTTTTTTCCAGACGCCGGATCGCGACACATTGCCGGATCCAGCGAAAACCGGATGAAACGCATGGCCATCCGGCGCGATCCGGCGCAAATGCAAGTCAATGGGGGGGAAACCAGATCCGGAATTGCATTTCGCCGGATCCGGTTTCTGTCAAAAGCGCCGGATCGCGCCTGACGGCGAAAACCTGATGTGTGAAAGAGGCCTTACATTGATGGAACAGCTTGAAGTGTTTAGGGATAGTTTTGAGGGTGGTTGTTTCATCGTGACCGCTGGCGGCCTGAATATCCAAAACGTGTTCTCTAATTCGAACTTTGAGTTGTCTAGTTGTCATACCCACATAGATTAAACCACATGGGCAAATAGCAAAATAGACAACGTATCTAGTGGTACACGTAATCCGTTTTTTGATTCTAAAATTTTTTGTACCGTCAGAGCTGAAGAAGTTATCACATCTATCAACGTTAGGGCAAGCCACACAGTGGCCACAAGGAAAGCAACCACCCCCAAAAGAAGCGGTATCCAAAAACGTTTGTGGCTGTGACCCCACGTGATGACTCCTGGTCAGGAGATCACGTAGGTTCTTAGCACGTCTAAAAGTGATCATTGGACGTTGGGGCAGAAATTTCTTAATTATGGGATCTACTTGTAAAATGGGCCATGCCCTTGTTATTGCAGCCCGAACACGATCTGAAAATGGATGATACGTAGTGATGAATCTACAAGGATTCTCACCCTCAGATGACCTAACCTGTTTTCGATATAGAAGATGGTTACGATTAGAGTACTTAGCCCTATGGTAGGCCTTATTGATAATCCACCTACTATATCCACGCTCCAGAAAGCGTAGCCTTAATTCCTCCGCCCGCCTTTCAAAATCTAAGTCTGACGAACACAACCGTCTCAAGCGAAGGAACTGGCCTGTTGGTATGGATGCTATCATATGGTGTGGGTGGCAGGATGAAGCGTGTAGTAGTGTGTTAGTAGAAGTTGGCTTACGGAAGATGTCCGTATTAACATTGCCACTCATGTCTTTAGAGATAGACACATCCAGAAAATTAATTTTAGTACTATCCCATTCGTAGGTCAAGGAGATATTCAATTCACTACTGTTGAGGCACTCAATAAATTGCGCAAGATCGATGGCCGTGCCTTGCCAGACGAACAGGATGTCATCGATATACCGCGTCCAAAAGGGGACACGGTCTATCGACACCATCCGGTCCGACTGGAAGAGGTCCCTTTCCCACAGCCCCAGGAACAGGTTAGCATAGGCCGGCGCGAAGGCCGCACCCATGGCTGTCCCCTGGAGCTGCAGGAAAAAGGACCCCTTGAACACAAAAAAATTGTGTGTGAGGGTGAATTCAAGCAGTTCCAGCAGGAGTCCCTTCAGACCACTCGACAGATTAGAGGTCTGGAGAAAAAATCGCACTGCGGCAATACCATCAGGTTAGGTCATCTGAGGGTGACAATCCTTGTAGATTCATCACTACGTATCATCCATATTCAGATCGTGTTCGGGCTGCATTAACAAGGGCATGGCCCATTTTACAAGTAGATCCCATAATTAAGAAATTTCTGCCCCAACGTCCAATGATCACTTTTAGACGTGCTAAGAACCTACGTGATCTCCTGACCAGGAGTCATCACGTGGGGTCACAGCCACAAACGTTTTTGGATACCGCTTCTTTTGGGGGTGGTTGTTTTCCTTGTGGCCGCTGTGTGGCTTGCCCTAACGTTGATAGATGTGATAACTTCTTCAGCTCTGACGGTACAAAAAATTTTAGAATCAAAAAACGGATTACGTGTACCACTAGATACGTTGTCTATTTTGCTATTTGCCCATGTGGTTTAATCTATGTGGGTATGACAACTAGACAACTCAAAGTTCGAATTAGAGAACACGTTTTGGGTATTCAGGCTGCCAGCGGTCACGATGAAACAACCACCCTCAAAACTATCCCTAAACACTTCAAGCTGTTCCATCAATGTAACAGTGATCTGTTGCGTGTACGGGGAATTGATGTCTTGGACATCAACATCAGAGGTGGAAATTTGTCCAAACGTCCTGGTCAGCTAGAGAGTAGATGGATTTGGACTCTTGATACTGTCCAACCACTAGGACTTAATGAGAACCTCAGCTTTTCGCCATTCCTATAGTCGCCGTATCACTGTGTTGGTTTTTCTCCCGCATGTATTTGTTTTATATGGTTTTAATACGTTTTCTGTTATGTTTTAGGTGTTTTGTTGCTGAGCATTGTTCCCCGTGCCTGGTTATATCTATGAACGCTCAACGCCGGCCACTGATATGATATTGTCCTACATCTACAGCCGTCAAAATAACCCCCTTGTGTATGGGGATATACATATGTGTATAGTTATGCATATGTACCATGCATTTTGATGTTCTGTAAAATTTTGTGTATTCATATTTTGCTATTTGACAATACTATGTCTTTACTGTATGTACAATTGGAGATATATATGTATTGCCATCTATGATAATTACATCTTGGTATATCTACTTATATGTTCTTCTGCCCATATGCATGTACACTTATATTTACTGTATTTTGGTTGTTTCCTTTACATTGTGTATATTTTGGGGTTGTTATTTTCATTTTCATTGACTGTGTGTATATATACCTTTGGGTATATTTTTGGTACCCTGTATGGAAACTATTTTCAGCCCTACTTAAGGCTATATTGTGGATTAGTATACTTATTTTTTTCCCCTTCTTTTCCCCGTTTGTTAAATGTGCTATATATTTTATAAATCTATCCTTAGTATTATATGCACTTTTTGTCTATACACAATGTTTGTGGATGTAGGCTCTTTTATGATCTATACGCTCCCGGTGCTTGCCCATTCTTTTGCCAGTACTGGCTATGGTGCTTTTTGACCTCCCATTCCAATGCGCCTGTCCTCTGCTGACGCGCGTCGCTGGCTCGCAGCTCAGCGGTGCGCCAACTTCCGGGTCACGTGGGGCCCGCGTGACTCGGATCTCGGTTGCCCGCATGAGCGCGTCCTCGCGTCCGTGACGTCACCGGATGCCCGCGTGGCGGCAATGGTGGCTTCCGGGTCCGGGGATATTTAAGGACCATGTTTATGCCTAGTACTCTATGCCCCTTGATAAAGGCACGCCGAAACGCGCGTCGGGGCGGGTGGGACGTGGAGGAAGGCGGTTACTCCTTTCACAGGTACTTGTACTCTTGGTTTTTCCAAATACATCCACTTGTTCTTTATGCATCTGAACATTATGGGCATATTTAGGCCCTGTTGATCTTTATTCCTGTTAGGCTTCTTTGTGCTATTATGCACATATGGCTTTCGTGCCGGTCATTTGCACCATTTGGTGATGCCTTGTACCTGTGATTTATTCTCATTTTGCCACTGTGCATATATGATCTCTATGTCATGATATCATCATTTTTCTGCCTTCCTACTAACCTACCCTGGGCCTCGCACATGCGGTTTGAAGAACCCTTTCATCTTCTAGCCCCCACTTGCATTTGTCTGTCTGTATGTATTTTATGCATTAATAAAATTTTCAGCTTTATTGTGACTGTGCTTTTTCTTTGTTTGTTATCCTAATATTACAGTTGGTCCTTCCTGTCTGCACTTATTGTGGGTGTGAAATTCTAGTATTTTCTATTTATTATTATTATATACCCACTATGATCATTGGATTTTGCTTATTCGAATAAGTAAGTCAACTTTATCACATATAAACAGACAACACAAATCAGAGAAGACCAAACAATAAAAAATTATATACACACATAAGAACATCACAACATAGATACAGCCTGATCTTGCCAGGTAGTAGCGCCATGAGGTGAAGCAAAATACTGGGTGAACACATCACGTACTTTGAGTCCTGAGAGAGGATGCCGTAAAGGGAGCACATGTGGCCTAGGCCTAGCCCCATTGTCCACCACACCTTCAGTCACATCAGATGAGGAGCAATCATGCAGTCTAGAAAAGTTATGGAGGACCACACAAGCTTTGATGACCTCATTGACGTTGGCTTCACTCAGCTGAATGGCAGACTGGAGGACACACCATTTGGCACAAAGAATGCCGAAGGCGCACTCCACCAGTCTTCGGGCATGTGAAAGGCACAAATTAAAAATCCTGCGCCGGTGATCAAGGTTTCTGCGCGGGTATGGCCTCATGACATGCCTGGTCAATTGGAAGGCTTCATCCCCCACTAGGACATAAGGCACCACTTCTTGATTTGAGCCTGGCAGCTGACGTGGTGGTGGTAGGTCCAACAGGCTATTGCGCAGCCGCCGACTCATAATGGAAGAATTGAAGACTCGAGAGTCTCCAGTTCTTCCATAAGCCCCAATGTCTACAATTATAAACCTGTAGTTGCTGTCAACCAGTGCCAACAAAACTACAGAAAAATATTGTTTATAATTATAGAATTGGGACCCTGAGTTCGGCGGCTTATGCACACGGATGAGCTTCCCATCCAGGGCTCTAATACAGTTGGGGAATTTGCAGTGCAACTCAAATCCCCTGGCAATCCTCAACCAGTCTCCCATCTTGGGCTCTGTCTGGCATGACCAGATGAAGAACTCTGGACCAGATTTCTGAACATGTAGCACGAACGATGCCGGATATTGTCAATCGCCAAATCAAAAACTCCAGATGGAGTGCTGCATAAGAAAGGCCAGTTGAAAGGAACCAACAATTAAACAAATGTAGAAAATGTATACATTAAAATACATGCTCAAGGATGCACACATTACACATAGTTCACCACAACAGTGTGTAAGTAGGAAACTAGGCGAACAATACATATATACATGTCCCATGGCTATGTAATGTGAAATAACACATCAAAGTGTTCTAAGTTTGAGAGCATATATTTGGTACCGATACCTAATGTTTGTTGGCCAAAAAGGGGTTACTGAGTAAGAGAATTATTTGATAAAATAATCATCTACATATATTCTGTAGCTGAGAAGTACATACCGTAACGTAAGGAGAAGGCGCTCCTCCGCAGAGATACATTTGCACATCCGGGTGTCCTGGAAGGTGATCCCTGGGCGCACTTTCTCCATCAAAACATCAAAGGTAGAAACAGTCATCAGTAGAGTTGAGCGAAACGGGTCGAACAATTTCAAAAGTCACCAACTTTTGGCAAAGTCGGGTTTCATGAAACGAAACCCGACCCTAGGATGAGGTCGGCCACGAGGTCGGCGACTTACGCGCCAAAGTCGCGTTTCAAAAGTTTGTTTAGCGCTCTTTTTCAGCCAATCAGGATCCACGGACACTGTGGGCAATGTGATGACATAGGCAGGGGTCACCACCATCTTTCAGAAGGGCATGCAAGTGATTGTCTTGCATTGGTGGGCGTCACAGGGGTTATAAAAGGGCGTGCACGCCGACCGCAATCTTACTTCTGCCAATCTTAGCATAGGGAGAGGTTGCTGATTCTGTAGGGAGAGCGTTAGGCAGGGAAGAAGAAAAAAAAACTGCTTCTGCTGCTAGCGATTTTGCCTGTGCAACACACCAGTCACTGTGTGTGCAGTGCAAGGGGAGGCTATATTGTGGTGGATCAGCGGTGTTGGTTGTTAGGCTGCCTTCTAAGGCTTCCTGACAGCTGCATTGCTGTTTCCCCACTGCTCTGCAAACTGCTTTTTTAAAAGCAATCCCAATTTTTTTTTTGTCCTGCTGAGGTACTGAGCGTGCATTTATTCACACCATACAGCGGTGTACGCTCCTCACACAGTACCATGTAACGGCTGTTATTACAGCCACAGTGAAGCTATCTGTGTGTCACTGTGGAAGGATAAGTGGAGGACTTGTTCCGTTCTTACAGACCTACACTCTAGGGAGATTCCTATTCTGCCCAATTCTACAATTCACTTTTTCCACACCTGTGCCATCGAGCCTGTGACATAGCGCTCTGATATTCAGTGGGCCTCACACAATCCATAAGTGTCCAGTGTCCACAAGTGTCTGCAGAAATTCAAAATCTCCCTTATCCTGTAGTCACTTTTTTCACACCTGTGCCATCGAGCCTGTGACATAGCGCTCTGATATTCAGTGGGCCTCACACAATCCAAAAGTGTCCAGTGTCCACAATGTCTGCAGAAATTCAAAATCTCCCTTATCCTGTAGTCACTTTTTTCACACCTGCTGCATCGAGCCTGTGACATAGCGCTCTGATATTCAGTGGGCCTCACACAATCCAAGTGTCCAGTGTCCACAAGTGTCTGCAGAAATTCAAAATCTCCCTTATCCTGTAGTCACTTTTTTCACACCTGCTGCATCGAGCCTGTGACATAGCGCTCTGATATTCAGTGGGCCTCACACAATCCAAGTGTCCAGTGTCCACAAGTGTCTGCAGAAATTCAAAATCTCCCTTATCCTGTAGTCACTTTTTTCACACCTGTGCCATCGAGCCTGTGACATAGCGCTCTGATATTCAGTGGGCCTCACACAATCCAAAAGTGTCCAGTGTCTACAAGTGTCTGCAGAAATTCAAAATCTCCCTTATCTTGTTGTCACTTTTTTCACACCTGCTGCATCAAGCCTGTGACATAGCGCTCTGATATTCAGTGGGCCTCACACAATCCAAGTGTCCAGTGTCCACAAGTGTCTGCAGAAATTCAAAATCTCCCTTATCCTGTAGTCACTTTTTTCACACCTGTGCCATCGAGCCTGTGACATAGCGCTCTGATATTCAGTGGGACTCACACAATCCAAAAGTGTCCAGTGTCCACAAGTGTCTGCAGAAATTCAAAATCTCCCTTATCCTGTAGTCACTTTTTTCACACCTGTGCCATCGAGCCTGTGACATAGCGCTCTGATATTCAGTGAGCCTCACACAATCCAAAAGTGTCCAGTGTCCACAAGTGTCTGCAGAAATTCAAAATCTCCCTTATCCTGTAGTCACTTTTTTCACACCTGCTGCATCGAGCCTGTGACATAGCGCTCTGATATTCAGTGGGCCTCACACAATCCATAAGTGTCCAGTGTCCACAAGTGTCTGCAGAAATTCAAAATCTCCCTTATCCTGTAGTCACTTTTTTCACACCTGTGCCATCGAGCCTGTGACATAGCGCTCTGATATTCAGTGGGCCTCACACAATCCAAAAGTGTCCAGTGTCCACAAGTGTCTGCAGAAATTCAAAATCTCCCTTATCCTGTAGTCACTTTTTTCACACCTGCTGCATCAAGGCTGTGACATAGCGCTCTGATATTCAGTGGGCCTCACACAATCCAAGTGTCCAGTGTCCACAAGTGTCTGCAGAAATTCAAAATCTCCCTTATCCTGTAGTCACTTTTTTCACACCTGCTGCATCGAGCCTGTGACATAGCGCTCTGATATTCAGTGGGCCTCACACAATCCAAGTGTCCAGTGTCCACAAGTGTCTGCAGAAATTCAAAATCTCCCTTATCCTGTAGTCACTTTTTTCACACCTGCTGCATCGAGCCTGTGACATAGCGCTCTGATATTCAGTGGGCCTCACACAATCCAAGTGTCCAGTGTCCACAAGTGTCTGCAGAAAATCTAAATCTCCCCTGTCCTATAGACACCTTGTACCTTGTTTTATATTACTATATAGTTTGTTGGATTTTGTCTACATTTCTACCAAAAATGAGGAAGGCTGGTGGAAGAGGCCGTGGAATTGGGCGGGGGTTGGCAGCTGGTAATGATGGTGTTGGTGGTGGTGGATCTGATGGTAGTGGCAAAAGCAAAATAGGACCGAATGCAGGAGGTGTTGAGCCTGTGTCATCGTCTGGCTCAATAAGGCTTCGAAGGCTTAGTTTTCTAGGAGTTGGCAAACCGCTTTTAACGCCAGAGCATCAGGAAAAAGTTTTGTCTTACATTGCTGACTCAGCCTCCAGCTCTATCGCCTCCTCTTCTGAAGTTGTAAAAAGTAAAAGCACTGAGTCGTCATTGGAGGCTCATGTTCATGAACCACACCTTTCCTTGTGTCCTTCACCCCAACCAAGATTGAAGGATGACGCAGGCCATACTACTGATTACTCCATGGAGCTGTTTTCACATACCATGCCTGGATTATCAAGTGAAAAGGTGAATTACCCAGGCCAAGATGAATCTGACATGGAGTGCACTGATGCACAGCCGCTGATAGATGATTCTGCTGGTACATTCACTCAGAGCACTACATTGTCCTCGCAGTGTACAGAGCCAGATTCTGACCCTGATGTGACTCAGGTGCCCCTTCCCGCACACTATACCAGCATACACGGTGACACAGAGGAAGGTGCACATAACATTGAAGAGGAGGTGATGGATGACCCAGTTGTTGACCCAGATTGGCATCTGGGGGAAGAGGGTGCTGCTTCCAATAGCTCAGATGAGGAGCATCCACAGCAGACATCGACATCGCAACAGCTGTTATCTGGCAGGCCCGGAGCACTCCAAAGACAGGTTCCAAAAATCAAAAGAGTTTGTCCAGAGGGTCAAAACATCACAGCGTGCTAGGCCGCAAAATGTCTGCCAAAGTAGGAAGAGTGCAGTGTGGCACTTTTTTGAACAAAATCCTCATGATCAGGCCAAGGTTATCTGTAAGAAGTGCGCAAAGACCTTTAGCCGAGGGAAAAATCTGAAAAATTTGAATACCAGTTGCATGCTTAGACATTTAACTAGCATGCACTTGCAAGCGTGGACACAACACCAAACCTCACGTGCCACATGTGCAACTGATCACAAAGAAGGTAGTCAGCAACGCTACATTGTTTCCCCCACTGTAAGCCCACCGGTTAGCACAGCAGCAAATGTTGAGGTGTCGTTGCAAGGCCACAGCAGTCAGGGAATCCCACTGTTATATCAACGAAATACTGAATCTAGGCCATCAGAAAGAACACCAACTCCATCACCATCATCAACACTCTCTCAGTCCGCCCTGTCCACCGCTACTTCCACCATATGCAGCTCTCAAGTCCAGCTCACCCTCCCAGACACTATGAGTAGGTCAAGAAAGTACTCAGTCTCTCATCCGCGTACACTGGGTTTGAACGCCCACATTGCGAAACTAATCTCGTTTGAGATGATGCCCTATCGGTTGGTGGAAAGCGCAGCTTTCCGCGAACTCATGGCCTATGCAGTACCACGCTATGACCTACCCAGTCGCCACTTCTTCTCTCGCAAAGCCATCCCAGCCCTCCACCATCATGTGAAAGACCGCATTGTCCATGCACTCAAGCAGTCAGTGAGTGGAAAGGTGCACCTCACAACTGATGCATGGTCCAGTCGGCATGGCCAGGGCCGATATGTGTCCATCACTGCGCACTGGGTTAATGTGGTGGATGCAGGGTCCACAGGGGACAGCGGTGGTGGGACAGTGCTGCCTAGCCCACGGTATAGGAAACAGTTGGCTGTAGGCGTTCCACCCTCCTCCTCCTCCTCCTGAAGCAAAAGCTCGTCCACAGAGCGCAGTCATACGAGCACTCCATCTGCAGCTGCCACTGTTGCACACGAGGTGTCCCCCTATCGAGCAGCTAGTGGAAAGCATCAGCAGGCTGTGTTGCAGATGATGTGTTTGGGCGACAGACACACCGCCGAGGTGCTGGCCAAGTACTTGAAGCGACAAACTGAGTCATGGCTGGGCAGTGTACATCTTGAGGCAGGCAAGGTAGTTAGTGATAACGGCCGTAATTTTGTGGCAGCCATAGCCCTTTCAAAACTCAGCCACATACCTTGCTTGGCTCACACCTTGAACCTGGTGGTGCAGTGCTTCCTCAAAAATTATCCGGAGTTAACAGCCCTGCACCATAAGGTGCGAAGACTGTGCGCGCACATCCGCCGGTCGCCTGTACACTCCGTTCGTATGCAGAAGCTGCAGCGATTGCACCACCTTCCCAACCACCGCCTCATTATCGGCATTGCAACAAGGTGGAACTCCACCCTGCACACGGTGGAGCGGCTGTGCGAGCAGAGGCAGGCCATAATGCATTTGTGGGAGGATACACGGCCAGGCACTTTGAGAGCAGACATGGAGTTGACAGGTGTGCAGTGGTTGAAGCTGAAAGACCTCTGTAAAGTCCTTCAGTGTTTTGAGGAATGCACACGGCTGGTAAGCGCAGATGACGCCATCCTAAGCATGAGCATCCCACTTATGCGTCTGCTCATTCAAACTTTGACGCACCTTAAGGAGCAGGCATCTGCAGCCAATGTTGACGAGGAGGAAGAGGTGGAGGGAATCCTTGATGACATTCAGCCATTGTCTGCTCAGGGACCTCTCCTGGACGAGTTGGAGGAAGAAGAGGAGGAGGATGATGATGGGGATGATTACTTAGGGGAGGAGGATGCATCTCGTGGGGCAAGTGAAAATGTTGGCGTGGCAAGGTCTGGTACAGGGTTTGTGCGTGACTGGAGGGATGTGGATTTGCCAGAAAGTGCTCCTCCACCCAGCACTCGCAGTGCATCATTGACACCGGGAACATTGGCCCACATGTCAGATTATGCCTTGCGGATCCTAAAAAGGGACCCCCGCATTGCCAAAATGATGAACGATGATGACTACTGGTTGGCCAGCATCCTGGATCCACGCTATAAAGGCAAATTACAAAACATCATGCCACAGGAGAACCTTGACCTAATATTGGCTAATAAACAAGCAACTCTGGTAAATCGGTTGCTTGAGACATTCCCAGCACACAGCAGCGGTGATGGTTCTCACACGAGCCGTACGGGCCGGGGGCAGCTTGGCAGAGGTGTTCATGGTGCACACAGCAGAAGTGGCATTGGAGACAGGGGTTTCATGACAATGTTGTGGACTGATTTTTCAAGTACCGCTCACACAACTGGTAATACAGCATCGATGGAAAGTGACAGGAGACAGCAGTTGTCAACTATGGTTACAAACTACTTTTCCTCCCATATCGATGTTCTCCCACACAGGTCATTCCCCTTTGACTATTGGGCCGCTAAACTGGACACCTGGCCTGAATTGGCACAATATGCCTTACAGGAGCTCGCTTGCCCAGCTGCAAGTGTGCTATCGGAAAGAGTCTTCAGTGCAGCTGGATCAATCCTGACAGAAAAAAGGACCCGTCTGTCAACCCAAAATGTGGATGATCTAACCTTCATTAAAATGAACCATGCATGGGTTTCCAAGAATTTTGTCCCACCTTCCCCTGATGACACATAGGGTGACAGAAAAATGCCTTGCTTTGGTCCACCTCTTCCTGGGACTTGACCTATTTCGCCTTTTGCATCAGCTGAATGTCCAACATCAACATATGCCACTTTCTAAAACTCCCAAACTGTGCAGCCTCACCCCCCCCATGGCCGGGGTCACCACCTAGCGCACGACACCGTGCGAGTGCCGTTGCCCTGGACAGGTGGGTAGGCCGACTCTTGGGCGCGGGCACTGGCACAGGGTCCCTTATAGTGCAATCAAGTGTCTCTGACGGTGGTGGTGCACACCCGCCGTCAGACACACCGCCGTACTATGAGGGGCCCAGTGCCAGTACCGACGCCCACGAGTGGGCCCCCCTTGCTTGGGCAGGGTCCCAGCATTTGCAATCTTTACCTCTCCCTGCTCCTCCGCTGTGTAGTCTGGGCCGTCAAATCCATACTGTGCCTGACACCGTCTGAGCCTGCCTCCTGATGTATAGACATATCTTTTGAATGTGTACGCTATCCATACATGTTATCCAGGGATACGGTACCCTTTCTCACCTTTGTGCAATCATGTGCAAGCCATACTGGGCCTAACACCGTCTGAGCCTGCCTCCTGATGTATAGACATATCTTTTGAATGTGTACGCTATCCATACATGTTATCCGGGGATACAGTACCCTTTCTCACCTTTGTGCAATCACTTGCAAGCCATACTGGGCCTAACACCGTCTGAGCCTGCCTCCTGATGTATAGACATATCTTTTGAATGTGTACGCTATCCATACATGTTATCCGGGGATACGGTACCCTTTCTCACCTTTGTGCAATCACTTGCAAGCCATACTGGGCCTAACACCATCTGAGCCTGCCTCCTGATGTATAGACATATCTTTTGAATGTGTACGCTATCCATACATGTTATCCGGGGATACGGTACCCTTTCTCACCTTTGTGCAATCACGTGTAATCCATACTGGGCGTGAGAACGGCTGGCGAGCTGTTAAGCAAGCTACAGCACCTGTAGTTTGCACACGTAAGTTTTTCAGTTTTTCAGGAATGTCGGTTAGGCCTAATTCGGGAACTGCGGTTGACCTGCACTTACTGGGAAATCATCGTTCGCGAGTAATAATTGTAATCAGTGATCCCCATCACTAACGTTGTTCAGCGGGTTATCTGCACCTGGCTCTGGCCTTTTCAGTGTAGTGCACATGCAGCCACGGACATGTAAGGGCATGACACACTAGTTATTGGCCAATCTCATGTGCCAGAGCCTCACGTGTCCCTCTAGTAAGCCGGACTCTGACCGCGGGGCATGACAGAGTCTCGTTCATTAACGGAATTAAGCTTGCAATGTGTGCATCTGTTCTGTAGCTGGCATGGTTGAGGTTGCCCGTGTTGAGTCAAATTACGCCATAGGCTCCACTCCTGGTGGTGCCCTTCTGGACATTCTTTTAAGGTTCAGCTTTGCAACCATACTGCCCACGTAAAACAAACACTTTGCCTTCATGAACGCTGTTTGGAGGGTCATGACTCGTGGGAATAACGCCGCCCAATCAGTTAACCTGCTAGAGAGATCCTTCGTTGCTCCCAAGCATGACATCACACTCCCTAGGAGGAAGGTAATGCCACTGTGGCGACCGTACTCCTGGGGGCGACACAAGTGCACTGATGCCCAGCCACTGCTCGATGAATCTGCTGGTACATTGACCCAGACCACTACATTCCCCTCGCACGCTACCCGGCCTGAATCTGACCCTGATGAAACTCAGGTTACCCTTCCCATATACAGTTCCATCTTACACAGTGACAAAGAGGAAGCTGCAGATGAAAGTGCAGGTTCGGCCCACCCGCCATCAGACACACCACCGTACTATCAGGGGCCCTGTGCCAGTGCCGTCGCCAACGAGTGGGCCCCCCCTGCTTGCTCAGGATCACAGCACTTGCAAGGTTGAAATACTGTGCAGTGAGATGGAAGATGGGGACGATGAGGAGTCCAGACTAGTACAGGGATTCCCTAGCGAGGAGACTTATTTGATTGTTTTCAATGTTGGGACAGCAATTTTTGGTGAGCACTATACTCTGGAGAATGATAGATGGGGCCCACCATACACTGGAACATTCCAAAGGTGGACATCAGACACTGGAGCAGCATTTACAGGGCCCATTATACACTAGAGCATTAGAAATGGGGCCCATTATGTTTGGAGCATTATTTGGGCCCATAAGACAGTGGAGCTTCATCCATGGGGACCAACATATACTGTAGCATTATGTGGAGCGCATCATATACTGTTTCAAACATTATATGGGACCAATGATTCTGTATGGAGAAATAGATGGGCCTCGTCATGAGATGTAAAAAGTGAAGTATTTTTCATTGTACTATACCGCTATTTCTCTGCCGTATCGGATCATGATGAGTTGTGGTATGTGTTAAAGGGGCGCTCTTTCACCCAGGGCACATGAAAACCTGGAGCCAGCCCTACCCCCTACAACTTTAGCCAAATAACCCCCATTTTTCAGTGCGTAACTTGTATTATGAAGTTAATTAAGGTTGACCAGCTTAAGTAAGAAGAATTGATGCTTTTGGCATTCAAATGAGCACTGTAGGTGTGTTTCCTGTCCTCCTCTCACTGCCGACTTTTATTCCCCATTGACTTACATTGGGTTTCGTGTTTCGGGACGACCCTGACTTTTCCCTATAATCGGCCGATCTTGCTCGACCCGACTTTTGGAAAAGTCGGGTTTCACGAAACGAAACTCGACCATAAAAAACCAAAAGTCGCTCAACTCTAGTCATCAGACAATAGAGAAAAAACTTGTCAGGATGTGTCCTCAGAGCTGCATAAAGCCTGTGAAAATGGCTTTTACTGAGGCATTGTCTCAAATGCAGATGCACCTACATTCGTCTCCTCCTCCTCGGATCCACAATCACTGGGTATGGCTGGCCAAAGCGCCTGGACAAAACCCAGTAGAAGAGAACACGGTCAATTTGGGTGAACTGAAGTGTGTCAGACATGTTTACTAACAACCAGCAAGACACCAACACAAGCACAGCACCAAAATTGGCAGATTGGAGGCTGCCACCTGATGTTGAGGCAATAAATAGGGTTGGTGCTGATGATTTAAATTATGTGCAGGCCTCAAAACCAGTAAATGTCCATTTTGCAAGGATGCGAGAAAAAAACAGTATACGGATCACATACGGATGCTTACATGAGAAAAATACGTGCCCACACCCTTACAACGGATGACATACGGAGCACCATTTAGGGACCATTTATGCATATTATGGACGTAAAATACGGTCCATATTTTTCTACCTTGTGTGTGACTCCAGCCTTACACCTGCGGATTTGCTGTGGATTTGAGTGCCTCAGAGAAAGTCAGTGGGCGAAAAACACTGCAGATCCACAAAAAGATTTGACATGATGCGGAAAATAAAATGCTGCGAATTAGGATGGAATTTTCCTCAGCATGTGCACACATATTCTGGATTCCCATTGAATAACCTTGCAATCATTTGTGGATTCGGTGCAATTCCGTGCATAAAATCTGCTGCGGATCTGCAACTAATCCACAACGTGTGCACATAGCCTTATACAGTATCAGCAAAGCCTATGAGATTTCAGAAATCTCATGCACACACATTGTTTCTGGTTTTTGTGCTTTGCTGCTTTTTTTGGACATAGAGCATGTCACTTCTTTCAGCGTTTTTGCATTATTTTTCACCCATTGGCTTGAATGGGTGTTGAAAAAACACTTGGGACCGGAGCTTGCGGCTGCATTGAAATACATGCAGCCGCACACTTTGGTCAAAGTGCCGGCGGCAGTGCCATGTATTGATGCGAGAGACTCGCGTGAGTTTCTTGCATCACACTCGCAAATGTGACTCTGGCCTTAAAGAAATAGAAGACTGAGTTAATGAAATGCATATGAGGCTATGAGCCCACGTATGCAGTAATTTCCTGAGAAAAACCTCCTTCCCAGGAAATCCGCAATTTTTTATTCGCGTTTTTTTCACGTTTTTATCATGGTTTTTTGCGGACTTTTCAAGTTTTTTTCCGGAGCTTCCTGATATAATGAAATCCGCAAATTTTCTGCAAAGTTAATGAACATGCTGCGTTTTTTTCCGCAATGCGATTATTTTTGCGGAAAAAAACGCATCATGGACACAAAACTTGCGCATTTCATTCTATTAATAGGATGCTTAATGTATGCATTTGTAAGTGTTTTGCATTTGTAAGTGTTTTTGCCACGGCAAAAACGTGAAAAAAACGTGAAAAATCCTGAACGTGTGAGCACAGCCTAAGTATGTGCAGAGCACAGAGGTGTGAGTTTCTCGTACTACACTCGCAAGTATGACCCCGGCCTAAACGTGGGCTTCCCTGGAATATCAGCTCTCAACATTGAAGGAAGGAGCTACAGCCATGAGACACAGGTTGCACAATCAAGTATAGGAGTTTTTGTTCTTGAATGTGCTCAGTATTCTTTTTTTGTATATAGCAAATTGGAGATAAAATATAACTTTTAGTAAATACATTTTTTTTTTAAATTTTCTAATAAGTTAATCATAAGTATATCACCATTTAAATTAAAAAAAGTGCAACCCCCCCAAAAAAGGTATAATCAAATAGTGCTACACATACAACTGCATCAAGTAATTTCTTGCCATAGATATTTCATAGGTGATATACAACATTAAAGCACCTATTTAGCATAAAGAGTCACAATCTTCTTGGTTTTAACCAATTTAGGTCATATAACACATTCAAACACCTAATCAGCATACAAGGCCATAGCCATGTTGGTTTTATCCACTTCAATCAATTTATACCAACACCTTAACACACAAAAGCCAAGAAAAGGCCCATGCTAAACTTTATATTGCAGGCAATAAGAACCATATACATGGAACAATCTCACCCCATCCTTCACTCAAATGGATGGTCATATTCATCAGGTGATGTATTGTTTAATTAGGTAACACCACTCCCAACGCGTTTCCTCTTATTAAGATTCTTCAGGGTATTAAAAGGTAATATCTAGGGGTCATCTTATCCCCTTAATCACTGTTGCCCGCTGATATGGCTTAAAACCACAAAGCTATACAGTGGTTAATCCAATCAGTAAATGGAGTAGCGAGAAAAAAAACAAAATGCCAGAATTACGTTTTTTTGGGTCGCGCAACATTGAAAAAAAATGCAATAATAAGATTGTATACATACAAAAATGATATAAATAAAAACTTCAGATTGGTGCACAAAAATAACGCCTCAACTGACCCGAGATCTCAAAAATGGAGACGCTACGGGTCTTGGAAAATGGCAACTTTTTTTTTTTTTTTTACAAACTTCGGAATTTTTTTCACCACTTAAATGAAAAAGAAACTAGACATGTTTGGTGTCTGTGAACTCGTAATGACCTGGAGAATCATAATCACAGGTCAGTTTTAGCATTTAGTGAATATTGTATAAAGATTAAAAAAAATACATTGTGGAATTGCACTTTTTTTTTGCAATTTCACCACATTTGGAATTTTTTCCTGTTTTCCAGTACATGATATTGTAAACTCAATGATGCCATTCAAAAGTACAGCTTGTCCCGCAAAAAACAAGCCCCAAAAGTCCATATTGATGGAAAAATAAAAAAGTTATGGCTGTGGGAAGAAGGGGAGCAAAAAGGCAAAAACGGAAATGCCCCTGGCCTTAACCCCTTTCCGACATCGGGCGTGTATTTATGCTGATGTTGGACTCCCTCCCTTTGATATGGGCTCTGCCAGTGAGCCCACATCTTTCCA
The DNA here is from genome assembly GCF_039654945.1 of Dendrobates tinctorius. Lineage (NCBI taxonomy): Eukaryota > Metazoa > Chordata > Amphibia > Anura > Dendrobatidae > Dendrobates > Dendrobates tinctorius. The sequence continues at coordinate 65,008,310 of NW_027361732.1, read as the reverse complement.
GGCACGTCAGCTGTTTTGAACAGCTGTCAAGTGCCCGAAACAACTGCGGGTGGAATCGCGATCCACCCGCAGCTATTAACCCATTAAATACCACTGTCAAACGCTGACAGCGGCATTTAACATGCGCTTCTGGCAATCACGCTGGAAATCTGCCCACGAGTGACCAATGTCAATTGATCGCGGGTCAACGGTGGTTTGGCAGGACAGCCGGAGGTCTCCTGGAGACCTCTTTGATTGTCACTGCTAGTTTGCTGTGAGTGCCACCCAGTAGTCAGCGCTCATAGCAAGTGAGTAATTCAGCTACATATAGGAAATATGATCATCGCCTGTATGTAGCAGATGATCAGGCAAACACAGCTTCTAGTCTTCCATGGAGACTATTGAAGCATGCCAAAAGTAAAAAAAAGTTTTAAAAAATAATTAAAAGTTCAAATCACCCCCTTTTGCCCCATTCAAAATAAAATGGTAAAAAAATCAAGCATACACATATTTAGTATCGCCGCATTCAAATTAGACAGATATATCAGTTAAAAAAAGGATTAACTTGATCGCTAAACGGCATAGCAAGAAAAAAGTCAGTGCCAGAATTACCTTTTTTTTGGTCTCCACGACATTGCGCTAAAATGCAATAACGGGCAATCAAAACATCGTATCTGCACCAAAATGATATCATTAAAAACGTCAGCTCGGCACACTAAAAATAAGCCCTCACCCAACCTGAGATCATGAAAAAAAGAGACGCTATGGGTATCAGAAAATGTCACTTTTTTTTCAACAAAGTTTGGAATTTTTTTCACCACTTAGATAAAAAGGAACCCAGTCATGTTTGGTGTCTATGAACTCATAATGAGTGCAACCAGTTCTTCATTTTGATATGTAAGCTCTTTTTCCCTTCTTTGGTGTGCAATTGTTCAGACTTGTTCTTCATGTTCCGTCAGTTCTGTTATTTGTATGAACTCGTAATGACCTGGAGAATCGAAATGGCAGGTCATTTTTAGCATTTAATTAACCTAGTAAAAAACAACAAACAAGTGTGGGATTGCACTTTTTTTGAAATTTCACCTCACTTGAATATATTTTTTCCATTTTCTAGTACACAACATGGCAAAGCCAATGGTGTTGTTCACAATTACAACTTGTCCCACAAAAAACAAGCCCTCATATGGCCACATTGATGGAAAAATAAAAAAGTTATGGATCTGGGAAGAAGGGGAGCAAAAAACGAAAATGCAAAACCGAAAATACCTCAGGGTGTTAAGGGGTTAAGGGGTTAATAAGAGGAATTGTGTAGTTTACACCAATTCTTTATACATCACCCTTGAATTGCTTGTATGTGGTTTATGACTGTTTTTTGTAAGTGATTTCATCGCTTATACTTTCAGAGTATTGTTTTTGCCATACAATATATGGAAATAGTTATTAAAGAGAACCTGCAAGAAGAATTTTGCTAAGTAAACTGCAGGCATTGTCAGGTTGGTGCTGTTACATTTATTAAAATGATACCTGTGGTGAAAAAATCCATCTTGTGTTTCTTGTGAAATGTTTGTGTGAAGATTTCAGTTAATGATATGCTCGTGCTTTGGGACAGAATGGTATGCAGGTTTTTTTTTTGGTGATCTAGACCAGAGTACCAAGAAAAGCCCTGCTCACAATCATGTTCCTCATCATAGAGACAGAGAAATATAGAGAGACAGTCATAGAGACAGACAGAAAGACAGACAGACAGAAAGAGAGAGAAAATAGAAAACATAGTGTCTAACAAAACCTTTTAGGGATGAGAAATCATGCTAACAGATTACCCTGAGAGCAAATGGACTCAACTTAAGTGATAATGTTATTACAACTTGACTTATATTGTAATCAATTAAAATGGTCAAACAAGTAGGGATTAAAATAACTCAGGTGATATTGATGTGTAGCATTTCTTTGGGACTCCTCTATGGGATATCACTCTCATAAAGCTAATATATCTCCTACCTAGATAAATGGCTGATTAAAATTCAGTCATATCCTCACTGACATGTTTTGCCATGACTGGCTTCATCAATGGATTTGAGGCTAAACTGAGCTAGAAAAACAGCAAAGGTCATTTACGGGTTCTGCTGTGACATCATCAAATTAACAAATTAACCAGGTCTTCCCACATATTGTGTTCTATCAAAAATAGAGCTGTCATTAATGATGTGTCACACTGACAGCCCATGATAAATCCTCCAACAAAAACAGATATCTATGATTGGCTATAACATCACTGTGGGGATAAACAGTGGAGTGGGCCAATGAGTTGCTCTTAGTAGTACTGAGATCTCAACATTTTGATACTTTAAAATTTTATGTTCTTGGATTGTTTAATGTATATGTTAGGTATCTATATGGGACTGAACATCATTTCTATGCCAAATTAATTTGATCCATGATCTACACTTTTACTGACATATACCTATATGTAAGTTGGGAGGTGTATTAAAAAGAAGATCAATAATGACAATTAGATTAACACTTGATGTAATTTCTCATAAACAAAACTAAACCGAAATTAATTTATATTTCTTGAACATACTTACCCACTGAAAAATAAATTAATTTAAGATTTGCCTTTGTGGATCATTAATCCATAGCTACTACTTTAGAAAAGATCAGAATTGTTATGCAGTAACTATGGTTAGTTTATGAGTTTATTCCAAATTATGTATACTCCAAAGGCTGCAGAAAGAAAATTCACACCTCAAAGAAAAAATAACAGCAAAAATCATCAAATCTACAACAAAAACTTGAGAGGGCACTGCAAAGTACAGTCACCCCCCCAAGACCGATGCCTGCATCAACTACCTCACTGCCTGACACATCACAAACCTGTGAGAGCCTCAGCCAGATGGACTCTACACATAATCCCAGCAATAAAAATACAGCCCCATCCTCAAATCACACCAGTGTAACCAACACCACTGGACCTAAAACAACAGCAAAAAACTCCACCCTCAACTCCAGCAACGAAAATACAACCCCATTATCACAGCAACCCAGGGCAACCGATACCAAAGGACCCAATGACACACAGAAAATAAATGGCCCAAATAAAACACCAGGCACTGACATCGTCCTACTATTGGAACAAAGCGGGAAATACCTAGACACTAAGAGACTGTTCTCGTGGGTACAGGTCCCACAAATTGACTTCTTAATGATCCCACAAGCAAAGGAGGTGATCAATAACTCATACTTCACAAAGCCCACATACCTTATACTACGCAATGGCTCAAACTATATTCACCAATTGGCAGTCACACAAGACCTATCAAAACTCGCAGTAGCGGCCTGGCAAAAATTCCCCAGATCCATAGAATCACAGAATGTTAAAGTTGGAAGGGATCTCAAGGGTCATCGTAATCAATGCAGTGCAGGATTCACTAAACCATCTAAGACAGATGTCTGTCCAGCCTCTGTTTGAAGACTTCTATTGAAGGAGAATTTTTCACCTCTCTTGGTAGCCTGTTCCACTCATTGACCACCCTTACTGTCAAAAAGTTTTTTGTAATATCTAAGCTGTATATTATCCCTTTCAGTTTCATTCCATTTATTCTCATTTTTCCATGTACAAATGATAATAAGGATGATCTCTCTACACTTTGACGTCCCTTCAGATATTTGTAGACAGCTATTACATCTCCTCTTAGCCTTTTTTTTGCAAGCTAAACATTGCCAGACAATCTAATTGCTCCTCGTAGGACATACTTTGCAGTCCATTTACCATCCCGATAGCTCTTCTCTGAACTTGCTTCAGTTTTTCAATGCCTTTTTTAAAATTTGGTGCCCAGAACTGTACACAGTATTCCAGATGAAGCCTGAGAAAGTAGGAAGAGAGGAGGATAATCAATTTATGTGATCTAGACTATATGCTTCTCCTAATACATCCTAGAACTGTGTTTGCTTTTTTTGCTGTTGCATCACACTGTTGACCACGTGCAGTCTGTAATCTATTAGTATACACAAGTCTTTTTCACATGTGCTGTTGCTTAGTTCTATTTCCCCTATTCTGTAGATGTAATTTTCATTTTTCTTGCCCAGATGTAGAATCTTCCATTTCTCCCTGTTAAATACCATTCTATTAGTCGCTGCCCATTGTTCAAACTTATCTAGATCCTTCTGAATTTTTTCTCTGTCTTCTCTTCTCAAGTTTGATTAATTTACCTTCAGTTCCCTTGTCTAAATCATTTATAGAAATGTTGAATAACACTGGGGCTAGGACAGAGACTTGTGGTACTCCACTTGAAACAATCTTCCAATTGAATGTGCAACCATTTATTACCACTCTTTGAGTACAATCACTGAACCAGTTATGAGTCCACCTAAATGCAGCCTTATAAATCCCATACTTGGTCAGTTTTTTCATTAAGGATAGTATGAGATACTTTATCGAATGCTTTGCTGAAGTTGAGCCATACTATCTCTACCACATTTTCCTGATCCACCCATTCAGTGATTCCATCATAGAAAGAAATTAGATTAGGCTGGTATGACTTGTTTGCTACAAACCCATGCTGGCTCTGGTTATTTACTGTATTCTTATCCAAGTACTTACATACATACTATTTAATTTTCTGGCTCCATCTTCTTTCCTTTTTTGATGATAGTGACAACATTTGCCCTTGTCCAATCTTATATGACTTGTCCCATTCTCCTGGATTTTTCAAAGATTCTGGCTAGTGGTTCTGTAATTTCCTCTGCTAACTCCAAGATAATCGTGTCTTCCATGCTTCCAAGCAAAGACATACACCAACAGGTAACCCAGCAAATCAACACAGAGCTGGCCACCAACATTATCTCAACATCAAACATACATCTGGTAAGACACTCTGAAATAATGCTCCATTATCTATATGACGACAAACACCTCAATAAACAAGGGGTCAGCCATCTAGCAATAGTGTTCCAAAACAGGCCTCTGAGAAACCCACCCAATTTTTGTTTTTTTTCTGTCATTAAACAAGGAATACCAACAATTTTGACCACATGTGTATGTATTAGCATACCGAGTGCTATACACTTTCTAAATATAAATTTGCCGGAATGCTGCATAAAATAACGATATATCCAAAGGGAATTCGTAGTTATATTCCACGCTGCCGCTGAGACAAATTCTAGGAGAATGCTGTACGATTGCAGTGGTTTTATTCAACCACCTGGTGTGGTATTTCCTGATGAAGGGGGCATGAGACCCCTGAAATGCATTGAGTAAAACCACTGCAATCGTACAGCATTCTCCTGGAATTTGTCTCAGCGGCAGTGCGGAATATAACTACGAATTCCCTTTGGATACATCATCTCTTCTGGTCACTAAGGACCTGTGGATCTGCAGCAGCCGCTACCTACATGCTCTTATCTCATCCTAACCAGGTGAGCAAATTTCATGATATACTCTATCCTTTGTAACGTGGATAGGACCCTATTGCGCTTTTTTTCTCCCCCCTTTTTTTTGCAATAGCATAAAATAACAGCAGATTTCTGAGACAGATTAGGGACAAAATTTTTTATACCCTTTGTATATTCTATATTTTAATTAATAGAAATAAGAGCAAAATTTTATGTTCTTACTGTGAGGGTTTATTTGGGGTTCTCCCCAATTTGGAAATTACCATATTTTTCGGACTATAAGACGCACCAGACCAGAAGACACACCCCAAATTTTCAGATGGAAAATAGGGAAAAAAATTGTGTCAAATGGGGGTCCATCTTACAGTCCGAATTCAGCTTACCCAAGGGGGATCAGCAGCACTGGTGGAGCATGGTAACAGGAGATGTTCAGTGGTCTGGTGATATGACTCCCATCCCAGACTGGTGCGGCACGTTCGGCGATGGTGCTCGGGGCTCTGCCAGCATCTTGTGAATACCCAGAGGCCCCGCATATCCATTGCTGCGATGCGGTGGCCTCCGGAAAAATGGCAACTGGGGTGGTGCATGCTCAGATTGCCAAGATCTCAGTCTAATCATGCACCACCCCAGCGTCCATTTTCCCAGAGGCTAACGCATCACAGCAATGGATGTGTCAGGCCTCCGGGCTTTCACCAAATGCCGGCGGAGCCCCCCCGCACCACAGAGCACCACCGCCGAACCTGCCACACCTGCTGCACCAGCCGAACCAGCCTGAGAAGGGAGTGTGATCATCGCCTGGCAGCATCGAACCGCGACCACCTCAGAATCGCCCGACTCCTGCTGCCACTACAGTAACCGTAAGTATATTCCAACTATAAGATGCACCCCCATTTTCCCCTAAAATTTCTGTGGAAAAAAAGTGTGTCTTATAGTCCAAAAATATGGTGTATATTTATATTTATATATATATATATATATATATATATATATATACACACACACACACACACACACACACGTGTGGGTTGGTACCCCTTATATAGTAACAGTAAAACCCATAATGGTCACAAAAATATCTTGAATCTGACAAAAGTAAAAATGTAATAATAAAAAATCTATGAAACTGAACTACTGAAAGTCAGACATTGCTTTTCAATCATGCTTCCACAGAATTTAAAAAAAAAAGTAAAACTCATGAAATAGCCCTGGACAGAGATTATGGTACCCTTAACTTAATTTTTTGTTGCACAACCTTTTGAGGCAATCACTGCAATCAAACTGCTCCAGTTGTCTCGTATTTGAAGGTTGCCTTTTCCAGATGGCATGTTTCAGCTCTTTCCAAAGATGCTTGATAGGATTTAGGTAAGAGCTCATAGAAGGCCACTTCAGAATAGTCCAATGTTTTCCTCTTAGCCATTCTTGGGTGTTTTTAGCTGTGTGTTTTGGGTCATTATCCTGTTGCAAGACGCGTGACCTGCGACTGAGACCAAGCTTTCTGAGCACAACAGCAGGAGAAATTGAATCACAATCAGTGTTGATTTCACAGAAGTGTGACTGACTTGGAGTTGTATTTTGATGTTTAAGTGTTCCCTTTATTTTTTTGAGCAGTATATATATATATATATACACTCACTGGCCACTTTATTAGGTACACCATGCTAGTAACGGGTTGGACCCCCTTTTGCCTTCAGAACTGCCTCAATTCTTCGTGGCAGAGATTCAACAAGGTGCTGGAAGCATTCCTCAGAGATTTTGGACCATATTGACATGATGGCATCACACAGTTGGCGCAGATTTGTCGGCTGCACATCCCTGATGCGAATCTCCCGTTCCACCACATCCCAAAGATGCTCTATTGGATTGAGATCTGGTGACTGAGGAGGCCATTTGAGTACAGTGAACTCATTGTCATGTTCAAGAAACCAATCTGAGATGAATCGAGCTTTATGACATGGCGCATTATCCTGCTGAAAGTAGCCATCAGATGCCTGTTCTTAGCTGAGAGGAGTGGTACCCAGTGTGGTCTTCTGCTGCTGTAGCCCATCTGCCTCAAAGTTCGACGCACTGTGCGTTCAGAGATGCTCTTCTGCCTACCTTGGTTGTAACGGGTGGCAATTTGAGTCACTGTTGCCTTTCTATCAGCTCGAACCAGTATGCCCATTCTCCTCTGACCTCTGGCATCAACAAGGCATTTCCGGCCACAGAACTGCCGCTCACTGGATTTTTTTTCTTTTTCGGACCATTCTCTGTAAACCCTAGAGATGGTTGTGCGTGAAAATCCCAGTAGATCAGCAGTTTCTGAAATACTCAGACCAGCCCTTCTGGCACCAACAATCATGCCACGTTCAAAGGCACTCAAATCACCTTTCTTCCCCATACTGATGCTCGGTTTGAACTGCAGGAGATTGTCTTGACCATGTCTACATGCCTAAATGCACTGAGTTGCCGCCATGTGATTGGCTGATTAGAAATTAAGTCTTAACACACAGTTGGACAGGTGTACCTAATAAAGTGGCCAGTGAGTGTATATATACAGTGCCTACAAGTAGTATTCAACCCCCTGCAGATTTAGCAGGTTTACACATTCGGAATTAACTTGGCATTGTGACATTTGGACTGTAGATCAGCCTGGAAGTGTGAAATGCACTGCAGCAAAAAAGAATGTTATTTCTTTGTTTAATTTTTTTTTAAATTGTGAAAAGTTTATTCAGAGGGTCATTTATTATTCAACCCCTCAAACCACCAGAATTCTGTTTGGTTCCCCTAAAGTATTAAGAAGTATTTCAGGCACAAAGAACAATGAGCTTCACATGTTTGGATTAATTATCTCTTTTTCCAGCCTTTTCTGACTATTTAAGACCCTCGCCAAATTTGTGAACAGCACTCATACATGGTCAACATGGGAAAGACAAAGGAGCATTCCAAGGCCATCAGAGACAAGATTGTGGAGGGTCACAAGGCTGGCAAGGGGTACAAAACGCTTTCCAAGGAGTTGGGCCTACCTGTCTCCACTGTTGGGAGCATCATCCGGAAGTGGAAGGCTTATGGAACTACTGTTAGCCTTCCACGGCCTGGACAGCCTTTGAAAGTTTCCTCCCGTGCCGAGGCCAGGCTTGTCCGAAGAGTCAAGGCTAACCCAAGGACAACAAGGAAGGAGCTCCGGGAAGATCTCATGGCAGTGGGGACATTGGTTTCAGTCAATACCATAAGTAACGTACTCCACCGCAATGGTCTCCGTTCCAGACGAGCCCGTAAGGTACCTTTACTTTCAAAGCGTCATGTCAAGGCTCGTCTACAGTTTGCTCATGATCACTTGGAGGACTCTGAGACAGACTGGTTCAAGGTTCTCTGGTCTGATGAGACCAAGATCGATATCTTTGGTGCCAACCACACACGTGACGTTTGGAGACTGGATGGCACTGCATACGACCCCAAGAATACCATCCCTACAGTCAAGCATGGTGGTGGCAGCATCATGCTGTGGGGCTGTTTCTCAGCCAAGGGGCCTCTGGCCATCTGGTCCGCATCCATGGGAAGATGGATAGCACGGCCTACCTGGAGATTTTGGCCAAGAACCTCTGCTCTTCCATCAAGGATCTTAAGATGGGTCGTCATTTCATCTTCCAACAAGACAACGACCCAAAGCACACAGCCAAGAAAACCAAGGCCTGGTTCAAGAGGGAAAAAATCAAGGTGTTGGAGTGGCCTAGTCAGTCTCCTGACCTTAACCCAATTGAAAACTTGTGGAAGGAGCTCAAGATTAAAGTCCACATGAGACACCCAAAGAACCTAGATAACTTGGAGAAGATCTGCATGGAGGAGTGGGCCAAGATAACTCCAGAGACCTGTGCCGGCCTGATCAGGTCTTATAAAAGACGATTATTAGCTGTAATTGCAAACAAGGGTTATTCCACAAAATATTAAACCTAGGGGTTGAATAATAATTGACCCACACTTTTATGTTTAAAATTTATTAAAATTTAACTGAGCAACATAACTTTTTGGTTTGTAAGATTTATGCATCTGTTAATAAATCCTGCTCTTGTGTGAAGTTTGAAGGCTCTAACTTATTTGCATCTTATCAAACCTGCTAAATCTGCAGGGGGTTGAATACTACTTGTAGGCACTGTATATATATATATATATATATGAAAAGTCATATATATATATATATATATATATAAATATGAGATTAGGCTGGATCCCACGGACCGTGAGGAAGGCACATAGTGCTGAAACATGTAGTCCCTTGCTGGAATGCTACATAATTGATTCGAGTTCCTCTTACTTTTTATGACATAATGGATTAATGAAGAAGAAGTTTTTACAAATCTGGTGAGCTTTCATCCTTTTGCTGGATCCCAATCTCCTCATATTTCTATTTGTTGGGGCATACTCCCTGCCTGGATCCGTGCAAAGGACAGGGTGAACACCGATTACTGCATCAAGAGGAACTCCTTTATGGTGAGCTGGCTACATGTTTTTCACATTGTTTGAATATATATATATATATATATAAAATTTTCCCTACATCCTTTATTAACAACATTTTATCTCCTTAACCCCCAAGGGTGGTTTGCACATTAATGACTGGGTCAATTTTTACAATTCTGACCACTGTCCCTTTATTAGATTCTGACATTGTTTTCTCATGACATATTGTATTTCATGTTAGTGGTAAAATTTCATTCATATAACAAAATGGAAATTTGTCGTAAATGTTGAAAATTTTGCAATTTTCCAAATTTGAATTTTTATGCCATTGTTTTTTGCCTTGTGTTTTTTTGAAGGGGTCCACTAAAGGAGTTAACTAGTGGGACAGATTTATAGGGTGGGTCGTTACAGATGCGGCGATACTTAATATGTGTTTTTTTATTTATTTATTTACAAAAAAAAGAATTTATTAGGGAATTTTTTTATTTATTTAGGAAATTTTTAAAAATTATTTTTACATATGTTTTTTTTTACTTTATTATATTGTCCCAGTTTGAGACATTATTATAAATTGTCAGATCGCTGATCTAACACTTTGCAGTGCAGTGTGTTATATCAGTGACAACCGCCTCCCTGCAGGACCCTGAAGGCCGCGTGGCCATATTGGATCCAGGGGCCTGCAGGGAGAAGGCCCTCAGAGCAACGTGAGCACATCGCGTTGCTCCGAGGGTGTTAGGGAAGCATGTAGGGAGCCCCCTCCCTGCACGATTCTTCCATATGCCCCCAGTATACTGCGATCATGTTTGATCGCAGTGTGCCAGGGGTTAAAGTGCCGGGAGTGGTCCGTGACTGCTCCTGGCACATAGTGCCAGGAATCAGCTGTGATAATCAGCTGACACCCGGCCGAGATCAGCGGCACTCCCCCCGAGAGTGCCGCTGATCCATGATGATGTACTATCCTGTCCTTGGGAATTAAGTCCCAGGGCACATGGACGGGATAGTACATCATATGGCAGAAAGGGGTTAAAAGTGTCATGTATTACTCATCTCTATGTACTGTTATCTCTATATATTAATTGATTATTAAAACATATTAACTGCTTCACAACCTTGCTATTTTCATTTTTCAATTTTGTGACCACTTCTTCCAAGACCCGTAATCTTTTTTTAATTTTCTGTCAATATAGCCATATTGGGGTTTGTTTTTTGAGGATGAGATGTATTTCTGAATTACATCATTCATTTTCTCATTTGATGCCCATGATCTCGGGGAAAAAAATTCCAAGAGCTTTAAAATTGTAAAATAAAAAGTGCAATTACACAATTGTTTTTTTGGGTTTTTATTTACCACATTCACTATATGGTAAAACTGGCATGGCAGTATGATTCACTAAGTCAGTTTGAGTGAGCATGCTGATACCAAGCATTTATATATTTTTTTATTTAAGTGTCGAAAAAACTTTGGAAATTTGTAAGAGAAAATCATAAATTGAGCAATACCAATTACGTTTTTATTTTTGTTTTATTTTAATGGTGCAAAAGGGGTTGATTTGACTTTTTTATGTTATGTTTTTCATTTTTTTTGTAAATTATTTACTTTATTTCATAGTGGAACTTGTTGAAATCATCTCATCACTTGTGCTATATTTAGCAGTGCATCCCCACTGCTATGTATATCAGAAATCACTCTCTCCAATGAACGACAAACACGGCAGTAAGCTCAGGGATCATCAGCAGATCTCTGACTGTCATGGCAGCCCATCATCGCCCTGCAATCAGCACTGGAATGGTGCACCCCCTGCCGTTGCAAGCTAAATGCTGCTGTCAGAAATTGACAGCAGGATTTAACATGTAAACAGCAGTGATGAGCGAGTATACTCGTTACTCGAGGTTTCCCGAGCATGCTCGGGTGATCGAGTATTTGGATGTGCTTGCAGATTTTGTTTCTGTTGCCATAGCTGCATGATTTGCAGCTGCTAGACAGCCTTAAAACATGTGGGGATTTCCTAACAAACAGGCAATCCTCACATGTATTCAGGCTGGCTAGCAGCCGCAAATCATGCAGCTACGGCAACAGACACTAAATCTCCGAGCTTATCCAAATACTCTAAGATCACCTGAGCATGCTCGGGAAATCTCGACTAACGAGCATACTCGCTCATTACTAGTAAACAGCCATGGATATAGCTCTGATCCATCAGCGGCTGTTAGAGGCACATGACAGCTGATTAGATTAGCCATCATGTCTTGTGAAAGTTGCAGGCTTGACGTGGAAGCCTGCATCAAAGGCAGGGACGCAACTTTTGAAGTACAAGTAAGTCAAATGTTGTGAAGGGGTTAATACTTCTTTCATCAAAAATGTCATACTTTTTAACTAAAGTGGTCCAGAATTTGCTCTACTATCTAACAGATTTTCCCTTTAGATAATACATTTTGCACTGTAGAGCTGCAGAGAAAATATTCACAGAATTATTACTTGAAGACATAATAATAGACTTACTTCTCACTGGCGTCCTTAACATCAATGCTATATATTTGCATTTGTATAGATGTTTTTTATTAATATCTCTCATCCTTTCTGTTATATAAAACCTTTGCTCTTACATTATGTAATATTCAATTATGGTTCAGTTTAAAAGTTTAATGTATTCTCACAGATCCTGCAAGCTCCAAATCTCCCCCTGCCCATATTTAAGATTAAACGGATCATTTTTCTTTGAACGTTGCCTCAACATGATCTTTTATCATGGAATTGTGAATATAGTAAATAGTTTTTGAATAGTTTTAGAATTTAAACACTTATAGATATTTGGTAGACAGGCCAGTTATAAAAATAAATCAAGTAGTTCAAAGTTTCAGCTGCATGTAAAAATCTTTCTTTATTTCTTCAATAAAATGCATAAATCTTCATAATGTGTGCCACAACATGGACAACGGCAACGCGTTTCGATCTGTAAGATCTTTGTCAAAGCCATAAAGACACATTGATCTTGTCTGCTTTATATAATACATGTAGTCCAATGGCATTCATAGAATACAATCATGTGACAATCTATAAAACTACAAATCACAATTTTAAATGTATAAATTAAAACATATTTTGAAAAGACAATATTTTGCTCTTAACAGTAATGGAGCATTAGGTCATTTTGTTTGTTCAGACCTTGCGGAGATCGAGTATTAAGGTGATAAATCCAAAAAGCCTCTCTTGTTAAGAGACGTCGCTTGGAGTCTCCACCACGGAAAGGAATTTTAACCTGTTCTATTCCCTGCACTCTGAAACCAGAGATATTGCGGGCATGGTGTGTGATGAAGTGCTGGGATACAGCTGACAGATTGCGATTTAGATTATTCATGTTATAAATGTCAGATAAATGTTCCCTAATGCGCACCTTCATTTTTCTAGAGGTGCAACCTATATATGACAATTTACATATTGTGCAATCTATTTTATATATTATATTAGTAGAATTACAGTTTATATATTGTTTTATATTGTAATACATTGGATTTATCACCTTAATACTCGATCTCCGCAAGGTCTGAACAAACGAAATGACCTAATGCTCCATTACTGTTAAAGAGCAAAATATTGTCTTTTCAAAATATGTTTTAATTTATACATTTATAATTGTGATTTGTAGTTTTATAGATTGTCACATGATTGTATTCTATGAATGCCATTGGACTACATGTATTATATAAAGCAGACAAGATCAATGTGTCTTTATGGCTCAGACAAAGATCTTACAGATCGAAACGCGTTGCCGTTGTCCATGTTGTGGCACACATTATGAAGATTTATGCATTTTATTGAAGAAATAAAGAAAGATTTTTACACGCAGCTGGAACTAATTGCTCTCTCCTACTTGTCTCACGTCAGTCCAGACGGAGTTCCGAGGTCTGCGGTGGAAGTGTGGTGAGCTGGCTTATGTTGCTTTTGATTGTCTACAGTGGATTGCCTTGCCCCCTACTTCGTGTTACCAATATTACAGACATTGTGAACTTTATTGTATCATAATTAGTGTTGCCCACACGGAACAGTATTTTTTAAGGTCACGTATTTGATATGGCCACAGACCTGAAAAGAGATCGATCGAAAAAAGCTGCAGAGGTTTTTTCCAATCAGCAAGAGCTGAATAGCAATGTGTCAGGTTTCAACGAGTGTTTAAGTAAACTGGAAAAACTCCTCGTGCAGGAAACTAAATTGTGGTGGGATCATGCAACGCTCAATAATTATTTATCTAAGGAAATGGTACCAAGAGGTCTGCGTATTAAAAAAATCCCTACTACGTTTTACTCTGATGAATTCAGGGAACAATGGAACACTATTCTAAGTAATTGCTCTCTAAATCTAATGAAATTAATTGTTCGGCAGGAAGAGAGCAAACTCAAAGATATTCAACAGGAGATGGAAGCAATAAATTTATCCATGCTGGAATATAAGACATTGACACAATTTGATTCCTCCATAGAAAAAATGAATGAAAAGGTTACGGCTTTGGAGGAAGAAATCATGACTCGCAAGAAGAAAAAATTTGCGAGAGATATAAATGATTATACCAGCAACAAAGTATACGAATGGGGCCATTGGGATAATTTCAATCTAACTCCCAAATCTATACTGAAGCAAAGCCATGCTCACAAGAAACGCAAACACTTTAAATCTAGAGTACCCAAACCGCATGTTTCTTTCACGTCTTCTGACCCGGACTCCTCTGACAATAATCTAAGTACTTCAGATGTATCATTAAATGAAAATGCATCAGGCACTACAAGTAGAGATCACCATTATTCAAAAAACGCAAGAGACGCGGGGGTAGAAAGCACCATAAACGTGCTAGGAATCACCACCCGCAAGAAGAAGTACCCGACCAAGTAGTCAAAAATGTGTTAAATCTGTCATCTAGAAATTTATCTACGGAACAAATACAAGTCTTATCTCTGGGATTGAACTTTGCTCCAGATCAAGACTTTGACCTCTTTACAACTATATTAGATGTGAACAAATTTATGCGCAACTTGACTGTTAAAAAACACTTTATGAATGATCCATCAACAAACATGACTGAGGAAGAAGAATTTAATCATTCCACTCAGCAAGTGTCAAATGAATTCCTGCACATGAATTTTCAGGAGCAGGTTTCTCTAGTATCTTTACAAGATTTGGACACGGAAAAAGATAGGGATATGGAATATACAAATCAGTCATCAAATTTTCTTACAAAAAATCCTTATTTTTATCCGGTCCAGACGAGATCTGAATGTATGAATCGCTTTCAGGATATAGTGGAAAAAGAATTGCAGGCTCTATTTAACCAGAATAATAGTAAATCAGATAAATTTAAAAATCTATCTATGAAACAATCTGTAGCCGTGAGAGAACTTAAATTGATGACACATGTAGTCATAAAGATGTCAGACAAAGGTGGGGTGGTGGTGGTCTTAGATTCTAAAGATTATTGTGATAAAATGAAAGAGATGTTATCAGATCAACAAACATATAAAGAATTACACTATAATCCTCTTCAGAAGTTCAGTGAGAAAACTAATAAAATTATAGCAGAGGGTCTAGAATTGGGAGTTATTACCAAAAAACAAGCAGATTTTCTGCAAGTTGATAAACCGGTGCTCCCAATTATTTATGGAGTACCCAAGATACATAAATATGCTGGCATTCCTCCTATGCGTCCAATTGTTTCGGGCATTGGTTCAGCTCATGAGCATTTATCACAATGGGTGGATACATTATTGCAACCCCTTGTACAAAGGATGCCTGGCTATATTAGGAACTCTAAGCAGGTTTTACAAATTTTTTCTGATAAAATTTGGTTGTCTTCATATTCTTGGTTGAGCTGTGACGTAGTATCACTATATACATGCATTCCTCACACACTAGCGATGAGGGCGCTACAATTTCATTTGGAAAAATTTAGCAACTATTCTTCAGATTTGATTAATTATGTCTTGCAAGCAGTCATATTTCTAATGTCACACAATTTTTTCTCGTTTAACCAGCATTATTATTTACAGTTAAAAGGAGTGGCGATGGGAGCCAAATTTTCACCATCTCTTGCTAATTTGGTTATGTCTTATTGGGAATATGAATTTATTTTTTCCAGTTCTAATCCTTCTTATAGTCAAATGGTATGGTATGGTAGATATATCGATGATACCCTAATAATTTGGGGTGGAGATGTATCTGCCATACCACACTTTATTCATTATCTAAATTCTAACGAGTATAACATTAAATTCACATATGAATCCAATCTGGATCATATATCTTTCTTGGATTTGGATTTGGCAGGTATTGAAGGCCGAATAATTTCCATCAAAACGCATCATAAACCCTATAGTGGGAATAACATCCTTCATGCGACTAGTGGACATGATAAGCATACTCTCAAAGCAATACCGGTGGGGGAATATACAAGGGTTAAACGTAATTGCAGTGAAGAAAGTAATTTAAATGGTGAATTGGTACATATGAGTAAAAAACTTTAAAATCGCATGTATCCAGATTGGTCCTTAAATCGAGCACGAAAAATAATAGAAAGCAAAAATCGAATTGACATGATTTCTACTAACAGAAACATTAACGAGTCTATTATAGGCAAAAAACCTTACATTTGTTTTCAGTTTAGCCGACAATTTTCACATATTAAAAAAATCATTAACAAATATTTACCTATTCTATATGAGGACACCAAACTAGCAGAAATTTTGGCGCCGGGTATAAATATAGTATCGAGGAGAGCTCCTACACTGGGCGACAAATTATCGCCCAATTTATTCTCTGAAAATAATAATAAAAAATCAGATAAAACATGGTTGACATATAAGGGTTTTTTTTAGGTGTGGAACAACTAATTGCAAGACATGTAGATATGCAAACGTTACTAAGAATTTTTCTAATGCTGGGGAGACAGTGTATTACAATATAAAACAATATATAAACTGTAATTCTACTAATATAATATATAAAATAGATTGCACAATATGTAAATTGTCATATATAGGTTGCACCTCTAGAAAAATGAAGGTGCGCATTAGGGAACATTTATCTGACATTTATAACATGAATAATCTAAATCGCAATCTGTCAGCTGTATCCCAGCACTTCATCACACACCATGCCCGCAATATCTCTGGTTTCAGAGTGCAGGGAATAGAACAGGTTAAAATTCCTTTCCGTGGTGGAGACTCCAAGCGACGTCTCTTAACAAGAGAGGCTTTTTGGATTTATCACCTTAACACTCGATCTCCGCAAGGTCTGAACAAACGAAATGACCTAATGCTCCATTACTGTTAAAGAGCAAAATATTGTCTTTTCAAAATATGTTTTAATTTATACATTTAAAATTGTGATTTGTAGTTTTATAGATTGTCACATGATTGTATTCTATGAATGCCATTGGACTACATGTATTATATAAAGCAGACAAGATCAATGTGTCTTTATGGCTTTGACAAAGATCTTACAGATCGAAACTCGTTGCCGTTGTCCATGTTGTGGCACACATTATGAAGATTTATGCATTTTATTGAAGAAATAAAGAAAGATTTTTACACGCAGCTGGAACTAATTGCTCTCTCCTACTTGTCTCACGTCAGTCCAGACGGAGTTCCGAGGTCTGCGGTGGAAGTGTGGTGAGCTGGCTTATGTTGCTTTTGATAGTTCAAAGTTTGTTTGCATTGCATTTGAAAAAATCTCTTCATTCATTTTTATCTTACTATTTACCAACAGTTGATTAGTAGTGTTGAGCATTCCGATACCGCAAGTATCGGGTATCGGCCGATATTCACTGTAACGGAATTCCGATTCTGAGTTCCGATACTTTTAGCATATTGAATACCGGAATCGGAAGTTCCCATAATGCTATGAGCCAGTTTGATTTGATTCAGCCAATGACAATCCTCAGAAGTGTGGGCACATCCTGTTAGGCATGTAGGCATGTTAACTAATGGCATGGCTGTGATTGGCTGCAGAAATGATGAAATGATGTCATGATGCACTATAAAAGCCGCCGCCGCCATTTCGGGTTCACTCTGTTGTGAATTCAGTTAGGGACAGGCTGCTGTTCAAGACTGTGAGGGACAGTTAGAGATAGCGATTTTCACAATCATAGTGTGCTTTACCCAGGCTACATAATCCACCACTGTAGCTTTCTTTTGCCTTGCAGCAGTGTTCACAGCTGTCTGCAAGGTCTGTGTGAGTGCAGTTCACGCTGAGTAGTGTGTCCTGCAGCCATGTCTGGTTGTAGGCCGCTCAGTGTGTGTCACTGTCTCATACATATTTTTCTTTTTTTGCTGCTCATTTTTCATTCTCCTATTAGTGTGCATCCATCCGTATCCATATACGTTGGTTGGTTGCAAACTCTATAGGAGTAGACAGCGGAGCCTCTCTGCAGCCTTTCAGTGCTAGTGCCCAGTGTGCTGCACTGTTCATGGCTGTCTGAGAGGTCTCTGTGCGTGAGTGCAGCTCACGCTGAGTAGTGTGTCCTGCAGCTATGTCTGGTTGTAGGCGGCTCAGCGTGCGTCACTGCCTCACACATATTTTTCTTCTATTGCAGCCATTTTTTATTCTCCAATTAGTGTGCATCCATCCGTATCCATATACGGTGGTTGCAAACACTATAGGAGTAGACAGCGGAGCCTTTCTGCAGCCTTTCAGTGCTAGTGACCACTTATCTGCACTGTTCACGGCTGTCTGAGAGATCTCTGTGTGTGAGTGCAGCTCACGCTGTAGTGTGTCCTAAAGCTACGTCTGGTTGTAGGCCGCTCAGCGTGCGTCACTGCCTCACACATATTTTTCTTTTATTGCAGCTCATTTTTTATTCTCCTATTAGTGTGCATCCATCCGTATCCATATATTGTTGGTTGCAAACACTATAGGAGTAGACAGCAGAGCTTTTCTGCAGCCTTACAGTGCTAGTGCCCGCTTATCTGCACTGTTCATGGCTGTCTGAGAGGTCTCTGTGTGTGAGTGCAGCTCACGCTGTAGTGTGTCCTACAGCTACATCTGGTTGCAGGCCGCTCAGCGTGCATCACTGCCTCACACATATTTTTCTTTTATTGCAGCTCATTTTTCATTCTCCTATTAGTGTGCATCCATCCGTATCCATCTACATTGGTTGGTTGCAAACACTATATAGGAGTAGATAGAGTAGCCTTTATTCTGGCTTGTGCCCTTCAGCTGCAGCCAGATTAGTATTACCCTATTTTTGGAGCCTCATCTTTTGCATTGTAGGTTACCTTCCTGCATTGTAATAGCTCCAAAAAGTTTGTGATACTATTGCTTTCAAATCTTTGGTCACATCACATCCTTTTATTTTTTTTAAACAAAAAAACAAAATAAAGTTCACCAAACACTCCATTTGACAGTTGTGTAGGCCACATTAGCTCATATTAAAGTGTAGCCCACACACACACTTCATAAAATTAGTGTTTCTTATACCTGTTATCACCTGTTCAGGAATAAGCACACTAAGCCCCCTTTGTACTTTTCTGCCTATCTTTATCAGTCTACCAAGATGAAGAAGGCAGGGAGTAAGGCACATGGGCGTGGAGTTTCAGCAGGGAGAGGACGTGGGGATTCTGCAGGGAGAGGATGTGGGGATTCTGCAGGGAGAGGACGTGGGGATTCTGTGCCTGCTGCAGGCACCAGTGAGTCAGCATCCCACAGTTTTAGCAGGCAACAGTCCTTTATGCGCAGCTTTGTAAGACCTCGCCGTACCCCACTGCAGCGGGAGGAACAAATTGAAGCCGTTGTCAGATGGATGGCAGCTAACGCATCGACTTCAATGACTTCCACGTCCTCTCAGGGCCAGAGCACTGAAGAGCAGCCATCTGTCTCTTCACCACCTGCCAAAGTGCCCAGGCAGTCAGAGAGCCCTGGACAGGAGCCATCACAGTCTCTACTTCTGTTCTCTGAATCTGTTGGCTTGGAAAGAGGGGGCCAGCCAAGCAGCATTCAAGAATGTGAAGAAGAGGGAGTATGCAGTGATGCACAACTTCTTTGTCCCTCTGAATCTGAAGAGGCGGGTGGGCCAGTGCCTATGATCAGCACACCTCAGTACGCATCAGATGATGACGAGACACAGGTGCCACTTTCTGGTGCGTACGGTGCTGGCGAGACGACCCAGGAGAAGCAGGTGTTTGAAGAGGGGAGTGTAGATGATGAGGTCCTTGACCCATCATGGCGTGAGGAACAGGGAGGTGGTGGGAGCAGCTCTGATGAAGAGATTACCCAAACGGCCAAAACAGGAGGGAGAGGGAGGGGGCAGACATGGTTGCCTGTAGCCTCCACTTCGGCACCCGATAGGAGCATTCCTCTTCCAAAAGTCAAAACGGGCGCTCCCAAGACTGGCAGTGTGTGATCCTTTTTTGACACACTTGCAGATGACATTTGCTTTGTCAAATGCAAGCTGTGTCATCAGAAAGTCAAAAGAGAGAAAAATGTCAGCAACCTCAATACCACAAATATGTGGAAACATGTGCGGACTAAGCACGAGCTGGAGTTACAAAGACACACTGAAGACGAAGGCCAGCGTACAGCACCACCTACCACCTCTTCAGCTCGTGTTGAGGCCTCTTCCTCCAGCTCACACACAGCTGGTTCGGCTTCCTCACAGGATCGCCAAGGAAAACCTTTGGCACTGCTGTCCGGAGACCCAGTGACATTCCACCCACAGCACCACATTCCCTGTCATCCTCACACTCCCAGGCCACTCTACAGCCATCGGTAGCACAGGCATGGGATAAAAGGTGGCCATACTCGGCAAACCATCCCTGAGCACAGGCTCTGAAAGCTGGCATTGCCAGACTACTGGCCCTTGAAATGCTCTCATTCAGGCTGGTGGAGACTGACACCTTCCGGAACTTCATGGCATTGGCAGTCCCACAATACACCGTGCCCAGCCGCTTTTATTTCAGCAGGCAAGCCGTCCCTGCCCTGCAAAAGCATGTGGAGGGAAAAATTAAACATGCGCTACTAAACGCCGTCAGTAGCAAGGTCCACCTGACCACCGATGCATGGACCAGTAATCATGGACAGGGACGATACCTTTCCCTCACTGCCCATTGGGTCAATGTTGTGGAGCCGGGTACAGATCTGGAGAGTGGCGCTGTACGTGTTCTGCCAACTCCACGAATTGCAGGAATCCAGTCTGTACACATTGATTCCTCCTCCTACTCAAGTTCCTCAGCAACAGCGCTGCAGGAGCCTGTTACGACCGATATGAGCACAGCCGTGGCCAAACGTCAACAGGCCGTACTGAAATGAATTTCTTTGGGGAATCGAAGCCACACAGCGCAGGATCTCTGGAATGCCATCAAGCAGGAGAGCGATGTGTGGTTTCTGCCAGCGAATCTCCAGCCAGGCTTGGTAGTGTGTGACAATGGCCGAAATCTGGTGGTAACGCTGGGCCTAGGCAACCTCACTCACATCCCATGTCTGGCACATGTGCTCAACTTGGTCATGCAGAGCTTTCTGAGGGACTATCCGGATGCACTGCTGCACAAGGTCCGCATAGAGTGCGCTCACTTGCGGCGTTCCAGCACGGCAAGATCGCGCATTGCAGCTCTGCAGCGCCGATTACGCCTTCCGGAACCGCATCATATGTGACCTACCCACCAGGTGGAATTCAACGTTACATATGTTGGAGCGGTTGTGTGAGCAGCAGGCTGCAGTAATGGAGTACCAGCTGCATCAGGCGCAAACAAGTTGCACTGTGCGCCGCTCACACTTCAGCACCACTGAGTGGGCCTCTATGAAGGACATCTGCCTCGTTTTGCGTGCCTTCGATGATTCCACGCGGATAGCGAGTACAGATGATGCACTAGTCAGCATGACTGTCCGCCTTATCTGCCTGCTTCAAAAAACACTGCAAGCACTAAGGGAAGAGGTTCTGGAAGAGGTGGAGGATGAGGAGTCACAAATGCCATCTGCATCTGGACAGTCTGCGCTACGTGGTTCCTCACAAAGGCCTAGGCAGGGGACACTTTGTGAGGAGGAGGATGAGGAGGAGTCAATGGAGGAGGAAGACATCTCTCCAGAGGAGGGAGGTACACAATGCTCTAGTCAGTATGTACAGCGAGGGTGGGGTGATGCAGAGCAGGCAGAGATGACGATTCAAGCAGGGGACAGCGTTTCTTTGGCATGTTGGAGTCTGCAGCACATGGTTGCTTTCATGCTGCAGTGCCTGAGAAACGACCGCCGCATCGCCCACATTCTCAACACGACTGATTATTGGGTGTACACCCTCCTAGATCCACGCTACCGGGACAACTTACAAAGCCTCATACCACCGTTGAACCGGGAGCGTAAAATGCGGGAGTACCAAGACACACTGGTGCAGTCCATCATGTTCTCCATTCCACCCGACAGCAGTGCTGCTAGTGCTTTACAAAGCAGCTCTGTGCGTCGAGGCAGTGGAGGAAGCTCTGCACAAAGAGGGAGCAGAGGCAGAGCCTCAGCACAAGGAAAGACCAGAATGGCCCAAACGAGGCAAAGTTTTGTGTGTCCACCACAAATGTCTACACAATCACAGATGGCTCCAGTCAGCAGGAGGCAACGTTTCCGTCAGATGGTGACAGATTACATGTCTTGCCCAGTCAGTGTACTCCCAGACGGCTCTTCCCCCTTCAAGTTTTGGGTCTCTAAGCTGGATACATGGCCAGAGCTTAGCCAGTATGCAATGGAGGTGCTGGCTTGCCCTGCTGCCAGTGTATTATAGGAACGTGTATTTAGTGCCACAGGTGGTGTACTAACAGACCGTCGCACGCGACTATCCTCCGATAACGTTGACCGGCTTACTTTTCTGAAAACTAACAAGGCCTGGATCTCGCCAGAATTTGCCAGTCCTCTTCCAGAGTAAATAATTGGTTGGCAACAGTATCCAGGTCTCCTGTTGTGTTCATGTTTCTACCACCTGAACTGTAATCCCTGGGCTTCAACATAGCCAGTTGTCGCTCAGAAGTGCCATCTGCACAGAGGAAAACACTAGCTCCTGTGTTAGTGGGGTTCAGTAACGTCAGCTGCTCCCCTGCTGTGTGGACGGCAATATCTCCTGCTGCCTTCACATTCAAGCTAGATCATATTTTCAACTTGCTCCAAGTAGGCCTCAGCCTGCTGCATGATTGATCCTGGGCTTCAACACAGCCAGTTGTCGCTCGGAAGTGCTGTCCGCACAGAGAAAAACACTAGCTCCTGTGTTAGTGGGGTTCAGTAACGCCAGCTGCTCCCCTGCTGTGTGGAAGGCAAAGTCTCCTGCTCCCTCCACAATCAAACTACTACTGATTTTTAACCATGCTCCACTTAGGCCTCTGGCTCCACTGTCTCTAGTATTTCCCCTGGCCTCCAACCCCGCCAGTTGCTGCTCAGAAGTGGCGTCTGCACAATCCACACTTGTTCCTGTGTTACTGGGGCTCAGTCACATCAGTTGATCCCCTGATGTGTGTCCGGCAATGTCTCCTGCTCTGTCCACATTCCCATTACTAGTAGTGGGAATGTGGACAGAGCAGGAGACATTGCCGGACACACATCAGGGGATCAACTGATGTGACTGAGCCCCAGTAACGCAGGAACAAGTGTGGATTGTGCAGACGCCACTTCTGAGCAGAAACTGGCGGGGTTGGAGGCCAGGGGAAATACTAGATACAGTGGAGCCAGAGGCCTAAGTGGAGCATGGTTACAATCAGTAGTAGTCTACAACCTATATAAAACTTGCTGCAAGTAGTCCTCCGACTGCTGCATGATTGATCCTGGACTTCAACACAGCCAGTTGTTGCTCGGAAGTGCTGTCCGCACAGAGAAAAACACTAGCTCCTGTGTTAGTGGGGTTCAGTAACGCCAGCTGCTCCCCTGCTGTGTGGACGACAAAGTATCCTGCTCCCTCCACATTGACACAACATCCGATTTTCTACTTGCTGCAAGTAGGCCTCAGCCTGCTGCATGATTGATCCTGGGCTTCAACACAGCCAGTTGTCACTCGGAAGTGCTGTCCGCACAGAGAAAAACACTAGCTCTTGTATTAGTGGGGTTCAGTAACGCCAGCTGCTCCCCTGCTGTGTTGACGGCAAAGTCTTTTGCACCCTCCACAATCAAACTACTACTGATTTTTAACCGTGCTCCACTTAGGCCTCTGGCTCCACTGTCTCTAGTATTTCCCCTGACCTCCAACCCCGCCAGTTGCTGCTCTGAAGTGGCGTCTGCACAATCCACACTTGTTCCTGTGTTACTGGGGGCTCAGTCATGTCAGTTGATCCCCTGATGTGTGTCCGGCAATGAGTGGGATTGTGGACAGAGCAGGAGACATTGCCGGACACACATCAGGGGATCAACTGACGTGACTGAGCCCCAGTAACACAGGAACAAGTGTGGATTGTGCAGACGCCACTTCTGAGCAGCAACTGGCGTGGTTGGAGGCCAGGGGAAATACTAGAGACAGTGGAGCCAGAGGCCGAAGTGGAGCAAGGTTACAATCAGTAGTAGTCTACAACCTATATAAAACTTGCTACTATTAGGCATCAGCCTGCTTCATGACTGATCCTGGGCTTCAACACAGCCAGTTGTTGCTTGGAAGTGCCGTCTGCACAGAGAGAAACACATGCTCCAGTGTTAGTGGGGTTCAGTAATGCCAGCTGCTCCCCTGCTGTGTGGACGGCAATATCTCCTGCAGCCTCAACTTTCAAACTACATCACCTATCAAACTTGCTGCAATTAGGCCTCAGCCTGCTCCATGGCTGATCCTGGGCTTCAACACAGCCAGTTGTTGCTTGGAAGTGCCGTCTGCACAGAGAGAAACGCATGCTCCAGTGTTAGTGGGGTTCAGTAATGCCAGCTGCTCCCCTGCTGTGTGGACGGCAATATCTCCTGCTGTCTCCATATTCTCTTTACTACCGATTTCAAACGTGCTCCAACTAGGCCTCTGGCTCCACTCCATCTCTAGTATTTTCCCTGGCCAGGGGAAATACTAGAGATGGAGTGGAGCCAGAGGCCTAGTTGGAGCACGTTTAAAATCAGTAGTAGTCTACAACAGATATTAAACTTGATGAAATTAGGCCTCAGCCTACACCCTGATTAACCCTGGGCTCCAACATCGCCAGTTGCTGCTCAGAAGTGTCTTTGGCACGAGTACTCCCTCCTGCCCATCCTGGTTCCAGCACGCCCGCTGTTTCTGGGGAGTGTCAACGTCACTTTGCCACCAATACGTTGTCCTGTCGTGTTGCGGTCGGGTTAGCCGAGTCTATGGTGCCTGCAGTTTAGGTGCTTCCTATGTGGGCTGCGGGTTCTGGGAATAAAGGCTGGTTCTGTAGTGCCAATAGGACTAGCACCCCCTGTAGGACTGTGGGCTTCGGTAACTGCGGCCTGCTCGCGGCCTTGCAACTTTGTATATCATGTGTACCTTCTGCTACCCATCCAGGTTCCAGCACCGTCAGCTGGTTCTCGGTAGTTCCATTGACTCTTGTAGCTTCTGCTACCCATCCCGGTTCCAGCACCGTCAGCTGGTTCTCGGCAGTGTCTTTGGCACGGGTACTCCCTCCTGCCCAGCCTGGGTCCACCACGCCTGCTGCTTCCGGGTAGTGTCAATGTCACTTTGCCACCAATACGTTGTCCTGTCGTGTTGCGGTCGGGTTAGCCGAGGCTATGGTGCCTGCTGTTTAGGTGCTTCCTATGTGGGCTGCGGGTTCTGGTAATAAAGGCTGGTTCTGTAGTGCCCATAGGACAAGCACCCCCTGTAGGACTGTGGGTTTCGGCAACTGCGGCCTGCTCGCGGCCTTGCAACTTTGTTTATCATGGGTACCTTCTGCTACCCATCCGGATTCCAGCACCGTCAGCTGGTTCTCGGTAGTTCCATTGACTCTTGTAGCTTCTGCTACCCATCCGGGTTCCAGCACCGTCAGCTGGTTCTCAGCAGTGTCTTTGGCACGGGTACTCCCTCCTGCCCAGCCTGGTTCCAACATGCCTGCTGTTTCCGGGTAGTGTCAATGTCACTTTGCCACCGACTCGTTGTCCAGTCGTGCTGTGGTCGGGTTAGCCGAGGCTATGGTGCCTGCTGTTTAGGTGCTTCCCAAGTGGGCTGCGGGTTCTGGTAATAAAGGCTGGTTCTGTAGTGCCAATAGGACAAGCACCCCCTGTAGGACTGTGGGTTTCGGTAACTGCGGCCTGCTCGCGGCCTTGCAACTTTGTTTATCATGGGTACCTTATGCTACCCATCCGGATTCCAGCACCGTCAGCTGGTTCTCGGTAGTTCCATTGACTCTTGTAGCTTCTGCTACCCATCCGGGTTCCAGCACCGTCAGCTGGTTCTCAGCAGTGTCTTTGGCACGGGTACTCCCTCCTGCCCAGCCTGGTTCCAACATGCCTGCTGTTTCCGGGTAGTGTCAATGTCACTTTGCCACCGACTCGTTGTCCAGTCGTGCTGTGGTCGGGTTAGCCGAGTCTATGGTGCCTGCAGTTTAGGTGCTTCCTATGTGGGCTGTGGGTTCTGGTAATAAAGGCTGGTTCCGTAGTGCCAATAGGACTAGCACCCCCTGTAGGACTGTGGGTTTCGGTAACTGCGGCCTGCTCGCAGCCTTGCAACTTTGTTTATCATGGGTACCTTCTGCTACCCATCCGGATTCCAGCACCGTCAGCTGGTTCTCGGTAGTTCCATTGACTCTTGTAGCTTCTGCTACCCATCCGGGTTCCAGCACCGTCAGCTGGTTCTCGGTAGTTCCATTGACTCTTGTAGCTTCTGCTACCCATCCAGGTTCCAGCACAGACAGCTGGTTCTTGGCAGTGTCTTTGGCACGGGTACTCCCTCCTGCCCAGCCTGGTTCCAGCACGCCTGCAGTTTCCGGGTAGTGTCAACGTCACTTTGCCACCGACTCGTTGTCCGGTCATGCTGCGGTCGGGTTAGCCGAGTCTATGGTGCCTGCAGTTTAGGTGCTTCCTATGTGGGCTGCGGGTTCTGGTAATAAAGGCTGGTTCTGTAGTGCCAATAGGACAAGCACCCCCTGTAGGACTGTGGGTTTCGATAACTGCGGCCAGCTCGCGGCCTTGCAACTTTGTTTATCATGGGTACCTTCTGCTACCCATCCGGGTTCCAGCACCGTCAGCTGGTTCTCGGCAGTGCCTTTGGCCTAGGTGCCTCCATCTCGGTATCCGAGTTCCAGCAACGTCTGCTGGTCCTTGGTAGTGCTTTGTAGCACAGGTACCTCCGGCTTAGAAACCGTGTTCCAGCACCGTCAGCTGGTCCACGGTTGTGCCATTGGCTCTTGTTCCTTCTGCTGCCCCTCCGGGTTCCAGCACCGACAGCTGGTTCGCGGTAGTTCCATTGACTATTTTAGCTTCTGCTACCCATCCAGGTTCCAGCACCGTCAGCTGGTTCTCGGCAGTGTTTTTGGCTCGGGTACTCCCTCCTGCCCAGCCTGGTTCCAGCACGCCTGCAGTTTCCAGGTAGTGTCAACGTCACTTTGCCACCGACTCATTGTCCGGTCATGCTGCGGTCGGGTTAGCCGAGTCTATGGTGCCTGCAGTTTAGGTGCTTCCTATGTGGGCTGCGGGTTCTGGTAATAAAGGCTGGTTCCGTAGTGCCAATAGGACAAGCACCCCCTGTAGGACTGTGGGTTTCAGTAACTGCGGCCTGCTCGCGGCCTTGCAACTTTATTTATCATGGGTACCTTCTGCTACCCATCCGGGTTCCAGCACCGTCAGCTGGTTCTCGGTAGTTCCATTGACTCTTGTAGCTTCTGCTACCCATCTGGGTTCCAGCACCGACAGCTGGTTCTCGGCAGTGTCTTTGGCACGGGTACTCCCTCCTGCCCAGCCTGGTTCCAGCACGCCTGCAGTTTCTGGGTAGTGTCAACGTCACTTTGCCACCGACTCATTGTCCGGTCGTGCTGCGGTCGGGTTAGCCGAGTCTATGGTGCCTGCAGTTTAGGTGCTTCCTATGTGGGCTGCGGGTTCTGGTAATTAAGGCTGGTTCCGTAGTGCCAATAGGACAAACACCCCCTGTAGAACTGTGGGTTTCGGTAACTGTGGCCGGCTCACAATTTTGTTTATCATGGGTACCTTCTGCTACCCATCTGGGTTCCAGCACCGTCAGCTAGTTCTCGGCAGTGCCTTTGGCCTAGATGCCTCCTTCTCGGTATCCGAGTTCCAGCAACGTCTGCTGGTCCTTGGTAGTGCTTTGTAGCACAGGTACCTCCGGCTTAGTAACCATGTTCCAGCACCGTCAGCTGGTCCACGGTTGTGCCATTGGCTCTTGTAGCTTCTGCTACCCATCTGGGTTCCAGCACCGACAGCTGGTTCTCGGCAGTGTCTTTGGCACGGGTACTCCCTCCTGCCCAGCCTGGTTCCAGCACGCCTGCAGTTTCCGGGTAGTGTCAACGTCACTTTGCCACCGACTCATTGTCCGGTCGTGCTGTGGTCGGGTTAGCCGAGTCTATGGTGCCTGCAGTTTAGGTGCTTCCTATGTGGGCTGCGGGTTCTGGTAATTAAGGCTGGTTCCGTAGTGCTAATAGGACAAACACCCCCTGTAGAACTGTGGGTTTCGGTAACTGTGGCCGGCTCACAATTTTGTTTATCATGGGTACCTTCTGCTACCCATCTGGGTTCCAGCACCGTCAGCTAGTTCTCGGCAGTGCCTTTGGCCTAGGTGCCTCCTTCTCGTTATCCGAGTTCCAGCAATGTCTGCTGGTCCTTGGTAGTGCTTTGTAGCACAGGTACCTCCGGCTTAGTAACCATGTTCCAGCACCGTCAGCTGGTCCACGGTTGTGCCATTGGCTCTTGTTCCTTCTGCTGCCCCTCTGGGTTCCAGCACCGTCAGCTGGTCCTCGCTAGTTCCATTGGCTCTTGCAGCTTCTGCTACCCATCTGGGTTCCAGCACCGTCAGCTGGTTCTTGGCAGTGCCTTTGGCCTAGGTGCCTCCTTCTCGGTATCCGAGTTCCAGCAACGTCTGCTGGTCCTTGGTAGTGCTTTGTAGCACAGGTACCTCCTGCTTATAACCGTGTTCTAGCACCGTCAGCTGGTCCACAGTTGTGCCATTGGCTCTTGTTCCTTATGCTGCCCCTCCGGGTTCCAGCACCGTCAGCTGGTCCTTGCTAGTTCCATTTGCTCTTGCAGCTTCTGCTACCCATACGGGTTCCAGCACCGTCAGCTGGTTCTCGGCAGTGCCTTTGGCCTAGGTGCCTCCTTCTTGGTTTCTGAGTTCCAGCAATGTCTGCTGGTCCTTGGTAGTGCTTTCTAGCACAGGTACCTCCGGCTTAGTAACTGTGTTCCAGCACCGTCAGCTGGTCCACAGTTGTGCCATTGGCTCTTGTTCCTTATGCTGCCCATCCGGGTTCCAGCACCATCAGCTGGTCCTTGCTAGTTCCATTTACTCTTATTCCTTCTGCTAACCATCCGGGTTCCAGCACCGTCAGCTGGTTCTCAGCAGTTCCTCAGCCTTCTTGTACCTTTTGCTACTTTTCCAAGTTCGAGCTTGTGGAAATGGTTTTTGGTTCTCACTCTGGATCTCCCTGATGACGACCCTGAAGACGACGACCCTGAAGACCACACCGAAGAAGACCAAAAAGATGACCCTGAAGAAAATGACCAAGAGGACAAAGAACATGAAGACAACCACCAAGATGCAGAACAACAAGAGAAAGAATACTAAGAAGCAGAAAAACAAAAAGCAGAAGAACATTAAGCATAAGACTAAAAATTAGAGCAAATTATATTATCTAAATTATAAGCAGAAGAAGACTAAGCAGTGTATGGGGGTGAGTCCGTTCCTCCTCATGGTGCCCCTGGAAAATGCCTGCTGCTGCAGGCCAAACTGAACATGGACAAATCCTGTTGTAAATAGGGATGAGCGATATTGCCCGATATCGTATCGGAATTCCGATTTCCGATATTGAAAAAATATTGGATATCGGAATATCCGATTTCCGATATCAATGCAAGTCAATGGGATAAAAAAATCGGAATTACAAAATGACCACTACAGTGCTATATAATGGATAAAATGGAGGGGAAACACCTCAGGATAAGGGGGAAGGAGTTTGCAGAGGAGCAAAAAAATTGCTAGAAAAATGCACAGAGTGAAAGCTGTAGCAGATAAACTGGTCACTATCTTCTTAACAGCGGTGTTTTTTCTTTGGGTTAGGATTAGTTGGGGTAGGGTTAGGGTTTATGGTTAGTAGGGTAAGGTTTAGGGTTAGTAGGGTTCGGGTTAGGTGTTAGGGTTAGTTAGGATTAGGGTTATGCTTATTGATAGTAGGGTTAGGGTTAGGGGTTAGGGTTTAGGGTTAAGGTTAGTTAGGTTTATGCTTATGGTTAGTAGGGTTAGGGTTAGTAGGGTTAGGGTTATGCTTATGGATAGTAGGGTTAGGGTTAGGGGTTAGGGTTAGGGTTTAAGGTTAGGGTTAGGGTTAGTTAGGGTTATGGTTATGCTTATGGTTAGTAGGGTTAGGGTTACTAGGGTTAGGGTTTAGGGTTAGGGTTTGGGTTAGAGTTAGGGTTAAGGGTTAGTGTTAGCTAGAGTTAGGGTTATGCTTATGGTTAATTGGGTTAGGGTTTAGGGTTAGGGTTAGGGTTAGAGTTATGGTTAGTAGGGTTAGGCTTAGCTAGGGTTAGGGTTATGCTTATGGTTAGTTGGGTTAGGGTTAGGGGTTAGGGTTTAGGGTTAGGGTTAGTTAGGGTAAGGGTTAGGGGTTAGGGTTTAGGGTTAGGGTAAGAGATAGGGTCATGGTTAGTGTTAGCAGCGTTAGGGTTAGGGTAAGGGTTAGGGGTTAGTGTTAGCTAGGGTTAGGGTTATGCTTATGGTTAGTAGGGTTAGGGTTATTAGGGTTAGGGGTTATGGTTATGGTTAGTAGGGTTAGGGGTTAGGGTTAGTAGGGTTAGGGGTTAGGATTAGTAGGGTTATGGTTAGGGGTTAGGGTTAGGGTCAGTAGGGTTAGGGTAAGGGTTAGGGGTTAGGGTTAGTTAGGGTTAGTAGAGTCAGGGTTTACGGTTAGGGTTATGCTTATAGTTAGTAGGGTTAGGGTTAGTAGGGTTAGTGTTTAGGGTTATGCTTATGATTAGTAGGGTTAGGGTTAGGGGTTAGGGTTAGTAGGGTTAGGGTTACTGTTATGCTTATGGTTAGCAGGGTTAGGGGCTAGGGTTAGGGTTTAGGGTTAGTAGGGTTAGGGTAAGGGTTAGGGTTGGTGGTTAGGGTTAGTTAGGGTTAGTGATAAGGGATAAGGGTTAGGGATAGTTAGGGTTAGGGTTAGTGATTTTACATTATTAAATTAAAACTGCCAGTGGTGGTGTCAATATGCCCTTTGACTGACATGTGTCTGCGTTCAGCTCACCTTGCTTTGCAGGGAGCTTCCAGGAGCACCACATGGAGGAACGGATACACTCCATTTAAACCATGCTTAGTCTTCTTCTGCTTTCCGATTTCCGATGTGAAAAAAATATCGGAATCGGAAATCGGAATTCCGATATCGCAAATATCGGGCCGATTTCCGATATTTCAATATCGGAAAGCTCATCCCTAGTTGTAAATCTTTTGTGACAGGCAGAACGGAAGATGTAGTCTTCAAACTTTTATAGATAACAACTACAGGAATGCCTGTCACAAATAAGAATATGATGATGAAGAAGAAGAAGAAGATGAAGAAGTAGAATATGAAGAAGAATAATAGTTGAATAAGAAGTATATGAAGAATGTAAAAAAAGAATAATAGGAAGAAGGTGAAGAAGAAGAAGATGAATAAGGTGAAGAAGTTGATGAAAAAGATGGTGCTGCTGAGGATGATGGAGAAAGTGTGGGAGAAGTAAAAAAGAAGGTGAAGAGCATGGAAGTAGTGAAACATACATATCTGACAAAATATAAAAAAGGTTAACATAGTCGATATCTTTGTAACTCCAAACGTCTTTAAAAAAAACAAAAAACGTATTTTTTTGCTTTATAAGACGCTTCGGATTATAAGACGCACCACAAATTTTGAGGAGAAAAATAGGAAAAAACTTTTTTTTTAATAAAATGGTGGTGCCTCTTATAATCCAGGTGTCTTATTGCTTACCGGGGGTGGTGGCTGCGGTGAAGCGGGGTCCCAGGGTCGCTGCTGGAGGAGGCAGGAGTGGGGTGATAATGCAGGCCGCAGGAAGGGATGAGAGGGTGCTCCGATGTGCAGCGCGCTGCCAGGGGGGCTTGTGCTGCTATCAGGGGGGCTTGTGCTGCTGCCAGGGGTCTGTACTGCTACCATGGGGGCTCGTGCTGCTATCAGGGGGGCTTGTCCTGCTGCCAAGGGTCTATGCTGCTATCAGGGGTGCTTGTGCTGCTGCCAGGGGGGTCTGTGCAGCAGCCCGGGGCTCTGCCGACACTTACCGGGTGTAGGCCGCAGGGGTGTCCAGGCGTCTCCGGGTGTCCGTCGGCGCTATGGATGTCGCTGGGTGCCCAGCCGTGTCTCCAGCACTGAAATCTCATCCCTCGAGATCTCAGTCCCAAGATCACCATCAGCGCATGCGCCGTCCCCGGCGGCGGCCGCCATATTGCCAGAGCCAGCCAATACGAGGGATCCGAGAGGGAGCCCCGGGGCTCTGGCCTGTCGCAAAATGTCGGCAGAGCCCCGGGATGGGAACCGGAGACACTGCTGGGCACGTGGAGACACGGCTGGGCACCCGGCGACACCCACAGCGCCGACGGACACACGGAGACGCCCGGACACCCCTGCAGCCTACACCCGATACGGTATATCCTCTTTGTAAGACGCACCCCCATTTTCCCCCCAAGGTTGGGGAAAAAAAAGTGCGTCTTACAAAGCGGAAAATACGGTAATTCCTGCTATTCCATTTGATTGGGCTAAACCTCTATGGCTTTAATGTCTCCTACATCTCCCACAATACATTCTACGTTATTATTAGTTGTTTTTCTTCATGTACAATTAACCTACAAGGAAAGAAAGGGTTTTTTTAAATTCCGATATTTCTGTCCCATTGACTTGAATGGGACTTCCGGGATCGGAATCGGCGATACCCGATACTTTTTTAATATCGGCCGATCCAATCCGATCTGATATTTTTCAATATCGGGTGGTATCGCTCAACACTATTGATTAGAATTCTAATTGTGGATTACAAACTATTTGTGTAAGTTCTTAGTATAAGGAACAATCTAAAATGATTATTATTTACAAATTTCAGATACACTTTTTGTTTGATATAATGTTGTAGGTTCGGACAGGCCAATTTATCAATTAATAAAAAGATTTGACATTTGAATATATATATATATATATTTGGTCACAGCAGAATTGTACCTATTAATTTATTTTAATTTCTTAGAAGGTATTAAGTAACTTCATCTTTGGCATTGTACATGATATCTGCCCAAGCTTGATCATGCTCTACTCCTAAATACCCACAGAGATTTGTGTATCAGTATAGAATAAAGTTATTTCCTATCTTTCATGAGTTTATTTGTAGGCATATGCCTAAAAGTAATAAGTATGTCTGTTAAATAGATACAGTCTTGACTAGTGTTGAGCATTCCGATACCGCAAGTATCGGGTATCGGCCGATATTAGCGGTATCGGAATTCCGATACTTAATTCCGATACTTTTGTCATATCGGATTCCGGAATCGGAATCGGAATAGGAAGTTCCCATCATGCTATGAGCCTGCTTGCTTTGATTAAGCCAATGGGAATCCTCCGAAGTGTGGGCACATCCTGTTAGGCATGTAGGCATGTTAACTATTGGCATGGCTGTGATTGGCTGCCGAAATGATGTCATGATGCACTATAAAAGCCACCGCAGCCGCCATTTCTGGTCACTCTGCTGTGAATTCAGTTAGGGACAGGCTGCTGTAGAAGACTGTGAGGGACAGTTAGAAATAGCGATTCCACCAAACATCTAGTGCTTTACCCAGGCTACATAAACCACCACTGTAGCCATCTTTGCCCTAGCAGCAGTGTTCACAGCTGTCTGCAAGGGCTGTGTGAGTGCAGCTCACGCTGTGGAGTGGGTCCTGCAGCCACGTCAGGCTGTAGGCCACCCAGTGTGATCACTGCTGCCTCATACATCTTTTATTTTTTGAGCTGCATTTTTTACATAATTTCAATCTAGTGTGCTTCCATCCGTATCCATATACGTTGGTTGCAAACACTAGTAGTAGACAGCGGAGCCTTTCTGCAGCCTTTCAGTGCTAGTGTCCACTTTGCTGCACTGTTCACGGCTGTCTGAGAGGTCTCTGACTGTGTGTGAGTGCAGCTCACGCTGAGTAGTGTGTCCTGCAGCTACGTCTGGCTGTAGGACGCTCAGCGTGCGTCAGTGCCTCACACATATTTTTATTTGAGTGCAGCTCATTTTTTCTTCTATTAGTGTGCATCCATCCGTCTCCATCTACGGTGGTTGCAAACACTATAAAGGAGTACACAGCGGAGCCTTTCTGCAGCCTGTCAGTGCCAGTGCCCACTTAGCTGCACTGTTGACGGCTGTCTGAGAGGCCTCTGACTGTGTGTGAGTGCAGCTCACGCTGAGTAGAGTGTCCTGCAGCTACGTCTGGTTGTAGGACGCTCAACGTGCGTCACTGCCTCACACATATTTGTCTTTGAGTGCAGCTCATTTTTTCTTCTCCTATTAGTGTGCATCCATCCGTATCCATCAACATTGGTTGGTTGCAAACACTATATAGGAGTAGATAGAGGAGCCTTTTTTTCTGGCTTGTGCCCTGCCGGCGCAGCCAGATTAGTATTACCCAATTTTTTTGGAGCCTCATCTTTTGCATTGTAGGTTACCTGCCTGCATTGTAATAGCTCCAAAAAGTTGGTGATACTATCAGTTTCAATTCTTTGTTCACATACTTTGAGTTTGTTTCCAACAAAGAAACCACAAAAAAAGTTCACCAAACACTACATTTTGAACTTGTGTAGGCCACATCAGCTCCTATTAAAGTCTAGTCCACACACACACACACTTCATAAAATTAGTGTTTCTTGTACCTGTAACCAGCTGTTCAGGAATAAGCACACTAAGGCCCCCCTTTGTACTTTTTTGCCTATCTTAAGCAGTCTTGCAAGATGAAGAAGGCAGGGAGTAAGGCGCGTGGGCGTGGGCGTGGAGTTTCAGCAGGGAGAGGACGTGGGGATTCTGCAGGGAGAGGACGTGGGGATTCTACAGGTAGAGGACGTGGGGATTCTGGGCCTGCTGCGGGCACCAGTGGATCAGCATCCCCCAGTTTTAGCAGGCAACAGTCCTTTATGCGCAGCTTTGTAGGACCTCAACGTACCCCACTGCTGCGGGAGGAACAAATTGAAGCCGTTGTCGGATGGATGGCAGCTAACGCATCGACTTCAATTACTTCCGCATCCTCTCAGGGTCAGAGCACCGAAGAGCAACCATCTGTCTCTTCACCACCTGCCAAAGTGCCCAGGCAGTCAGAGAGCCCTGGACAGGAGCCATCACAGTCTCTACTTCTGTTCTCGGAATCTGTTGGCTTGGAAAGAGGGGGCCAGCCAAGCAGCATTCCTGAATGTGAAGAAGAGGGAGTATGCAGTGATGCGCAACTTCTTTGTCCCTCTGAATCTGAAGAGGCGAGTGGGCCAGTGCCTATGGTCAGCACACCTCAGTACGCATCAGATGATGACGAGACTCAGTTGCCACTTTCTGGTGCGTACGGTGCTGGCGAGACAACCCCGGAGAAGCAGCTGTTTGAAGAGGGGAGGGAAGATGATGAGGTCCTTGACCCATCATGGCGTGAGCAACAGGAAGGTGGTGGGAGCAGCTCGGAGGAAGAGATTCCCCTACCGGCCAAAACAGGAGGCAGAGGGAGGGGGAAGACTTGGTTGCCTGTACCCTCCACTTCGGCACCCGTTAGGAGCATTCCTCCTTCCAAAGGCAAACCGGGCGCTCACAAGAGTTGCAGTGCGTGGTCCTTTTTTGACACAGTTGCAGATGACATTTGCTTTGTCAAATGCAAGCTGTGTCATCAGAGAGTCAAAAGAGGGAGAAATGTCAGCAACCTCAATACCACAAATCTGTGGAAACATGTGCGCACCAAGCACGAGTTGGAGTTGCAGAGACACCCTGAAGACGTAGGCCAACGTACAGCACCACCTACCACCTCTTCAGTTCGTGTTGGGCCCTCTTCCTCCAGCTCACACACTGCTGGTTCGGCTTCCTCACAGGATCGCCAAGGAAGAACCTCTGCCACTGTTGTCCGGAGACCCTGTCAGATTCCACCCATAGCAGCACGTTCCCATCCATCACAGCCATCGGTAGCACAGGCATGGGATAAAAGGCGCCCTTACTCGGCAAACCATCCCCGAGCACAGTCTCTGAATGCTGGCATTGCCAAACTTCTGGCAGTTGAAATGCTGTCATTCAGGCTGGTGGACACTGACACCTTCCGGGACTTAATGGCATTGGCAGTCCCCCAATACAACGTGCCCAGCCGCTTTTATTTCAGCAGGCGAGCCGTCCCTGCCCTGCAGAAACATGTTGAGGGCAAAATAAAACATGCGCTACTAAACGCCGTTAGTAGCAAGGTCCACCTGACCACCGATGCGTGGACCAGTAACCATGGACAGGGACGATACCTTTCCCTCACTGCCCACTGGGTCAATGTTGTGGAGCCGGGTACGGATCTGGAGAGTGGAGCTGTACGTGTTCTTCCAACGCCACGGATTGCAGGACTCCAGTCTGTACACATAGACTCCTCCTCCTACTCAAGTTCCTCAGAAACAGCAGAGCAGGAGCCTGTTACGACCGATATGAGCACAGCCGTGGCCAAACGTCAACAGGCTGTACTCAAATTAATTTCTTTGGGGAATCGAAGCCACACAGCGCAGGAGCTCTGGAATGCTATCAAGCTGGAGAGCGATGTGTGGTTTGGGCCAGCGAATCTCCAGCCGGGCTTGGTAGTGTGTGACAATGGCCGAAATCTGGTGGCAGCTCTTGGCCTAGGCAACCTCACACACATCCCATGTCTGGCACATGTTCTTAACTTGGTCGTGCAGAGCTTTCTGAGGGACTATCCGGATCTTGCTGCACTGTTGCACAAGGTCCGCATAGAGTGCGCTCACTTGCGACGTTCCAGCACGGCAAGATCGCGCCTCGCTGCTCTGCAGCGACGATTTGGCATTCCGGAACATCGCATCATATGTGACCTACCCACCCGGTGGAATTCAACGTTACATATGTTGGAGCGGTTGTGTGAGCAGCAGGCAGCAGTCATGGAGTACCAGCTGCATCAGGCGCAAACAAGTCGCACTGTGCGCCGTTCACACTTCAGCACCATTGAGTGGGCCTCTATGAAGGACATCTGCCTCGTTTTGCGTGCCTTCGATGAATCCACGCGGATGGCGAGTGCAGATGATGCACTAGTCAGCATGACTGTCCCCCTTATCTGCCTGCTTCAACAAACACTGCAAGCACTAAGGGATGAGGTTTCAGAAGAGGTGGAGGATGAGGAGTCCCAAATGCCATCTGCTTCTGGACAGTCTGCGCTACGTGTTTCCTCACAAAGGCCTAGGCAGGGGACACTTTGTGAGGAGGATGAGGAGGAGTCGATGGAGGAGGAAGACATCTCTCCAGAGGAGGGAGGTACACAAACCTCTACTCAGTATGTACAGCGAGGGTGGGGTGATGCAGAGCAGGCCGAGGTCACGCCTCAAACAGGGGACAGCGGTTCTTTGGCAGTTGGGAGACTGCAGCACATGGTTGATTTCATGCTGCAGTGCCTGAGAAACGACCGCCGCATCGCCCACATTCTCGTCTCGGCTGATTATTGGGTGTACACCCTCCTAGATCCTCGCTACCGGGACAGCGTACAAAGGCTCATACCAACGTTGAACCGGGAGCGTAAAATGCGGGAGTATGAAGAGTCACTGGTGCAGTCCATAATGTTTTCCATTCCACCCGACAGCATTGTTGCTAGTGCTTTACAAAGCAGCTCTGTGCGTCGAGGCAGTGGAGGAAACTCTGCACAAAGAGGGAGCAGAGGCAGCGCCGCAGCACAAGGCAAGACCACTATGGCCCAAATGTGGCAAAGTTTTGTGTGTCCACCACAATTGTCTACACCATCAGCGACGCCTCGAGTCAGCAGGAGGCAACGCTTCCGTCAGATGGTGTCAGACTACATGTCTTGCCCTGTCGCTGTACTCCCAGATGGCTCTTCCCCCTTCAAGTTTTGGGTCTCTAAGCTGGATACATGGCCAGAGCTTAGCCAGTATGCATTGGAGGTGCTGGCTTGCCCTGCTGCCAGTGTATTATCGGAACGTGTCTTTAGTGCCGCAGGTGGTGTACTAACAGACCGTCGCACGCGACTATCTTCCGATAATGTTGACCGGCTGACTTTTCTGAAAATGAACAAGGCCTGGATCTCCAAAGACTTTGCCATTCCTCTTACAGACTAAATTAGTGGTTGGCAACTGTATCCAGGTCTGCTGGTGTGTTCATTTTTCTACCACCTGAACTATAATCCCTTTGCTTCAACACAGCCAGTTGTCGCTCAGATGTGTCGTCTGCACAGAGAAACACACTAGCTCCTGTGTTAGTGGGGTTCAGTAATGCCAGCTGATCCCCTGCTGTGTGGACGGCAAAGTCACCAGCTCCATCAACATTCAAACCACTACTGATTTTTAACCGTGCCCAACTTAGGTCTCTGGCTCCACTGTCTCTACTATTTCCCCTGACCTCCAACCCCGCCATCTACATCTCTGAAGTGGCGTCAGCACAATCTACACTTGTTCCTGTGTTCCTGTGGCTCAGTCCCATCAGTTTATCCCCTGATGTGTGTCCGGCAAGGTCTCCTGCTCTGTCCACATTCCCATAACCAGTAGTGGGAATGAGGACAGAGCTGGCGAACTTGCCGGACAAACATCAGGGGATCAACTGATGGGACTGAGCACCAGTAACACAGGAACAAGTGTAGATTGTGCTGACGCCACTTCAGAGATGTAGCTGGCGGGGTTGGAGGCCAGGGTAAATAGTAGAGACAGTGGAGCCAGAGGCCTAAGTGGAGCATGGTTAGAATCAGTAGTAGTCCACAACCTCCATAAAAACCGCTGCCCATTGGCCTCTGCATGCGGCATGCGTAATCCTGGGCTCCAACAGCTTCAGTTGGTGTTCAGAAGTGTCGTCTCCACAGAGCCAAACACCTTCGTTAGAGTGTTAGTGGGGTTCAGCACTGCCAGCTGTTCCCCTGCTGTGGAGATGGCAAGTCTCCTGCTGCCTTCACCTGCCAAAATCCAGTAGGCCCCAGCCTGCTCCTCGCCTAATCCTGGGCTCCAACAGCGTCAGTTGGTGTTCAGAAGTGTCGTCTCCACAGAGCCAAACACCTTCGTTAGAGTGTTAGTGGGGTTCAGCACTGCCAGCTGTTCCCCTGCTGTGGAGATGGCAAGTCTCCTGCTGCCTTCACCTGCCAAAATCCAGTAGGCCACAGCCTGCTCCTCGCCTAATCCTGGGCTCCAACAGCGTCAGTTGGTGTTCAGAAGTGTCGTCTCCACAGAGCCAAACACCTTCGTTAGAGTGTTAGTGGGGTTCAGCACTGCCAGCTGTTCCCCTGCTGTGGAGATGGCAAGTCTCCTGCTGCCTTCACCTGCCAAAATCCAGTAGGCCCCAGCCTGCTCCTCGCCTAATCCTGGGCTCCAACAGCGTCAGTTGGTGTTCAGAAGTGTCGTCTCCACAGAGCCAAACACCTTCGTTAGAGTGTTAGTGGGGTTCAGCACTGCCAGCTGTTCCCCTGCTGTGGAGATGGCAAGTCTCCTGCTGCCTTCACCTGCCAAAATCCAGTAGGCCACAGCCTGCTCCTCGCCTAATCCTGGGCTCCAACAGCGTCAGTTGGTGTTCAGAAGTGTCGTCTCCACAGAGCCAAACACCTTCGTTAGAGTGTTAGTGGGGTTCAGCACTGCCAGCTGTTCCCCTGCTGTGGAGATGGCAAGTCTCCTGCTGCCTTCACCTGCCAAAATCCAGTAGGCCACAGCCTGCTCCTCGCCTAATCCTGGGCTCCAACAGCGTCAGTTGGTGTTCAGAAGTGTCGTCTCCACAGAGCCAAACACCTTCGTTAGAGTGTTAGTGGGGTTCAGCACTGCCAGCTGTTCCCCTGCTGTGGAGATGGCAAGTCTCCTGCTGCCTTCACCTGCCAAAATCCAGTAGGCCACAGCCTGCTCCTCGCCTAATCCTGGGCTCCAACAGCGTCAGTTGGTGTTCAGAAGTGTCGTCTCCACAGAGCCAAACACCTTCGTTAGAGTGTTAGTGGGGTTCAGCACTGCCAGCTGTTCCCCTGCTGTGGAGATGGCAAGTCTCCTGCTGCCTTCACGTGCCAAAATCCAGTAGGCCACAGCCTGCTCCTCGCCTAATCCTGGGCTCCAACAGCGTCAGTTGGTGTTCAGAAGTGTCGTCTCCACAGAGCCAAACACATTCGTTCAAGTGTTAGTGGGGTTCATCATTGCCAGCTGATCCCCTGCTGTGGAGATGGCAGTCTCTCCTGCTGTCTCCGCATTACAAAGACAGTAGGCCTCTGCCTACACCCTCCTATTTCCTGGGCTTCAACACAGCCAGTTGTAGTTCGGAAGTGCCGTCCACACGGAAAGAGATACTTGCTCCCGTGTCTCAGTGGGGTTCAGTAACGTCAGCTGATCCCCTGCTGTGTGGATGGCAGTCTCTCCTGCTGTAAACTCATTCAAAATACAGTAGGCCTCTGCCTACACCCTCCTATTTCCTGGGCTTCAACACAGCCAGTTGTAGTTCGGAAGTGCCGTCCACACGGAAAGAGATACTTGCTCCCGTGTCTCAGTGGGGTTCAGTAACGTCAGCTGATCCCCTGCTGTGTGGATGGCAGTCTCTCCTGCTGTCACCTCAATCAAAATACAGTAGGCCTCTGCCTACACCCTCCTATTTCCTGGGCTTCAACACAGCCAGTTGTAGTTCGGAAGTGCCGTCCACACGGAAAGAGATACTTGCTCCCGTGTCTCAGTGGGGTTCAGTAACGTCAGCTGATCCCCTGCTGTGTGGATGGCAGTCTCTCCTGCTGTAAACTCATTCAAAATACAGTAGGCCTCTGCCTACACGCTCCTATTTCCTGGGCTTCAACACAGCCAGTTGTAGTTCGGAAGTGCCGTCCACACAGAAAGAGATACTTGCTCCCGTGTCTCAGTGGGGTTCAGTAACGTCAGCTGATCCCCTGCTGTGTGGATGGCAGTCTCTCCTGCTGTCACCTCAATCAAAATACAGTAGGCCTCTGCCTACACCCTCCTATTTCCTGGGCTTCAACACAGCCAGTTGTAGTTCGGAAGTGCCGTCCACACGGAAAGAGATACTTGCTCCCGTGTCTCAGTGGGGTTCAGTAACGTCAGCTGATCCCCTGCTGTGTGGATGGCAGTCTCTCCTGCTGTAAACTCATTCAAAATACAGTAGGCCTCTGCCTACACCCTCCTATTTCCTGGGCTTCAACACAGCCAGTTGTAGTTCGGAAGTGCCGTCCACACGGAAAGAGATACTTGCTCCCGTGTCTCAGTGGGGTTCAGTAACGTCAGCTGATCCCCTGCTGTGTGGATGGCAGTCTCTCCTGCTGTCACCTCAATCAAAATACAGTAGGCCTCTGCCTACACCCTCCTATTTCCTGGGCTTCAACACAGCCAGTTGTAGTTCGGAAGTGCCGTCCACACGGAAAGAGATACTTGCTCCCGTGTCTCAGTGGGGTTCAGTAACGTCAGCTGATCCCCTGCTGTGTGGATGGC
Organism: Dendrobates tinctorius; assembly: GCF_039654945.1. Classification (NCBI taxonomy): domain Eukaryota; kingdom Metazoa; phylum Chordata; class Amphibia; order Anura; family Dendrobatidae; genus Dendrobates; species Dendrobates tinctorius. Next base: position 64,966,805 of record NW_027361732.1, on the reverse strand, counting down.
AGTCTCTCCTGCTGTAAACTCATTCAAAATACAGTAGGCCTCTGCCTACACCCTCCTATTTCCTGGGCTTCAACACAGCCAGTTGTAGTTCGGAAGTGCCGTCCACACGGAAAGAGATACTTGCTCCCGTGTCTCAGTGGGGTTCAGTAACGTCAGCTGATCCCCTGCTGTGTGGATGGCAGTCTCTCCTGCTGTCACCTCAATCAAAATACAGTAGGCCTCTGCCTACACCCTCCTATTTCCTGGGCTTCAACACAGCCAGTTGTAGTTCGGAAGTGCCGTCCACACGGAAAGAGATACTTGCTCCCGTGTCTCAGTGGGGTTCAGTAATGTCAGCTGATCCCCTGCTGTGTGGATGGCAAAGTCTCCTGCTGCCTACACAGTCGTACCACTACTGATTTTTAACCGTGCTCCAATTAGGCCTGTGGCTCCACTGTCTCTCGTATTTCCCCTGTCCTCCAACCCTGCCAGTTACAGCTCCGAAGTGGCGTCTGCACAATCCACACTTGTTCCTGTGTTACAGGTGTTCAGTCCGGTCAGTTAATCCCCTGATGTGTGTCCGGCAATGTCGCCTGCTCTGTCCACATTCCCATTATGGGAATGTGGACAGAGCAGGCGACATTGCCGGACACACATCAGGGGATTAACTGACCGGACTGAACACCTGTAACACAGGAACAAGTGTGGATTGTGCAGACGCCACTTCGGAGCTGTAACTGGCGGGGTTGGAGGACAGGGGAAATACGAAAATCAGTGAAGCCACAGGCCTAAGTGGAGCTTGGTTCAAATTAGTAGTCTACAACCGATCTTAAAATTTCTTCAATGCAGCCTAAGCCTGCTCCGTGCTTGTCCCTGGGCTTCAACACAGCCAGTTGTTGCTCGGAAGTGCCGTCTTCACAGAGTAAAACACTAGCTCCTGTGTTTGTGGGGTTCAGTAACGTCAGCTGTTCCCCTGCTGTTTTGATGGCAATCTGTCCTGCTGCCTCCCAATTGACAGCACATCAGGCCTCAGCCTGCTAAGTGCTTGTCCTGGGCTCCAACATCGCCAGTTGCTGCTCATAACTGACTTTGGCACGGGTACTCCCTCCTGCCCAGCTTGGTTCCAGCCCTGCCTGCTGTTTCCGGGAAGTGTCAATGTCAGTTTGCCACCCCAAGTTGCCATGTCGTGTTGCGGTTGGGTTAGCCGAGGCTAGGGTGCCAGCAGTTTAGGTGCTTCCTATGTGGACTGCGGGTTCTGGTAAGAAAGGTTTGTTCCATAGTGCCAGTAGGACAAGCACCCCCTGTAGGACTGTGTGATTCGGTAACTGCGGCCAGCTTGCGGCATGCCAACTTTGCTTTTCAGGGGTAACTTCTGATACCCCTCCGGGTTCCAGCACCGTCAGCTGGTTCTCGTCAGAGCCTTTGGCCTAGGTGCCTCCATCTCGGTATCCGAGTTCCGGCAACGTCTGCTGGTCCTTGGTAGTGCTTTGTAGCACAGGTACCTCCTGCTTAGTAACCGGGTTCCAGCACCGTCAGCTGGTCCTCGGTTGTGCCATTGGCTCTTATTCCTTCTGCTGCCCCTCCGGGTGCCAGCACTGTCAGCTGGTCCTCGCTATTTCCATTTGCTCTTGCAGCTTATGCTACCCCTCCGGGTTCCAGCACCGTCAGCTGGTTCTCGTCAGAGCCTTTGGCCTAGGTGCCTCCATCTCGGTATCCGAGTTCCGGCAACGTCTGCTGGTCCTTGGTAGTGCTTTGTAGCACAGGTACCTCCTGCTTAGTAACCGGGTTCCAGCACCGTCAGCTGGTCCTCGGTTGTGCCATTGGCTCTTATTCCTTCTGCTGCCCCTCCGGGTGCCAGCACTGTCAGCTGGTCCTCGCTATTTCCATTTGCTCTTGCAGCTTATGCTACCCCTCCGGGTTCCAGCACCGTTAGCTGGTTCTCGTCAGAGCCTTTGGCCTAGGTGCCTCCATCTCGGTATCCGAGTTCCGGCAACGTCTGCTGGTCCTTGGTAGTGCTTTGTAGCACAGGTACCTCCTGCTTAGTAACCGGGTTCCAGCACCGTCAGCTGGTCCTCGGTAGTGCCATTGGCTCTTGTTCCTTCTGCTGCCCCTCCGGGTGCCAGTACCGTCAGCTGGCTCAAGAGGACAAAGAACAGGAAGACAACCACCAAGATGCAGAACAACAAGAGAGAGAAGACAAAGAAGCATAAAAAAAACAAAGCAGAAGAACATTAAGCATAAGACTAATACTCTGAGCAAATGATATTATCTTATTTATAAGCAGAAGAAGACTAAGCAGTGTATGGGGGTGAGTCCGTTCCTCCTCGTGGTGCCCCTGGAAAAGGCCTGCTGCTGCAGGCCAAACTGAACGTGGACAAATCCTGTTGTAAATCTTTTGTGACAGGCAGAACGGAAGGTGTAAACTTCTAACTTTTCTAGATAACAACTACAGGAATGCCTGACACAAACAAGAATATGATGAAGAAGAATAGGAAGAAGATGAAGAAGCTGAATATGTAGAATAATAATTGTTGAATAAGAAGAATATGAAGAATGTAAGAAAAGGAAGAAGAAGAAGAAGAAGAAGAAGAAGAAGAAGAAGAATGTAAAAAAAGGAAGTAGAAGAAGAAGAAGAAGAATGTAAAAAAAGGAATAAGAAGAAGAATGTAAAAAAAGGAAGTAGAAGAAGAAGAAGAAGAAGAATGTAAAAAAAGGAAGTAGAAGAAGAAGAAGAAGAATGTAAAAAAAGGAAGTAGAAGAAGAAGAAGAAGAATGTAAAAAAAGGAAGTAGAAGAAGAAGACATACATGTCTGGCAAAATATAAATGAGGCTAACATAGTCAATATCTTTGTAACTCTTAACATCTTTAAAAAAAAAGTTTAATTCCTGCTATTCCATTTGATTGGGCTAAACCTCTATGGCTTTAATGTCTCCTCCACCTCCCACAATACATTCTACATTATTCTTAGTTGTTTTTCTTCATGTAGAATTAACCTACAAGGAAAGAAAGGGTTTTTTTTAATTCCGATATTTTGGCCCCATTGACTTGCATTGGTTCCCGGTATCGGAATCGGCGATACCGATACTTTTTTTAAAGATCGGCCGATCCATTCCGATCCGATATTTTCAAGTATCGGCTGGTATCGCTCAACTCTAGTCTTGACCGAAAGTGTTGGCACCTTTGAAATTATTCCAAAAAATGATGCATTTCTCCCATGAAATGAATGCAAAAACTCATGTTTTGTTACACACGTTTATTTGCTTGGTGTGTATTGCAACAACACAAAAACCAGAGGAAAAAAAGACAACGTACATAATTTTATAAAAAAAAAAAAAAAATGGTCTGGACAAAATTGTGGCATCTAAACAAAATTGTGGTTAAACAACTGTTACGCATCAAGTTTCCCCTACTCTACAGGGGGAATCTCAAGCCATTCCTCTGCGGCCACTGAGATTCCTGCTCATCAGAGACGTAGGTCCAGGCATCTTGCCCAGGCTAATGCTAGGCATCTGTTTGCTCCTTCAGGCTCTGCTGTAACACCATGCTTGAGTCAACAGCAAGCAGACGCTCCAGGGACTGTCCCGTATTTTGCCTACTGAGCATGCCCGTGGGACGACCACTCATTGGAGGTCGGAGGTCACATGCTCAGGTCCTGTTCCTGCTCTGATTGGTCCACTACTGGGAAGGTCCTGGAAGGATGTTGCTATAAATGAGTCACATGGCTAATATAGACTCTTATGCTTTAGGTGTGTATGATGATGGATGCATGTATCGGGTGACTGACTCATTTGAAACCCTTACCCTTGGTTGTGCCTGTTGTTAGGCCACAGGTCAGCACCTCACGTAGCTCCATATTGAGCCATCCAGTGCAGTGCGCGTAAGTACCGCATCTACTGCGGCGCCGAGGGCTGGTGAGTCTAGAGGGACTCCGACCCTGTGTCTTGGGGCAGAGTCCTGTGACTTTACACCAGCGCTCTCTTCGCCGAGCTCTGTGAGCATAACAGGCTTCGGCATTTATATTCGGCGGTTGTGCAGCTCTGTGAGGCAACTGAGTCCGCCTCGTACACACCAGGTGACGTTAGGCAATATAAAAATCACTTCCAAAAAAGAACAGATTTGGCACTGCTGCACTACCGTGGTCTCTTAGACAACTCTAAAGAGACCCCTCACACACTATATAAACGCCACATACCCCAAGGAACAGGTGCTCAATCCTGAAGAAATAAACAAAATCCAATAGTGCAATGAAAGAAGAGAGGATGGCACTCACCGTTACCAAAAGTAAAAGGACCCATTGAAGCGCAGGAGCGCGAACCGGCCATTGTCCACACTCTCTGCATTGCTCCTGAGCCTAAGCATTTTTATCAATGAAATAAAGACTTCCACTTTTGGTAACAGTGAGTGCCATTCTCTCTTCCTTCATTGCAATATAAAAATCACACATGAAACCAGAAAAAAAGGGGATAATTTGAGTCAACATGTCAACATTTGTATTGTGTTTCTGTATATACCACACTAAGCATGGAGAACAGAAAGAGGAGAAGAGAACTGTCTGAGGAATTAAGAACTAAAATTGTTTAAAAACACCAACACTCTCAGGGTTACAAGTCCATCTGCAGAGATCTTAATATTCCTTTGGCCACAGTGCACAACATAATCAAGAAGTTTCCAAACCATAGCTAATCTCCCTGGATGTGAAAGGCAGAGAAAATTTTATAAAAGATTGCAACTCAGTACAATCCAGATGGTAGAGAAGGAGCCCCAATCAAGTTGCAAAGAAATTCAAGCTATCATGCAGTCTCATGGTGCATCAGTGTCAGCTCGAACTATGCATCGACATTTGAATGAAACGAACCGCTATGGCAGGAGACCTTGACTGTGTGCAAAGCATCATGAAATCTGAAGATTACCATAGGATTTTGGGTCTCAATGTAGTGCCCAGTGTCAGAAAGTTGGGTTTGCATGATAGGTTATGGGTCTTTTAGCAGGATAATGAAGTGAAGCATACTTCAAGAAGCACCCAGAAATGGAAGGAAACAAAACGGTGGAGAGTTCTGAAGTGATTAGCAATTAGTCCAGATCTAAATCCCAGTAAACATTTGTGGCTATATCTTAACATTGCTGCTGAGAAAAAACACCCTTAAATATGAGAGACCTGGAGCAGTTTGCAAAAGCAGAGTAGTCCAAAATTCAGTTGAGAGGTGTAAAAATTTGTTGATGGTTATAGGAAGCAATTAATTGCAGTTATTTATTCCAAAGGGTGTGTAACCAAATACTAAGTTGAGGGTGTCAAAATATTGGCTGGGAGCCATCTTACAGGTGTAATATTTATGATTAAAGCCTGTCAGCAGCAGGCTGAAAGCATTTAGCATAATGCACATGCTGCCCCTTAAAGAAAGCAGAAGATTAGACTGCGGCATGCACACACAGAAAACAGGAAGTAGCAGGAGGGACAAAGTGGGAGAGAGCACCGCGGGGCTAGAGCAGTGAGTAAGCCGGTGTCCCTGCATGGAGGATGAAGGGGCACCATGCAAAGGCACTGGCAGTTGCATTACATAGATAATATAGCAATAATGCAGAGTGTATCTTTGCTTTTAAATTGCAATTATATCAGAATTTTGGCTTTCTGATTTATTTGTCCTTTTTGAAGCATTTGACTAACTTTGCCTTTTAGGGTGCTTTCATCAAGTCTTATATTTTTTGTTCAATATATAACTCATTAATGGAGATAATCTAATCTTTTGAAATTCAACAGTGATGAGCGAACATGCATGCCACTATTCGGTACTCACCCGAGTTTTGAATAGTGGCACTTTACTTTTTTGCAAGGGTTTTTATGATGGCCGTAAAAAAAATATTTACACAGTAGGTTGATGGGTACCCCCAGGGGGAAATGTTAGTCAGCCCATACACTTAGTGTATGGGCATTACAAGTATATGAGACCCGCTCCTGTAAACTGCAAAAACATATTGCGGAGACCATCCTCCAAATTTCTTCCTTGGGGGATTGGAGTGTGTGCAAATTTTGGGCAGACCTTGTATTCACTTCATGGGCATATTTTAGGTGACTTAAAAAAATCTGAATAATGGGAACTTTGGTTTCATATGGCCATCCAGTACATGTGTTCAAAGGCTTATTTGGGTGCACGTAACTTTGATGAAGGGCAAGCCTTGCATTCAATGCATAAGAAAACAGTATGGGAGTACCAAATGAATAATGTGAACTGTGGCCATCCAGTGTGTGGGTTCAAAGGCTTATCGGGGTGCATGTAAAAATGGTGCACGGCAGGCCGTGAATTCAATAAATATTCAAACAGTATGGGAGTACCAAATGAATACCGGGAACTATGTTTGCATGTGGTCATCCATTAGTCTGTTCGATGGGTTGTTAGGGTGCATCCAAATTTTGGGCAGCCCTGCCACTCACTGCATAACAGTACAAGAGACCCAATGTTTAATAATGGGAACAGCAAAGCATAGCTGGCTGATGGCCCTCTAATAATAGACTTTGTGACTTTCAGAGTCCCTCCTTCTTAAGTGAAGCAGGATATGTCTGATGATATATCATATACCACATGGCCAAAGAAGGTTGTAAAATGTTAAAATTACATTTCCCAATGAATGCATTTGTCTTGGTTGAAAGCAATGCTAAAGTTGAAAAACTCATCAATAATGCCGTGTGTGAACATAACACAAGTATTGGAGGAACGTTTTTGTTTTTGGTTAATTATTTTGCCTTATATAAAAGTTATTACCCTGGAAAGGATGTTCTTTAACCCCTTTCCTACATTAGACGTACTATTCCACCCATGTGACCTGGGACCTAAGTCCCAAGGACAGAATAGTACGTTTAGCAGGATCAGCGGCGCTTACAGAGGGAGCGCTGCTGATCGCGGCTGGATGTCAGCTGATTATCACAGCTGACACCCGGCACTTTGTGTCAGGGGCGGTCACGAACCGCCCCCGACACATTAACCCCCGGCACACTGCGATCAAACATGATCGCAGTGTACCGGCGGTATAGGAGAGAAACACGCAGGGAGGGGGCTCCCTCCGTGCTTCCCTGAGACCCCCAGGGCAGTGCGATGTGCTGCGCTGCTCCGGAGGCCTCCTTTCCTGCTGGTCCCCAGATCCAATATGGCAGCGGGGACCTTCGGGGACCTGCAGGGAGCCAGCTTCCTCACTGCCTGCAGAGCGCAGGCATGAGGAAGCCTTTGTAGCGCCTGTGACAGATTGCTGATCTGTCACAGCGATTTGTGATGTGACAGATCAGCGATCTGTCACATGGCAGTGATGTCCCCCCTGTGACAATGTAATAAAGTTAAAAAAAGGGTAAAAATATTTTTTTAAAAATCGCCATATTAATAAAAGAAAAATATTCCCCAATAAATTCATTTTTTTAAAATAATAAAAAACAATAAAAGTACACATATTTGGTATCACCGCGTCCGTAACGACTCGCCCTATAAAATTGTTCCACTAGTTAACCCTTTTATTCAACTCCTTAAAAAATAAAAATAAAAAATGAAGCAAAAAATAATGCTTTATTATCATACTGCCGAACACAAAGTGCAATAACGCACGATCAAAAAGACGGATATAAATAACTATGGTACCACTGAAAACGTCATCTTGTCCCGCAAAAAACGAGCTGCCACACAGCATCATCAGAGAAAAAATAAAAAGTTATAGCTCGCAGAATATAGCATTGCATAAAAGCGCCAAAACATAAAAAAACAACATAAATGAGGTATCGCTGTAACCGTACTGACCCAAAGAATAAAACCGCTTTATAAAATTTACCGCACGCAGAACGGTGTAAACTCACCCTGAAAATAAATTCATGAAACGCTAGTTTTTGTTCATTCTGCTTCCCAAAAATCGGAATTAAAAGCGATCAAAAAATGTCACATGCCCGAAAATAGTACCCATAAAAACGTCAACTCATCCTGCAAAAAATAAGACCTCACATGACTCGGTGGGTCAAAATATGGAAAAATTATAGCTCTCAAAATGTGGTGATACATAAACTATTTTTACAATAAAAAGCGTCTTTTAGCGTGCGACAGCTGCCAAACATAAAAACCCACCATAAATAGTAAATCACACCCCCCTTAGTTGGGGAAAAATAATAAAATAAAAAAAAGTATTTATTTCTATTTTCCCATAAGGGCTAGGGTTATGGCTGGGGTTAGGGCTAGGGTTAGGGTTAGGGGTGTGTTGGGGTTAGGGTTGGAGTTAGAATTGGGGTTTTCCACTGTTTTGGCACATCAGGAGCTTTCCAAACTTGACATGGCATCCGATCTCAATTCCAGCCAAAAAAGTCAAACGGCGTTGCTTCCCTTCCGAGCTCTGCCAATGCGCCTAAATAGTGGTTTACCCCCACATATGGGGTATCAGCGTACTCAGGACAAGTTGCACAATAACTTTTGGGGTCCTGTTACCCTTGGGAAAATAAAAATTGGGGGTGAAAAGATCATTTTTGTGGAAACAATATTTTTTAGTTGTACGACTGTACATTATAAACTTCTGTGAAGCCCTTGGGGGTTCAAAGTGCTCAACACATATCTAAATAAGTTCCTTGGGGGGTCTAGTTTCCAAAAGAAGGTCACTTGTAGGGGGTTTCCACTGTTTAGGTACATCAGGGGCTCTCCAAACTTGACATGGCATCCGATCTGAATTCCAGCCAATTTTGCAGTGAAAAAGTCAAACGGCGCTCCTTCCCTTCTGAGCTCTGCCATGCGCTGAAACAGTGGTTCCCCCACATATCAGGTATCAGCCTACTCAGGACAAAGTGCACTATAACTTTTCCAGTCCAATTTCTCCTGTTACCCTTGGTAAAATAAAAAAAATTGAACCTGAAGTAATTTTTTTTGTGAAAAAAGTTAAATGTTCATTTTTTTTAAACATTAAAAAATTCCTGTAAAGCACCTGAAGGGTTAATAAACTTCTTGAATCTGGTTTTGAGCACATTGAGGGGTGCAGGTTTTAGAATGGTGTCTCTTTTGGGTATTTTCTATCATACAGACCCCTCAAAGTGGCTTCAAATGTAATGTGGTCCCTAAAAATAAAATGGTGTTGTAAAAATGAGAAATCGCTGGTCAACTTTTAACCCTTATAACTTCCTAACAAAAAAAAATTTTGGTTCCCAAATTATGCTGATATAAAGTAAACATGTGGAAAATGTTACTTATTAAGTTTTTTGTGTGCCATATCTTTGCGATTTAAGAGCATAAAAATTCAAAGTTGGAAAATTGAGAAATTTTCAAAATTTTTGCCAAATTTCAGTTTTTTTTTCCACAAATAAACGCAAGTTATATGAATGAAATTTTACAACTAACATGAAGTACAGTATATCACGAGTAGTGTTGAGCGATACCATCCAATATGCAGAAATATCGGATCGGATTGGATCGGCCCGATACAAAAAAAGTATCGGGTATCGCCGATTCCAATCCCGGAAGTCCCATTTAAGTCAATGGAACAGAAATATCGGAATTGAAAAAAAACCTTTCTTTCCTTGTACATCCTGTTCGGGAGGGGGGAAGAGTGTGGGCGGTGCGTGGGCAGACACTGTGCGTGTCTGTGTGTGCGACCGGGGCGTGTGCGGGCCTCTCGGGGGTCTGTTCAGGCCTGTCAGGGGCCTGTGCTGGCTACTGGTGGTCTGTACGGGCCTCTCGGGGGCCTGTGCCGGCTGCCAGTGGTCTGTGTGGGCCTGCCAGGGGCCTGTGCCGGCTGCCAGTGGTCTGTACAGGCCTCTCGGGGGCCTGTGCCGGCTGCCGGTGGTCTGTGCGGGCCTCTGCTACATATATACTACTTTCATACAACATACATACTACATACTACATACATGCTACATATATACTACATTCATACAACATACATATATACTACATACTACATACATGCTACATATATACTACATTCATACAACATACATACATACTACATACATGCTATATATATACTATATTCATACAACATACATACTACATACTACATACATGCTACATATATACTACATTCATACAACATACATACATACTACATGCATGCTACATATATACTACATTCATACAACATACATACTACATACATGCTACATATATACTACATTCATACAACATACATACATACTACATACATGCTACATATATACTACCTTCATACAACAAACATGCATACTACATACTACATACATGCTACATATATACTACATTCATACAACATACATACATACTACATACTACATACATGCTACATATATACTTCTTTCATACAATATACATACTACATACTTGCTACATATCTACTACATTCATACAGCATACCTACATACTACATACATGCTACATATATACTACATTCATACAGCATACATACACACTACATACTACATATATGCTACATATATACTACATTCATACAACATACATACTACATACATACTGCATATAATACATTCATACATTCATACAATACATACATATAGACATACAGTACATATAACATAGAGTACATACTCACCATCACTTGTCACTTTGATTCCCAAAGCCAGTGTCATCTGTGGAAAAATATGAAAATAACAAACAAACAATATACTCTCTAATCCACAGAAATCCACGCGTGTGTCCCTCGCCAATCTCCCGTGGAGAACAGCAGCATCAGCTGATGCGACTGCTCTCTACGGGGCTCCAGTGACGGGAGGTAGGTATCCTTCTGCACTGTATTCCTCCGCCACTGTAAAAAAATAGTCCCTGGTCTCACTTTATGGCAAAAACTGCGTGGGAACTTTTTCTCACAGCAATGCCAAAAGTGAGACTAGGGACTATTTTTTTACAGTGGTGGAGGAATACAGTGCGGAAGGACACCTACCTTCCTGGAGCCCCGTAGAGAGCGGTCGCATCAGCTCATGCTGCTGTTCTCCACGGGAGATCGGCGTGGGACACACACGCTTGGATTTCTGCAGATCAGGGAGTATATTGTTTGTTTGTTATTTTCATATTTTTTACAGTGAGAATGACACTGGCTTCGGGGAAAAAAGTGACAAGTGATGGTGAGTATGTACTCTATATTATATGTACTGTATGTGTATAGGTATGTATTGTATGAATGTATTGTATGCAGTATGTATGCAGTATGTATGTATGTATGTTGTATGTCTGTAGCATGTTGTATGTATGTAGTATGTACTATGTATGTAGTATGTATGTTGTATGAATGCAGTATACATGTAGTATGTAGTATGTACTTGTAGTCCCATCGGACAATGCCTGCACACACACAAGACCACCGGCAGGCCCGCACAGACCACCAGCAGCCGGCACAGGCCCCTGGCAGCCAGCACAGACTACCGAGAGGCCCGTACAGACCACCGGCAGCCAGCACAGGCCCCCGGCAGGCCCGCACAGGCCCCCGACAGCCGGCACAGGCCCCCGGCAGCCGGCACAGACCACCGAGAGGCCCGTACAGACCACCAGCAGCCGGCTCAGGCCCCCAACAGGCCTGTACAGACCCCCAAGAGGCCCGTACAGAACACCGGCAGCTGGCACAGGCCCCCGAGAGGTCCGTACAGACCACCGGCAGCCGGCACAGGCCCCCAACAGGCCTGTACAGACCCCCGAGAGGCCCGTACAGACCCCCGACAGTCGGCACAGACCGTGCATCATGATGCGCACAGATCGTGCATCATGATGACATCATTTCAGCAGCCAATCACAGCCACAACATTGGCTCATAGCATTATGGGAACTTCTGATTCCGGTATCCGATATAGAAAAAATATTGGTACTCGGTATCGGAATTCCAATACAGCGAATATCGGCCGATACCCGATATTTGCAGTATCGGAATGCTCAACACTAATCACGAGAAAACAATGTCAAAATCATTGGGATCCATGGAAGCATTCCAGAGTTATTACCTCATAAAGTGACAGTGGTCAGAATCGTAAAAATTGTCCCGGGCATTAACATGCAAACCACCCTTGGGAGTAAAGGGGTTAACATATTTCCCAGAAAGTCCATTTTGGTTTAGTTTTTGTATGTTTTTTGGTGCACTTGTAATACTCTGACAACATTGTTCACAGCTGTGACCTGGGTGTCTGAAATGTTTCCAGGGGCACACCCCATGATGTTTCCATGTCACTTGAGCACTGTTTCCATCATTTTCAGACATTTTTAGAATTTCCCATAGACTTACATTGGGCTCGTTGCTTCGGTCGAGTACCCAAGTATTCCAATTTGCTCAACCCGAGTAACGAGCACCCAAGAATTTCAGTGCTCACTCATCACTAATATTCAAATTTGCCATCTTCGAAAAAATCTAAAAAAAATTGCAGAAACTTCATGCAGTGAATACAGACAGCTGAAATTCATATTTATTGTCTTGTTTAAAAATATTTATCATTTTTAAATCCCTATCTCTTCCACTGATAAAGTGATGTCCGCCTTTTCCAGTCACCTCTATGTCATGGAAGCTAAGTGAAAGCCTCATTCATGACTCGTCAATTGCCATGAAATGACATGTAAAACACTCCGATTTCTCCGAGAAATGTACTGAAACCCTATTAAGCTCTTCAACACAAACAAAACCACGTAAATGTTCAAGTAATTGCAACATATTTTTTGGGGGGGAAAATGGATGCTTACCAATGGTAGTCCACTTGAAAACACCCTGTACAAGCTTTTTATACTATCATAAATTGCAAAATCTGGGCAAATTTGTTTTTGAGGGGGCAAATGCTTGCTTACTGGTGTAAAATGCAAAGGGAAAATATGACAGGCAACGTAATATCTGGAAGCGTGGGACAAGCAATGGCAGCGTCAGTACAGTATATAAATCACAGTGGGAAGTTAAACAATAAGTAGCTGGTGTGGCAGTGACAGCAACATAAGCCACACAGCAGGCAAAATGAAGGGACAGGCAATTAGATGCCTGGCAGTTTAAAACCAGCAACTATACTGTAGCCCTAGCAAGACCAGCAGTGTATACATGACATGATGGACAGGTAGTGGATGCCATAAATGAAGGTGGCTCACAGCATTCCAATATAGGACAATTACAAAGAGCACATAGGCACAAAAAGGATGCACTGTCAAAAAAGTTCCAAGGAGTCGACTTGAAAAAAATTAAATAGAAGAGAGAGAAAGCATCCAATTCAGGTGAAAAATTTCAAAGCTCCATTTATTCTGTCGTAGATGCGATGTTTCGACCAGCCATACATCTAACTCAAGAATAGTGTTGAGTATTCTGATACTGCAAATATCGGGTATCGGCCGATATTCGCGGTATCGGAATTCCGAGACTGAGTTCCGATACTTTTTGCATATCGAACACTGGAATTGGAAGTTCCCATAATGCTATAGAATCATAGAATCGTAGAGTTGGAAGGGACCTCCTGGGCCATCTGGTCCAACCCCCTGCTCAAAGCAGGATTCGCTAAATCATCCCAGTCAGATGTCTGTCCAGCCTCTGTTTGAAGACTTACATTGAAGGAGAACTCACCACTTCTCGTGGCAGCCTGTTCCACTCATTGATCACTCTAACTGTCAAAAAGTTTTTTCTAATATCTAATCTGTGTCTCTTCCCATTCAGTTTCATCCCATTGCTTCTAGTCTTTCCTTGTGCAAATGAGAATAAAGTTGATCCTTCTACAATGTGACAGCCCTTTAGATATTTGTAGACAGCTATTAAGTCTCCTCTCAGTCTTCTCTTTTGCAAACTAAACATTCCCAAATCCTGCAACCTTTCCTCATAAGACAGGGTTTGCAGACCGGTCACCATTCTGGTCGCTCTTTTCTGAACTTGCTCCAGTTTGTTGATGTCTTTTTTAAAATGTGGTGCCCAAAACTGGACACAATATTCCAGATGAGGTCTGACCAAAGAGGAGTAGAGGGAAATAATGACTTCACGTGATCTAGACTGTATGCTTCTGTTAATACATCCTAGAATTGCATTTGCCTTTTTTGCTGCTGCATCACACTGTTGACTCATATTCAGTCTGTGATCTATTAGTATACCCAAGTCTTTTTCACTATGAGCCAGTTTGATTTGATTCAGCCAATGAGGAATCCTAAGAAGTGTGGGCACATCCTGTTAGGCATGTAGGCATGTCAACTAATGGCATGGCTGTGATTGGCTGCTGAAATGATGTCATGATGCACTATAAAAGCCGCCGCCACCATTTTGGGTTCACTCTGCTGTGAATTCAGTTAGGGACAGGCTGCTGTTCTGACTCTGAGGGACAGTTTGAGATAGCGATTTGCTATATTGTGCTTTACCCAGGCTACTTAAGCAACCTCTGTGTGAAGCTTTCTTTTGCCTGTTCACAGCTGTCTGCAAGGTCTCTGTGTGTGAGTGCAGCTCACGCTGTAGTGTGTTCTGCAGCCACCTCTGATTGTAGTCCACTCAGCGTGCGTCACTGCCTCATACATAGTCATTTTTTTGTTTATTGCTGCTCATTTTTCCTGATTTCTCCCATTAGTGTGCTTCCATCCATATCCATCTACATTGGTTGCAAACACTATATAGGAGTAGATAGCGGAGCCTTTCTTCAGCCTTTCAGTGGTAGTGCACAGTTCTCTGCACTGTTCACGGCTGTCTGTGAGGTCTCTGTGTGTGAGTGCAGCTCACGCTGTAGTGTGTTCTGCAGCCACCTCTGGTTGTAGTCCACTCAGCGTGCGTCACTGCCTCATACATTGTCCTTTTTTGCTGTAGTGCTGCTTATTTTTCCTGAATTTCTCCTATTAGTGTGCTTCCATCCGTATCCAGCTAGATTGGTTGCAAACACTATATAGGAGTAGATAGAGGAGCCTTTCTGCTGGCTTGTGCCCTACAGCCCCAGGCAGATTAGTATTAGCCTATTTTTTGGAGCCTCATCTATTGCATTGAAAAAATTTGTGATACTATCGCTTTTACATCTTTGGTCGTATCCTTTTTTTTGTGAAAAAAAACACGCAAATAAAGTTCATCAAACACTCCACTTTACAGTTTTGTAGGCCACATTAGCTCATATTAAAGTGCAGTCCTTATACCTGTTAGCAGCTGGTCAGGAATAAGCACACTAAGCCCTTAGTACTTTTCTGACTATCTTTATCAGTCTACCAAGATGAAGAAGGCAGGGAGTAAGGCACGTGGTCGTGGGCGTGGAGTTTCAGCAGGGAGAGGACGTGGGAATTCTGTGCCTGCTGCAGGCACCAGTGACTCAGCATCCCCCAGTTTTACCAGGGAACAGTCCTTTATGCGCAGCTTTGTAGGAGCTCGTCGCACCCCACTGCTGCTGGACGAGCAAATTGAAGCCATTGTCGGATGGATGGCAGCTAGTGTATTGACTTCAATTACTTCCACATCCTCTCAGGTCCAGAGAACTGAAGAGCAACTATCTGTCTCTTCACCACCTGCCAAATTGCCCAGGCAGTCAGAGAGCCCTGGACAGGAGCCATCTCTACTTCTGTTCTCTGAATCTCTTGGCTTGGAAAAAGGGGGCCAGCCAAGCAGCATTCTAGAATGTGAAGAAGAGGGAATATGCAGTGATTTGTCTCTCTGAATCTGAAGAGGTGGGTGGGCCAGTGCCTATGGTCAGCACACCTCAGTATGCATCTGATAATGAGACTCAGGTGCCACTTTCTGGTGCGTACTGTGCTGGCGAGGCTACCCAGGAGAAGCAGGTGTTTGAAGAGGGTAGTGTAGATGATGAGGTCCATGACCCATCATGGCATGAGGAACAGGAAGGTGGTGAGATCAGCTCCGAGGAAGAGATTCCCCGAATGGCCAAAACAGGAGGGAGAGGGAGGGGGCAGACTTGGTTGCCTGTAGCCTCCACTTCAGCACCCATTAGTAGCATTCCTCTTCCAAAACCCAAAACGGGCGCTCCCAGGACTTGCAGTGCATGGTCCTTTTTTGACACAGTTGCAGATGACATTTGCTTTGTCAAATGCAAGCTGTGTAATCAGAAAGTCAAAAGAGGGAAAAGTGTCAGCAACCTCAATACCACAAATATGTGGAAACATGTGCGGACCAAGCACGTGGTGGAGTTACAAAGACACACTGAAGGCGTAGGCCAACCTACAGCACCACCTACCACCTCTTCAGCTCGTGTTGTAGCCTCTTCCTCCAGCTCACACACAACTGGTTCGGCTTCCTCACAGGATCGCCATGGAAGAACCTCTGGCACTGTTGTACAGAGACCCAGTGTAATTCCACCCACAGCACCACGTTCCTGTCATCCTCATACTCCCAGGCCACTCTACAGCCATCGGTAGCACAGGCATGGGAGAAAAGGCGGCCATACTCAGCAAACCATCCCCGAGCACAGGCTCTGAATGCTGGCATTGCAAAACTACTGGCCCTTGAAATGCTCTCATTCAGGCTGGTGGAGACTGACACCTTCCGGAACTTCATGGCATTGGCAGTCCCACAATACAACGTGCCCCGTCGCTTTTATTTCAGCAGGCAAGCCGTCCCTGCCCTGCAAAAGCATGTGGAGGGAAAAATTAAACATGCGCTACTAAACGCCGTCAGTAGCAAGGTCCACCTGACCACCGATGCGTGGACCAGTAACCATGGACAGGGACGATACCTTTCCCTCACTGCCCATTGGGTAAATGTTGTGGAGCCGGGTACAAATCTTGAGAGTGGCGCTGTACGTGTTCTGCCAACTCCAAGCATTGCAGGAATCCAGTCTGTACACACTGACTCCTCCTCATACTCCAGTTCCTCTGAATCAGCGCTGCAGGAGCCTTCACGGTCTACCTCCACATGGACCCGTGAATGCTTACCTGTTACGACCGATATGAGCACAGCCGTGGCCAAACGTGAACAGGCCGTACTGAAATTAATTTCCTTGGGGAATCGAAGCCACACAGCGCAGGGGCTCTGGAATGCCATCAAGCAGAAGAGCAATGTGTGGTTTGTGCCGGTGAATCTACAGCCAGTCTTGGTAGTGTGTGACAATGGCCAAAATCTGGTGGCAGCTCTTGGCCTAGGCAACCTCACTCACATCCCATGTCTGGCACATGTGCTCAACTTGGTCGTGCAGAGTTTTTTGAAGGACTATCCGGATCTTGATGCACTGCTGCACAAGGTCCGCATAGAGTGCGCTCACTTGCAGCGTTCCAGCATGGCAAGATCGCGCATTGCAGCTCTGCAGCGCCGATTCTGCCTTCCAGAACATCGCATCATATGTGACCTACCCACCAGGTGGTATTCAACGTTACATATGTTGGAGCGGTTGTGTGAGCAGCAGGCAGCAGTAATGGAGTACCAGCTGCTTCAGGCGCAAAAAAGTTGCACTGCGCACCTCTCACACTTCACCACCACTGAATGGGCCCCTATGAAGGACATCTGCCACGTTTTGCATGCCTTCAATGATTCCACGCGGAAGGCGAGTGCAGATGATGCACTAATCAGCATGACTTTCCCCCTTATCTGCCTGCTTCAAAAAACACTGCAAGCACTAAGGGAGGAGGTTTTGGAAGAGGTGGAGGATGAGGAGTCACAAATGCCATCTGCTTCTGGACAGTCTGCGCAACGTGGTTCCTCACAAAGGCCTAGGCAGGTGACACTTTGTGAGGAGGATGAGGAGGAGTCAATGGAGAAGGAAGAAATCTCTCCAGAGGAGGGAGGTACACAATGCTCTAGTAGTCAGTATGTACAGCGAGGCTGGGGTGATGCAGAGCAGGCAGAGATGACGCCTCAGGCAGGGGACAGCGTTTCTTGGCCAGTTGGGAGTCTGCAGCACATGGTTGATTTCATGCTGCAGTGCATGAGAAACGACCGCCGCATCGCCCACATTCTCAACACGGCTGATTATTGGGTGTACATCCTCCTAGATCCTCACTACCGGGACAACTTACAAAGCCTCATAACACCGTTGAATGGGGAGCGTAAAATGCGGGAGTACCAAGACACACTGGTGCATTCTATCATGTTCTCCATTCCACCCGAGAGCAGTGCTGCAAGTGCTTTACAAGGCAGCTCTGTGTGTCGAGGCAGTGGAGGGAGCTCTGCACAAAGAGTGAGCAGAGGCAGTGCCTCAGCACAAGGCAAGACCAGTATGGCCCAAATGTGGCAAAGTTTTGTGTCCCCACCACAAATGTCTACACCATCACAGATGGCTCCAGTCAGCAGGAGGCAACGTTTCCGTCAGATGGTGACAGACTACATGTCTTGCTCTCTCAGTGTACTCCCAGACGGCTCTTCCCCCTTCAAGTTTTGGGTCTCTAAGCTGGATACATGGCCAGAGCTTAGCAGGTATGCATTGGTGGTGCTGGCTTGCCCTGCTGCTAGTGTATTATCGGAACGCGTCTTTAGTGCCGCAGGTGGTGTACTAACAGACCGTCGCATGCGACTATCCTCCGATAACGTTGACCAGCTTACTTTTCTGAAAATGAACAAGGCCCGGATCTCGCCAGAATTTGCCAGTCCTCTTCCAGAATAAATAATTGGTTGGCAACAGTATCCAGGTATCCTGTTGTGTTCATGTTTCTACCAACTGAACTGTAATCCCTGGGCTCCAACACTGCCAGTAGCTGCTCAGAAGTGCCATCTGCACAGAAAAACACTAGCTCCTGTGTTATTGGGGTTCAGTAACGTCAGCTGCTCCCCTGCTGTGTGTCCGGCAATGTCTCCTGCTCTGTCCACATTCACACTACTACTGATTTCAAACTTGCTCCAATTAGGCCTCTGGCTCCACTCTGTCTCTAGTATTTACCCTGGGCTCCAACACCGCCAGTTGCTGCTCAGAAGTGCCATCTGCACAATCAACACTTGCTCCTGTGTTACTGGGGTTCAGTAATGTCAGCTGATCCCCTGCCGTGTGTTCGGCAATTTCTCCTGCTCTGTCCACATTCCCACTAGTAGTGGGAATGTGGACAGAGCAGGAGAAATTGCCGGACACACAGCAGGGGATCAGCTGATGTTACTGAACCCCAATAACACAGGAGCAAGTGTTGACTGTGCAGATGGCACTTCTGAGCAGCAACTGGCGATGTTGGAGCACAGGGTCAATACTACAAACAGAGTGGAGCCAGAGGCCTAATTGGAGCACGTTTAAAATCAGTAGTAGTTTACAAGATATATTAATCTTGATCCAATTAGGCCTCTGGCTCCACTATGTTTGTATTATTAACCCTGGGCTCCAACACCGCCAGTTGCTGCTCAGAAGTGCCATCTGCACATAGAAAAACACTAGCTCCTGTGTTAGTGGGGTTCAGCAACGCTAGCTGCTCCCCTGCTGTGTGTCCGGCAATTTCTCCTGCTCCCTCCACATTCACACAACATCAGATATTAAACTTGCTCCAATTATGCCTCAGCCTACACACTGATTGAACCTGGGCTCCAACACTGCCAGTTACTGCTCAGAAGTGCCATCTGCACAGAGAAAAACACTAGCTCCTGTGTTAGTGGGGTTCAGTAACGCCAGCTGCTCCCCTGCTGTGTGTCCGGCAATGTCTCCTGCTCCCTCCACATTCACACTACATCAGATATTAAACTTGCTCCAATTAGGCCTCTGCCTACACCCTGATTGACCCTGGGCTCCAACACCGCCATGTGCTGCTCAGAAGTGCCATCTGCACAGAGAAAAACTCTAGCTCCTGTGTTAGTGGGGTTCAGTAATGCCAACTGCTCCCCTGCAGTGTGTCCTGCAATGTCTCCTGCTCCCTCCACATTCACACTACATCAGATATTAAACGTGCTCCAATTAGGCCTCTGCCTACACCCTGATTGACCCTGGGCTCCAACACTGCCGGATGCTGTCCAGAAGTGCCGTCTGCACAGAGAAAAACACTAGCTCCTGTGTTAGTGGGGTTCAGTAACGCCAGCTGCTCCCCTGCTGTGTGTCCGGCAATGTCTCCTGCTCTGTCTGCACTCACACAACTACAGATTTTAAACTTGCTCCAATTAGGTCTCTGCCTCCATTCTGTACTATTGACCCTGGGCTCCAACACCACCAGTTGCTGCTCAGAAGTGCCGTCTGCACAGTCAGCATTTGCTCCAGTGTTAATGGGGTTCAGTAATGTCAGCTGATCCTCAGCTGTGTGTCCGGCAATTTCTCCTGCTCTGTCCACACTCATACAACTACAGATTTTAAACTTGCTCCAATTAGGACTCTGTCTCCACTCTGTTTGTAGTATTTACCCTGGGTTCCAGCACTGACAGCTGGTTCCCGGCAGTGTCTTTGGCACGGGTACTCCCTCCTGCCCAGCCTGGTTCCAGCACGCCAGCTGTTTCCGGGTAGTGTCAACTTCACTTTGCCTCCAAAACTTTGTCCTGTTATGTTGCGGTCGGGTTAGCCGACTCTATGGTGCCTGCAGTTTAGGTGCTTCCAATGTGGGCTGCGAGATCTGGCAATAAAGGCTGGTTCCATAGTGCCAATAAGACAAGCACCACCTGTAGGACTGGGGGCTTCGGTAACTGCGGCCGGTTCGCGGCCTTGCAACTTTGTTTTTCATGGGTACCTTCTGCTACCCATATGGGTTCCGGTACCGTCAGCTGAATCTCGGTAG
This sequence comes from Dendrobates tinctorius, assembly GCF_039654945.1. Classification (NCBI taxonomy): domain Eukaryota; kingdom Metazoa; phylum Chordata; class Amphibia; order Anura; family Dendrobatidae; genus Dendrobates; species Dendrobates tinctorius. The sequence continues at coordinate 64,946,318 of NW_027361732.1, read as the reverse complement.
TTCCATCGGCTCTTGTAGCTTCTGCTACCCATCCGGGTTCCATTACCGTCAGCTGGTTCTCGGCAGTGCCTTTAGCTTAGGTGCCTCCTTTTCGGTATCCGAGTTCCAGCAACGTCTACTGGTCCTTGGTAGTGCTTTCTGGCACAGGTACCTCCTGCTTAGTAACTGGGTTCCAGTACCATCAGCTGGTCCTTGGTAGTGCCATTGGATCTTGTTCCTTCTGCTGCCCCTCCGGGTTCCAGCACCGTCAGCTGGTCCTCGGTAGTTCCATTGGCTCTTGTAGCTTCTGCTACCCATCCAGGTTCCAGTACCGTCAGCTGGTTCTCGGCAGTGCCTTTGGCTTAGGTGCCTCCTTCTCGGTATCCGAGTTCCAGCAACGTCTGCTGGTCCTTGGTAGTGCTTTCTGGCACAGGTACCTTCTGCTACCCATCCAGGTTCCAGTACCATCAGCTGGTCTTCGGTAGTGCCATTGGCTCTTGTTCCTTCTGCTGCCCCTCCGGGTTCCAGCACCGTCAGCTGGTCCTCGGTAGTTCCATTGACTCTTGTAGCTTCTGCTACCCATCCGGGTTCCAGTACCATCAGCTGGTTCTCGGCAGTGCCTTTGGCTTAGGTGCCTCCTTCTCAGTATCCGAGTTCCAGCAGCGTCTGCTTGTCCTTGGTAGTGCTTTCTGGCACAGATACCTCCTGCTTAGTAACCGGGTTCCAGTACCATCAGCTTGTCCTCGGTATTGCCATTGGCCCTTGTTCCTTCTGCTGCCCCTCGGGGTTCCAGCACTGTCAGCTGGTCCTCGGTAGTTCCATTGGCTCTTGTAGCTTCTGCTACCCATCCGGGTTCCAGTACCGTCACCTGGTTCTCGGCAGTGCCTTTGGCTTAGGTGCTTCCTTCTCGGTATCCGAGTTCCAGTAACATCTGTTGGTCCTTGGTAGTGCTCTCTGGCACAGGTACCTCCTGCTTAGTAACCTGGTTCCAGTACCATAAGCTGGTCCTCTTTAGTGCCATTGGCTCTTGTTCCTTCTGCTAACCATCCGGGTTCCAGTACCGTCAGCTGGTTCTCGGCAGTTCCTCAGCCTTCTTGTACCTTCTGCTACATTTCCAAGTTCAAGCTTTTTGAAATGGTTTTTGGTAATCACTGTGGATCTCCCTGACGACGACCCTGAAAACGATGACCCTGAAAACCACCCAGAAGAAGACGACGACCCCGAAGACGATGACCCTGTAGACGACGACCCTGAAGACCACCTCGAAGAAGACGACGATCCCAAAGACGACGACCCTGAAGAAGACGACCCTGAAGACCACCCCAAAGAAGACCAAAAAGATGACCCTGAAGAAGATGACCAAGAGTACAAAGAACATGAAGAAAACCACCAAGATACAGAACAACAAGACAGAAGACCAAGAAGCAGAAGAACAAAAAGCAGAAGTACAAAAATCAGAAGAACATTAAGCATAAGACTAAAAATCAGAGCAAAAGATATTATCTAAATTATAAGCAGAAGAAGACTAAGCAGTGTATGGGGGTGAGTCCGTTCCTCCTCGTGGTGCCCCTGGAAAATGCCTGCTGCTGCAGGCCAACTGAACGAGGACAAAACCTGTTGTAAATCTTTTGTGACAGGCAGAACGGAAGGTGTAATCTTCAAACTTTTATAGATAACAACTACAGGAATGCCTGTCACAAATAAGAATATGATGAAGAAGAAGAATAGGAAGAAGATGAAGAAGTAGTATATGAAGAAGAATAATAGTTGAATAAGAAGATAAAAAGAATAATAGGAAGATGGTGAAGAAGATGAATAAGGTGAAGAAGAAGTTGATGAAAAAGATGCTGCTGCTGCTGAGGATCATGAAGGAGAAAGTGTGGGAGAAGTAAAAATGAAGGTGAAGAGCATGGAAGTTGTGAAACATACATATCTGACAAAATATAAAAAATGTTAACATAGTTAATATCTTTGTAACTCCGAACGTATTAAAAAAAAAAAATATTCCTGCTATTACATTTGATTGGGCTAAGCCTCTATGCCTTTAATGTCTCCTCCCCCTCCCCCAATACATTCTACATTATTCTTAGTTGTTTTCCTTCATGTAGAATTAACCTACAAGGAAAGAAAGGGTTTATTTTAATTCTGATATTTCTGTCCCGTTGACTTGCATTAGTTTCCGGTATGGGAATCGGCAATATCCGATACTTTTTGGGTATCGGTCCGCTCCAATCCGATCCGATATTTCCCGATATCGGAAGGTATCGCTCAACAATACTCAAGAATAAAAAATGATGTAATGTGCTAGTTTTTAATTGTGCTCGTTATTACAGAGAAACCAATCAGAGAGCATCCCATCCCCCTCAAGTTTTTCCCCTCACAACAATATAAGTGAACCTAATCAAATAAACATAGAGTGGGGAAAATAGTATTTAGTCAGCCACCAATTTTGCAAGTTCTCCCACTTAAAAAGATGTCGGAGGCCTGTAATTGACATCATAGGTAGACCACAACTATGAGAGTCAAAATGAGAAAACAAATCCAAAAAAATCACCTCGTCTGATTTGGCAAGATTTATTTTGCTAATTATGGGAGAAAATAAGTAATTGGTCACCTAAAAACATGCAAGATTTCGGGCTCTCACAGAACGGTAACTTCTCCTTTAAGAGGATCCTCTGTCCTCCTCTCATTACCCGTAGTAATGGCACCTATTTTAACTTGTTATCAGTATAAAAAGCACCTGTGCACAACCTCAAACAGTCACACTCCAATCTCCACTATGGTGAAGATCCAAGAGCTGTCGAAGGACATCAGACACATAATTGTAGCCCTGCACCAGTCTTGGAAGACTGAATTAGCAATTGGCAAGCAGCTTGGTGTGATGAAATCAACTGTGGGAGCAATAATAAGAAAATGGAAGACATACAAGATCACTGAGAATATCCCTCGATCTGGGGCTCCACGCAAGATCTCAACCCCATGGGGTCAAAATGATCACAACAAAGCTGAGCAAAAATCCCAGAACCACCCAAGGGGACCTAGAGAATGACCTGCATAGAGCTGGAACCACCGTAGCAAAGGCTAACACACTATGCCACCATGGACTCAGATCCTGCAGTGCCAGATGTGTCCCCCTGCTTAAGCCAGTACATGTCTGGGCCAGTCTGAAGTTGGCTAGAGAGCATTTGGTATATCCTAAAGAGTATTGGGAGAATGTCATATGGTCTGATGAAATCAAAGTAGAACTGTAAGGTAGAAACAAAACTCGTCGTGTTTGGAGGAGACAGAATGCTGAGTTACATCCAAAGAACACCGTACCTACTGTGAAGCATGGGGGTGGCAACATCATGCTTTGGGGCTGTTTCTCTGCAAAGGGACCAGGACAACTGATCCGTGTACATGAAAGAATGAATGGGGCCACGTATCATGAGATTTTGAGTGCAAACCTCCTTCCATCAGCAAGGGCATTGAAGATGAAACGAGGATGGGTTTTTCAGCATGATAATGATCCCAAGTACACCCAAAGGGCAACAAAGGAGTGGCTTCGCAAGAAGCATATGAAGGTCCTGGAGTGCCCTAGCCAGTCTCCAGATCTCAACCCCATTGAAAACCTTTGGAGGGATTTCAAAGTCCATGTTGCTCAGCGACTGGCCCAAAACATTACTGCTCTAGAGGCAATCTGCATATAGGAATGGGCCAACATACCACCAACAGTGTGTGCCAACCTTGTGAAGACTTACATAAAACATTTGACCTCTGTCATTGCCAACCAAAGATATATAACAAAATATTGAAATGAACTTTTGTTAATGACTAAATGCTTATTTTCCACCATAATTTGCAAAATAAATCTTGCCAAATCAGACAAGGTGATTTTCTCATTTTTACTCTCATAGTTGTGGTCTACCTATGATGTCAATTACAGGCCTCTCTCATCTTTTTAAGTGGGAGAACTTGCACAATTAGTGGCTGACTAAATACTTTTTTTCCCTACTGTACATGTGTATATACATAAACCAGTGTATAGATTGTACATTATAATAAAAAGAAATACAGAAGCACCATGTATATGGCGAGCTATCTGCGTATAATTACAATGTATTCAAATACATGAATATCAAATGCAGTATTAGATTGAGAAAAGGGCCTTTTCTCTATTATCCATTCATTAGATAGCATCTCTGTCATCCACGTATCTGCAGACAATTCCCAGACGCTTACACAATCACATGTCCATATGTGAGTTCATTAGCCATTAGTGGTGTGTCTCATACTGTGTCAGCTCTTGGCACTGGTGGCAGAACTGTATAGAATACATTGGCTAGGCAGGCAAAAGGTATGTCTAATTTAATCATTGTAATCAGCTGTAGGTGAATGAAAGTTGGCTCTGATCCATCCAGCTAATTTTCACAAAGTTTTTCAAATTTGTGAAGGATAACCTGGTCCACATAAGTGACAAAACCACGGCTGCATTGAATACCCACTTTTATAGTATGCAGTAGGCTGGACATAAAAGTAGATCCATGGGAAACTGGGGAGTTCTTATCACTGGTCCATGGAATTGTTACTTAGGGTATCTGCTGTAGAAAATACCCATCTTAGGTATGCCTGAACATGTCTGTTTAGTCGGTGCATCTACGATGAAGTGTGTCAGGTTGTCACTTTTTGTCCATCATGTGAAATATACTGTAGATGTCGCTGTGGCTGCCTCAGTCCATAGCAGCCCCAGAGGAGGCGAATTGTTGGCTCTGGGAGTAAACAGAGACATACCCTGGTCAGTTGTGCATTTTGCGTGTTTCCACTCTGTGACATCTTTGCTAAGCAGATAATACAGCTTATCCTGGTAATATAACAATTTGGACTCCCTTTAGGAAGCCGAAAAAAATCCCCTATTTTGATTTTATAGAGAGGGTCTAAAACCAACCTGGGCTTTATCTCTTTGCTTAAAGGGGTTGTCCGGGCTTTTCACATAATCTCAGTACATATCTGGGCTGCAAAATTATGACAATAAGTAATTTACTTTCTGTCACTAGTTTTCACGGTTTTCTAGATATTCTGAACAGAATGTTCAAGGGAGGGTGTGTTATGGCATTGAAATGAGAACTAGTCATAACCTCCTACTCTACTCCAAACATGCCCTCTATAGCAACAACCCCACCCTCCATAGCTACAGGCCCTCCTCGTCCACATGAAGAAGCCCTCATCACATAACAACAAATCCTCCCCCTCTAGCAGCCTCAGTGCAGAGAGCAGCTGCTCCTCCCCCAGACACACGCTGAGGAGGGAAAATCTTCCTGCATTCTGGGACAGGCTGCTCCCATCAGTATTTGTGTCATTAGAGACACAGTGCTCACACATACACTGCACCAAATCTGCTGCTGTGTGAAGACATCAGTGACACAGAGCTGTCTCAATCACACAGCAGAGGCTTTGTCACACAACAGATTACATCAGTGACTGCCATCCCCTGTGCAGATTAGAAGCTGCAGACCCCCATCACTGGCCATCACCAGTCTGTTATCATTGCTGCCAGCATCCTGGGACAGTGAGGGAAAGAATTACTGATAATGAGTTATGTATTTTATTCATGGAGTGGCCCAGAATGCAGGACAATTTTCCCTCCTCACTGGTTTCACTTTCCATAGAACACTGTTCAGCATGTGTCTATGGGAGGAGCAGCTGGTCTCTGCACTGAGGCTGCTAGAGGGGGAGGTGTTGTGAGTTCTTTTTCTCATCTACCAGTTGTGAGTTCTCCTTCCAGGCTCCCTCTGGTGGTAACAAGAGGTAGTGAGCCTGATTTAATCAGTAGAGATCTGGCACCTGATAATGAGGATGACAATTGGACCTCGGGAATCTCAGACTGGATTTAAGACAGCCGACGCCCTACTCTGGTGCTGGTGATTCCTTCTGCTTGTCAGGTCTTGGTTCTCAGCTCTGTTCCAGTCAGCTCAAGCTAAGTTTCTCTGCTAATGTTCACACTTGATTTTGTTGCTCTATTCAGTTTTTTGTGTGGTCAGCCAGGCCCAGTTGGGGCTATGCTGAATTTCCACTCTTATTTATCTGTATTTGCCAATTTGCTTTTTGTCCCTTATTAGATTGGCCTCTTTTTGCTCTGTCTCAGAATATTTCAGAGTGCTGATATAGTGGGAGAAGTCTAGTGACTTCAGGGTTAATATTGCTATCAGAAGTGTTGGACATTATTTTGTAGGGTTTTGGGCAGATTGCAGACAGTGTCTTTCCTTTCCTCTCCTTTCTAGTTAGTTTGGGCCCCATCATTTGCTCAGCCTATTTTCCTGCCTGTGTTTGTGTTTTCATCTTGCTTCACCGTCAATACATGTGTGGGGGCTGTCTATTCCTTTGGGGTCTGCTCTGGGGCAGTTAGTTTTCCCCTTTTCTTGCTTTAGGCTTATTTAGTCCTCCGGCCGTGATGAGGCGTCTAGGTTTATCGTAGGTACGCTCCACGGCTGCTGCTAGTTGTGTGGTTAGGATCAGGGACCTGCAATCTGCATAGCTACCAACCTCTCTGGTTTTTCTGGGCTTAGCATGTTTAGGTTTTTTCCTCCTCGGTGACCCATTCATAACAGAATCACCAGCCATACCGCAGATTCTAGGGAACACAAAAGCAGGAAAAAGTTGTTAAAAAAAAGTGTCAGAATTTTTTTTTTATTTGTATTTTTTCCTCTTTTTCTCTGGGGCCGTAGGAGGATTTTTTTTCCCTAATGGAGATTAAGCAATTGTCTGATCGTGTGGAGCAACTTTCTGCTGAAGTGCAGGGAATTTCCACCTACCTCATTCAGTCACATGCTGCTGAACCTAAGATCCCTACTCCTGATGTGTTTTCTGGGGCTGGGTCTAAATTTCTGAATTTTAATTTGAGTAATTGTAAATTATTTCTTGCCTTGACGCCTAACCCATCGGGGAGCTCTGCGCAGCAGGTTAAAATTGTCATCTCCTTGCTGCGCGGCGATCCCCAGGATTGGGCTTTTTCTCTGACACCTGAAAATCCTATTCTGACTAATGTGGATGCATTTTTTCAAGCCTTGGGTTTGTTGTATAATGAACCTAATGCTGTTGATCAAGCTGAGAGAACCCTGTTGGCATTAAACCAGGGTCAGGATTCTGCAGTTACACTGTCAAAAATTCCGAAAGTGGGCCTTACTACATGGAATGATAGTGCTTTGGCAGCTCTCTTTCAGAAGGGTTTATCAGAGACCGTAAAAGATGTTATGGTGGGATTTCCTGTTCCCTCTGGTCTGGATGATTCCATGTCATTTGCCATTCAAGTTGATCGGCGTTTACGTGAACGTAAATCTACACGGGAGGCTCTGCCACCTTTTGAACAAATGTCTGAACCTATGCAATGTGATGGGGCTTTGTCTAGGGCGCAACGTCAGGAGTTTAGAAGGCGTATTAAGCTGTGTTTTTTCTGTGGAGATGCCTCTCATACTATTTCTGTCTGCCCTAAACGAGAGAAACGTTTTGCACACACATTTGCTGTCGGTAGTGTACAACCTAAGTTCTTTTTGGCAATTACTCTGCTCCTTATCCACGTTTTCCACTAAGGCTTTTGTGGATTCAGGAGCAGCGTTGAATCTGATGGATTTGGACTTTGCTAAACATTGTGGTTTTTTCATGATGCCTCTGCGGATGCCTATTCCTTTGAGGGGTATTGATGCTACTCCTTTGGCAGAGAATAAACCTCAGTTTTGGACCCAGGTGATAATGCGAGTTACCCCAGACCACCAAAAAAATTGTAAATTTTTGGTGCTGCATAATTTGCATGATACTGTTGTTCTGGGTTTTCCCTGGTTGCAAACTCATAATCCAGTTTTGGATTGGAAATCTGTGTCTGTGGTGAGTTGGGGTTGTCAGTGTGTTCTTAGGGACGCTCCTGTTTTCTCCACCTCTCCTCAGTCTCATGATATTCCTGATTATCTGGCCGATTTTTCTGATGTATTTAGTGAGAGTAAGTCTGCATCTTTGCCTACTCATAGGAGTTATGACTGTGCAATTGAGTTGATGCCTGGGTGTAAATTTCCCAAGGGTCGGCTTTTCAACTTATCAGTACCCGAACATGATGCTATGCGATCCTATATTAAGGAGTCGCTGGAGAAGGGTCATATTAGACCATCCTCGTCACCTTTAGGTGCTGGGGGTTTTTTTGTGGCCAAGAAAGATGGTTCATTAAGACCGTGTATTGATTATCATTCCCTTAACAAGATGACGGTTAAATATCAGTACCCGTTACCTCTGATGTCTGATTTATTCTCCAGAGTTAAGAGTGCCTGCTGGTTTACAAAGCTTGACCTCAGGGGGGCGTATAATCTTATTCGCATCAAGCACGGGGATGAATGGAAGACGGCGTTTAATACTCCGGAGGGACATTTTGAGTACCTGGTGATGCCTTTTGGGCTCACTAATGCCCCTTCTGTCTTCCAGTCCTTTATGAATGATATTTTCTGTGACTTTGTGGATAAGTTTTTGATCATCTATCTGGATGATATTTTAATCTTTTCTAGTGATTGGGATTCTCATGTGGAACACGTCCGGACTGTGTTCCGGATTTTGAGGTAGAATTCCCTGTTTGTTAAGGGATCGAAATGCCTTTTTGGTGTACAGAGGATTTCATTTTTGGGATTTATCTTGTCTCCATCGACTATTGAAATGGACCCGGCCAAGGTACAGGCCATTTATGATTGGGTTCAGCCTACTTCTTTGAAGGCCCTCCAAAAGTTTTTGGGTTTTGCTAATTTCTACCGTAAATTTATAGGTAATTTTTCTTGCATTGTCAAACCACTGACTGATCTGACCAAGAAGGGAGCTGATGTGCTGAATTGGTCTCCTGAGGCTGTCTCAGCATTTCAGGAGCTTAAACGGAGATTTACTTCAGCTCCGGTTTTACGGCAACCTGATGTCTCACTTCCATTTCAGGTGGAGGTATATGCTTCTGAGATTGGTGCAGGAGCTGTTTTGTCCCAAAAAGACACTGTGACTTCTAAGATGAATCCCTGTGCCTTCTTTTCTCGAAACTTCTCCCCATCTGAACGCAACTATGACGTGGGGAATCGGGAATTGTTGGCCATGAAATGGGCGTTTGAGGAGTGGAGACATTGGTTGGAGGGAGCTAGACATCAAGTTGTGGTCCTCACCGCTCACAAGAATTTGATTTATCTGGAGTCGGCCAAACGCTTGAATCCTAGACAGGCTAGATGGGTCTTGCTTTTCACGTGTTTTAATTTTGTGGTCTCTTTTCTTCCGGGCACTAAGAATGTTAAGGCAGACGCCCTTTCTAGGAGTTTCTTTGCCGATTCTCTTAATGTTACCGAGCCAACTACCATCCTAGGTGAGGTGGTAGTTCTTTCTGACATTGCGCCCGATTGGAGACGCGCCCTGGAGGAATTTCAGGAGGATAAACCTGAGCATTGCCCTATGGGAAAATTTTATGTTCCTGACCAGTGGAGAAAGAGAGTGATGTCTGAAATTTATTGCTCCGCATTGGCTGGTCATCCAGGTATTTTTGGTACCAGAGATTTGGTGAGTCGGTCCTTTTGGTGGCCTGCCTTATCTCGTGATGTTAGGAATTTTGTACAGTCCTGTGGGACTTGTTCTTGGTCTAAACTCTGTTCTCATTCTAGTGGGTTGCTGATGCCCCTGCCGGTGCCCAAGAGGCCATGGACCCATATCTCAATGGATTTTATTTTTGATCTTCCTGTCTCTCAGAGAATGACTGTTATCTGGGTGATTTGTGATAGATTTTCGAAGATGGTCCATCTTGTACCACTCCCAAAGTTGCCATCTTCCGCTAAGTTTGTGCCCTTGTTTTTACAACAGGTGGTTTGGTTACATGGGATTCCTGGGAACATTGTGTCCGACAGGGGAGTTCAGTTTGTTTCCAGATTCTGGAAAGCCTTTTGTTCCAGTCTGGGAATTCAGTTATCCTTCTCCTCCGCGTTTCATCCCCAGACCAATGGACAGACTGAGAGAACAAACTAGACCTTGGAGTCTTATTTAAGCTGTTTTATATCTGCTGATCAGGATGATTGGGTCTCATTTTTGCCCTTGGCCAAATTCGCGCTGAACAATAGAGCTTGTTCTGCCACTTTGATCTCACCCTTTTTCTGTAATTTTAGGTTTCATCCTCGATTCTCTTCGGGGCAAGTGGAATCTTCGTCCTGCCCAGGTGTGGACACTGTGGTTGAGAGAATGCAGCAGATATGGGACCAAGTGGTGGATAAGTTGTCACTCTCTCAGGAAAAGGCCCAGCAATTTTCCAACCGGCATAGGACCATTGGTCCCCGGTTTAAAGTGGGTGATATGGTTTGGTTGTCGTCTAAGAATATTCCTATGAAGGTTGCATCTCCAAAATTTAAGCCAAGATTTATTGGACCTTATAAGGTTTTGGAGAGTCTTAATCCTGTTTCTTTTCGATTGGCTCTTCCAGTTACGTTCAAGATCCATAACGTATTTCACAAATCCCTGTTGAAGAGGTTTGTTGAGCCAGTGGTTCCAGTGGCAGCACCTCCTGACTAGATTGGTTCGTGCTTTTCACTGGGCCCATTCTGATCGGCCTGGTGGCGTGGATGAGGGTTCGGTGACCCCCTCCTCAAGGGGGGGTACTGTTGTGAGTTCATTTTCTGGTCTACCAGTTGTGAGTTCTCCTTCCAGGCTCCCTCTGGTGGTAACAGGAGGAACTGAGGCTGATTTAATCAGTAGAGATCTGCCACCTGATAATGAGAATGGCGATTGGACCTCAGGAATCTCAGATTGGATTTAAGACAGCCGACGCCGTACTCTGGTGCTGGTGATTCCTTCTGCTTGTCAGGTCTTGGTTCTCAGCTCTGTTCCAGTCAGCTCAAGCTAAGTTTCTCTGCTAATGTTCACACTTGATTTTGTTGTTCTATTCAGTTTTTTTGTGTGGTCTGCCAGCCCCGGCTGGGGCTGTGCTGAATTTCCACTTTTAGTTATCTGTATTTGCCAATTTGCTTTTTGTCCCTTATTAGATTTGCCTCTTTTTGCTCTGTCTCAGAATATTTCAGAGTGCTGATATAGTGGGAGAAGTCTATTGACTTCAGGGTTAATTTTGCTATCAGAAGTGTTGGACATTATTTTGTAGGGTTTTGGGCAGATTGCAGACAGTGTCTTTCCTTTCCTCTCCTTTCTCGTTAGTTTGGGCCCCATCGTTTGCTCAGCCAATTTTCCTGCCTGTGTTTGTGTTTTCATCTTGTTTCACCATCAATACATGTGTGGGGGCTGTCTATTCCTTTGGGGTCTGCTCTGGGGCAGTTAGTTTTCCCCTTTTCTTGCTTTAGGCTTATTTAGTCCTCCGGCCGTGATGAGGCGTCTAGGTTTATCGTAGGTATGCTCCACTTCTGCTGCTAGTTGTGTGGTTAGGATCAGGGATCTGCAATCTGCATAGTTACCATCCTCACTGTTTTTTCTGGGCTTAGCATGTTTAGGTTTTTTCCTCCTCGGTGACCCATTCATAACAGGGAGGATTTGTTACTGTGTGATGAGGGCTTCTTCATGTGGACGGGGAGGGCCTGTAGCTATGGACGGTGGGGTTGTTGCTATAGAGGGCAATTTTGGAGTAGAGTAGCAGGTTACAACTAGTTCTCATTTCAATGCCTTAACACCCCCCCTCTTGGACGTTCTGTTCTGAATATCTAGAAAACCTTGAAAACTAGTGACAGAAAGTAAATTACTTATTTTCATAATTCTGCAGCCCAGATATGTACTGAGATTATGTGAAAAGCCCGGACAATCCCTTTAATGGCAACAATTTGCCTGTCATCCAAAACATTAAAGAAAACTGTTTGACATGCTCAACAGTGCAACTGAGGGACCTGTTTGTTCGCTTTAATCATTTGCCTTGCATGAATGGAAAGAATGATGGCAATATGAATAATTAATGCTGTGTCCTGTCGCTACTCGATTGGGGTCATTTTTTTCAGTAGGATGTGGAGGATGTGTAGGAAAAGAGATATAACTGCCACATAGCAGTGAAAACAGACCTACAGTATCTCTGAATCGCACAGATGTCACCACCAGTCCTACTTGGCTTAGTGCATCAATACAATTAAAAACACTCACCCAGTGGGCCATGAAGTTCATGTATTGTCACTGCTAATAGTTTCTTCTAAAAGTGTGATGGGTGTGTCAGGTGTTACAGACAGTCATTCTGGATCCGGCTGTAGAAGGTCATTGCGCGTGGCTCTGCAGGCACCTTCTGGATCTGGCATCTCTGCAGTGGAGTGATCTCCTCCTCCCTCTAGGACCTAACAGTGATCTCAACCATCTGCTACTGATTAACACACTCATTTTTCTGTCACCTAGGCCCCATCCTCAAGTAATACCTAGTCATTTTCATTATCACAATCATTGTCATTTACCACCATTACTTGCCATATTCTTGTACTTTTTCTCCTTGAAAATAGACGACTGCTCGCTGCTTCGACTTGTGTGCTAACTAAGCTCGCATCTGGTCAAGTTGCTGGTGATCCAGTCAATGGCTGCCATTCAAGAAATTTTGGTGTGTACTCAGCCAGTCTGTAAAATACCAAGATTATATTATTTCTTGCAGAAAGGGGTGCTTGCTCTCTGCCCTCAATAGAACATAGGCTGCTCTCGTGATTTGTCTTTAAGCTCAAAAATGCACTGCACTACATGATATCCGAAAAAATAACTATTACAATGAGAAAAAGAGGGAGTTTCATACACCACTTTATGAATTTTTTGAGCGGCACCATCTCATCTGGGCCAGCTGAAAAAGTTTCATCAACTTTGAATTACCGTATTTTCCGCTTTGTAAGACACACTTTTTTCCCCCCAAACTTGGGAGGAAAATGGGGGTACGTCTTACAGAGGATATACATTACCGGGTGTAGGCCGCAGGGGTGTCCGGCTGTCCATCGGCGCTGTGGGTGTCTCCAGGTGCCCAGCCGTGTCTCAATGTGCCCAGCGGTGTCTCCAGTTCCAATCCCGGGGCTCTGCCGACATTTTTCGACAGGCCAGAGCCCGGGGCTCCCTCTCGGTTCCCTCTGTTTTGGCTCCGGCAATATGGTGGTCGCCGTTGGGGGCGGCGCATGCGCTGATGGTGATCTCGGGACTGAGATCTCGAGAGATGATATTTCAGCACTGAGATCTCATCTCTTGAGATCTATCCCGAAATCGCCATCAGCGCATGCGCCGCCCCCGGCAGCGGCCGCCATATTGCCGGAGCCAAAACAGAGGGAACCGAGAGGGAGCCCCGGGGCTCTGGCCTGTCGCAAAATGTTGGCAGAACCCCAGAATTGGAACCGGAGACACCGCTGGGCACGTGGAGACACGGCTGGGCACCCGGAGACACGCACAGCGCCAATGGACACCCGGCAAATGTAGGCAGAGCCCCGGGCTGCTGCACAGGCCCCCTGGCAGCAGTACAGCCCCCCTAGCAGCAGCGCAAGCTCCCCTGGTAGCAGCACAGACCCCTGGCAGCAGCACGAGCCCCCCTGGTAGCAGCATGAGCCCCCCTGGTAGCAGCATGAGCCCCCCTGGCAGCAGCACAGACCCCCCTGGCAGCAGTACAGCCCCCCTGGTAGCAGCACAGACCCCTGGTAGCAGCACAAGCCCCCCTGGAAGCAGCACAGACCCCTGGTAGCAGCACAAGCCCCCCTGGTAGCAGCACGAGCCCCCCTGGCAGCACGCTGCACATCAGAGCACCCTCTCATCCCTTCCTGCAGCCTGCAGTATCACCCCACTCCTGCCTCCTCCAGCAGCGACGCTGAGACCCTGCTTCACCGCAGCCACCATCCCCAGTAAGCAATAAGACACCTGGATTATAAGAGGCACCACCATTTTATTTAAAAAAAACGTTTTTTCCTATCTTTCTCCTCAATATTTGTGGTGCGTCTTATAATCTGGAGCTTCTTATAAAGCGAAAAATATGGTAGGTATCTTTCCAATTCCAGGTGCTGGTTAGTTCACACTGATTCCACACTGACTTTATTATTTTCAGTTGTGCAAGGTAGAGTGCTGCTAAGCCAGTTTACAGCTTGTAGATAATGGGAAATAAAAGACATAAAGCAGCAACTTTCAAGCTAACTGGCTTCACATCAACTGCAGCTGGGCATTGTTATGATTGACAATGCCAGAAACATTCTGGTTGTCTTACAATCAAAGTAACTCATGCTCCCTGCATGCTACACATCCTGAATTTTATTATGCAACAGGTGGTGGATGTGGAAAGGAACGCAGGTTTGCCACAGTGTCATGCCCGCCATGTCCGTTATGCCTGTCATGTCCATTATGCCTGTCATGCCCGCCATGTCTGTTATGCCATATGACACCTGGAGTGGTGTGCACGTGCACTGAATTCTCATGCCCGTTATGTCTTATGCTGCAAGATGCCTGGAGCAGTGTGCACGCGCGCCTTACCTCATGGCTGCACGCCATTGCTAGGTAACCATCCGTCTCTGCTCTGACTCTGCAATCCTCTATGTATTCCTGGAGCCCCTGATCATGTGACCTTTCCTATGTTCCAGCACTGTCTGATTCTGCAATCCTCTATGTATTCCTGGAGCCCCTGATCATGTGACCTTCTCTATGGTTCAGCCCAATTTGATCTAGCAATGCTCTCTATGATCCTGGAGGATCTGAACCGGAAGTCCTTCCCTGATCCTGACCCGAAACTGCAGGTGCTATGGTGCTATATCAGACCGCCCCTTCCTATGGTCGGTGCCTGAGTATCGTGTTGCTTCCGTGCATGGCTGCTTGGTCTGCTCGGTCGCTCCCTGTAATCTGTGCCCCTGCACTCTGCCCTGTAGTGCTTCTCTGCAGATGCTCTGTGCTTGTATTCTGCCTCTTGTCTCGTGCCATGTCTTGTGTTGTCTTTTGTGCCATGTTTGTCCTTGTTATTCTTAGACTTGTAGTCCTTCCTGTGTTCTCTGCCTTAGCCAGTTTTGCTATGTCTCACCTTAGCTATTCTTTGACTTGTAGTCCTTCCTCTTTTCTCTGCCTTGCCTGTTTCGCCATGTCTGGCCTTTGCTATTC
The DNA here is from genome assembly GCF_039654945.1 of Dendrobates tinctorius. Lineage (NCBI taxonomy): Eukaryota > Metazoa > Chordata > Amphibia > Anura > Dendrobatidae > Dendrobates > Dendrobates tinctorius. The sequence goes on along the minus strand of NW_027361732.1, from coordinate 64,931,312 downwards.
TGAGCCTTGTAGTACGTCCACGTTCTCTGTCTCTGCCTGGTTTTCTGTACTCTGTCCTTTGTGCTCTCTTGCACATTCCATGTCTAGTCTCAAGGTTCTCCCTTGACCCGGCTCTGGGCTTCGGCCTACGCTCTGCTGCTAGCTCTGTTCTCGCTCTGACCTGGCTCTGTGTTTCTGCCTACGTTCCACTCATTGTTCTGTACCCTGCCTAGCTTTGCCTTGTTTCTTGCTTTGCCTTGCCTTGTTTCTTCGTGTGCCTTTTGCATGTGCCTGGCCTTCCTAGCCTCCTGCTTGTGCCTCAGCCGTGCCCGCCCTAGCCATGCCCGCCTGCTTGTGCCACAGCCATGCTCGTTCGTCAGTGACAGCTGTGTTGCCTGCTATGCCCCAGTCGGGTTCGCTGGAGTCTTACCCGCCTGTTTGTGCTGCAGCCCGTCCAGCTAGCCAGTGTCCCAGCCGTGCTCTCTGTGCTTCCTTGCACTCATGCTGTCTCTGCACTGTGCTCTCCGTGCTTTTCTTAGCACGAGCAGGCCCTCGCCTGCCCCATGGCATACTTCCCCGTGCTTCTGTAAAAGTACACGCAGGTCTAGCCATGTACCCTGTCGTGCTCTCTAGCACGTACAGGTCCTAGTCTTTTCCCTGAGCCTGGCGTGCCTCTCTGCACACGCAGGACTCTGCCTTGAACCCTGACCCTGGTGTGCCCTCTGCACGAGCAGGACTCTGCTTCTGACCCTGGCGTGCCCTCTGCATGTGCAGGACTCTGCCTTGAACCTTGACTCTGGCGTGCCTTCTGCATGCGCAGGACTCTGCCTTGTACCCTGACCCTGGCGTGCTCCTCTGCACACGCAGGACTCTGCCTTGAACCTGACCCTGAATATAGAAACTTGGCACACACAGTATGTATGATTTCCAGTGAAAAAATGATTTTTAATATACAGTACATACAGTATAGACGCTTCGGTCACATTGACCTTCATCACAGTACTGCAAAAAATAATAATTGAAATAATCAAAATAACAGAAGTATATACAATAATCAGAGTATCTGGGATACAAAGAAGGTGGCAGATTATGTCAGTAACATATCAGACATTAGTAGCACTTACATGATTATATTTAAAAAAAGAGCATTTTTGCCCAAAAACCAAGATAATAATACCAATAGGATGAATCATTCCCTAGAACGCATACCTGGGGCCTCGCAGGCCCGCCCTGTTAATTGTTTTCTATTTTCTGCAAGATTACTTTAGTTAGAATTTTGAAACTCTAGGTATTCCTCAGGTATATAGTTGTTTGTTATTTCCAGTTGTTCATTTATTTTTATGTTACAGGCATTTCGGTATAACAGCTCTTTTTGTGAATACCCCATATTCACATACCTGGGGCCTTTTAGGCCCGTACTAGGTTTACATGTGATCCTAAGTCTTTTTGTTTTCACTGTTGCTGGGGAAGACTTTGACTCAGTATTTATGACTCTGCTGTTGCTATGAAGAGTGTGAATTCTGCCTGACTACATGGTCATGTGATCTTGGGAAGGAGGCTCCCTCACAACGTCATGCGTCTCTGACATCATCATAGGTCCTGAACACTGTTCATTGTGTGCTACTTGCTGAAGAGACTTTGGAGGAAGGAGTCAACTTTCTTGTTTCTTGAATAAGAAACTTTCTGAGTTCCAAAAATCCAAAAGCTTCTACTGCACCTAAAAGAAAGTGGTGACCTGCTGAAGGTGAGAGGAGGGGTCTGCACTTTACCCTTAGCACACACTCTAACAAAGAGTGTACAACCCTGATTGTAATCTTTTTTTTTTTCATTTTAGTTTACTGACTTCTAAGGTTACAATGGCACAGTCTACATCCAGGGGTTTGACTTTCCAAGAAATCGAAGCAATCATTTTTTATAGTGATGAAGACAGTGAACTTTCTTTGTCTGATGAAGAGTACATGCCACCAGCTAATGCCTCTTCTTCATCGTCCAGTGATTCTTCAGATGATGAAGAAGTAATGGATCCAGCAGAACATACAAATAGAACATCCAAAACTAATGTTTTTTGGAACAGTACTGCTGAGGTTCTTGGACGAACCCCATCACATAATATTGTAAGAGTTGCTCAAGGAACTGTAGGAATTCCACAATTCTTGTCCAAAAGAGATATGTTCTGTAAATTTTTTTCAGTTGATATTGTAGATGAGGTAGTTTTGTGTACTAACTCAGAAGGAAAATGTATCGCTTCAGGAAGAAAAAAAACAGGGAAAAATATAACAAAAGAGGAACTGTATGCTTATATTGACCTTACTCTTCTGGCAGGGAGTACAAAATCATACGATGATCCTATCAGAGAACTCTTTATGAACCCTTTTTCAGATCCACATTACAAAGCTACAATGTCAGTCAATAGATTTGAGGATATTCGGAGAAGCCTTCGTTTTGATGACAAGAGAACTCGTCCTGTCAGGTTGGAAACAGATAAATAAGCCCCCATTAGCTACATCTGGAATCTTTTTATCAAGAACTGTACTAAGCATTACCATTCTAGTGACAATGTGACAGTGGATGAGCAACTTCTTGCATTTAGGGGACGTTGCAATTTCATTCAGTATATGCCCAGCAAACCTGCTAAATATGGTATTAAAATTTTCTGGATGTCTGATTCTACAAGCTATTATGGAATTAATGGTCTGATTTACTGTGGCAAAGATGTTGATGCTTCAGTCCAGAAAGAGCTATGTTCTGACGTAGTAAAAACACTTGCAAAACCAATTTTCTATTCTGGAAAAAATATAACAATGGATAACTACTTCACCAATCTTGAACTGAGCAATTTTTTGCTTCAGAAACATCTTACACTTGTTGGTACAATGAAGCAAAACCGCAGAGAAATTCCTCCAATCATGAAGCACAATCAACATCGACAACTTTATGATAGTGTATTTGGTTTCTGCAATCAAGCGACAATGGTGTCTTATAAAGCTAAGAAAGAAAAATCTGTGATATTACTGAGTACAATTAACCATGATGGAAGTATAGACACCAACAACAGGAAACAGAAACCCAAAATCATCTTGCATTATAATAAAACCAAAGGAGGAGTGGACAAGATGGACAAAATGATTGGAGAGTATACGTGCAAGAGGCAGACAAAACCTTGGCCTGTAGTTCTTTTTTATAATATGCTAGATGTGTCAGCCCTCAATAAAGGACAAAGGAAAGGACAAGAGATGTCTATACTTGGCAGAACTTTGCTATGAACTTTTAATGCCTAACATGATGGAGAGAAGCAGAACAACATGCTTACAAAGGCAAACAACAGAAGCTATGATCCGATGTGGTATACGTTTTCAGGAACATCCAGCAAAGAAGGACAGGAAATCCGAGCTTGTCTGTACTACTTGTGGACAAATTGTCTGCAAGGAGCATTCTTCCGAACAGATAACGTGTGAAAGTTGTTGCGGTCATTAGTAAAGTAGAAAAGGAACCTTTGAAAAGAGATATTCCTGCAGCATGTTTACTGCAACTTTTATATAAAAAACTTTTAGACAAAAAAACATTATAATAAAGAGTTATATCGAATGCGTATATTGGGCTTTTTAAGCCCGTTCAGTTACTCTTTTGTTTTTTTTTGCACATAGTAATGTTTTGAATTATTCACATCTTAGGCTGTGTTCCCACTGGTGCTGGGGTCTGCCAGGAGGTGATCCGTAATGGATCTGATCTCTTAGTAACTCCAGTTAAGGCTGCTGGAATGCCGGGATTCTGCCAGCCTTAGCTGGGGTCACCAGGAGGTCAGATCCATTACAGATCTCCTCCTGGCAGACACCAGTGCTAGTGTGAATGCATCCTTACTTTGCAATTTTCAAATAAACTGTGAAAATTATTTTTGTTTGAGTTATTCCATGTTATTTGCACACGGGTCTAAAAGGCCCCAGGTATGTGAAAGTGTAGATTTTTATGGTCATGCATTCTAGGGCTAAATGCAGAGTAAACATACCTATGTATTGTACTGCTGTCATTTGCATAATGCTCAAAAGAGGGAGAGCCAAAAGGTAAGTGGTCCTGTGTGGTGAGAAATAAAAATCTCCTATTGTATGCCATTAACTATAGTACAATGTGAGAGGTGACAGGAGGAGTTAAAGAGCACATGCCCCTCGGGAGTAGGGACAAAAGGCAAAGCTTTGCAGAGTCTGTGGAATCAAAATGGAAAATGCTCCTTGTTAGCAGACAGAGCAAAGAGGCAGAGTGTCCTACAGCGGTGGGGGAGGGGTAGGAGTGAGGCGCTTACCAGTCCGGTCAGTATGCAGCATGTAGGGCAATGACACGGCATCCACCGCGGGTCAGAGGAGCCCTTTCCAATGTCTGCTGCTTCTATAAATAGGGGCCAAGATGGCGGCCAAAGAGGAAGTATGAGACATTGCTGTGCACTCCTAATGCGATCCCCAGGCAGGAGGGAGTGGGAGGTCTCAGTGATGACGTCACTGTGCATTCCAGAAGTGCTGTGAACATTTCACTAACAGGAAGTGTCCTGTGTAGCAGAGAAAAGTATCCCCATACTAACGTTCTTGAAAGGGAAAAAAAAAAAGCATATCATGTGAATAGTGGTGAATCCTGTGCATGTTAGAACGGCTGTGAATGATCCAGACGGCTCTATATTACACTTTGGGGATGTGGTGGTTCAGTGAAGAGCAAGTAATTAGAAATCTCCGTGAGGTCTACGTATATTTAGTGCTGTAAATTCTGAAAAAGGAAGAAAGTATTAGATGTAGAAAGAATAAGATATACAGCATCACATCATATATCTCTTGATAATTCAAAACAGAAATGATTGGATGTCATAATCCCTATTTAACCCTTTAGGGGTCAATGTCTGGACCTCATGAATCCAAAAATCCTCACTTTTTTAGAAAATTAATGTGATTACCACCTCTGCGTGGCACATTCACCTGCTCAATTACTTGATATCTAAATTGGGCTATAGTATGGCCCACTGTGACAAAGTGATGAGGTACTGGCAGTAAAAGGTTCTTACATCTAATCGTGGACTTATGTTTTGAAATACGATCCTTGATCGGTTGGGTCGTTTCACCCACGTACATCAAATCACAAGGACACTTAATCAAATATATCACGTATGAAGTGTTGCATGTGAAATATCTCTTTATATGATACCTTTTACCAGTTTGTGGGTGAAAAAAAGAACTTGCCTTTTAACACATTGTTGCACTGAGTGCATTGCAAGCATGGGAATGTGCCATATTTTGGATTCTGCAAAAAACGTTGATTCAGTGCTGGACGGGAGGGTCCAACGTCAGCCTTCACGAGAAGGTCCCTAAAATTACGTGGTCTTCTAAAACATGGAAGGAACGGTTCCTTGAACTCTTTGATATTAGGATGAGCTGTGTTGAGGAGATGCCAGTGGCGGCGTATACTTCTATGGATCCGGTATGCTAAGGGGTGGTATTCATGGACAAAAGGGATACGATCCCTTGTTCTGATATTGGAAGTGTTAGATGTAGTGGAGAGGGCCAATGTATGTTGGGGATAACCCCTCTCTACAAATTTAACTTGCATTTCTTGCATGCGTTTCTCTTTCGTAGTCTGATTAGACACAATTCTATTCACTCTGGTCAATTGTGTTTTTGGTATGGAATTCTTCATTTTTGTAGGATGAAAGCTAGTGTAATGTAGGAGGCTATTCCGATCGGTGGGTTTTACGTATAGGTCTGTGGATAGATTACCCATGTCGTCTTTGATAACAAGGGTGTCCAAAAAGTTCATTTTGTCCATACTATGTGACATTGTGAAAGCAAGACCAGGCCAGGATGTTACTGGTAGAACGTATTGAGTGTGGCCATGGAACCATTCCAAATACAGAAAATATCATCGATATACCTCTTCCACATCACACAATGTGAGCGGAAGAGGTTTATAGCTGTGCTTATCGGTTTTGTGTTAGAAGGTTGAACCTGACCCTGGCGTGTCCCTCTGCACGCGCAGGACTCTGCCTTGAACCTGACCCTGGCGTGCCCCTTGGCACGCGCAGGACTCTGCCTGGTACCTTGTGCCTTGGCGTGTCTCTACACATGCACCCTGTCTTGTATGTTGAACTTTGAACCCTGGTGTGTCCCCTACACACGCACCTTGCCTTGCACCTTGCTTTGAACCATGGCGTGTCCCCTACACACGCACCTTGCCTTGCACCTTGCTCTGGACCCTGGTGTACCCCTAGCACGCACCCTGCCTGGAATCTTGCCTTGGACCTCGGCGTGTTCACTAACATGCACCATGTCTGGAGATCTGTCGTGCCTCCTTGCCTGAACCCTGGTTTGCCTTCCAGATGCCCGGAACCTGCCGATCGCTGCCAGAGATCGTAAACGTGATGAGTGTGGCCTGATGTCCGGAGCTGATGTCCGCAGGTGGATGCCCTGTTCCTGTCGATTGTTGCCAGTTGTCCGGAGTCCGATGCCATTGAGCCCTTGCCTGTACCCAGGCATGACACCTGGCACATACCATGCTATGGACCTTGGCATGCCCTCGCACGCACCTTGCTGTGTTTTGCTTTTCATGTTTTTGCACTGAATGTTATCCTAAATTTGTCTTAATGAAGATACCTTGAACTTACGTCTTGTCTTGTCCTGTTTCCTGCACTCGTACCTAGTGTCAACTTGGTCTTGCCCCTGACACTCCCTGTATAGTGGATGGTTCCTCACAAGGTCAGCTCACCCTAGGTGGGTGGGTGCCATGACCCAGAGGGTCCACTCTAAAGAAAAAGTCGACTCAGCGTAAGCTGACCTCGTTACACACAGGCAGTGGACGAGGCTGACAGAATGAAAATGATGATGGTAATGCTGGCTTTGACAATCAACTATCACAGTGGAGTGATGAAAGTGAACATTGCCCTTAGAAATACTGGCGAGCATGACAAGCTTTATGTTGGAATGCTTGTGGGATGGTTGTTGCATTATTACTATAAAGCAAAGGAATGACTATTAAGTAGCCATTCTGTCAGAACTGCACTATACAAGCAAAATGGGGGAAAAATTAGCTTATGAAAGGGAGTCATAATTAACTTACTGTATTAAATAGATAAGCTGTGTTAACTGCTGTGCAAGGCTTTTGTCTAAAGGACACCTGCAACTCACAGGATTGACTAGCAGACTACTCTGTGATCCCTGTAGACCAAATGTTTCACTACCTGTGCCAGTTTGAGGGCTGCAAGAAGTTACTGAAGCAGTAGCAGCAACATCTGCAGTTTATTTGATTTAAAGGGTCAAATTTTGTTTTTTATTTGCTATTGCAACATTCTGATGTTCTTCAGCAGAGATGATTAGTCAGGTTTAGTCATATCTAGACCATTTCCAAAGTCAGGCAGATACTTAAGCCCTGATCCCATGGACTTCTGGATCATCAGATTGGATCGGTGGCCAGAACTGGATCAGTTTGCTATGGTGGTACTGTCTTGTCTAGTCTCAAGTGTAAAGTCAGAGGAAGTATTCAGCATAGTCAGTATAAACCCAAGCAAACCCGGTTATCCACTACAGACATGTAAAAGCTTAAATCTTGCAACATCATCATGAGCTCACTGTGGAGGCACCATCCTTTCTGATGAAATGTACCTGGGCAATGGCGACTTCTGTGATCTGTTAATCAATGACAGGAGGCCATCAGTGGGCGGCAAAGTACAGCAGAGTTCACGAGTGAAGTGCCCACCACAAAACTCTTGATCATAAAATTTCAAAATAGACTTCTCAATAATAAATCTCTACATGAATGGTATTAATATAACAAGCTTTTAGGGGGCTTTACACTTATACCTTTAGTTAGTGGTCGAATATTCTGCTGTAAGGTCTTCTTTTTAATCCGTTTTTTCCTTGCTCTCTCTTGTGTGACATGCACATAAATAAGCTGCCATAAACCACAAGCCCATATACTAGGAGGCGCCTGTCTGTATCCTGTTCATTTAGACACTGTTCACATGTTCAGGTTTTAAATACATTAGATAGGGACTGCTCCGTGAACCGTGAAGGGTTACCGTGATATAGTGGAGCAGCTTGGCATATATTTTTTGCAAAAAGCGTATCGACTAAATACCCTGTATTTGTTATCCAGCACTTGCTGATTTCTGCCATATTTTTTACTGCAGAGTATTTTTGCAAATTTGTCATTTTGTGTTTTCTTGTTGTATTTCAGCCACTGGGTGGCGTGAGCACTGTCTGACCGACTTGTTCACATTTTGTGCATGTCACATATGTTTTTAATCCATTTTTTCCTTGCTCAGCATGGTTTGGGAGACCCCACCCCTCTCTTGTGTGACATGCACATAAATGAGCTGCCATAAACCACAAGCCCATATACTAGGAGATGCCTGTCTGTATCCTGTTGATTTAGACACTGTTCACATGTTCAGGTTTTAAATACATTAGACAGGGACTGCTCCGTGAAGGGTTACCTGTTGTGAGCTCATCTGTACATTCACCTTTTGTGTCAGAGGATCTCCCTCTTCTGGTGAAGGAAGGTAGTGAGGCTGATTTGGATGAAAGAAACCAAACACCTGATCAGGTGGATTGTGACTGGGTAACAGGAACTTCAGATTGGATATAAGGCAGCCGATGCCCTTCTGAATGGCTGGTGATTTCTCTGCTGGATTCTTGGAGACCAGTCTGATTACTGCTTCCCAAAGATAAGTTTTTGCTCTGCTATTGAACGTATTAGTTTTGGTTTTGTTTACCTTGTTTTTTGAGTTCAGCCATCCCTGGCCGGGGATGTGCTGGATTATTATTCCTTGATCAGTGTTCTCTTTTGCTCTGCTTTCAGAATATTCTGAGTGCTGATATAGGGTTTGAAGTCTAGTGACTTCAGGGTCCTTTTTGCTTATCAGTTGTGTTGGTAATATTTTTAGCAGGGTTTTCTCGGATTGCAGACAGCAACTTTTCTGTCCTGTTCTTTTTAGTTAGCTTGGGCCCCATCGTTTGCTCAACCTATCTTTCTATCTGTGTTAGTGTTTTCATCTCGTTTCACCGTCATTATATGTTGGGAGCTGCCTATTGCTTTGGGGTCTGCTCTGGGGCAGTCAGTTTTTCCCTTTTCTCTCTTTAGGCTTATTTAGATCTCCGGCTGTGATGAGGTGTCTAGGATCACCGTAGGAACACTCCATGGCTACTGCTAGTTGTGTGATAGGATTAGGGGTCTGCAATCTGCTAGTTTCCAACCTCTCTGATTTTCTAGGCTGAGCTTGTGTTTTGTTTTTTCCTCCTCGGTGACTCAATCATAACAGTTACCGTGATATGGTGGAGCAGCTTGGCATATATTTTTTGCAAAAAACGTTTCGACTAAATACCCTGTATTTGTTAACCAGCACTTGCTGATTACTGCCATATTTTTTACTGCAGAGTATTTTTGCAAATTTGTCATTTTGTGTTTTCTTGTTGTATTTCAGCCACTGGGTGGCGTGAGCACTGTCTGACCGACTTGTTCATATTTTGTGCATGTCACATATATTTTTAATCTGTTTTTTCCTTACTAAGCATGGTTTGGGAGACCCCACCCCTCTCTTGTGTGACATGCACATAAATGAGCTGCCATAAACCACAAGCCCTTATACTAGGAGGCGCCTGTCTGTATCCTGTTCATTTAGACACTGTTCACATGTTCAGGTTTTAAATACATTAGATAGGGACTGCTCCGTGAAGGGTTACCGTGACGTGGTGGAGCAGCTTGGCATATATTTTTTGCAAAAAACGTATCGACTAAAAACCCTGTATTTGTTATCTAGCCCTTGCTGATTACTGCCATATTTTTTTACTGCAGAGTATTTTTGCAAATTTGTCATTTTGTGTTTTCTTGTTGTATTTAAGGTCTTCTTTTAGTAGCCTAAAAAGTCTGATACTGCAGAGTATTGCTAATTAGTCTGTTGGCTACCACTTGGAAATATCTTTTTAATTGTAACCAACTTGTTTGAGGTGATTTGGACATTAAAAATTCAGAAAAGCAGTCAAAAAGACACAGAAAATGTCACAAAAAGCTAATTCTAAATGCTGAATGTGATCTAGCTACATTTTATTTAGAGCTGTTTTACTATAGTTTTGTCAGCAACTTAATTGTTTTAAGGTTAATCATCACTAAGTATCTAGGTTAGATTTTATCATCACTCTGGGACCCCACTAGCTACTTGTGTACATTTTATTTTGGTGTATTGATGGATGGGGAGAGAGGGAGAAAAGTAGTACAGCTGACAAAAACATTTTGTACAAGAATTTAAGCAACTGCCAGGGAATGAACTCATATGTTAAGAATATAATCATAAGAAGACACATGGGAACTTGTAATTACACAGCTTCACAAAGAAAGGAGCAGAGTTTTCTGTTGGGAAGTAGTGAAAAGAATCATAAAATGTGTGTAATGGAGAATATGTCAGACAGTAAAAGTGATGAATATAACCAATTTATTACTGTCTGTCAACCATGGCTGATCAGCCTACATGGCCAGCATTTAGTCTCCTAAAAGAGATGTAATTCATTTTCTTCTTTCCTGTTGTGTGTTTGTATTGTTATTAATGATGCTCTGCAATATTAGTCCAGCCAAGTAAGTGGCATTTACATGTTCATGATGAATTTACAGTTGAACTCTTCACATATTTTGTTACTTCTATATTTTTACCATTTGTAAGGAGAATAATAACATCAATTTCTGAAAATAGGGTAATTTATGAGTAAATTAGATATCTTGTGTACAGGCTAAATATCAAGATGTATTTTTACTTGTGTAATGGCAAATCAAAATACTAAATCTATTGTACTGTTAAAGAAATGGTCAATTTCTGTTTTGTTCCTTAAACTGAAAATACAAAAAAAAATCTATCATTAGATAGTAGATAGTACCAACTGGGGATTAGAATTTTGGTACTGGGGACGTGTCCTTGCAGTTCATGCAAGAGGCTGTTTAATCTGCCTGTTGCGGTACACATATGCTCTAAAGTGGCTCAACCTGTTAGTTTCAACTGTAGCCACCATGATAATCCTTATCTCAAGCTTAAAGAAATACCAAGATGACAAAAGGCAAGAAGAAGAAACAACTAGTAATAAGGCTCTGCTTACACATATACAGGCTAAAATGATGAAAGGCAAGAAGAAACAACTGGTATTAAGGCTCTACTTACTCATATAGAGGCTAAAATGACGAAAAGGCATGAAGAAGTATCTGCTGGTAATAAGGCTTTGCTTACTCTAAAATGATGAAAGGCTAGAAGAAGAAACAACTAGTAATAAGGATCTGCTTGCTTGCATAGAGGCTAAAATGACGAAAGGCTAGAAGAAGCAACAACTAGTAATAAGGATCTGCTTACTCATATAGATGCTCTGTAATCTCTAATCGCGAATCACCAATTCAATTCATCTCTGGTGATTGATTTACCAGCACATTAAAGATAATCAAATCAATTGGATGTAAATGAAATTTTAGGCAAATATCTTAAGATCTGTAGGTCCTGGAATTTGAATCATGTGAATCACCAAAATATAAATGACAATTTAACAAATTGAATAAGATTGCATGAATCACAAACTGAGCTAGCATCTCAATAATAACTCCCAGCTATCACGTGACAAGGTATAGTGCATCTGTAACCAACTGAGACTGTCATACCCTATATCTCTCATAGTACTCAGTCAGTATGCATTGGTTGCTGTGCATTCTCTATCACTTTTTATCTCTTCCATTCAAGACATTAAAAGGAATTGAATGCACTAATAGGAGATCTCACACTGTTAGACATATGTTTTCAGGATGATAGGACAACCTGAAATTCATGGTGAATTTATTCGAGGTAAATCAAATTTGGGGGAAATGTTTCCTGAAGCTGGTGAACTCGAATTTCAAAAGTTTCAATCATCTCTAATGCAGACCCAGAGCTAGCCCTGGCATTTTCTAATAGCAGTACTGCCTTTGCTGATTTAGAACTTAAATTTGACATTTTATTTGTTCAGGAAAATGCTTTATTATTATTGTTGTTGTTACTATTATTATCATACTTTAAACAAGAATATTCTCATTTAGCTTAACCTATTCCTCCACATTGGAAGTAAAGAGAAATGTTGTTTCCATAGCCATTAAAATTTCCACAGCCTTTAAGCAGCAATTTGATACACTTCTCAACAGTGAAATTGTGACCCCCAAGAAGGAAAATATGTGAAATTATGGAAAGCACAGCATCGATAGATTGTTGATGATATACAAATGATGAAAAAATGATAAAATATTTTTCAAAACATCTCAATTTATTCAGTATGAGTTCTATGAGTTAGGTGTCAAGTTTCCCCCACTGCACAGGGGGAATCTCAAGCCATGTCCTCTGTGGTCTCCCATTCCTCTGAGGCCGCAGAGATTCCTACTCAGCAGAGACGTCGGTCCAGGCGTCTTGCCCAGGCTAATGCTAGACGTCTGGTTGCTCCTTCAGGCTCTACTGTAACCCCATGCTTGAGTCAGCAGAAAGCAGATGCTCCAGGGACTAAGTCCTGTATTTTGCCTACTGAGCATGCCCGTGGAACGACCTCTCATTGGAGGTCAGAGGTCACATGCGCAGGTCTCGTTCCTGCTCTGATTAGTCCACTGGGAAGGTCCCGAAAGGACGCCGCTATAAACAAGTTGCATGGACGCTCGGCCATGCGATAGTATAGACTCAAAATGTTATTGGTGTGTGAGATGATGGATGCATGAATCTGGTGAATGACTCATTAAATTACCCCCTCCTTTAATACGCATGAGTTAGAGTATTTGAGTCAGCACCTACAGGTGGCTATGCTTCCGCCACCGTGCTCCTAGCACAATCACACTAGCGTCCGGTAGTGTCATCCTATATAGGGCACTACCATTCCGCGCTAAGTCAGCACCTGCCAGTGCAGCGCCAGGCGCAAGATGTGTGCTGTTTAGTCCAAGCCTGGGCGACTAGTGGCGCATGCAACATTGAATACATTTGGTCACACAAATCATCCAGATCTGCTGCTAACAGTTCTCTTTGAAGTTGCTGATTAATAATGTCCCAAATGTGCTCAATGGAAAATAAGTATGAAAATGCTGAAGGCCATATTTGAGCCAGTTTGATCTTAGTAGCATGAGCAACATCTGGCCTGACATTGTTGTGCTGAAAAATGGTTCCTGGGACCCCTTGCTCCATGATCAAATCAATATAACGCTGAGCTTATAGTGCACTTGAAATGAGGACTAGAGGGGTGCGGAAACTTTAATGCCCCAACAACACCTTAATCTAACGAATAGGATAGGAGTGATGTTCCCTCATGAAGACCTTTCCATAGCGATGTCCACATGGTCATTAGTGTGGTGTGTAAAGAAGCTGGCCTGCTGACTAACTGGTTTATTTGAATAGTAAATCCAGCTCCCTTCTGTGTCATAGTCCATGAATGGACTGAAAAGGAAGCTTGTTTAGTTATAAAATTAAGTTAGTCTGTAAGCTACTTTCATATTCAACACTGATTATAACCAAAGAGAGAATAAAACTTTAAATACTAAAGCACATGATAATATGTGTATTTTTTTAGTAAGTCCAATATATTTATATTACAAACATAATAATTTTTTTGTGTGGAAATGGGCAAACCATATAATACTGCACATTGAATTTTACATTCTATAATTAGTTAAGCTTTAGGGCATAGATTTTATACTTAGGCACACATAGCCTCGATCAGAAGGAAATATAATAGAGGAATTTTCCTTTTGAAGCATTGCTTCTATGGACAAAATTACTGTAATATGATGCCAAATTGAGGCCATAGATGATGGCATACAGTATGTATAGCCTACTGTATAAGTTCCCATTGCTGAATTGTACAATTGTACATGCTGATTTTGTTTCTGTTAAGACTCGACTCAAAAGAGATCTAAGGCTGGTTTCACATTTGCGTTTTTTTGCGCTGGAAAAAAACGCATACCTGCGCATGCGTTTTTTCCCCTATATTTAACATGGGTGCGCATACCTGCGCGCTGGCATGCGCACATATGCGATTTTCATGCGCTGCGTTTTTTTGGGGTGTGCGTTTGTATTTTTCAGACGCAGCATGTTGCATTTTTTGGCCCTGCAAAAAAGCGCATGTGCACATATGCGCACGTTTTGCGCTAAAAATAGCCATTATAGCCTATGGATGCGCATACGTGCGCATTGGCATGCTTATGTATGCGTTTTTTTGCACATGCGTTTTTTTTTTAACATTAGTTTAGACAATGGAATTTAGGGGTTTGGGTTAGAGTTAGGGTTAGTTAAGGGGTTTAGGGTTAGGGTTAGGGTTAGGGTTAGGGTCAGGGTCAGGGTTAGGATCAGGGTATGGTTTGGTTAAGGGTTAGGGTTAGGGTCAGGGTCAGGGTTAGGGTTAGGATCAGGGTATGGTTTGGTTAAGGGTTAGGGTTAGGGTTAGGGTCAGGGTTAGGGTTAGGGTCAGGGTCAGGGTTAGGGTTAGGGTTAGGGTATGGTTTGGTTAAGGGTTAGGGTTAGGGTCAGGGTCAGGGTTAGGGTTAGGATCAGGGTATGGTTTGGTTAAGGGTTAGGGTTAGGGTCAGGGTCAGGGTTAGGGTTAGGATCAGGGTATGGTTTGGTTAAGGGTTAGGGTCAGGGTTAGGGTTAGGGTCAGGGTCAGGGTTAGGGTTAGGATCAGGGTATGGTTTGGTTAAGGGTTAGGGTTAGGGTCAGGGTCAGGGTTAGGGTTAGGATCAGGGTATGGTTTGGTTAAGGGTTAGGGTTAGGGTTAGGGTCAGGGTTAGGGTTAGGGTCAGGGTCAGGGTTAGGGTTAGGGTTAGGGTATGGTTTGGTTAAGGGTTAGGGTTAGGGTCAGGGTCAGGGTCAGGGTTAGGGTATGGTTTGGTTAAGGGTTAGGGTTAGGGTTAGGGTATGGTTTGGTTAAGGGTTAGGGTTAGGGTTAGGGTTAGGGTATGGTTTGGTTAAGGGTTAGGGTTAGGGTATGGTTTGGTTAAGGGTTAGGGTTAGGGTTAGGGTTAGGGTATGGTTTGGTTAAGGGTTAGGGTTAGGGTTAGGGTTAGTAAAGTCATGGTTTGGGTTAGTGTGAGGGGCCACCTAATGTTTGGAAAAAACGCAAACGCGGTAAAAACGCACTAAAAACGCTTACAAACGCATAAAAACGCTGCGTTTTTTTCATGCATGCTCATAAAAATGCTTGAAAAAAACGCAGCAGTTGTATGCTTTTGTATGCGTTTTTTCAATGCGTTTTTTTGCGGGAAAAATGCGCTGCAAAAAAAAGCAAGTGTGAAACTAGCCTAATCGTGACAATTTAACTGACAGGTTTTCTCATTTAAAAGTCACCAAACGACAAAAAATTTACCAGAATATATGTAGAAAACTATAAATCTGCAGACCATACTGAAATAAATTCAATGTATTAAACTGACCTGCATTCTTATATTTTTATACCAGATTTCTAAACATGCTATGTAAAGATATAGTTGCTTGATAGCATGTTCTAGTGGCCAGCATTGTAAGCTGGAAAAAATGCACCATCTGAGTGAAATGACAGTCCTTGAGAAATTAAAGCAAGTATTTATAGTCATGGAATAATTTTCACTTTATAGTCATTGGTAAGCATAATCGGATTTGTGTGCATAGTTCTATAGATTATCTGTCTGTTCTAAAGATTACCTATAATTATTGTTATTGAAGATATCTCATATTATTGATTATTTTCTGTGTGATTAAGGAGATGTGGAAGCTTTTCTTGATGGGATTCAAGGTGCTGTTTCCAGTATTGCCTTGACTTCTTGTTGTACATATGAAGTATATAAATATATTTTGTATTGTTGTTTTTAGAATGTTTTGTATATTATTATCTCTTTCATCAGTAGAACGTGTAATTTTCTGATTCTTTAGGAGTTGCAGATTATTGTATGAGTTGGAGAATTGTATTGCATTAAATTCTATTCTATCTCTATGTCACCCTGTTTAATGCAGAATAGTATAGAGATAAAGTATCTTTAAAATAAATGTATAATAGCGTGCTGCTTACCGAATTCATGCTTTTCAAAGAATATGGTAAAATTTTAGTGATGAGCTTTTCATATTCATGAGGTGAGAACCTCATCCTGCTTTTTCAATCCCTAAAACACTGTTTGATGGTTTGTTATGTAAAACCTACAAGAGAAAAAATGAGCAAAAACCCTGCTGTAACTAATTAAAAAAAAAGCAAAAAGTGCATTTAAATAACACAGAGTTTTTAGTAATACTGTTTTGGTCAAAAATAGCATAAAAGCCATCCCACCACAAGGTAACTCTGATCCGGACAGTCCTACGCTGTCTAATATTAAAAACCTTACCATGTGTCAAAATTTACCTCAGTGTTTGAATAAGGGCAGACAAAAGGACTGGGCCCAACCAGTGGAATACCAGTCTTATGTACAATTTCCAGCTCAACGTGCGTCTATGTGCTGCATGTGTACCAACTTAACTCAACTCTAGCTCAATTTTTGTGTTTTTTCTCTATATTATTACATTCTGTGCAAGCCGGGGTGTGGCCTCCCTCTGCTGAGCTGGAAATAGTCAGATGTTAGCTAGACAGTTTGTTCTCAGCTACTTTAGATAAATGGAATCCTGTGTCAAATTGACCTTCCAGCATCTAAATCCTTTGTGCTAATTGTGTGGTCCAGCCACCAGTCAATATTTCAGCATTTATATCCTTTGTGCTAATTGTGCGGTCCAGCCATCAGTCCAAATTTCAGCATATACATCTTTTGTGCTAATTCTGTAGTTTCACCACCGTCCACATTTAGTTATCTAAATCCTTTGTGCTAATTGTGTGGTTCAACCACCAGTCCACATTTCAGCATATAAACCTTTGTGGTAATTCTGTGGTCCTGCCACACTATCTCAGCCAATATATACTGATTGTTAATTTAGTGGCAGGTGACTGACCGGTCTGGGCCTAGGATTGTGAAACAGCTGGTTAAAAGAGGAGAAGAGAACACCCAACATGAGAGGGAAAAAGCGAGGTTGTGGTGGAAAGAGGAATAGGCTTGGTGGGGTAAGTGGTAAAGTTACTGAAAGCTCTAGTGAACAAACACCGGTTCTTCCTATCTAAAGACAACTGACAACTTCTGATACTGAACAGGCTACTTGATTCTCTTTCTCTGACAGCCACACAGCAGTATGCCTTATAGATAATATTTTGAAATGTGGAGACTCCAAGTTGGGTCTCCATCTGGTGGGTTGTCTCTTGTGGATTGGGTCTCAGAGCCCCATTGTATTATTTATATTCTGGGGAAATTGATTCCACTTTAATGGTTTGCTCCAATAATTTTTTTGAAGTGTTACTCCAAGTTGGGTCTTCATCTGATGGGATGCTTGTAGTGGAAAAGGTCTCAGAGCACCTTTATAATATTTCTATTCTGGGGATATTGTTGCCACTTTTCTAGTATGTGCCAATAATTTTTTGAAATGTGGAGTCTCCAAGTTGGGTCTCCATCTGGTGGGTTGCCTGTAGTGGAAGGCGTCTCAGAGCACCAGGCCTACATCTGTCACTCATCCTTCTCTTGCTGATCAATTTTTAAGCTAGAAATGCTGAGCCAGGCCTTGTTCCATCCATCCATTCTGCACCATTATAAAATTTCTACTGTGAGTCAATTGATGCCACTTTTCCTGGTGCCTGCTCATAATTTTTAGAAATGTTTGGACTCCAAGATTGGTCTCCTTCATGTGCGTTGCCTGTAGCAGTAGGGCTCCCAGACCGTTGGGCCTGCACTTCCTTTCAGTCAACTACCTCTGTTACTATCATTAAAGGTTTCTAACAATAGTAGTCTACTATTGAAGCTGATATATGTGCCATCTGAGTGTGGCTGAGCAGAAAAGCAGTCTGAGTTTTTGCACGATGTATTAGGGCTCCCATCACAGCAGACCTACATCTAGCCCTCATCTAAATCTTAATTTTAACTTGAATTCCATGCTAAAAATGCTGGCCCAGACCATGTTTCATGCATGGCCCATGCCTGACTGCGGTGCCATTGTAACATTTCTATTGTGGGTTAATTGATGTAAATTTTCCTGATGTCTAACCCTAACTTTCAGGAAATGTTTGGACTCCAAGCTGGGTATCCTTCATGTGTGGTGCCTGAATTTGGCAGGTCTCTCAGAGCATGAGGCTTTCACCTGTCACTCATCTACCTGTTACTGATGAAAGTTTAAGCTAGAAATGCTGGCCCAAGCCCTGTCTTAGGCACTGTACCATGCATCCATGCTGCGCACTTATACTATTTCTACTCTGGGTCAATTGATGCCAATCTTCCTGGTGTCTAACCCTAATTTGAGCTGTTTTGGTAGCTTTTGGGCCCCCTGAAGGTGTTGTTTATGCATTTGCTTTTGCCTCCCTTTGAATTCAAAGGAGTTTTGGATACTAACAAATCCTAACCAAACCGAACCTTAAAAGGTTCGCTCATCTCTAGTCTCTAAGCATTACCATATAGGAAAGATATAAATCTACATATCATGTTAGCCAGAAGATAGAAAAATGTTTTGATTTGAGAGCCCACAATGATTGATACCTTATAATTGCTAAATGAAAAGATTTTAAGAAATTGCAAGCTTTCATGACTACTCGGGTCTCTTCATCAGGCATAGAATAATACAAAATCTGAAGAGTCACATATTTATGCACAGCAAAGCACAGATATAATGCAATAGATAAGACAAGTGATGTGAAGCAGTACTATCATTATGGCAGAGGGATAAACAGTTGTGGCTGTAAATATTGGAATATTTCATAGATTAGGAATGTGAAAGTTTTATGTAATGTGACTAAGGTCTGGGGCATGGTCCTGATGCTCCCAAATGGTTTGAAGAGCTCATTCGTTTATTGATGTAGAAAGAAAAGAATCCATGCAACACATTCATTCCTACACTGAGTGTGTCAAAGGTTGTCTTAAGTTTATGTTCCCAGACCCTTCTTTCTCTCTCAGACTTGAAGTTACCTTTTAATGCAAGTAATTTCATGTCCATGGTGCTGTGATACAAAAATGTTTCACCACAGGTAGATCTATTCTTTTTTCTTTTGTTGTGTGGAAATGAGAATTCATCCCTGTTCTAAGTTTTTGCCCTGTCTCCCCATATACAGACCCCCAGCTGGACATTTGGTACATATAATTAAGTACACCACATTAGATGTGATGCAGTTGAAAGTACCTGGGATATTGTAGTCCTGATGTGAGTTGGGGAACCTTATCTTGTTCATGGTACATTTTTTTCTGGTTGCAAGGAAAGGTTCTTTTAGCTGTTGAAGAGTACAGGGAGCTTCTGACAATGATGCTTCTTAGATTTGGGGACTAACTGAAATACAGTACCAGGGGTCTGAAAATATGGATTGTGATCAGGTGTCGTTTTGCAGTAAAAATTTTAATTTCCTTTTAGCATCTTCAAATTTGTATTGTAGGTGACTACTAGAGACACCCGGTTGCTTTCTTCTTTAGCTTTGTATTGCAGGAAGCGATTCCTTGAAATTTTGGTGGCTCTTGTATTCTGGTTTTCAATTGTTCTTGGATGGTAGACCTGATTCAAAAAGGCCTTTCTGAGTCCACCAAGGTTTTTGTCTCTATCCATAGTGTTGGAGCATATCTGATTGTATCTGATGGCTTCGCTGTAGACAATAGAGTTTTTTATATGTTTTGGATGGATATTGTACCATTTAAGGTATGTTGGACGATCGATTGGCTTCTGGTTCAAGGATGTCTCTATTTAATTGTTCTCTAGCTTAGAATTTTAGATAACTAGAGGAGGAAGATCTGTGAAGACTCAAACTTCAAGGTTAGATTTCAGAAAGGCAGATTTTAAGGGACTCAGAAAGAGAATTCATCCAGGAAGGATGAGAAATTTTGAAAAATTAGATTCTCAAAGCACAATCGTCCATAATTCTGAAGAGGGAAGAATAGGAAGCATTTAAGGTAACCAGGATGGATGAACACAGAACTTAAACACATGCTAAAAAAGAAGAAATACATGTTTATCAAATGGAAAGAGGGAGGCATATCTAAAGAAAAATATAATGCTTTTTGCAGAACCTGCAGGGGACGCATCAGATTATTAAAGCTGACAATGAATTAAAGCTTGTAAGAGATGTGAAAAGCAATAAAAAAGGATTTTGAGGATATGTCAAAAGTAAAATGAAAGTCAATGATGCTATAGGATTTTTACAAGATAAAAATGATGAAATGGTAAGAAAGGATGTTGAGAAGGCTGAACTTTTAAATTCCTATTTTTCATCGGTTTTCTCTCAGAAAGAAAAGTAAATTCAACCCATCTTCACTGTCTTATTAAAGTAATAGAAGAATCCAGGATATCTATAAACAGAAAGATAGTGAAGGAATACTTATCTAACATAAATTAATTCAAGTTTCCAAGTCCAGATGAAGTACACCCCAGAGTACTGAAAGAGATAGCAGAAGAAATTTTTGAAAATTCTTGGAGATCAGGAGAAGTCCCAGAAAACAGGAGAAGAGCAAATGTTCCTATCTTCAAAAAGGGAAAGAAGGTGGACTCATGGAACTATAGGCCGGTGAATCTGACTTCTATACCAGGAAAGATCTTTGAACAAATTATTAAACAACATGTATGTACGTACCTGGATAAGTATGAAGTGAATAACCAGAGTCAGCATGGGTTTGTAACCAATGTCATGTAAAACTAACTTAATTTCCACCTATGACAGAATCACTGACTAGGTGAATCAGGGAAATGCTGTAGATATAGTATATCTTGACTTCAGCAAAGCATTTGACAAAGTATCTCACACAATCCTTATTGAAAAAATGACTATGTATGGATTGGGCAAGACAACTGTTAGGTGGATTAATAACTGACTTAGTGATCGGACCCAAAGAGTGGTCGCAAATGGCTGCACATCTAGTTGGAAGAATGTCTCAAGTGGGGTACCATAGGGCTCTGTTATTGGCCCTGTATTGTTTAACATCTTTATCAATGATTTAGATGAAGGACTTGAGGGTACACTGATTAAATTTGCTGATGACACAAAGGTAGGAGGGATATCTAATAATAGAGAAGAGAGAGAGAGGATTCGAAAAGATATAAATAAACTGAAGCATTGGGCAGCAACTAAAAGAATGGTTTTTAACAGGGAAAAATGCAAAGTACTACATATGGGCAGTAAAAATGAAAAAAGCATATATAGAATAGGAGGAATAGGGATAAGCAACAGCACATGTGAAAAAGACTTGCGTATACTAATAAATCATAAACTGAAAATAAGTCAACAGTGTAACGCAGCAGCAAAACACAAATGCAATTCTGGGATGTATTAACAGAAGCATCCAGTCTAGATTGTGTGAAGTCATTATCCCCCTCTACACCTCTTTGGTCAGACTTCATCTGGAATACTGTGTACAGTTTTGGGCAACACATTTTAAAAAAGACATCAACAAACTGGAGCAAATTCAAAGAAGAGCAACCAGAATGTTGACCGGTCTGCATACCATGTCCTATGAGGAACGGTTACTGGATTTTGGATTGTTTAGCTTGCAAAAAAGAAGACTGAGAGAAGACTTAGTTGCTGTCTACAAATATCTCAAGGGCTGCCACATTGTAGAAGGATCATCTTTATTCTCATTTGCACAAGGAAAGACTAGAAGCAATGGGATGAAACTGAATGGGAGGGGAGACAGATTAGATGTTAGAAAAAACTTTTTGACAATGTGGGTGATCAATGAGTGGAACAAGCTGCCACGAGAAGTGGTGATTTCTCCTTCAATGGAAGTCTTCAAACAGAGGCAGGACAGACATCTGTCTGGGATGATTTAGTGAATCCTGTTTTGAGCAGGGATTTGGATCAGATGACCCAGGAGGTCCCTTCCAACTCTACCATTCTATTATTCTATAATTCTATGATGGTGTCCAAAAAGGTAATTTCAGTAAAGGAGTAGTTGAGAGCAAAGTTAATGGTGGGATGAAATTGATTAAACTGTTCATGGAATGTCTTTAGCTTTTACTCAGACTCCATCAAGATAATTAAAATATTGTCAATGACCTGATAGGACATGAGGACAAAAAGTCATTTTCAAGCTTGGCCATGAAAGGATTTGTGTACTGGGAAACCATTTTACTTCCCATTAGTGTACCATGAAAAATTCAAGGCAAATATACATATCCTTTCTAAGTGTACACATTGTAAGGTGCAGACCAAATAATCCAATTTTGTGCACAAATGGACAAATTGAAGGACAATTCGGAAAAAAGGAGAACAAATCAACTACGAAAGAAACCGAACCAAACAAATGTCCAAATACAATAAAATAGATATTTTTTTCACATGGTTGTATCACATACAAAAATGGTGGGAACACAAATACCAAAATGGAAAGGGCAATACTAGGAATGAAATAGCACCTATATATTGCACATAGAAATAATTTTATGTAATCCTATATATACAGCAATAATTATATATGCAAATGTAAAATTGCTGATAAAGTGGCAGAGTGCAAAAAATATAATAATAATAATTTGCTAAAAGTGCAAAATTTAGTGCAAATCACTTCCAAAATAGTATTAAGTAATAAAGTGCAAATGCAAAATATCAAAAAAGGTCTCAAAAATTGAGATCACTGTGTTAGATTTAAATTACATGTATCATGTTGATAAGTGAAAATTACATATGCCAGAATTAAATGGCGCATAGATGGATAGAAATATCAGACTATACAATGCTGGACACACAGAAAGCAGGTAGTACTAGTACAAAAATTGTATAACTTAAAATATACCAGAACAATACCGGTACAACAGCAGCACACAAAAAATATATACAATGCCAGTGCAAAAATTATAGTGTGTGTCATCTCCGTGCCCACATGTGCTGCAGGCTAACATCAATATAAAAGAGGTAATAGACTGGTAGATAAATTGTCAATGCCCACTGGTGTGCTACAGGCCAAATGGCCGCATACTACAAGACTCACACGTGCTGCAGGCTAACATCAATATAAAATTGGTAATGGACTGGTAGATAAACTGTCAGTGCGCACTGGTGTGCTACTGGCCAAGTGGCCGCATACTACAAGCGTCAATACATTTTGCTATGTATCAACAATGCATAATGAAAAAACCAAGTAATTACCTTATGTCCGTGGTGCAAGATTCCCAGGATGCGCCCGACCCTGATGCGCGTTTCAGCATCTGCCTTCGTCAGGGGGTGGCGTCATCCAAATGAGGGTAGGTTTTTATATAGTACAGAGCCAATGGGAGAGAGAACGGGACGAAGTGACGCGCCCCGACATCCTACGTCACTAGGGTATCCCGCCCCTCGGCCCCATGTGATCCCCGCGGCCGTGAATGAATATCACAGACACAGGGGACATGGATGCTGTAGGCTAAGATCCCTAGGATGCTGACGTCAGTGCGCGTTCTGCCCGGCCCCCTGTCATTGGCGGAAATAGATCACATGACTGGAAGGTCCTTGTTGGTCAAGCCCGGCCCCCTGTCATTGGTGGAAATAGATCAAATGACTGGAAGGTCCATGTCAGTGAGTGAAAAATGGAAGAAAAGGTCCTAACAACTGATCCTAAAGTATTATATTATATACACAGTAGAGGAATGATCTGCATTGAATACATAGTGGGAGAATTAATAAATAAATGTGACTGTGAGAAATATAAGATAAGTAAAAAAAAAAGAAATTAGACAATAAAGTGCAATATAAATAAATACATATAATACTGGGTAGTGAAAAATATAAAAATCATAAAATAAAGATTAGGAGAAAAGAAAAAAGACGGACAAGATGAATATATATATATATATATATACATATATATATATACAGTGGGGCAAAAAAGTATTTAGTCAGTCAGCAATAGTGCAAGTTCCACCACTTAAAAAGATGAGAGGCGTCTGTAATTTACATCATAGGTAGACCTCAACTATGGGAGACAAACTGAGAAAAAAAAATCCAGAAAATCACATTGTCTGTTTTTTTTTTCATTATATTTGCATATTATGGTGGAAAATAAGTATTTGGTCAGAAACAAAATTTCATCTCAATACTTTGCGATATATCCTTTGTTGGCAATGACAGAGGTCAAACGTTTTCTGTAAGTCTTCACAAGGTTGCCACACACTGTTGTTGGTATGTTGGCCCATTCCTCCATGCAGATCTCCTCTAGAGCAGTGATGTTTTTGGCTTTTCGCTTGGCAACACGGACTTTCAACTCCCTCCAAAGGTTTTCTATAGGGTTGAGATCTGGAGACTGGCTAGGCCACTCCAGGACCTTGAAATGCTTCTTACGAAGCCACTCCTTCGTTGCCCTGGCGGTGTGCTTTGGATCATTGTCATGTTGAAAGACCCAGCCACGTTTCATCTTCAATGCCCTTGCTGATGGAAGGAGGTTTGCACTCAAAATCTCACGATACATGGCCCCATTCATTCTTTCATGTACCCGGATCAGTCGTCCTGGCCCCTTTGCAGAGAAACAGCCCCAAAGCATGATGTTTCCACCACCATGCTTTACAGTAGGTATGGTGTTTGATGGATGCAACTCAGTATTCTTTTTCCTCCAAACACGACAAGTTGTGTTTCTACCAAACAGTTCCAGTTTGGTTTCATCAGACCATAGGACATTCTCCCAAAACTCCTCTGGATCATCCAAATACTCTCTAGCAAACTTCAGACGGGCCCGGACATGTACAGGCTTAAGCAGTGGGACACGTCTGGCACTGCAGGATCTGAGTCCATGTTGGCGTAGTGTGCTACTTATGGTAGGCCTTGTTACATTGGTCCCAGCTCTCTGCAGTTCATTCACTAGGTCCCCCCGCGTGGTTCTGGGATTTTTGCTCACCGTTCTTGTGATCATTCTGACCCCACGGGGTGGGATTTTGCGTGGAGCACCAGATCGAGGGAGATTATCAGTGGTCTTGTATGTCTTCCATTTTCTAATTATTGCTCCCACAGTTGATTTCTTCACTCCAAGCTGGTTGGCTATTGCAGATTCAGTCTTCCCAGCCTGGTGCAGGGCTACAATTTTGTTTCTGGTGTCCTTTGACAGCTCTTTGGTCTTCACCATAGTGGAGTTTGGAGTCAGACTGTTTGAGGGTGTGCACAGGTGTCTTTTTATACTGATAACAAGTTTAAACAGGTGCCATTACTACAGGTAATGAGTGGAGGAAAGAGGAGACTCTTAAAGAAGAAGTTACAGGTCTGTGAGAGCCAGAAATCTTGATTGCTTGTTTCTGACCAAATACTTATTTTCCACCATAATATGCAAATAAAATGAAAAAAAAAACAGACAATGTGATTTTCTGGATTTTTTTTTTCTCAGTTTGTCTCCCATAGTTGAGGTCTACCTATGATGTAAATTACAGACGCCTCTCATCTTTTTAAGTGGTGGAACTTGCACTATTGCTGACTGACTAAATACTTTTTTGCCCCACTGTATATATATATATATATATATATATACAGTGCTTTGCAAAAGTATTCGGCCCCCTGGAACTTTTCAACCCTTTCCCACATATTATGCTTCAAACATAAAGATACCAAATGTAAATTTTTAGTGAAGAATCAACAAGTGGAACACAATTGTGAAGTAGAACAAAATTTATTGGTTATTTTAAATTTTTGTGGAAATTCAAAAACTGAAAAATGGGGTGTGCAATATTATTCGGCCCCTTTACTTTCAGTGCAGCAAACTCACTCCAGAAGTTCATTGTGGATCTCTGAATGATCCAATGTTGTCCTAAATGATTAATGATGATAAATATAATACACCTGTGTGTAATCAAGTCTCCGTATAAATGCACCTGCTCTGTGATAGTCTCAGGGTTCTGTTTGAAGCACAGAGAGCATCATGAAGACCAAGGAACACAACAGGCATTTGGTATCTTTATGCTTGAAGCATGATATGTGGGAAAAGGTTGAAAAGTTCCAGGGGGCCGAATACTTTTGCAAGGCACTGTGTATATATATATATATATATATATATATATTCATCTTGTCCGTCTTTTTTCTTTTCTCCTAATTTTTATTTTATGATTTTTCTATTTTTCACTACCCAGTATTATATGTATTCTATTTTGAATTAAAAATAAAAATCATCCTTGAATCTAAATATCAAGTTCCATCATCATCCTTCAGGAGCGCATATTGCTGGGAAAAGCATTCACCAAGTGTTACTACCTATGAAAGCGCTGTCCAGTGCTCTCACTAGTTCCCAGATCTTTGCAGCAAACTGAATGGAAAGAGGAATGGAGTGATCCAGGGACGGGATCTACATGCAGTATCTCAAGACACCAAATAGGTGAGTGTATTCACACTGAGTCAGGGGTGGGATTCAGCTGGTTCTCCCCGGTTCGGTGGAACCGCTTGTTAAAAAAGCAGCCGGTCCCCCGAACCAGGGAGATCCAGAGCCGCGATCCGGTACTCTGGTGTAGCTGAGCAGGCCTGCCAGGCAAGGAGCAGAGGAGGACTCTTGCTCTGCTTCCTAGCCCCGCCCGCCGGATACCGCACATTGATACGTGCTCTGTTCTGACTCTACTGGTCTGGACAGAGCACAGCACACCCAGGCAGCAGCTATTGGCGGGTAACTGGAGCTGAGCTCGCTAGAGGAGTCACTGCTGCTCAGTCAATGTGAGCTGAGCCCAGGCCAAGTGTGATTTGCATTCTGTGCACACCGTGACCCAGAGGAGCAGGATGGGCGGTGCGGGACCTGGCCATCCAGGAGGCCTCCCTCAACTCAACCAATGCCAGGTCAGTTACTGTATGTGCTGCGACCTACTGGGGACCTGTGCAGTGCTGCCTAGGCTATTAGGGACCTATGCTGCCTATTGGAGACCTGTGCAGTGCTGCCTAGGCTATTAGGGACCTATGCTGCCTATTGGGGACCTGTTCTGCCTATTAGGGACCTGTGCCTGCCTATTGGGGACCTGTTCTGCCTATTAGGGACCTGTGCCTGCCTATTGGGGACCTGTTCTGCCTATTAGGGACCTGTGCCTGCCTATTGGGGACCTGTTCTGCCTATTAGGGACCTGTGCCTGCCTATTGGGGACCTGTTCTGCCTATTAGGGACCTGTGCCTGCCTATTGGGGACCTGTTCTGCCTATTAGGCACAGGTCCCTGCCTATTGGGGACCTGTGCCTGCCTATTGGGGACCTGTTCTGCCTATTAGGGACCTGTGCTGCCTATTGGGGACCTGTTCTGCCTATTAGGGACCTGTGCCTGCCTATTGGGGACCTGTTCTGCCTATTAGGCACAGGTCCCTGCCTATTGGGGACCTGTGCCTGCCTATTGGGGACCTGTATCTGCCTATTGGGGACCTGTCCTGCCTATTGGGGACCTGTGCCTGCCTATTGGGGACCTGTGCTGCCTACTAGCAACCTGTGCCTGACTATTGGGGACCTGTTCTGCCTATTAGGCACAGGTCCCTGCCTATTGGGGACTTGTGCCTGCCTATTGGGGACCTGTGCTGCCTATTGGGTACCTGTGCCTGCCTATTGGGGACCTGTGCTGCCTATTGGGGACCTGTGCCTGCCTATTGGGGACCTGTGCTGCCTACTAGCGACCTGTGCCTGCCTATTGAGGACCTGTTCTGCCTATTAGGCACAGGTTCCTGCCTATTGGGACCTGTGCCTGCCTATTGAGGACCTGTGCCTGCCTATTGGGGACCTGTACTGCCTATTGGGGACCTGTGCTGCCTATTGGGGAAGAATGCTGTTTATTGGGGACCTGTCCTGCCTATTGGGGACCTGTGCTGCCTATGGGGAACAGCTCCTTGACTGTGCCCCTACTTGTATATGTTTGAGGAAAAGGTGCATGTAAATGGGTGTGGCTTAATAATGGGTGTGGCTTAAAAATGGGTGTGGTTTTCCTACACACAAACAGAACCTGTTTTTAAAAATTTGAATCCCACCCCTGCACTGAGTATATACCTTTGATAATTAACTACTACACTTAGAAGCTTGCACTTCCCACTTTTCTCCCTATAATCCCCTCTTGTTTCTTCCACCCCAAGGATGGAAAACTTCCTACACCAAACAAAGGACCCAAGAGAAGATCAGGAGGATTCCACAGAAAGATGGAAATATAACTGTACATATAAAAAGTACCCGAAACGAGATGGAGTGACTAAAAATGGACAAAAAACAATAAAGATTAATCACCAAATAATATATCTTCTTTATTACATATAAGCTAATACCCAACAGGATAAAAAACCTACATAACTAATTATAGTTATTAACATAGTTATTAAGGTTGAAGGGAGACTTTAAGTCCATCTAGTTCAACCCATATCCTATCCTAACTTGCCCTAACATGTTGATCCAGAGGAAGGCAAAAAAAACCCATGTGGCAAACAGTAAGCTTCACATTGGGGAAAAAATTCCTTCCCAACTCCACATACGGCAATCAGACTAGCTCCCTGGATCAAAGCAATATTAAGGAAACTAGTGTATATACCCTGTAATATTATACATTTCAAGAAAGGCATCCAGGCCCTTCTTAAATTTTAGTAGGGAATCACTCATTACAACATCATATGGCAGAGAGTTCCATAGTCTCACTGCTCTTACAGTAAAGAATCCGCATCTGTGATTATGCTTAAACCTTCTTTCCTCCAGACGTAGAGGATGCCCCCTTGTCCCCGTCACAGGTCTAAGAGTAAAAAGATCATTAGAAAGGTCTTGGTATTGTCCCCACATATATTTATACATTGTAATAAGATCACCCCTAAGTCTTCGATTCTCCAAACTAAATAACCCCAAGTGTAATAACCTGTCTTGGTATTGTAGACCCCCCAGTTCCCTAATAACCTTGGTCGCTCTTCTCTGCACCCGCTCCAGTTCAGCTATGTCTTTCTTATACACCGGAGACCAGAACTGTACACAGTATTCTAAATGTGGTCGCACTAGTGACTTATATAGAGGTAAAATTATGTTCTCCTCATGAGCATCTATGCCTCCTTTAATGCATCCCATTATTTTATTTGCCTTTGCAGCAGCAGCCTGACACTGGCCGCTAAATGTGAGTTTTTCGTCCACCCATACACCCAGGTCTTTTTCAGTGACTGTTTTGCCCAGTGTTTTACAATTAAGCACATAATTATACATCTTGTTCGTTCTACCCAAGTGCATGACCTTTCATTTATCCCCATTAAAGCTCATTTGCCATTTATCAGCCCAAGCTTCTAGTTTACATAAATCCTCCTGTAATATAAAATTGTCCGCCTCTGTATTGATTACCCTGCAGAGTTTAGTGTCATCTGCAAATATTGAAATTCTACTCTCTATGCCCCCTACAAGGTCATTAATAAATATGTTAAAAAGAAGCGGGCCCAAAACTGACCCCTGTGGTACCCCACTGCTAACCGTGACCCAGTCCGAGTGTGCTCCATTAATAACCACCCTTTGTTTCCTATCCCTGAGCCAGCTCTTAACCCACCTACACATATTTTCCCCTATCCCCATTGTTCTCATTTTATGTATCAACCTTTTGTGTGGCACCCTATCAAAAGCTTTTGAAAAGTCCATGTACACCACGTCCACTGCATTCCCTTGGTCCAGTCCGGAACTTACCTCTTCATAAAA
This sequence comes from Dendrobates tinctorius, assembly GCF_039654945.1. NCBI lineage: Eukaryota > Metazoa > Chordata > Amphibia > Anura > Dendrobatidae > Dendrobates > Dendrobates tinctorius. The sequence continues at coordinate 64,901,746 of NW_027361732.1, read as the reverse complement.
GCATATCAGATTAGTCTGACAGGAACGGTCCCTTGTAAACCCATGTTGATATTGGGTCATAAGGTTATACTTCTCCAGATACTCCAGTATAGTATCTCTTAGAAAACCCTCCAGGATTTTACCCACAGTTGAGGTTAAACTTACTGGCCTATAATTTCCAAGTTCAGTTTTTGTCCCCTTTTTGAATATTGGCTCCACATTTGCTATACGCCAGTCCTGTGGTACAGACCCTGTTATTATGGAATCTTTAAAGATTAAAAATAATGGTCTATCTATGACTGTGCTTAATTCCTGCAGTACTCGGGGGTGTATCCCATCCGGGCCCAGGGATTTGTCAATTTTAGTGATTTTTAGACGCCGCCGTACTTCCTGCTGGGTTAAGCAGGTGACATTTAACAGAGAATTTTTATCCCTGATCATGTTATCCGTCATGGGATTTTCTTGTGTAAATACTGTTGAAAAAAAGTCATTTAGCATATTGGCTTTTTCCTCATCCTCATCCAGCATTTCACCCAGACTATTTTTAAGGGGACCAACACTATCATTTTTTAGCTTCTTACAATTTATGTAGTTAAAGAATATTTTAGGATTATTTTTACTTTCTCTGGCAATGAGTCTCTCTGTCTCAATCTTTGCTGTCTTGATTTGCTTTTTACAGAATTTATTTAATTTTCTGTATTTATTTAATGCCTCATCACTACCTACTTGCTTTAATTCTCTAAATGCTTTATTTTTGTCACTTATTGCACCCCTAACAGCTCTATTTAGCCATAGTGGTTTCCTCCTATTTCTAGCATGTTTATTCCCATACGGTATATATTGTGCACAGGTCCTATTCAGAATGCTAATAAATGTCTCCCATTTTCTTTGTGTATTTTTATGTCTCAGGATATCATCCCAGTTAATTGCACCAAGATCATCTCTCATCCGTTGGAAATTTGCTCTCCTGAAGTTTCGTGTCCTTGTAACCCCTCTACTACACATCTTATTAAAGGATACATGAAAACTTATTAATTTGTGATCACTATTACCCAAGTGACCCCCAACCCTTACATTTGATATGCGGTCTGGCCTGTTGGTTAATATTAGGTCTAGCAGTGCCCCCCCTCTTGTTGGGTCCTGAACCAGTTGTGAAAGGTAATTGTCTCTCATCGTTGTCAGAAACCTATTACCTTTGCTGGAACTGCAGGTTTCGGTTCCCCAATGTATTTCAGGGTAGTTGAAGTCCCCCATAATAATGACTTCTCCTTGAGTCGCAGCTTCATCTATTTGCTTTATGAGGATATTCTCTGTTGCTTCCATTATTTTTGGAGACTTATAACAAACCCCAATCAGTAATTTATTATTTTTCCCCCCTCCCCTTATCTCTACCCACAGGGACTCTACATTTTCATTAGATTCATATATATTACCACGAAGGATGGGTTTTAATGATGATTTTACATATAAACACACACCTCCCCCTCGCTTATTTGCTCGGTCATTTCTGAACAGACTATAGCCCTGTAAATTAACCGCCCAGTCGTGGCTCTCATCCAGCCATGTCTCAGATATCCCCACCATCTCATAATTATGTTCCAACAACATTAACTCCAATTCCTCCATTTTGCTGGCGAGGCCTCTGGCATTAGTATACATGCACTTTATGTATCTCTCTGTACCTCTATTCTTTCTTAAATTAACTAATTATGATAAAAACTAGAATATAAAATAAAATAAGTTAAATCTGAATAAAATAGTAAACATAACGATGAATGACGAAGGTGGTCACAGGAATGGAACAAAGCTGATGTTTTCATTTAAGCCAAGGGGGTGGGTAGTATTTAATGTCCACATCCATCTTGTTTCCATTTGTGCCAATCTCTGGCTAATATTGCCTCCCCTTATATTTGCTGGAATCTTGTCAATACCCCTAATCCTTAAGCATGATGGATCACAGTTATGATACTCCTTAAAGTGTTTGGGAATGGTTTTCAAAAAAGTTAATTCTTCTTCATTTTTTGCAGCCACAATACCATTTACATGCTCCCGTACCCCGATCTTCAACTGCCGAGTTGTCAACCCTATATAAATCTTTGGGCATGGAAATACCGCATAATAGATAACTGCTTTCGTTTCACAATCAATATAATGATTGATAGAAAAGGTTCTTTGACATGAGGAATCGGTAAATTTGTCAATTCTATCAATATTAGGACAGGCCACACAGTGACCACATTGAAAGGATCCCTTTTTCTGTTTTGATTGCGACAAAAAAGTTTTAGGTTCATTTTGATATTGACTCCTAGTTGATCGCGAATGTTTTGAGGCCGGCGCTACGTAATGCTCGGTTCCTTATAAAGATATTTTGATAGCGTTTTATCAACTGTGAGAATTGGCCATGCCTTAGCCAAGGCATCCCTCATTCTCTGATTTTCAGTGTGATAGTTTGAAATAAAATGAACCTTTGATGTTTCATCTGGTTTCGAAGATGAATACAATAGGTCATTCCTTACTGAATGTCTTGCCCTATTGTATGCCTTTTTGATGCTGCGACGACTATATCCCCTCTCAATGAACCTCCATTTCAGTTCTTTAGCACAAATTTCAAAATCCTTCTCAGTTGAACCAAAAATCATTCAGCTCTCAGTGCTATACAAAAAAATGTGTCAAAGTGACTATTGCATCAGATGTAGTGCCATAGAGGAATACAGGGAGTTAATTAATATAACTTAGAGGGTCACCATGTCCCTTTAGTGTGTTCCTCGACGCACGTTTCAGAGTTTTTTCTTTTCCTCTATGGCACTGCATCTGATGCAATAGTCACTTTGACACTTTTTTTGTATAGCAATGAGTGCTGAATGATTTTTGGTTGTTTTTTTGCACATGCAGGCTGCACTTTATATTGATCACTGTGTCATTGATTTTTTAATTGTTTTCTTGCACAGGCATATTGCACTTTATATCGCAGCAAAATAAGTTATCTATATGGGATATAAATATTTTAATATCTTTTCATGATTTTCACATTTTTTTCATGTTTATAAAATATCAGTACTTGGTTACTTGCACAAAAGCATTTTCTATATTCTATATTCTCTTATTTTTTATTTGAGGAATACATATGTGAATATAATATAATATATGTGGGTCCATATCATTTCTTTACAATTGTGGTAAAGTCATCCCTATATGTGTATATTGGTTTTAAATTGGTTTTTATCAATATTTTACTACCAAGATAATAAAAAGTATTGAACAATTACATCTTGTTTGGTCTTTTCTGGTCTATAGGTCCTTCGGTGGTTTGGGATTTGGTTCCTTTAATCGGTGGGTAAACCACTAATTTCACTGAACACTGGTGGTAGTGTATATAATAATTTTAATTATTTATTATTTTTATAAAATATACTTTTCTCTCTCTCTCTCTCTATATATATATATATATATATATATACTATATATCATATACTATACCTGGTGTTCGTGTATTTTTACATGTTTGATGTTTGAGTATAAAGATTCTACATCACATGTAACAAGTAGTGTGTCCGTCTCAACATGAAGGCCGTCGATTTTTTTCAAAAATTCGATCGTATCCCGGGTAAAGGATGGAAGACATTCAACCAGGGGTTGCAATTTATGATCAATGAATTTACCCACATTCTCCAAAAAATTCCTGTTACCTGATACAATTGGTCTACCGGGTGGAGAATCAATGTTCTTATGTATTTTAGGTAAAAGATGGAATGTGGGTATGCATGGTTCTTTAATGGTAAGTGCCTGGTGAAGTTCCTTTGTTATAATACCCTCAGTAACGTCCTTATTAAAAATTTCATGTAACTTAGAACAAAAAGATGTCAGGGGATTAAAGGTAAGCTTTTGATAACATGCTCTGTTTCTGAGCTGTTTAAAAACCTCTGTCTCATATATCTTGGATGGTCAGATAACAATGTTGCCCACCTTATCCACCTGTTTAATCACCACGTCAGTCAAATTTTTACGTTTATCTAAACTTTTTTGTTCTTCAAAATTCAAATTTCCTTTCCTTATATGTTGTGGTAGTTGTCTGAATTCCTCGCTAATGATTTTAACAAAGAGATCAATATTTCTCAACCCTCAATGTACTAAAATGCTTGTGCATGCCCTCATCATCTCCCACCTCGACTATTGCAACATCCTTCTCTGTGGCCTCCCTGCTAACACCCTTGCACCTCTTCAGTCCATCCTCAACTCTGCCGCCCGACTAATTCATCTCTCTCCTCCCTACTCCTCCGCTTCTCCCCTCTGCAAATCTCTTCACTGGCTCCCACTCCCTCAGCATATCCAATTCAAATTACTAATACTGACCTACAAGGCCACTACAACCTGTCTCCTCCATACATCTCTGAACTAATATCCCGATACCTTCCCTCACATAATCTCTGGTCCTCCCAAGACCTCCATCTCTCCTCCACACTTATTCGCTCCTCACCCAACCACCTCCAAGACTTCTCCTGAATAGCCCCCATCCCATATGGAATTCCCTGCCCCAACACATCCGGCTATCAACCACACTCGGATCCTTCAGATGGAACCTGAAAACCCATCTCTTCAGGAAAGCCTACAGCCTGCAATGATCCCCGCTGCCTCCTCACCACTACTGAAGCTACCGCCTCACCATCACTGGAGCTGCTGCAACCCCCCAACCTACTGTCTCCTTCCCCACCATCCTGTAGCATGTAAGCCCAAAAGGGCAGGGTCCTCTCTCCCCTCTAAATCAGGGGAGACTCACCGACAAGGACCTTCCATTCATGTGATCTATTTCCACCAATGACAGGTGGCCGGGCAGAATGCACACTGACATCAGGATCCTAGGAATCTTAGCCTACCGCATCCATGTCCCCTGTGTCTGTGATATTCATTCGCGGCCATGGGGATCACATGGGGTGGAGGAGTGGGATACTGTTGTGAATTCACTTTCTGGCCTACCTCTGGTTACTACTGAAGGTAGTGGAGGTGGTCAAATTGACAGAGGGTTGCGAGTTCTCTTTCTGGGCTCCCTCTGGTGGTTACTGGAAGTAATGTAGCTGATCTGATTAACAGAGGCTTGCCACCTGATAATGAGGACGACGATTGGAGATCTGGGGTTTCAGACTGGATTTAAGACAGCAAACTCCCTCTATGTCTGCTGGTGATTTTCTTCCTGCCTCCTGAGGTCTTAGTTTCCAGCTCAGTCAATGCATGTTCAGCTAAGTGTTCATTTGCTATTCTTTTTACATTTCATCTGGTTTTGTCTATTTCAGTTTTGTGTGGGTCAGCCAACTCCGGCTGGGGCTGTGCTGAATCACCATCCATATGTTACTGCTTGCGCCTGTTTGTTTTTGTCCCTTATTAGATTGGACTCTTTTTGCTCTGCTTTCAGAATATACCAGAGTGCTGATATAGTGGGCAAAGTCGTGCGACCAGTATTGTTTGCATCAGACATGTTGGACTTTTTTGTAGGGTTTTTTGCGTGATTGCAGACAGTGTCTTTCCTTTCCTGTCCTGTCTAGTCAGTGTGGGCCCCATCGTTTGCTCAGTCTATTTTCCTACCTACATTTGTGTTTTCATCTTATCTCACCGACAATATATGTTTGGGGGCTATCTATTCCTTTGGGGTCTGTTCTGGGGCAGTTTAGATTTCCCCTTTCTTGCTTTAGGCTTAGTTGGCTCTCCGGCTGTGCCGAGGCAATCCGCTTAGTTAACAACCTCTCTGGTTTTCTGTGGCTTAACTTGGGCTTGCTCTCGTCCTTGGTGACACAATCATAATAGAATCACCAGCCTAACCGCAAACTCTAGGGTACTCAAAAGAAGGAAAGAATTGTAAAAAAAAAAGTGTCAGAATTTTTTCATATATTTTTTCCTCCTTTTCTCTGGGGCCGTAGGAGGATTTTTACTTTAATGGAGATTAAGCAATTATCCGATCGGCTGGAGCAGCCCGCTGCTGAAGTGCGGGAAATTTCTGCCTTTCTCGCTCAATCATCTGCTGTTGAACCAAAGATTCCTACTCCTGATGTGTTTTCTGGGAATCGGTCTAAATTTTTGAATTTTAAGAATAATTGTAAACTATTTCTTGCTTTGAAGCCTAACTCATCGGAGAACTCTGTGCAGCAGATTAAAATTGTCATCTCCCTGCTGCGCAGCGATCTCCAGGATTGGGCTTTTTCTCTGACACCTGGAGATCCTATTCTGACTAATGTGTATGTGTTTTTTGAAGCCATGGGGTTGTTGTATGATGAACCTAATGCTATTGATCAAGCTGAGAAAACTTTATTGGCATTGAACCAGGGTCAGGATTCTGCAGAGTTATATTGTCAAAAATTCAGAAAGTGGGCGGTTCTTACTAAATGGAATGACGATGCTCTAGCAGCTCTCTTTCTGTAGGATTTGGCAGAAACTGTAAAAAATGGTATTGTTGGATTTCCTGTTCCCTCTGGTCTTGATAATTCTATGTCATTGGCCATTCAAGTTGATCGGTGTTTACGTGAACATAAAACTACACGAGAGGCGTTGCCGCCTTTTGAACAAATGTCTGAACCCATGCAATGTGATAGGGTTTTGTCTAGGGCGCAACGTCAGGAGTTTAGAAGGCGTAATAAGCTGTGTTTTTTCTGTGGAGACGCCTCTCATACTATTTCTGTCTGCCCTTAACAAAAAACGATTTGCTCACACATTTGCCGTGGGCAGTGTACAGCCTAAGTTCCTTTTGGCAATTACTCTGATCTGCTCCTTGTCTACATTTCTGCTAAGGCTTTTGTAGATTCAGGAGCAGCTTTGGATCTGATCTATTTAGACTTTGCTAAATGTTGTGGTTTTCCCATGATACCCCTTCAGACTCATATCCCTTAGAGGGGTATTGATGCTACTCCTTTGGCAGAGAATAAACCCCAGTTTTAGACCCAGGTGATAATGCGGGTCGCCCCGGACCACCAAGAAAATTGTAACATTTTGGTGTTGCACAATTTGCATGATACTATTGTTCTGGGTTTTCCCTGGTTGCAAACTCATAATCCTTTTTTGGATTGGAAATCTGTGTCTGTGGTGAGTTGAGGTTGTCAGTGTGTTCTTAGTGACACTTCTGTTTTCTCCACCTCTCCCCAGTCTCATGATATTCCTTATTATTTGGCTGATTTTTCTGATGTATTTAGTGAGAGTAAGTCTGCATCTTTGTCTTCTCATAGGAGTTATGACTGTGCAATTGAGTTAATGCCCGGGTGTAAATTTCCCAAGGGTCGGCTTTTCAGCTTATCGGTACCCGAACATGATGCTATGCAATCATATATCAAGGAGTCGTTGGAGAAGGGTCATATTAGACCATCTTCTTCAACTTCAGGTGCTGTTTTTTTGTGGCCAAGAAAGATGGCTTATTAAGGCCATGTATTGACTATCGTTCCCTTAACAAAATCACTGTTAAATATCAGTACCCATTACCCCTGATTTCTGATTTATTTTCCAGAGTTAAAAGTGCCTGTTGGTTTACCAAGCTTGACCTCAGGGGGTGTATAATCTTATTCGCATCAAGCACGGGAATGAATGGAAGGCGGCATTTAATACTCTGGAGGGACATTTTGAGTACCTGGTGATGCCTTTTGGGCTCACTAATGCCCCTTCTGCCTTACAATCTTTTATGAACGATATTTTACGGGACTTTGTAGATAAGTTTTTGATCATTTATCTGGTTGATATTTTGATCTTTTCCAGTGATTGGGATTCTCATGTGGAACATGTCTGGACTGTGTTCCGGATTTTGAGGGAAAATTCCCTGTACGTTAAGGGATTGAAGTGCCTCTTTGGTGTACAGAGGATTTCATTTTTGGGATTCATTTTGTCCCCGTCGGCTATGGAAATGGACCCAGCCAAGGTACAGGCCATTTATGATTGGGTTCAGCCCACTTCTTTGAAGGCTCTCCAGAAGTTTTTGGGTTTTGCTAATTTCTACCATAAATTTATAAGTAATTTTTCTGGTATTGTCAAACTACTGACTGATCTGACCAAAAAGGGCACTGATGTGTTGAATTGGTCTCCAGAGGCAGTCTCAGCATTTCAGGAGCTTAAGCGGAGATTCACTTCTGCTCCAGTTCTACGGCAACCTGATGTCTCACTCCCATTTCAGGTGGAGGTAGATGCTTCTGAGATTGGTGCAGGAGCCGTTTTGTCACAAAAAGATCCGGTGACTTCTAAAATGAATCCCTGTGCCTTCTTTTCCCGAAAATTCTCCCCATCTGAACGTAACTATGACGTGGGGAATTGGGAATTGTTGGCCATGAAATGGGCATTTGAAAAGTGGAGACATTGGTTGGAGGGAGCTAGACATCAAGTTGTGGTCCTCACCGACTACAAGAATTTGATTTATCTTGAATGAGCCAAACGCTTGAATCCAAGACAGGCTAGGTGGGCCTTGCTTTTCATGCATTTTAAATTTGTGGTCTCTTTTCTTTCAGGCACTAAGAATGTTAAGGCGGATGCCCTTTCTAGGAGTTTCTTTGCGGAATCTCTTATTGTGACCGAGCCTACTACCATTCTAAATGAGGGAGTAGTTCTTTCCGCCATCTTACCAGATTTGAGACATGCCCTGGAGGAATTTCAGGAGGACAAACCTGAACGTTGCCCTATGGGAAAATTGTATGTCCCTGACCAGTGGAGGAAGAGAGTAATGTCTGAAATTCATTGCTCCGCATTGGCTGGTCATCCAGGTATTTTTAGTACCAAAGATTTGGTGAGTCAGTCTTTTTGGTGACCTGCCTTATCTCGTGATGTCAGGAATTTTGTGCAGTCCTGTGGGACTTGTTCTCGGTGCAAACCTTGTTCTCATTCAAGTGGGTTGCTGATTCCCCTGCCGGGGGTCCAGGAGGCCATGGACCCATATCTCAATGGTTTTATTTCCGATCTTCCTGTCTCTCAGAGAATGACTGTTATCTGGGTGATTTGTGATAGATTTTCTAAGATGATCCATCTTGTACCACTCCCAAAGTTGCCAACTTCTTCTGAGTTGGTGCCCTTGTTTTTACAATAGGTGGTTCGGTTGCACGGGATTCCTGAGAACATTTTGTCGGACAGAGAAGTCCAGCTGGTTCCAGATTTTGGAGAGCTTTTTGTTCCAAACTGGGAATTCAGATATGTTTCTCCTCTGCATTTCATCCTCAGACCAATGAGCAGACTTAGAGAACAAACCAGACTTTGGAGTCCTATTTGAGATGTTTTATATCTGCTGATCAGGATGACTGGGTCTCATTTTTGCCCTTGGCCGAATTCGCGCTAAACAATAGAGCTAGTTCTGCCACTTTGATATCGTCCTTTTTCTGTAACTTTGTGTTTCATCCTTGATTTTCTTCAGGGCAGGAGGAATCTTTGACCAGCCCAAGTGTGGACACTGTGGTAGAGAGAATGCAGCAGATTTGGGACCAAGTGGTGGATAAGTTTTTCCTCTCTCAGGAAAATGCCCAACAGTTTTCCACCCGGCATAGGACCATTGGTCCCCGGTTTAAAGTGAGTGATATGGTTTGGTTGTTGTCAAAGAATATTCCTATGAAGGTTGCATCTCCAAAGTTCAAGCCAAGATTCATTGGACCTTATAAGATTTTGGAGATCCTTAATCCTGTTTGTTTTCTATTGGCTCTTCCAGTTACATTTAAGATCCATAACGTGTTTCATAAATCTCTGTTGAAGAGGTTTGTGGAGCCAGTAGTTCCTATGCCGGCACCTTCTGACCCTGTATTAGTTAAAGGCAATGTGGAATATGATGTAGAGAAAATATTGGATTCTCGGTTTGCTAGACGGAGACTCCAGTACTTGGTCAAATGGAAGGGTTATGGCCAGGAGGATAATTCTTGAGTCTCTGCTTCTGACATTCATGCCGATAGATTGGTTCGTGCTTTTCACCGGACCCATCCTGATCGGCCTGGTGGTGTGGATGAGGGTTCGGTGACCCCTCCTCAAGGGGGGGTACTGTTGTGAATTCGCTTTCTGGCCTACCTCTGGTTACTACTGAAGGTAGTGGAGCTGATCAAAGTAGGTAACGTAGCTGATCTGATTAACAGAGGCTTGCCACCTGATTATGAGGATGGCGATTGGAGATCTGGGGCTTCAGACTGGATTTAAGACAGCCGACTACCTCTATCCCTGCTGGTGATTTTCTTCCTGCCTCCTGAGGTCTTAGTTTCTAGCTCAGTCCCTGCATGTTCAGCTAAGTGTTCATTTGCTATTCTTTTTACATTTGATCTGGTTTTGTCTATTTCAGTTTTGTGTGGGTCAGCCAACTCCGGCTGGGGCTGTGCTGAATCACCATCCATATGTTACTGCTTGCGCCAGTTTGTTTTTGTCCCTTATTAGATTGGACTCTTTTTGCTCTGCTTTCAGAATATACCAGAGTGCTGATATAGTGGGTGAAGTCGTGCGACCAGTATTGTTTTCATCAGACGTGTTGGACTTTTTTGCAGGGTTTTTTGCGTGATTGCAGACAGTGTCTTTCCTTTCCTGTCCTGTCTAGTCAGTGTGGGCCCCATCATTTAATCAGTCTATTTTCCCCTCGTTTGTGTTTTCATCTTGTCTCACTGACAATATAAGTTTGGAGGCTGTCTATTCCTTTGGGGTCTGCTCTGTTACAGTTTAGATTTCCCCTTTCTTGCTTTAGGCTTAGTTAGCTCTCCAGCTGTGCCGATTCGTCTACGATCATCGTAGGCATGCTCCATGGCTACTGCTAGTTGTGTGGATAGGATCAAGGGTCTGCAATCCGCTAGTTACCATCCTGTCTGGTTTTCTGTGGCTTAGCTTGGGCTTGCTCTCCTCCTCGGTGACCCAATCATAACAGGATACCTTGGTGACGTCGGATGTCGGGGTGCATCACTTCGTCCCGTTCTCTCTCCCATTGGCTCTGGACTATATAAAAACCTACCCTCATTTGGATGACGCCATCCCCTGACGAAGGCAGATGCCAAAATGCGCATCGGGGTCAGGCGCATCCTGGGAATCTTGCACCACGGGCATTAGGTAATTACTTGTTTTTTTCATTATGCATTGTTGATACATAGCACAATGTATTGACGCTTGTATTATGCGGCCACTTGGCTTGTAGCACACCAGTGTGCACTGACAATTTATCTACCAGTCCATTACCTCTTTTATATTGATGTTAGCCTGCAGCACGTCTGAGTCTTGTAGTACGCAGCCATTTGGCCTGTAGCACGTGTGGGCATGGAGATGACACACACTATTATTTTTGCACTGGCATTGTATATATTTTTGTGTGCTCCTGTTGCAGCGGTATTTTTTCTGGTATATTTTAAGTTATACAATTTTTGTACTAGTACTACCTGCTTTCTGTGTGTCCAGCATTGTATAGTCTGATATTTCTATCCATCTATGTGCCATTTCATTCTGGCATACGTAATTTTCACTTATCTATAATTTCACCATGATGCATGTAATTTAAATCTAACACAGTGATCTCAATTTTTGAGACCCTTTTTGATATTTTGCATTTGCACTGTATTACTTAATACTATTTTGGATGTGATGTGCCCTAAATTTTGCAATTTTAGCAAATTGTTATTATTATATTTTTTGCACTCTGCCACTTTATCAGCAATTTTACATTTGCATATTTAATTATTGCTGTATATATAGGATTACATAAAATTATTTCTGTGTGTAGCTGGGTGTTTCCTTTACCTGGGATTTAAGAATACCCTCTACCAATCCCACACATTAAATAACTACTGTTACATTGACGGTATTTTAATCATCTGGACGAAGTCTGAAAAACAGCTATAGACCTTCCATGAACAGTTTAATCAATTTAATCCCATCATCAACCTGACACTCATCTACTCTTGTACTGAAATTACCTTTTTGGACACCATCATTAAGCTACAGAACAATAAAATACAGATATCCCTGTACCAGGAGCCAATCGACTGTCCAACATACCTTAAATGGGACAGTTTCCATCCAAAACACATAAAAAACTCTATTGTCTACATTCAAGCAATTGGATGCAATCAGATATGTTCCAACACTATGGATAGATACAAATACCTTGCTGGCCTCAGAAAGACCTTTTTTTATCAAGTCTACTATCCAAGAACAATTGAAAACCAGATTATAACAGCCACTAGAATATCAAGGAATCACCTTCTGCATTACAAAGCTAAAGAAAAAAGCAACCGGGTTCCTCTAGTAGTCACATAAAATCCAAATTTGCAGGTTCTAAGTGGATCTGCATGGAAATTACAACTTTTATTACAAAAGGCTTCTGGATTACAATCCTTATTTTGAGACCTCCCCACTACCGTGTTTCAGTCAGCCCCCAAATATAAAAAGCATTATTGTCAGAAGCTCCCTGTACTCTCCAACAGCTAAAGGAAACTTTCCTTGCAACCAGAAAAATTTAAAATCTGTCCATTTATAATGACAACAGACAAGATAAAGTTCCCCAACTCATATCAGGACTACGAGATCACAGGTACTTTCAACTGCATCACATCAAATGTGGTGAACTTAATTATTTGTACCAAATGTCCAGCTGGGGGTTCTGTATGTAGGGGAAAAGGGCAAAAGCTTATCACCACACAATAAAATAAAAAAGAATAGAGTTGCCTGTGGCCAAACATTTTTGTATCTCTGATCACAGCACCATGGACATGAAATTACTTGTAATAAAAGGTAACTTCAAGTCTCAGAGAGACAGAAGGAATATATAAACATATGACAACCTTTGACATACTCACTGAATGAATTAATATGGTGCATGGATTTATGTCTTTCTACATCAACTAGTGAATGTGCTCTTCAAACCATTTGGGGGCATCAGGACCATAGACCAGTCCTTAATAACATTACAATAAAACTTTCACAATCCTAATCTATGAACTATTCCAATATTTACAGCCCCAACTGTTTATCCCTCTCCCATAATTATAGTTCTGCTTCACGTCACTTGTCTTATCTATTGCATTATATCAGTGCCCTGTTTTGCGTAAATATGTGACTCTTCAGATTTTGTATCATTCTATGCCTGATGAAGAGACCTGAGTAGTCTCAAAAGCTTGCAATTTGTTAAAAACTTTTCATTTAGCAATTACAAGGTATCAATCATTGAGGGCTCTTAAATCAAAACATTTTTCTATCTACTGGCTAACATGATATGAAGATGTATATCTTTCCTGTATGATAATGCTTAGAGACTAGAGATGAGCGAACCTTTTAAGGTTCGGTTTGGTTAGGATTTGTTAGTATCCAAAACCCCTTTGAATTCAATGGGAGGCAAAACCAAATGCATAAATAACACCTTCAGGGGGGCCCTAAAGCTGCCAAAACAGCTCAAATTAGGGTTAGACACCAGGAAGATTGGCATCAATTGACCCAGTGTACAAATATTATAAGTGCGCAGCATGGTTGCATGGTACAGTGCCTGGGACAGGGCTTGGACCAGCAAATTACTCATATTAAAGGTTAACTTCAAGTCTCAAAGAGATAGAAGCGTCTTGGAACATAAACCTATAACGACTTTTGGCACACTCAGTGTAGGAATGATTGTGTTGCATGGATTTCTTTCTTTCTACATGAAATAAGGAATGAGCTCTTCAAACCATTTGGGGGCATCAAGACCATGGACTAGGACTTAATCACATTACAATAAAACTTTCAAGCTCCTTATCTATCAACTGTTCCAATATTTACAGCCACAACTGTATATCCCGCTAAGGCTCGTTTCACACTAGCGTATCTACAAGCTGCGCATAGTGCTGCTAAGCCCCGCCCCCTGCCACACCCCCTCTGGTCATTTCCTCCTACTATTGCACAGTGCTGCATGCAATCTGCGCACCCTATCTTTAGCATAGGGTGCACAGACCATGCGCTGGCCGTGCGCTAGTAGGATTTTGCGTGCGCTGCGGCCTTTTGACGGTGCACCGATGTGCGCTGAACGCACCATGTTGCATTTTGGTGCGCTCGGCGCACCATCAAAAGGGCGCAGCATGCACAAAATCCTAAATGCTAAAGATAGGGTGCGCAGATCGCATGCAGCGCTGTGCGATAGTAGGAGGAGATGACCGGTGGGGGCGCGGCAGGGGGCGGGGCTTAGCGGCACCATGCGCTGCATGTAGATACGCTAGTGTGAAACTAGCCTTACATAATAATACATCTGCTTTACATCACTTTTTTATTATTATTTATTTACATAGCGCCGTTAATTCCATGGTGCTGTATATGAGAAGGGGTTACATACAAAGTAATAGATATCGTTAACAGTAAACAAATTTACAATGACAGACTGGTACAGAGGGTAGGGGACCCTGTTCTTGCAGACTTACATTGTACGGGATAGTGGGGAAGAGACAGAAGGTCGGGGGTGCAGCAGCTTTGTTGGTGATGAGGCGGCAGCTCAGGCGGTGGTGAGGCGGCAGAATGGTCATTGCAGGCTGTAAACCTAAAATGGGTTTTCAGGTAAAGTTTGAAGGATCCGAGGGTGGTGGATAATCGGACGTGTTGAGGCATGGCATTCCAGAGGATAGGGGATATTCGGGAGAAATCTTGGAGGCGGTTGTGTGAGGAACGCATAAGTGGGGAGGAGAGTAGGAGGTCTTGGGAGGATCGAAGATTACATGAGGGAAGATATTGGGAGATTTGTTCAGAGATATAGGGAGGGGAAAGGTTGTGGATGGCTTTGCAGGTCAGTGTTAGTAGTTTGAACTGGATTCGTTGGGGAATTGGGAGCCAATGGAGGGATTTGCAGAGGGGGGAGACAGTGAGGAGAGAGGTGCATTAGTCGGGCAGCAGAATTGCGGACAGACAGGAGTGGTGCAAGAGAGTTAGCAGGGAGGCCACAGAGGAGAGTGTTGCAGTAGTCAAGGCGGGAGATGATGAGGTCATGTACAAGAGTTTAAGTAGATTGAGGACTGAGGAAGGGCCGGATTGTGGAAATAATTTTGAGTTGGAGGCGACAGGAGGTGGCAAGAGATTGGACGTGTGGTTTGAAGGACAGGGCAGAGTCGAGAGTTACTCCGAGGCAGCGGATTTCAGGTGCGGGAGAGAGCATGATGCCGTTTACCATAATAGATAGATCGGGTAGGGAAGATATGTGAGATGGAGGAAAGATAATGAGTTCAGTTTTGTCTACGTTGAGTTTTAGGAAGCGAGAGGTGAAAAAGGAGGATATGGTTGATAGACACTCTGGGATTCTGGACAGCAGAGAGGTGACATCTGGGCCAGAGAAGTAGATCTGAGTGTCATCTGCATACAGGTGGTATTGGAAGCCATGGGACTTTATGTGTTGTCCTAGGCCAAGAGTATAGAAGGAAAAAAGTAGGGGCCCCAGGACAGAGCCTTGGGGGACTCCAACAGAGAGGGGGTGGAATGAGGAGGTAGTGTGGGAGTGGGAAACGCTGAATGTGCGGTCAGAAAGGTATGAGGAAATCCAGTACAGGGCAAGGTCTTTGATGCCAAGGGAAGAAAGAATCTGTAGCAGTAGGCAGTGGTCAACTGTGTCAAAGGCAGAGGACAGGTCAAGAAGGAAGAGGATGGAGAACTGTCTGTTAGCTTTGGCTGTGAGTAAGTCATTAGTAATTTTGGTCAGGGCAGTTTCAGTGGAGTGGTGGGGGTGGAAGCCAGATTGCAGGATGTCATGGAGGGAGTTAGATGAGAGGTGGGATGTTGTGAATTCGCTTTCTGGCCTACCTCTGGTTACTAGTGAAGGTAGTGGAGCTGGTTATATTGACAGAGGGGTTGCGAGCTCTCTTTCTGGGCTCCCTCTGGTGGTTATTGGAGGTAATGAAGCTGATCTGATTAACAGAGGTTTGCCACCTGATAATGAGGAGGACGATTGGAGATCTGTGGGTTCGGACTGGATATAAGACAGCTGACTCCCTCTATCCCTGCTGGTGATTTTTTCCTGCCTCCTGAGGTCTTAGTTTCCAGCTCAGTCCCTGCATGCTCAGCTAAGTGTTCTTTTGCTATTGTTCACATTTGATCTGGTTTTGTCTATTTCAGTTTTGTGTGGTCAGCCAGCTCCGGCTGGGGCTGTGCTGAATCTCTATCCATATGTTACTGCTTGTGCCAGTTTGTTTTTGTCCCTTATTAGATTGGCCTCTTTTTGCTCTGCTTTCAGAATATATCAGAGTGCTGATATAGTGGGCGAAGTCGTGCAACTTCAGTATTTTTCTGTCAAACGTGTTGGACATTTTTTTTGCAGGGTTTCTTGCGTGATTGCAGACAGTTAGAGTTGAGCGAAACAGGTCAGTTAAATTCAAAAGTTACCGAGTTTAGCTAAAGTCGGGTTTCGCCGATCGAAACCCGACCATAGCATGAGGTCGGCCATGAGGTCGCCGATCCGAGTGCCAAAGTTTAAAATAATGCTTCCAGCGCCTTTTCTCAGCCAATGATGGAGGACGCACACTGTGGTCAACGCTATGACATGGGCAGCAGCCACCATCATCTTAGAGAAGGGCATTGAAATGATTGGCTGGCTTTGTGTGGCATCACAGTGGCTATAAAAGGCCATGACCGCTGACTACCATCTTACGTCTGCCGATCTTACAATAGGGAGAGGTGCTGCTGCTGATTCTGAATACGGAGAGTGTTAGGCAGGGAAGAAGAAAAAAAATAGCTTCTGCTGATAGCGCTTTTCACTGTACAGTTAGTGTGCAGTGAAAGGGGAGGATTTTTGTTGCGTGCAGCAGCACTGGTGGTGATTAGGCTGCCTTTTAAGGCTACCTGATAGCTGCATTGCTGTGTGCACACTGCTGTTCAAACTGCTTTTTTCAAAGCACTCCAACTTTTATTATTTTGTTCTGGACAGTTACCGAGCGTTCATTTTTTCACACACCGTATAGCGGTGTACGCTCCTCACACACTACCATGTACAGGCTGGTATCACGGACAAATACAAGCTATCTGTGTGTGACTCTGGAAAAACAAACCGAGGAGATTTTTCATTTTTCCAGACCTACACCGTATAGAGCTGTCCACTTTTCAAACAGTTTTGTTTATCTGCTGTTTGATTACGGTCAAAACTATACAGAGACAGTGTGTGTCACTTCGTGTAAAAATAGACAGAGATTTAAAATTTTCCATACAGACACAATATAGCGGTGTACGCTCCTCACACACTACCGTGTACTGGCTGGTATCACGGACAAATACAAGCTATCTGTGTGTGACTCTGAAAAACAAACCGAGGAGATTTTCCATTTTTCCAGACCTACACCATATAGAGCTGTATGCTTTTGAAACAGTTTCGTATATCTGCTGTTTGATAACGGTGAAAACTATACAGAGACATTGTGTGTCACTCCGTATAAAAATAGACGGAGATTTACAATTTTCCATACAGACACCATATAGAGCTGTCCGATTCTCAAACAGTATTGTATATCTGCCATTCGCATTATGGTCACATCTATACAGAGTCAGCGTGTGTGTGTGACACTCTGCAAATACATATATGGACATTTCCATTTCTCCATCCACCGTATTGAGCTGTCCGATTCTCAAACAGTATTGTATATCTGCTGTTTGCATTACAGTCACATCTATACAGAGTCGGAGTGTGTGTGTGACACTCCGTAAATACGTATACGGAGATTGTTAGTAACACAAAAAATGTATACAGCTGTACACTTCTGATACAGTACCATATATCTGCTTGTTGGATTACAGTCAAATACATACTGGGAGAGCATCTGTGACTAACAAAATATATACATAGATCTAATTTTTTTAATACACCTTGCATAGCTGGATGCTCCTCATACAGTACCATCTCTCTGCTGGTCATTTTGGTACATTTTCCCAATCATGAGGAAGTATGGTGGAAGAGCCCGCAGACGTGGGCAGGGGGGCGCGGTTGGTACTGATGGTGGTGGTGCATCGGCTGGTTCTGGCAAAAGCACAATAGCAGCTAAGGCAGGAGGTGTTGAGCTTGCATCATTGACTAGCCCAAGAAGGCCTGTAAGGTTCCCTTTTCTTGGAGTAGGAAAACCGCTTTTAAAGCCGGAGCATCAGGAACAGGTTTTGGCGTACACTGCCGAAACAGTCACCAGCTCTATTGACTCCTCTTCTGAACATTCGAAACCTGCAAGCACAGAGTCGTCAGTGCAGGGTTCTGGTCAGGAAAAACACCTTTCCTTGTGTCCTTCACCCATACCAAAAGTTAAGGATGTGGCAGCCCACACTTCAGATTAATCTATGGAGCTCTTTTCACATACCATGCCTGGGTTATCCAGTCAAATCCTGAATTCCCCAGTCCAAGATGAATCTGACATGGAGTGCACTGATGCACAGCCACTGCTAGATCATTCTGCTGGTACATTGACCCAGAGCACTACATTGCCCTCGCAGTCTACTCAGCCAGAATCTGACCCTGATGAAACTCAGGTGCCCCTTCCCGCATACTATACCACCTTACACGGTGACACAGAGGAAGGTAAAGAGGAAGGTGCAGATGACTTTGAAGAGGAGGTGATGGATGACCCAGTTCAAGACCCGGATTGGCATCCATTGGGGGAGGAGGGTGGCGCTGGCAATAGTTCAGATAAGGAGAAGGATCCGCAGCAGGCATTGACATCGCAGCAGCGGTTATCTGGCAGGCCCGTAGCTGTCCAAAATCGTAGACGATAAACTAAAAGAGTTGCAGGACAGCTTGGCCAGACGGTCAACTTAGCACAGTGTGCAAGGCCAGAAAATGTATACCATAGTTGGAAATGTGCATTGTGGCACTTCTTTGTCCAAAATCCTACTGATGAGGCAAAGGTTACCTGTAAGAAGTGCGGAAGGACCTTTAGCCGAGATAATTTGAATACCAGTTGCATGCTTAGACATTTAATCAACATGCACTTGCAAGCGTGGATGGACTACAAAACCTCAGGTAGCACATGTGCACCTGCTCCCACTGAAGGTAGCCAACAACGTTCCATCGCTTCCCCCACTGTAAGACTACCGCCACCGTTAAGCACACCACCAGCACTAAATGTTGCGGTGTCGTGGCAAGGCCAAAGCACTCAGGGAATCAAAATGGTTTTGCAACACAACACTGAATCTAGGCCATCACCACCAATACCATCACCAACCCCCTCTCACTCCATCCAGTCCACCGCTACTTCCCCCATATGCAGCTCTACAGTCCAGCTCACCCTACCAGAAACTCTGAGTAGGACATTAAAGTACTCATCCTCTCATCCGTTTACACTGTGTTTGAACGCCTACATTGCCAAACTAATCTCATTAGAGATGATGCCCTGCCTTTTGTTTGAAAGCAAAGCTTTCCGCGAGCTCATGGCCTACGCAGTCCCACGCTATGACCTACCCAGTAGGCACATCTTTTCTCGAAAAGCCATCCCAGCCCTCCACCTTCATGTGAAAGACCGCATTGTCCATGTACTCAAGCAATCAGTGAGTGGAAAGGTGCACCTCACAACATGCATGCATGGTCAAGTAGGCATGGCCAGGGCCTTTATGTGTCCATCACTGCACACTGGGTTAATGTGGTGGTTGCAGGCTCCACAGGGGACAGCAGCGGTGGAACAGTGCTGCCTAGCCCACGGTATAGGAAACAGTTGGCTGTAGGCTTTCGACCCTCCTCCTCCATAAGCGAAAGCTCATCCACAGAGCGCAGTCGCATGAGCACTCCATCCGCAGCTGGCAGTGTTGCACACGAGGTGTCCCACTATAGAACAGCTAGTGGTACGCATCAGCAGGCTGTGTTAAAGATTATGTGTTTGGGTGACAACAGACACACCGCGGAGGTACTGGCCGAATTCTTGCAGCGACAAACTGAGTCATGGCTGGACAGTCTACATCTTGGGCAGGCAAGGTAGTTAGTGATAACGGACGAAATTTTTTGGCAGCCATAGCCCTTTCACAACTCAGACACATACCTTGCCTGGCTCACACCTTGAACCTGCTGGAGCAGTGATTCCTCAATAATTATCCGGAGTTAACAGCCCTGCTCCATAAGGTGCGAAGACTGTGCTCGCACATCCGTCACTCAGCTGTACACTCCAGTCGTATGCAGAAGCTGCAGCGATTGCTCCACCTCCCCAAGCACCACCTAATCATAGATGTTGCAACAAGGTGGAACTCCACCCTGCACATAGTTGAGAGGCTGTGCGAACAGAGGTAGGCTGAAATGCATTTGTGGGAGGATACACGGGCAGGCAGTTTGAGGGAAGACATGGAATTGTCAGGTGTGCAGTGATCAAAGCTGAAAGACCTCTGTAAAGTCCTTCAGTGTTTTGAGGAATGCACACGGCTGGTAAGCGCAGACGATGCCATCATAAGCATGAGCATCCCATTTATGCATCTGCTCATGCAAAGTTTGATGCACATTAAGGATCTGGCGTCTGCAGCAGAGGAGGAGGAACAGGAGGAGGAGGAGGGAAGCCTTGCTGACAGTCAGCCATTGTCTGCTCATGGAACTGTTCTGGACGAGGTGGAGGAAGAAGAGGAAGAGGAGGAGGAGGATGAGGGGGATGATTATTTTGGGCAGGAGGATGCTTCTCAGGGGGCAAGAGAAAATGTTGGCATTCCAAGGTCAGGTACAGGGTTTGGGTGTGACTGTAGGGATGTGGATTTGCCAGAAAGTGCTCCTCCACCCAGCAGTGGCAGTGCATTATTGAAACCTGGAACATTGGCCCACATGTGCGGTTATGCCTTGCGGATCCTAAAAAGGGACCGCCGCATTGCCAAAATGATGAAGGATGACGACTACTGGCTGGCCAGCATCCTCGATCCTTGCTACAAAGGCAAATTACACAACATCATGCCTTAGGAGAACCTAGAGATAATATTGGCTAACAAACAAGCAACTCTGGTAAACCGTTTGTTTGAGGCTTTCCCAGCACACAGCAGTGGTGCTAGTTCTCCCACGAGTCGTAGTGGGCACAATGGAAGAGGTGTTCGTGGTGCACACAGCCGAAGTGGCGTTGGAGACAGGGGTTTCATGACCATGTTGTGGACCGATTACTCATGTACCGCTCACACGACTGCTAATACTGCATTGATTCAAAGTGACAGGAGACAGCAGTTGTCAACTATGGTTACAAACTACTTCTCCTCCCATATCGATGTTCTCCCTCACAGGTCATTCCCCTTTGACTATTGGGCCTCTAAACTGGACACCTGCCTGAATTGGCACAATATGCCTTACAGGAGCTCACTTGCCCTGCTGCTAGTGTGTTATCTGAAAGAGTCTTCAGTGCTGCTGGATCAATCCTGACAGAAAAAAGGACCTGTCTGTTGACCCAAAATGTTGATGATCTAACCATCATTACAATGAACCATGCATGGGTTTCAAAGGATTTTGTCCTACCTTCCCCTGATGACACATAGGTTGCAAGAAAACTGCCTCGCTTTTGTCCTCCTTTTCCTCGGACTTGCCCAATTCCACCATTTGCAGCTGCTGAATGTCCAGCTTACACATCAACATATGTCATTTTTTAAACCTCCCTAACTGGGCTGCCCACCCCTCCCAAGGGCTGGGGTCAACACCTGGTGCACCCGGGCAAGTGCCATTGCTCTGAAGAGGTGGATGGGCCCACTGATGGCCGACGGCACTGGCACAGGGCCCCTCATAGTACAATACAGTGTCTCTGATGGTGGGGGAGCCCACTCACTGTCAGACACACCAGCGTACTATGAGGGGCCCTGTGCCAGTACCGTCAGCCACGAGTGTGCCACCCTGCTTGGTCAGGGCCACAGCACTTGCAAGTTGCAATACTTACCTCTCCCTGCTCCACCGCTGTGTAGTCTGGGCAGTTAAATCCTTCACAAGGACAGCCACTAGAAATTTGGTGTATTGATCGATAATGGTTAAGATGTAGCTATGCCCTGTCATGCTGGCCTCTACCTTCAGATGATCAATGGCTACCATTTGTAATGGACGTCAACTTACAAGCGGATGCAGTGGTGCTTTATGATCACCTTTCACAGTTTTGATAGTCACAGACGTGTGACATTCCTGCCACCATTTTTCAATGTCTCCTCTCTTGCCAATCCAATAGAATCGCCTATGGCCTGTGGATTCAGTCTTTTGCACTCCAAAATGACCATACACATCATGATAAGCAGTGAGGACCATGTGTACATCTCTCCCTGTGATCACAGTTTAATGGAGACGAGTAATGGTGATGTGATCCACGCTACTGCGATAAAGCAATCTTTTCTTCACAAAGAATCGTTTTCGCTGTCTCCACAGACACAGTAATTGAGGGTCTTCATCGCCTCTGCAACATCTACCGGGAGGTTTTCCCACGATGAGTAATTCCCAAATTTCTGGTAACACTCAACTTTCTGTCTGTACTTGTATCCATGCAGTTTCCAGTAGCATATAGTCTGGACTGGCTTATGGAGATTGAAATATATACGAAGATTTAAAAGTACCACAACACTATATACTGGTGTATGCTATGAATACCTTTCCCTTTTTCTATTTTTTAAATTCTGGTGTAATACATACTGAGCCTGTGAGTGTCTGTGTCTGACTCCGGAGGTATAGACGAAAATTTACAATTACCACTAGACTGGATACACCTGGTATGTGCTGATACGGTACCTTTGTTCAAAATTTATTATTATCCATAGTGAGTGAGCATGTGTGGTTTATGCCTTCTATATATACGGTGAATCGGAGATACCAATTTTTACCCTATACTCAATACAGCTTGTATCTTGTTATATAGTACCTTTGTTCGCCATTTAGTATTGCGGTCAAATCCATACTGAGTAAGTGTCTGAGAGTGACTACGGGACTATGTATACAGAGATTTCAATTGTACCCTATAATATATACTTGCTATCTTGTTATCCAGTACTTTTTTTACAACATTTTTTATTATGGTCAAACCCAGACTGAGTGAGCGTCTGAGGGTGACTCCGGAAATATATACCGAGATTTCAAATTTGGCCAACACTGTAAACAGCTGTAAACTTCTGATACAGTAACCTTTTTTGCTATTTAGATTCTGGTGTAATCCATAATGAGCCTGTGAATGTCTCTCTGTTACTCCGGAAATATATTTGGAGATTTAAGATTACCCCAACACTGTATATAGCTGTACGCTTGTGTTACATTACCCATTTACAGCTTTTCATATTCTTGTGTAATCCATACTGGGCCTGAGAGCGTTTGTGTCGGCCTCCTGAAATACCGTGTATCTGGTGATACTGGTGATACTGTACCCTTTTTCAACTTTTTATTTTATTGTGTAATCCATACTGAGCCTGTGAGCGTCTGTGTATGACTCATGAAATATGTACGGATATTTACTGTTATCCCTAGACTTTATATCTTCCGGTATTTTGGGTCCATTTTCAAAAACATGAGGAAGTATGGTGGAAGAGGAGCGGACGTGGGCGTGGGGGGCCACCTGGTACTGATTATGGTGGTGGTGTATCTGCTGGTAGCGTCAAAAACAGAATAGCAGCTAAGGCAGGAGGTGTTGAGCCTGCGTCATGGTGTAGCTCCGGAAGGCCTGTAAGGTTCTGTTTTCTGGGAGTAGGTAGACTGCTTTTAAAGCCAGAACATCAGGAACTGTTTTTGGCTTACATTGCTGAAACAGCCTCCAGCTCTATTGCCTCCTCTTCTGAAGTTTCAAAAAATGCAAGCACTGAGTCGTCAGTGCAGGCTTCTGGTCAGGTGCAACCCCTTTCCTTGTGTCCTTCACCCACACCAAAAGTGAAGGATGCGGCAGCACACACTTCAGATTACTTCATGGAGCTCTTTTCACATACCATGCCTGGGTTCATTAAAAATGGGGCCCATCATATACTGGAGCATTCCAAATGGGGGACATCAGACACTGGAGCAGCATTTATGGGGCCCATTATACACTGGAGCATTAGAAATAGAGCCCATTATATATGGAGGATTATTAAGGCCCATCATACACTGGAGCATCATCCATGAGGCCCATCATATACTGGAGCATTCCAAATGGGGGACATCAGACACTGGAGCAGCATATACGGGGCGCATTATACACTGGAGCATTAGAAATGGAGCCCATAATATATGGAGCATTATTAGGACCCATGATACACTGGAGCATGGTCCATGGGGACCAACATATACTGGAGCATTCCAAATGGGGGACATCAAGCACTGGAGCAGCATTTATGAGGCCCATTATACACTGGATCATTAGAAATGGGCCCCATTATATATGGAGCATTATTAGGGCCCATAAGACACTGTAGCATCGTCCATTGGCACCAACATATACTGGAGCATTCAAAATGGGGGACATCAGACACTGGAGGAGCATTTACAGGATCATTAGAAATGGGGCCCATTATATATGGAGCATTATTAGGGCCCATCATACACTGGAGCATCGTTCATGAGGCCCATCATATGCTGGAGCAGCATTTACGGGGCCCATTATACACTGGAATATTAGAAATGGAGCCCATTATATATGGAGCTGTATTTGGGCCCATCATACACTGGAGCATCATTCATGAGGCCCATCATACAGTCATGGCCAAAAGTTTTGAGAATGACACAAATATTAATTTTTACAAAGTCTACTGCTTCATTTTTTCTAATGGCAATTTGCATATACTCCAGAATGTTATAAAGAGTGATCAGCTTAACAGCAATTACTTGCAAAGTCAATATTTGCCTAGAAAATGAACTTTATCCCCCAAAACACATTTCAACATCATTGCAGCCCTGCCTTAAAAGGACCAGCTTAGGCTGGTTTCACATTTGCGTTTTTTTTCGCGGTAATTTAGCGCTAAATAGCGCATGCGTTTTTTTTCCTATACTTTGCATGGGATGCGCTTATGTGCGCTTACACATGCGTTTGTACGCGTTTTACCGCGCATGCGTTTTTTTGCGGTATGCGCTCGGGCGCACAAAATGCAACTTGTTGCATTTTTTGTGCGTCCGATTTGCCTCAAAAAAACGCATGCGCGCGCAATGCGTTTTTTTACAGCAAGACACCCATTATAAGTCTATGGTGAGCATATGTGCGCATTGGCATGCTTATGTATGCGTTTTTTTACACATGCGTTTTTTTTTTTACCATTAGTTTAGACAATGGAATTTAGGGGTTTGGGTAAAGTTAGGGTTAGTTAAGGGGGTTTAGGGTTAGGGTTAGGGTCAGGGTTAGGGTTAGGGTTAGGGTTAGGGTCAGGGTTAGGGTTAAGTATGGTTTGGTTAAGGGTCAGGGTTAGGGTTAGGGTTAGGGTTAGGGTCAGGGTTAGGGTTAAGTATGGTTTGGTTAAGGGTTAGGGTCAGGGTCAGGGTTAGGGTTAGGGTTAGTGTCAGGGTTAGGGTCAGGGTTAGGGTTAAGTATGGTTTGGTTAAGGGTTAGGGTCAGGGTTAGGGTTAGGGTTAGGGTTAGGGTTAGGGTCAGGGTTAGGGTTAGGGTTAGGGTTAGGGTTATGGTCAGGGTTAGGGTTAGGGTTAGGGTTAGGGTTAGGGTCAGGGTTAGGGTCAGGGTTAGGGTTAAGTATGGTTTGGTTAAGGGTTAGGGTCAGGGTTAGGGTTAAGTATGGTTTGGTTAAGGGTTAGGGTCAGGGTTAGGGTTAAGTATGGTTTGGTTAAGGGTTAGGGTCAGGGTTAGGGTTAAGTATGGTTTGGTTAAGGGTTAGGGTTAGGGTTAGGGTTAGGGTCAGGGTTAGGGTTAGGGTTAGGGTCAGGGTTAGGGTTAGGGTTAGGGTCAGGGTTAGGGTCAGGGTTAGGGTTAAGTATGGTTTGGTTAAGGGTTAGGGTTAGGGTTAGGGTCAGGGTTAGGGTTAGGGTTAGGGTTAGGGTCAGGGTTATGGTTAAGTATGGTTTGGTTAAGGGTTAGGGTCAGGGTTAGGGTTAGGGTTAGGGTTAGGGTCAGGGTTAGGGTTAGGGTTAGGGTTAGGGTCAGGGTTAGGGTCAGGGTTAGGGTTAAGTATGGTTTGGTTAAGGGTTAGGGTCAGGGTTAGGGTTAGGGTCAGGTTTAGGGTTAGGGTTAGGGTCAGGGTTAGGGTTAGTAAAGTCATGGTTTGGGTTAGTGTGAGGGGCCACCTAATGTTGGAAAAAAACGCAAATGCGGTAAAAACGCACTAAAAACGCATACAAACGCATAAAAACGCTGCGTTTTTTTCATGCATGCTCATAAAAATGCTTGAAAAAAACGCAGCAGTTGTATGCTTTTGTATGCGTTTTTCAATGCGTTTTTTTGCGGGAAAAACGCGCTGCAAAAAAAAGCAAGTGTGAAACAGGCCTAACATCGTTTCAGTGATTGCTCCATTAACACAGGTGTGGGTGTTGATGAGGACAGGGCTGGAGACCAATCTGTCATGATTAAGTAAGAATGACACCACTGGAGACTTTAAAAGGAGGCTGGTGCTTGGCATCATTGTTTCTCTTCTGTTAACCATGGTTATCTCTAAAGAAACACGTGCAGTCATCATTGCACTGCACAAAAATGGCCTAACAGGGAAGAGTATCACAGCTAGAAAGATTGCACCTCAGTCAACAATCTATTGCATCATCAAGAACTTCAAGGAGAGAGGTTCCCTTGTTGCCAAAAAGGCTCCAGGGCGCCCAAGAAAGACCAGCAAGCGCCAGGACCGTCTCTTAAAAGTGTTTCAACTGTGGGATCGGCTACCAGCAGTGCAGAGCTTGCTCAGGAATGGCAGCAGGCAGGTGTGAGTGCATCTGCACGCACTGTGTGGTGGAGACTCTTGGAGCAAGGCCTGGTCTCAAGGAGGGCAGCAAAGAAGCCACTTCTCTCCAGGAAAAACATCATGGACAGACTGATATTCTGCAAGAGGTATTGGGAGTGGACTGCTGAGGACTGGGGTAAAGTCATTTTCTCTGATGAATCCACTTTTCGATTGTTTGGGACATCTGGAAAACGGCTTATTCGGAGAAGACCAGGTGAGCGCTACCACCAGTCTTGTCTCATGCCAACTGTCAAGAATCCTGAAACCATTCATGTGTGGGGTTGCTTCTCAGCCAGGGGAATGGGCTCTCTCTCAGTCTTGCCTAAAAACACAACCATGAATAAAGAATGGTATCAGAATGTCCTCCAAGAGCAACTTCTCCCAACCGTCCAAGAGCAGTTTGGCGATCAACAATGCCTTTTTCAACATGATGGAGCACCTTGCCATAAAGCAAAGGTGATAACTAAATGGCTCAGGGAACAAAACATAGAGATTTTGGGACCATGGCCTGGAAACTCCCCAGATCTTAATCCCATTGAGAACTTGTGGTCAATCATCAAGAGACGGGTGGATAAACAAAAACCTTCAAATTCAGACAAAATAAAAGCATTGATTTTGCAAGAATGGACTGCTATCAGTCAGGATTTGATCCAGAAGTTGATTGAGAGCATGCCAGGGAGAATTGCTGAGGTCCTGAAGAAGAAGAGTCAACACTGCAAATATTGACTTGCTGCATTAACTCATTCTAACTGTCAATATAACCTTTTGTTACTCATAATATGATTGCAATTATATTTCTGTATGTGATAAAAACATCTGACAAACACACATAAAAACCAGAGGCCAGCAGATCATGTGAAAATATAATATGTGTGTCATTCTCAAAACTTTTGGCCATGACAGTATACTGGAGCATTCATAATGGGGGACATCAGACACTGGAGCAGCATTTACGGGGCCCATTATACACTGGACCATTAGAAATGGAGCCCAATATATATGGAGCATTATTTGGGCCCATAACACACTGGAGCATCGTCCATGGGGACCATCATATACTGTAGCATTATGTGGAGCTCATCATATACTGTATGGAACATTATATGTGACCAATCATTATGTATGGAGAAATATATTGGGCTCATTATTCTGTATGACGCACTGTTATGAGCTCATTTTCTGCTCTTCCACTTGAGAGTTCTCCTTTCGTTCTCCCTATGGTGGTGACAGGAGGTAGTGAGGTTGGTTTAAGTGGTAGCTATCTGCCACCTGATGAGACAGATAACGATTGGATCTCTGGAGTATCAGACTGGATATAAGACAGCCCACTCCCTATCCTGCTGCTGGTGATTCAGTGTGCTTCTCAGGTCTTGGACTTCAGCTCTCTTCCAGTCTTCTTAAGTTAAGTTTGTTTTTTGCTAATGTTCACACTTGCACTTGTTGGTCAATCCAGTTTCTTGTGTGGTCAGCTTGCCCCTGCTGGGGCTATGCTGAACTTCCACTCCTACTTATCTGTATTTGCCAATTTGACTTTTTGTCCCTTATTAGATTGGCCTCTTTTTGCTCTGTTTCAGAATATTTCAGAGTGCTGATATAGTGGGAGAAGTCTAGTGACTTCAGGGTTAATTTTGCTATCAGACGTGTTGGACATTATTTTTGGTAGGGTTTTTTGGCAGATTGCAGACAGTGGCCTTCCTTTCCTGTCCTTTCTAGTTAGTCGGGCCCCATCGTTTGCTCAGCCTATTTTTCCTGCCTGTGTATGTGTTTTCATCTTGCTTCACCATCAATACATGTGTGGGGGCTGTCTTTTCCTTTGGGGTCTGCTCTGGGGCAGTTAGTTTTCCCTTTTCTTGCTTTAGGTTTATGTAGTCCTCCGGCGGTGAAGAGGCGTCTAGGAACAACATAGGAACGCTCCACTGCTACTGTTAGTTGTGTGGTTAAGATCAGGGATCTGCAATCTGCATAGTGACCAACCTCTCTGGTTTTCTGGGACTTAGCTTTTTGTTGTTCCTCCTCGGTGACCCAATCTTAACAGAATCACCAGCCTTACCACAGATTCTAGGGTACTCAAAAGCAGGGAAAGATTGTTTAAGGGAAAAGGAAAAAAAAAGTGTCAGAATTTTTTTTTTTGGTATTTTTTTCCTCTTTTTTTTTTCTGGGGCCGTAGGAGGATATTTTTTTTCTAATGGAGATTAAGCAATTGTCTGATCGTGTGGCGCAACTTGCTGCTGAAGTGCAGGGAATTTCCACCTAGCTCATTCAGTCACATGCTGCTGAACCTAAGATTCCTACTCCTGATGTGTTTTCTGGGGATCGGTCTAAATTTCTGAATTTTAAGAATAATTGTAAATTATTTCTTGCCTTGAAGCCTAATTCATCAGGGAGATCTGTGCAGCAGGTTAAAATTGTCATCTCCTTGCTGCGCGGCGATCCCCAGGATTGGGCTTTTTCTCTGACACCTGAAAATCCTATTTTGACTAATATGGATGCATTTTTTCAAGCCTTGGGGTTGTTGTATGATGAACCTAATGCTGTTGATCAAGCTGAGAGAACCCTGCTGGCATTAGACCAGGGTCAGTATCCTGCAGAGTTGTACTGTCAAAAATTCCGAAAGTGGGCGGTCCTTACTACATGGAATGATAGTGCATTGGCGGCTCTCTTTCGGAAAGGTTTGTCAGAGACCGTAAAAGATGTTATGGTGGGATTTCCTGTTCCTTCTGGTCTGGATGGCTCTTTGTCAATAGCCATTCAAGTTGATCGGCGTTTACGTGAACGTAAAACTACACGGGAGGCGCTGCCACCTTTTGAACAAATGTCTGAACCTATGCAATGTGATGGGGTTTTGTCTAGGGCGCAACGTTGGGAGTTTAGAAGGCGTAATAAGCTGTGTTTTTTCTGTGGAGATGCCTCTCATACTATTTCTGTCTGCCCTAAATGAGAGAAACGTTTTGCACACACATTTGCTGTGGGCAGTATACAACCTAAGTTCCTTTTGGCAATTACTCTGATCTGCTCCTAGTCCACATTTTCCACTAAGGCTTTTGTGGATTCAGGAGCAGCTCTGAATCTGATGGATTTGGACTTTGCTAAACGTTGTGGTTTGTCCATGACGCCTATGCAGACGCCTATTCCTTTGAGGGGTATTGATGCCACTCCTTTGGCGGAGAATAAACCTCAGTTTTGGACCCAGGTGATAATGAGAGTTGCCCCAGACCACCAAGAAACTGTAAATTTTTGGTGCTGCATAATTTGCACGATACTATTGTTCTGGGGTTCCCCTGGTTGCAAACTCATAACCCAGTTTTGGATTTGAAATCTGTCTCTGTGGTGAGTTGGCGGTTGTCAGTGTGTTCTTAGGGACACTCCTGTTTTCTCCACCTCTCCTCAGTCTCATGATGTTCCTGATTATCTGGCTGATTTCTCTGATGTATTTAGTGAGAGTAAGTCTGCGTCTTTGCCTCCTCATAGGAGCTATGACTGTGCAATTGACTTGATGCCTGGGTGTAAATTTCCCAACGGTCGGCTTTTCAACTTATCTGTACCCGAACATGATGCTATGTGATCCTATATTAAGGAGTCATTGGAGAAGGGTCATATTAGACCATCCTCGTCACCTTTAGGTGCTGGTTTTTTTTTGTGGCCAAAAAAGATGGTTCATTAAGACCGAGTATTGATTATCGTTCCAATAACAAGATGACAGTTAAATATCAGTACCCTTTACCTCTGATGTCTGATTTATTCTCCAGAGTTAAGAGTGCCTGCTAGTTTACTAAGCTTGATCTCAGGGGGCGTATAACCTTATTCGCATCAAGCACGGGGATGAATGGAAGATGGCGTTTAATACTCCGGAGGGACATTTTGAGTACCTGGTGATGCCTTTTGGGCTCTCTAATGCCCCTTCTGTCTTCCAGTCCTTTATGAATGATATTTTCCGAGACTTTGTGGATAAGTTTTTGATCATCTATCTTTATATTTTGATCTTTTCTAGTGATTGGGATTCCCATGTGGAACATATCCGGACTGTGTTCCGGATTTTGAGGGAGAATTCCCTGTTTGTTAAGGGATCGAAGTGCCTCTATGGTGTACAGAGGATTTCATTTTTGGGATTTATCTTGTCTTCATCGACTATTAAAATGGACCCGGCCAAGGTACAGGCCATTTATGATTGGGTTCAGCCTACTTCTTTGAAGGCTCTCCAGAAGTTTTTGGGTTTTTCTAATTTCTATCGTAAATTTGTCAAACCACTGACTGATCTGACCAAGAAGGGAGCTGATGTGCTGAATTGGTCTCCTGAGGCTGACTCAGCATTTCAGGAGCTTAAGCGGAGATTTACTTCAGCTCCAGTTTTACTGCAACCTGATGTCTCACTTCCATTTCAAGTGGAGGTAGACGCTTCTGAGATTGGTGCAGGAGCTGTTTTGTCCCAAAAAGACACTGTGACTTCTAAGATGAATCCCTGTGCCTTCTTTTCTCGAAAGTTTTCCCCATCTGAACGCAACTATGACGTGAGGAATCGGGAATTGTTGGCCATGAAATGGGCATTTGAGGAGTGGAGACATTGGTTGGAGGGAGCTAGACATCAATTTGTGGTCCTCACCGATCACAAGAATCTGATTTATCTGGAATCGGCCAAACGCTTGAATCCTATTCAGGCTAGATGACCTTGTTTTTCACGCGTTTTAATTTTGTGGTCTCTTTTCTTCCGGGCACTAAGAATGTTAAGGCAAACGCCTTTTCTAGGAGTTTCTTTGCTGATTCTCTTAATGTGAACGAGCCTACTACTATCCTAGGTGAGGGGGTAGTTCTTTCTGCCATTTCGTCCGATTTGAGACGCGCCCTGGAGGAATTTCAGGAGGATAAACCTGAGCGTTGCCCTATGGGAAGATTGTATGTTCCTGACCAGTGGAGAAAGAGAGTGATGTCTGAAGTCCATTGCTCCGCATTGGCTGGTCATCCGGGTATTTTTGGTACCAGAGATTTGGTGAGTCGGTCGTGTTGGTGACCTGCCTTATCTCGTGATGTCAGGAATTTTGTACAGTCCTGTGGGACTTGTTCTCGGTCTAAACCCTGTTCTCGTTCTAGTGGGTTGCTGATGCCCCTGCTGATGCCCAAGGGGCCATGAACCCATATCTCAATGGATTTTATTTCTGATCTTCCTGTCTCTCAGAGAATGACTGTTATCTGGGTGATTTGAGATAGATTTGTACCACTCCCAAAGTTGCCATCTTCCGCTGAGTTGGTACCCTTGTTTTTACAACAGGTAGTTCGGTTACATGGGATTCCTGAGAACATTGTGTCCGATAGAGTGGTCCAGTTTGTTTCCAGATTCTGGACAGCCTTTTGTTCCAATCTGGGAATTCAGTTATCCTTCTCCTCCGCGTTTCATCCCCAGACCAATGGGCAGACTGAGAGAACAAACCAGACCCTGGAGTCTTATTTAAGATGTTTTATATCTGCTGATCAAGATGATTGGGTCTCGTTTTTGCCCTTGGCCGAATTTGCGCTGAACAATAGAGCTAGTTCTGCCACTTTGATGTCACCCTTTTTCTGTAATTTTGGGTTTCATCCTCGATTCTCTTCAGGGCAAGTGGAATCTTCGTCCTGCCCAGGTGTGGACACTGTGGTTGTGAGAATGCAGCAGATATGGGACCAAGTGGTGGATAAGTTGTCACTCTCTCAGGAAAAGGCCAGCGTTTTTCCAACCGGCATAGGACCATTGGTCCCCGGTTTAAAGTGGGTGATATGGTTTGGTTGTCGTCTAAGAATATTCCTATGAAGATTGCCTCTCCAAAATTTAAGCCCAGATTTATTAGTCATTATAACTAGGGTTGAGTGACTTTTGGTTTTTTAGGGTCGCGTTTCGTTTCGTGAAACCCGACTTTTCCAAAAGTCGGGTCGAGCAAGATCGTCCGATTATAGGGAAAAGTCGGGGTCGTCCCGAAACACGAAACCCAATGTAAGTCAATGGGGAATAAAAGTCGGCAGTGAGAGGAGGACAGGAAACACACCTACAGTACCCATTTGAATGCCAAAAGCATCAATTCTTCTTACTTAAGCTTGTCAACCTTAATTAACTTCATAATACAAGTTACGCACTGAAAAATGGGGGTTATTTGGCTAAAGTTGTGGGGGGGTAGGGCTGGCTCCAGGTTTTCATGTGCCCTGGGTGAAAGAGCGCCCCTTTAACACATAATACCACAACTCATCATGCTCCGATACGGCAGAGAAATAGCGGTATAGTACAATGAAAAATACTTCACTTTTTACATCTCATGACGAGGCCCATCTATTTCTCCATACAGAATCATTTGTCCCATATAATGTTTGAAACAGTATATGATGAGCTCCACATAATGCTACAGTATATGTTGGTCCCCATGGATGAAGCTCCACTGTCTTATGGGCCCAAATAATGCTCCAAACATAATGGGCCCCATTTCTAATGCTCTAGTGTATAATGGGCCCTGTAAATGCTGCTCCAGTGTCTGATGTCCACCTTTGGAATGTTCCAGTGTATGGTGGGCACCATCTATCATTCTCCAGAGTATAGTGCTCCCCAAAAATTGCTGTCCCAACATTGAAAACAATCAAATAAGTCTCCTCGCTAGGGAATCCCTGTACTTGTCTGGACTCCTCGTCGTCCCCATCTTCCATCTCACTGCACAGTATTTCAACTTTGCAAGTGCTGTGATCCTGAGCAAGCAGGGGGGGGCCCACTCGTTGGCAACGGCACTGGCACAGGGCCCCTGATAGTACAGTGGTGTGTCTGATGGCGGGTGGGCCGAACCTGCACTTTCATCTGCAGCTTCCTCTTTGTCACCGTGTAAGATGGAACTGTATATGGGAAGGGTAACCTGAGTTTCATCAGGGTCAGATTCAGGCCGTGTAGCGTGCGAGGGGAATGTAGTGGTCTGGGTCAATGTACCAGCAGATTCATCGAGCAGTGGCTGGGCATCAGTGCACTTGTGTCGCCCCCAGGAGTACGGTCGCCACAGTGGCATTACCTTCTTCCTAGGGAGTGTGATGTCATGCTTGGGAGCAACGAACGATCTCTCTAGCAGGTTAACTGATTGGGCGGCGTTATTCCCACGAGTCATGACCCTCCAAACAGCATTCATGAAGGCAAAGTGTTTGTTTTACGTGGGCAGTACGGTTGCAAAGCTGAACCTTAAAGGAATGTCCAGAAGGGCACCACCAGGAGTGGAGCCTACGGTTAAATTCGACTCCACCTAGGAAACCTCAACCATGCCAGCTACAGAACAGATGCACACATTGCAAGCTTAATTCCGTTAACGAACGAGACTCCGTCATGCCCCGCGGTCCGAGTCCGGCTTACTAGAGGGACACGTGAGGCTCTGGCACATGAGATTGGCCAATAACTGGTGTGTCATGCTATTACATGTCCGTGGCTGCATGTGCGCTACACTGAAAAGGCCAGCGTTTGTCGCTTACAGGTGCAGATAACCCGCTGAACAACGTTAGTGATGGGGATCACTGATGACAATTATTACCCGTGAACAATGATTTCCCAGTAAGTGCAGGTCAACCGCAGTTCCGGAATTAGGCCTAACCGTCATTCCTGAAAAAATGAAAAACTTACGTGTGCAAACCACAGGTGCTGTAGCTTGCTTAACAACTCGCCAGCCGTTCTCACACCCAGTATGGATTGCACGTGATTACACAAAGGTTAGAAAGGGTACCGTATCCCCGGATAACATGTATGGATAGCGTACACATTCAAAATATATGTCTGTACATCAGGAGGCAGGCTCAGACGGTGATAGGCCCAGTATGGATTGCACGTGATTGCACAAAGGTTAGAAAGGGTACCGTATCCCCGGATAACATGTATGGATAGCGTACACATTCAAAATATATGTCTATACATCAGGAGGCAGGCTCAGACGGTGTTAGGCCCAGTATGGATTGCACGTGATTGCACAAAGGTTAGAAAGGGTACCGTATCCCCGGATAACATGTATGGATAGCGTACACATTCAAAATATATGTCTATACATCAGGAGGCAGGCTCAGACGGTGTTAGGCCCAGTATGGATTGCACGTGATTGCACAAAGGTTAGAAAGGGTACCGTATCCCCGGATAACATGTATGGATAGCGTACACATTCAAAATATATGTCTGTACATCAGGAGGCAGGCTCAGACAGTGTCAGGCACAGTATGGATTGCACGTGATTGCACAAAGGTTAGAAAGGGTACCGTATCCCCGGATAACATGTATGGATAGCGTACACATTCAAAATATATGTCTGTACATCAGGAGGCAGGCTCAGACGGTGTCAGGCACAGTATGGATTTGACGGCCCAGATTACACAGCGGAGGAGCAGGGAGAGGTAAAGATTGCAAATGCTGGGGCCCTGCCCAAGCAAGGGGGGCCCACTCGTGGGCGTCGGTACTGGCACTGGGCCCCTCATAGTACGGCAGTGTGTCTGACGGCGGGTGTGCACCACCACCGTCAGAGACACTTGATTGCACTATGAGGGACCCTCATGTCCATGTCCAGAGGCTGGACAGACATCTGACTGGGATGATTTAGCGAATCCTGCTTTGAGCAGGGGGTTGGACCAGATGGCCCAGGAGGTCCCTTCCAACTCTACGATTCTATGATTCTATGATTCTATGTGGGCCAATGTCCCCGGTGTCAATGATGCACTGCGAGTGCTGGTTGGAGGAGCACTTTCTGGCAAATCCACATCCCTCCAGTCACGCACAAACCCTGTACCAGACCTTGCCACGCCAACATTTTCACTTGCCCCACGAGATGCATCCTCCTCCCCTAAGTAATCATCCCCATCATCCTCCTCCTCCTCCTCTTCTTCCTCCACCTCCACCAGGAGAGGTCCCTGAGCAGACAATGGCTGAATGTCATCAAGGATTCCCTCCTCCTCTTCCTCCTCATCAACATTGGCTGCAGACGCCTGCTCCTTAAGGTGCGTCAAAGTTTGCATGAGCAGACGCATAAGTGGGATGCTCATGCTTAGGATGGCGTCGTCTGCGCTTACCAGCCGTGTGCATTCCTCAAAACACTGAAGGACTTTACAGAGGTCTTTCAGCTTCGACCACTGCACACCTGTCAACTCCATGTCTGCTCTCAAAGTGCCTGGCCGTGTATCCTCCCACAAATGCATTATGGCCTGCCTCTGCTCGCACAGCCACTCCACCATGTGCAGGGTGGAGTTCCACCTTGTTGCAATGTCGATAATGAGGCGGTGGTTGGGAAGGTGGAGCAATCGCTGCAGCTTCTGCATACGAACGGAGTGTACAGGCGACCGGCGGATGTGCGCGCACAGTCTTCGCACCTTCTGGAGCAGGGCTGTTAACTCCAGATAATTTTTGAGGAAGCACTGCACCACCAGGTTCAAGGTGTGAGCCAAGCAAGGTATATGGCTGAGTTTTGAAAGGGCTATGGCTGCCACAAAATTACGGCCGTTATCACTAACTACCTTGCCTGCCTCAAGATGTACACTGCCCAGCCATGACTCAGTTTGTCGCTTCAAGTACTCGGCCAGCACCACGGCGGTGTGTCTGTTGCCCAAACACATCATCTGCAACACAGCCTGCTGACGCTTTCCACTAGCTGCTCGATAGGGGGACACATCGTGTGCAACAGTGGCAGCTGCAGATGGAGTGCTCGTACGACTGCGCTATGTGGACGAGCTTTCGCTTCTGGAGGAGGAGGAGGAGGAGGGTCGAACGCCTACAGCCAACTGTTTCCTATACCGTGGGCTAGGCAGCACTGTCCCACCACCGCTGTCCCCTGTGGACCCTGCATCCACCACATTAACCCAGTGCGCAGTGATGGACACGTAACGGCCCTGGCCATGCCGACTGGACCATGCATCAGTTGTGAGGTGCACCTTTCCGCTCACTGACTGCTTGAGTGCATGGACAATGCGGTCTTTCACATGATGGTGGAGGGCTGGGATGGCTTTGCGAGAGAAGAAGTGGCGACTGGGTAGGTCATAGCGTGGTACTGCATAGGCCATGAGTTCGCGGAAAGCTGTGCTTTCCACCAACCGAAAGGGCATCAGCTCAAACGAGATTAGTTTGGCAATGTGGGCGTTCAAACCCAGTGTACGCGGATGAGAGACTGAGTACTTTCTTGACCTACTCATAGTGTCTGGGAGGGTGAGCTGGACTTGAGAGCTGCATATGGTGGAAGTAGCGGTGGACAGGGCGGACTGAGAGAGGGTTGATGATGGTGATGGAGTTGGTGTTCTTTCTGATGGCCTAGAATCAGTCTTTCGTTGATATAACAGTGGGATTCCCTGACTGCTGTGTCCTTGCAACGACACCTCAACATTTGCTGCTGTGCTAACCGGTGGGCTTACAGTGGGGGAAACAATGTAGCGTTGCTGACTACCTTCGTTGTGATCAGTTGCACATGTGGCACTTGAGGTTTGGTGTTGTGTCCACGCTTGCAAGTGCATGCTGGTTAAGTGTCTAAGCATGCAACTGGTATTCAAATTTTTCAGATTTTTCCCTCGGCTAAAGGTCTTTGCGCACTTCTTACAGATAACCTTGGCCTGATCATGAGGATTTTGGTCAAAAAAGTGCCACACTGCACTCTTCCTACTTTGGCAGACATTTTGCGGCCTAGCACGCTGTGATCTTTTGACCCTCTGGACAAGCTGTCCAGCAACTCTTTTGATGTTTGGAACCTGTCTTTGGAGTGCTCCGGACCTGCCAGATAACAGATGTTGCGATGTCGATGTCTGCTGTGGATGCTCCTCATCTGAGCTATTGGAAGCAGCACCCTCTTCCCCCAATGGATGCCAATCTGGGTCAACAACTGGGTCATCCATCACCTCCTCTTCTATGTCATGTGCACCTTCCTCTGTGTCACCGTGTATGGTGGTATAGTGTGCGGGAAGGGGCACCTGAGTCTCATCAGGGTCAGAATCTGGCTCTGTACACTGCGAGGACAATGTAGTGCTCTGAGTGAATGTACCAGCAGAATCATCCATCAGCGGCTGTGCATCAGTGCACTCCATGTCAGATTCATCTTGGCCTGGGTAATTCACCATTTGACTTGATAATCCAGGCATGGTATGTGAAAACAGCTCCATGGAGTAATCAGTAGTATGGCCTGCTTCATCCTTCAATCTTGGTTGGGGTGAAGGACACAAGGAAAGGTATGGTTCATGAACATGAGCCTCCAATGACGACTCAGTGCTTTTACTTTTTACAACTGAAGAAGAGGAGGCGATAGAGCTGGAGGCTGAGTCAGCAATGTAAGACAAAACTTTTTCCTGATGCTCTGGCTTTAAAAGCGGTTTGCCAACTCCTAGAAAACTAAGCGTTCGAGGCCTTATGTAGCCAGACGATGACGCAGGCTCAACACCTCCTGCATTCGGTCCTATTTTGCTCTTGCCACTACCATCAGATCCACCACCAACACCATCATTACCAGCTGCCAACCCCCGCCCAATTCCACGGCCTCTTCCACCAGCCTTCCTCATTTTTGGTAGAAATGTAGACAAAATCCAGCAAACTATATAGTAATGTAAAACAAGGTAAAAGGTGTCTATAGGACAGGGGAGATTTTGAATTTCTGCACACACTTGTGGACACTGGACACTTTTGGATTGTGTGAGGCCCACTGATATCTGAGCGCTATGTGACAGGCTCGATGGCACAGCTGTGACAAAAGTGACGAGAGGATAAGGGAGATTTTGAATTTCTGCAGACACTTGTGGACACTGGACACTTTTGGATTGTGTGAGGCCCACTGATATCTGAGCGCTATGTCACAGGCTCGATGGCACAGCTGTGACAAAAGTGACGAGAGAATAAGGGAGATTTTGAATTTCTACACACACTTGTGGACACTGGACACTTTTGGATTGTGTGAGGCCCAATGAATATCTGAGCGCTATGTGACAGGCTCGATGGCACAGTTGTGACCAAAGTGACTAGAGGATAAGGGAGATTTTGAATTTCTGCAGACGCTTGTGGACACTGGACACTTTTGGATTGTGTGAGGCCCAATGAATATCTGAGCGCTATGTGACAGGCTCGATGGCACAGCTGTGACCAAAGTGACTAGAGGATAAGGGAGTTTTTGAATTTCTGCAGACACTTGTGGACACTGGACACTTTTGGATTGTGTGAGGCCCACTGATATCTGAGCGCTATGTGACAGGCTCGATGGCACAGCTGTGACAAAAGTGACGAGAGGATAAGGGAGATTTTGAATTTCTGCACACACTTGTGGACACTGGACACTTTTGGATTGTGTGAGGCCCAATGAATATCTGAGCGCTATGTGACAGGCTCGATGGCACAGCTGTGACCAAAGTGACTAGAGGATAAGGGAGTTTTTGAATTTCTGCAGACACTTGTGGACACTGGACACTTTTGAATTGTGTGAGGCCCACTGATATCTGAGCGCTATGTGACAGGCTCGATGGCACAGCTGTGACAAAAGTGACGAGAGGATAAGGGAGATTTTGAATTTCTGCACACACTTGTGGACACTGGACACTTTTGGATTGTGTGAGGCCCAATGAATATCTGAGCGCTATGTGACAGGCTCGATGGCACAGCTGTGACCAAAGTGACTAGAGGATAAGGGAGATTTTGAATTTCTGCAGACACTTGTGGACACTGGACACTTTTGGATTGTGTGAGGCCCACTGATATCTGAGCGCTATGTCACAGGCTCGATGGCACAGCTGTGACAAAAGTGACGAGAGGATAAGGGAGATTTTGAATTTCTGCAGACACTTGTGGACACTGGACACTTTTAGATTGTGTGAGGCCCAATGAATATCTGAGCGCTATGTGACATGCTCGATGGCACAGCTGTGACCAAAGTGACGAGAGGATAAGGGAGATTTTGAATTTCTGCAGACACTTGTGGACACTGGACACTTTTGGATTGTGTGAGGCCCACTGATATCTGAGCGCTATGTCACAGGCTCGATGGCACAGCTGTGACAAAAGTGACGAGAGGATAAGGGAGATTTTGAATTTCTGCACACACTTGTGGACACTGGACACTTTTGGATTATGTGAGGCCCAATGAATATCTGAGCGCTATGTGACAGGCTCGATGGCACAGCTGTGACCAAAGTGACTAGAGGATAAGGGAGTTTTTGAATTTCTGCAGACACTTGTGGACACTGGACACTTTTGGATTGTGTGAGGCCCACTGATATCTGAGCGCTATGTGACAGGCTCGATGGCACAGCTGTGACAAAAGTGACGAGAGGATAAGGGAGATTTTGAATTTCTGCACACACTTGTGGACACTGGACACTTTTGGATTGTGGGAGGCCCAATGAATATCTGAGCGCTATGTGACAGGCTCGATGGCACAGCTGTGACCAAAGTGACTAGAGGATAAGGGAGATTTTGAATTTCTGCAGACACTTGTGGACACTGGACACTTTTGGATTGTGTGAGGCCCACTGATATCTGAGCGCTATGTCACAGGCTCGATGGCACAGCTGTGACAAAAGTGACGAGAGGATAAGGGAGATTTTGAATTTCTGCAGACACTTGTGGACACTGGACACTTTTAGATTGTGTGAGGCCCAATGAATATCTGAGCGCTATGTGACATGCTCGATGGCACAGCTGTGACCAAAGTGACGAGAGGATAAGGGAGATTTTGAATTTCTGCAGACACTTGTGGACACTGGACACTTTTGGATTGTGTGAGGCCCACTGATATCTGAGCGCTATGTCACAGGCTCGATGGCACAGCTGTGACAAAAGTGACGAGAGGATAAGGGAGATTTTGAATTTCTGCACACACTTGTGTACACTGGACACTTTTGGATTGTGTGAGGCCCAATGAATATCTGAGCGCTATGTGACAGGCTCGATGGCACAGCTGTGACCAAAGTGACGAGAGGATAAGGGAGATTTTGAATTTCTGCAGACACTTGTGGACACTGGACACTTTTGGATTGTGTGAGGCCCACTGATATCTGAGCGCTATGTCACAGGCTCGATGGCACAGCTGTGACAAAAGTGACGAGAGGATAAGGGAGATTTTGAATTTCTGCAGACACTTGTGGACACTGGACACTTTTGGATTGTGTGAGGGCCACTGATATCTGAGCGCTATGTCACAGG
Source organism: Dendrobates tinctorius (assembly GCF_039654945.1). Classification (NCBI taxonomy): domain Eukaryota; kingdom Metazoa; phylum Chordata; class Amphibia; order Anura; family Dendrobatidae; genus Dendrobates; species Dendrobates tinctorius. The sequence continues at coordinate 64,860,996 of NW_027361732.1, read as the reverse complement.
CTCGATGGCACAGCTGTGACAAAAGTGACGAGAGGATAAGGGAGATTTTGAATTTCTGCAGACACTTGTGGACGCTGGACACTTTTGGATTGTGTGAGGGCCACTGATATCTGAGCGCTATGTCACAGGCTCGATGGCACAGCTGTGACCAAAGTGACGAGAGGATAAGGGCGATTTTGAATTTCTGCAGACACTTGTGGACACTGGACACTTTTGGATTGTGTGAGGCCCACTGATATCTGAGCGCTATGTCACAGGCTCGATGGCACAGCTGTGACAAAAGTGACTAGAGGATAAGGGAGATTGGATTGCTTTTAAAAAAGCAGTTTGCAGAGCAGTGGGTAAACAGCAATGCCAGCCTGTCAGGAAGCCTTAAAAGGCAGCCCAACAACCAACACCACTGATAAACCACAATATAGCCTCCCCTTGCACTGCACACACAGTGACTGGTGTGTTGTGCAGGCCACATCGCTAGCAGCAGAAGCAGTTTTTTTTTCTTCTCAGCAGGACAAAAAAAAAAAATTGGGATTGCTTTTAAAAAAGCAGTTTGCGGAGCAGTGGGTAAACAGCAATGCAGGAATGTCAGGAAGCCTTAGAAGGCAGCCCAACAACCAACACCACTGATACACCACTATATAGCCTCCCCTTGCACTGCACACACAGTGACTGGTGTGTTGTACAGGCCAAATCGCTAGCAGCAGAAGCAGTTTTTTTTTCTTCTCAGCAGGACAAAAAAAAAAATTGGGATTGCTTTTAAAAAAGCAGTTTGCGGAGCAGTGGGTAAACAGCAATGCAGTAATGTCAGGAAGCCTTAGAAGGCAGCCCAACAACCAACACCACTGATACACCACTATATAGCCTCCCCTTGCACTGCACACACAGTGACTGGTGTGTTGTGCAGGCCAAATCGCTAGCAGCAGAAGCAGTTTTTTTGTCTTCTTCCCTGCCTAACGCTCTCCCTACAGAATCAGCAGCAACCTCTCCCTATACTGAGATCGGCAGAAGTAAGATGGCGGTCGGCGTGCACGCCCTTTTATACCCCCTGTGACGCCCACCAAAGCAAGCCAATCACTTGCATGCCCTTCTGAAAGATGGTGGTGACCCCTGCCTATGTCATCACGTTGCCCACAGTGTCCGTGGATCCTGATTGACTGAAAAAGAGCGCAAAACAAACTTTTGAAACGCGACTTTGGCGCGTAAGTCGCCGACCTCGTGGCCGACCTCATCCTAGGGTCGTGTTTCGTTTCATGAAACCCGACTTTGCCAAAAGTCGGCGACTTTTGAAATTTTTCCACCCATTTCGCTCAACTCTATTTATAACATTTTGGAGATTCTTAATCCTGTTTCTTTTCGATTGGCTCTTCCAGTTACGTTCAAAATCCATAACGTATTTCACAAGTCACTGTTGAAGAGGTTTGTTGAGCCAGTAGTTCCTGTGGCGGCACCTCCTGACCCTGTATTGGTTAAAGGCAATGTGGAATATGAGGTAGAGAAAATATTGGATTCTCATTTGGTTAGACGGGGACTCAAGTATTTGGTCAAATGGAAGGGTTATGGCCAGGAGGATAATTCTTGGGTCTTTGCCTCTGATATTCATGCCAATAAATTGGTTCGTGCTTTTCACCGGGCCCATCCTGATCGGCCTGGTGGCATGGATGAGGGTTCGGTGACCCCTCCTCAAGGGGGGGTACTGTTATGAGCTCATTTTCTGCTCCTCCAGTTGAGAGTTCTCCATCCGTTCTCCCTCTGGTGGTGACAGGAGGTAGTGAGGTTGGTTTAAGTGGTAGTGATCTGCCACCTGATGAGATGGATAACGATTGGATCTCTGGAGTATCAGACTGGATATAAGACAGCCGACGTCCTATCCTGCTGCTGGTGATTCAGTCTGCTTCTCAGGTCTTGGCCTTCAGCTCTCTTCCAGTCTTCTTAAGTTGAGTTTGTTCTTTGCTAATGTTCACACTTACGCTTGTTGGTCAATTCAGTTTCTTGTGTGGTCAGCTTGCCCCTGCTGGGGCTATGATGAACTTCCACTCCTACTTATCTGTATTTGCCAATTTGACTTTTTGTCCCTTATTAGATTGGCCTCTTTTTGCTCTGTTTCAGAATATTTCAGAGTGCTGATATAGTGGGAGAAGTCTAGTGACTTCAGGGTTAATTTTGTTCAGACGTGTTGGACATTATTTTTGGTAGGGTTTTTTGGCAGATTGCAGACAGTGGCTTTCCTTTCCTGTCCTTTCTAGTTAGTCGGGCCCCATCGTTTGCTCAGCCTATTTTTCCTGCCTGTGTATGTGCTTTCATCTTGCTTCACCATCAATACATGTGTGGGGGCTGTCTTTTCCTTTGGGGTCTGCTCTGGAGCAGTTAGTTTTCCCTTTTCTTGCTTTAGGTTTATGTAGTCCTCCGGCGGTGAAAAGGCGTCTAGGAACAACGTAGGAACGCTCCACTGCTACTGTTAGTTGTGTGGTTAAGATCAGGGATCTGCAATCTGCATAGTGACCAACCTCTCTGGTTTTCTGGGACTTAGCTTTTTGTTGCTCCTCCTCGGTGACCCATTCATAACAGCGCACAATGTGGTGGCCATACTGTATGGAGTAATATACTGTTCTTTTTTTGAGCTATTGTACAATTTACAATAGATCAGTCATGTCATGTAAGCAGTGAAGTATTCGTCATTGTACTATACCTATATTTTGTGCCGCATCATGAGTTGTGGTATGTGTTAAAGGGGCGCACTGACACTCTTTGGCCCAGGGCACACGAAAACCTGGAGCCAGCCCTACCTCCCCTCAACTTTAGCCAAATAACCCCCAGTTTTCAATGCGTAACTATCATTATGAAGTAAATTAAGGTTGACAAGCTTCAGTAATAAGAATTGATGTTTTTGGCATTGAAATGGGCACTGTCGGTGTGTTTACTGTCCTCCACTCCCTGCCAACTTTGCTTCCCTTATTGACTTGCATTGGGTTTCGTGTTTCAGGCCTCCTACTTTTCTCTATAGTAGGATGATTTCGTTCGACCCGACTTTTGCAAATGTCGGGTTTCATGAAACCCAACTCGACCCTAAAAAAGGTAAAGTCGCTCATCTCTACAGACAGTGTCTTTCCTTTCCTGTCCTGTCTAGTTAGTGTGGGCCCCATCGTTTGCTCAGTCTATTTTCCTATCTGCGTTTGTGTTTTCATCTTGTCTCACCGACAATATATGTTTGGGGCTATCTATTCCTTTGGGGTCTGCTCTGGGGCAGTTTAGATTTCCCCTTTCTTGCTTTAGGTTTATTTAGCTCTCCGGCTGTGTCGAGGCATCTAGGATCATCATAGGCACGCTCCACGGCTACTGCTAGTTGTGTGGATAGGATCAGGGGTCTGCAATCCGCTTAGTTACCAACCTCTCTGGTTTTCTGTGGCTTAGCTTGGCCTTGCTTTCCTCCTCGGTGACCCAATCATAACAGTGGGAGGAAAGTTGAGCATGGACATGCTGTTCAAGGAGTTTGGAAGCAAACGGGAGCAGTGATATGGGGCGATAGCTGGGCATAGCAGTGGGGTCAAGGTTTGATTTTTTGAGGATGGGCGTTATGGTGGCATGTTTGAAGGCATAGGGGAAGGTACTAGAAGTTAGGGATAGGTTGAAGAGATGGGTTAGGGCTGGAATAATCATGTTAGTGAGGTTGGGGAGCAGGTGGGAAAGGATGGGGTAAAGTGCACAGGTGGTGAGGCGTGATTTGGAAAGAAGATGAGTAAGCTCTCCTTCAGTGATGTTGGAGAGGGAGGTTATTAGGGAAGAGCAGAGGTCTTGTCTTATCTATTGCATTATTTCTTTATCCTGTTGTGCATAAATATGTGACTCCTCAGATTCTGTATTATCCTATGACTGATGAAGAAATCTGAGCATTTGAAAGTTTGCCATCTTTTCAGTTAGCCATTAAATGGTATCAACCCCTTGGACTGTTTAATCTTAATATTTTTCTAAGCATTATCATGTAATTTTACATCAAACTTTACATAAAATAGCTTAATAATGCATATTGGGGAGGGATGGCGAGTGTTCACATAATGTTGCTGCTTTCTAGCTAAGATTTGATCCATAAATAGAGACAATTAGTGACTCCACAAGTAGCGAGTACAAACACCCCCAGGTGTCTAGCTCAACTAAACAATGACACCCTTTTTACTTACCAACACTTTGATGCCCAATATGACAAGGAGAAATAGTAACGAACAACTTAAATGGAATGAGGAGAAAATTCTGAAAAATTTTAATATATTCATTGTGGAAACTGAAAGATGATAAAGCTATCGCAGCCTAAAATCCAGAGGAATTGGTTCTGGAAGACCTATGCAACATTTCATTGGGCAGTAAGGCTAGTCTTCTACAATATTGAATCCAATTAACTTCCCCATGGTGAATTACATCTACAATCCATGCTCCATGCTTCTTTTGCAGCATACTTGTCATGCCGCTTCAATGCAGGTAAATGCAAGCTCCACTACATGGCAATAGAATGAAGGGAGTACTGCACACAGAAAAGGCCAGACCTGCAATGCAGTGTCGAGGCCACCACTAGATGGTAGCAGAAAAGTCAAACCAGCCAGGTTGACATAAGACTGTAACGCAGTAGAAAAGGAATAAGCAAACACAGAGTCACAAACAAGCCAAATGGGTCAGTACTGGTCAGGAGTAGATATGCCAACGACAAGAGACAAAACAACAAGTCAGGGTCCAAGCCAAGTCAAAACCAGGGAGTAAATACTTAGTCGGAAAGGGAAAAGGAGATAAACAGACATAGGTTCAGTAAGCAAACAGCAGGACAAATCAGGGCAAATGGGGTCAACTAAACATGCTGTAGGCAGAAACTATAACTGACATGGTCTGCAGGACACAGCGGAGATAAAAAGCAAACCTGAGACCACACTGAGGCTGAGAAAGTTACCCCCTAGCATGACCATACAGGAAAAAGGGGAGGACAGAACTCAAAACCCGGTCTGGATCATGAAAATACTATTTTGGGACATCACATAATTCCAAATATTCAGGGTACACATCCATAAAGAGTATCTACCACATGCTTCATGGCTTGGAGAACAAACACCTCTTAGAGAGGTTGTATTCTTTTATCTATAAGTTTGCCATCCAAAAGGTTGTAATAATCATTATGTATAGCAAGTATATATTCCTTACTATTTCACCATGACTATTAATATTTTAGGCTTAAATGCAAAAGCGAAAGAATAATATTTGCAAAGTCGTTTTGTTTATTGGTAGTATCCATTTAAATACATGTTTGGTTGAACTGCTAAGACAACTAAGGTATATATTTCTCTTGCTAAGCTAATATTGACAAAACAATGCATTAAAAATGCATGTTTGTATGGCCTAAGCAAAGCCTGAAAAACATTTCCTAATAAAAAAAAGTTAACACATGTACATTTCTTCACACATTCATCAAACGTAAATAAATTATAAGTATCTATAAACATGATACCTGTAAATATTTGAGTTTTTGAGTGACTTATGATCATATTAAGTTCAGAAAAAAATTAAATTTGTAGACTAGTTTTTCATTGCCAAAATCTTTTAGGAGAATCCCACCCTCTCAACCTGCCAAATAAGAGCATATATGTTATAAGTTGGTTAAGGAGAGGTTATAAAATGAAGAGAAGATCCTATATTCTTTATTCTGCACTATGAGTGCTATGTTTTTTCTGTTTTAGTTGCTCAGTGGTTTACTGTATGGCTTGCTCGTAGACATGAGCTCATGCATTCAAGTTCAAGCAGGTTTGTTAAAACTTCATAAACAATGCAATTACACTGCGCAACAAATTTCAGGTAAGTTTTTGTCCCCTGAGAAAATTTTATTGTATCTAATAGATTTTGATATGCTGAACATGAATATGTGCTTCAAAAGTCTGCATCACGTAAGGTTTTTGAAACCTTCATGACAGGAGATTTTTTTGATTTTTCGCTTTTGTTTTTCGCTCTTCTTCTTTTCCAGAGCCATCATTTTTTTTTTTATTTTTCCATCATTATGGCCATGTTATGGCTTATTTTTTTGTGGGACGAGTTGTACTTTTGAACAACACCATTGGTTTTACTATGTCATGTACTCGAAAACAGGATAAAAATTCCAAGTGCGGTGAAATTGCAAAAAAAGTGCAAGCCCACCTCAAAGAGGGGGATACTGCCAGCTTAAGTACTATTCCATCAGCTGGTAGTAAGGGGTTAAGAAACAACAGATTATAGTCTACATTATGACATCCAAGACACCACATACATGTGCATTGATGTCAGTAGCAAAAGCAATTGTTTAAAAGTGTTTTGCAGACAACTTTTGTTTATAATCCATGTCAGATGCTACTCGAATAAGATTCCAGCAATAGTCAGCCAGCATTGACATACTCCACTTTCCCTGGTACCTGTTCTCCATCACTGCAATGTCTTGGTGAAATCTTTCACCGTGTTCATTGCTAATGACCCCAAGATTGGCTGGAAAAAATTCCAAGTGAGAATGTAGAAAATGCATTTTTAGTGACATATTGCATTTCATCAAATGATATGCTGTGAGCATGTTGTCCACGAGTTGTTCAAAGTCCGTTGCCCTGATGTTGCCAAGGAAGTTGAAGGTCACATCTTTAAAGGCTCTCCATGCCACTTGTTCCTCACCTTGCAAAAGACCATCAAAGCTACTGTCATTCATTATATCTCTGATCTGTGGGCCAATAAAAATACCTTCTTTAATCTTTGCTTCCTATTCTTTGTTCAATGCTTTGACAAAAAAATTCTTCACAAGCCCTAATATGCAAAGGAGGGAGAAATATCTTTGCTGGATCAACGAGAGGATTATGTTTAACATTCTTCTGTCCAGCAACCAGATTTTCACAGAGTGGCCAGTCCTTTCTGAAATAGTGCATTTTACCTGCACGACTGTCCCACTCACAAATAAAACAACAATACTTGGTATATCCAAGCTGCCATCCAAGAAGAAGTGCAACAACTTTTAGATCACCACATATGTACCAGTTATAATTTCTATAATTAATGTGGGTCAAAATTAGCTCCATATTCTCATACATTTCTTTCATGTATACGGCATGTCCAATAGGTTTAGAAGGATAGATATTTCTGTTGTGTGGTAAAACAGCCTTCAGACTTAAAACTGACCAGTCAATGAACAGTCGCCATTCCTTCGGGTCATGTTCACCTCCAAGAGCACCAAACAACCCCAAGATGTCTTTGCAAAAGGTTAAACTGTCGACATGGTTCAAAAATTGATTAAGGTCTTCTTGATGACTGCGAAAAGCAGAATCTCTTGTTCCTGGTAATAAGAGATTCCGTAATTGTAGCCTTGATCCCAATAATTCTGCCTGCCTCTTTGACAATTTCAAATCTCTGACCAAGTCACTCAGATCAGCTTGACTGAACAGATGTGGATTAGATGTAGAAGGCTCAAAGTCTGGGTCTGAAGCAGTTTCATTTTCCACTGGCATTGTTAGTTCATCTTCGTCGTCCTCCATGGTCCATATTTTGGGCAGCTTTGTAACAAAGAATTTCATCATATGGCACTGGTCTTATGGCTGAAGGAAGGTTAGGATATTCTATTGATTTCTTGTTCTTTGCTGAATATCCTGTTACATTTGTACGGCAGAAGTAGCAATCTGTTACATGATCTCTCTGCTCTCTCCATATCATTGGGACAGCAAACGGCATTGACGGTCGTGATCCATTCAGCCATGCTCTAAGTATGTCAGTATTGTCTTTTGATTCGTCCCCTGCCCATGAGATGTGGTATGCTCCGTACATGGTCAGCCGAATGATTCACAGTGTCTGCGTGGAATTTGCATAATTGTTTGCATATGTGTAGATCAGTGATTTATGTTATTTCAGTGGAAAATTCAGAACATACTGTTTCAGAAAAAGTTAATATATGAGTTTTTAGAATTATAGCAGAAAATTATAATATTTCGTATCATTTCTCAAAAACCTTATGTGATAGCAAAAATTTGAAGTAATTTCTGAAATCAGTATGAAAAAAATCTATCAGGAGCACTCAAAATTGTCCGAGGAACAAAATCTTGTTATTGAATCAAATACTGGTCATTGGTTGTAAGAAAAACTAAAATAGTACAGTGACACTTACGCATTGGTCTAGAGCGCCCAGAAAGCGTAACATCCAATCACAAAATATGGGTGTCAGGTCCGAGCATTCCTACAAGGAAGCTGACCCCCTTAGACTAGCATTTCTTCTGCGCAGTGTGTCAAGAGAGGGAGAACAGGGTTGCATTGACAATCCAACACAATGGGCAGCACTTTGAACACATTTTATAAGATGTACATAAAGTATATACTGTATATATATATATATATATATATATATATTAGCTGAAGAGCCCGGCATTGCCTGGGCATAGTAACCAACTGTGGATAGTTATAACAAATTATAATGATTATATTGCACATAAAAACATTTCACATCATATATTCAACACTACAGATTTGCAACACAAATTAACTAAACGTTTACCTAAGTATTGATAGTATTTTATTTTCAACTCATTCAAGATTTTTGGTTTTTCCTTTCAGTGCAACAGATTTTTGGCAGTTCCAACTCTTGAACAGACCATGTAAAGTTGACCATGAGAAAAGCATGGAGATTGCAAATCGATCCCTACTACTTTCAAGGACTGTCCCTGAGCATTGTTAATGGACATTGCAAATAGCAGTTGAACTGGAAACTGGAGGCGTTTAAAATCAAAAAACAAATCAGATGGAATGAGTGGAATTCTTGGAATGAAAATGTCCTCTCCTTTGGCACATCCTGTTTCTGAGCTGTGTATCTAACCCTATCCTGTGTGATAATATCTGCTGAGCTGTGTACCTAATCCTATCCTGTGTGATACTTTCTGCTGAGCTGTGTATCTAATCCTATCGTGTGTTACTGACTGCTCAGCCATGTATCTAATCCTATCCTGTGAGATACTGACTGCTGAGCAGTGTATATAATCCTATCCTGTGTGATACTGACTGCAGAGCCAAGTATCTAATCCTATTCTGTGTGATACTGTCTGCTGAGCCGTGTATCTAATACTATTCTGTGTGATACTGTGTGCTGAGCTGTGTATCTAATTCTATCCTGTGTGATACTGTCTACTGAGTCGTGTATCTATTCCTATCCTGTGTGATACTGACTGCTGAGCCGTGTATCTAATCCTATTCTGTGTGATACTGACTGCTGAGCTGTGTATATAATCCTATCCTGTGTGATACTGACTGCTGAGCCATGTGTCTAATCCTCTCCTGTGTGATACTGACTGCTGAGCTGTGTATCTAATCCTATCCTGTGTGATACTGACTGCTGAGCCATGTATCTAATCCTATCCTGTTTGTTACTGACTGCTGAGCAGTGTATCTAATCCTATCCTGTGTGATACCGTCTGCTGAGCCATGTATCTAACCCTATCCTATTTGATACTCACTGCTGAGCCGTGTACCTATTCCTATCCTGTGTGATACTGACTGCTGAGCCGAGTATCTAATCCTATCCTGTGTGATACTGACTGCTGAGCTGTGTATCTAATCCTATTCTGTGTGATACTGTCTGCTGAGCTGTGCATCTAACACTATCCTGTTTGATACTGACTGCTGAGCTGTGTACCTAATCCTATCCTGTGTGATACTGACTGCTGAGCCGTGTATCTAATCCTATCCTGTGTGATACTGACTGCTGAGCTGTGTATCTAATTCTATTCTGTGTGATACTGTCTGCTGAGCAGTGTATCTAATACTATTCTGTGTGATACTGTGTGCTGAGCTGTGTATCTAATCCTATCCTGTGTGATACCGTCTGCTGAGCCATGTATCTATTCCTATCCTGTGTGATACTGACTGCTGAGCTGCGTATCTAATCATATCCTGTGTGATACTGACTGCTGAGCCATGTGTCTAATCCTCTCCTGTGTGATACTGACTGCTGAGCTCTGTATCTCATCCTATCCTGTGTGATACTGACTGCTGAGCCTTGTATCTAATCCTATCCTTTGTGATACTGGGCTCCCCCTGCAGTCTGTGTCAGAGGGTGGTCTGTGTTGGCATGTTAATAAATTGTGTTATTTCCAGTTTTGCAGAAGGACGATAACACCAACGCGCGGGGTTAAAATTTCACCTCACAACATAGCCTATGATGCTTTTGGGGTCCAGACGTGTGCAAAATTTTGTGGCTGTAGCTGCGACGGTGCAGATGCCAATCCCGGACATACATACATACATACAAACATGCACACACACATTGAGCTTTATATTATATATCTTTTATATATATATATATATGTATACATAATATGTATATTTTATATATATATATATTTATATATATATAGCCCATAGCGGCAGACTATGCAGCCGCTATGGGGCCACTGAGCCAAGATTATGTGTCAAGCAGCACAGGGCCCCTTTCACTCCCACTCCTAGTTATTTTGATACCCAGAGCCGGGGAGAGAGCAGTGTGTAGAGTGCAGGAATTGAAAAAGATGGCATGTCATGATGTCATGCAGGGAGAGAGGCGGTTAGCCAATGAACACTTTTCCCATCAAACTGGTGATAGTGCTCACTGGTTGCGGTCTCTGTCCTCCTGCATGGTGAGTGTTCACCCGTAGTCCTGGGGCACGTTGAGGACAATCGTGGAGGATGAGCATGGATTCATGGATTTTCTTCTCCCTCAATAGTTGTTTTCCCAGTAGCATCTCCTCACAGAAGTGGTTGGAGGAGGAAGGCTCACTGAATGGGACAGCACAGCAGCAGAGAGCTGATATCAGTCCTCTCTTCTGGGTCCCCATTGCCTGCAGTGGTTTCTGAAGCTCTCTGCAGCTGAACTCTGAAATATGTTGCAAACCTACTCCACAGCTCATATGAACACCTGATATCATAGATTAGTGCCTGTGTTTGTATATGTATGTATGTGATTGTATGTATGGGTATGTTTATCTAAGTTTATATGTATGTACAATACTGTATATACTGTTTGTGTATGTTTTTACGTGTGTGTGTATCCATGTGTGCGTATCTATGTGTGTATGTATATGTGTGTATGTATGTACAGTATATGTGTATGTATTTATATATGTACGCTATATGTATATGTGTATGTATGTTTGGTATATAAGTGTGTATGTACAGTACATATGTATGTGTATAAGTGTATGCATCTATGGTATATGTATATGTGTATATATATATATGTGTGTATGTTTATGTATGTATGGTATATGTGTGTATATATGTGTGTGTGAACATATTTTTTTTGGTTCATGTATGATACTGTAATTGTAAAGAATAGTACAATCAGCATGACTATTTAAAGGGTTATTCACCAAATAATTAAGTTATCCCCAGTCACTGGAGATTAGACCACTGCCCCCCAGAGATTCTGAGAAAAAGGCTTTGCAATCTCATCAGGAATGGAGCAGAGTTATGCATATTTAGCCTTTGCTCTATTCATTACACAGATCTGCAACTAAAAAGCTGTTTGATTATTTTCATGTAATTTCCATGTGTTTTGATATTTTGACAACAAAAAAAATATTGAAAAAGATCCTGTCACGACTTGCCACAAACCTATAGGTTCTTCTACAAACTCTGGTGTGAATGATCGGCAGGCGTCTTATTTTCTTTCCCCTTTAACATCAATAGGAACTGTGTGATTGGCTGGTGGTAGTCAGTTGGTTAGTGACATAATGAAAGGTCCTCATGTTTTCAAGAAACTTCCATTGGAATTTCATTCATCAACCATGTTTCCCTAAATTAGTGTTATGGCTTTGCTGTTATGTATTAATTCACCTGACCATTTCTGTTTCATTTGTAATGAATATACAGTGTTGAATCTACAGCTAAATATTATAGACTTTGTGAAAAAAGTATACTTAGCATACTTCGGACTAAAACTTGGAGATCAAGATAATGTTTGGGTGCCTCATAAAGTGTGCAAATGGTGGGTTGAGGACCTCTGAAATTAGTTCAAGGATAATAAAAAAAGCTTTCCGTTATGGGATTCCTATGGTATGGTGAGAGCAAAAGAACCATAGTGATGACTGTTACTTTTGGTCATTCCATTTCATACCCCAATCTTCACTCAGCAATTCGTCCCATCCCCCATGGCAGAGATATATCAGTACCAAGAACCCCTGCTACCTTGAAAGAGATACCTACCTCCGATGAAGGTGGAATCATACCTGAACAAGATGATGAATCAAGTTCTGACTTTGAAGATGATACAAGACCAACATTTTTTCCCAGGAGGAGATGAAGGATTTAATAAGACACTTGAATCTTCCCAAAGATGACGCTGAGTTACTCAGATCAAGTCTCAGAAGCAGGAATTTAATGTTACCAGAAGTGTCTTTTTCATGGTTCAGACATCATGAGAAGGAGTTTGTTCCTTACTTTCCCCAGTAAGACAAGTTGGTTTATTGCATCAATGTCGAAGGTTTGATGGGTCAGTTCAAAATCAAATGATTCAGCACAGTGGCGTCTTTTTATAGACTCTTCAAAAAGAAGTCTCAAAGCAGTTTTACTCCACAATGGTGGGTTTTATGCTTCCATTGAAGGTCATTCCGTACACTTGAAGGAAACCTATGAGAACTTGGAATTGCTTCTTGTAAACTTAAATATAACGACGACTGTTGGCAAGTGGGTGGAGATTTGAAGGTTATTGTGCATGTTGCTCGGGCAACAAGCTGGGTATACCAAATACACTTTTTTCTGTGTCTGTGGGACAGTTGAGACCAACAAAATCACAGGACCAAGAAGAGTTGGCAGCCGAGGGTGCTCACAGTCGATGAAAAAAATGTCCTCCGAGAAACTTTGGTACCTCTCTATAAAGTTCTTTTACCACCTCTACACATAAGTTTGGGTTTGATGAAGCTATCCGTAAAATCACTTCCAAGGGATGGGGAATGCTTCAAATACTTGGTCACCAAGTTTCCATTGAAGGAACTTGTGTTCATTGGACCAAACATTAGAAGGATTATAACTGATAAAGAATTTATCAATACCATGATGAAACCTCAAAAAGAAGGATGGATTGCATTTAACCCCTTTCTGTCATGTGACGTACTATCCCGTCCATATGCCCTGGGACTTAATTCCCAGGGACGGGATAGTACGTCACAGCGATCAGCGGCGCCCACGTGGTGAGAGCTGCTGTTTGCGGCCTGATGTCAGCTGATTATCACAGCTGACACTCGGCACAAAGCGTCAGGGGCAGTCACGGACCGCCCCCGACACGTTAACCCCTTGCACACCGCGATCAAACACGATCGCTGTGTACCGGTGGTAAAAGGGAAGCATCGGCAGGGAGGGGGGTCCCTCCGTGCTTCCCTGAGCCCCCCACAGCAGTGCAATGTGCAGCGCTGCTGCTGGGGGCTCCATCCCTGCAGGTCCCCGAATCCAAGATGGCGACGGGGACCTTCGGGGACCTGCAGGGAGCTGGCTTCCTCATGCCTGCAAAGTGCAGGCAAGGAGGAAGCCTTGTGCAGTGCCTGTGACAAATCGCTGATTTGTCACAGTGATATGTGAAGTGACATATCAGCGATCTGTCACAGGACAGTGATGTCCCACCTGGGACAATGTAATAAAGTTAATAAAAAAGTGTAAAAATAATTTTAAAAAAATTGCTAAATAAATTATAAAAAAAAATATTCCTTAATAAATTCATTGTTTGGAAATAAAATAAATAAATATAAGTACACATATTTGGTATTGCCGCATCCGTAACGACTCGTCCTATAAAGCTTTCCCATTAGTTAACCCCTTTAGCGAACCCCTGAAAAAATAAAAATAAAAAACGAAGCAAAAAATAATGATTTATTATCATACCGCCGAACAAAAAATGCAATAATGCGTGATTAAAAAGACGTATATAAATATGCATGGTAACGCTGAAAACATCATCTTGTCCCACAAAAAACGAGCCATGATACAGTGTCATCAGTGAAAAAATAAAAAAGATATAGCTCGCAGAATAAAGCGATGCAAAAATAATTATTTTTTATATAAAATTGTTTTCATTGCATAAAAGCGCCAAAAGATAAAAAAAGACCTAAATGAGGTATCACTGTAACTGTACTGACCCGAAGAATAAAAGGGCTTTATCAATTTTACAGCATGCGGAACGGTGTAAACGCACCCTCCAAAAGAAATTCATGAAACGCTGGTTTTTGTTCATTCTGTGTCCCAAAAATTGGAATAAAAAGCGATCAAAAGATGTCACATGCCTGAACATGATACCAATAAAAGCGTCAACTCGTCCCGCAAAATATAAGACCTCACATGACTCAGTGGGTCAAAATATGGAAAAATTATAGCTCTCAATATGTGGTGATGCAAAAACTATTATTACAATAATAAGCGTCTTTTAGCGTGTGACAGCTGGCAAATATAAAAACCGCCATCAATAGTAAATCAAACCCCCCGTTATCACCCCCTTAGTTAGGGAAAAATAATAAAATAAAAAAATGTATTTATTTCCATTTTCCCATTAGTGTTAGGGCTAGGGCTAGGGTTAGGGCTTGGGTTAGGGCTAGGATTAGGGTTAGGGGTGTGTTGGGGTTAGGGTTGAAGTTAGAATTGGGGGTTTCCACTGTTTGGGCACATCAGGTGCTCTCCAAATGCAACATGGCGTCTGATCTCAATTCCAGCCAATTCTGCGCTGAAAAAGTCAAATGGTGCTCCTACCCTTCCAAGCTCTGCCATGCGCCCAAACAGTGTTTTACCCCCACAGATAGGGTATCAGCATACTCAGGACAAATTGCAAAACAACTTTTGGGGTCCAATTTCTTGTGCTACCATTAGGAAAATAAAAAATTGGGGGCAAAAATATCATTTTTGTGGAAAAAAATGATTTTTGTATTTTCACGCCCAGGCGTTATAAACTTCTGTGAACCACTTGGGGGTTTAAAGTGCTCACCACACATCTAGATAAGTTCTGTGGGGGGTCTAGTTTCCAAAATGGGGTCACTTGTGGGGAGTTTCAATATTTTAGGTACATCAGAGGCTCTCCAAACGCACATGACACCCGCAGAACATTCCATCAAAGTCTACATTCCAAAACGTCACTACTTCCCTTCCGAGCCCCGACGTGTGCCCATGCAGTAGTTTTCTCCCAACTATGGTGTATCAGCGTACTCAGGACAAATTGGACAACAAAATTTGGGGTCCAATTTCTCCTGTTACCCTTGGGAAAATAAAAAAATTGGGGACTAAATGATCATGTTTGTGGAAAAAATGATTTTTTTATTTTCATGCCTGGGCATGATAAACTTCTGTGAAGCCCTAGGGGGTTCAAAGTGCTCAACACACATCTAGATAAGTTCTTTAGGGGGTCTAGTTTTCAAAATGGTGGCACTTATGGGGGGTTTCCACTGTTTAGGTACATTCGGGGCTCTCCAAAAGCAACATGACACCCGCAGACCATTCCATCAAAGTCTACATTCCAAAACGTCACTACAGTACTTCCCTTCTGAACCCCGACGTGTGCCCATACAGTAGTTTTCTCCCACATATGGTGTATCAGCGTACTCAGGACAAATTGGACAACAACTTTTGGGGTCCAATTTCTCCTGGTACCCTTGGGAAAATAAAAAAATGGTGATCATGTTTGTGGAAAAAATATGATTTTTTTTATTTTCATGCCCGGGCGTTATAAGCTTCTGTGAAGCACTGGGGGGTTAAAAGTGCTCACCACACATCTAGATAAGTTCCTTGGAGAGTTTAGTTTCCAAAATGGTGTAATTTGTGGTTTTTTTTTTACTGTTTTGGTACATCAGGGGCTTTCCAAACGCGACATGGTGTCCGATCTCAATTCCAGCCAAAAAAGTCAAATGGCGCTGCTTCCCTTCCGAGCTCTGCCATGTGCCCAAATAGAGGTTTACCCCCACATGTGGGGTATCAGCATACTCAGGACAAATTGCACAATAACTTGTAGGGTCCTGTTACCTTTGGAAAAATAAAAATTGAGGGTGAAAAGATCATTTTTGTGGAAAAAATATGATTTTTTAATTGTATGGCTGTACGTTATAAACTTCTGTGAAGCCCTTGGGGGTTCAAAGTTCTCACCACACATCTAGATAAGTTCATTGAGGGGTCTAGTTTCCAAAATAGTGTCATTTGTGGGGGGTTTCCACTGTTTTGGTACATCAGGGGTTTTCCAATCGCGACATGGTGTCCGATCTCAATTCCAGCCAAAAAAGTCAAATGGTGCTGTTTCCCTTCTGAGCTCTGCCATGCGCCCAAAGAGTCGTTTACACCCACATATGGTGTATCAGCGTACTCAGGACAAATTGCACAATAACTTTTAGGGTCCTGTTACCCTTGGGAAAATAAAAATTGGGGGTGAAAAGATCATTTTTGTGGAAAAATATGATTTTTTAATTGTACCGCTGTACGTTATAAACTTCTGTGAAGCCCTTGTTGGTTCAAAGTTCTCACCACATATCTAGATAAGTTCCTTGGGGGGTCTAGTTTCCAATATGGGGTCACTTGTGGGGGGTTTCCACTGTTTTGGTACATCAGGGGCTCTCCAAACATGACATGGCGTCCGATCTGAATTCTAGCCAATTTTGCATTGAAAAAGTCAAACGGCGCTCCTTCCCTTCTGAAATCTGCCATGCGCCGAAACAGTGGTTCCCCCCACATATCAGGTATCAGCGTACTCAGCACAAACTGCACTATAACTTTTGCAGTCCAACTTCTCCTGTTACCTTTGGTAAAATAAAAAAAATTGAACCTGAAGTATTTTTTGTGTGAAAAAAGTTTTTTTTTAAATATTCAAAAAATTCATGTGAAGCACCTGAAGGGTAATAAACTTCTTTAATGTGGTTTTGAGCACCTTAAGGGGTGCAGTTTTTAGAATGGTGTCACTTTTGGGTATTTTCTATCATATAGACCCCTCAAAGTGGCTTCAAATGTGATGTGGTCCATAAAAATAAAATGGTGTTGCAAAAATGAGAAATTGCTGTTCAACTTTTAACCCTTATAACTTCCTAAGAAAAAAAAATTTGGGTTCCAAAATTGTGCTGATGTAAAGTAAACATGTGGAAAATGTTACTTTTTAAGTTTTTTGTGTGCCGTATCTCTGTGATTTAAGGGCATAAAAATTCAAATTTGGAAAATTGCGAAATTTTCAAAATTTTTTCCAAATTTCCGTTTTTTTCACAAATAAACGCAAGTTATATAAATGAATTTTACCACTATCATGAAGTACAACATGTCACGAGAAAACAATGTCATAATCACCAGGATCCATGGAAGCGTTCCAGAGTTATTACCTCATAAAGGGACAGTGGTCAGAATTGTAAAAATTGGCCCGGTCATGAACGTGCAAACCACCCTTGGGGGTTAAGTGGTTAAAGAGCTCTTAGAGAAATGATTAGGCAATAAAAAAGATTCTGACCACAAAAAGATCGTCAGACGAGTGCGAAAGCATTTCACGTTTTAGGCTGCCTGATGAGTTTGAAAGTGCATTTTCTTAATTCCCATCTTGATTACTTTCCTAAAAAGTTAGGAGCTGTGAGTGAAGAGCAAGGTGAACGATTCCACCAAAACATTAAAGCGATAAAAAGAAGATACCAGGGAAGATGGAGCATTAGAATGATGGCAGACTACTGTTGGATGCTTCAGAGAGACATTCCAGATGCTACTCACAAGCGTAAATGTACTAAGAGGAGCCTCAAAGGGAGAAAAAAAATCAATTTTATTGAGTGTTAGTGAGCTCATTTCAGTTCAAAAATGATTTTCATTAAAAATTTGCAATAAAAAATTAATTTTATAAGTCTATTTTCATTAATTTTGCCGCATTGCCCTATTTAGCATAGTAACTTAAATTGTCAGGAAACGTGATGTCCTATGACAAAATGGAGGTCAGTTTTGGATTCAGTGCACCTAAAAACAAAAAGTTTGCGTTGAATAACCAAAACAGATCTTGAAATTATATTTTTTGCAGACCTGTGTAGTCTATAGAGCTGCTGAGCACTGCGTTCAGCTATTCTCATCTGTTCTATAGACCATGAATATAGTGCCTACCAAATGATACAGATACCAAACATATAATGTAATGTACTATATACATGGTTGAGCTCTGCCTGTTCCATCAGTTATCACATAACCACGAGTATGTGCTTTGCATACTTGGTGTCATGTGCCAACTAGAATATCAGTCATGTCTTGCAGTGTTCAATTCACAGACATAGCTGACACTATAGTTGTCACTTGTCTGCAAGTATGACTGTGCTGTAACCAGCAGGACAGATTCTGAACAAAAAGAGAGTGTAATTTTGGAGGCCAGTGCTCAAGAAAGACATTACTGAACTTGAAAGGGTTCAAAGGCGGGCTACTAAAATGATAAATGGAGTTGGTTCGCTAAAATACCCAGAAAGGTTATCAAAATTGGGTCTATTTACTCGAGAAAAGAGAAGACTTAGAGGAGACCTAATATATATGTACAAGTATATCAGAGGGCAATACAGAGATCTCTCCAATGAACTGTTTGTACCAAGGACTGTGACAAGAACAAGGGGGCATTCTCTTCGTTTGGAGGAAAGACAATTTCTGCACCAGCATAGAATAGGGTTCTTCACGGTAAGAGCAGTGAGGCTCTGGAATTCTCTTCCTGAGGAAGTGGTGATGGCCAACTCACTGAATGAATTTAAGAAAGGAATGGATGCTTTTCTTGTGAGTAACAGTATAGAAGGTTACGAATAACATAATATTATAGGTAGATGGTTGACCCAGCTTAGGAGAAGGAATTTTTTTCCCTATGGAGAAAATTGACTTCTACTCTGTGGGTTTTTGCCTTCCCCAGGATCAACAATGCAGAACGGCTGCACTAAAAATAGGCTGAACTAGATGGACATAAGGTCTTCCTTCAGCCTTCAAAACTATGTTACTATGTATGTTACTATGTTACCTCTCAAATTATTGTAAATATTTTATTCATGAGATAACACTGAAGTTATGACACTTTGATACAATGTAGTCAATGTACAGCTTGTATAACAGTGTAAATTTGGTGAGCCCTATAAGTAACACAATTATTAATGTCTAATCCGCTATCAACAAAAGTGTGTATACTCTTAAGTAAAAATGATCAAATTGTGCCCATAGTGTCAATATTTTGCTTGGCTACTATGATTTTCAAGTACTGCTTTAACTCTCTTGGGCATGGAGCTCACTAGAATGTCACAGTTAGCCACTGCAATGCACTTCCACTCCTCCATAACTACATCACAGAGCTGGAAGATGATGGAAAGTTTGCTCTCCTCCACCTTTCATTTGAGGATGCCCCACAGATACTCAATTGAGTTTAGGTCTAAGGACATGTTTGGTCAGTCTCTCAGTTTCTTTGGCAAGGCAGTGGTCATCATAGATGTGTGTTTGGGATCTTTATCATGATGGAATACTGCCTTTTGGCTCAGTTTTCGAGGGGAGGAGATCATGCTCTGCTTCAGTAAGTCACAGTACTTGTTGGCATACATAACTTCCTCAAAGAACTGTAGGTCACCACAGATGGCAGCACTCATGCATCCCCAAACCTTGACAGTTCAACAACGATGCTGGACTGTAGGCAAGACACACGTCTTTTTACTCCTCACCTTGTTGCCGCCACACATGCTTGACACCATCTGAACCAAATAAGTTTATCATGGTCTCAGCAGACAACAGGACATGGTTCCAGTAAGCCATGTCCTTAGTCTGTTTGTCTTCAGCAAACTTTTTTTGGGCTCTCTTGTGCATCATCTTTAGAAGAGGCTTCCTTATGGGACGACAGCCATGCAGACCAGTTTGATGCAGTGTGTGGCATATAATCTGATAACCAACAAGCTCACTCTCCACCCCTTTAATCTCTGCAGCAATGATGACCGCACTCCTACATCTATTTAGAAAAGACAACCTCGGGATATGAAGCTGAGCAGGTGCACTCGTGGCCAGTTCTGAGTGGAACCTGTCTTGTTATGTACAGAAACTATTTTGTTTTTCAGATCCCCATAGTTCTTTGCCATGAGGTGCAATGTTGAATTTACATGGACCAGTATGAGAGAGGAGTGTGAGAATAATAACCTTGAAATTTTACACACCTGTTCCCCACAAACACCAAAGACGTTGTGATGCTAATGAGTCATATGAAACCATGGAGGGAAAATGGATAATTAGGCACAATTTAGCCATTTTCCCTTAGGTGTGTACTCACTTTTATTGGCAGCAATTTAGATATTAATGGCTATTGACTAATGGCTATAATAATAATAATAATAATAATAAATTTTATTTTTATAGCGCCGACATATTCCTCAGCACTTTACATTTCAGAGGGGATTTGTACAGACAATAGACATTACAGCATAAAAATAATCACATACTGTAGATTATAACAAATACCAAGAGGAATGAGGGCCCTGCTCGCAAGCTTACAGTCTATGAGGAAAGAGGTAGACACGAAAGGTGGGTGGTAACAGTTGCCCTGATTGTATGGACCAGCCATAATGTTAAGTGTGTAACAGTACAAACACAGAGGGCTAATGGATGCATAAAGCATGTGGGAACATGATGCGGGAAATCTGTTTATGGTAAAACTTTTGGCTGTGCCACACAGAGATAGATTAGGTTAATGTGTTGAGGCGATAGGCCAGTCTGAATAAATGCGTTTTCAGGGCACGCTTAAAATTGTGGGGATTGGGGACTAATAGTATTGACCTGGGAAGTGCATTCCAAAGAATTGGCGCGGCACGTGTAAAGTCTTGGAGACGGGAGTGGGAGGTTCTGATTATTGAGGATGCTAACCTCAGGTCATCAGCAGAACAGAGGGCGCGGGTAGGGTGGTATGCTGAAACAAGGGAGGAGATGTAAGGTGGTGCTGAGCTATGGAGGGCTTTGTGGGTGAGGGTAATAAGTTTATACTGAATTCTGGAGTGGATGGGTAGCCAGTGTAATGACTGGCACAAGGTAGAGGCATCGGTGTAACGATTGGTGAGGAATATGATCCTGGCTGCAGCATTCAAGACAGATTGGAGAGGGGAGAGTTTGGTAAGAGGGAGACCGATTAGAAGAGAGTTACAATAGTCAAGACGAGAATGAATAAGAGAAACAGTAAGAGTTTTTGCAGAGTCAAAAGTAAGAAAAGGTTGAATTCTAGAAATGTTTTTGAGGTGCAGATGACAAGAGCGAGCCAGTGATCGAATGTGGGGGGCAAAGGATAGCTCGGAATCAAGTATGACCCCAAGACAGCGGGCCTGTTGCTGGGGAGTAATAGTGGAACCACACACAGAAATGGCAATGTCGGGTATAGGTACAGTGGGGCAAAAAAGTTTTTAGTCAGTCAGCAATAGTGCAAGTTCCACCACTTAAAAAGATGAGAGGCGTCTGTAATTTACATCATAGGTAGACCTCAACTATGGGAGACAAACTGAGAAAAAAATATCCAGAAAATCACATTGTCTGTTTTTTTTTCATTTTATTTGCATATTATGGTGGAAAATAAGTATTTGGTCAGAAACAAGCAATCAAGATTTCTGGCTCTCACAGACCTGTAACTTCTTCTTTAAGAGTCTCCTCTTTCCTCCACTCATTACCTGTAGTAATGGCACCTGTTTAAACTTGTTATCACTATAAAAAGACACCTGTGCACACCCTCAAACAGTCTGACTCCAAACTCCACTATGGTGAAGACCAAAGAGCTGTCAAAGGACACCAGAAACAAAATTGTAGCCCTGCACCAGGCTGGGAAGACTGAATCTGCAATAGCCAACCAGCTTGGAGTGAAGAAATCAACTGTGGGAGCAATAATTAGAAAATGGAAGACATACAAGACCACTGATAATCTCCCTCGATCTGGTGCTCCACGCAAAATCCCACCGCGTGGGGTCAGAATGATCACAAGAACGGTGAGCAAAAATCCCAGAACCACGCGGGGGGACCTAGTGAATGAACTGCAGAGAGCTGGGACCAATGTAACAAGGCCTACCATAAGTAACACACTACGCCACCATGGACTCAGATCCTGCAGTGCCAGACGTGTCCCACTGCTTAAGCCTGTACATGTCCGGGCCAGTCTGAAGTTTGCTAGAGAGCATTTGGATGATCCAGAGGAGTTTTGGGAGAATGTCCTATGGTCTGATGAAACCAAACTGGAACTGTTTGGTAGAAACACAACTTGTCGTGTTTGGAGGAAAAAGAATACTGAGTTGCATCCATCAAACACCATACCTACTGTAAAGCATGGTGGTGGAAACATCATGCTTTGGGGCTGTTTCTCTGCAAAGGGGCCAGGACGACTGATCCGGGTACATGAAAGAATGAATGGGGCCATGTATCGTGAGATTTTGAGTGCAAACCTCCTTCCATCAGCAAGGGCATTGAAGATGAAACGTGGCTGGGTCTTTCAACATGACAATGATCCAAAGCACACCGCCAGGGCAACGAAGGAGTGGCTTCGTAAGAAGCATTTCAAGGTCCTGGAGTGGCCTAGCCAGTCTCCAGATCTCAACCCTATAGAAAACCTTTGGAGGGAGTTGAAAGTCCGTGTTGCCAAGCAAAAAGCCAAAAACATCACTGCTCTAGAGGAGATCTGCATGGAGGAATGGGCCAACATACCAACAACAGTGTGTGGCAACCTTGTGAAGACTTACAGAAAACGTTTGACCTCTGTCATTGCCAACAAAGGATATATCACAAAGTATTGAGATGAAATTTTGTTTCTGACCAAATACTTATTTTCCACCATAATATGCAAATAAAATGAAAAAAAACAGACAATGTGATTTTCTGGATTTTTTTTTCTCAGTTTGTCTCCCATAGTTGAGGTCTACCTATGATGTAAATTACAGATGCCTCTCATCTTTTTAAGTGGTGGAACTTGCACTATTGCTGACTGACTAAATACTTTTTTGCCCCACTGTACATTAGTAGAGGGAGGAAACACCAGGAGTTCAGTCTTTGACAGGTTCAGTTTCAGATATAGTGAGGACATGATATTAGACACAGTGTTTAGACAATCGCCGGTGTTTTCTAGAAAGGCTGGCGTGATGTCAGGAGAAGAAGCGTATAATTGGGTGTCATCAGCATAGAGATGGTACTGGAAACCAAATCTACTGATTGTTTGACCAATAGGTGCAGTGTACAAGGAGAAGAGGAGGGGGCCTAGAACCGATCCTTGAGGGACCCCAACAGTAAGGGGAAGGTGAGAGGAGGAGGAACCGGCAAAAGATACAGTAAAGGAGCGGTTGGAGAGATAGGAGGAGAACAATGAGAGAACGGTGTCCTTGAGGCCAGTGGAATGGAGCATAGTGAGGAGGAGCTGATGATCCACAGTGTTGAATGCTGCAGAGAGATCCAAGAGAATTAGCATGGAGTAATGACCATTTGATTTAGCTTTTAGCAGATCATTAGAGACTTTAGTGAGGGCAGTTTCAGTGGAGTGTAAAGAGCGGAAACCGGATTGGAGAGGGTCGAGAACAGAGTTTTCTGAGAGATAGCGGATAAGGCGGGAGTGGACCAGGCGTTCCAGGAGTTTAGAGATGAAGGGAAGATTAGAGACAGGTCTATAGTTAGCTATGTTATAGCTATGGCTATTGTTTAGAGGACTTACCTACATTGTTAGAGAACCTGTACTTTGACTACTTTAGATTGTGTTAAAGTGTAACATCTTCAGTGTTGTCACATGAAAAGATATTAATAAAATATTTACAAAAATGTGTGGGGTGCTCTCACTTTTGTGAGATACTATAAATATATATACATCTTAGTGAGAAAAAAAATATGGGCCCAAATAGAACTTTTGCTATGGGGCCCCGTGATGTGTATCTATGACCCTGCTTGCAAAATATTTCACTGACTGTTTTGAAACAATATTTTACCTCACAAAATGTATCATCTGCGATCTCATGCTGTAATCTCAGTATTGTCTTTTGCTTCCTCCCCTGCCAAGGAGCTGAGGTATGTTCTGTACACGGTCAGACACAGACAATTTTTAAAAAGAACTTTCGCTTGTGAAAAAATTCCTTTAAATAGAAATTCCTCCTGACATGCTGTGCACTGACTGTTTAGTGATGGAGTAGACAGGTCAAGCAAGACATGACATGAGAGGAGAAGACAGCAGATGGGGAGAGAGAAAGTGCATGGGGTGAGACAGACAGAGCACAGGGGGAGGCAGCTCAGACGGGACAGCACATGAGGGGAGAACACAGCACAGGAAGGAGAGAGACAGCAGACAAGGGGGATAGCATATAGGGTAGACAGGTCAAAGAAGAGAGCACAGACAGTAGAAGTCAGCACATGGGGAAAGAGAGAGTGGATAGGTGGGGGAGCACATGGTGGGAGAGATTCTCAATGTTGCAAAGCCTGCCCCCATCATGACATTATCACCCTCCGGATGCAATAGCATCAGACCTCCATCTAGTATATATATATTTGCTTTGGGTGCAGAGTCTTCTATATTTTAGAGATGCGTTTATTGCAGAGACCTGTTATGTGGGAATAGCTAGGCAAATTTCCTTTTATCAGCGGTCTTCCTCCCTTTAAATTTATTGATCCTAACATTCAGTTATGTGGATGCCACTAATATTAATTCTATAGAAAAATAATAAGTATACACGTAGTATAAATCAGTAAATTTTTAAAGGACATTATATTGGTTACTGTTTTACCTTAATGCTTTTCAATAAAACATCTAATTTTTTCGTCTGAAGACAGTATTGATCACTGATGATAATACTTTATTAAAACGTGAAAATATAAATTTTATTTTATTAAAATGTACCTTATTTCATACATTTACTCTTGTTCTGAGAATAATGAGGCAAGCAGTTACATATGTCTGGATTGCATTAGTAATTCTGAGCCTGAGACCATAATATGTGTAGATTTAAGATTAGATTGAAAAGAAGAATGTGACAGACACTTTCAAATTGAACTATGTACAGGAGAAAATATTTAAAATAAATATAAATTCTGAGATCAGATGTGATGCTCTATTACTGAAAGAAGGCAGGAGTGTGAAACACTGAACGTGCTCAAGCATATCTTTACCCAAAGTTGTTGCATACATAACAATCATAGGGTAGATATAGTAGCACTATAAAGGTAGACAATGCTATTATAGATAAAGCATTAGACATAGTTGTAAATTGCTGCTGTTGCTTTATAGGACATTGATCTAATGGTGCGGATGGACCTGATTTATAAAGAAAATAATTGGCAAGTCCTACCGATAGCCTTTGGTGTAAGAAGAAATAACTAAATAATCCCTTTCTCCAGTATCATGTAAGATATCATAAGAGATATTGGCCTACAGCAAGTGTGTTATTTGATTATCCTACATAGTGTGTGTTGGAGTGCATGCTCCCAGGAAATGACTACAGTAGTCAAAGATGAAAACGTCAGGTAGAATCCTCAAGATACTTTGTGATAGTTGGAAACTTATTTGTTATGGCAAAAAACATTACTTCCATAGCACATCTTGTTTCATTCAGTCTTTGTACATTTGGGAGCAAACCCTGTCAGCCAGTCAATAGGATTTACAATAAAGTCATATAATGCTCATCTTTGAGACAAACTGTGTCTAAGACATTTATGGCCTTAAGTCTTTTAGTCTGACATCAATCAGAGGTTAGATATCTTACGGATTTTTATTCCGGCTAAATTACAGGCTGAGATGCTGTACAAGTATAGCCATAGAAACTTTCCTTATTCAATGTTATGACAACTAATTTCTAAAAAATAAATTATATCTGTATTACATCATATGGAATAAAAAAAAAAAAATACTCTTCCAGGGGCCTATTACAGATATTTTATAGGGCTACTAAAATTACATAATAAAATAAAAATACTGAAAAAATCCAGCTCCTACATTGCCAACATGTTGTATCTATCCTGTTTTTTTTTAAGTATTTTCCCTTTCCTAGGTTTATTTATGTAAATGTACATTAATGGTGTAAAAAACATCTGTTCTGGGTGCTCTGAGCCACTTACATGTCTACCTCTTGTTGGTTACTCGCTATCTTCTCTCCTCTCCACTTTTCAAGACGAAGCAATCCTATTCTCTCATGTCTTTCTGTCTTCTAGTTAAAGGGGTTGTTCATCCCCTTTTTTTCAAAGGGTCAAAGTATTTAGCTATAGCTGTTGTGTTCTGAAAAAGGTGAAAGGTAAAGAGAAGACCAGAGGGAAACCTTGACAGTGTTACGGAAGAAAACTTTAGCAAAGGTAGGTTAGTGAGTTTTTTATTAGTATTTTTAGAACACACCGGATCCTTTGTTACAGGAAAAAAACCTGTTAAAAACTAGGATGTTTTTGTGCTGTAGGATATTTCTGAACATGTTTAGAGAACCTATAGGTAAGAAGAAGGGGATACACATGATTCTGATATGTAAGGGAGATAACACTTCCGATAAGATCAAATAGTTAAAACACGTTAATGATTTATGAAGAAATTGCTTACTTACATCAATTAAAATATAATCAAAAATGTTATGTAAATTATTGCAAACTAATTTCCCCCATGTAATATTAATAGAATTTATGGTTGGATTTACCAATTATTTCATTCTGCAAAATCACCGCAGTCATGTAGAACATGTATGACATTTTTCCATGTATTTGTAATTCAAAAGTGCCATAAATAGAATATTAGCGTAAGTCCCTTACTGTATGATGTAAAATAGATTCAGACATTCGTTATTCTCATCTTACTCAACTTTGCACTAAATCCAGGTAATATATTTTACAACCCTTGTAATTATTTTACGGTCAGATCAAAAATCTCTTTGAAATAAGACAAGGATATTTAGGCTTTATTTTATTCAGCATGCAAATTGCTTCTTTACCATTACTTTAATTTTCTTTTACAATTCTTTGGGAAAGCAATATCTAATGACAACATAAAAGTAGGAATAATGTACAGCAGTTTGAAACTCAGTCCTCTATTAAAATTCATAAAACATATGGTAAATATGTATACCTTTATGACCTGTCTGATAGGAAAGCATCACTTGCAAAGTTGGGAACAAGATACATAATGTACTTAGTACTTTAAAATAGTTTTTGCAAAATTGAACTGCTTCTGAATATACAATGCATCCATGTAAGCCACAATTAAGTTAAAAAGCATAGATTGCATCATTGCCCTTCCATGCTGATAACAGCAAGAATTTTAATGGCATACTGTACACTGGAGTGCATCCTCAGGCAAAAACTAGTGTGATTATGCAAATTACTTACACTATAGTGACACTGGTTTGTCAAAATGGGATACTTATTATCAAGCCACATTAAAATGACTACTTCACATTGTCAGTACAAATTATCCACTTATATGTAGTCTAAAAAAAGCTTGTTCTTGTATGTGAATTTTAGTATTGAAGCAATTCTAGAGTATTTATCTGTATGACTTGTTGTTCTTTTTATTATAAGCAATATATCTGCCCAGTAAATTTTTCAACCAAATTATACAAAGACCAATGTGCCAAACAGCTGCTGTGGGTACCGGACACGTCACTGTCAAATTCACATCGACACCAAGTGAGGTCAAGCTATAAAGTTGAACCGACTCAGATTAGAGTGCAAGGATCACGCTATCAAAACAACATTGATAAAAGGGCAACACTTTCTCAGAAACTTGGGTGAAGAATAAACAATGAAAGCTAAAAGGAAGTAAAGACACATTCTCAACCATATAAATGAAATCTGTACAAACTTTGGGGACTAAAAGAGAAGTATTTCTGTTATTCATCTGCACATTCTATGTAGGAATGCAGACTGAGGTGAACACAAATGGTTATTCTGGTTCCTAACTGCTAATTTCTTTTCTTTTGAATATGACCACTAGGTTGAATAAATGTTTAGAAAAGGCACTAAACACATACAGTATTGAAAAAGAATTCTAGGATGCATTGATATAGTTCACATCACTGCCTAGATATTGACACTAGGATTCTTTAGAAAGCCAAGAAACTGGTCATTATGTCTTGGCTGGAAGGGGAAACTGGAAAAACTATATTAAACCCACACAAACATGGGAAGATCAAATGTCATGTAAATATTGCCCTTAGTCATGACCTTGGTGTTGAAAGTCAGCAGCGCTAGCCTTAATTTAATTTCACTAAGTCATCCTGTATGAAGGATTGTCATGTTCTTAAACAGCTATAAAAATGAAAATATTTGTAATATACTTTTCTCACAAAGGGTTTGATACTATTAGTAGTATACTATTGAATTTGGGAATAATGATCTTTGCAGAGAGAAAGTATGATATTTGCCAGCAGACAGTAAACTGAACAATTGTGAGGATTCTTTTAAGTGTGGCAAAGGATTATACCTTCCGGCTTAATCAAAATAATAAATGCCACAGATGGGGAGCTGCTTGGCTCCATGTATTTTGTGCTGAATTAAATGTATCATCAGTTTATTTTTGCATGTGGAAGGAATTACAAGTATTTATATTAAGTAGATATTTTCTTTCCAAAAGAGGGGCTGTGATTAGGTATTTGAGTGATCTACATTAAGAGAAACACAAAGACTTTGCCATAGTAAGTGAAATGCAGCTGAAGACATTGATCTCTCAATACCTGACATGCAATAGACCAGTGATGTCCATGTGGCGGCGCTTGTCTCCTGCAGAGCGGATATATTGTGACACTGCTCTGTTGCCAGCTATTTGCTATGGAGCTGAGTGGACAACAGAGCATGCACTGTGATGGTGCTTATTACACAATACATAGCTCTCAGGGACAGAGCAGGGAGTAGAATCACCATTGAAATGAGTGCCATTGATGACACTTAATTTCACGGAGGGGGGCAGAGGCTGCAGTAATGACACTAAAACCCCCGTCACACATAGCGATCTCGCTAGTGAGATCGCTGCTGAGTCACAAGTTTTGTGACACAACAGCGATCTCACCAGCGAGATCGCTGTGTGTGACAGCTATCAGCGACCGCCCCCCTGCCGGTTATCGCTGATCGTTCCTGAAAGGTCAGGACTTTTTTTGGGTCTTTGGTCTCCCTCTGACCAGCACGCATCGCTGCGTGTGACAGGCGGGAGAGCAACACCCGGTGCTTAGAAACCCGATGTGTACCTTAATTACCAGCGCGTTGATGCAGGGAACTGGTACTCAAGGTACACATCGGGTTTCTAAGTGACGTGCGCCGCTTTGAAACCCGATGTGTACCTTAGTTTCCAGCTCCCTGCATCAGAGCGCTGGTAACTAATGTACACAGCGACGCATGTTATGAATGAGTCACCGTAGGAGGCAAAAGCAGAAATGCTAGCTAAGTCCAGAAAACCAGAGAAGTTGGCAGCTATCGGATTGCAGACCCCTGAACCTATCAACAACAACTAGCAGTAGCCGTGGGGGGTTCCTACGATGCCCTAGACCCCTAGATCACAGCTGGAGAACTGCCTAGCCTAAAGACAGAAAGGGAAATCTAAACTGCCCCAGAGCAGACCCCAAAGCAATAGGCAGCCCCCAACATATAATGACGGTGAAGCAAGAAGAAAAAACACTAACACAGATAGAAAGATAGACTGAGCAAATGATGGGGCCCAAGCTAACTAGATAGGACAGGATAGGAAGGCTGCTGTCTGCAATCCGCGAAAAACCCTATCAAAATAAGAGCCAACAGACTGACAGGGAAAAAGGCCCTGAAGACGCTAGGCTTCAAAAAGACTATGTCAGTACTCAGGTATTTTCTGAAGACAGAGCAAACCGACAAAAAGGAATTCAGCTCACCCCAGCAGGGAATGGCAGAATCCAGAAAAGCAAGGCAAACTAAAACCAAAACACAAATGCAAAAAGGCAAAGCAGAAAACTTAGCTTTTGAGGAGCACGAATCAGACTGGTCTCCTAGAATTCCACAGAGAAATCACCAGCGAGGCAGAAGGGCGTCGGCTGCCTTATATCCAGTCAGAGATCCCCGTCGCCCAGTCATCCTCTCCCAGCTCAGGTGCTTGGTAATCAGCCTCACTACCTTCCTTCACCAGAAGAGGGAGTTCATCAGACCTCAATGGTGAAGGGGAAAATGAACTCATAACAGACGCACCCACTGGGTGTTGCTGGTGCTGATCGCTGGTGAAGCTGCCTGTTTGACAGCTCACCAGCAATCATGTGGCGACACACCAGCGATTCTGACAAGTTGATATCGTTTTCTGGATCGCTGGTGCATCGATATGTGTGACAAGCCCCTAAGGATGCACTGGGATACTCAAAAAAAATCTTCATTACACAGGGGGTGAACAAGAAAACAGAGTAGAAGTCTCAGATTGTCTTTTTTTGTGACAAGTTTTAATTCATACTATTGGTAATTGTAGATTGTTATGATTTGCGTTTATTTATAAAAATATCCCCAAATATGTACAAAACCAATTTATTCAGGGGTCACATCCCATATGTCACAGAAAATGCTCAAAAGTGAAACCATTTTAAAAACTACAAAACTCAAAGTGCTCAAAACCACAGTCAAGAAAATTATTAACTCCTTAGGTGTTTCACCAGAAATAAAGCATGGTTTAGAAAAAGATGAAAATGTTGCCCACCAAAATGTTGGTTTAGCCCTAAAATTTAGCATTTTTAAAGGGTTATAGGAGAAAATGGACCGCACAATTTGTTGTCCAGTTTCTCTTGAGCATACCAATGCCCCATATATGGCAAAAAACTGTTTGTGTGCAAGACAAGGCTTGGAATGAAACAAGCACATTTGACTTTTTTGAGCGTAAAATTGGCTATAATAAATAGCTGGCAACATGTCTCGTTTGCAGAGCCTCAGACGTAGAAACCCTACAAAAACGCTTCACACAGGGCCATATAATGAAAAATCGACAAACTTTATTAATGACACATAAAATAGTAAAAACAAGGCAGAAACCACCAGTACAAGAGAAAAGGTGGGTAACAATGGGGATGTCTCATAAGATCATATATACCACAATACTACTAAATGCAACAAACAATATTGCCCTCTGAACAATAGTTATAATATTCACACTGTTGTGCACATTTCACAAGGCTATACATATGAAACTATTAATGTGGAAAACTAACACCCGCTGTATGCAACAGGGACACAAATAACAAATGCCAAACATGTAACCAAGTGGAATGAATATTATAATGGCATTGTGTCCATGATAGCATAGAACAGATGAAAAACATGTCAATAATGAATTACTAACGCCTATGATGAAGATATATATAAAAAATAAAGGCATAGTTACCAATGAGGCCTATCCGCAGTTCCCACAACACCCAATGCACATTTCGCACTGAAATGCTTCGTCCAGGAGTGGTTGGGTACTGGCATGATAGGGTATATATATATACAAAGTAGCCATTGGAGCAAAGAACCAAAATAACCTCCTCCCGTGCACCTGTGAAGACTGTGGTGTAGTGACCACTATGTCAGCTAGGGGGTGCTGTGTGGGTGTCCCAGGACAGGTGTACAGGCACATTCAGTGTGGTAACAGGAGCAGGGTCCTAAATGACCATTATGTGCCTCAAGGTGGCTGGCCTTGGGATGCAGGCTCCAGGGTGTATTGATCAGCAGAGGTACTGCTGATATTTCTGTTACACTGTGTCAGGGAAGCCTGTGTGTGTCTATGTGCAATACAACCTTTAGTGATGTCATAGCCATGTGATCACCTGTGGGTGTGGTTACAGGGCTAGGTAATTGAGGTGTTTGGCACATGTGAGAGAGTGTGAGAGTGAGTCTGTCAGAGTGTGGACAGACTTCCATGTGTCCAGGTGGGACACTACAGAAAGTGTATATGGGGAGGACTACAGCTCCCAGCATGTGCTGAGACTCTCGGTCCGAGTCTGAAGCCACGGACGTTTTGTGTTCCTTTGCCTGAGCTGAAGGTTACTTTTCAGTGTTACGCTGCCTTGTGGGTTTATGAAGTGAATAAACCACATGAACTTTGGGAAGAACCTGTCTCATGATTGTCTCCCGCTGCACCTAAGCGAGTTGAATCCCTACAATTGGTGACAGACTGCGGGCAGCGATTCCCAGAAGCACGTGTGGCAGTGCTGGCGATTCTGAGCCAGGAGAGCAGACGGTCTGACAACCGTGAGTAATACTGACCGAGGTCAGAGAAAATGACTGTATGAATATTGGTGGGATACCTCTGAGGAGAAGAGGCATCCAAGGACCTGTGTGGGCAACACAGGAGAGACGGACTGGTGTTCGTGTGGTACTGACCTGGGTCAAGGAGTAAAACGGTGACCCGTGTGGCCGACACAGGTATCGGACAGATGTTCGTGTGGTACTGACCTGGGTCAGTGAGGAAGACAGTGTACCTGGAGGGTTCAGTGAGGAAAGGTCCTGGAGGGTCAACCCTGGGAGCAGAGTCGGATCCCAGGAGCACGTGGTGTGACCTTGGACCTGGTGAGGCGCAAGTGTTGGGCAGTCTCAGGTGGAGACCGATGTCCTGAAGAGCACCCGCCGAGCCCCTGGACCTGGTGAGGCCGGTGTGTTGGGAGACCCTGGGAGGAGGGTTGGCTCCCTGAATAGCACCCGGTGTGCCCTGTGTGTTGAACGTTCTCAGGTGGAGATGGTACGTCCTGAGTGGCACACGGACAGGACATGTGAGAGACTGTGCATGTGTTTTTTTTTCTCTACAAAACCTGAAGGTGCTTGCTGTGGCTCAGTGGGGTCACGAAGCTCACGCAGCACAGGGACCTGGTGTTTTCTTTTTGGGATCTGCCCTGGGAGCATTGGTAGCAGATGCTGTCTGTCTACACCATCCTGCTGCAGCTGTATTGCAGATGACTAAGCGTATACAGTAGTTGTGGCTTCCATAACTATTGAGGGTGAGTAACCTGTGTTATTTTCTTTATACCCATTATACCTGCATTGGTAAGGCCCTATGGGTGCGCTTCTGTGGTTTTTTTATCTTTGAGGGTGACAAGTGGCTTCCGGTGGATAGGAGGGCGTCCACGAAGATGGCGCAGCAGGAGCTGCAGTGACACCAGCAGCTGCTTGTGAGTGACGGCAGGAGCTGAGGCAGTACCAGAAAAGGCATAAACTGTACTATGTGAACTGTGGCCTAAGAAGTTCTGCAGGACAGACATGGGGAGATCCCGGAAAGGGGTGGAGTCCCAAAAGGTGGTGGTGGCCCAAATCGGGGTGGTAGCCTGAAAAGGGGTGGAGTCCCAAAAAGGGGGCGGTGGCCCAAATTGGGGTGGTAACCCAAAAGCGGTGGAGTCCCGGGAGGGGGCGGCAACCCAAAGCGGGGTGGTGGTCCAGAAAGGGGCCAAGTTTGAAGAAGTGACAGCACTGGGTGACTCAGTAGGTATGTCTGGAGTACCGCAGTGTATGTGCAGGTCTTTTTCAGAATGGAATATCCTTTCCGGGTAGTAATGACGGGCCACAGATGTGTACAGTGATGCTGCACCGGGAAGGAGCCTTTGGTCGACTGGACTCAGAGAGTCAGGTGACTCTGACAGGAACGCCTCTCGTTTTCTCTCTGACCGAGAAAAACGTCAGGGTTCGCTGTAAACACGGGGTCACGGTGAACTACGCAGTGGACAGAGTAGTGTTTGAGGGGACCAAAGGTGGTGAGTGCCAAGGTAGAGGGATACCACGGGACTTAGTCTATGCCTGGGAGAGGGGCCGGGACTTTGTTTTGTTTGATAACGTTTGGTCGGACGATGGAGATGCTTCGACTGTGGGGCCAGCGGACACTGAGACAGTGACGGCTCCTGACTTGGACAGGTCAGAGGTAGAACTGACCGGAAGAAGGACAACTGCCCAACATACGGACCTGACGTCTCGTGATAAGACAGATGGTGGGCTGGGAGATGAGATGACTGGACTAGACACATTGGTGCTGGACGGTAACTGGAGGGTTCACTCGACTGGTGTGACTGACCCAGTGGTACCCTTTGACGATATAATTAAAGAGGTAGTGGTGAGACACGTGCTGGCCAAAAGAGAGCAGGATCGTAAGATACAGCTGATAAAGGAGACTGTAACAGAACATGTCGAACGGGAAAGAGTCCTAAGGCAAGCAGCTGAGCACAGAGTGGATGAGCTGGAGAAGGAAGTCTCTGAGCTCAGAGGTCACCTGTAAGCATGTCAAACTATGAACAAAGCTATAGTGAAGGATATGGAGGTGCTCAGAGAGACCCAAGAGAAGCATCAACAGGAGATTCTCCAGAGAGAGGATGAGTGTCGCTACCTGGCAAAGGAGCGAGATAAAGTTCTGCAAGAACTCAGTGGAGTCGTAAAAGGTCTTCTACGGGAGAAGAAGTGGATGGGTGAAGACGTACAGCGGCCGTGCCCGACTGATAGGAAGGCAGAACTGCCAAAGCCCATCTTGGAATAGGGTCCTGAGGACTGTAAATCTCAGGAAGATGGTGAGCCAAGAGCTGCACAAGACAGTCACCCGGTCTTGGCAGATACCTTGAGGGAAGTGTCCGTGGGGAACCCAGAGCCATCTGTCCAGGAGGAGAGCAAGTCCATGACCTTCAAGTGCGTGATGGAGGTACCCGAAGATGTGCGAGAAGCGTGTGCCAGCGAAGGTGTGCATGAGACCTTTAAGAAGGCAGTAAAGGCCTATAGTGTGAGCTGGGCACCAGAAACAGACCAGTTGGTGATACTGGCAGAAACGGAAGACACAGAGAGAAGTGTGGCTGTCCTGAAGGAGATGCACCTACAATGTCTCCGCACAAAACAGTTGCTCGTGGTGCGTAATAGGAAAGCCGCTCGACGTCTGGAGCTTGCAAGAGAAGCTCAAAGTCGGCTGGGCTTTGTGGAAGATGTAATTCCGGTACCCAGAAATCTGGTGGGGAAAGTCGTTGGCAGACTTGGAAAGGTGATGCAGGAGATGGTGAATCGATCCAGTGTGAAGAGAGTGAGGATCCCACCTGCTGGTGAAATCCAAGTCGCTGTTGAAGATGACATGGTTCCTGTCATTGTGGTTGATTCGGTGGAAAGCATTGGGAAGCTTCGCATGCTCCTGGAATATCGGGTAGTGTACCTGAAGGAGATTGAGCAGCTAAGACAGGATCGACTGCAGATGCATGAGCAGATAGAGAACGTCAGGTGGCGTCCACCTCCAACCCAAGGTGTAAGGACCCAAAGGGATCCTCCAAGGAATGAAAGGACAGGTAGTCAAAGGCAAGAACGTAGAGAGTCCGCCAGTGGCCATTCTAATCTTAGTAACATAGGCACGAGACTCGGTGGTGGACATAGCGACAGAGGGTCAGACTCAGACCAGCCAGTTGGCCCAGCTGGACGTGGGACTCATGACTGTGCGAACTGGGAGAGCCGGCCAGTGAGAGAAAGGTCGGGTGACGGAGCGCACTGCAGGCAGGTGGAGACTAAAGAGTGTTTGGTCACACTGACGGACGTTGACGGAAAGGCCAAAGCCCAAGGCTGAGATACTGACGGCTGGGGGCGGGGGAGGCCTAATGTAAATATGCAGTATAACTACAGAAACAGACGAAGATGGTCCTCTCGACTGGTAGGGCAAGGTGACATGGGTGCCAGGTCTCAAGATCCCTGGGTGATGTCATATGTTCAACCCCACAAGTTTGAACAGAGGGGGGAGGTATGTGGTGTAGTGACCACTATGTCAGCTAGGGGGTGCTGTGTGGGTGTCCCAGGACGGGTGTACAGGCACATTCAGTATGGTAACAGGAGCAGTGTCCTAAATGACCATTATGTGCCTCAAGGTGGCTGGCCTTGGGATGCAGGCTCCAGGGTGTATTGATCAGCAGAGGTACTGCTGATATTTCTGTTACACTGTGTCAGGGAAGCCTGTGTGTGTCTATGTGCAATACAACCTTTAGTGATGTCATAGCCATGTGATCACCTGTGGGTGTGGTTACAGGGCTAGGTAATTGAGGTGTTTGGCACATGTGAGAGAGTGTGAGAGTGAGTCTGTCAGAGTGTGGACAGACTTCCATGTGTCCAGGTGGGACACTACAGAAAGTGTATATGGGGAGGACTACAGCTCCCAGCATGTGCTGAGACACTCGGTCCGAGTCTGAAGCCACGGACGTTTTGTGTTCCTTTGCCTGAGCTGAAGGTTACTTTTCAGTGTTACGCTGCCTTGTGGGTTTATGAAGTGAATTAACCACATGAACTTTGGGAAGAACCTGTCTCATGATTGTCTCCCGCTGCACCTAAGCGAGTTGAATCCCTACAAGACGCACACTGATTGGACATGACACCCTATAATGCAGGTAACAGAATTAATCTTTATTGATTGCCTTAGAACGGAGTGCTGCTGACCCGGTAGCAGAAGAATTTCCTCGGAGGTGACATGTCCAACTCATGCGCATATGTTTATTGCAAAAGGATTACTTACTATCCTGGTACGTCAGACACGTTATCATCGTTACCGCCGAATCCGAAATGTCACATCCGGTCCGGAAAAGACATCCAGCGCATGCGCATGTATTTAATATAGAGACATTGCAAACTAAACGCTCTACATGTGTTGCCATAGTTATAGCCAAGACCAAGCCATCACATCTGGTCTCATGTTACCAACACATAATATGCCGTTATTTGTGAGGTATTACCATGACAACAAAAATATACAGTCATAATACACTGTACTGGTCATGGATGAATATGACACTTCATCCTACAAAAAAATCATTATGTGTAAAAAAACGGAAAAAGACCGAACCGCCACATGTTAATTATATTCCAATGCTTAGTACCAGGTGCAAAATGTACTACAAAAGCAAAAATAAAGTTAGGCAAAAAGGAAACAACTCAGAATGTGCTGCAGAGGCAAAAATAGATTTAGGTAAGAAAAAGAGATAAATCAATAGGGATAAAACAGAAGCTCCTAAACAAAAAAAAAACATAAGGTAACCCATTTTTCAAACTGCACCCCTCAAGCAATTTATCTAGATCTTTGTAAAAAAATTATTTGTGCAATTTCTTCTGAGCAGGTAGACACCCATGTGGTGAAAATCTACTGTTTAGGAATATAGCAGGGCTCAGAAGGAAAAGAGCACCATCTGGCATTTGGAGTGCAAAATTAACTGGAATAGATAATGGTCACCACCATGTGACACTTGCAAAGCCACTGCTGTGACTAGACAGTGGAAACTCCCCACAAGAGACCACATTTTGCACACTATACCCCTCAAGGAATTTATCTAGAGCTGTGGTGAACACCCTGAACCCACAGGTGCTTCACAAAATTTGATAACGTTGGACCGTGAAAATGGAAAAAATGTAGTTTTCACACAAAAATGTTGCTTTAGTCCCAAATTTTTCATTTTAACAAGGGTAATGGAAGAAAACGATCAGCAAAATTCACTGTGCAGTTTCTCCTAAGTATGTAAATACCTCATTTGTGATGAAAATCTACTGTTTGGGCACACTGCAGGGTTTGGAAAAGAAAGAGCGCCATTTGACTTTTGAAGCACAAAATTACCTGGCACAAACAGTGGACGCCATGTCGTGTTCTCAGAGCCCCTGATGTGCCTAAACAGAGTAAACTCCCCATAAATGACCCCATTTTGGAAACTTCAGCCCTCAAAGAGTTTATGTCACGCTATGGTGAGCACCTTGAACCCACATGTGCTCCACAGAGTTTAAAAACACTGAGCCGTGAAAATTAAAAAATACATTTTTTAAGTTTTAGCAAATTGCAAGGCTTGGAAAGGAAGAAGTGCCATTTGACTTTTGAAGCTCAAAATTTTCTGGAACAAATAACAGACACCATGTCACATTTGCAGAGCCATTGTGCAATTTCTCCTGAGTATGCCGATAGTACATATATGCTGAAAAACTAATCACTGAGTACATGGCAGGGTTTGGAAGGGAAAGATCACGATTTGACTTTTAGAGCTGAAAATTGAATGGAATAGATATTGGAAGCCCTGTCACATTTGTAGAGCGAGCCCCTGATGCACCTAAATAGTAGACACCCTCCACAAGTGACCTAATTTTGGAAACTTCACCCCTCAAGGAATTTACCTAAAGGTGTTGTGAGTACCATGAACATGCAGATGCCTCAAAGAATTTTATAACATTAAGCCATGAAAATAAAAAAATAAAGCATTTTCTTGCAAAAATGTTGCTTTAGCCCCAAATTTTTCATTTTCACAAGGGTAAACAGGAGAAAATGAATGGTGCAATCTTTTGCATGATTTCTCCTGTGTACAATGATTCCCCATGTGTGATGAGAAACTACAGTTTGGACACACTGCCAAGCCCTGAAATGAAGGAGCAACATTTTTGAGAGCAGATGTTGATGGAATGGTCTGTGGGTGCTTGTTGCATTTGAAGAGCTTCTGGTGTTCCTAAACAATGGAAACCCCCAACAAGTGACCCCTTCTTGGAAACTACACCCCTTAAGGAATTTATCTAGAGGTGTTGTGACCACCTTGAACCAGTAGGTGCTTCACAAAATTTTATAACATGTCAATAGTGGAGTTTGTAATGTGACTGTTTGAGGTTGTGGACAGATGTCTTTTACTGTATACTGATGACAAGTACAAACAGGTGCCATTACTACAGGTAATGAGTGGAGGACAGAGGAGCTTCCTAAAGAAGAAGTTACAAGTCTCTGAGAGCCAGAAATCTTGCATGTTTTTAGGTGGTCCAATACTTATTTTCCACCATAATTTGCAAAATAAATCTTGCCAAATCAGACAATGTGATTTTCTGGATTTCTTTTCTTATTTTGACTCTCATAGTTGTGGTCTACCTATGATGTCAATTACAGGCCTCTCTCATCAATTTAAGTGGGAGAACTTGCAAAATTGGTGGCTGACTAAATACTTTTTTTCCCAACTGTATCTGACCACACTAAGTGAATTAGGGAAAATTCTGTTGTGAATGTTTATAAGGAAATATATAGAAAGGATTCTAAAAGGACACCAGCAATTACATAGAGGGACGTACAATTGCAATATTGCATGATGTTAATCAGTAAATGAACATAAGCGAATACAACAATCAGGTATAATTGACACACAATATTGGTACTCGATTGCAAGTATCAAAAATAAGTATCTAAGTGTGCAGGTACAAAATGTGAATGTGACACGCATATAGAATAGTCACAACCAATATGATGTATGTGTCCTTAACAGTAGACATGGCAAACATATTGTACATGCAAATTGTAAAGTATATAAGAATATTAATACTATGTGAATTCTTGCAGCAAATCATATATAAGTTGAAAACTGTTGTGAATTGACGGATAAAAAAATAGATATACGTCATATACACTAAATACTGATGCCTCTCAAAAAATTAGACTATCATCAAAAAGTTACTTTTTTCAGTTCTTCAATGCAAAAAGTGAAATTCATATATTATATGGAGTCATTACAGAGTGATCCATTTCAAGTGTTTATTTCTGTTAATGTTGATGATTATGGCTTACAGCCAATGAAAACCCAAAAGTCATTATCTCAGTAAATTAGAACACTTTATTACACCAGCTTGAAAAAATGATTTTAAAATCCGAAATTTATGTTCAGTAAATGCACTCAATCCTTGGTCAGGGCTCCTTTGGCATCAATTATTGCATCAATGTGGCGTGGCATGGAGGCAATCAGCCTGTGGCACTGCTGAGGTGTTATGGAAGCCCAGGTTGATTTGAAAGCATGCTTCAGCTCGTCTTCATTGTTAGGTCTGGTGTCTCCCATCTTAATCTTGACAATACCCCATAGATTCTCTATGGAGTTAAGGTCAGATGAGTTTGTTTGCAAATCAAGCACAGTGATGCTGTTGTTTTTAAACCAGGTATTGGTACTTTTGTCAGTGTGGACAGGTGCT
This sequence comes from Dendrobates tinctorius, assembly GCF_039654945.1. Taxonomy (NCBI): domain Eukaryota; kingdom Metazoa; phylum Chordata; class Amphibia; order Anura; family Dendrobatidae; genus Dendrobates; species Dendrobates tinctorius. Next base: position 64,821,216 of record NW_027361732.1, on the reverse strand, counting down.
AAGTCCTGCTGGAGAATGAAATTTCCATTTCCAATAAGCTTGTCGGCAGAGGGAAGCATGGAGAGCTCAAAAATTTCCTGGTAGATGGCTGTGCTGACTTTGGTTTTGATAGAACACAGTGGACCTAAAATAATTGCTGCTTACAAGAACGCTGCGCCTTTGAGCTCTGCAAACCCCCTCCCCTCATCAAACACGTGCCAAACCCTCATGGCACACCACCATTATCGTTGCTAAAGTGCTGAAAATACTTTTGTGGCAACGCAAATATTTTCCTGCACTTTTTACCGAATGTTAACAATTTTTTTCCGATTTTATACAATTTTGCTTGTGTTTCTGATCACGAATCCAAATGTGCCATATTCGTACCGAATTTATGTTTGGCGATTGTTTTTCAAACATATTTCCATATCACTAGTGATATCCAAACAGTAACAATTTGCTACTTAATAGTCAAAATCTAATCTTGACTAGCAGTTAATAAAAATTGATAAACTTTAACAGTGTAGTCTTAAACTAAATTAGAAAAACATGATGATCACCGAATTATTATAAAGCATAGAGCGCAGGATAAATGTGAGCCAAGCCTTACTGCGATCATTGGGAGGCATGATGAACAAATTAACAGCAGGTTAAAAATTGGTTTTGTTTATTTTTATTAGTGATGAGCAAGTATGCTTGTTGCTTGGGTTTTCCCGAGCATGCTCAGGTGATCTCCGAGTATTTGTAAGTGCTTGGAGATTTAGTTTCTGTCGCCGTAGCTGCATGATTTGCAACTACTTGACAGCCTGAATACATTTGGGAATTCACTTTCAAAAAGGCAATCCCCACATGTATTCAGGCTGTCAAGTAGCTGCAAATCATGCAGCTGCAGTGACAGAAACTAAATATCCATGCACTTCCAAATACCCGGAGATCACTCGAGCAATGAGCATACTCGTTCATCACTAATTTTTATGCCATTTCTCATACAGTATAAGTGATTAGCCGGCTTAATTTTTTGGATGAGTATGATTACTACTATATATTTATGTACAGTTTTAAGTTTTGTTTATTTCACACAACAAAAACAATTTTATGTAAAAAAATGTTCTTGCATTGCTATATTCTGAGAGCAGTAGCTTTTTTATTTCTATGCTGATGGAGATGTATGGCAGCTTGTTTTTTTGCAGGAAAAGATGCCATTTTCATTGATTCTATTTTTATTTACATACAACTTTTTCATTGCTTTTTATTCCATTTTTTGATCAAAGGTATTGTTAAAAAGCATTGTTTTTTGCCACTGTTTTTATTCCATTATTCGTTAAAGAGACTAACTAGTGTGCTAGTTTTATAAAATGGGAAGTTGTTGACGGGACAATACCAAATATCTGTACTTTTTTGTTTTGCCGCTTTTACACAAGAAAAGCAAGCTTTTTAAAATAAAGATTTGCTTTTTGCAGCTCTATATTCAGATAGCTATAGTTTTTTGTGCGGAACAACATGACGTTTAAGGCCGGAGTCACACATAACGTATAAAAAAATCAGTCCATTTTTCACGGACGAGAATCATATCAATGTTTTGTGAACAGTGATCTGTTGTGAGTTCATTTTCCCCTTCGTCACTGAGGTCTGGTGAACTCCCTATTCTGGTAAAGGAAGGTAATGAGCCTGATTATCAGGCACCTGAGCCTAATGAGGATGACTGGCTGAGTGGAGTCACGGACTGGATATAAGGCTGCCGACGCCCTTCTGCCCTGCGGGTGATTTCTCTGTGGACTTCTAGGACACCAGTCTGATTCCTGCTCCTCTAAAGCTAAGTTTTCTGCTTTGCCTGTTAGCATTTGTGTTTTGTTTTTGTTTTCCTTGCTTTTCTGGATTCTGCCACTCCCTGCTGGGGTGAGCTGAATCTCCTTTTGCCGGTTGCTCTGTCTTCAGAATATTCCTGAGTACTGACATAGCTTTTTTGAAGCCTAGCGTCTTCAGGGCCTTTTTCACTGTCAGTTGTTGGCTCTTATTTTCATAGGGTTTTTCACGGATTGCAGACAGCAGCCTTCCTGTCCTTTCCTATATAGTTAGCTTGGGCCCCGTCTTTGCTCAGTCTATCTTTCTGTCTGTGTTAGTGTTTTCATCTTGCTTCACCGTCATTATATGTTGGGGGCTGCCTATTGCTTTTGGGTCTGCTCTGGGGCAGTTTAGATTTCCCCTTTCTTTCTTTAGGCCTATTTAATTCTCCCCCTGTGATCGAGGGGACTAGGGCATCGTAGGAACCCCCCACGGCTACTGTTAGTTGTTGTGGATAGGATCAGGGGTCTGCAATCCGATAGCTGCCAACCTCTCTGGTTTTCTGGACTTAGCTAGCATTTCTGTTTTTGCCTCCTACGGTGACTCAATCATAACACAATCACCCGCCATACCGCAGATCCTAGGGTACTCAATAGCAGGAAAGAATTGTGTTTTAAAAAATAAAAAAAAAAAAAGTGTGTGTATATTCTTTCCTCTATATCTCTGAGGCCGTAGGGGGAATTTTTTTTTCTCTCAATCGAGATAAAGCAATTGTCTGATCGTGTGGAGCAGCTCGCTGCGGAAGTGCGGAGAATTTCCACCTACCTTGCTCGTTCGCATGCTGTTGAACCAAAGATCCCTACACCTGATGTATTTTTTGGGGATCGATCTAAATTTTTGAGTTTCAAAAATAATTGTAAATTATTTTTTGCCTTGAAGCCTAATTCGTCAGGGAGCTCCGCGCAGCAGGTTAAAATTGTCATCTCTTTGCTGCGTGGCGATCCCCAGGATTGGGCGTTTTCTTTGAAACCAGATGATCCTATTCTGACTAATGTGAACGCATTCTTTCAAGCTTTGGGGTTGTTGTATGACGAACCTAATGCTATTGATCAGGCTGAAAAGACCCTGTTGGCATTGAACCAGGGTCGAGATTCTGCAGAGTTGTACTGTCAAAAGTTCCGAAAGTGGGCGGTCCTTACTACCTGGAAGGTTAATGCCTTGGCTGCTCTCTTTCGGAAGGGTTTGACAGAAGCCGTAAAAGATACTATGGTGGGATTTCCTGTTCCCTCTGGTCTGGACGATTCTATGTCATTAGCCATTCAGGTTGATCGGCGTTTACGTGAATGCAGGACTGCACGAGAGGTGTTGCCACCGGTTGAACAGACGTCTGAACCTATGCAATGTGATAGAGTTTTGTCTAAGGGGCAACGTCAGGAGTTCAGAAGGCGTAATAAGCTGTGTTTTTTCTGTGGAGATGCCTCGCATATTATTTCTGTTTGTCCTAAACGAGAGAAACGCTTTGCACACACGTTTTCTGTTGGTGGTGTTCAACCTAAGTTTCTTCTGGCAATTACTCTGATCTGCTCCCTGTCCACATTTTCCACCAAGGATTTTGTGGATTCGGGAGCAGCGCTAAACCTAATGGACTTAGATTTTGCTAAACGTTGTGGATTTCCGATGACACCTCTGCAGACGCCTATCGCTTTGAGGGGGATTGATGCTACTTCTTTGGCTAAAAATAAACCTCAGTTTTGGACCCAGGTGGTCATGCGGGTCGCCCCAGACCATCAAGAAAATTGCAGATTTTTGGTGTTGCATGGTCTGCATGATGCCGTTGTTCTGGGGTTTCCCTGGTTGCAAATTCTTAATCCAGTTTTGGATTGGAAATCTGTGTCTGTGGTGAGTTGGGGTTGTCGGTGTGCCTTTAGTGAGGCTCCGTTTTTTTCCACCTCTCCTCAGTCGCATGATGTTCCTGACTATTTGGCAGACTTTTATGATGTATTTAGTGAGAATGAGTCTGCGTCCTTGCCTCCTCATAGGAGTTATGACTGTGCAATTGAACTAAGCCCGGGGTGTAAAATTCCCAAGGGTTGGCTCTTCAATTTATCTGTACCCGAGCACGAGGCTATGCGGTCCTATATTAAGGAGGCATTGGAGAAAGGTCATATTAGACCATCCTCTTCACCCTTAGGTGCCGGGTTTTTTTTTGTGGCCAAAAAGGATGATTCTTTAAGGCCTTGTATTGATTATCGTGCCCTCAATAAAATTACTATTAAATATCAGTATCCGTTACCCCTGATTTCGGATCTATTCTCTAGAGTTAGAGGTGCTTGCTGGTTTACCAAGCTTGACCTCAGGGGGCGTATAATCTTATCCGCATTAAGCAGGGGAATGAATGGAAGACGGCAATTAATAATCCGGAGGGACATTTTGAGTACCTGGTGATGCCTTTTGGGCTCACTAATGCCCCTTCTGTCTTCCAGTGCTTCATGAACAATATTTTCTGAGACTTTGTCGATAAATTTTTGATTATCTATCTGGATGATATTTTGATCTTCTCCAAGGATTGGGATTCTCATGTGGAACATATTCGGACTGTGTTCCGGATCTTGAGGGAGAATTCCCTGTATGTCAAAGGATCAAAATGCCTTTTTGGAGTACAGAGGATTTCATTTTTGGGATTTATTTTGTCTCCGTCAACTATTGAAATGGACCCGGCCAAGGTACAGGCCATTTATGATTGGGTTCAGCCCACTTCTTTGAAGGCCCTCCAGAAGTTTTTGGGTTTTGCTAATTTTTATCGGAAATTTATAGCAAAATTTTCTAGTATTGCCAAGCCATTGACTGATCTGACTAAGAAGGGTGCTGATGTGTTGTATTGGTCTCCGGAGGCTGTTGCTTCCTTTCAGGAGCTGAAGCAAAGATTTACCTCCGCCCCGGTTTTGCGGCAACCTGATGACTCACTCCCGTTCCAGGTAGAGGTGGATGCTTCTGAGATTGGTGCAGGAGCTGTTTTGTCCCAAAAGGATCCTGTAACTTCTAAAATGAATCCCTGTGCTTTCTTTTCCCGAAAGTTCTCTCCATCTGAACGTAACTATGAAGTGGGGAATCGGGAACTGTTGGCCATGAAATGGGCATTTGAGGAGTGGAGATATTGGTTGGAGGGAGCTAAACATCAAGTGGTGGTCCTCACTGACCACAAGAATTTGATTTACCTAGAGTCGGCTAAACGCTTGAACCCTAGACAGGCTAGGTGGGCCTTGTTTTTTACACGTTTTGATTTTGTGGTCTCTTTTCTTCCTGGAGCTAAGAATGTCAAGGCAGACGCCCTCTCTAGGAGTTTCTTTGCTGATTCTCCTGTGGTGACCAAGCCTGCTACCATCTTAGGTGAAGGGGTAGTTCTCTCTGCCATCTCGCCCGATTTGAGACTTGCTCTGCAAGAGTTCCAGGAGGACAAACCTGAGCGTTGTCCCAGTGGAAAGTTGTATTTTCTGACCAGTGGAAGAAGAGAGTGATGTCTGCAGTTCATTGCTCTGCATTGGCTGGTCATCCAGGTATTTTTGGTACTAGAGATCTGGTGAGTCGCTCTTTTTGGTGGCCCACCTTGTCTCATGATGTCAGGAATTTTGTGCAGTCCTGTGGGACTTGCTCCCGGTCTAAATCTTGTTCTCGCTCTAGTGGGTTGTTGATGCCTTTGCCGGTCCCCAGGAGGCCATGGACCCATATTTCAATGGATTTCATCTCTGATATGCCGGTCTCTCAAAGAATGACTGATATTTGGGTGATTTGTGATAGGTTCTCTGAGATGGTTCATCTTGTACCACTCCCTAAGTTGCCATCTTCCTCTGAGTTGGTGCCCCTGTTTTTGCAACAGGTGGTTCGCTTACACGGGATTCCTGAGAACATTGTATCTGACAGAAGAGTTCAGTTTGTGTCTAGATTTTGGAGGACTTTCTGTTCTAAGCTGGGAATTTAGTTGTCCTTCTCCTCTGCTTTTCACCCTCAGACCAATGGGCAGACAGAGAGAACAAACCAGACCTTGGAGTAGTATTTGAGATGTTTTATTTCCGCTGATCAGGATGATTGAGTTTCATTTTTGCCCTTGGCCAAATTTGCTTTAAATAATAGAGCTAGTTCTGCCACTTTGATGTCACCTTTTTTTTTTGTAACTTTGGGTTTCATCCTCAATTTTCTTCAGGGCAGGTGGAGCCTTCTGCCTGCCCAGGTGTTGACACTGTGGTGGAGAGAATGCACCAGATCTGGGACCAAGTGGTGGATAAGTTATCTCTCTCCCAGGAAAAGGCCCAGCGGTTTTCCAATTGACATAGGACCATTGGTTCCCAGTTTAAGATTGGTGATATGGTGTGGTTATCATCAAAAAATATTGCTAAGAAGGTGGCTTCTCCTAAGTTTAAGCCTAGATTTATTGGACCTTACAAGATTTTGGAGATTATTAATCCGGTCTCTTTTCGTTTGGCTCTTCCTGTCACATTTAAGATCCATAATGTGTTCCATAAGTCCTTGTTGAAGAGGTTTGTTGAACCAGTTGTTCCTGGGGTGGCACCTCCTGACCCTGTATTGGTTGAAGGTAACATGGAATATGAGGTAGAGAAAATACTGGATTCCCGTCTGGCTAGACGGAGACTCCAGTATTTGGTTAAGTGGAAGGGTTATGGTCAGGAGGATAATTCCTGGGTCTCTGCCTCTGATATTCATGCCAAAAGATTGGTGCGTGCCTTTCATCGGGCTCACCCTGATCGCCCTGGTGGCGTGGTTGAGGGTTCGGTGACCCCTCCTCAAGGGGGAGGCACTGTTGTGAGTTCATTTTCCTTTTCGTCACTGAGGTCTGGTGAACTCCCTATTCTGGTAAAGGAAGGTAATGAGCCTGATTATCAGGCACCTGAGCCTAATGAGGATGACTGGCTGAGTGGAGTCACGGACTGGATATAAGGCTGCCGACGCCCTTCTGCCCTGCGGGTGATTTCTCTGTGGACTTCTAGGACACCAGTCTGATTCCTGCTCCTCTAAAGCTAAGTTTTCTGCTTTGCCTGTTAGCATTTGTGTTTTGTTTTTGTTTTCCTTGCTTTTCTGGATTCTGCCATTCCCTGCTGGGGTGAGCTGAATCTCCTTTTGCCGGTTGCTCTGTCTTCAGTATATTCCTGAGTACTGACATAGCTTTTTTGAAGCCTAGCGTCTTCAGGGCCTTTTTCACTGTCAGTTGTTGGCTCTTATTTTCATAGGGTTTTTCACGGATTGCAGACAGCAGCCTTCCTGTCCTTTCCTATATAGTTAGCTTGGGCCCCGTCTTTGCTCAGTCTATCTTTCTGTCTGTGTTAGTGTTTTCATCTTGCTTCACCGTCATTATATGTTGGGGGCTGCCTATTGCTTTGGGGTCTGCTCTGGGGCAGTTTAGATTTCCCCTTTCTTTCTTTAGGCCTATTTAATTCTCCCCCTGTGATCGAGGGGACTAGGGCATCGTAGGAACCCCCACGGCTACTGTTAGTTGTTGTGGATAGGATCAGGGGTCTGCAATCCGATAGCTGCCAACCTCTCTGGTTTTCTGGACTTAGCTAGCATTTCTGTTTTTGCCTCCTACGGTGACTCAATCATAACAGTGATCCGTATGTCATCCATGTGCAATGCGTGGCTGCGATTTCCTGGCATCAAAGTATCTGTGTGACATCCCTATGGCATCCGTATAGTGATTTTTTCTCGCACCCTTGCAAAATGGACATATATAATAGGCATGAAAATAATTTAAATCCTAATCAACAACCATATTTATTGCCTCTACAACAGTTGGCAGCCTCCAATCTTTGCATTAGAGTCCGTGTGCGTGTTGGTGTATTTCTTGTCACGATCCATTTCTGCATCCGTGACAGATTGGATTCTCACACATAAACTTTTTCCTTTCAGGCCATCAGAGGTTAATTTCAGTTTGTCCCCCCGGTGGCCGCTGGTGTAATTACATGGCTGCTGAATTTGCTGATGTAGGTGGTGACCACTCCTACTGTAGTTTAAAAGGTCACCTGATGCATCAGCTGAATGTCAGTGTTAGAGGTCATTCTGCAAAGACCACTCTGGGAGAAGGAGCTTGCTGGAAGCGGTGGTGCCTCAGCTGTTCATGGTGTATCTGGTGTCGTGATCCTGCTGTGCGGTGCTTTACAGTAAGAAAGATAAGTGTTGTTTGTCTTACCTTGTTAATTATATCTTCCCTTGGTGTTGTTTTAGTGCAGCGGTGGGACCAGTGTCCGCACTTGCCAATTCCCTGTCACGTGGGCCCATCCTGTGTGACGTGACCAGGAGGCCGGTATCAAGACGCGGCACGTGATATTGTCCTGTGTGACACGGCTCGCAGGCCGGTAACTAAAACAACAAGACAATGGGTAGGGAAACAGTTACAACGGTGGGCCCTGTGATAGGGAAAGGGGATGTGGAGACCTCCTGCACTCCCCTGAGTCAGTGTCCCTAACGCTCCTAGCATTCCCTATGCCGGTTCCGCACCGGGCACCGATCACGAACCTGTCACCCTAGCACACCCTACACCTATCCCTTGCTAGGGAGCTGGGAGGCGCAGGTACTGGCCCCACTGCTGCACTAATACACACTAAGGAAAAGCACAAACAGGGAAACACCACTTAGCTTTACTCTGTTGCACTTGCTCCTGGCCACAGAGTCCACCACCAGCATGCAGCTCTCCTCCAGAGTCACTGCCACCAAGCTCTGTCAGAGCTAAGGAAATCCCCTATGACTCCTTTCACACCAGGTTCTGTGAGAGCTGCTCTCCAGCTCCTTCCTCCACGAAGGATGGGTGGAATGAACACTATCACCAACCCTGATTGCAACACCTGTGGCTCTTTTATAGCAGAGCCAGCAATCACACCTGCATTCTAATCATGTGCACTTAACTAAGAAATCAGAGTGCAATGACGCTCACCACCCCCTGGGGGAAACTTAGAACAGATGACACCACAGTGTAATAACCCTAATGGCCACCGGGGGCAAAACCAACTCCTTAAGCACAGCTTAGGAAAAAAAAAGGTTACCTGTGCTTTATATCTGTCATGATCCAGCATGGATCATAACATTCCCTACTTAGAGATAGGTGCAGGGCAAGCAAGGGCTAAGGTATCCTGCTTGGAAACAGTTTGAAAGAAGCCTTATAGGGGCGTCAGGATAGACCAGGGCACAGCCTTAGGTTAGTGCAGAAGGTGTCCATTCCCCATCCCCTTTTGCAGAGCCCACCATTGTAATTGTGTCCCCAGTGTTCCCAACTTTGTTTTGCTGTTTGGTGACTGACCAATCGTTGGGTCGTGTTGCACTGGTCAGTCACTACTGCTTTGTGTCAAACATGTCAGACAGACTTACTTTCAACACAACTGAGCGAGTGCTTTACAACTGGGTTTTGTCACAACATTTTTAGGAGCCATATCCAGTGATTGTGGATCTGAGGAGGCAGAGACAAATGTGGGTACATCTGCTTTTGAGGCATCGGCTCACTAAAGGCCATTTCCACCGTCTTTATGCATACCCATCCTGACAAGTTCTTCCAATATTGTCAGATGAGCCTTGCCACTTTTGACATTCTGATGGAGATACTGCACCCTGGGATCAACTTTAAGGACACCAGGATGCGCAAGTGTATTTCTGCAGAGGAGCGCCTTATACTTACATTACGGTATGTATTCATCCTCTATGTTGATGATGTATCAAACACCCTTGTTTATTTAATGCACTCATCCCTTGCTTTTTGTGTTCCTTGTTTTATATATTGAAAATACAACATTTGGACATTCACAATATATTCTGGTACTTTGAAGAGCAAAGCCATTGCATGTTGTTTATTTTTTGAATGGCATGGCTTATTAGCTATTGACTAAAAATTTTAAGAATGAGTAAACTATTTTTTGGTGGAATGTATTGTCATTTTTTGTTCTTTTTCTGTTTCCTTTTAGCTTCCTTTCCAATGGGCTTTCCTATGCAGCACTGCATCTAGAATTTTTAATATGAAGATTCAACATCTCAGGCATTGTCCGGTCTATGTGCTCGGAAATATGGTCCCTACTAAATCAATTGGTCATGCCGGAGCCCAAAATGGAAGACTGGTTGTGGATAGCATGTGTCTTTGAGGACACATGATAGTTTCCTAACTGTATTGGAACCCTGGATGGAAAGCACATCCATGTGCATAAGCTGCCAAACTTAAGGTCCCTATTTTATAATTATAAACAGTATTTTTCTGTAGTGCCGTTGTCCCTGGTCGATAGTGGCTACAGGTTTTTAATTGTTGATATTAGGGCCTATGGAAGAACTGGAGACTCCAGAGTCTTCAATTCTTCCATTATGGATCAGCGACTGTGCAATAATGAGTTGGAACTACCACCCCCACGTCACCTACCAGGGTTCACTATGGAAGCTATGCCTTATGTGATGGTTTCAAATGAGGCCTATCAGTTAACCCATCATGTCATGAGGCCCTATCCCCATAGAACCCTGGACCACCGGCGCAGAATAACTAACTTACATCTATCCTGTGCACAATGACTGGTGGAGTGTGCCTTTGGCATTCTTTGTGCTGAATTGTGTGTTCTGCAGTCAGCCATTCAGCTTAGTGAATCAAATGTGAATGAGGTGACTAAAGTGTGTGTGATCCTTCACAATTTTACCAGAATACATGACTGCTCCTCATCTGATGGTGATGAAGTTGTGTTGTCAAATGTTGTGAGGCTTATTATACATGTGATACCTCCCCGTCGTCAGCCCTCTGACCTAAAGTTGCAGATGTCTTGACAAATCATTTTGTTTCACCAGAGGGAGCTACTCCATGGCAAGATAATGCTGATTCTATAAAGTCACAAAAAAAGGTCCTCCAAAGACTTAGTACAAGAAAGTGAACTTTATTGATTAAAAGATAATACAAATTAATATAAGGAGATAAGGTAGACCAGGGTTCCCCAACTCCAGTCCTCAAGGCCCACCAACAGGTCATGTTTTTAGGATTTCCTTTGTATTGCACAGGTGAAGCAATTATCACCTGGGCAATACTAAGGAAATCCTGAAAACATGATCTGTTGGTGGGCCTTGAGGACTGGAGTTGGGAAACCCTGAGGTAGACCATACAGAAACTAGAAAACAGCAAAACACTGGATGGACAAAAATACTGGTGGCAAGAAAATTTTCTTTGTATAGATGGCACCAAGTATTACAGTATATGAACAAAACCATGCAAGAAATAAAACGCTATCCAAATTACAACAAATGCTAGTGCAATGACCAAACACTAATATAATTTACATTGCAATAATTAAGCATCAGAAACACAAGAAAAAATACAATATTCCACAAATCATATAAAATGCCAGTGGATAACTATATAGTTGTACTTACATGGTCAAAATGTACAATACAAAATTTAATTGCAGACAATACTAATATTTCCATCTCTAGTCCTCTCTCAAAGGGAAAAAGAACTTTATGTGAGAAAAGTGCATTACATAAATATAAATATAAATATATATAGAGAGAGCCAGGAATGAAAGGTGCACATTATAATCAATGTAACATAATCATGGTCAGTGTATCAAAATCATAAGCCATACATAATCATATTTACCCAAAACATGAGACCAACCAGTGTACCCCTTGATGCGCGTTTCAATATAAATCTTCCTCAGAAGGGATGCATAACCTCCCAATTCAAAAGACCACCTATTTATACCTCAGTATGGAGATCGTCATGCACATGCGACAAGAATCACCTGTAGAACATCATGCGCCGCATGATTGAATTGCGTCATCCCGGTCCCGTGACCCCAGAAGTGCACCGTCACATGTTTTGACATTGCTGTGTGAAAAAGTTCCCACGCAGCATTTGCCATAAAGTGAGACCAGGGACTATTATTTACAGTGGCGGAGGAATACAGTGTGGAAGGATACCCACCTCCTGTCACTGGAATTCCTGGAGCACCGTAGAGAGCGGTCGCATCAGCTGATGCTGCTGCTCTCCATGGGAGATCGGCATGGGACATGCGTGGATTTCTGTGGATCAGGGAGTTTATGGCTTGTTTGCTATTTTCATATTTTTCCACAGATGACACTGGCTTCGGGGAACAATGTGACAAGTGATGGTGAGTATGTACTCTATGTTGTATGTACTGTATGTCTATATGTATGTATTGTATGAATGTATTGTAAGCAGTCTGTATGTAGTATGTATGCAGTATGTATTATGTATGTATGTTCTTTGTCTGTAGCATGTTGTATGTATGTATGCATGTAACATGCATGTACTATGTATGTATGTTGTATGAATGTAGTATGTATGTACTATGTATGTATGTTGTATGAATTTAGTACGTATGTAGCATGTATGTAATACATAGTATGTATGTATGTTGTATGAATGTATTATATACGTAGCATGTATGTAGTATGTATGTTGTATGAATGTAGTATATATGTATGTTGTATGAATGTAGTATATATGTAGCACGTATGTAGTATGTATGTATGTTGTATGAATGTAGTATATATGTAGCATGTATGTAGTATGTATGTTGTATGAATGTAGTATATATGTAGCATGTATGTAGTATGTAGTATGTATGTATGTTGTATGAATGTAGTATATATGTATGTTGTATGAATGTAGTATATATGTAGCATGTATGTAGTATGTAGTATGTATGTATGTAGTATGAATGTAGTATATATGTAGCATATATGTAGTATATATGTATGTTGTATGAATGTAGTATATATGTAGCATGTATGTAGTATGTATGTTGTATGAATGTAGTATATATGTAGCATGTATGTAGTATATATGTATGTTGTATGAATGTAGTATATATGTAGCATGTATGTAGTATGTATGTTGTATGAATGTAGTATATATGTAGCATGTATGTAGCCTATATGTATGTTGTACGAATGTAGTATATATGTAGCATGTATGTAGTATGTAGTATGTATGTATGTTGTATGAATGTAGTATATATGTATGTTGTATGAATGTAGTATATATGTAGCATGTATGTAGTATGTATGTTGTATGAATGTAGTATATATGTAGCATGTATGTAGTATGTATGTATGTTATATGAATGTAGTATATATGTAGCATGTATGTAGTATATAGTATGTATGTATGTTGTATGAATGTAGTATATATGTATGTTGCATGAATGTAGTATATATGTAGCATGTATGTAGTATGTATGTTGTATGAATGTAGTATATATGTAGCATGTATGTAGTATGTATGTTGTATGAATGTAGTGTATATGTATGTTGTATGAATGTAGTATATATGCAGCATGTATGTAGTATGTATGTTGTATGAATTTAGTATATATGTAGTATGTATGTAGTATGTTTTTTTTTTACATTCAACACATTAGCTGGATGATGGGACTAATACTGTCCCATCATTGGCTAATGTGTCAATCACTGTCATTGTAGCAGGCATTGCCCGATGGGACTTGTAGTCCCATCGGACGATGCCTGCACACACACAAGATCCCCAGCAGGCCCGCACAGACCACCGGCAGCTGGCACAGGCCCCCGATAGGCCGGCACAGGCCCCCGAGAGGCCCGTACAGACCACCGACAGCCGGCACAGGCACCCGAGAGGCCCATACAGACCACCGGCAGCCGGCGCAGACCACCGACAGCCGGCACAGGCCCCCGAGAGGCCCGTACAGACCACCGACAGCCGACACAGGCCCCGAGAGGCCCGCACACACAGACATGCACAGTGTCTGCCCACGCACCGCCCACACTCTTCCCCCCTCCCGAACAGGATGTACAAGGCAAGAAAGGGGTTTTTTAAATTCCAATATTTCTGTCCCATTGACTTGAATGGGACTTCCGGGATCGGAATCGGCGATACCCGATACTTTTTTTAGATCGGCCGATCCAATCCGATCTGATATTTTTCAATATCGGGTGGTATCGCTCAACACTACGCATGACACATGTAGATCTATGTGGATCAAATGCTGTGCACAGATACGCAAATGTGAAACCAACCTCAGTATACTATTTTACATCCTGGCTTGCAAGTCCTCACTTCCCTCACTGGTCATCGTCAGTGCCATTTTGTCTGAATTTTCTCTGGAGATAATGCTCACCCCAGGCAAGCCATCAGTCTTAATTTTGAGTGAAAGAGGTACATATTTCATATGCCAGTCTTAACCCCTTCACTACCAAGGGTGGTTTGCACGTTAACTTCTGGGCCAATTTTTACAATTTTGACCACTGTCAATTTATGAGGTAATAACTCTGAAACGCTTCCATGGATCTCGATGATTCTGACATGGTTTTCTCATGACGTATTGTACTTCATGTTAGTGGTAAAATTTCATTCAAATAAGGCTAGTTTCACACTTGCTTTTTTTTGCAGCGCGTTTTTCCCGCAAAAAAACGCATTGAAAAAACACATACATAAGCATACAACTGCTGCGTTTTTTTCAAGCATTTTTATGAGCATGCATGAAAAAAACGCAGCGTTTTTATGCGTTTGTATGCGTTTTTAGTGCGTTTTTACCGCGTTTGCGTTTTTTTCCAACATTTTTAGGTGGCCCCTCACACTACCCAAACCATGACTTTACTAACCCTAACCCTGACCCTAACCCTAACCCTAACCCTGACCCTAACCCTAACCCTAACCCTGACCCTAACCCTTAACCAAATCATACTTAACCCTAACCCAAACCCTAAACCCTAACTAACCCTAACCCTAACCCTAACCCTGACCCTAACCCTAACCCTAACCCTGACCCTAACCCTAACCCTAACCCTAACCCTAACCCTGACCCTAACCCTTAACAAAACCATACTTAACCCTAACCCTGACTCTAACCCTAACCCTAACCCTAACCCTAACCCTGACCCTAACCCTAACCCTAACCCTGACCCTAACCCTTAACAAAACCATACTTAACCCTAACCCTAACCCTAACCCTGACCCTAACCCTAACCCTAACCCTGACCCTAACCCTTAACAAAACCATACTTAACCCTAACCCTGACCCTAACCCTAACCCTGACCCTAACCCTAACCCTGACCCTAACCCTAACCCTAACCCTAACCCTGACCCTAACCCTTAACAAAACCATACTTAACCCTAATCCTGACCCTAACCCTGACCCTAATCCTTAACAAAACCATACTTAACCCTAACCCTGACCCTAACCCTAACCCTGACCCTAACCCTAACCCTAACCCTGACCCTAACCCTAACCCTAACCCTAACCCTGACCCTAACCCTTAACAAAACCATACTTAACCCTAATCCTGACCCTAACCCTGACCCTAACCCTTAACCAAACCATACTTAACCCTAACCCTGACCCAAACCCCAACCCTAACCCTGACCCTGACCCTAACCCTAACCCTAAACCCCCTTAACTAACCCTAACTCTAACCCAAACCCCTAAATTCCATGGTTTAAAAAAAAAAACGCATATGCAAAAAAACGCATACATGAGCATGCCAGTGCGCACATATGCGCATCCATAGGCTATAATGGCCATTTTTAGCGCAAAACGTGCGCATATGTGCGCATGCGCTTTTTTGCAGGGCCAAAAAATGCAACATGCTGCGTCTGGAAAATACCAACGCACACCCCAAAAAAACGCAGCGCATGAAAATCGCATACATGCGCTTACCAGCGCGCAGGTATGCGCACCCATGTTAAATATAGGGGAAAAAACGCATGCGCAGGTATGCGTTTTTTCCAGCGCTAAAAAACGCAAATGTGAAACCAGCCTAACTTGTGTTTATTTGTGAAAAAAATGGAAATTTGGCGAAAATATTGAAAATTTTGCAATTTTCTAACTTTCAATTTTTATGCCCTTAAATCACAGAGATACGGCACACAAAAAACTTAATAAGTAACATTTCCCACATGTTTACTTTACATCAGCACAATTTTGGAACCAAAATTTTTTTGTTAGGAAGTTATAAGGGTTAAAAGTTGACCAGCGATGTCTCATTTTTGCAACATCATTTTATTTTTACGGACCATATCACATTTGAAGTCACTTTGAGGGGTCTGTATGATAGAAAATACCCAAAAGTGACACCATTCTAAAAGCTGCACCCCTTAAGGTGCTCAAAACCACATTCAAGAAGTTTATTAACCCTTCAGGTACTTCACAGGTGTTTTTTGAATATTTAAAAAATAATGAACATTTAACTTTTTTTCACAAAAAAAAAATAATTCAGGTTCAATTTTTTTAATTTTACCAAGGGTAACTGGAGAAATTAGACTGCAAAAGTTATTGTGCAATTTGTCCTGAGTACGCTGATACCTGATATGTGGGGGGAAATCACTGTTTCGGTGCAAGGCAGAGCTCAGAAGGGAAGGAGCGCCGTTTGACTTTTTCAATGCAAAATTGGCTGGAATTCAGATCGGACGCCATGTCACGTTTGGAGAGCCTCTGATGTACCTAAACAGTGGAAACCCCCCACAAGTGACCCCATTTTGGAAACTAGACCCCCCCAAGGAACTTATCTAGATATGTGGTGAGAACTTTGAACCCACAAGGGCTTCATAGAAGTTTATAACGTACAGCAGTACAATTAAAAAATCATATTTTTTCCAAAAAAATGATCTTTTCACCCCCCAATTTGTATTTTCCCAAAGGTAAGAGGACCCTAATAGTTATTGTGAAATTTGTCCTGAGTACGATGATATCCCATATGTGGGTGTAAACAACTATTTGGGTGCATGGCAGAGCTCGGAAGGGAAGCAACGCCGTTTGACTTTTTTGGCTGGAATTGAGATCAGACACCATGTCGCGTTTGGAATGCCCCTGATGTACCAAAACAGTGGAAACCCCCCACAAATGACACCATTTTGGAAACTAGACCCCAAAGGAACTTATCTAGATGTGTGGTGAGCACTTTGAACCCCCAAGGGCTTCACAGAAGTTTATAACGCCCAGGCGTGAAAATAAAAAAATCATATTTTTTTCCACAAAAATGATATTTTTGCCCCCAATTTTTTATTTTCCTAAGGGTAACAGGAGAAATTGGACCCCAAAAGTTGTTTTGCAATTTGTCCTGAGTAGGCTGATACCCCATATTTGGGGGTAAAATACTGTTTGGGCGCATGGCAGAGCTTGGAAGGGAAGGAGCACCATATGACTTTTTAAACGCAGAATTGGCTGGAATTGAGATCAGATGCCATGTTGCGTTTGGAGAGCACCTAATGTGCCCAAACAGTGGAAACCCCCCAATTCTAACTCCAACCCTGACCCCAACACACCCCTAACCCTAATCTCAGCCCTAACCCTAACCCTAGCCCTAGCGCTAACCCTAACCCGAGCCCTAACCTTAGCCCTAACCATAATGGGAAAATGGAAATAAATACATTTTTTTTTAAATTTTATTATTTTTCTCTAACTAAGGGGGTGATAAAGGCTGGTTTGATTTACTATTTATGGCAGTTTTTATATTTGGCAGCTGTCACACGCTAATAGACACTTTTTATTGTAAAAATAGTTTTTGTATCACCACATATTGAGAGCTATAATTTTTCCATATTTTGACCCACTGAGTCATGTGAGGACTTTTTTTTTTGCAGGA
The DNA here is from genome assembly GCF_039654945.1 of Dendrobates tinctorius. Classification (NCBI taxonomy): domain Eukaryota; kingdom Metazoa; phylum Chordata; class Amphibia; order Anura; family Dendrobatidae; genus Dendrobates; species Dendrobates tinctorius. The sequence goes on along the minus strand of NW_027361732.1, from coordinate 64,803,857 downwards.
CGAGTTGATGTTTTTATTGGTATCATTCTTGGGCATGTGACATCTTTTGATCGCTTTTTATTCCGATTTTTGGGATGCAGAATGAACAAAAAATAGCGTTTCATGAATTTCTTTTGGGGGGTGCCTTTAAACCGTTCCGCGTGCGGTAAAATTTATAATGCGGTTTTATTCTTTGGGTCAGTACGGTTACAGCGATACCTCATTTATGTCTTTTTTTATGTTTTAGCGCTTTTATGCAATGAAAACAATTTTATATAAAAAATAATTATTTTTGCATCGCTTTATTCTGCGAGCTATATCTTTTTTATTTTTTTGCTGATGATGCTGTGTGGTGGCTCGTTTTTTGCGGGACAAGAGGATGTTTTCAGCGGTACTATGGATATTTATGTGCGTCTTTTTGATCGCGCGTTATTGCACTTTTTGTTCGGCGGTATGCTAATAAATCATTATTTTTTGCTTCGATTTATAATTTTATTTTTTAAGGGGTTCGCTAAAGAGGTTAAATAATGAGACATTTTTATAGGGCGGGTCTTTACAGATGCGGCAATACCAAATATGTGTACTTTTATTGTTTTTTTTTATTTTCAAAAAATCAATTTATTAGGGAATATTTTTTTTTTCAATTTATTTAGCGATTTTTAAAAAAATAATTTTTACGCTTTTTTTTAAGTTTATTACATTGTCCCAGGTGATCACTGTGACAGATTAGAGATCTGTCACAGGTAGTGCTGCAGACTTCCTCCTTGCCTGCGCTTTGCAGGCATGAGGAAGCCAGCTCCCTGCAGGCCCCCAAAGGTCCCCATCGCCATATTGGATCCGGGGACCTGCAGGGAAAGAGCCCCCCCAGCAGCGCTGCACATTGCGCTGCTGTGGGGGGCTCAGGGAAGCATGGAGGGCGCTCCCTCCCTGCCGATGCTTCCCTTTAACCCCCGGTACACCGCGATTGTGTTTGATCGCGATGTGCCAGGGGTTAACGTGTCAGGGGTGGTCCGTGACTGCCCTGACACATTGTGCCGGGTATCAGCTGTGATAATCAGCTGTCACCCGGCCGCGATCAGCGGCGCTCACCACGTGGGCGCCGCTGATCGCTATGACGTAATATTCCATCCATGGGAATTAGGTCCCAGGTCACATGGATGGAATATTATGTCCATTGTAGGAAAGGGGTTAATAATGGACATGCAGAAATAATTCTCACCAAATTTCTTGAGAGGCACACGTTACTCATTTAATTCAGTAATCTTGTCACTAGTGTGTGTCTTCAAGCACCTCATTAGAAACTAGATTAACATTTCTGGTGTAAGAAATTATGCCAAGTTGAAGAATTTGATGGGTGTGATTTCATGTTGCGCAAAAATGTTGTGACTTTTAAAACTATTTTGTTGCTTGAGTTCTGGCATAAACATGTTGATGAATTTGGGCATTCAATTTTTCACCATGCTGGAGGTATATTGAACATACTATTTAGCATATTTGGTTAAATATCAGCTTAAAAAACTAAGGGAGCAATTTTTAAAGGAGTACAGCAGTGCTATGTGTAGAGAAAATCATGATCTCATATGAATACCAGCTAAATGCTGGTTCTCACAGAAGGACTGTTATAACAAGAATGGAGGTCTTCAGCAGACCCCTGGATGTCAAGGCAACCTATTGGTGCCCTGTGATTAAGTCAGTGGCGAGCAAATGGGAGCATGGAATGAGGTGCCCTCATGCTGGTGCATGTTAAAATATTGAAATATTGACAATGGCATTCAACATGTTACCAGCCATCGGAGGAGCGGAGCTGTTAGAGGGACATCATGGCTGATTAACATAGCCCTCATCTGCTGGGAAAGACATGGGCTCAGGGTGTGTCAAGGTCAGGGACACAAATCAATCTATGACATAGCTGTACGTCAAGGGGTTAATACATTTACAATTTCACTTCTTTTCTGTATCCAGGCATTCTAACTCTATGAGCGACTTTTTTTCTGTTTGCTTTTTCGCTACTGTTGTATTTCTATGCTTCCTATACACTCTCTATTAGATAAAAACGATTACTGGCTGAATAGGGCTTGGCATGTGCGTGCATTTATAGCGTTTATTGCAAATGTTTTATCCATTTTGCTCTACAGCATGTTATTATAAAGTACGCACATGAAGCAAGGCATTTTTCGAATAGCTCATTTCTCTTCCCCTTTTCCCATTTTGCTTCCTTCTCCACTGTCTGAAATTCTAATATCTTAAATCTTAATATCTCACAGCTTCCTGGAAAATTAATATATGAGATATGAGATAACAATAACATAGAAATGGCTGACATGACCACATTACTCTTAGTATATGCTAGCAGTCACAGATATGGCTTGTATAAATGTCTGTTGCAGGCTCCATTTAAGGTATTTCTTCCTTTTCTAAACATTTGTTGCTAGGTTACTGAGCATTTGATATTGACATCATTAGACTTTTTTTTTGCCATGGCTGTTTTGAGTAAGGAACACATTTGTGCGTAAGACACACTGATGCATTTCTATGTAGTAAGGACATAAATCGCCAATACTGAGACATAGCAATCACATATCCATACTGCAATCCAATTACTAATGCTATAACAATTGTTATTACATAAATGTGACTTTTCTTCCATATATTTTGGTGGAAGATAAAGCATTTACACTATTATTTTACAATTTTTTTTAGAACTTTTAATAACTGTGTTCAATTTCTAATGTCAGCAAGTCTTATGCACAAAATCTCAATAGAGCATAATACACCTGATTAGATGTCCTTTTTTTAAGTGGCCCATTATTCGTGTGAAGATTATTTTAATGCGCCTAAATGAGCTGAAGTTCATGCACCCATAACCTAATTAAGCCATCGAAAATGTATTATGCACTCTAGATAAACTCTGACTTTTTTTTTTATTGCCATGGTGCATTATTAAGCCAACTGTATTGTTAATGTGCAGTATTGAAAGTTCTCTGTCAGGGCTTCTTATCACTCCTATGAATTGCTTTAGGTATGAGATAGGATATTAATATTTCAATAGATTTTTCAGTGCTCACTTCAAAAGCCGTTGTAGTCTCAGCCATTTTGATCCGTCCTCTGCAAACTATTACATTAATTCTTAAACTGATACATAAATGGTGTGTCGTCAATATTTTATGGTATGAAACACGCGCAAATGAATTTTAGACTAAACTCGGATGGGATTATAGGACACGTAGGACATACAACTGATTGATAATTATGCGGAAGTGGAAAAATCAATTCAGTGTATTTATAATATCCAACAATGTGAATGTGAGTCATGTTTTATTGAGCGTAATGTAATGAAGTTTCCACTGGTCTGATTAACATAATGTGGCAAGTATTTGCCATCATTTCTTTTCTACAGTTAATAATTTTTGAAAGAGGAAAAATATAAAACATGCAAGGTAGCATGTATAAATTTAATTTAAACTCAGTGAATCTCAGCCCTGGAGTATACCTGATTTCGTTTTTTACTCTTGGGTTTCCAATACTTTGAAATCCACAGAAAAGCTTGATACACAGTATAGGGATGTAAAACATTTTATCAGCCTCTTCTTCACATACATGCTGTGGTCCCAATATGATAGTTATCCCTATGCCATATGTCACAAAATGTGTATTTGTGTTTAGGGCTTCCACTTCTACAGTAGTCAAGTGTAAATCATTTTTTTCAAGCAAAAAGTGCCCCCAAAATTGACATGTTGCTTCTTTTTTTGTATGTGGAAGTAAAAACACATTAAAAAATCAGTGATATACTGTTGCAATTAATAGAAGTCATATTCAAGAGGATATGAAGAAATTTTTCATTTGGATTTTGGAGCCAAATCCACTCCAAAATCCATATAATTAAATTTCATGTGAACATACCCTTATGGAGGATAAAATTAGTGCAACTTTGCTGAAAAAGGAGTTCTTACTGGTCCTGTTTTGAGCTAAACCCCTGGGTTTTGTACAATCTTAGCATTGTTACCTTTTTTCCTTGGTTTATTCAAGCTGAAAAATGCATAATTTTTTAGTTGCAGTGATATAAATAAGATTTCTAAAATCTCATTCCCATGGTGCATTTTTTTCCCTGCCTTTTTTGGGCTATGGTGTAAAACAGCAGCATGTCATTTATATTTCAGTGTTTTTGCTGTGTTTTTGCGCTTTTCAATTTAACGCATTATAATTGTATCAAAAATGAATTCAAAGTGTGTGAAAAAAAAACTTTTTTTTGTCATTTTGCTTTTCTCACGTGAAAAAAAAATAAGTAACGTAATGCTTTCCAGGTGCAAGAAAACCCATTGTTCTGTGTTGGTATTATTTCAATATAAAAAAAAAAATTATATCAAAATGCAGTAAATACAAACCAAAAGTAACAATCAAGGTAGCTTAGCGTACATAAAGGGTTACCAACATATACCCTAAATCAAACAGGATATAACAAACCACACTTTGGAAGAGAATAGCCAAGCTAAAGTTGGCTCTTGGAATTTATTTGACTATTTTTTATATTAGTTATTTTCTATATTAAAAAAATATGGTCACTTTATATTCTAATTATCCGCATGAAAAAAAATGAGTGGAAACCATAATTAAGGTAAGCAATATGATGATTGCTTACTTATTGCTAAAAACAACAGTTCAATAGCGCATTTGATATTACAGTATATAAATTGATTATTTAAGAGATTTAAAAAAAAAAATACTCAGGACATCTTCATATAACATGTCTACATGGTTGAAAAAACTATATCCATCGTCTGCAAACTTTCTCAACCAATTATACATTATCTGGATTATTTTGAACTCACAATGCTCATTATTTTTAACGCTGATAAAGGCCTTCAATTATTACCTCTTGTAATAGGGTGTTCCACAGCTTGGCTACACTAATGGCCCCGTCTCACATAGCGAGATCGCTAGCGAGATCGCTGAAGCGTCACCGATTTTGTGATGCAACAGCGATCTGGCCTGCGATCTTGCTACATGTGACACATAGTGGTGACCAGTCCCCATGCTGGATATTGCTGATCGTGCTCGAATGTCCTGGACCTTCATTGACTACGCAGAACTCAGGGACGCAGGCTAGAATCGTTCAGAATAGCTGCTGTGCGACAATGCATCAGCGATCCTTACCAGGTCACATCGTTGTCAGGATCGCTGGTGCATCGTTGAAGAGATCTGCCTGTTTGGCAGCTTACTTGCGACCATGTAGCGACGCACCAGCGATCCCTACCAGGTCGTAACGTTGTCGGGATCGCTGGTGCGTCGCTATGTGAAATGGGACCCTAATTGTAAATAACCCTTTCTTATGTAGACATCTTAATCACCTTTCCCCATAATGAATGTCCTTTAGTCCTTTTTAAGCCTATTTTAAGTCTTGTGTTAGTTCTCCACTGAAATATCTCTTTTCTAATCTAAACAAGCCCAACTCTTCGAACCTCTGATTATAAAGGGCATGTCACACTAAGAGATATCGCTAGCAATATCGCTATAACTAGTGACGTTATAGCGATATTGCTAGCGATATCACTGTGTCTGATATTTACCTACGACCGGCTCCCCCGCTGGTTATCGCTGATCGAGCGAGAACGTCCTGGACCGTTTCTCGTCGTCAGCTTCCTGCGGCGCTTCCTGCTGTGACGACGCGTGGAGCCGGGCGGGCGGATGCAGGATCGCCTGGTGTGACAGGTAAGTAGCGACCCCCATCCCCAGTGATGTCGCTGGTGAGATCTGCCTGTGTGGCAGCTCACTAGCGACCACTTAGCGATGTACCAGCGATCCTGACCGCGTCATATCGCTGGTCGGGATCGCTGGTACATCGCTAAGTGTGACAGTACCTTAAGAGAGGCTTTTCATCCCATTTTATTGGTTAATAATCTTTGAATGATCTCTATCTTTCCAATATTCTTCATAAACTGTGGAACACAAAACTAGATCACATATTAAAGATAAAGGGTTAATATTACATTGGGATCACAGGATTTTCTGTGCCTTAATATTTTATTTGCTCTTGCGTACTGCTGTTAGCTTACTTGTAACTATAATACCCAAGTCCTCTCCCTGTTTTGTAATTCCTAGAATATTTGCATTCAATGTCTAGGCAGCAATTTCTTTACTCCTGCCTGTGAATAAGATTGGCTTCTGACTTTTGCTCACTTAGAGAATGTACCATTTACATGGAGTCTTTGTTTCCTGCCCCTTAACCATTTTTTTAGTCAAGTGCATATAGTGTCCCCTAGTCTGTGCTTCTGAAGCTTCAGTATAAGGCCTCTTTCACACATCAGGTTTTCGCCATCAGGCGCGATCCGGCTCTTTTGACAAAAACCGGATCAAGCGAAATGCAATGCCGGATCCTGTTTCCCCCCCATTGACTTGCATTTGCGCCAGATCGCGCCGGATGGCCATGCGTTTCGTCCGGTTTTCGCCGGATCCGGCAATGTGTCGCAATCCGGCGTCTGGAAAAAACGGCAACTGTAACGTTTTTTGTCTCCGGCGAAAAAGCCGGACCCGCCGGATCCGGTGCTTCCGGCTTTTTCACACAATGAAAGTCTATGAGCGCCGCAATGCGCTGGATCCGTTTTTTTGTGTCTGAGCATGCTCAGTAGCTCTGCCCACAGCACACATATATAAAAGCATGACAGTGGGACCCTCAGCCACACCCAACATGCCACCCAAGACAGGAACCAGGCGCAGGAGAAGGCATGAGAGAACTTCACCACCATCAGCACCACCACCACCCCAAATGGAGCAGCAAAGGGAACATGCTGAACAACGGGAGGGGAGTCCAGCAGCAGATGAGAGACGATAATTATCAAATCCCCCATTCCTCAAAACTAGGGCCATGGAATATCAAGATATTCATTGGCCCTTTGTTTCTCTTTATTCAACAGCCGCCCAAGAGATGCAGCAGCAGCAGCACCAGCAGCAGCACTGGCAGCACTGGCAGCAGCAGCAGCACCACCCACAGCCATGGAGTCTGGCCAGCAACAGGACACCACATCTTCTTCTGGGAGCCCTCCCTCGCATCGTCAGCGTTTGATGGTAAGTTTTTATTTCCAAAATCCATCATCTCTGTAATATATGTCAATTCATTGCCTTTTATTTCAAAACAGGAATCACAAGCTGAAGAGGAGCTCTCAGAAGAAGAAGGAAGGGGTGGACAGACACCTGGAGTGGGCTCACAATTGGTAAGATTTTTTTCATCAAACGCAGAAACACAACATCACACTACACACAACACATAGAAAACAATGTACCGCAGACATCACACAGCAAACAAATATGCCAACATCCAAACACATACATTTTTTTCTTTTCTTCTCTAGTCTTTCCAATCTGGTGCTCGGCCAAGAGGTCCTCGCAGTGCCTCTCAGGGTCGTTGGCGACAGCAACGCGCCGGTCACCAGCGTGTAAGTATAATATTTAAGTTAAATTTTGGTACACTTTTTATTTCATGTCTTAAAGTGTGGTGACTAATTTTGCTATTTTTCTATTTTACTTTAACAGCCTTCACAGCGTGCTCCCGACTCTGACGGTGAGGATGGAGGAATAGATGTGGACCACCTCATCGATCTCGTCAGAGAAAGGGAGCCGCTATGGAATATGGCTGACCGCCGCCATGCTGACCTGATTGTTACCCGACGGCTCTGGGAGGAAATCTGTTCGCTCCTTGTGGACCGCTGGGAGGACCTCGATGCTCGGGCCCAGATTAAAGAGCGTAAGTATATACAGTACCGGTTGCTTGATGTAAACCAGTGTTTCCCGAACTCCAGTCCTCGTGGTCCCCACGGATCATGTGTTCAGGATTTCTATTTACTATGGAAATCCTGAAAACATGACCCCTGGGGACCATGAGGACTGGAGTTTGGGAAACACTGATGTTGTATACTAACCACTTTGTCCTTTCTCGTTTCAGGGGACAGAATTGTGAAGCGGTGGCGGTCTGTGAGGGATCGTTTCAAGAAGGAGTTCAATAAAGAGATGCTGGCCCCGAGTGGATCTGGAGGACGCAGGAGCAAGTAGAAGTACGCACGAGCCCTGTCGTTCCTCCGGGATACAATGGTCACCAGAAGGTAAATATTACACACCACATGTAAAAAAAAAATGTTTAGATGTAACAATTTTTTTTCAGCCAGGGCCATGCCATGTCACTATTTTAATTGTTTTTTTTTCTCTTTATTCCACAGCACGGTGAGCAGCACTCGGGAGACTGCACGATTGGACCCATCTGAGGCGATCCCTGAGGAGACCGGCTCCAAGGGATACTTCGACCGCCCCGGTACATCTGCACCTTCCCACACATTACAGCCATCTGTCCCATCCACCAGTGCAGGAGCATCGTGGCCGACAACATTACATGAAGCTGCTGGTGAGGAGATCGCTTTCCCTTTACCCCACCCTTCTGCCCCTGCCACCTCTAGTACACCTGCGGGTACTGGGCGGCAGCGACAGAGGGGTCAGGAAAAGACTTATGCGTCAAAGTTCTTGCATCTGAATGCATCTTTCCAGAACTGTCTAAAAGTCTTGTCAGAGCAAATCTCCGCAGGCTTTCAGCAGATCAACTCCAGCATTCTGGAGGTGAAGACACTTCTGCAAACCATGCATTCAGAAGCAAGATCTTCACCAAACCACACCTTTTTCAGGTCTGTTGTGGAGCGCATGGATAAGCTCTCTCCTAGTCAGCAGATGCATGTAATGCATTCGTGCCACGGTGCTCTCCAGCACGTTACCTCCCAACCTCCTCCTCCCACCCCAGTAGTTCCTCCTCCTGCACCCCCTCCAGCCACTTTCCATCCTCCCCCTCCTATTACATACCAGCCACCTCCCCAGTACCAGCAACCTCCCCAGTACCAGACATCTCCCCACTTCCAGCAACCTGCCCCGTACCAAACTCCTTCCCCGTACCAAACTCCTTCCCCATACAATTTTCCATCAACATCATCTGCTCCTACATTCCCTGCCCAACCCTCCACTCCACCACCCACCACCTCCTCTGCCTCCCACATGTCCACCCATTCTCTAGCTTTTTCCACACCTTCACCTCTAACTGTTCCTTCCCCACCAGAGTCCTCTCTCCACACTCCCAGTGTCGAAGTGTCCCGCAGCCCCTCCAGCAGTATTTCCACCCCACACTACACCAATTTATAATGTGTGTATTTTAATAAAAATGACCAGTTGGTTTCAAACCTTTATTAAAAAAGTTTTTTTAACTTTAAAAACAGTTTACAAAAAAAAAAAAATTTAAATAAAAGTTAAATTATCGTTTACACTGGTTGTCTGTCATTTCTTTCTGCGGCGAAATATGTTTAAAAAAAAGGTTAAATACAGGGTATTTAAAAGGTAAAAAGGTATTCAAAACCAGGTATATAACTGTGGGTAAATTTTAGCTTTTTGCCACAGTTGTGTTCCTGGTTGTGTTTGAAGCAAAGTATTTCACCTAAAAAGTTGTGCTTATTGTTGGTGATTTCCTAACAATGTACACAACTTTTGTTAAAAGGTGAAATACTTTGCATAAAACACAACCAGGTACACACCTGTGGCCTAAAGGTAAAAATAGTAAGACCATGACAAGATAGCCAACGTTGGTTGGCAAAGGTATATACTGTTGGTACAGAAGGTACACAAGTTTGGTTAAGGGCACAAATCTTTCACACTCTGTTATCCTGTCAGTGTACTCTGCCTTGAGGTGACATAAAGTATAGTGCAAAATTGTCCCTCATTACTGAAACCATCACAGAACTTCTAGTGCTAATGTCCTGATAATCTTGCAAGGTGGTTTCTTCAGAGGTGTCCTCAATGGAAATGGGTTCCTTGCAGATAACAAAATTGTGGAGTACCATGCAAGCTTTGATCACCTCATCCACAGTTTCTGTCTTGAGGTTGATCCCAGTCAATAGGACCCGCCATTTGGCTGTCAGAATACCAAAGGTACATTCAACCATTCTTTTTGCTCTTGTGAGGCGGTAATTAAAAATGCGTTTTGTTCTTGACAATCCTCTGCTACCGTACAGTTTCAAAAGGTGTTCTGACAGCTGGAAGGCTTCATCCCCTACACAGACAAATGGCATAGGTGGACCAGATGTTTGCGGCAGCGGTCTAGGGGATGGGAACTGGAAGGTGTTTCCATACAGTTTACGCCCCATGGCAGACAGTTTCAAAACTTGAGAGTCATTTGAGCGACCATAGGCCCCAATATCAACAGCAATAAATTTGTATTCCGCGTCAGCGATGGCCATGAGGACAATTGAAAAATATTTCTTGTAATTGAAATATTCCGATCCCGATCCGGCTGGCTTTACAATGCGGATATGTTTCCCGTCCACAGCGCCCAAGCAGTTCGGAAACTGATATATCTGTAGAAACTTTTCAGAAATTTCAATCCACCTCTCTGTTGTGGGCTCTGGTAAAAACTCTTCAGCTAAGGAGTCCCACAGTGCACGGCATGTGTGCTTCACTATTTTAGATATGGTGGAAATCCCGAGTCTGTACTGGAAATGCAGTGATGAAAGGGATTCTCTAGTTGCAAGAAATCTGTGGGGAATTAAAAAACAATCAATTAGTTTAAAATAACAGCATTACATACCAAAACTCAGCTATAACACTTGGAGATACAAACTACCACCAACAAGATTGCAGTGAAAGTGTGCTCTGATGCGAGCATATCCAATAAATGTGGCTTACCTTAAAGTCACCATCAGACGCTCTGCGGGTGAAACAGAGAAGCGGCAATAGGTGTCCGATTTTCTTATGAGGTGTGCAATGCACTTCACCAAGTAATCAAAATTCTCCATTTTCATCCGAACATATCCAAAAAATTTATCCGGGTTTCGTCTAAGGTCCATGCAGAGTGTAGAATAGACCCCATGCGTCATTCTCTTGGCTGTGATGGGGTGGATCCACAAACATTGTCTATGATGCCTGATGCGCTGCTGTCTCGCTCTCTCCTTCTCCAGAACAATCACCCTCAAACGATTCGCCTCCGCTGTAAAATCCGCCAAATTCTTCAAAATATTTCCAATCACAACATCCATCTTCGCCAGTCACTTGCTCTTCTCTCCAACCTGCACTTTCTCCTCTACAACCTGTCAAAGAAGGGCTGTAGGAACACGGTACATATAGTTTTTCAGTAGCCAATCCCTTTCGGAAGGCCACAAGGGGCGTTTTTAAAAACCGGATCCGGCGTAATCCGTCGAAAAACGGATCGAAAAGCGGATGAACCGGATGAGACGGATCCGGTTTTGGCTGTCATGCGCAAGACGGATCCGGCAGAAAACCGGATCCGTCACATCCGATTTTACAAAACATTTGCCGGATCCGGCGCTCCGGCACAACGCCGGAATGCGCCTGACGGCGAAAACCTGATGTGTGAAAGTAGCCTAAGGCTATCAAATGTGTTTGCAAAGTCAGAATATATACATCAGCTGCATGTCTAACACCCATATTTGCATTTTAGTTTGGATTTGAACAGCATTTTCCTTCACAAATTTTAAGCAAACTCCAAAAGTGAACCCAATCAATAAGAGTTACAAATTGTTAACATTTATGTACTGTATTACTGGTAGATACCCCAAAGTAAGGTATGGACTTTCCACATAGTTTCCCTGCTCCCTCAAATAGTGATGGATTGGAAGTTGTATGCAAAGGGAATGGAAGCATAATGGAGAGTAAGCAAGAGAACAGAACAAAGAATAAGACAAAAGGACTGTACCAAGTGGCAAATCTAAGAGGAAACAAAATGAGCAGAAAGTTAACAGATCCAGGTCCTCTATGAACAGGACTTACCATATATACTTGAGTATAAGCCAACTCGAGCCGAGGACTCTAATTTTGAAACAAAAAATAGGAAAATTTATTGACTCTAGTATAAACCTAGGGAGCGAAATGCAGCAGCTAATGGTAAATTTCAAAAATAAAAATAGATACCAATAAAAGTAAAATTAATTGAGACATCAGTAGGCTAAATGTTTTTGAATATCTATATTGAATCAGGAGCCCCATATAATGCTCCATACAGTTCAAGATGGGCCCCATAAGATGCTCCATGCAAAATACCCCCCATATAATGCTCCATAAAGTTCATGATGGGCCCTATAAGATGCTCCATACAAAAAATGTGCCCCATATAATGCTGTACAAAGGTACAAATGTTAATAATGGCCGCTTAAGATGCTCCATATTAAAATATGCCCCATATAAGGCTGCATAAAAGGTTAATGATGGCCCTATAAGATGCTTCATATTATCCCCTTTACCCCCAAGGAAGGTTTGCATGTTAATAAGCATGCCAATTTTTACAATTCTGATCACTGTCCCTTTATGAGGTATTAATTCTGGAATGCTTCCATGAATCCTGGTGATTCTGACAATGTTTTCTGGTGACATATCATACTTCACGTTAGTGGTAAAATATCTTTGATATAACTTGCGTTTATTTGTGAAAAAAATGGAAATTTGGCAAAAATTTTGAAAATTTCCCAATATTCCAACTTTGAATTTTTATGCCCTTAAATCACAGAGATATGGCACACAAATTACTTAATAAGTAACATTTCCCACATGGTTACTTTACATCAGTACAATTTTGGAACCAAATTTTTTTGTTGTTAGGAAGTTATAAGGGTTTAAAGTTGACCAGCGATTTTTCATTTTTACAACACCAATTTTTTTTAAGGACGACATCACGTTTGAAGTCACTTTGAGAGGTCTATGATAGAAAATACCTGAAAGTGACTCCATTCTAAAAACTGCACCCCTAAAGGTGCTCACAACCACAATCAAAAAGTTAATTAACCCTTCAGGTGCTTGATAGGAATTTTTTTGAATGTTTAAAAAAAATGAACATTTAACTTTTTCACAAAAAAATTACTTCAGGTCCAATTTTTCTTTATTTTACCAAGGGTAACAAGAGAAATTGGACTGCAAAAGGTATTGTGCAATTTGTCTTAAGTATGCTGATACCTGATATGAGGGGGAACCACTGTTTCTGCGCAAGGCAGAGCTCGGAAGGGAAGGAGCATCGTTTGACTTTTTCAACGCAAAATTGGCTTGAATTGAGATCAGACGCCATGTTGCGTTTGGAGAGCCCCTGATGTGCTTAAACAGTGGAAACCAACTACAAATGACAAGACTTTGGAAACTATACCCCCCAAGGAACTTATCTAGTTGTGTGGTGAGAACTTTGAAAACCCAAGGGCTTCGCAGAAGTTTATAACGTACAGCCGTTAAATTAAAAAATCATTTTTTCCACAAAAATGATCTTTTCACCCCCAATTTTTATTTTCCCAAGGGAAACAGGACCTCAAAAGTTACTGTGCAATTTGTTCTGAGTACGCTGACACCCCATATGTGGGGGTAAACCACTGTTTTGGTGCATGGCAGAGCTTGGAAGGGAATGAGCGCCGTTTGACTTTTTTAATGCAAAATTGGCTGGAATTGAGATTGGACGCCATGTTGTGTTTGGAGAGCCCCTGATGTGCCTGAACAATGTAAACCCCCCCACAAGTGACTCAATTTTGGAAAGTAGACCCCCAAGGAACTTATCTAGATATGTGGTGAGTACTTTGAACCCCCCAAGTGCTTCATAGAAGTTTATAACGCCCAGGCGTGAAAATAGAAAGATCATATTTTTTTCCACAAACATGATCTTTTAGTACCCACATTTTTGTAATTTTCCCAAGGGTAACAGGAGAAATTGGTCTCCAAAAGTTGTTGTACAATTTGTCCTGAGTATGCTGATACCCCATATGTGGGAGAAAAGTACTGTATGGGCACACATCGGGGCTTGGCAGGGAAGTAGTGACATTTTGGAATGTAGACTTTGATGGAATCTCCTGTGGGTGTCATGTTGCGTTTGGAGAGGCCCTGATGTGCCTAAACAGTGGAAATCCTCCACAAGTGACCCCATTTTGGAAACTAGACCCACTAAGCAATTTATCTAGATGTGTGGTGAGCACTTTGAACCCCTCAAGTGCGTCACAGAAGTTTATAACTTAGAGCCATAAAAATAAAAAAATCATTTTTTCCACAAAAATGATTTTTGTCCCCAATTTTTTATGTTTCCAAGGGTAACAGGAGAAATTGGACCCCAAAAGTTGATAAATTTGTCCTGAGTAGGCTGATACCCCATATGTGAGGGTAAACCACTGTTTGGACGCATGGCAGAGCTTGGAAGGGAAGGAGCACCGTTTGACTTTTTCAACGCAGAATTGGCTGGAATTGAGATCAGATGCCAATTCGTGTTTGGAGAGCCCCTGATGAGCTTGAACAGTGGAAACCCCACAATTCTAACCCCAATCGTAACCCCATCACAACCCTAACCCTAATCCCTTAAAAAATACATTTTTTTTAATTTTACTATTTTTCCCTAACTAAGGCCAGTTTCACATTTGCGCCATTTTGCACAGCGCTTTATGCGCAATAGAAACGCATGCAAAAAATGCGTCATGCGTTTTGCATGCATTTGTGTTTTTTAGGCGCATGCGTTTCAACCAGTTTCTAGCCATGTTAACTCTTAAAACGCATGCGTTTTGTAACGCAAGCGTGCACATGTCCATGCACACACCTGCGTTCCCATAGACTGTAATGCGTTATTTTGTTACATTCTGTGCACATGTGCGCGCATGCGTTTTTTTTATGCCGCTGGATGGAACCAAAAATGCAACAGGTTGGATCTAGTGCACCTAGGCGCACACATTAAAAAAACGCATGAGCACGAAAACGCATACGAGCGTGTGCAGATGCAAGACCATGCGCCCCCCATGTTAAACATAGGTGCGCATGACGCATGCGCATGGACGCGCACGATGCGCTGTGCTAAAAAGCGCTAATGTGAAACCAGCCTAAGGAGGTGATAATGGGAGGTTTGACATACTATTTATAGCGGGTTTTTATGTTTGGAAACTGCCACATGCTAAAATACGCTTTTTATTGCAAAAAAATAGTTTTTGCATCACCACATTTTGAGAGCTATAATTTTTTCATATTTTGACCTACAGTCATGTGAGGTCTTTTTTTTTGAGGGACAAGTTGACATTTCTACTGGTACCATTTTCAGGCACATGACATTTTTTGATCGCTTTTAATTCTGATTTTTGGGACGCAGAATGAACAAAAACCAGCAATTCATGAATTTATTTTTTTTGGGGGGTGTTCACACCGTTCCGTGTGTGGTAAAATTGATAAAACAGTTTTAATCTTTGGGTTAGTACGATGTCAGCAAAACCTCATTTATATCTTTTTTATGTTTTGGCGCTTTAATACAATAAAAACAATTTTATATAAAAATTAATTATTTTTGCATGGCTTAATTCTGCGAGCAATACCTTTTTTACTTTTATTTTTATTTTTTTGCTGATTATGTTGTATGGCAGCTTGTTTTTTGCGGGACAAGATGACATTTCCAGTGGTACAATGGGGCAGCACGGTGGCTCAGTGGGTTCAAATCCCACCAAGGACAACATCTGCAAGGAGTTTGCATGTTCTCCCTGTGTTTGCGTGGGTTTCCTCCGGGCACTCCGGTTTCCTTCCACATTCCAAAGACATACTGATAGGGAATTTAGATTGTGAGCCCCATTGGGGACAGTGATGATGATGTTTGCATACTGTAAAGCTCTGCGGATTTTGTTAGCGCTATATAAAAATAAAGATTATTACAATGTTTATTTAAAACCGTCTTTTTGATCAGGTGTTATTGCACTTTTTGTTCGGCAATATGATGATAAAGCATTGTTTTTTGCCTAGATTTTTTAAGGGGTTCACTAAAGGGTTTAACTAGTGAGACAGTTTTATAGGATGGGTCGTTACGGACGCGGCAGTACTAAGTATGTGTACTTTTATTGCTTTTTATTTACAAAAAAAGAATTTATTAGGGAATATTTTTTTTTCTTTATTTAGGAATTTTTAAAAAATTATTTTTACACATTTTTTTTACTTTATTACATTGTCCCAGGGGGAGACATTACTATATAGTGTCAGATCGCTGAACTGACACTTTGCACTGCACTGTGGGAGATCAGCGATCTGACAGGCAGTGCAGGTAGCTTCTCAGTGCCTGCTCTCAGCAGGCACTGAGTAGCCACCTCCATGCAGGCCATCTTGGATCCGAGGGCCTGCAGGGAGGAGGCCTTCGGAACAATGTGAGCACATCACGCTGTTCCGAGGGTCTCAAGGAAGCACGCAGGGAGCCTCCTCCCTGCGCGATTCTTCCCTATGCCCCAGAACACTGAAATCATGTTTGATAGCAGTGTGCCGGGGGTTAATGTGTCGGAAGCAATGACTCCTGGCACGTAGTGCTGGGTGTCAGCTGTGATAATCAGCTGATAGCCGGCTGCGATCAGCTGCGCTCCCCCTGTGAGAGCAGCTGATCCCGATGACGTACTATCCTGTCCATGGACATTAAGGCCCAGGGCACATGAACAGGATGGTGCATCAAATGTCAGGAAGGGGTTAAAATATGCTGCATAAAATGCTCCATAGAATAATATGCCCCATATAATGCTCCATAAAGGTTGATGGTCCCATAAGATGCTCCATAAAATAATATGCCCCATATAATGCTGCATAAAAGTTGATGGCTCCATAAGAAGCTCCATAGAATAATATGCCCCATATGCTGCTCTGAAAATGTTGATGGCCTCATAGGATGCTCCATAGAATAGTATGCCCCATATTCTGCTCCATAAAGATTGAGGGCTCCATAAGATGCTCCATAGAATAATATGTCCCATATGCTGCTCCTTAAACGTTGACGGCCCCATTAGATGCTCCATAGAATAATATGCCCCATATTTTGCTGCTGCGATTAAAACAATGACATACTCACCTCTCGTCGTTGGGGGCCAGGTGCCGGTGTCCAGAGCAGGCGAGGACACCAGCACGCTATGGAGGGAAAGAACAGTTGCCAATGGCAACAAAGATGTACTAGTTCTAAATATATTAATCAGACAAAATTTTATTAATTAAAATTCATACAAAAGAGTATATAAATCGACACAAGAAGTGGCAAGACGGAATGATGGAACAATTGCTCAAGGATGCTGCTGTACAATAGCAGCCACACAAACCCCCTGAGACCCAGTCAAAGAAGCTAAATAACTGGTGCAACAAAAATATATTTATTATGATATTGAGCCAGTATACCGGGTACAATCAAGTAAAACACATATCCTAGCCACATAAGTAAGCAGCTAACATTTTGGTTTTTTTGCAATAGAATGACATTACCTGGATAGATTGACAGGCTCAGCTTCAGTATGTGGTCCAGGGAGATGTGTGTGCCCAGCCCCTGGCTCAGGGCCCCTGGCACTTGCGATATTCACCTGTCCCCATTCCACTGCCACGTGCCACTGTGTCTTCTTGGTCTCTGCAGTGACTGTTCAGGCAGAGGGCGCACACTAAACACGTCATCATGCCCTCTGACCTGAACGTCACAGCCAGAGAACACGAAAGACAGAGCACAGCGGTGGAACGGGGACAGGTTTTGTGCTAAAAAACAGCGCAAAAAACGCAAATGTGAAACCAACCTAAGAGCTAGCACTTACAGCGCAGAGATTCTCACAGGAGCCAGGAATGGAAAGTCAGACTACTTTGCTGTCAATGATGCTTATGTAGTGGTGGCTGCTTGGGAAACCTGGGCTGCAAATGGGATGTGCCATTAGCGATAGCTTTTATCTAAAGAGACTTTATCTCAAGTCTGAAGTATTTCCAAATTTACAGAACTCCTTTGATTATGTTCAAGTAGAACGCAGGATGTTAAAGATTGTATTTTTCATTTGCCTACATTAAGTATCAGGTGCAATAAAATTCAAAGAAGCCTACATTTTTGTTTAACAAATTAAATAGATGGTTATAAATCACAACACAATACAGCATTCTAAAATTATATAAGGTAGTGTAGTATGGGTATGAAATTCAGCCATAAAAAACTTACAGCAGGAGTTGCTTTATTAATTTCACAGAAAATTCATGCAGTAGAGAGCGCGAGAAGCAGAAGGATCAATACAGGGTTTTACTCTTAAGTTTTCTTTGAGAATTTATTACAGTTGACAATCGAGCGAATCCTATGGACCATTCACAAAGAAATACTATGCCTAAATTTATGCAGTACATTCTCTAAGTTCCTTTAAGAAAAAAGAAAATTGTGTATAGAAAATGATTAGTGCATGCAGTGAATTGTATTACAGGTAGAACATAATTAAGAGTTGTAAGAAAAGAACTTTGCCAGAAGTTGTCTGACCTGTAATTTTTTTCTGCAGAAAACTGCCAGCTTCTAACATTATTTTAGAGTAATTTGCTATTTGCATTAAAAAGTGGTAAGCAAGTAATATTCTAACCTTTACTGTAATACGTAGTAAAATAAAACCTTTCAATGCAGTACACAAATAAGGTTGCTGTCATGATCCAAGGTGGATCTGACAAGTAAATGGACAAAGTGAACTTTTTCTCCTTTGGCTTGGTGCCAAAGTGGTGTGATTGCCCCCGGTGGCCATTAGAATTATTACACGTGGTATCGTTCATTCTAAGTTGCCCCGGTGGTGGTGAGTGGTAGTGCACTTTAGTTTCTTTGGTTTAATGTGCACGTAATTATAAATCAGGTGTGAGGCTCTTTAAAAGAGTCAGGTGTGTTCAATCACTGTTGGTGATATTGTGAGCTAGTCATTCTCAAGGATGCCTGGGTGAAAGAAGGAGCTGAATGAGAGTCCTGGGCAGCCCAGGCAGAGGGGTTGAGTCAGCTATGGAGTCTGCATGGAGGGCTGGCATGGCGTGGTGGAGTCGCAGTTTATGGTGTCAGCAGGAGGTGCTTGCATGGCTTGGTGGAGTGGCGACGATGGTGAGAGTTGCACTCAGCATGCTGGACTTGGTTGCTGAAAACTGGACTCAAGCATGCTGGACTTTTTGGCAGAAGCTGGACTCATCTTTGGGACTCTGTTTACTGGGCAGCTCCAACTGGTGGTGGACTCTGCTCCAAGGCTGCACTATGGTGATGGATCCGGTTATGGTGATGGATCCGGGTGGAGGAGAAGATGCACGCAGGTGGGGGGCTCTGTTGCTAGGAGCGTATGCAACAGAGCAAAGCTAAGTGGTGTTCCCCCTGTATTGTCATTTTCCCTTGTGTGTGTTTAGTGCAGTGGTGGGATTAGTTTCTGCACCGACCAATTCCCTAGTGAGGGTTTAGGGTCAGGGCGAGTCAGGGTTTTAAGGTTCCTGTGCGTCGCCCAGTGCAGAACCAGCATAGGGAACGTTAGGAGTGTAGGGACACGGTGGCTCAGGGGAGTGCAGGAGGTCTACACATCCCTATTCCCTATCGCAGGGCCCACCATTGTTAATGTTACCCAGGTTCCCCTTTATTATTTAAATTCACCTTACTGGAGGCGGGGTTTCCAGACTATTGTATAAATACGTGTAATACCTAAATTCGCCAGTTGGAGGCAGTGTATCCAGCTGCACATCTTATTATTTAAATTCGCCCAACTGGAGGCGGTGTATTCAGGGTCACGTGTGTCATATGGGTTCGCCTTGCGGTACTCGCTGCGTCCAGACACACGTGACCGTGACAGTTGCATACTGTAGATTTAATATGGTGTAGATGCAAAAGATGAGCTTTTAAACCCTTGTAAATAACAAAGTTGATTAACTTAGTTGAAAAATTTGACAGTATACATTTAAAGCAATTGAATATACATAAACAGTAAAAATAGTCTCCATACATATGCACCAAAAATATTCAAGAAAACCGGTATCGAATTGCAAACAGTATTTGCTTAATGGTTCTATTATTTTGCACATGGGGAAATGAAATTTTTTGCTACAGTCTTCACAAATAATCAGATTTACAGTACAAATAAATACAAATATTCATAATTATGTTTACACACAAATGCACATCATTAGTGATGGGCAAACCCGTGGATGTTCGAGCCGGGTACCAGAACGGTACCTGGACCCCATTCAGATGAATGGAAGGCCTGAACAATCGTTTGCTACTTTGTCATCTGCATGACAGAGCGCAAACATGGGCACTGATTAGCGGTAAGATCATTACTGACGGTCAGACAGCTGCAGTTCCCACACTGTCAGATGACAATGTAAGCCAACAGCCATGACCGGCAGTAAAAAAGTTACCTCCTATCACAGGAGCCAGCTGATAGGACAGTACTACTTCCATAAGCCTAAGTCTACTGTCACTAAAAACAGCAATAGCAGGCACTGCTGATGGGAGTATTTTTCAGCTGGCACCCATTCTATAAATAAATAAATAAAAAAATTACATGGGGTCTCTTCTATTTTTTTAATAACCAATGCAGGCAAAACTGACATCTGTGGGCTGAAAACCTTTGCTGGCAGCTTTGTCATGGCTGGTTAGAAAGAATAGAAGAGTCCCAATGCTGTTTTTTAAAATTATTTAAATAAATAATCTAAAAAATGGTATGGGGTCTCCCAAATTTTTGAAAACCAATCAAGCTTAATCAGACATCTGGAGGCTGGATATTGCACCCCAGCCTAAAAATTTCATCCAGGCACCTCCCCAGAGAATCATATTTATTAGATGTGCCAATTCTTCTGCTTTGTCCAGCTTTTTCCACTTGCTCTGGTGCAGTGGCAAGTTGGGTAATGGCTGTGGGGTTAATGTCAGCTGTTTTATGTCCACTGACATCAAGCCCATAGGCTAGTAATGGAAAGGTGTCTATAAGACACCACCATTACTAACACCATAGCATCCTTTATTTTGAAAGAAATAGATAGATGCCTTTATTTTAAAATAAAATAGCACATTTATATTCACCTCATGGCTAATCCACTGAAGACCTTGTCACCTGTAAAAAACAGACAATAATAAACAACCATGATACTCACCTTATGCTTAATCGACTGATGCTTATCTCACCTGCAAAAAATAAAAATAATAAACAACCATATCCCTCACCTGCCCGATGTGAAGATAATCCATACTGCCCCATGATGATCTAGATGATTTGGAAAGCGGTCAAATCAATTATCAAAAATAGAAGAGATCCCATGTCATTTCTTTTTTTATTTATTTATTTATAGTACAGGCACCAGCTGATGAATACTCCCATCAGTGGTACCTGCTCTCACTGTTATCAGCCACAGCAAGAGTTGACTGATGGGAGTAGTCCTCTCTCATCTGCCGATGCGTGTAACCTTTTTACCGCCTGTCACAGCTCCTGTACAGTATATATTTGGGAACTTTTTTTTTGCTTCTATATATATATTCCAACTTCGTTTTCTTTAGTGATGGTCAATCTTTACTGTAAGAACAAAGAGACTATGGTCCACTCTGACATATGATATTTTAATGGTCGATTCACTGATCAAGTTCAAGAAGGACCTGGATGCCGCATGGTGGGTGTCCCAAAGTCTCATGTGTATTGATATGACTACCCCACCATTTACGTCTAAGGTCTTCTTGAAGTGGTAGTGTGCATGTGTGAGTACCATGCCAATAGCCAGTGTTTGGAGTTTTTTAAACATGTGTACTAGCACTTCCGTTCACAAATCTGAAACGCATTCTTATGATCGGTAAGGGTCCCTTCATTTTGACCCTAGCTGATCATAAATTATCACATTTTCTGCAGAAAGGTGCTAAATGTGTTTTTAGTGATAATTGTTATATAATTTTTCTATTCTGTCTGCATGACTTCGCCCCCCACTATATCAGCACTCTGGTATATTCTTAATGCAAAGCAAAAAGAGACCAATATAAAAGGAGACAAAACAAACTGGCACATGCAGTAACATATGGGCGGTGATTCAGCACAGCCCCAGCCGAAGCTAGCTGACCCGCACAAAGCAGAGATAAACAAAACCAGATCAAATGCAAACAGAATAGCAAATGAACCACTTAGCTGAACATGCAGGGAAAGAGCAGTAGACATCAGACCTCAGGAGGCACAGGAAGAAAATCACCAGCAGGGATAGAGGGAGTCAGCTGTCTTAAATCCAAATCAGAAACCCCAGATCTCCAGTCATCTTCCTCATTATCAGGTGGCAAGCCTCTGTCAATCAGATCAGCTCCACTACCTCCAGTAACCACCAGAGGGAGCCAAGAAAGAGAACTCTCAATCTGACCAGCTCCACTATTTTCAGTAATCACCAGAGGGAAGCCAGAGAGAGAATTCACAACAGCGCATCTTCTTATGCTAGCTATATTATGGCCTTCCTTAATCAGACATTGCACTATTATTTTCACAGGACATCATGGCCAAAAGTTTTGAGACTGACATAAATATTGGTTTTCACAAAGTTTAGTGTTTCAGGTTTTAAATCCTTTAAGCAGATTTATCTATGGTTACTGAAATACAATTATAAACATTGCATAAGTTTTTAAACTTTTACTAACAAGTATACCAAATTTATGGCACAAAACAATATTTACAGCTTTGACCCTAATTTTGCAAGAGTTCTTCAATTCGCTCTAGCATGTGCCAAATCCTGGCTGATCGCAAAAAATCTAAAAAATACTGAAGGAGCAAACTATGTGTTGAAGGAACAAACTATGTGTAAGCCAAAATTTGTGTTAATTTCAAAACTTTTGTCTACAACTGTTCTATGCACTTAGCTGTAGCTACCATTTAACAGTTATATAGTGAAAGAGAAAATAGTAGTTTTAATTAGGTATTACGTTAAAATGGGATTGTAATTGGTGTTTGTGTGCTGTATTTTAAAGATTTAATATTGTGCATTTCAGGTCCCTAAACCGTTGAAAACATTTTAAATAGCTCAACTTATGATTATCTGCAAATAATTAACATTCAAATCATTGTGTTCTGATAATCCCTATAGTAAAAGTTTGTTCTCAATTAAAATAGAATCACTGACCAAAGAAGCATTAATTTATACAGATCATGAGTAAATCCAACAACAAAATAATCACACCATTTTATTTAAGCAGCATGAATATCTGTGGCCATGCATACAAAATGGAACTGCTATACTAGGTAAAATAATATTAAAATGTGACAAAATTGATCAACTTGAACTAGTTCCTAATGCTACTAGGTTTACTAGCTTTCTATTTTTCTCTATTTCTTGCAAGGCATTAAGAGACAAATATATGTTTCTTTAATATTTGACTTAAAAACACATTCTTGATAAATAACTTTTAATTGGAAGAATGCAAGTAACTGCATTCAAAAACTTTAAAGTAATCAAAAATGTTTTCAATTTTATATACAAGAACAGTATGCACTATATTTATTTTTAAGCATAACTGTTCTTTCAGTGGACTTTGTAGAATAAGTTGTTATGTGAAGGTATGAGGTATAGCATTATTTCTGACCTTTATTACTTGTATCCTGTATTTTTTAGCAGTTATTAACTATGGTATCTGTGCTCCTATCGTCCTATAGTATCCTCTTCATTGCTTTTTCATCTCTTGCTTTTGTAGTCAACTTATGTAACCGGTTCTCTTACTGTCAACAGATTTGTAAACAGATTTTAGCAGTTTTTGAGGGCAAATGATTAGTGCAGGGAATGAAAAATGGAATGATTAGTGGAGCAAGACAAATTTTGCTTTCTAATGAGATCTATTACAGCTTTTTTTACATCCTATCTTGTGATAAGTGTGATAAGTGTGGTTAAAAAAATCTATTTAGCGTAAATCATATTTGCATCAAAATTTTTGAAAATCAGTGGATTGTTCACTAATAGCCAAACATGCCAATTGCCTTTTTACATAATGCAGAAGATTGCATGAGTATGAGAAGGTCACATGACTTTGGAGCCCTGTCTGGCAGTTACTTTTTAATGACTTGCAGCCCCTCCATAACATGTTAAACAAACACAATCTGAAAAAAATATCACGGACCGTGTATTAGGTACCCACCGGTACTTACGCGTCCTGTGCAGTGCAGACGAATGGAGACAGAGACGCGGCCACCTGCAAACAGGACTTGCGACACATGACCACAGGGGCGGGACAGAGGCTGTGCCAACAGCAGGAGAGTTGTCAGGGGACAGACAGAACGGATAGTCAAACCACTCAGAAGTCAAAGAACCAGTTGAGCAAACAGACAGTACCAAATCAGCAGGCAAACACAAAATGGGAAACAGACCGGGTCAAAACCAAGGTATCACACATGAGAACAGGCACAAGGCACAGGCACACAGGGGTCATCTTATCTCAGCAGAGGGCAGTAATATAATTGACAAGGATTTGAGCAACCTGAGGGTATAAAAAGCCTTCCCAGATCCAGAGAGAGGCCACAATGATTAACCCCTGGTGCACCAGTTCCAAGCCTACCATAGGATCATGACAAAAAAAGAAATAAGGAAAAAGCCTTACCGTGTAATATATAATTGGTTGCTTCTTAATGGTAGAGCCAGGATCTAAAACCGCTGACCATCGGATGAAGCAGAAGCAAAAGAAAGAAAAAAGATCCATAGCCTGGATATAAAGAAAAATTATTTGCTTTATTTCATTCCATTAAAAAATGTTAGAATATGACTAAGGTCTACGGCCAGAAACTAGTCAGAATGTTTGATACCTTTTAACTTGCCTGGACTACGATAACATTTTTAATGGAATTAAATAAAGCAAATCATTTTTATTTTTATCCAGCCAATCTGGAAAAAGCTATTAGAATTTTGTATAAAAAGTTAAGACATGGAATGCAGTAATCGTATTGGGCTAAATCTGATAGTGAGAGGATGTCACAGCTCACAGCTAAGCTCTAGAGAAAAAGCAGTCTTCAAAACATTGGACATTTACTACAGATATGGACTGTGAGATCGCTGCTGAGTCACAAGTTTTGTGACGTAACAGCGATCTCACCAACGAGATCACTGTGTGTGACAGCGATCAGCGACCGGCCCCCCTGCCAGTATCGCTGATCGCTGTAGGAAAGCCTTGGACATTTTTTTGGTCACTGGTCTCCCGCTGGCCAGCACGCATCGCTGTGTGTGACAGGCGGGAGACCAGTGATCAGCTGGTAACTAAGGTAAATGCAGGGTTTCTAAGCACTGCGCTGTGCTTAGAAACCCTCTGTGTACCTTAGTTACCAGCGCGCTGATGCAGGGAGCTGGTAACTAAGGTACACATCGGGTTTCTAAGGGACGCATGTCTAAAGTACACAGCGACGCCGCGCTCTCGGCGTCGCTGGTCCTGATCGCTGGTGAAGCTGTCTGTTTGACAGCTCACCAGCGATCATGTAGCGACTCACCAGCGATCCTGACACATTGCTGTCGGGATCGCTGGTGAGTCGCTATGTGTTACTGGGCCTTTATACAGCTGCAGTACTGAATAATATCAGAGTAGTTGTCTGAGGATAATGCAGAGATTCAATTTATAGGGAAAAAAAGGGAGAATGCCCTCCCTTCTTGGCAATTTGTATTCTTTGGAGATGATGAGATACACTCTACTGTTGGCAACAGCAATTGTAGCCAAGGGGATAAAGGAATTTTCTTTACTTTTATGGTCCATTGGGTCAAAGTTTTAAATCGCGGTGATATCCTACCGCAAGCATGCCAGGTGCTTACCGGAGACACATCTACACTTATGCAGTTTCTTCACGTCCTCCTCAGCCCTTGTCCACAATGCGGCAACATTTTCTATCAAATGTAACACTGGATGGCTCCTTGACAACCAAAATTGGGCTGCTTAGTAAATATCAATGCGACAAACTGGTAAAAATATGCACAGAAAATGTTTAACCCATTCCCGACCTTTGATGCCACAAAGGCATCATGAAAGTCGGTGCCAATCAGACCTGTGACACCTATGTGGCGTCATGGGGAGATCGCGTTCCTGCAGGTCGGGTGACCGGGGTCAATGAAAGGTCACCCGACCCGCAGGTACAAGAGGTCATGTACTTCACCCCAGGTGGGGTGGCTTTGCCCCCCCATGGCTGGGATCACTCTGATTGGCTGTTGAAAGTGAAACAGCCAATCAGAGCAATTGTAATATTTCACCAATGAAATTTGGTGAAATATTACAATCCAGCCATGGCCGATGCTGCAATATCATTGGCCATGGCTGGAGACCATGATCTGACCCCCCACAACTGACGGGGGTGATCTGCCCCAACACCGACTGACGGCAGCAATATGCTGCTGCCGTCAGGTTTTGCTCCCCCTCCCCTGCCCTCTGCTCCCCAGCCTTCCGAGCCACCCCTTCCCTGGTACCTCCTGAGTCCTGGGGTCCCTCCCAGTGTCCCTCCTGCATCATCCATGGGCACCACCATCTTCCAAAATGGCGGGCGCATGCGCTGTGCGCCCGCCGAATTTGCCGGCTGGCAGATTCATTCATTCATTCCAGGTACATTTTGATCAAACCCTATCACAGTGATCAAAATAAAAAAAAGTAAATAAACCCTCCTTTATCACCCCCATAGGCAGGGAAAAATAATGAAATAAAGAAAATATATTTATTTTTATTTTTCCATTAGTGTTAGGGTTAGAATAAGGTTTAGGGTTGGAATTAGGGTTAGGGTTGGAATTAGGGTTGGGGTTGGAATTAGGGTTGGGGTTGGATTTAGGGTTAAGGTTGGAATTAGGGTTAGGGTTAGAATTAGGGTTAAAATTAGGGTTAGGGGTGTTTTGGGGTTTGGATTAGGGTTAGGCTTATGGTTAGGGTTAGGATTAAGGTTAGGAGTAGGGATGAGCTTTCCGATATTGAAATATCGGAAATCAACCCGATATTTGCGATATCGGAATTCCGATTTCCGATTCCGATATTTTTTTCACATCGGAAATCGGAAATCCCATAATCCTTCAACCTCTGAGCTCTCCGTGGAGCCAATCAGGAGCTGAAGAATTGCTGACAACATTGTGTAACTCCCCTAAGCTTGGTAGGAGGCATCCAAACTTGCTAGCTTGGGGCTGCGCTGCGAATGGCTGGCTGGATGGTGTGATCAGGCAGTATAAAAGGCTACGCCTGCCATTTTAGCCTCACTCTACTGTGAAAGCAGATAGGGATAGTTTGCTGTTGGAGATAGGGAGAGACCTCGGATCTAATAGCGATAGAAATTGTTTTTCAGCGACTGTAGCAGCCCCTGTGTGTTACAGAAGCAGTCTTTTTCCTCACTGACCCCGCTCAGTTTCATTTTTTGTGCTGTGCAGGCTCTCAGTGAGGTGCTTAGTGAGACAGTGCAGAGCACATTCACTGCAGCTACTGCAGCTCCTCTTGCTTCAGCACCGTGTGGTGTGTGTCTCACTGCCTTTTTTTTTCATCCCTTAAATCCCCTTCCCCTATTTTTTTCTAAAAGTTAAACACTATATAGGGATTGTGCTGTGAGGGACCCAAACAACCTCTGTGGCTGGTGTCACACAGCACCTGGCCCAGTCCAGGAGAATCCTTTTCTTGGTATCACAGCAGTGTCATTTACTGTGCTGTGACATCTGACCGCAAAGTGTACACCAATACCACAAACACACGTTACTCTTTGTGTAGGCCACACTAGATTCAAATAAAGCGTAGCAGACACACCATCATCATACAGTGCCATTAGTGTTTCTTATACCTGTTTGTAGTCCTACAGGAATAAGCACACTAATTCCTAATAATTACTTTCTTGCCATTCTGAATTCATTGATAGAGATGAAGAAGGCAGGGAGTAAGGGACGTCCCCGCGGCGGCCGCGGAAGAGGTGCATCAGCAGCTAGACATGGTGCACATCCAGAGCAAGCAGCAGGCCCAAGTCACTCAGCACCTACTTTCACCCGGCAGCAGTCATTTATGCGCAGCTTGTTAGGAGCACAGGGCCATAGCCTGATAAGAGAGGATCAAGTAGAAACCGTTGTTGGTTGAATGGCAGCTGAGGAATCCACCTCAATGAGCACAGCATCCTCCCAGGACCTCTCCACCACATTGGGTCAGGCCACTGAAGAGCAGCACCCATCTGCTTCTTCACCTCCCACTAAATTGCCCAGACATTCAGAGGGCCATGAGCCAACCTTAATCCTCTTCTCAGAATCTGTTGGCTTGGAATCTGTGTGCCATCCAGACAGCATTCCTGCAGCTGAAGAAGAGGTAGTGTGCACAGATGCGCAACCACTGTGTCCATCTGAGGAAGAAGTGGAGGGTGGGCCAGTGCCCACAGTGACCAGACCCCAGTCAGCAGATGATGATGAAACTCAGCTGCCAGTTTCTGCTGATGAAAGTGTATTGGATGACGAGGTCCTTGACCCATCATGGCATGCTGAGGGGCAGCAAGCAAGTGGGGATAGCTCAGAGGAAGAGCTTGCAGGTGTGGCGCAGCGTGGCCGTCCACATGGGAGAGAAAAAGGGAAAAATTGGTTGTCGGCTCCCTCAACTTCAGCACCCGTTAGGAGCAGGGCTCTATTAAAGAACACAAGAGGTGCGCCCAAGAGTTGTGGTGCATGGGCCTTTTTCGACCAAGTTGCAGATGATGTTACAGTAGTCAGATGCAAGCTTTGTCGACAAACTGTGTGGAGAGGGAAGATTGTCAGCAACCTTAATACCACCAATATGTTGACGCATGTCAGGAAGAGGCACCCTGTGGAGTGGCAGCATCATACCCAAGATGATTCGCCACCTTCAGCTGGTTCCCCACCTTCCACCTCTTCAGCCACAGCGGCCACCTCTTACTCCAGCTCGCAAACAGCTGCTCCCGCTTCCTCGCCAGAATTCCAGGGTGCATCTGCAGGCAGTGTTGTACAGCGGCACACTGTCTGTACTTCGTCAGCATCAGCATCCCAATCGCTGGCATCCTCACACTCCCACTCCAGTGTGCAGCCATCTGTCACACAGGTGTGGGAGAAAAGGCGCCCATACTCGGCAAACCACCCACGAGCACAGGGCATGAATTCACACATTGCCAAACTGCTTGCAGTGGAAATGCTACCATTCTGGCTGGTGAGCAAGCCAGCCTTTATCGAAATGTTGGGGTTTGCAATCCCACAATACAGCATTCCCGGCCACTTCTACTTCAGCAGGCAAGCCGTCCCCGCACTGCAACAGCATGTGGAGCGTAAAATTAAGCATGCGCTACAAAATGCAGTTAGTAGCAAGGTCCACCTGATCACCGATGCGTGGACCAGTCAGCATGGCCAGGGACGCCACATTTCCATCACCGCCCATTGGGTAAATGTAGTTGCGCCTGGAACTGAAGTAGACAGTGCAAGTGTGCGGGTCCTGCCAACTCCACAGATTGCAGGCCTCTCCTCCGTACAAATTGACTCCTCCTCATACTCCTCGTCAGACTCGCCTACACCCAGACGTACCACAACAACCGATTTCAGCACTGCATCGGCCAAACATCAACAGGCCGTGTTGAAATTGGTTTATCTGGGTGATGTTAGCCACACCGCAACTGAGCTGTGGAACACGCTCAAGGAGCAGAGCAACATGTGTCTTGCGCCGCTCAACCTCCAGCCAGGTATGGTGGTGTGTGACAACGGCCAAAACCTGGTCGCGACTCTGGGCTTAGGTGGTCTGACTCACATTCCATGCCTTGCCCATGTCCTAAACTTGGTGGTGCAGAGTTTCCTTAGGAACTATCCTGACCTTGAGGAGCTGCTGCACAAAGTCAGATACGAGTGCTCTCATTTGCGGCGTCTAAGCATGGCTGCATCGTGCCTTTCAGCCATGCAGCGCAGATTGGGCCTGCCCGAGCACCGCATCATTGCTGTCCTCCCCACCAGGTGGGATTCGACTTTGCATATGCTGCGGAGGTTGTGTGAGCAGCAACCTGCAATTATGGAGTTGCAGCTGCAGCAGGCGCAAAGTAGGCGACACACATCTCAGCCCTCCCACTTTACAACCACAGAGTGGGCATCCATGAGGGACATATGCACCATTTTGAAGTGCTTCGAGGACTCCACTCTGATGGTGAGCACGGATGCTGCCCTACTCAGCCTGACTATTCCCCTTATATGCCTTATAGAATCATCACTTAAAAGACTAAGGGATGAGGTTTCTCTAGAGGAGGAGGAGTATGATGAGACACTTGCACCAACCAGGCAATCTTCATCGGCCCGGTTGGTACAAAGCTCTGTGGGTGCCTCACAAAGGTCCAGGCAGGACACAGCAAGCGAGGAGGATGAGGAGGACTATGAGGATGAGCCAGAGGAGGAAAGTACACAGCGCTCTGCAAGTAGTCACCAGATAGAGTGTGGATGGGGTGATGCAGAGCAGCCAGAGCACATTCCTCCAGCTGGTGACAGCGATGCATGACCAGTTGGCAGCCTTCAGCACGAGTGACTTCATGCTGCAGTGTCTGAGAAACAACCCACGCCTGGCTCGTATTCTCCACACAAATGACTACTGGGTGGCCACCCTCTTAGATCCTCGTTATCGGGACAGCCATCAAAGCCTAATTACACAATTGAACCGGGCACGTAAAATGCAGGAGTACCAAGATGCACTGGTTAATTCACTCATGTACTCTTTTCCACCGCATAACAGTTATGCGCGTGCACTAGCAGGCACCTCAGTGCATCCTGGGCCCAGCGGAATCCGTTCAGAAGCCGGTACAAGAAGCAGTACATCTGCTACTGACAGGTTCAGTATACCCAACCTGTTCCAACGGTTTCTGAACCCGCAGACAGTTCGGGCACCATCAGCACAGACAGTGCAACGCACTAGGAGGCAACGTTACAGTGACATGGTGGCACAATACCTCTCCACCCCTGTCAGTGTGCTTCAGGATGGATCTGCCCCCTTGAAGTTTTGGGTCTCCAAGTTGGATACATGGCCCGAGCTTAGCCGGTATGCCTTGGAGGTCCTGGCTTGTCCTGGTGCCAGTGTGATTTCTGAATGTGTCTTTAGTGCAGCTGGCAATGTACTATCAGACCAACGTATCAGACTATCCGCTGCAAATGTGGACCGGCTTACATTCCTAAAAATGAACCAGGCCTGGATTTCTGGTGACTTTTGCTGCCCTGGGTCAGAGTAGACAGGTTATATGCATGGTTGGTAGCAGTATGCATGCTCTGTCATGTGCCTATGTTGCACACAGCGTCATCTGTTATGCCAGTGCTCTGGCCTCTACTACCAACATCTAGCACCTGGTTCTGTGACTGTGGTACTGTTTTCCATGGGCTCTAGTACCGCCAGCTAGTGCCCATTTCTGTGACTGCCACTTTCACAGCATGCCGTGTTTCTGGGCTCTAGTACCGCCAGCTAGTGCCAATTTCCGTGACTGCCACTTTCAGAGCATGCTATGTTTCTGGGCAACAGTAACACCAGCTGTACCTCGTTAGACCAAAGTGGAAAAAAAGGATGATAGATGCCAAACACCTATAGGCAGAAGCACAAGAGGCGGGATCCAGTCACACCAGCTGTTTCCTGGCAGTGAAGTGCGGACACTGGTGCCTCCCCCGAGGGGTAAACTGAGTTCCAGCATTGCCAGCTGGTTCTCGGGAGTGCCCAAGGGCACGGGTACCTCCTGCTCCAAACCGTGTTTCAACAACACTCGCCATTACACGGTTGTGTCCACCGCACTGTTCCACGCCCCCGCCGTACATCATTCCGGCTCAGTTTGCTGTTATCTGTGGTGTCGGCAGTGTAGGAGCCTGGCGCTCCGTGGACTCCGGGACCTGGCGCTCAAGGCTGGTCTCGACAGTGCCAGTAGGCCCTCCTCCTCCCATGCTGTGACTGCGGTGTAAAGAAGACTGTGTCCGGGTTGCGGGGGCAAATGTGGCTCTTGCAACTTCTGCTGAGAAGACATTACTCCGGTAGAAGACCCAAGACAGGAAGACAGATGCAGAAGACCCAAGACAGGAAGACAGATGCAGAAGACCCAAGACAAGAAGACAGATGGAGATGTCCCCGGAATCCTGTCTTTTTGCTCTTGAACTTGCGTCTTTGTGGGGCTTTTTTGGGCTTCTCGACAGTGCTTTTGGCTTATGTCACTACTACATTGTGGTATCCGGGCTACATTAATGTCAGCTGTTGCCCAGTACAGCTACTTGCACTTTTACCTTCTGCTGCTCATCTGGGTTCCAGTAACGTCAGCTGGTTCTCAGTAGAGTCAATGGCTTAGGTCCCTCCTTTCTGGTATCCGAGTTCCAGTAACGTCTGATGGTCCTTGGTAGTGCATTCTGGCACAGGTTACCTCCTGCTTAGTTATCGGCCTCCGGTAACGTCAGCTGGTGCCCGTTAGTTCCATTGGTTCTTATGCTGATTTCTGCTGCCTACACGGGTTCCAGACTCACCAGCTGGTTCTCTCAAGTTCCTGTGCCTACTGTTACTTCTGCGTATTTCCTCTGGGTTTGGGACATTCTGTGACCAGCCAATAGCAGGATTACCATAGACAGAGGTTAAGGAAGCAGTAGGAGCAGATGTACATGAACCAAAAGCAGAATATCAATATGCAGAATTACTGAATAACAGTAATATAATCAGCAGAAGACTAAGCATGGTTTAAAGGGAGTGTATCCGCTCCTCCATGTAGTGCTCCTGGAAACTCCCTGCAAAGCATGGTGAGCTGAACGCGGACACGTCAGTCAAAGGGCATATTGACACCACCACCGACAGTTTTAATTTAATAATGTAAAATCACTAACCCTAACCCTAACTATCCCTAACCCCTAACCGTTACCCTAACCCTTACCCCACTAACCATAAACCCTAACCCTACCCCAACTAATCCTAACCCAAAGAAAAAACACCGCTGTTAAGAAGATGGCGACCAGTTATCCTGCTACAGCTTTCATTCTGTGCATTTTTCTAGCGATTTTTTTGCTCCTCTGCCTCTGCAAACTCCTTCCCCATTATCCTGAGGTGTTTCCCCTCCATTTTATCCATTATATATCACTGTAGTGGTCATTTTGTAATTCCAATTTTTTCTCCCATTGACTTGCATTGATATCGGAAATCGGAAATTCCGATATCCGATATTTTTTCAATATCGGAAATCGGAATTCCGATATGATATCGGGCAATATCGCTCATCCCTAGTTAGGAGTGTGTTGGAGTTAGGGTTGTGGTTAGGGTTAGGGATGAGTTAGAATTGAGGGGTTTCTACTATTTAGGCACATCAGGGGGTCTCCAAATGCGACATGGCGCCACCATTGATTCCAGCCAATTTTGGGTTCAAAAACTCAAACTGTGCTCCCTCCCTACCGAGCCCCGACGTGTGCCCAAACAGTGGTTTACCCCAACATATGGGGTATCAGCATACTCAGGAAAAATTGCACAACAACTTTGGGGGTCTAATTTCTTCTGTTAACCTTGGGGAAATAAAAAATTGGGGGCTAAAATAATTATTTTTGTGGAAAAAAATGATTTATTTTCACAGCTCTGCGTTATAAACTTCTGTGAAGCACTTGGGGATTCAAAGTGCTCACCACACATCTAGATTAGTTCCTTGGGGGGGTCTAGTTTCCAAAATGGGTCACTTGTGGTGGATTTCTACTGTTTAGGCACATCAGGGGCTCTGCAAACGTAACATGATGCCCACAGACCATTCCATCAAAGTCGGCATTTCAAAACATCATTACTTCCCTTCCGAGCCCCGACGTGTGCCCATACAGTGGTTCCCTCCAACATATGGGGTACCAGCTAACTCAGGACAAACTGGACAACAACTTTTGCAGTCCAATTTCTCCTGTTACCCTTGTGAAAATAAAAAATTTTGGGCTAAAAAATCATTTTTTGAGCAATTAAAATAATTTTTTATTTTCACGGCTCTGCATTATAAACTTCTGTGAACCACTTGGGGGTTCAGAGTGCTCACCACACATCTAGATAAGTTCCTTGGGGGTCTAGTTTCTAAAATGGGGTCACTTGTGGGGGGAGCTCCAATGCTTAGGCACACAGGGGCTCTCCATACGCGACATGGTGTCCACTAACGATTGGAGCTAATTTTCCATTAAAAAAGTCAAATGGTGGTCCTTCCCTTCTGAGCCCAGCTATGCGCCCAAACAGTGGTTTATGACTGCATATGAGATATCGGTGTACTCAGGAGAAATTGCCCAACAAATTTTAGGATCCATTTTATCCTGTTGCCCATGTGAAAATGAAAAAATTGAGGCTAAAATAAAATTTTTGTTAAAAAAAAGTATTTTTTCATTTTTACAGATGAACTAGCTGAAGAGCCCGGCGCTGCCCGGGCATAGTGACTAACTGTGGTTAGTTGTAGCAAATTATAATTATCCTCCATCCCATAGTCCCATGCCCATATACCCATCATACATATCCTCCATCCCATAGTCAAGTGCCCATATACCCATCACACATCCTCCATCCCATAGTCTCGTGCCCATATACCCATCATACATATTCTCCATCCCATAGTCCCATGACCATATACCCATGATACATATTCGCCATCTCACAGTCGAGTGCCCATATACCATCACACATCCTTCATCTCATAGTCCCATGCCCATGTACCCATCATACATATCCTCCATCCCATAGTCCTGTGCCCATATACCCATCATACATATCCACCATCCCATAGTCCCGTGTCTATATACCCGTCATACATATCCTCCATCCCATAGTCCAGTGCCCATATACCCATCACACATCCTCCATCCCATAGTCCCGTGCCCATATACCCGTCATACAGATCCTCCATCCCATAGTCCAGTGCCCATAAAACCATTGCACATCTTCCATCCCATAGTCAACCGCTATGACATCATAATGAGTGGCGGGGCTTGCAACCTATGATGACATCAGTGTCGCCATGGCAACCATTATGACATCATAATGAGGGGCAGGGCTTGATACACACACACTTTTTCCCAATTATGTAGATAGGGGCAAAATTATTTGGTGAATTGGAACGCGCGGGGTTAAAATTTCACCGTGCCGTCAGGTAATGCAGCCCCTGATGGCACGGTGGACTTATAGTGGTATGACCCCTTTACTTTTTTATTTTTTTACTCCTTGGCGTTTTTTTAGTAGAATAGTGTGTATGTTATTATACAAGAAAGTGCACTGGTTACCAGAAGCAATAGATTGATATACCGCTATAACTAATATATTTTTCTTGTCTGGGAGATATACTAATTTAAGTGGGTGTCCGTTACCAGGTCCTTATATAGATTTCTGTTGCCTCAGTTTGTACTGTCCATAATTTTTCAACAATTTTATCTTTGTCTATGTGATGAATTTTTACCTTTTAATATTGAATAATAAAATATATAATTTTGATATTACTTATTTTGGTATTATCCTTGGTGTTTGAAAATACCTCAGAACCTGTTGTGACTTATAGTGCCATGCTGTCTCCATGTGCTTGAATCAGTTTGCCTGTAGCTGCAGGAGAGTTCCCACCCTGGTGCTAATTGGTGGTCATGGTTTTTAATCAAAGATAAACATTGCATGGCTTTTTATGTGACTACAGGTACCTCTCTATTGGTTCAGCTTACACATCACTACTCTCATAGTATTCTTCCCAACTATTGTGTTCATGAAGCCTCTAACTGCATTCCAGCTTTTTTTTCTTATAAAAATTAGCATGTGTGCTCAATATTTACCTTCCCAAAACTCTGTTAAAGCAGTAGACTCTACCTCTGTATCCACATATGTATACTGTATACATTAGTTCATAAGATAAATGTTACTTTGGTATATCTACTGCTTTAAACCCTTTTCTCCCAAGGGTGGTTTGCATGTTAATGCCCGGGCCAATTTTTACAATTCCGACCACTGTTCCTTTATGAGGTAATAACTCTGGAACGCTTCCATGTATCCCGGTGATTCTGACATTGTTTTCTTGTGACATATTGTACTTCATGTTAGTGATAAAATTTCATTCATATAACTTGCGTTTATTTGTGAAAAAATGACAATTTGGCAAAAATTTTGAAAATCTTGCAATTTTCCAACTTTGAATTTTTATGCTCTTAAATCACAGAGATATGGCACTCAAAAAACTTAATAAGTAACATTTCCCACATGTTTACTTTACATCAGCACAATTTGGAAACCAAATTTTTTTGTTAGGAAGTTATAAGGGTTAAAATTTGACTAGCGATTTCTCATTTTTACAACACCATTTTATTTTTAGGGACCACATCACATTTGAGGGGTCTATATGATAGAAAATACCAAAAAGTGACACCATTCTAAAAACTGCACCCCTCAAGGTGCTCAAAACAAGATTCACCCTTCAGGTGCTTCACAGGAATTTTTTGAATGTTTAAAAAAAATGAACATTTAACTTTTTTTCACTAAAAAATTATTCAGGTTCAATATTTTTATTTTACCAAGGGTAACAGGAGAAATTGGACTGCAAAAGTTGTTGTGCAATTTGTCCTGAGTATGCTGATACATGATATGTGGGGAGGAACCACTGTTTGGGCGCATGGTAGAGCTCGGAAGGGAAGGAGCGCCGTTTGACTTTTTCACTGCAAAATTGGCTGGAATTCAGATCGGATGCCATATCACATTTGGAGAGCTCCTAATGTGTCTAAACCCCCCACAAGTGACCCCATTTTGGAATCTAGACCCCCCAAGGAACTTATCTAGATATTTGGTGAGCACTTTGAACCCCCAAGGGCTTCACAGAAGTTTGTAACATACAGCCGTACATTTAAAAAAATCATATTTTTTCAACAAAAATGATCTTTTCACCCCAATTTTTATTTTCCCAAGGGTAACAGGACACCAAAAGTTATTGTGCAATTTGTCCTGAGTATGCTGATACCCCATATGTGGGGGAAAACCACTATTTGGGCGCATGGCAGAGCTAGGAAGGGAAGCAGTGCCATTTGACTTTTTTGGCTGGAATTGAGATCGTATGCCATGTCGCGTTTGGAAAGCTCCTGATGTGCCAAAACAGTGGAAACCCTCCAATTCTAACTCCATCCCTAACCCCAACACACCCCTAACCCTAATCTCAGCCCTAACCCTAGCCCTAACCCTAACCCTAGCCCTAACCCTAGCCCTAGCCCTAACCCTAACCCTAATGGGAAAATGGAAATAAATACATTTTTTTATTTTATTATTTTTCCCTAACTAAGGGGGTGATAACGAGGGGTTTAATTTACTATTTATATCTTTTTTTATATTTGGCAGCTGTCACACGCTAAAAGACGCTTTTCATTGTAAAATTAATTTTTGCATCACCACATTTTGAGAGCTATAATTTTTCCATATTTGGACCCACGGAGTCATGCGAGGTCTTATTTTTTGCGGGACAAGTTGTTGTTTCTATGGGTATCCTTTTCGGGCATGTGACATTTTTTGATCGCTTTTTATTCCGATTTTTGGGACGCAGAATGAACAAAAACCAGCATTTCATGAATTTCTTTTGGGGGGTGCGTTTTTCACCATTCCACGTGCGGTAAAATTGATAAGGCGGTTTTATTCTTTGGGTAAGTATGGTTATAGCGATACCTCATTTTTTTTTTATGTTTTGGTGCTTTTATGCTATGAAAACAATTTTATATGAAAAATAATTAATTTTGCATTATTTTATTCTGCGAGCTATAACTTTTTTATTTTTTTGCTGATGATGCTGTGTGGCAGCTCGTTTTTTGCAGGACAAGATGACATTTTCAGCAGTACCATGGTTATTTATGTCCGTCTTTTTGATCGTGCATTATTGCACTTTTTGTTCGCTGGTATGATGATAAAGCATTATTTTTTGCTTTGTTTTTTATTATTATTTTTTAAGGGGTTCAATAAAGGGGTTAGCTAGTGGGACAGTTTTATAGGGCGGTTTGTTACGATGCGACGATACGAATATTTATTGTTTTTTTTTTCAAAAAATGAATTTATTAGGGAATGTTTTTTTTTTAATTTATTTAGCGAATTTTTATAAATTATTTTTTCACTTTTTTCAACTTTATTACACTGTCCTGGGGGGGAATCTCTGTGATGTGACAGATCGCTGATCTGACACATCACAGATTGCTATGACAGATCAGCGATCTGACACAGGCGCTGCACAGGCTTCCTCATGCCTGCGCTCTGCAGGCAGTGAGGAAGCCGGCTCTCTGCAGGCCCCTGATGGTCCCCACCACCATATTGGATCCAGGGACCTGCAGGGAAGGAGGCCCCCCAGAGCAGCACAGCACATCGCGCTGCTCTGGGGGTCTCAGGGAAGCACGGAGGGAGCCCCCTCCCTGCACGCTTC
The DNA here is from genome assembly GCF_039654945.1 of Dendrobates tinctorius. NCBI lineage: Eukaryota > Metazoa > Chordata > Amphibia > Anura > Dendrobatidae > Dendrobates > Dendrobates tinctorius. The sequence goes on along the minus strand of NW_027361732.1, from coordinate 64,765,842 downwards.
TCTCCTATGCCCCCGGTACACTGCGATCATGTTTGATCGTGGTGTGCCAGGGGTTAACGTGCCGGGGGCGGTCTGTGACTGCCCGTGATGGATAGTATGGGGTGTCAGCTGTGATAAGAAGTTGACACCTGGCCGCGATCAGCAGCGCTCCCCACCGGGGGGGCCCCTGACCGCTATGACGTACTATTCCCTCCTTGGGACTTAGGTCCCAGGTCACATGGACAGAATAGTACATCTAATGTAGGAAAGGGGTTGACAGGGTTTTGGGAAGGTAAATATTGTTGAAAAAATCAATTCTTTGTGATGCATCTTGCAGAATTGATGTTACACAGCTACAGTATTTACATAATTCTGGACAACTGTGTAACATGAATCCTTTCCTATTCTTCTTCCACACACCACGTGATTCTTATTTTGCAAAAGTAATATCCTGTTTTTCTCTCACACACTGCATGATACTACTCTCACCACAGTCATTTGCTATTTTTCTAACAAACATTGCCTGATGCTTTTCTTAAGTCACTCCTTTTATATCCTTCCCTCATGCACAACACTTGATGCTTATCTCCTAAAAATATAGATTAGGGAGAGGCCTTTATTCATGACCGACAGGGCAGCCATAACAAGTGACCCAGAGCATTTCATTGTCCTATGCTGTAACAGTGGCATTGTAAGACCGTGGCAAACAAAGGTATAGCAATCAAAAATGCAACCCTTTCCCCATGACCCATATACAGTTTGTGTACCTACTATAAAAATTACAGACCTTTCCATTCTTTGTAGGTGGGAAAACTTGCAAAATCGGCAGGGTGTCATATACTTATTTTCCCCACCGTACATAGGTAATTTTAGGACTAGGGATGAGTGAGCACTAAATTGCTCATAACTCGAACCGAGCAATTCTTAATGCTCATTTCGATTAAGGCCTGGATCACACTTCCGTTTTTTAAAATCCGTCCAAATCCGTCATTTTCCGTTAAAGAACGGATCCACCATTTTTTTTGAGGATCCGTTTCTTGGTCCCATAGACTTCCATTAGCGGTTACCGCGGATCTGTCAAAAAAAACGGACCCGTTTGCATCCGTTTGCGGTAAAACGGATTCGTTTTTTAATGCAAAAAACGGATGGCGGATGCCAAAAAACGGATGTGTGAAACAGGCTTTATGAGTATAGTATGAGTCAATGGGAAATTCAAGCATTTTTCTAGCAGACCCTACAAATAGGTAAGGGAGGCAGTGAAACTGTTGAAATGGATGGAAAAAGTGCTGAATAGAAGAACAGCATGGGGGAAACCCCTTGAAGCATCTCTGTCTCCCAGATCACTGCTGAGTACAATGGTATCACACTTTTACTCCACTTTAAGGACTGCCATAAATATATATAAATATATATTTATATATATATAATGACTTTTATATAAGTCAAAATTTAAAAAAGATTTAAAAAAAAATTTAAGCAAACGAAAATTGAAATTTTTTTGTAACAAATGTCTATGTAATTTATGAAGGAGAAAGAACTGCCAAAAATGTGATCTAAGAGGGACTCAGACCCTATATTAGAGATAAAGGAGGGCCTCATACACATTCTGTTCAAATTGTCATGTAATGGTACTCTAAGACACAAAAGGCTATATACTAACTGCAAATTCTTCTAAATAATTACACAGCAGGGTCCTTCATACATTCTTGAAGGCACCAACTGAAGTGCCTCATTCTAGTATTTTAAATAAAGTGTAGATGTGCTACACGCCTTAATGCTGTGCACACATTGCAATTGCTGCCAAAATTTACAAGTAGGGTTGTCCATACATCCTTGAAGGTGCAAACTGGAGTGCCTCATTCAAATTTTGTGAGCACAGCACAGTTGTGGCATTCCTACACTCCTAAAAGTTATACACAAAAAAAACACGGACCTCACCTCCAAAAAATCATACATTGATCTAATGCCACTAGGCAAAAATATATTACTGAACATAAGGTTCTTTGTTTAATACTCTGATTAGACTGTATGAAGCCCACTGCCAAGTCACTTTGAACCTCTAACTTCTAGCCGCATCATGCGCTAACCACCATCGCAACTACAATGCACTAGCAGGGCGCTCGGCCTGGTGCCTCACAGCACCATGCTGCAAGACTGAGTCCCCATATTGTTAGACCAAACCGCTCCACAAGCACAAACCACAGCAACAATGGCCACCACACAGCACCAACACTAAATAAAAAGGAGAATTGAAACTCACCTTCCTCAAGCTCTCAAGTGGGAGCAAAAATTGACTGGACCACTTTTTTGCAATGTCCTGCTAATTTGAAATCATATGTGCTAAATGGGGGAAGTGCTGGTCTGAGAAAGGGGACAGAGCATGCAATACACAAAAAAGAGCATGGACCGCACCTACAAAAAATAATACATTGATCTAATGTCACTGTGGTAGGGGGCCGGGATTGGGGGGTGGACCACTGCTTACCATGTTCGGACACCGCAGACACCAGGAGACTCAAAGGACGAGACAGGGACAGATTTCATGTGTAACAGTTCTGGATTTATTCGTCGTCCTCCTGACGACCACCAAACACGCACCGCTGCTTCTTCACACTGTCCCAGGCCCGGGTACCTGCGCCTTCGTTCCAGTCACAGTAACGCACCTTGCAGATCTTCTGAGCTCCTCCCGGGACTAAAACTCAACTCGAGCCCCACCTACTTCTATTTATCCCCTCTCTCACAGGGGAATTCCCCTCCCGGGCTCCTATCATCCCGCCCCCCATGATTAAGCATATCCTGAGCCATAAGCTGATGTATAGTCCTATACTACTCTCCCCTGCCATCTTGTGGTCACTTCTCAGTACTACACCCTACTATCCTGCCTTCCTAGCTGTCACCCTTCTATCCTGTCAATCTCCATCTCTGGTGTACAAATCGTCCCCTCCTACTGCCGTCTTTCCGTCAAGTTACCTTTTTCACACTCCCCCTGCCTTTGTCTATTGTCATCCTGACAATCATCCTACCTACGTCGTTCTAAAGCTTATCCACAGTCTGTTGTCGGACCGCTCGTTGGCCGCACCCGCCACCCCCGGGGGCCGAACTAAACCGGGAGCACCATGCTCCGAGCAGCCTACCGCCACGCGCCAGGGCGCACGCCACGTGTCAACTTCTTTCGGGTTGGCGAGGTCCACCCGGACTACTCTACGGTGTAAACCTCCCACTGCTCTCCCCTTCCACTACCTTCAGTTGTCCGGAACGCCATGACCGAGGCCTTTCGCCTTTGTTCCTTGCTTCTTCGTCTTCCACTTAAAAGAGTCATGGTCGGCGTATTCGTCACCTCTACCTCGTACCTGGAACCTGTTACATATACATTTTTGCCAAACACATTACTCACTAAATCAACTCTTAACAGACTATTACTCTTACTTTAATAACATAAGGAGTTACTCAACTGGAGTAATCCCTTTTCCTCTTTTTTTTTGTTTTTCTCCTTTTTTTTCCAAAACACGTTAACATATTTTTCCAAAACATTTTCAGTGCATCATTCTTAAAATAAAGACTCCCCCTCCCTTTAACGTTAGTACTCCCTTTTACGCATCACCGCTATGTCAGGAAAAACAAACTAAGCCATATAAAAAAAGTTTTCTTTCAACCTGGACGAACACTGTCCTCGTGGTCTGCACAATGGTGCAGCGAAATCCCGACAGTCCAAGCCATCTCCTGGTGGCCGGTAGCAAGGGGCCCCACAGCCGTGGAGCTCCCAGGATGCAGAGAGTGTCTTTAGGGGTCCTTTCTATGGGGCTCATGAGCTTTGGGTTCAGCGATTACGGCTACCGCGTAGTAGCCGTGGGGACAGTATTCCTTGTAGTATGACACCATGTCCCCCTCTCGCAATGCCCGGCCGTGACGAATGGAGGTCACATTGATGTATACCTTCTGGCCAGTTGCGAGGTCTCGGATGAACCCGTAACCTTTCTGCAAGTTAGTATACACGAGCTGTCCCATAGATCGTGCGGCCGCCATGCCAGCCTCCCCTCTCTCATGGAGCAGGATCCAGACCTCCTGCTCCCTGGCCTTTTTCTTCCAGATGACCTCCGCGACCCAAATGGAGGGTCCGGTGTAGGCCCCGGAGTCCGATGGGCGGGATACCGCCGGGGTTGAGAGCGGGGCAGAGGCGGCCATAGATGTCGGCGGCCCGGCAGCCGCTGGGGCCGGGCGGCGGGTAGGGGCAGCTATTGTTCCTGATTAGAGTTGAGCGACTTTGGTCGGATCGGGTTTCGTGAAACCCGAATGAAACAAAATAAGTTTCAGATGAAACTCGTCTGACTAGAGAAAAACAAAGTCAGAGTTTCGTCCGAAACCCGACCCCAATGCAAGTCAATGGGAAATAAAAGTCGGACGAAACTCCGATTTTGTTTTGCTCTAGTCGGACGAGTTTCATCTGAAACTTATTTTGTTTCATTCGGGTTTCACGAAACCCGATCCGACCAAAGTCGCTCAACTCTATTCCTGATGAATAAGCAGGTCACGGCAGACTCTGGTGATGACTCAGATGCGGCCGCGGTGAGGGTTGCAACTGGAGTTGCAGACGGGGCCGGAGTAGCGGCCGGCTTCAGGGACGGGGCTGCCGTAGTTCCTGATGAATAAGCAGGTCGCGCAGACTCTGGTGATGACTCAGATGCGGCCGCGGGGCGGGTTGCAACTGGAGTTGCAGACGGGGCCGGAGTAGCGGCCGGCGTCTGGGACGGGGCTGCCGCTGCCAGGTGGAACGAAGCAGCGTCGGCCGCGGGCTGGCTCCACACTGGAGACACCAGACATGGCACCACTGGGCGAGGCGGCTCTGGGATGGGAGCAAGAGCTTTGCTTGGCCCGGCGGAGGCCACAGAGCCCTCCGCCGCCAGGCTTCCAGGAGCACAGGAGGCCGCACTGCGGCCGAGTGGTGGGGGCCACTTGCGGAGCTGCCGGCAGAGCCGGGGGAACTCTCACCTTACCCGGTGCCGCAGCCTCCGACACTTCATCCCGTGGCTCCTCCCATAGCCTCCGTTCTTCACCCCACCGTCCAGCAGGGCTAGCCTCGAGGCTCGGAGATCCAGCGGGGAGGCTCCCCGGTGGTGTCTTCGGTGGCCGCTCCCGCGGGGCCCGCCATCGCTTCTCTTCTCTGCCCGAAGTCTGGAGGACTGTCCGTGACTCCAAGAAGCTAGTCTCCCAGCGAGACTCGATCTCCCGACGCCATCGCCAGTCCAGGCGTCTTAGGCCACGGCAACTGCAGCGTCGCATCCCATCCGGTGGGCAACAAGCAGCCACAGCCGGCCTTCTCTCCCTGGCCACTCCTGCTCCTGGGTGGGACGATGGCCGACTTCTCCACCCAGCTGCCCGGGTCCAGTATGAGGGGGCGGCGGTCTCCAGACACACACCGCTCCCCCCAGGAGTACGTTGAAGGGGGCCCCAGTCCATCTAGAACAATAGCAAATGCCCGAGCCTCTCCCCGGCGTTGGAGTACCACCGCCATCTTGGACGGAATCTGGCACTGCCCCGGATCCTCTGTTGGCAATGCAGTTCTGAAACAGCGCCCCCAAGTTGTAATCCACAGGTCAGCGATTTGTAATCCACAGGTGTTTGCAATCCACAGGCACTTGTAACGCACAGAGGAACAGTCCAAATCCTTCTAGGTTCTTCAAACGCAGGCCTGCCACGGAAAGTGTCGTGTTAGCGGCGGCGATCCTGCTGACTACGCCAAATGTGGTAGGGGGCTGGGATTGCGGGGTGGACCACTGCTTACCCTGTTCGGACCCCGCAGACACCAGGCGACTCAAAGGACGAGGCGGGGACAGATTTCACGTGTAACAGTTCCGGATTTATTCGTCGTCCTCCTGACAACCACCAAACATGCACCGCAGCTTCTTCACACTGTCTCCAGGCCTGGGTACCTGCGCCTTCGTTCCAGTCACAGTAATGCACCTCGCGGATCTTTCACTGGGGGCTGACCTAGACCAATCTACCCCCAGTGCTTCACTTGTCCGAGGTCGTCATCCAGTTGGTACCCCCCGGGGCCTCACTTGTCCTGCGGTACATCACCTCGCCTGTCCTGCGGTCCGTCAGGTCAGGGCCACCCCCTGACTGTCTCTTCTCTGTCCGTCCCCTGGCCGAGCTCTTCTCTCTTCCCTGTCTTCTTCTGAGCTCCTCCCGGGACTAAAACTCAACTCGAGCCCCGGCTACTTCTATTTATCCCCTCTCTCACAGGGGAATTCCCCTCCCGGGCTCCTATCTCCCTGCCCCCCATGACTAAGCATATCCTGAGCCATAAGCTGATTTATAGTCCTACACTACTCTCCCCTGCCATCTTGTGGTCACTTCTCAGTACTACACCCTCCTATCCTGCCTTTCCTAGCTGTCACCCTTCTATCCTGTCAATCTCCGTCTCTGGTATACAAATCGTCCCCTCCTACTGCCAGTCATGTCTGTCCGTCAAGTCACATTCCCCACATCACTAGGCAAAATTATATTACTGAATGTGAGTTTTTTAGTTTAACATTCTGATTAGACTGTATGAAGCCCACTGCCACGTCACAGTGATCCTCTCAGTGAGTCCTAACTTCTAGAGTTGAGCGAAACGGGTCGAACAAATTCAAAAGTTGCCGACTTTCGCCAAAGTCGGGTTTCATGAAACTAAACCCGACCTTAGCGTGAGGTCGGCCACGAGGTCGGCGACTTTAGCACCAAAGTCGCGTTTCAAAAGATGCTTTAGCGCCCTTTTGCAGCCAATCAGGATGCATGGACACTGTGGGCAATGTGATGACATAGGCAGCGGTCACCACCATCTTGGAGAAGGGCATGCAAGTGATTGGCTAGGGAGAGCTGCTGCTGCTGCTGATTCTGTAGGGAGAGCATTAGGGAGGCAAAAAGAAAAAAAAACTGCTTCTGTTGATAGCGCTTTTCACTGTAGTTACTGTGCAGTGAAAGGTGAAGATTTTTGCTTTTGTGCAGCAGCGCTGGTGGTGATTAGCCTGCCTTTTAAGGCTAGCTGCATTGCTGTGTGCACACTGGTGTTCAAACTGCTTTTTTAAAAGCAATCCAAATTGCATTGTTTTGTCCTGGTGAGGTAGTGAGCGTTCATTTTTTCACACACCGTACAGTGGTGTACACTCCTCTCACAGTACCGCGTAACGGCTGTTATCACGGCCAAATTGAAGCTATATATGTGTGTGACTCTGTAAGGAAAAGCCAAGGAGTTTGTCCGTTCTTACAGACCTACACCTTATAGTTTTGTCCGTTTTTCTAACAGTTTAGTATATTTGCTGTTTGATTACATTCAAAACTAGAGAGAGACAGCGTGCGTCAGTCCGTATACAAAAACACGGAGCTTGACACTTTTACATACACCGTACAGCGGTGTACGTGTATGCTCCTCTCTCAGTACCGTGTAATGGCTGTTATCACGGCCAAATTGAAGCTATAGACATGTGTGACTCTGTAAGGAAAAGTCGAGGAGTTGTCCATTCTTACAGACACTCTAGGGAGATTCCAATTCTGCCCAATTCTATATACACCTTGTAGTTTGTCATACACTAGGCAATTTCTGCCAGTCACACTGCGGTGTAATATACACAGGGCCTGACAGAATCCAACTGTGTCCTGAAGTCTAGAGAGATTCCAATTCTCACCAGTCCTCTTTACACCTTTCTTACACCATCCAGAATTTGACTTTCACATTGCGGTGTAATATAAACAGGGCCTGACAGTATCCAACTGTGTCCTGAAGGCTAGAGAGATTCCAATTCTCACCAGTCCTCTATACAACTTTCTAAGACCATCCAGAATCTGACTGTCACATTGCGGTGTAATATAAACAGGGCCTGACAGTATCCAACTGTGTCCTGAAGTCTAGAGAGATTCCATTTCTCACCTGTCCTCTATACACCTTTCTAAGACCATCCAGAATCTGACTGTCACATTGCGGAGTAATATAAACAGGGCCTGACAGTATCCAACTGTGTCCTGAAGTCTAGAGAGATTCCAATTCTCACCTGTCCTCTATACACCTTTCTAAGACCATCCAGAATCTGACTGTCACATTGCGGTGTAATATAAACAGGGCCTGACAGTATCCAACTGTGTCCTGAAGTCTACAGAAATTCCAATTCTCCCCGCTACTATATACACTTTGTACCTTGTTTTACTGGACCATAGAGTTGTTGGTTTTTGGGGACATTTTCCCCAAAAATGAGGAAGTGTGGTGGAAGAGTCCGTGGAAGTGGGCGGGGGTTGGCAGCTGATAATGATGGTGTTGGTGTTGGTGGTGGATCTGCTGGTAGTGACAAAAGCAAAATAGCATCTAATGCAGGAGGTGTTGAGCCTACGTCATCATCTGCCTCCACAAGGCCTCGAAGGCTCCCTTTTCTGGGAGTAGGTAAACCGCTTTTAAAGCCGGAGCTTCAAGAACAAGTTTTGCCTTACATTGCTGACTCAGCCTCCAGCTCTATCACCTCCTCTTCTGAAATTTTAAAATATAAAAACACTGTCATTGGGAGGGCATTTCAGAAGAAAGGTGAGCTGTCTAAGGTTGAAATAGCCTTCCCACAACAATCCATGGAGCTGGGCTGGAAGGATGCAGGCCTGATCCTATTCTAGCCAGCTGATCTAGCGGGTGAGAGGCAGAGAGCCTTCCCGCTACATCCTGTAGGTCTACTGGGTGAGAGGCAAGGAGCCTTCCCGCTACACCTTGGCAGGCTCTCTCTGACTTGCTAAGTGTGGCCTGTAAGACAGAAGTCCAGGCACACTGGGAGGGCATTTCAGAAGAAAAGTGAGCTGTCGGCAGAAAAAGGTTGAAGCCATGGCAACTTTTTCTGTGTACCGTCGGTGCCCCCAATGAGATCCAAGAGAGCTATGCAAATTGAAAAAGACAGAGAAGAAAGGAAGCAGTAATACAGGTTGGACCAATTTTTTTTAAAAAAAAGGCAAAAATACCACAGTGTGAATGTTTGGATGTACAAAAAGGCACAGACAAGGGAAGAAAATAGCAAGTGAATAAATGATGCTTGAGAATGAATGTGCAGCAGTGTGGAAGGTGTATTATGAATGTTTTGATTGACAAAAAGTAACCAGAGACTCAGACAAAACAGATGGACTTGTAAACACTGTGATCAGACTCAGACAAACCCAGACTGAATAGCTACTTGTGTGACCTGTGCTACTGACCTAAGCGAGTTGCGCTAAATCCTGTCCAGACAAGATCATATGTAGTGACATAAGAAGCTGACATAATAGAGTGGGTAGTGGGGACATTGACCTTTGAGGAGTAAGCTGACAGTAGACATCAGACGACCAACCCCATCAGTGCAACTAGAATAAGAAAGATGCAGGTGTATTATCCCTGGAGCCCCTCTGACCAGCTAGCTTTGTTGAAACAGTTGCCTGACCCTGAAGACCAACCATTCCCATTTTACAGACACATACAGGAAATACAGCAGACATATAAGTGTACCTGGGCAGACCTAGAGAGGTTGGTGAGTTTAAAGGCAGGTGACGCACTAGGACATATAATTAAGACACACACAGATGTGACAAAGAATCAGGCTTGGGGCATGGATGATAAATCTGCACTGTCTGGGGAGACATACTGTGAGTCACTAAGACAATGGGCTACAGTAGAACAATCAGAGCAGTCTGTACTCCTGATTAACGTGACGCAGCAAAGAGGAGAGAGTGTAGAGATGTACTTTGGACGGTTACAGCTGAAATGGGCAGACATGGGGTACATTTGCATAAACCCACTTGATGTTAGAATACTGGTGAATGCATTCATTGACGGTATGAACAAAGACTTGCGAGACGCAGTACAGACAGCCAGACCTGAATGGAGACATGTAGATCCGAAAGACCTCCTTAAGGTAGCTAAAGAAATTGAGCAAACAAGGACAATAAGACGACCTGTCATGTATGCTGGAGCACAAGGAAAACAGTGGAGACGTAGTAAGGTACCAAGGGACCTAGAAACAGTGAGGTGCTGGAATTGTGGTACTTACAAAACTTATTGTTAGTGACAATACCCCTATGAATTTACTGGGAGCAGATGTGCTGAGTGCGATCCAGGCCACCATACAGTACTCTCCTGAGGGTATTACAGTCACAAGTCCCCTCTCAGATAAACATTTGTGTAAGATTGCGGCAATGGTGTATATGACAAAAGCGGTGAAACTAACACCTGACACCAAAATGCCTGAGGATGAGGAAATGGGACAGGTGCCAGACACTGTTTGGGCAAGGGGAAAAACGGATGTGGGTCAGTTGTCCATTCCCCCTGTCATGATTAAAATGAAAGAAGGAACCACTCCCCCTTGTTTAAAGCAATACCCCTTGAGCCTAGCAATATCAATAGCCAAATCAATTGCCCCGAGCAGAGATATTAGAGAGTATGTTAAGGCAGGGGTTCTGGTGCAAAGAAACCCCCCCTTTGGACTGCAAAGATCTTCCCCCTGTGACACCACTTTGTATCCCATTAGGAAAAAAGAAAAAAAAAAAAAGGAACTCCAGGGTTTGCTGACACTTACAGAAAGGTTCATGACTTAAGGGCTATTAATGATGATACAGTGAGTGTGACCTCAATCGTCCCTAACACACACACACAATACTGTCACAGATCCCAGTAATGTCAAAATGTTTCACAGTCATTGATTTAGCAGGTGCATTTTTCTCTGTACCCCTGCACACAGACTGTCAGTATCTTTCTCCTTTACTCATAGAGGTGAACAATATTGTTGGACAGTCCACCCACAAAAGGGGGAAAGAAACCCCCTGCCATCTATTCAGCAGCGATGGCAGGGATCCTTGAGTAGTGGCCATCACCTCATCCGCTGATTGTACTATTACAGTACGTGGATGACCCTAAGGGTTGCAAGGTCTCACGTGATAAATTACAGTATTACAAACAAAAGGTGACATTTGTTGGGACATTATATTGCCGAAGGTACCAGACACCTGACAGGAAACAGGCAATTCAAGATCTCCCTCTACCCAGGTCACCTAAGCATCTATGCATCTTCCTAGGTTTAGTGACTCGGGACCTCACACAAAATTGATTGTGTCTGTGCGGTAGGAGCAGCCGCACTACTAGGAAAGGCATGTGAGATCACACTGACGTTTCTTTTGACAATCTATTCCCCACATGACATCCATGCCATACTCCTACAAGTTCAACCAAAACATCTGTCTATGGCCAGACAGCTCTGACTTGAGTGTGCTCTACTAATTCCTGAGTATGTCAACCCTCAAAAGATGTAACGTTCTGAATCCAGCCACCCTCCTGCCTGTGGATTCAGAAAAGGGGGAATTGGTGACCGTATTGGCAAGTGAGGAAGGATACTTTGACATGACGCATGAACATGTCTGCATAGAACTGATGAGTCAGGAGACAGTTGGGTTTGCACACATTCATGAAAAACCTGTTCCTAATGCAGACTTTGAGTTTCTTTTTTGTAGATGGCCCCAGATACCACCAGGATGGACGATTCTACACTGGATATGCAGTAGTATCCTCACATGAGGTAATCCGAGCGGAACCACTCTCTCCTCACATGTCGGCGCAGGAGGCAGAGTTGAAGGCACTCACTGAGGCGTGTAGAGCCGCTGCAGGTAAAGTCGCTAATATTTTCACAGATTCGAAGCCCATTAAAAATGCAGAGCTGGTGAAACAATTGATGGAGGCATTGATGTTACCAGTCCAGGTTGGCATTGTCAAGGTAAAAGCACACACAAAGGTGACTCCGTGGAGGTAGAGGGCAATAGAAGGGCGAACGAGGCTGCTAAAATAGCACAAGGCGGCCTAGAGAGAGCAGTGGACGGTGGCGGGGAGTCAGCGTATTCCAGCCACATTGGGTCTAGATGTCCTGAAATCCCTCCGGCAAAAGGCTGCCCAAACAGAGAAGGTACACCGGGGGAGACTGGGAGCTGAGCTGAACTCAAATGGAGTATGGGAGAATAAGGATAAATTGTGCCCACCAAAGTCCCTGTTCCCAATCATGGCGCAAGCAGCTCATGGCCCCACTCACATCTCAAAAAGTCACACACATGTGTGCCATGGTAGATGCCTTCTGGATCGCTCCTGGTTTCAGTTACGCAGCGAAACTTGTACAATCATGCCTCATCTGTGCACAGCACAACCAAGGTAGAACAGTAAAAGTCCCTAAGAAAGCGACACCTAGGCCTCTCTACCCGTTTCAGAGACGGCAGATTGACGACATACAGCTACCAAGGTAGGAGTGTATGCAAATATCCCAGTATGTGTAGATCTCTTCTCTGGTTGGCCGGAAGCCTATCCGGTAGAACGTGCAAATGCTAAAATGACTACAGACAAACTGATGAAAGAACTAATCTGCAGGTATGGTGTCCCAGAAACCAAGGAAACAGATAGGGGTGCACACTTCACGGGAGAAATAATGAGGGAAGTCATGCAGGCCCCGGGTGTACAGCAAGCATTTCATACACCATATAGGCCACAAGGTAGTGGGAAAGTGGAAAGACTAAATGGGACACAAACTGAAAATTCAAAAGGCCATGGCAGACACAGGAAAGAGCTGGGTGGAGTGCTTGCCTCTTGCACTCTTTTCAGTCAGACACACTCCAAATAGAAACACAGGCTTGTCTCCCTTTGAAGTCCTGTTTGGTAGTGCACCAAAGACTGGTCTGTACTTCCCACAGGTGCTACAAATGCAACACGGTGCTATGACAGCCTACGTCCAGGCCTTGCAGGAAAGACTTAATGTGGTGCATAAACATGTGTTCTCATACATTCCAGATCCTAATGCCAGTGCAGATGTGCATCAGCTGAATCCAGGTGATTGGGTGGTTATACGCAGACACGTGAGAAGGATCCGGGACCCACGATTTGACGGCCCCTTCCACGTCCAGCTGACCACATCCACTTCAGTAAAACTTGAGGGAAAGTCCACCTGGATCCACGCCTTTCACTGCAAGAAGGTCCTGTCAACAGCAGAATGACTGTTCTCCTCATCACCTTGCTGGCAGTGACAGGGTTACTGCACTCTACAGAGACACAGGACAAACTCTTAAATGCTGATTGGGACAACAAACTTGTTCGGCATCATGCTCTTCTTATAAAGGACATGGAAGGACAGAAACCGAAAGACTGTTGGATCTGTACACACAGCCCTGTATCCGTGAGGACTATGCCGTTCTTAGCCTTACCTCTGGAGACATGGGAGGTATTAACCCCACACTGCATACACAATGAGACTTGGACTCAACCTAGGTGTGCCCCGTGATATATCTGCCTCATTGGCTATAGTCGAATGGGCCGCTAATCCCTGGTTTCAGTTTAATATAACGCGGCCTAAAGGTACAAATGTGGTGGCGGGAATATGATTCAGATGTCGGAAATATGGTCGCCAGGAGGAGGACTGAGATCCCTCACTCAGACCCTATTCCCAATGATGGACGGTGGTTCAGTCTTCAACACACTGGAGCAGACACCTGTGGTGAGGACAATAATTACACTCATGATCAAACACAGGTTAATAAGACGATGTACCAGGATGGTATGGAAGGCTGTAGAGCATCTACGGGTAAAATAATAAGGAAAGAAAGGGGTAAATGTACATCTGGTATAAGGGGAAAACCAATGAATAATACTTGGTGTGCCCATAAGCCTGCAGTAGGTCAGGACTTTTGAGTTTATACCAATGTATACAGACCCCTGGTCACGTTTGTGTTCACCCTGAAGGAGTATTCTTGGTTTGCGGACATCGTGCCTACAGGTGGGTGAGCCCAGACATAAGAGGGGGTTGCACTCTTGCTAAACTGACACCAGCCACTTTCATAGTTCCTCATAGTAAAATAGACACAGCAGCAGTCCCAATTCACACTTTGTATAGAAGGGCTGCAGACAATAAGCCCCAGCCAAATGGTAGGCCGCATCTAGTAGAGATGGGGATAACAAAATATTCAGTAGTATGCTAATATACCCCTTCATAACACAACTGTGGGATAAATTAGTGGAAGGTACCGACTACCTGGACGATCAGATTTTCCAGATTCTTGAAGTTCTAAATGAGACTAATACAATACAGAGACAATTAATCGTAGTTACTAACCAACATACTATAGTACTAGATTACCTGACAGCAAAAGAAGGAGGAATGTGTCAAATAATTGGTCCCACCTGTTGTAATTATATCGACCCTGCTGGCAATCTCCAGATCAAGGCCAGTATGGACAACGTAGGTGAACTTAGAGACCAATGGTTAAAACAACACAGTGCAAACAGAGACTCCTGGTAAGGTAACACATTCTCTTTCCTAAATCCAGTAAATTGGTTTAATGGCTTAGTAGGATGGATTTTTGGCATTATATAGACTTGTATGCAAATTTTGTTGGATTGCTTATTGCTTTATGTAGCCGTAAAAGCGCTAATATATGTATTACTTAAGCTACTGAATAATGTATGCATAAAAAAAAAATCTAAGGCTGAACCTTCTGTAGTGTATCATAGACCCCAGGTAGCCATTGCTGATGGGGAAAGTGAGTGTCCACACTGAGGGTGGATGGGCGAAGCAGGTAGGAAGCCCCCTTATGGGTACTAGACCCATGAGACAGTAGCTCCTATGTGGACATCAGCTGACCCTGTGGCAAAGGTTATACCATTTACAAAAGGGGGAAATTGATATAGAAGAGTTAATGGTTTGCTTTTATATCCCTTTAAATGCCTTTAAGACTTCAATTGCCTTTTGCCTTATTATTGCTAGAATTATTCTTATGTAGACTAGTAGTCTCTGTCTTCAAGGAAACTATACTTGTTATCATATTTGTTCTCAACAACGTGTTCTGGGTATATTGTAAACAAGGTACGTACGACCCTGAGGTGATGGTGGGGGCCAAATGAGCTCCAGAGTCACATATTGTTGTAAATGGTATAAAAACATGTCTTATATTTCATTACGTCAGATAAAGTGATTTGACCACGACCCGTGTGTGTTGAGTGCTTTGTCTCCAAGCGCTTGTCATCAGAAGGGCGACAAAACCTCTCAATCTGGCCTCACTGGTGATCTGGAAAGATCTGACGCTTGGTCAGAACAAAAACAGCTACGACATTGGAGGCTCATGGTCATGAACCACAACTTTCCTTGTGTCCTTCACCCCTACCAAAATCGAAGGATGCGGCAGGCCACACTACAGATTACTCCATGGAGCTGTTTTCACATACTATGCCTGGGTTACCAAGTCAAATTGTGAATTACCCAGGCCAAGATGAATCTGACATGGAGTGCACTGATGCACAGCCACTGATGGATGATTCTGCTGGTACATTCACTCAGAGCACTACATTGTCCTCGCAGAATCTGACCCTGATGAAACTCAGGTGCCTCTTCCTGCATACTATACCACAGTACATGGTGACACAGAGGAAGGTGCACATGACATTGAAGAGGAGGTGATGGATGACCCAGTTGTTGACCTAGATTGGCATCCATTGGGGAAGAGGGTGCCGCTGCCAATAGCTCAGAAGAGGAGGAGGAGCATCCGCAGCGGGCATCGACATCGCAGCAGCTGTTATCTGGCAGGACCGAAGCAGTCCAAAAACAGGTTACAATAACCAAAAGAGTTGCAGGACAGCTTGACCAGAATAGCACAGCGTGCAAGGCCTCAAAATGTCTTCCCTAGTAGGAATAGTGCAGCGTGGCACTTTTTTGAACAAAATCCTAATGATCAGGCAAAGGTTATCTGTGAGAAGTGCGCAAAGACCTTTAGCCAAGGGAAAAATCTGAGAAATTTGAATAACAGTTGCATGCTAAGACATTTAACCACCATCCACTTGCAAGCGTGGACGGACTACCAAAACTCACGTACCACATGTGCAACTGCTCCCAAAGAAGGTAGTCAGCAACACTACAATTTTTCCCCCACTGTAAGCCCCCCTGTTAGCACACCCCAAGCAGCAAATGTTGAGGTGTCGTCGCAAGGGCAACTTATTGCAACGAAAGACTGAATCTAGGCCATCAGAAAGAACACCAACTCCATCACCATCATCATCCCTCTCTCAGTCTGCCATGCCCACCGCTAGTTCCACCATATGCATCTCTCAAGTCCAGCTCACCCTACCAGAGACTATGAGTAGGACAAGAAAGTGCTCATCCTCTCATCCGCGTACACTGGGTTTGAACGCCCACATTGCCAAACTAATCTCGTTAGAGATGATGCCCTATCGCTTGGTTGAAAGCGCAGCTTTCCGCGAACTCATGGCCTACGCAGTACCACGCTATGACCTACCCAGTCGCCACTTCTTTTCTCGCAAAGCCATCCCAGCCCTCCACCTTCATGTGAAAGACCGCATTGTCCATGCACTCAAGTAATCAGTGAGTGGAAAGGTGCACCTCACAACTGATGCATGGTCCAGTAGGCATGGCCAGGGTCGTTACGTGTCCATCACTGTGCCCTGGGTTAATGTTGTGGATGCAGGGTCCACAGGGGACAGCGGTGGTGGGACAGTGCTGCCTAGCCCACGGTATAGGAAACAGTTGGCTGTAGGCGTTCGACCCTCCTCCTCCTCCTCCAGAAGCGAAAGCTCGTCCACAGAGCACAGTTGCACGAGCACTCCATCCGCAGCTGCCAGTGTTGCACATGAGGTGTCCCCCTATCGATCAGCTAGTGGAAAGCATCAGCAGGCTGTGTTGAAGATGATGAGTTTGGGTGACAGACACACCGTGGAGGTACTGGCTGACTACTTTCAGCGACAAACTGAGTCATGGCTGGGCAGTCTACATTTTGAGGCAGGCAAGGTAGTTAGTGATAACGGACGGAATTTTGTGGCAGCCATAGCCCTTTCAAAACTCAGAAACATACCTTGCTTGGCTCACACCTTGAACCTTGTGGTGCAGTGCTTCCTCAATAATTATCCGAAGTTAACAGGCCTGCTCCATAAGTTTTGAAGACTGTGCTCGCACATCCGCCAGTCGCCCGTACACTCCAATCGTATGCAGAATCTGCAGCGATTGCTCCACCTTCCCAAGCACCACCTAATTATCGACGTTGCAACAATGTGGAACTCCACCCTGCACATGGTGGAGCGGCTGTGCGAACAGAGGCAGGCTGTTATGCATTTGTGGGAGGATACATGGGCAGGCACTTTGAGGGCAGACATGTAGTTGTCAGGTGTGCAGTGGTCGAAGCTGAAAGACCTCTGTAAAGTCCTTCAGTGTTTTGAGGAATGCACACTGCTGGTAAGCGCGGCGTCATAAGCATGAGCATCCCACTTATCCGTCTGCTCATGCAAATCTTGATGCACATTAAGGAGCAGGCATCTGCAGCCGAGGAGGATGAGGAAGAGGAGGAGGGAAGCCTTGATGACAGTCAGCCATTGTCTGCTCAGTGACCTCTCCTGGACGAGGTGGAGGAAGAAGAGGAAGAGGAGGAGGAGGATGGTGATGGGGATGATTATTTAGGGGAGGAGGATGCTTCTCGTGGGGCAAGAGAAAACGTTGGCGTGGCAATGTCTGGTACAGGCTTTGTGCGTGACTGGAGGGATGTGGATTTGCCAGAAAGTGCTCCTCCACCCAGCACTCGCAGTGCATCATTGACACCGGGAACATTGGCCCACATGTAAGATTATGCCTTGCAGATCCTAAAACGGGACCCCCGCATTGCCAAAATGATGAACGATGACGACTACTGGTTGGCCAGCATCCTGGATCCACGCTATATAGGCAAATTCCAAAGCATCATGCCACAGGAGAACCTTGACCTAATATTGGCTAACAAACAAGCAACTCTAGTAAACCGGTTGGTTGAGGCATTCCCAGCACACAGCAGCAGTGATGGTTCTCACACGAGCTGTAGGGGCCGGGGGCAACTTGGAAGAGGTGTTGGTGGTGCACACATCAGAAGCTGCGTTGGAGACGGATTTCATGACCATGTTGTGGACTGATTTTTCAAGTCCAGCTCACACGACTGGTAATACTGCATCGATTGAAAGTGACATGGGACAGCACTTGTCAACTATGGTTATTATTATTATTATTATTATTATTATTATTATTTATTGTTATAGCGCCATTTATTCCATGGCGCTTTACATGTAAGGAGGGGTATACATAATAAAAACAAGTACAATAATGGTTGCATACTACTTCTCATCCCATATCGATGTTCTCCCTCACAGGTCATTCCCATTTGACTATTGGGCCAATAAACTGCACGCCTGGCCTGAATTGGCCCAATATGCCTTACAGGAGCTCGCTTGCCCAGCTTCAAGTGTGCTATCGGAAAGAGTCTTCAGTGCTGCTGGATCAATCCTCACAGAAAAAAGGACCCGTCTCTCGACCCAAAATGTGGATGATCTAACCTTCATTAAAATGAACCATGCATGGGTTTCCAAGGATTTTGTCACACCTTACCCTGATGACACATAGGTTGCCAGAAAAATGGCTTTCTTTGGTACTCCTCTTCCTGGGACTTGACCAATTTTGACTTTAGCAGCAGGTGAATGTCCCACATCAACATATGCCATTTTGCAAACCTCCCTAACTGGGCTGACTCCTCCCCCCATGGCCGGTGTCACCACCTAGTGCATGCAACCATGTGAGTGCCGTTGCCCTGGACAGGTGGGTGGGCCGACTCTTGGGCGCGGGCACTGGCACAGGGTCCCTCATAGTGCAATCAAGTGTCTCTGATGGTGGGGGTGCACACCTGCCGTCAGACACACCGCCATACTATGAGGGGCCCAGTGCCAGTACCAACGCCCACGAGTGTGCCCCCCTTGCTTGGGCAGGGCCCCAGCATTTGCAATGTTTACCTCTCCCTGCTCCTCCGCTGTGTAGTCTTGGCTGTCAAATCCTTCACTGGGAGTGCCACTACAAATTTGGTGAACTGATAGAAGATGATGGTTAATACGTAGCTATGCCCTGTCCCGCTGGCCGGGATCTAGCTTCAGATGATCAACGGCCTCCATTTCTTATGGACGTCGACTCGCAATGAGATGCAGTGGTGGTTTGTCATCAGCTTTCACAGTTTTCCTACCCACAGACGTGTGACATTCCAGCGCACATTTTTAAATGTGCCCTCTCATGCCAATCCAATTGAATCGCCTACGGCCTGTGGCTTCTGTGTTTTGCACTCCAAAGTTACGTGACAGATCATGATAGGCAGTGAGCACCATGTTTACATCTCTCCCTGTGATCAAAATTGGATGGATATGAGTAACGGCAATGGGATCAACGGTACTGCGATACAGCAAGACTTTCTTCACAAACAAAGGTTTTTGCTGTCTCCACACACTAATTAATTGAGAGTCAGCATCGCCTCTGAGAATTGTGATGGAAGTTTTTCCCGTGAATTGTAATTCCTAGATTTCTGCAATCACTAGACTTTATGTCAGTAATTGTATGCATCTCATTTCCTATTGCGGAGAGTCTGGATTGTCTTACTGAGACAGAAATATAAATGAAGATTAAAAAATACCACCAAAAGTGTATACTGGTCTACGCTTCAAATACATTTCCTTTTTTCGACTTTTTAGATTGTTGTCTAATCCATACAGAGAACACGGAGATTTTAAATGTTTAAACTATGCTATATATACCTGCTATCCAGTGATAATGTACCCTTTATCACCTTTGTCCAATCACGTCAAATCCATATTGGGCCTGAGAACGTCTGAGCCTGCCTCCTGATCTATACACATAGGATTTTAATGTGTAAACAATGCTACATATATACGTTTTATCTGGTGAATCTGTACCCTTTATCAACTTTCTAGAATCTTGTCGAATCCATACTGGGCCTGAGAACAGCTGCCGAGCTGTTAAGCAAGCTACAGCACCTTTGTTTTGGACACGGAATTTTTTCATTTTGTCAGGAATGCCGGTTAGGCCTAATTCCGTATTTGCGGTTGACCTGCACTTACTGGGAAATCATCGTTCGCAGGGAATAATTGGAATCACAGATCCCCATCACTAACGGTGTTCAGCGTGTTATCAGCACCTGTAAGCGACAAAAGCTGGTCCTTTCAGTGTAGCGTGCATGCAGCCCCGGACATGTAAGGGCATGATAGACCTGATATTGCTCGATCTCGCGTGCCAGAGCCTCGCGTATCCCTCTAGTAAGCTTGATGCGTACCGTGGGGGCATGCCGGAGTCTCGTTCGCTAACGGAATAAAGCTGACAAATCGCTAGCACAACTACAAACGGACATACCACACTACACACAGAATCGACAGAGCTTTCAATGTGTGCATCTTTTCTTGAGGTGGCACGGTTGTGGTTTCCCAGGTGGAGTCCAATGAAGCCGCAGGCTCCACTCCTTGTGGTGCCCTTTTGGACATTCCTTTAAGGTTCAGCTTTGCAATCATACTGCCCCCAGAAAGCAAAAACTTTGCTTTCATGGACGCTGTTTGGATGATCGTGGGAATAATTCCGCCCGATCACCAGTTGGCATAATTTATTGGTGGGAAGTCCGACGGTATATGATCGTGTTCGATTTCATATTTTTTTTTTTTCGTTTGTTTTTTACATTTTTAGTCCAGCCTTTCTTGACTTCATAAGGGCATGACAAGCCTTTATCTGTGTCTCCTCCACCTCCTCCTTTTACTCCTCCACCTATTTTCTAAATGTAGTTGCCCTTTTCCATATGTTATTTTTGTCTTCTGAGCATTTTGTCGGCTTTGGGACACCATTTAAGGTGTTTTGTTATTGTTTTCTATGTGTTTGTATGTGTTTGTGTTTGCCTGCCATTGTTTTCAATGTGGTTCGACGAACATTCGACGAACTTGCCTCCTGTGCGACAAACCAAAACACTAGCAGGGTGGCTCAACACTACTCCTGATATATAGATGTACATTGTTAATGTTTAAACTATGCTATATATACCTGCTATCTGATGATACTGTACACTTTGTCTACTTTTTATATTCTTGTCTAATCTATTCTGAGCCTGTGAGCACTCTGTGTGACTGATGGAATATATATGGAGATTGACAATTATCCTTTGACTGAATAGAGCTGTACGCTTCTGATACAGTGCCATTGCCATATATCTGATGTTATTTTGTGTCTATTTTGTGCTAAATTTGGAAGTTTCGTGGAAGAGGCCGCGGACGTGGGTGTGGGGGGGCCAGCTGGTGCTGATGGTGGTGGTGCATCTGCTGGTAGTGGCAAAAGCACAATAGCAGCTAAGGTAGGAGGTGTTGAGCCTGCGTCATGGTCTGGCTCCGGAACGCCTGGAAGGCTACCTTTTCTGGGAGTAGGTTAACTGCTTTTAAAGCCGGAGCATGAGGAACTGGTTTGGGCTTACATTGCCGAAACAGACTCCAACAAATATGCCCTCCTCTTCTGAAGTTTCAAAAAATACAAGCACTGAGTCATCAAGTGCTGGCTCCTGGTTAGGAAGAACCCATTTCCTTGTGTCCTGCACCCCCACCCAAAGTGAATGATGCAGCAGGCCACACTTCACATTAGTCCATGTAGCTCTTTCTATCATACCATGCCTGGGTTATCAAGTCAAATCGTGAATTCCCCAGTCCAAGATGAATCTGACATGGAGTGTGGATGGCCAGCCAGGGCAGTGGGGTTAATCGGTACCGGGCCGATGTCTCACAGGGATGTGTCACGGTGGTGATGACCCATTCCGTGGCCCTGGGCATCCATGCAAAGGGGTGAATTACGTTTATAGGTGAATGATATGTGACGCCACCTGTGGTTTCTGATTAGATTGACCAGCGCTGCAGTGTCGCTTCTCTGGGACAGATGTTGTGGTGCAGGTAAGATGTAGAAGCCCTGCACAGGTAGGGCCGTTGTCGCAGGGCAGATGAAAGAGTTGGTAGATGGTGTGCAGTGCAGGATGCAGCAGAGCCGTGCGCCAGGCGCAAGAGAAAGAGGACAGACACAGTCGTGCAGTTCCTTTCCTTTACCTGGACTAGGTAAATGCCGTCCAGGACCCTGAGTACAGATGGAGAAGGAGTTGGTCAGCCTGGAAGCCAATTTGGAATTCTCTCTCTGCAGATAGGTAGTGTGGCCTCCGTTGTAGCGCTTATCTGAGGTACTCGCAGTGCTGAGTTCAATGAAGTTCCCCCTGTTGACTCTCTCTTGGAACTTTCTCATATGGCAGGCAGCCGTAGCCTTTTCCTTCTGGCTCCCACACGTCACTGCTGGAGCCTCCGAGCCTTAGTTGGGTACAGAGCATTTACAGCTGCTACTTCCTCCGGTTTCTACTGCTGGAACGTCAGTGTCCCTACAAACTCGGAGACCGGAATCTGGACCATGCGCTCCAGCTAGGAGTGAGCCTTAACTCTGCTCATCCTCCAGCTCCCCTTCTCACGTCCACACACTTCCCCTTCCCTTCACAGACTGCCCTAACTTACCTCCTTCCAAACCACAGAGAGCAGCTCCTCAGCAGTCAGGTTCAGAGGTCTCCCTGCTGGCCTGGAGTGGGAAATGTGTTGTGTGTTGGTTTAACTGCTAGAGAGATCCTTCGTTGCTCCCAAACATGACATCACTCTCCCTAGGAGGAAGGTTATGCCACTGTGGCGACCGTACTCCTGGGGGCGCCACAAGTGCACTGATGCCCAGCCACTGCTAGATGATTCTGCTGCTAAATTGACCCAGACCACTACATTCCCTTCGCACTCTACACAGCCAGAATCTGACCCTGATGAAACTCAAGTTACCCTTCCGATATACTGTACCACCTTACACGGTGACAAAGAGAAAGGTGCAGATGAAAGTGCAGGTTCGGCCCACCCGCCGTCAGACACACCGCCATACTATGAGAGGCCCTGTGCCAGTGCTGTCGCCAACGAGTGGGCCCCCCCTGCTTGCTCAGGATCACAGCACTTGCAAAGTTGAAATACTTAACTCTCCCTGCTCCACCGCCATGGCGTCTTCCGCATTTCCTGACAGTGATATTCTGATCAGAGAGCGCAATGACATCACATCTGTACACCCAGACTAGTACAGGGATTCCCTAGCAAGGAGACTTATTTGAGGAGACTTATTTAATTGTTTTCAATGTTGGGACAGCAATTTTTGGGGAGCACTATACTCTGGAGAATGATATATGGGGCCCACCATACACTGGAGCATTCCAAAGGTGGACATCAGACACTGGAGCAGCATTTACAGGGCCTATTATACACTAGAGCATTAGAAATGGGGCCCATTAGATATAGAGCATTATTTGGGCCCATAAGACAGTGTAGCTTCATCCATGGGGACCAACATATACTGTAGCATTATGTGGAGCTCATCATATACTATTTCAAACATTATATGGGACCAATGATTCTATATGGATAACTATATGGGCCTCATTACTCTGTATAGTGCACTATGCGGTGGCCTTAATACTGTATGGAGTAATATACTGTCCGTTTTTGGAGCTATTGGAGAATTTAAAATGGATATCAGTCATGAGATGTAAAAAGTGAAGTATTTTTCATTGCACTATACCGCTATTTCTCTGCTGTATAGGAGCATCATGAGTTGTGCTATGTGTTAAAGGGGCGCTCTTTGGCCCAGGGCACATGAAATCCTGGAGCCAGCCCTACCCCCCCCACAAATTTAGCCAAATAACCCCTATTTTTCAGTGCATAACTAGTATTATGAAGTAAATTAAGGTTGAAATGCTTCAGTAATAAGAATTGATGTTTTTGGCTTTCTAAAGAGCACTGTAGGTGTGTTTCCTGTCCTCCACTCCCTGATGACTTTGCTTCCCCATTGACTTGCATTGGGTTTCGTGCTTCAGTCGGCCATCGACTTTTCACAATAATCGGCCGATTTCGTTCGACCCGACTTTTGCGAAAGTCGGGATTCATGAAACCCGACTCGACCCGAAAAAAGGCAAAGTCGCTCATCTCTACTAACTTCTATCACTAAAAAGTTATGCATGGTTAAAGACCTTCCAAAAATTACCAGAAGGGTCATATATACACCCTTGAAGGAAACAACTGGACAACCTCATTAAAATATTAAGAAAGTGTACAGCTGTAGCAGGCCAATTTTGGTTTTTATTTCAAACCCCCCAAAAAAATCATAAAAAGCAGGTTCTACAGTACACATGACAATAGTAATTTTTTTTAACAAAAATATTTTGTAAACTAACAGCCCAAGCTGATTTAAAAATGTTAACCCACCGTAGTTTTACATGAAGCATGTTAAATTGTACGCATGAATCATTGCATCTATATAAATTTTTAGAAGCTTTTATTTAAGTTTAATTTACCAACGAAATGTAAGAAAAACTGGGCTACAGTGCATGGATGAATCACTGAATCCCTAAAAAGTTTTAGAAGGTTTTTTTTTAGTTTAATATTAGTGATGAGCAAGCACTAATATGCACAAGTACTCGTAATGTAAGTAATAGCAATGCTTGAGTGCTCGACCCAAGTAATGAGTGTAATGTAAGTCAATGGCAAGCTTGATCATTTTTCCGACAACCCCTCTTACACGAGATCTGGAGGAGGACTAAAAAATGCTGAAACTGATGGAAACAATGCTCAAATGACATGAGAAAAGCATGTGGAAGACCCCTGAAAGCCTCTCTGAATCCCAGGTCGGTGATTAGAACAATGTTGTCACAGTATTACGCCACTTTTACAGACTGATATTAAAACATACAAAACCGAAGATAAAAGGGATTTTATTGCAAAAAAATGTTAAGAAACATTATTTCCAGGATAACGACTTGTATAGGAGGCAAAATAAATAAGAGGAAATAACTCCACACCTTGTTCTATGCTCACATGCAGTGTTGTTGCTGCTTTTTTGCACATTTTATTGGTGAAAAAAACATTCAACAGGAAATGTAATTTTATCATTTTAATACCTCATCTGGCTATGTGGTGTGTGAGACATAATCAGACACATCCTGTTTAATTTATGAAAAAGGGACTGTGACAGTCACAAATTTTTATTTTTTTCAGGGTCATCAGACGGCCATCACTATTTGTAGAGGGCCATCCGGCTAGAGTGCCAGCAGTAGGCCCTCACTATTGTCAGAGGGCCATAAAGTGGCCCTCACTCTAATTTTAGAGGGCCAGCAGCCAGCCCTCACTAACCATTATTGGAGGGTCAGCAGATGGCTATGCAAGGCTACCGCAATATAATTTATCCATCTGGAATGGGCAAATTTTCTTTTTCGTATTAATACAATAAGGTTTAAAACTTGGAGGGCCAGCAGGCAGCCCTCACAATTTATAGAGGTCCAGCAGGTGGCCCTCACTATTTTTTTGAGCAAGCAGACGTCTAGTGGACAGATGAGACCAAGATACAGTTTTTTTGGCAAACCACATTGTTCAACTGTTTACTCTAAATGGAAGAGGTCAACAAATGAAAGAACACAGAGAAATATGGATGAGGATCAAAGAAGTTTTGGGGATGTTTTGCTACCTCTGGCCCTTTGTGCCTTGACTGTGTGCAAGGCATCATGAAATGTGATGATTCCCAAAGGATTTAGGGTTGCAATTTAGTGTCCAGTGTCAGAAAACAGGGTTTGCATTCTAGGTCATGGGTCTACCAGCAGGACAATGACCCCGAACTTACTTACTGATTTCCCAGGAAATGAATGAAAGAAAAAGCACTGGAGAGTTCAGAAGTGGTAATTCCAGATCCATTAGTGTAAAGTCTCCCATCACTATCTTTTACATACAGCTGCTACAGGGAAACTGCCAATGGACACATGAAATCAGCTAATCTTGCTTCTTTTGATGAATTTCAGATTACAAATCGCTGTAAAAAACATGAATCTGTCAATGAGTGTACGGAAAAACGAAGCAAGTATTATAATTTATAAGGCAAAAATCCTTTACTAGATAAATACCTGTCATACGCTAATTTCACCACAGTATAGATAGTATAATAGGGACCGACAGGTCTTCACATTTAAACAAATGAGGGCCTTACGCCACAGAAATGCCTTAAATTTCACCAGAGTAGAATTACTATAATAAGGACCAACAGGTTTTCCACTACGCTCAACCCAGCAGATGGACAGTCAAACAGGAGTGTTGACATTTCAAAAATTTTTTGCCAGACACCACCAAATGGTCATCAATTTAACCACAGTAGAAATAGTATAATATGGACCAACAGGTCTTCCACTTCGCCCAATCCAGCAGATGGACACGCAATCATTAGTTTTCACATTTAAAAAAATGAGGGTCTGACACCACCGAAGTGGCATAAATTTCACGAGAGTAGAAACAGTATATTTGGGACTGACACGTCTTCGACTACAGCCAACCCAGCAGACATAGACCAACCATGACTGTTCAAATTTCCATAAATTTGTGTCAACATCTGCAGCACCAGAAACAGCAGGCACAGAATCCACACTAAAGATATCACAAGAGTGCATTTACGCAACATTAATGCAGCATACTGAAAGATGCAATTGTAAGGAGTAGCAAGAGTGGACCCTCTGGGTCGTGGTACCGGGATCCCTGGGGCGAGCTGGCCAGGCGGTTCTGACCCCTATACAGGGACCGTTAGGAGCAGGCCCGAAGGAGTCGAATACCGCGACAGCTGATACCAAGGGGGCGGCACAGGTGCGGGTGAGGCAACAAGGCAGAGGGTCAGGAGCGACCAGAGTCAGGAGTGACCAGAGTCAGGAGCGACCAGAGTCAGGTGCGACCAGAGTCAGGAGCGACCAGAGTCAGGAGCGACCGGAGTCAGGAGCGTCCAGAGTCAGGAGCGACTGGAGTCAGGTGCAATTAGACAGGGCCAGACTACCATGCAGGAAGGCACAAGATAATCAGGCACCTCCATGAGGGAGGAGCCACCTGATATACCCTGTTCTGGAGCTTGATTGATGATAGCTCCACAGGAGGGGTGCAGAAGGGGTTAAGTGAAGAGAGGGGCGCGCCCACGGCCTAAGGCTAGTTTCACACTTGCTTTTTTTTGCAGCGCGTTTTTCCCGCAAAAAAACGCATTAAAAAAACGCATACAAATGCATACAAACGCTGCGTTTTTTTCAAGCATTTTTGTGCGCATGCAGGAAAAAAACGCAGCGTTTTTGCGCGTTTGTATGCGTTTTTTGTGCGTTTGCCTTTTTTTACAGATTTTGGAAAAACCCCACAAAAATGAAAAAACAACCATTCAACAACACACAAGACCAATGGGACTTCATTGTGGGTGTGGTATGTTAATATATAGACCCTGTCTACAGTATTCTTCACATTTGCTTGATTCTTCTCGTGACCATGGATCTGCGCTGGAAGAGTTTTCACTTCAACTTGGATTTGGACATCGCGATGGCTCAGGCGTATGCAGTTGCTTGCCATGAACAAAGGAAGAGAGAGAGGCAGCGAAGACGGCGGCGTATGTGGATACATCCGATTGTTGAACTCCGGGAGAGCCGTGGGGCATACCACACCCTCTACAGCGAGCTACAGGCAAACCCGGAGAAATTTACAGATTATATCAGGATGTCCCACGAAAGTTTCATGGATTTGCTTGCTCGTGTCCAACAATCCATCCGGAGACAGGACACACAGCTCCGTCGTGCGATTCCTCCTGAGGAACGGCTACTGGTGACATTACGGTATGTTTTAAAAACCAAGGGGTGCGGTCTGATGTTTTTTTTTTAAATTTAGTATTCAAAACCGTGGGTAATTAGTTTTCGTGAATGTACTAATATTTTATTTTATAGTTTTTTAAAATAATATACATAAATATTAATTTTACTTCTTTGTCTGTTCACAGATTCCTAGCGACTGGAGAAACCCTATCTTCACTACACTTCCAGTACCGTATTGGAATCTCTACCTTGTCTGGAATTGTTGCTGACACCTGCCGGGCTCTCTGGAATGTTCTTTGCCCAGAATTTATGCCCCTGCCCACCGCTGAAAAGTGGATGGAAATTGCTGACAAATTCTGGACAGTATGCAATTTTCCCAACTGTTTGGGAGCTGTTGATGGTAAACACATACGGATCATCAAACCCCAAAGAACGGGATCTGAGTACTATAATTACAAAAAGTACTTTTCAATAGTACTCATTGCGATTGCGGATGCCGGATGTATGTTTGTAGCAGTGGACATTGGAGCATTTGGCCGTGGTAATGACTCACAGGCTTTTAAAAACTCAGACATGGGCCGGAGGTTGTATGGCAACCAATTTAATTTCCCTATGCCACGGCCTCTTCCTCACACCGAAGCTCCGCCACTGCCCTTTGTAATGGTTGGCGATGAGGCTTTTCAAATGTGCGGAAACTTACTGAAACCCTACTCCAGCCGGGACTTGGACCACACCAAAAAAATATTTAATTACAGGCTGACCAGGGCCAGAAGAACTGTCGAGTGTGCTTTTGGGATTCTTGTTTCCAGATGGCGAATTCTGGGCACGGCCATTAATCTTAAACTTGAAACAGTCGATGAGGTGGTGAAGGCCTGTGTGGTTCTACATAACTTTGTGATGGCTAAAGAGCACCCGACCTTTGAACTGGACGATGATGCTCCAAACCCATTGCCTGAATTCACTCAGCACACTCTCAGGTCATCCGTTGAAGTTGGCCAAATGAGGGACCAATTTGCGGCCTACTTTATTTCTGATGTAGGACGGGTGCACTGGCAAGATGAAATGGTGTAATGTTTTTGTTTGTTTACGGTAATAAAAAACCTTATTTGATACCATTACTGAGTGCACTATATTTTTGAAACTCCAATTTAATAAAAAACTTCCCATGTATAACTGAATTTTTGGATGTTCACACACCTGGGCAGGTAAATACACATATGAGTTAAAATGCAGCATTGCTAGTCTGCGTGAAATATATTGGAACAAGCAAAGCTGCAGGCCATGAATCAGGAAACCATTTTTTTTCAAGAGAAAATTGTGCAACTAGTTGAAAACAAAGTATGTGATTTTCTCAAAACACAACCCTCAAAACCCAACCCCAATGAAAGTCCATGGGGAATACAAGTCAGCATTGAGTGGATGAATGTAATCTGCTCCATTCCAACTTACAAGTTATTACACTAGGCCTTTGAATGACTATACTAGGCCGTGGTATT
Organism: Dendrobates tinctorius; assembly: GCF_039654945.1. NCBI lineage: Eukaryota > Metazoa > Chordata > Amphibia > Anura > Dendrobatidae > Dendrobates > Dendrobates tinctorius. The sequence goes on along the minus strand of NW_027361732.1, from coordinate 64,736,854 downwards.
TCAAATATGAGTATAGTAGGCCTTGGGCCTACTAGTATAGTCATATGTGAAATACCACGGCCTAGTATAGTCATACCAAGGCCTACTGTAATAACTCGATTTTTAACAACTAGCATCTTGTTTCACAAAAAACAAACTGGTGAAACTAGAAAGAAACTTATAAGTTTCAACAGTTTGTTTTTCATGAAACCAGATTCTAGTTGGTAAAACTCGAGTTATTACACTAGGCCTTGGAATGACTATACTAGGCCGTGGTATTTCAAATATGAGTATAGTAGGCCTTGGGCCTACTAGTATAGTCATATGTGAAATACCACGGCCTAGTATAGTCATACCAAGGCCTACTGTAATAACTCGATTTTTAACAACTAGCATCTTTTTTCACAAAAAACAAACTGGTGAAACTAGAAAGAAACTTATAAGTTTCAACAGTTTGTTTTTCATGAAACCAGATTCTAGTTGGTAAAACTAGAGTTATTACACTAGGCCTTGGAATGACTATACTAGGCCGTGGTATTTCAAATATGAGTATAGTAGGCCTTTGGCCTACTAGTATAGTCATATGTGAAATACCACGGCCTAGTATAGTCATACCAAGGCCTACTGTAATAACTCGATTTTTAACAACTAGCATCTTGTTTCACAAAAAACAAACTGGTGAAACTAGAAAGAAACTTATTTTTAAGACAAGTTTCAACAGTTTGTTTTTCATGAAACCAGATCCAAGTTGGTAAAACTCGAGTTATTACACTAGGCCTTGGTATGACTATACTAGTCCGTGTTATTTCACATATGACTATACTAGGCCTTGGGTTGGTTTTTAACATGTATTTACCCATCAGTGTGTGTGAGCGGCGCAAACAACATTAATGAAACTTAGTAATGGTGAACCACAAATGTAAATTTATTTTTTATCACAAAAATAAACCAAAAAATTATTTTTTCCGGCGTTTGGGGGCAGATGGTTTCAATTTGGGGGTGTGCAGGGAATATGCAACACTTACTGTTGAAGACGGTGTTTGAGGGGAAGGGGCAACAAAACTTGTGGGGGAAGGTAGTCCAGTTAAGGGAATCAAACTAGGAACACTTGGAGGAGAGGAAATCTGTTCAGGTACATTAGTTGTAATGGCATGTCGCCGTAGGCTTGTGTGCCTGGACCGACTTTGGCCCAATGCCCGCCTTGATGGATTTCGCCTTGAAGTAGGGGCAAATATTGAGTGTAGGTCCCCCGTCTGCAGGTGTGGCTGCTGCTGCTGCTGAGGTGGTGGCTGCTGCTGCTGAGGTGGCGGCTGCTGCTGAGGTGGCGGCTGCTGCTGAGGTGGCTGCTGCTGCTGAGGTGGTTGCAGCTGCTGCTGAGGTGGTTGCAGCTGCTGCTGAGGTGGCTGCTGCTGCTGAGGTGGCTGCTGCTGCTGAGGTGGCTGCTGATGAGGTGGCTGGAGCTGCTGCTGAGGTGGCTGCTGCTGCTGCTCTTCGTTGTCAGTGCTCGTCCTTGCAGGAGGACTGGTGGCGGCAGTGATGGTCCAGGTTTACAGAGTGGTGGTGGCAGGGCTACTACACGTTGTTGTAGCGGCAGGGCTGTTCCATGTTTGCCTAGTGGTGGCTGAGCTCCACGCATGCATGGGAGTGGCGGTGGTGCTCCAGACAGGAGCAGCGCTTGCCATGGTGGTGTCGGTGAAGTGACCAGCTGCACTCAGACTTGTGGTGGTGTAACGGTGGGTGTCCTGGCTTTGAATGGAGGTGTCCGTGCAGTGGTATGCAGCACAAGTCGGTAGTGAGGTGAAGCGAGTCAATGGTGGCACAGGTGGAAAGGACACCACTGACTGCTGACCGTACCGATTATGCTGCATAGCCTGCAAGAAAGCATTGTTGCAGGCCTGCAGCACATTCAGCTGTTGATCAGGACTAAGGTGTTCCGCCATGCCCTTTTCAATCTTACTAAAAAAATGGTGTGCTGGTCTGTTGAGGTCGGCCTCCAGACGGTCAAGGCGCTGTTCTACAGAATTGAAGCGGTGTTCAAAGTGGTTAAAACCACGTTCCATGAGTGCAAAACCGCTTTCAACTTTGTCGGACAGTGACTTGAGGCTGGAATTAAATGTCTCGCTCAAATGCATAAACTCGGGCAAGACATTCCTGTCCAAGGCTCTCTGCCGCTGGCGGGTAGTGCACGCATAACCAGTGGCAGAGACCTGGGACAGGGGAACACCTGATGGCCCAGCTTCCTGGTCACCAGCTGTGTGTGTGGTTGACCTGCAAGGTGCTTCCTGGCTGTCGGATGGCAGGGACGGGTCAGAGGACGTCCGAGGAAGGACCGCTCCAGGGCCAGGTTGCAGGGTGCTGCTCCAGGTGCTGTTGAAGAAAGGAAAATCATTACTACCATGCCTTTACAAGAAGCATCAGCTGTGGATTAGAAAAACACAGATTAATAAAAATAAAAACCCAAAATTTATAATACTTACGATCTCGTGGCAAGGACCGGTCTTAGGAACTGCAACGCGTTATAGTGACGGTATCTAGTTCTGGTCCTTGACGCAGATCCACTGCGAACCTGGCCCTCAGCACGAACATCACTGTTGAAGCGGTCCTTGATCGAACGCCAACGTGTTCGGACTTTGTCCACTGTTGATAAAAAAAAAACAGTGCCGTCAAGGACAACAGTCACTGCGGCACAATGTAGCAATACAATACTCAAAGCAGTCACTGTAGACCCCGATGACACTGTTGGGTTTCCTGCTAGAATACACCTAGCACGAAACCCAACAGTGCCGTCAAGGACAACAGTCACTGCGGCACAATGTAGCAATACAATACTCAAAGCAGTCACTGTAGACCACGATGACACTGTTGGGTTTCCTGCTAGAATACACCTAGCACGAAACCCAACAGTGCCGTCAAGGACAACAGTCACTGCGGCACAATGTAGCAATACAATACTCAAAGCAGTCACTGTAGACCCCGATGACACTGTTGGGTTTCCTGCTAGAATACACCTAGCACGAAACCCAACAGTGCCGTCAAGGACAACAGTCACTGCGGCACAATGTAGCAATACAATACTCAAAGCAGTCACTGTAGACCACGATGACACTGTTGGGTTTCCTGCTAGAATACACCTAGCACGAAACCCAACAGTGCCGTCAAGGACAACAGTCACTGCGGCACAATGTAGCAATACAATACTCAAAGCAGTCACTGTAGACCACGATGACACTGTTGGGTTTCCTGCTAGAATACACCTAGCACGAAACCCAACAGTGCCGTCAAGGACAACAGTCACTGCGGCACAATGTAGCAATACAATACTCAAAGCAGTCACTGTAGACCCCGATGACACTGTTGGGTTTCCTGCTAGAATACACCTAGCACGAAACCCAACAGTGCCGTCAAGGACAACAGTCACTGCGGCACAATGTAGCAATACAATACTCAAAGCAGTCACTGTAGACCACGATGACACTGTTGGGTTTCCTGCTAGAATACACCTAGCACGAAACCCAACAGTGCCGTCAAGGACAACAGTCACTGCGGCACAATACAGAGCAGGGAAATACTCACTAAACGCCTTTTTGGAGGATGCTGTGGCGCTGTCCCAGCCATCCATCAACGCTGCGGCCACCTCATTCCATAGCCGCCGGGTCACCACAATGTCCTTGTGCAGCCGGTCACGGCTGTCCCACAATGGCGAACGCTCCTGGACCAGGCTGATGAGCTGCTCATTATCCAGGTACACGTCTTCATCTCGTTGTGGAACCTAGACAAAACACATTCATTAGAATAATCCAATTTAAATTGAATAAAAAGTTACAAAAAAAGAAACATAAAAAAGAGTAAAAATAGAAGATAAAAAATAAAGAACATTACAAATCATTTGATACTTACATTCCGTATCACCACCGGGACTTGGCTTCGCTGCTCCTGCTCTTCGCCCTCACTAGTCCCGTCCACAGAAGAGGATGATGACGATGTCTTAAAAAAGTTGAAAAAAACGTAAGAGATTTGGAGAAGCAGCAGATATACTTACCAGATGCACAAAAATAATCACCTCACGGTCTGCTTGCGCCAATTCCTGCCGCGATGGGGAATACTCTGATTCTGAAGACATACTGCATGTAAAAATAATAAAAATCATTAGTACATACATAATTTAAAAGGACAGGCATATAATGTAATATACTCACATTCTTCGCTGATATAATGGGTTCTTGGTTGACTGTCTGCTCTTCAATCTGTCAGTGTAGTAGTGGCAGAGTTTTGGCAGGCACCTCCTTTATATAGACTTTTTTTTTTTACTTTAGAAGATTATAACTAGGACAACAAGTGGACACCACCAAAAAAACGCAGCACTAAAAAAACGCATACCTGCGCATGCCAGTGCGCACGTATGCGCATCCATAGGCTATAATGGCCATTTTTAGCGCAAAACATGCGCATACGTGCGCATGCGCTTTTTTCAAGGGCCAAAAAATGCAACATGCTGCGTCTGGAAAATACCAACGCACACCCCAAAAAAACGCAGCGCATGAAAATCGCATACATGCGCTTACCAGCGCGCAGGTATGCGCACCCATGTTAAATATAGGGGAAAAAACGCATGCGCAGGTATGCGTTTTTTTCCAGCGCTAAAAAACGCAAATGTGAAACCAGCCTTAGGCGCATACCTGGAGCAGAAGCAGGAGCAGGACAGGAAGAGGAACCCTTGTGCTGAATCCCCCGGGCTGCATAACGGGAGGCTGAAGGTGTCGCACGGCGGCCTGAGCGGTAAGCGCGGATCCGAGGGGGAACCCTGGGAGCAGCAGCAGGAAGAGCGAGACCCGGTGAGATAGGTGATGCCAGTCCCGAGCTGACAGGCGGCGCCGGTACCGGCGGCGCAGGCGTGACAGTACCCCCCTTTAAGTCTCCTCTAGAGATGAGCAACTTTGCCTTTTTTCAGGTAGAGTCAGGTTTCACGAAACCTTGGGTTGAACGAAATCGGCCGACTATTGTGAAAAGTCGAAGTCCGACTAAAACACGAAACCCAATATAAGTCAATGGGGAAGAAAAGTCTGCAGTGAGTGGAGGACAGGAAACACACCTACAGTGCCCATTTTAATGCCAAAAACATCAATTCTTATTCCTTAAGCTTGTCAACCTTAATTTACTTTATAATAATAGTTAGGCATTAAAAACTGGGTTTATTTGGCTAAAGTTGTGGGGGGGTAGTGCTGGCTCCAGATTCTCGTGGGCCCAGGGCCAAAGAGTGTCACTGGGCTCCTTTAACACATGCCACAATTCATGATCCTCTGATACGGCAGAGAAATAGCGGTATAGTACAATGAAAAATACTTCACTTCTTACATCACATGACTGATATCCATTTTAAATTCTCCAATAGCTCCAAAAACAGACAGTATATTCCTCCATACAGTATTATAGCCACCGCATAGTGCGCCATACAGAGTAATGAGGCCCATATATTTCTCCATACGGAATCATTGGTCCCATATAATGTTTGAAACAGTATATGATGAGCTCCACATAATGCTAGAGTATATGTTGGTCTCCATGGATGAAGCTCCACTGTCTTATGGGCCCAAATAATGCCCCATATATAATGGGCAACATTTCTAATGCTCCAGTGTATAATGGGCCCTGTAAATGCTGCTCCAGTGACTGATCTCCACCTTTGGAATGCTCCAGTGTATGGTGGGCCCCAGATATCATTCTCCAGAGTATCGTGCTCCCCAAAAATAGCTCCCAACCTTTAAAACAATTAAATAAGTCTCCTCGCTAGGGAATCCCTGTACTCTGGACTCCTCATCGTCCCCATCTTCCATCTCTCTGCACTTGGACTGTTTAGGCAGAGGGCGTACAGATGTGATGTCATCGCACTCTTTGACCAGAATGTCACTGTCAGGAAATGTGTTTGGTTTCCGGGGGCAGTATGGTTGCAAAGCTGAACCTTAAAGGAATGTCCAGAAGGGCACCACCAGGAGTGGAGCCTGCGGCTTAATTGGACTCAACACGGGCAACCTCAACCATGCCATCCACAAAAAAACTGCACAAATTGCAAGCTTAATTCCATTAACGAACGAGACTCAGGCATGCCCCCGCGGTCCGCGTCCAGCCTACTAGAGGGACACACAAGGCTCTGGCATGCGAGATCAGCCAATAACAGGTCTGTCATGCCCTTACATGTCCGGGGCTGCACGCGTGCTACAATGAAAGGACCAGCGTGTATCGCTTACAGGTGCGGATAACACGCTGAACCCCGTTAGTGATGGGGATCTGGGATTACAATTCTTCCCCGCGAACAAGCATTTCGCAGTAAGTGCAGGTCAACCGTATTTCCGGAATTAGGCCTAAACGGCATTCCAGAAAGAATGTGAAAAAATTAAGTGTCCAAACCACAGGTGCTGTAAGTGCAGGTCAACCGTAATTCCGGAATTAGGCCTAAACGGCATTCCAGAAAGAATGTGAAAAAATTAAGTGTCCAAACCACAGGTGCTGCAGCTTGCTTAACAGCTGGGTTCCTCTGCTGAGTAGCACGCAGTTCTTACATAAACAGGCAGCATAGCTTTGTTCACGGGTGGCCAACTCTGCTGAGTAGCATACACAGTTAGTAGGCCCAAAGTATTAAGTGGTGTAAATGCAGTCAAAAACTGGTTCTTTCATAAACAGGCGGCATAGCTCGGTTCATGGGTGGGCTCCTCTTCTGAGTAGCAGACACAGTTACTAGGTCCAAAAGGATTTTCAGGACAATATGCGGCAAAAAATTATTAGAAACACACACGGTGTTGCTCCTTCACAGGTGTACTACACCGCTGGCTACCAGACACCGCTACTGTGCTCTAAAACTGTCTATTATCATTGAAAACCATTATTAATGTGAAAAAAAGATACGTTTTTGTTTAACGAAACGTTCTCGAACGGAAACTCGAACAGCCGAATTTTAATCAAAGTGTTGTAGTTCGACGAACGGATCTAACACCGCCCAAAACAGCTAGAATTTGAACTTGTCCAACAGTTCCCCTCAAACACCACTCATCTGTAATCAGGAGGCAGACTCAGACAGTCTCAGGCACAGTATGAATTCGACAAGATTGCAGAAAGTTGAGAAAGGGTACAGTATCACCGGATAACAGGTATATATAGCATAGTTTAAACATTTAAAATCTCCGTGTTTATTTCCGGAGTCCGACAAAGACACTCACAGCCTCTGTATGGATTAGACAACAATCTAAAAAGTAGAAAAAAGGAAATGTTTTTGAAGCGTACACCAGTATACACTGTTGGGGTATTTTTAAATCTTCATATATATTTTTGTCTCAGTAAGACAGTCCAGACTCTCCGCAAGAGGAAACGAGATGGATAAAAGTACAGACATAAAGTCGAGTGATTGCAGAAATTTAGGAATTACTAATCACGGGAAAAACTCCCAGGAGAATTCTCAGAGGCGATGCTGACCCTCAATTACTTTGTGTGTGGAGACAGCGAAAACAGTTCTTTGTGAAGAAAGGGTTGCTGTATTGCAGTACCGTTGATCCCATCACCGTTACTCATCTCCATCAAATTTTGATCACAGGGAGAGATGTAGACATGGTCCTCACTGCCTATCATGATCTGTCAGGTAACTTTGGAGTGCAAAAGACGGAAGCCACAGGCTGTAGGCGATTCTATTGGATTGGCATGAGAGGGCACATTTAAAAATGAGGGCAGGAATGTCACATGTCTGTGAGTAGGAAAACTGTGAAAACTGATGATAAACCACCACTGCATCTCATTGTGAGTTGACGTCCATAAGAAATGGAAGCTATTGATCATCTGAAGCTAGAGCCCAGCCAGCAGGACAGGGCATAGCTACGTCTTAACCATCATCTATCAGTTCACCAAATTTGTAGTGGCAGTCCCATGGAAGGATTTGACAGCCCAGACTACACAGCGGAGGAGCAGGGAGAGGTAAATATTGCAAATGCTGGGGCCCTGCCCAAGCAAGGGGGGCCCACTCGTGGGCGTTGGTACTGGCACTGGGCCCCTCATGGTACGCCGGTGTGTCTGACGGCGGGTGTGCACCCCCACCATCAGAGACACTTGATTGCACTATGAGGGACCCAAGAGTCGACCCACCCACCTGTCCAGGGCAATGCCACTCACACGGTTGCATGCGCTAGGTGGTGACCCCGTCCATGGGGGGGAGGCAGCCCAGTTAGGGAGGTTTAAAAAATGCCATATGTTGATGTTGGACATTCAGCATCTGCAAATGGAGGAATTGGAGAAGACCGAGGAAGAGGAGGACAAAAACGAGCCATTTTTCTGGCAACCTATGTGTCATAAGGGGAAGGTGGGACAAAATCCTTTGAAACTCATGCATGGTTCATTTTAATGAAGGTTAGATCATGAACATTTTGGGTCGAGAGATGGGTCCTTTTTTCTGTCAGGATTGAGCCAGCAGCACTGAAGACTCTTTCCGATAGCACACTAGCAGCAGGGCAAGCGAGCTCCTGTAAGGCATATTGTGCCAATTCAGGCCAGGCGTCCAGTTTAGAGGCCCAATAGTCAAAGGGGAATGACCTGTGAGGGAGAACATCGATATGGGACGTGAAGTAGTTTGTAACCATAGTTGACAACTGCTGTCTCCTGTCACATTTAATTGATGCAGTATTACCAGTCGTGTGAGCAGGACTTGAGAAATCAGTCCACAACATGGTCATGAAACCCCTGTCTCCAATGCCACTTCTGATCTGTGCACCACAAATACCTCTTCCATATTGCCCCCTACGGCTCGTTGGAGAACCATCACCGCTGCTGTGTGCTGTGAATGCCTCAAAAAAAAGGTTTACCAGAGTTGCTTGTTTCTTAGCCAATATTAGGACAAGGTTCTCCTGTGGCATGATGTTTTGGAATATGCCTTTATAGCATGGATCCAGGATGCTGGCCAACCAGTAGTAGTCATCGTTCATCATTTTGGCATTGCGGGGGTCCCTTTTTAGGATCTGCAAGGCATAATCTGACATGTGGGCCAATGTTCCAGGTGTCAATGATGCACTGCGAGTGCTGGGTGGAGTAGCACTTTCTGGCAAATCCACATCCCTCCAGTCACACACAAACCCTGTACCAGACCTTGCCACGCCAACATTTTCTCTTGCCCCACGAGAAGCATCCTCCTCCCCTAAATAATCATCCCCATCATCATCCTCCTCCTCTTCCTCTTCTTCCTCCGCCTCGTCCAGGAGAGGTCCAGGAGCAGACAATGGCTGACTGTCATCAAGGCTTCCCTCCTCCTCTTCCTCATTATCCTCGGCTGCAGACGCCTGCTCCTTAATGTGCATCAAAGTTTGCATGAGCAGATGCATAAGTGGGATCTGCACTTACCAGTCGTGTGCATTCCTCAAAACACTGAAGGACTTTACATAGGTCTTTCAGCTTTGACCACTGCACACCCGACAACTCCATGTATGCCCTCAAAGTGCCTGGCCATGTATCCTCCCACAAATGCATTACAGCCTGCCTCTGTTCGCACAGCCTCTCAACCATGTGCAGGGTGGAGTTCCACCTTGTTGCAATGTTAATAATTAGGTGGTGCTTGGGAAGTTGGAGCAATCGCTGCAGCTTCTGTATACGACTGGAGTGTACGGGCGACCGGGCGACCGGCGGATGTGCGAGCACAGTCTTCGGTCCTTCTGGAGCAGGCCTGTTAACTCTGGATAATTATTGAGGAAGCACTGCACCACCAGGTTCAAGGTGTGAGCCAGGCAAGGTATGTGTCGGAGTTTTGAAAGTTCTATGGCTGCCACAAAATTCTGGCCGTTATCACTAACTACCTTGTCTGCCTCAAGATGTAGACTGCCCAGCCATGCCTCAGTTTGTCGCTGCAAGTAGTCGGCCATTACCTCCGCGGTGTGTCTGTTGTCACCCAAACACATCATCTTCAACACAGCCTGCTGACGCTTACCACTAGCTGTTCGATAGTGGGACACCTTGTGTGCAACACTGGCAGCTGCGGATGGCATGCTTGTGCGACTGCGCTCTGTGGACCAGCTTTTGCTTCTGGAGGAGGAGGAGGAGGCGGGTCGAACGCCTAGAGCCAACTGTTTCCTATACCGTGGGCTAGGCAGCACTGTCCCACTGCCGCTGTCCCCTGTGGACCCTGCATCCACCACATTAACCCAGTGCACAGTGATGGAAACGTAATGGCCCTGGCCATGCTTACTGGACCATGCATCTGTTGTGAGGTGCACCTTTCCATTCACTGATTGCTTGAGTGCATGGACAATGCAGTCTTTCACATGAAGGTGGAGGGCTGGGATGGCTTTTCGTGAAAAGAAGTGCCAACTGGGTAGGTCATAGCGTGGTACTGCGTAGGCCATAAGTTTGCGGAAAGCTTTGCTTTCAACCAACCGGTAGGGCATCATCTCTAACGAGATTAGTTTGGCAATGTGGGCATTCAAACCCAGTGTACGCGGATGAGAGGATGAGTACTTTCTTGTCCTACTCGTAGTCTCTGGTAGGGTGAGCTGGACTTGAGAGCTGCATATGGTGGAACTAGTGGTGGACATGGCGGACTGAGAGGGTTGATGATGGTGATGGAGTTGGTGTTCTTTCTGATGGCCTAGATTCAGTCTTTCATAGCAATAAAATTGTGACTCCCTGACTTCTTTGGCCCTGCAACGACACCTCAACATTTGCTGCTGGTGGTGTGCTAACCGGTGGGCTTACAGTGGGGGAATCGATGTGCATTGCTGACTACCTTCATTGGGAGCAATTGCACATGTGGTACGTGAGGTTTGGTAGACCGTCCACGCTTGCAAGTGCATGGTGGTTAAATGTCTAAGCACGCAACTGGTATTCAAATTTTTCAGATTTTTCCCTCGGCTAAAGGTCTTTGCGCACTTCTTACAGATAACCTTTGCCTGATCATTTGGATTTTGTTCAAAAAAGTGCCACACTGCACTTCTCCTTCTATGGAAGACAATTTGAGGCCTTGCACGCGGTGCTAATTTAATCGTCTGGCCTAGCTGTCCTGCAACTCTTTTGGTTTTTGTAAACCATTTTTGGACTGCTCTGGGCCTGCCAGATAACAGCTGTTGCGATGTCAATGCCCTCTGCGGATGCTCCTCCTCCTCTTCTGAGCTATTGACAGCGGCACCCTCTTCCCCCAATGGATGCCAATCTGGGTCAACAACTGGGTCATCCATCACCTCCTCTTCAATGTCATGTGCACCTTCCTCTGTGTCACCATGTAAGGTGGTATAATATGCAGGAAGGGGCACCTGAGTTTCATCAGGGTCAGATTCTGGCTCAGTAAACTGCAAGGACAATGTAGTGCTCTGAGTAAATGTACCAGCAGATAAATCTAGCAGTGGCTGTGCATCAGTGCACTCCATGTCAGATTCTTCTTGGACTGGGTAATTCACGATTTGACTTGATAACCCAGGCATGGTATGTGAAAAGAGCTCCATGGAGTAATCTGTAGTGTGGCCTGCCACATCCTTTACTTTTGGTAGGGGTGAAGGACACAAGGAAAGGTGTGGTTCCTGACCATGAGCCTCCAATGACGACTCAGTGCTTTTATTTTTTGAAAGTTCAGAAGAGGAGGCGATAGAGCTGGAAGCTGTGTTAGCAATGTAGGCCAAAACTTGTTCCTGAAGCTCCGGCTTTAAAAGCGGTTTACCTACTCCCAGAAAAGGGAGCCTTCGAGGCCTTGTGGAGCCAGACTATGACGCAGGCTCAACACCTCCTTCATTAGGTGCTATTGTGCTTTTGCCACTACCAGCAGATCCACCACCACCACCAACACCATCATTACCAGCTGGCAACCCCCGTCCACTTCCACGGCCTCTTCCAACACACTTCATCATTTTTGGGAAAATGTACCCAAAATACCACCAGCAATATGGTACTGTAAAACAAGGTACAAGGTGTATATAGTATTGGGGAGAATTTGAATCTCCCTACAGACTTGAGGACACTGAACTATTATCTCAGGCCCAGTGTAGATTACACCTCAATATAACAGGCTGAAATTGGATGGTGTATAAAATGTCTATATAGGACTGGGGAGAATTTGAATCTCCCTACAGACTTGAGGACACTGAACTATTATCTCAGGCCCAGTGTAGATTAAACCTCAATATAACACGCTGAAATTGGATGGTGTATAAAATGTCTATATAGGACTGGGGAGAATTTGAATCTCCCTAGAGAGTTGAGGACACTGAACTAATATCTCGGGCCCAGTGTAGATTACACCTCAATATAACAGGCTGAAATTGGATGGTGTATGAAATGTCTATATAGGACTGGGGAGAATTTGAATCTCCCTACAGATTTGAGGACACTGAACTATTATCTCAGGCCCAGTGTAGATTACACCTCAATATAACATGTTGAAATTGGATGGTGCATAAAAAAATGTGTATATAGGACTGGGGAGAATTTGAATCTCCCTAGAGAGTTGAGGACACTGAACTAATATCTCGGGCCCAGTGTAGATTACACCTCAATATAACAGGCTGAAATTGGATGGTGTATAAAATGTCTTTATAGGACTGGGGAGAATTTGAATCTCCCTACAGATTTGAGGACACTGAACTATTATCTCAGGCCCAGTGTAGATTACACCTCAATATAACATGTTGAAATTGGATGGTGTATAAAAAAATGTCTATATAGGACTGGGGAGAATTTGAATCTCCATAGAGATTTTAGCAAACTGACAATGATGCTCTCAGTCCCAAGTATGGCAGCAGGCAGCCTAATAAGCAGGACTGCTGCACACAAACGTGTGGAAAAATGAACGCTTGGTAACTCGGCCAAAAAGAAGATGAAAAGTATTTTTGCTTTTAAAAAAGCAGTTTGCACAGCAGTGTGAAAACAATAATGCAGCTATCAGGGAGCCTTATAAGGCAGCCTAATAACCAACAGAGCTGATGCACCAAAATATAGCCTCCCCTTGCACTGCACACTAACTGGTGTGTTGTACAGGCAAAATCGCTAGCAGCAGAAGCAGTTTTTTGTATCTTCTTCCCTGCCTAACGCTCTCCCTTCAGAATAAGCAGCAGCAGCAGCTCTCCCTATTCTGAGATCAGCAGAAGTAAGATGGCGGTCGGCGTGCACGCCCTTTTATAGACCCTTTGATGCCACACAAAGCAAGCCAATCACTTGCATGCCCTTCTCAAAGATGGTGGTGACCGCTGCCTATGTCATCGCATTGCCCACAGTGTGCGTCCTCCATCATTGGCTGAAAAAGGGAGCTGAAGCATCATTTGAAACGCGACTTTGGCGCCATGGTCGCTGACCTCGTGGCTGACCTCATGCTATGGTCGGGTATCGTTTCATGAAACCCGACTTTTGCGAAAGTCGGTGACTTTTGAAATTGACCGACCCGTTTCGCTCAACTCTAGTCTCCTCCTTCTGAGATTGGCCAAGAATCTGTCCATGATGCGAGGAGCATCAACATTCTCTTGTGGTTCCCAAGACTTCTCCTCAGGTCCGAACCCTCTCCAATCGATGAGGAAAAAGGTCTTTCCCCTAACCTTTTTCATGACCAAAATATCCCTCACCTCAAAGATGTCATCGGCCCCTACTGGCTGATGAACAACGGGAGGTGCAGGACAGAACTGATTGAGGATGACCAGTTTCAGGAGCGAGACATGGAAGGCGTTATGGACCCGGAGTGAAGCAGGCAGCCTCAATCTATAGGCCGTATTGTTGATGCGTCCAAGAATCTCGAAGGGGCCTATGTACCGGGGTCCCAGCTTATGAGAAGGGATTTTCAAGCAGATGTGCTTGGTTGACAGCCAGACTTTGTCTCCTGTATGGTATGGTGGGAGATCCCTCCGTCTCTTGTCGGCATGTCTTTTCATCCGGGCTGCGGCTTGTATGAGAGCCTCCTTGGTCTTCCTCCATACTTGGGAAAACTTTTGGGAGAGGGTATCGGCGGCGGGTACACCGGAGGCTGAAGATACTGGAAGAGGTACACCTGGGTACTGACCGGAGACCACAAAAAATGGAGACTTGGTGATGGATTCATTGGAATGATTGTTATGGGCGAACTCTGCCCATGGAAGAAGATTGACCCAATTGTCTTGATGGGCGTTAGAGAAGTTCCATAGGTAGGAGGTCAAGACTTGGTTGACCCGTTCAACTTGCCCGTTGGTCTGTGGGTGAAAGGCGGAAGAGAAATCCAGAGATATGCCCAAGAGTTTACAGAGTGCTCTCCAGAAGCGGGAGGTAAACTGTACCCGACGGTCAGACAGGATCCCCTGAGGAAGCCCATGTAAACTGAAAATCTGATGAATGAAGATTTTAGCCAATTCAGGGGCCGTGGGCAGGCCAGGTAATGGAACAAAATGAGCCATTTTGGAAAACCGATCGACTACTACCAGAATAGTCGTGCATCCGGAAGAGCGGGTTAAATCGGTAACAAAATCCATGGCGATATGTTGTCAAGGAGCTTCGGGAACAGGAAACGGCTGAAGGAGGCTGGAAGACAAGCTTCTAGGTACCTTGTTCCTGGCGCAAATTGAGCAGGAGGGCATGAAGTCCAACACATCTTGGCAGAGAGAAGGCCATAAGTAATAATGGGAAACCAGAGTAAAGGTCTTCTTGATGCCAACATGTCCAATGATCTTGGAGGAGTGACCCCAGTGTAGCACTTCTACCCTTTTGCCTTGCGGGACGAGGGTCTTGCCAGGTGGCACGGACTGAAGACTCACAGGAGCTACCGTGATAAACCGGGCAGGATCAATAAAGTGCGATGGAGCCTCCTCCACTTCGAGTGACTGCAGGGACCGGGAGAGGTCATCTGCTTTGGTATTTTTGTCACTGGGTCGGAAGTGGAGCTCGAAGTCGAAGCGAGAGAAAAACAATGACCACCTGGCTTGTCTGGAGTTGAGTCTTTGAGCCGACTGGAGGTAGGCCAGGTTCTTGTGGTCAGTGAATATTGTGAAGGGATGGACTGCCCCTTCCAGGAGATAATGCCACTCCTCTAGCGCCATCTTTATGGCCAGCAACTCTTGATCCCCAATCGTGTAGTTACATTCTGCTGGTGAAAATGACTTGGAGAAGAATCCGCACGGAGCCAAGCGCCCAGTAGACATCTTTTGGGAAAGAATCGCCCCAGCCCCTGTAGAAGATGCATCTACCTCCAAGACGAAGGACTTGCCGACCTCTTGCCGATGCAAAACTGGAGCCTTGGTGAAGGCCCGCTTTAGGGCGAGAAAAGTGTCTTCAGCTTCTGAGGGCCAGATGTTTGGTCTTGCTCCCTTCCGGGTAAGGGCAACAATAGGCTTGGCTAAAGCGAAGAAGTGCGGGATGAATAGCCTATAATAATTTGCGAAGCCCAAGAATCATTGAATGGCTTTTACTCTGACAGGTCGCGGCCATTTGAGCACCGCGGACAATTTCTCTGGGTGCATTCGCAACCCCGAGTCCATGATAATATACCCCAAGAAGGGTAAGGAGGTCTGTTTAAACAGGCATTTCTCTATCTTGGCATAAAATCGATTCTCCCGCAGGCGTTGCAAGACCAGGCGAACACTGCTCCTGTGAGAGGACAGATCAGGTGAAAAGATGAGGATGTCATCTAAATATACCACGAAGCATGAGTACAGAAGATCCCGGAAGACGTCGTTAACAAATTCATGGAAGACCGCTGGGGTGCTACAGAGTCCAAAGGGCATGAACAATTATTCGTAATGGCCATCCCGTGTGTTGAAGGCGGTCTTCCACTCATCTCCAGCACGTATTCGGACCAAATTGTAGGCCCCCCGTAGATCCAGTTTAGTAAAGATCCGGGCCCCACGCAGGCGGTCAAACAGTTCAGGGATAAGTGGTAGAGGATACCTATTCTTGACCGTGATGTTATTTAAGCCTCGGTAGTCAATGCAGGGTTGAAGGGATCCATCCTTCTTCCGAACAAAGAAAAACCCGGCCCCTGCTGGAGATGACGACTTCCGGATAAAGCCCCTGGCCAAGTTCTCCCGTATGTACTCCGACATGGCTGAGGTCTCTGCAGGCGACAACGGGTATATTCTTCCCCTGGGGGGGAGTAGCTCCAGAAACTAGCTCGATTGGGAAATCGTAGGCCCGATGCGGAGGAAGGGTCTCAGCCTCCTTCTTGTCGAAGACATCTGCAAACGAATGGTATGCCACGGGAAGCCCAGGAAGGTCCGTGGGAACTTGGTGCGGGCTGGTACGGGTAATAGGAAGCACGTCATGTCAGCGCTATAGAAATAAAATGTATTATTATTATTATACGCCTCCACAGATCTATGCTCCCGACCTAGGAGAATTAAAGCTGAGATAGTAAGGGGTAGAGAGGGAACAAAGTCACCTAGGGAGGCCTCTCTTACCTAGAATCATAGAATCATAGAATCGTAGAGTTGGAAGGGACCTCCTGGGCCATCTGGTCCAACCCCCTGCTCAAAGCAGGATTCGCTAAATCATCCCAGTCAGATGTCTGTCCAGCCTCTGTTTGAAGACATCCATTGAAGGAGAACTCACCACTTCTCGTGGCAGCTTGTTCCACTCATTGATCACTCTAACTGTCAAAAAGTTTTTTCTAATATCTAATCTGTGTCTCCTCCCATTCAGTTTCATCCCATTGCTTCTAGTCTTTCCTTGTGCAAATGAGAATAAAGATGATCCTTCTACAATGTGACAGCCCTTGAGATATTTGTAGACAGCTATTAAGTCTCCTCTCAGTCTTCTCTTTTGCAAACTAAACAATCCCAAATCCTGCAACCTTTCCTCATAAGACAGGGTTTGCAGACCGGTCACCATTCTGGTTGCTCTTTTCTGAACTTGCTCCAGTTTGTTGATGTCTTTTTTAAAATGTGGTGCCCAAAACTGGACACAATATTCCAGATGAGGTCTGACCAAAGAGGAGTAGAGGGAAATAATGACTTCACGTGATCTAGACTGTATGCTTCTGTTAATACATCCTAGAATTGCATTTGCTTTTTTTGCTGCTGCATCACACTGTTGACTCATATTCAGTTTGTGATCTATTAGTATACCCAAGTCTTTTTCACATGTGCTGTTGCTTAGGCCTATTCCTCCCATTCTGTATATGCTTTTTTCATTTTTATTGCCCAGATGTAGTACTTTGCATTTGTCCCTGTTAAAAACCATTCTGTTAGTTGCTGCCCAGTTCTCCAGTTTATTTATATCTTTTTGAATCCTCTCTCTCTCTTCTCTAGTATTAGCTATACCTCCTAGCTTTGTGTCATCTGCGAATTTAATCAGTTTACCCTCAATTCCTTCATCTAAATCGTTGATAAAGATGTTGAACAATACAGGGCCCAGGACAGAGCCCTGTGGTACCCCACTTGAGACATTCTTCCAACTGGATGTGCAGCATTTACGACCACTCTTTGGGTCCGATCACTAAGCCAGTTATGAATCCACCTAACAGTTGCCTTGTCCATTCCATACTTAGTCATTTTTTCAATAAGGATTGTATGAGATACTTTGTCAAATGCTTTGCTGAAGTCAAGATATACTATATCTACAGCATTTCCTTGATCCACCCAATCAGTGATTCCGTCATAGAAGGAAATTAAGTTAGTCTGACATGACTTAAAAGTTACAAACCCATGCTGACTCTGTTTAATCACTTCATTCTTATCCAGGTACTGACATACATGTTGTTTAATAATTTGTTCAAAGATCTTTCCTGGTATAGAAGTCAGACTCACCGGCCTATAGTTGCCTGGGTCCACCTTCTTCCCCTTTTTGAAGATAGGAACAACATTTGCTCTTCTCCAGTCTTCTGGGACTTCTCCTGTTCTCCAAGAATTTTCAAATATTATGGAGAGGGGTTCAAAAATTTCTTCTGCTATCTCCTTCAGTACTCTGGGGTGTAATTCATCTGGACCTGGAGACTTGAATTCATTTAGGTTAGCTAAGTGTTTCCTCACTATCTTTCTGTTTATAGATATCCTGGATTCTTCTATACCCTTAATAGGACAGTGAAGAACAGTTGATGTCACATTTCCTTTCTGAGAGAAAACAGATGCAAAATAGGAATTTAAAAGTTTGGCCTTCTCAACATCCTGTCTTACCATTTCATCATTTTCATCCTGTAAAAATCCTATAGCATCTTTGACTTTTCTTTTACTTTTGACATATCCCCAAAATCCTTTATTATTGCTTTTGACATCTCTTGCAAGCCTCAATTCATTGTCAGCTTTAGATAATCTGATTTGTGCCCTGCAGGTTCTACAGACAGCATTATATTCTTCTTTAGATATGCCTCCCTCTTTCCATTTTATAAACATTTTTTTCTTCCTTTTTAGCATGTGCTTAAGTTCTGTGTTCATCCATCCTGGCTTCCTTAAATGCTTCCTATTCTTCCCTCTTTTCGGAATTGTTAACAATTGTGCTTTGAGAATTTCATTTTTCAAGATTTCCCATCCTTCCTGGACATTATTGTCTTTAAGGATATCCAGCCATTGGATCCCTCCAATTCTCTTTCTGAATCCCTTAAAATCTGCCTTTCTGAAATCTAACCTTGACGTCTGAGTCTTCACAGGTCTTCCACCTCTAGTTATCCAAAATTCTAAAATAGCATGGTCGCTACCTCCTAGGGTCCCAGCCACTTTTACCTCCTCAACCATTTCCTCCCTGTTTATAAGGATTAGATCCAAGGTAGCAGTTCCCCTTGTTTTCTCCCGTACCTTTTGGAAGATAAAGTTGTCAGCAAGAGAGGATAAGAATTTCCTTGACCTGTTAGTTTTGCCTGAGAGAGATTCCCAACAAATGTCTGGATAGTTGAAATCTCCCATGACAGCTATGTCATATTTTTGGGAGAACTTGGCCATTTGATGCATAAAGAGTTCATCCATATCTTCAGCTTGCACAGGTGGCCTGTAGTAAATGCCTACAATGGTGTCCTTTCCATTGTTCTGTCCTTGTATTCTTACCCAAACAGTTTCCACAGAACTCCCAGTCTCTGAAGCTTCAATCTCTGTGCAGATATACGCGTTTCTAACATACAATGCGACACCTCCTCCTCGTTTATCAAGTCTGTTTCTTGCAAATAAGTTGTATCCTTCTAGTCTTGTATTCCAATCATGTGTATCGTCCCACCAAGTTTCAGTGATTCCAATGACATCATATTTCTTTTCCTGCGTTAGTAGTTCCAATTCTCCTTGTTTGTTGCCCATGCTTTGTGCATTAGTATAGAAACATTTTAGTTTGTGATTGGTTTCTCTTTCTCCAATATTTTTATTAATTAGATTCTTTTGTCTTTGTTCTTCCTGTTCTTCCTTTCCACTTCTAATAGCAGAGTTCTCAATAGCATTTGTCAGGTGTATGGCTTTTTCTGGTCTTTTGCTTCCCTTCCCATATTGTTCTAGTTTAAAGCTCTCCTTACAAGTGTAGCAAGACGACTTCCAAATACATGTTTTCCAGTCTTCGTAAGGTGCACCCCATCTCTAGCAAGTAGTCCATCGTAAAGGTACCTCACTCCGTGATTCAGAAATCCAAATCGTTGCTGACGGCACCATCGACGTAGCCAGTTGTTCACCTGCAGAATCTTATTCCACCTCCTTGTTCCATGGCCATCCACTGGGAGGATGGAAGAGAAGACCACCTGCGCTCCCAGTTCTTTCACTTTCTTGCCTAAGTCTTCAAAGTCTCTGCAGATGGTTTCCAGGTCGTTTCTTGCCGTGTCATTTGTCCCCACATGTAGTAGCAGGAATGGGTAGTCATCTGTAGATCTGAAGAGTCCTGATATCCTGTCAGACACATCTTTAATTTTTGCACCTGGAAGACAGCACATTTCTCTTGAAGTTATATCCGGTCTGCAGATAGCGGCCTCTGTTCCTCTCAACAGGGAATCCCCCATGACCACCACTCTCCGTTTCTTCTTCACAACATTTTTCTTTCTCCATCCAGGAGGACTCTGAAGGCGTACAAGGCCTAGGCGGAGGAGTTTCCCGGCCTTTCCGGACAGAAACACAGAAAGTGGTTGGTTCCACCACAATAGAGGCATAAACCTTGTTCTAATCTTTCCCTGCGCCACAGCTCAGATAACTTTACGCGATCCACCTGCATGGGCTCCGGGGCAGTACCACTGGCAGGCTTGGTCAAACGAGGGCTAGGGACTGGGTGAAACCTAGACGGGCCTCTCTCCCTGGCTGTCTCGCGGGAGCGGTCCTGGAACCGCAAGTCAATATGAGTAGCCAGGGACATAAGGTCCTCTAAAGAGGTGGGGGTGCCCCGTCCAACGAGCGCGCCCTTGATTTTCCCTGAAAGCCCCCTCCAGAATGCCCCTACCAATGCCTCATTATTCCACCCCAGCTCGGAGGCCAGTGTCCGGAAGCGAATGGCGTACTGTCCCACGGTAAGAGTTCCCTGTCGGAGATTAAAAAGGGACTCCGTGGTGGAGGCCAGATACCCTGGCTCGTCAAAGACCCGGCGAAAGGTGTCCAGGACGTCTTGTATGCTGGATACCACCGGATCATCCTGTTCCCATAGGGGGGTTCACCCATGCCAAGGCCTCCCCCTCGAGATGGGACACGATAAATGCCACCTTAGCCCTATCAGACAGGGATTGTTGGGGCAGCATCTCGAAATGTAGGCGGCACTGATTGTGCCAGGGGTTTCTCAATTTGGGGTCCCCAGTATACCTTGGAGGTTTCCCCAAACGTGGCAGTGGGTGAGGAGCAGAGTCGCGGGGCAGAGCAGAGGCCACTGCCGAAGACTGCAGGGACAGCAAATGGTCATCAACAGACGACATGTAATTAAGTATATGGGACTGTGTATCACGCTGCTGTGTGAGCTCCTGCTGGAGTCCCGCCAGCAGAGGGGCGCTTCCTGGATCGGAAGTTTGAATAGTGGATAACCGGGTGTCCATGGACTTCATAAAAGCCATAATCCGGGTTTGGTTCTCCCGCAAAAAGAGTAATTCTTTTTGGGTGGCCGCCAAGGCACCAGTGGGGTCCATGGCCTGATTATTCTGTAAGGAGTAGCAAGAGTTGACCCTCTGGGTCGTGGTACCGGGATCCCTGGGGCGAGCTCGCCTACTCCTATACAGGGACCGTTAGGAGCAGGCCTGAAGGAGTCGAATACCGCAACAGCTGATACCAAGAGGGGCGGCTCAGGTGGGGTGAGGCAACAAGGCGGAGGGTCAGGAGAGACCGGAGTCAGGAGCGACCGGAGTCAGGAGCGACCGGAGTCAGGAGCGACTAGAGTCAGGAGCGACCGGAGTCAGGACCGACCAGAGTCAGGACCGACCAGAGTCAGGACCGACCAGAGTCAGGAGCGACTAGAGTCAGAGTCAGGGGCGACCAGATTCAGGAGCGACCAGAGTCAGGAGTGACTAGAGTCAGGAGCGACCAGAGTCATGAGCGACCAGAGTCAGGTGCGATTAGTCGGGGCCAGAGTACCGTACAGGAAGGCACACGATAATCAGGTGCCTCCATGAGGGAGGAGCTGTCTGATATACCCTGTGCTGGAGCTTGATTAGTGATTGCTCCATAGGAGGGGTGCAGAAGGGGTTAAGTGAAGAGAGGGGCGCGCGCCCAAGGCCTAAGGCGCATACCTTAAGCAGGAGCAGGAATCCACCGGGCTGCAGGACAGGAGGATGAAGGTGTCGCACGGCGGCCAGAGCGGTAAGCGGGGATCCGAGGGGGAACCCTGGGAGCAGCAGCACTAATTACACTACAGTAGAAAATGTATAATGGAGAGTGACACATCTTTCCATGACAGCCAACCCAGCAGATGGATATCCAACCAGAAGTGTTCACATTACTGAAAATTATTGGCAGACTCCACCAAAGTGGCATCACTTTCACCACAGTAGAAAGAGTATAAAAGGGACCGACACCTATTCCACTACAGCCAACCAAGCAGATTGAGAGACCCAACCAGGAGTGTTCACATTTCCCAAAATTATTGACAGACAATTCCAAAGTTCCACTGCAGCTACAAGAGTCACAAAGTGCCCAGTCAGCGAGATGTAATGCCCTTGGCCATGCTTACTTGTCCAAGTGTCTGTGGTGAAATGCACCCTGGCAGACAAAGATTTAGTCACGGAATGGTTGATGTTGTCTGCAACATGCTGGTGTAGCGCAGGTACAGCTTTCTTAGAAAAGTAATGGTGACTGGCCAATTGGTACTGGGGGACTGCGACGGCCATTAGCTTTCCAAAACCATCTGTATCTACCAGGGGAAAAGGCAACATTTCCGTGGCCAACAGATTGGAGATGGTGGAGTTCAACCTCTTAGCTTTGTCATGTGTAGGAGGAAACAATCTTTTACATGACCACAACTGCAGTACCATGGGCTGTCTCCAGTGCTGAGAGAGGGTGGAGTATGGTAAACCGGACAAACTGCTGGACCGTGAGAGAGGTGCAAGCGGAGATGTTATGGTGGATTGTGAAAGTTCTGGTGTGCTCATTCTCTGAGATAGGTCTAAAACAGCAGGCATGTCCGCATTTGTTACAGCTGACTTCAGGATCTCAGTCAGCATGACTGGAGCTGGTAAAGAACCCAGGGTTCTACAGTCGAAGACTTGTGTCTCAATAGTTGGCACGGTAACAGAGGAGGAGGAAGAAGCAGCAGATGCAATTGATGGGGTGGCTGATGATTGTTGAGGTCTGCTGGTCTGCATTTGTGCAGTGGGATTCCCACAGTAACGCATGTTGATTGAGCATGTGAAGGTTCATACATGTAACTGTCAAATTATTGCACTTTTTACATCTACTCAGTTTTTTTGCAAAGTTGGCAGATTATGTGAGGTGGCTCGTCCTTTGCAGTGTCAAAAAAGGTCCAGTCTAGGCAACCCTTGTCATCTCTGTGAGCTGCAGACCCGAGGGCGCTACTGGTCACAGGCACAGTTGTGGCTGAGGATGCATTGCAAGTCGTGGATGCATCACTATGTGTCTGCAATGTATGGTGCAACATAACCTCTTCGTCTTCCTCCTCAGATGACCATCTCAGCTGTGTACCTTTGTGTTCACGCCAACTGGGATCTACCATTTCATCATCATCATCTGTTATCACATTCCTCACCTTTGGAGTCACCCTCCTCCTCTTCCTGCCCTGACAGCACAGTACAGTCCATTAGTAACAGAAGAATCTTTTGGAGGCCTGTGAATCAGGACTCTATAACACACTAGATGCTACAAACAATTTGAAAGTGAGATGTCTCCTACTGTAGGACATTAGTAAGAGAAGAATTTTGTGATGGTCAACGTGTGACTGGACACACCGCCTCCAGCAGGGCTAATTTCTATGGCACACGTGACCCTGGATACGCCACCTCCAGTAGGGCGAATTTAAATAATATAACGCGCAGCCGAATACACCACCTCCAGCAGGCAAATTTCAGAATTACACGTGTAACTGGATACACCGCCTCCAGCAGGGCGAATTTAAATAATAAAGGGAAACACCAGGGAAACTGATAGAATGGAGGGCCCTGCGATAGGGAACGGTGATGTGGAGACCTCCTGCACTCCCCTGAGCCAGCCTCTACACTCCTAACAGTCCCTATACAGGCTCCGCACCTGTCGCAAGCTGGAACCTAAGAACCCTAGCTCGCCCTGCACCTAGCCCTTTCTAATGAATTGGATGGTGCAGAAACTAATCCCACCACTGCACTAAAACACACATTAGAGAAGTCACAAACAGGGATAACACCCCTTAGCTTTGCTCTGTTGCTCTTGCTCCCAGCAACAGAGTCCACCACCACAATGCAGCTTTCCTTCAGAATCACTGCTACTTCACCAAGCTTTATGAAACATAAGAAAACCAGAGAGTTTTTTGAGTCCTATTAACAAAAAAGATTAAAGAAAAAGTTAAAAAAACCTTTGTTCCAAGACAACTTAAAAAAGTATACAAATTGTCTTTATTTAAGAAATGACATACAGGTCAAACTAAATACTTTTTTTCCCCACTGTACATATAAATGCAAAATACAAAATCACAGCTTACAAAACATGAAATACACAAGAACAGGAACAGGCGGGCAGCGTATAACCTTAAAGCACCGGAGGGTATCATGGATGGGGCAAAAATATGCATCTAATTAATACATAATAAAGTGCATAGTGCAGTCACTAATGGCCCGATAGTTATATGGCCTCATACAAAAGTAAGGTCTTATGCACAGATTTGGGAAAGACCGGGGAAGAGATAGATATATAAAGGGCTAAATGCCCATATTATGCAAAATATGTAACATGAAAAAAGGCAACAGGGTTTGGCATCCTGAATATCAATAGTACATCCCATAGACTGCGGTAGTAATGTAAATCATAAGCCAAAAATCCCTATGCCCAAATAGAGCCCCATAATCTTACCCATATCAGAACCACTCCAGCACACAGGAGCCCTGACGCGCATTTTGCTGTTGCTTCCTCGGGGGGCAGTGCACATTGTGTCCACTGTGCCCACTTTAAATATCCCTCCATGACCGCTGACAGGAAATCGCTGCCGCGGGATCATAACATTCCAGCAGCGTCATGCGAGTGTATGGGGGCGGAGCATCCTCCGAGACCGCGACGTCAGGAGGCGATTAAAACAACAACCAACCCTCCTAAAGATGCCGCATGTGGCGCGCGCTGAGGGGAAAGCCGCCACCACACGCTACCCGTGGTATAACATAGGAAACAAAGGATCTTCAATATAAGATCCCGGAACCGCCATATTGGTTATGGGCACTAAGAAGGGCAAAGGATATAAAATACAAAAACAAATCACAAAAGCAAGTTATCTTTAGGGCCAGTAGAAGAACCAAGAACATACAATACAGCAACAAAAGATAATACCCATATGTCACAATCATTTGGCCACATATAACAAATAACAACGAAATATGTATCACAATATCCATGCCCATCAATTTTAATACATATTAAGCATCCAGAAACAGATAATCCTATTTCTCCAAAGTAGCGGTTCACAGGACATAGATGTTAATCAAATAAACGTCAATTGGAAGTCGTGACAATTTCCTGGGGAATATTGCGGCACATGTTATATGCAAGATGACATCCGCTGTAGGAATAAAAAACACAAAAAACACACAAATTAAAATAAACAATAAAATGTTCTGGCGACAAAGATTTAAAAGAACATTGCTGAATTAGGCAAAGGGCCCCACAAGAAACGTCACAAGAAACATAAGGTGGATTTTACAAAAGGATGAAAAACTTCATTGAGGCCCACCGGGGTCGTCGTATTAAGTCTAATAATCCATTTACATTCAAGCTGCGCTAGCCTACGCTTCAGATCTCCTCCCCTAATACCTCCATGAATACGGTCAATACCACGAACCTTGAGGAGATCCGGATCGCATGCATGACATAGCTTGAAATGACGGGGAATAGTTTTCAAGGACGCCATGTCATCTACCGATTGAGCCACCCTAATATCTCTTACGTGCTCCCCAATACGGACAAGTAACTCCCTAGAGGTCAATCCCACATATATTAACCCATTCCACTTAATACCACCGCTTGCTCCCAACATGGAGTCCTCATCCATAGATGAAGCAGAGGAAATAGAATTGGATCTGTTTAATGATGATTGTCCCTTATAATTCTTTCCAGAGGTTCTTCGCCACCTATACACTATATTGGTTTTATAATCCCTAAGATCCCTCTGGTATTTCTTTGTTTTAGCTTGAACGATGTCTTTCTCCCATTTTTGGAAATCTATATCCAATTGGCCATTCAGTTTAGACAAGGCTTCAACTGTCATCTGTTTGGCCAATAATTCCTGGACATTCAAAATCTCACTTTCAATACCTTTGCTCTGTTGCTCTTGCTCCCAGCAACAGAGTCCACCACCAGAATGCAGCTTTCCTCCTGAATCACTGCTACTTCACCAAGCTTTGTCAGAGCTGCAAGGAACTCTCTCTAGCTCCTTCCACACCAGGACTCTGACTAAGCTGCCAGGAACTCTCTCTAGCTCCTTCCTCCACCAAGGATGGTTGGAAATGACCACTATCACCAACAGTGATTGCAACCACCTGACACTCTTTTATAGGTAAGAGCCAGCAATCACACCTGCTTCATAATCATGTGCACTAACTAAAGTAACCAGAGTACAATGACCCTAACGGCCACCGGGGGCAAAACTAGAACTGAAACCACCACAGTGCAATGACCCTAATGGCCACGGGGGCAAAACTATCTTTAAGAACACAGCTTAAGGAAAAAAAAAAGGTTACTAGTGCTTTTATCTGTCATAATCCAACCTGGATCATGACAAATTTATTTTGAGGAGTGTGATTAGACCTCTATAACAAACTAGATGCTACAACAATTTAAAACTGATATATGCTCTACTGTATGAAGTTAGTAACAGAAGAATTTTTTTAGTGTGGGTGACGCCTTTATATACTAGAATATATGCTCCAAACAGTTCAAATTCGGATTTAGCATGCTGTGTCACGTTTGTAAAACCCACAAAATGTTGTTTTTTACTATGTGCAACAGCTCTGCACACAGAACAATGTAACCACCACAAAATTACAATGGAATATGGCAGACTGTATCACGTTTAGCAGCAGAATTTTTTTTTTGTTATGTGTGTGAGGTCTGCAGACAGCTTAATTTCAGCCCAATGTGGGATGCGGCGGGCTGTATCACGTTTTGCAACAGAAAAAATAATAATTTTTTTAATATGCATTAGGTCTGCAGACAGTTTCCTATCACCACTACAAAATGACAACATGGAATATGGCGAGCTGTATCACATTGAGCAACATAAAAAAATTATATATTTTTTTAATGTGCATGAGCTATTGTTGGAATATGATTGTTGCATCAACTCCATTCCTGTATATAAATGTTTGGTTACTAGATTTGTGTGCTGTTTACAAAGATAGAACAAAAAAAAACTCCCAGAGGCTCACACAGGGATAGCTTGTGTTTGTATTTCCTGTTTTTCCTGTGTCTCTATATGACAGAAGCAGCTTACTGTAGATGATGCACAGATAGAGACACACAAATGATTTATTCCTGATCTATTAAGCTTATCATATATAGTTCTTGTTTGTATCTGAATAAAGCAGCTCTGTTGTCACACGCTGAATAATCCGCTGCCAACATGTTATGGGCCCAGAGTGATGTAGACCCCCCAGAGAAACACAGCAACAGAATCCTAGAGCAAAAGCAGCACAGAGCAGCAGAGAAGATGTCCGCTAGCAGCAGTCCTGTCAAGTTCTCGGTGCCAAGCCTCACTAACCAAAACTACCAGTCCTGGAAATTCAAGGTGAAGATGCTGCTCATAAGAGAAGGTACATGGAAATATACTCAGGAACAAGTGTTTTTCTGTTACCAGATGATTGGCTACAGAAGTATCAAAAATCATAAAGCAGAATCTTTCTCAGTGTAGATTATAATCAGATTGTGCAAATATGCAAGTTTGCAACTGCAAAGGAGATGTGGGATGAGTTGCAGGAAGTGCATGAAATGTCAAATCTCAGCAATAAGCTTTATCTAATGAGAAAGCTGTATCAGTCTAAGCTATGTGATGTACAGAATATGCAGGACAATATAAGATAAACCCTAGAGATTGTGGAGCGACTCGGGGTATTGGAAAAGAAATTAAAGATGTTAATCTTGCTGCATTTCTATTAATTGATTTTCCAGAGTTATGACACAATTGTGACTGCACTAGATGCATCACCAGACGATGAGCTGACACGAGAGTATGTGAAAGGCAAACTTGTGGAAGAATTCAAGAGAACAATGCAGCATGTAAGCAGCAGTAATAAATCCAGAGCAGAGACAGCATTAAAGACACAGGATTTCCCTAAATATAACAGCAATCTAAGAGAAACTCGTGAATGTTTTGTCTGTAAAATGCTTGGCCACCTTAAAGCAGACTGCAGAATTTGGAAAGCAAGAATGAGTCAGCTTAAAAAGCAGAACAGTCATCAAAGGGTTAAAACAGCTGTAAAAGAAGATTCTGCATGTGTTGAAGTTGCATTTAATACCAATATAGGCCCATCTGCAAAGCATATATGGTGTATAGATTCTGGTGCAAGCAATTATATGACAAATAGCAAGGATTTCTTCACTAACCTCAATGAAAGCAAGTCAGAAAAGTTCATCTTAGCTAAAGGTCACTATGACTTCAGAAGGAGTAGGAGAGAGCTACTCCACAGTCTAGTTTCCTCAGCACAAAACAGAAAGATCAAAATAAAGGATATTCTCTATGTTGAAAGCAGTCTTCTGTCAGCAAAGAAGCTCACACAAAAGGGAATGTAGTTACTTTTAAAGATAACAGCTGCATCATCTCAAAGAAGGGTCACACTCTTGCAGAAGGAAAAATACAAGATGGAATTTATCAGCTAAAATGCAAAGAAAGAGTGCTAGACAAGATGTACATAAAAACTGTATCCATGTATGGCACAGAAGTCTTGGTCACAGAGACCCAGAAGCAGTAAGGAAGCTAGCTCAACTTGCAAATGGTATTGGAATCAACCAGTGTAGTCAAATGATGAAGTGCACTAGCTGTCTTAAAGGGAAAATGTCCAGAAAATCCTTTCCTAAAATAAGCACCACTAGATCTGCATAGCCACTGGATCTGATACATACAGCTGTATGCGGTCCAATGAGTGTTCAAACTCCTAGCAAGAAGAGATATTTTCTCACATTTATTGATGACTACTACAGATATACAAATAGGGAATATAATCAGTTGCCTAGATGCTTTGCAGTAAGAATGAAGTTCTACAGAAACGTGAAGAATATCTTCCTGTCGTTAACAAATTTGGAAGAATGCCAAAAGCCCTGCAAGCAAATAATGGAACCGAATATGCAAGTGGAAAAGTGCAAATCATTTTATAAAAGGATGGAATCGTGTTCCAGACTACCATTCCATACAACCTGTTAGGATTGGTGGAACGCACCAAATAAGAAATTATAATAAGGTGCGTTCGCAACCCATGGTCCACCGTGCGGTGATGGAGAAACTGCAGCTAGCACAATGGCGGAGCAAGGCTGCAAGAAAACACTTAAAGTACACTGAGTTGAATGTCACTCTATGTGCATCGAGCACAAAGCAACAAGCTCTGTTACACCACAGAGTGGTACTATGAAGCAAAGCAAAAAAGGACTATACCCTGATAGAATGCACAGGCGTATAGAAAAATACTAATTGGGGTCCCTATAACTTAACCCCCCCAGGGAAGACTAAGATGGTGGTTGAACCTGCTCTGACAGATGGTGTGCTTTTTCACA
Source organism: Dendrobates tinctorius (assembly GCF_039654945.1). NCBI lineage: Eukaryota > Metazoa > Chordata > Amphibia > Anura > Dendrobatidae > Dendrobates > Dendrobates tinctorius. The sequence goes on along the minus strand of NW_027361732.1, from coordinate 64,707,668 downwards.
CGTGCAGATGCTATGTTCAAGTGGGAGTTCCCACCCTACACTGCCTGTCTAGAAAAACACTGGCAGTGCTATTAGCGGCACACATGCACACAGGGTGAGAAAGTAGCCACCAACACACCAAACACACATGATACTAGCGCACAGGCATGTGCAATTAAGAGATTTTTATACCTTGCTCAAGTCCAGACAGACAGGACCTTGCCTATGGACCTATCTGAAGCTGCCATATTACCAGAGTACCTGACATCCAAGCACCAATGGGAAGGCACCATATCATGGACATGCTCAGTAGGGTGAAATCTGAACTTAGGCTCCAGAGCTCAGCGCTGCACGTGAAAACTCATAGTTACCATAGGCTTAGCTGGAGGGCCAGCAGTAACTACACATGCAGCATGAGCCTGGACAAGGTGCTGGGACCGAAGTCTGAGCTGAGCCGTCATCCCAGCGGCTAAGCCTGAATGGGAGACCACAGTACCAGACAAGGCTTGAAATCAATCCCATGAAGCGGGAGAAATCCCGGCGCCTAACACAACCCAGAACAAAATGGCATTGCAGAGAGAAAGAACCATACTCTCTGTGAAAGTGGAAGAAGTATGTTATTTGATGCAAATTTACCTACAACATAATGGGGAGAAGCCATTATGACAGCTTGCTATCTTCAAACAGAGTACTAGGTAAAGCCACAAATAAAAATCCATATGAGCTATGGAACTGCAAGAAGCCTAACCTGAAGCACCTCAGGATATTTGGAAGCAAAACGTTTATGTATGTTCCCAAAGAAAAATGTTACAAGAGAGAATCACACACAAAGCAAGGAGTCCTGGTGGGCTATAGCAAAACTCAAAAGTGATACAGAATCCTGCACCCAGAGACTTACACAGTAACAAACAGCAGAGATGTAGTGATTGATGAAAACTCTATTTCTCAAATTCCATGAAGTTACACCAGTTATTCAACCTAAGAAGAAGCATGAACAAGAATGTCAATCACCAAACACTGATACCAAAAAGCAAAACACTGAAGTGTGGATAACCTCTGAAGTCACCAAGGAAGACACAGAAGAACCAGGTCAACCTCCAGTCAGGAGATCAGAAAGGCCAAAGGTATCCCAGCTAGATGCCTTTCTTATATGGTAAGAACACTTCCTGAATCAGAGCCACAGTCATGGCAAGAGATGCAAAAACTTCCTGTCCACAAGAAGAAAAAGTGTATAAATGCTGCTAATGAAGAGATGGAGTCCCTTCACCAACTGCAGACATGGGAGCTCACTAAGCTACCACAAGGAAAAAGAGATATCGGATGTAAGTGGGTCATCAAAATCAAATATGACTCAGAAGGTAAAGGTCACTGATTTAAGGCAAGATTGGTCGCAAAAGGGTACTCACAAAGTTTGGTGAAGAATATGATGCTACATTTTTTCCAGTTGGGAAGGAGAAGATCCCCAGCAATGAGAGTTACAGACAAGCAGTGGGGGCGCTTCTTTACATAGCAACCACAACTCATCTGGATATCACAGCCACAGTTGGAATTCTCTACCGACGTGTAAGCAAGCCACGCCAAAGAGATTGGAATTCAATTAAGAGAATTCTTCAATATCTTAAGGAAACTCAAAGGCTAAATCTTAAGATATCTGCATCAGGAGATCCCACTCTCAGAGGTTATATGGATGCAGATTGGACTGGAGATTCAAGTGATAGGAAATTACCAAGTGGTTACTTGTTCAAGTTAGGAGAAAATTCAATTTCTTGGTCTAGCAGAAAACATGTGTCAGTCGCATTATCTTCTACAAAAGCAGAATATATGTCTGCTGCTTATGCAAAGTCAAGAAGTAATTTGGTTGAAACAACTTTTGGAAGATTTCAGCAAGCCATTAACCAAAAGTTATCTATGAGGGCAACTTAGGATGCATTAAACTTGCCAGAAGTGAGAAGAATAGTGTAAGAACTGTTACGGCAGCGGAACACGCTTAAAAAAATATAAATAAACGTGTTCGCCGCCCGGGGTCCACCGTGCGGTAGATGGAAGAACCACAGCTAGAAGACACAGAGCACTGTGGCGGTAATGTGCACGGGGTTCTATATCACCCAGGTGCAATCAGGCAGTCTCTGTTAAGTGCACAGAGCTGCTACAGGAAAAATAGAAAAGTAACGCTGAGCCTGTTAGTAACACAGGGGCTCAGCGGCACACATGCGGTAGGCAAAAACTATGTCACTACGTCCGACACCTACCGTGGTAACAAGTATGCTGGCGTCGCAACCGCGGATGCAGAAATAAACTGCAACTGCAGTGTGGCATGAACAGAGCTGCAAGCAAGGCGCTGCAAGGACGCTGGCACAATGCAGGACGCTTAGCTGCTGCACAAGGTATGGCTGGAGCGTGCTGGCGCTAGCGCTGCTACTGGCGGCTGCCCAATCACTCCCACAATCATAATATCAGAGGGAAGGGGTTTCATAATAAGTCATCCACCAGTCCAAGCATCCATTACCATACACCCAGCAGCAGTATGAAAATACTAGCGCATGGCGGAACAGCCATGCGCACTTTTTATAGTGTACGGGACCTTCCGGAAGTCTCCATAACCCTGAGCTGGACCAATGGAATCAGGAGCAGGACCTGAGCACCTGACTCCTGAGCTCCAATGGGAGGTTGTCCCAGGAGCATGCTCAGAGGATGGGGTGAAGGACTTAGCCTCCGGAGAGAGTTGCTGAAAAGCAAACTCTTCTGCCATCTCTCCTGCAGTGGACGGATAGCAGGAGACTGCAGGATGTAAGGGTCTAGATCTCTGCATAGCCAGGGCAGAAATCTGACTCCTAACATTACCCCCCCTCCTAGGGCCCCACCCTCCCTGAAGCTTCCGATCCACCAGCCTGTGCCTGACAGTCGCACAGGCCTCAGACTCGTCAAAAGGCGAGTCTGAAGTGCCAGTAGGTGAAACCGAAAACCGGGATATACGGATGGAATCAGTGGAGGCCAGGTCGCCAGGTCTCAGGAGGGACACCCGGGAGATAATGGGAGTGGGAGTTTTAGGAGGACGCCGCCGTGTATCGACGGCCGTCACCACACTCCATTCAGGAAAGCTATCCCGGGCACATAAAGTGCATGCCCGAATGAATTTTTTCACATCCCGAGCCCTGAGCGGCCACCAATACGATCCGGCCAGAGACTTCGTGGTCTGCATATAGCCACGGTGGCCGTCCGCATTGGGCGCGTGTGCCCATGCAAGAATTTTAGGCCGCTGGTGAGGGGGAACAAAAGTCTCGCCTACCGACTCACAGTCAGACCATTGCGGGGGGCTGTCTTCCTGGGAAGCAGCGTGTAGGTGGTGGGAACCGCATATGGACCCGTGAGCCGGAGGTGTCTCTGAAATGGTGCGAGACACTTCCATGGGCTCAGGAGGTAGAACCTCTGGCTCGGGCAGCTCCAGAGGCTCAAAAAGGTTGGGAGCCGGGGTACCTCTCCGCTTGGAGTGAGCTCGCTCCATACCGCGCTCCGAAAAACGGAGATCGATACGAGAGGAGATAGAAATTAGCTCCTCCAGAGAGGTAGGGATCTCTCTAGTGGAGAGAGCATCCTTAACATGCCCCGCTAATCCTCTCCAAAAAACAGGGATCAGTGCCTTGTCGGACCACTCCAACTCGGACGCCAGTGTCCGAAAACAGACGGCGTACTGGCTAACCGAGAGCGACCCCTGAGACAAGGCAAGCAACTGTAGAGAGGTGTCATGGGTGACCCGGGGACCGAGAAAAACTTGCCTGATGGCTGTCAGCAAGTGGGCAGCGGTCCGAATCTCGGGATCACCCTGCTCCCATAAAGGCGTAGCCCATTCCAGTGCCTTGCCCGACAGTAGGGATATAATAAAGGCCACCTTGGCCCGTTCTGTAGGGAATTGCGCAGCCAGCAGCTCCAGGTGGATCGAGCACTGGCTGATAAACCCCCTGCAGGAGGCGCCATCCCCAGAATATTTATCGGGCAACGGGAGGCGGGTAACTGTCGGCGCAAGGGTGGACATGGACATCCGCCCGACCGCATCAGTAAGTGACTGTACAGCAGCATCCGTGGCCTGCGAAGCTGCGAGAGCTCTCTCAAGGGTGGTCAAGTGAGTCTCGAGCTGTCGCATACACTGGAGGAGTTGCTGCTGTTCTGTCATCTCTAGCCAGACACTGGCGCTAGTATTATGTTACGTCGGCGGAACACGCTTTAAAAATATAAATAAACGTGTTCGCCGCCCGGGGTCCACCGTGCAGCAGATGGAAGAACCGCAGCTAGAAGACACAGAGCACTGTGGCGGTAATGTGCACGGGGTTCTATATCACCCAGGTGCAATCAAGCAGTCTCTGTTAAGTGCACAGAGCTGCTACAGGAAAAATAGAAAAGTAACTCTGAGCCTGTTAGTAACACAGGGGCTCAGCGGCACACATGTGGTAGGCAAAAACTGGAGTAGTTAAAACGTCACTACGTCCGACACCTACCGTGGTAACAAGTGTGCTGGTGTCGCAACCGCGGATGCAGAAATAAGCTGCAACTGCAGCGCGGCGTGAACAGAGCCGCAAGCAAGGCGCTGCAAGGACGCTGGCGCAATGCAGTATGCTTAGCTGCTGCACAAGGTATGGCTGGAGCGCGCTGGCGCTAGCGCTGCTACTGGCGGCTGCCCAATCACTCACATAATCGTAATATCAGAGGGAAGGGGTTTCATAATAAGTCATCCACCAGTCCAAGCATCCATTACCATACACACAGTAGCAGTATGAAAATAGTAGCGCATGGCGGAACAGCCATGTGCACTTTTTATAGTGTACGGGACCTTCCGGAAATCTCCTTAACCCTGAGCTGGACCAATGGAATCAGGAGCAGGACCTGAGCACCTGACTCCTGAGCTCCAATGGGAGGTTGTCCCAGTAGCATGCTCAGAGGATGGGGTGAAGGACTTAGCCTCCGGAGAGAGTTGCTGAAAAGCAAACTCTTCTGCCATCTCTCCTGCAGTGGACAGATAGCAGGAGACTGCAGGATGTAAGGGTCTAGATCTCTGCATAGCCAGGGCAGAAATATGACTCCTAACAAGAACTAAGCAGATTGATGTAAAACATCACCACTTACGTGACTTAGGGTACTGTTACACTTAGCGATGCACCAGCGATCCCGACAACGATATGGATCGCTGGTGCATCGCTAAGTGGTCACTAGTGAGCTGCCACACAGGCAGATCTCACCAGCGACATCGCTGGGGTCGCTACTTACCTGTCAGACGCGGCGATCCTGACGTCTTCCCACCCGCCTCCACGCCTCGCTCATCGGCGCCACAGGAAGCCCAGCAGGAAGCGCCCGACGAGAAATGATCCAGGACCTTCTCGCGCGACCAGCGGTAATCAGCGGGGGAGCCAGTCGGAGGTAAGTATCACATGTAGCGATATCGCTAGCAATATCGCTGCTACGTCACAAAATCGGTGACTTTACAGCGATATTGCTAGCGATATCACAGTGTGTAACGGGGGCTATAGTGAAACGTGGTGTACCCAAGTTTGTTTATTGCGATTCTGACAAGATAATAGCTGATGGTATGACAAAACTATTATCAAGAGCCAAGTTTGTGAACTTCAGAACCGCAATGGGGCTAACAGGTTAAGTAGTTATTGAGTGGAGGTGTTGGAATATCATTGGTGCAACAACTTCATTCCTGTATGAGTATTTAGTTGCTAGATTTGTGTGCTGTTTATAAAGATAGAATAAAAAAACTCCCAGACAGCACACAGGGAGAGCATGTGACTGCATTTCCTGTTTTTCCTTTGTCTGTGTATAAGAAAAGCAGCCTGCTGTGGATGCTGCACAGATAGAGACACACAAATGATTTATTCCTGATCTATTAAGCTTATCATATATTGCTCCTGTTTGTATCTGAATAAAGCAGCTCTGTTGTCACACGCTTGGAGTGTATGCTGAATAATCCGCTGCCAACAGCTATGCACACTGTGGAATTTCACTGCCAGTAAATAACAAGGTGAGATATGGCATTGTGACTTAAGCTAGCAACTGCTCCCAAAAAATATTACTTCATGTGCAACAGCTAAAATCACAGAACTTTGTCACCACAGCACTAAATGACAAAGTGGGATATGGCATGTTGCTTCACATTTCGCTAGGGAAAAAATAAGATTTAGAATGCTTTACTCATGCATGGAGCACAATAAAAGCAGTGCACAACACACTTGTATGATATGTGCCCTGCTGGCTTTGTCTGTGGACCTCAGTGATAGCAAAAAAAACCAAATTGCTGGAAAGTCAAATTCACAGCCACACAATACACTACCTAGCTAAAATAATGACTAGTGAACAACCACCTAGTTAACTACCTAAAATCTAGCTGCTTACACTTCCAGCATCAGGAGCAGTCTCTCTGTGCTGTTACAGTGTCAAAATGGCGCTAAAACAAGATGTCCATTATATGGAGAGGGACATGTGATTTCAGCAGCCAATGACACAAGCCATTGTATCAGGACATTGTGGATGTTTCCTGTGCCCTGAATGGCTAGCTGCAATGTGCACACATAAAGTTATGAAAAAATAAATAAATTTACAGTTTACAAGCACGACGCGCCTCTGAGCTCGGCAAACCCCTCCCCTCATCAAGCACATGCCAAACGCTCATGATTCACCACCATTATCATTGAAAAAGTGCTGCAAATAAATTTGTGGCAACGTAAATATTTTCCCGCACTTTTTACCGAATGTTACCAAATGCATTTTTTTCCAAAATCTGAATGGATTTTTTTCCGAATGTGCCATATTCATGCCGAATTCAGATTTGGCCATCATTTTCTGAACAAATTCGCTCATCACTAGTAGAGACACCGTATTAGAAGACAGGACCATTTAGAAATAGAAGACAACAATGACAAAGGTCCTGCACAACCTAAAGAAGCCATCTTGGATTAGCCAAGCACAGTTCTGATTCCACTGAGATTTCCAGACAGCAAGACAATTTGTCAGCTAGCCATCAGTCAGGCAAACAAGGCGGAATATTTTTAATGCAGTCAGACACTACAGATATGTAGAAATATGTTATTTTTCTTAATTTCCTCTAAAAACACTAATCTAGTCATTATTACTTAACATTGATTAAGAACCCTGTAAAAAAATAAAACCAATACACCTGATGCTGGTTGATAAACAATGACTAACTCTCTTATAAATAATGTACCATATTAACTAGGCCAATAACTTCTGCAACAGAATTAATTATTGCTTTTCTGTCAAATTCTACAGACAGAAAAAGTCTGCTGGTAATCAATATATTAATTAAAACACACGAAGCATCCTGGGTGAGCTGACATGAACATGAGTTAGGTCTGCAGAAATAGATGTTTATTTCTGTACATTAATAAACATAAAAATAATAAAATTCTATAATAGTATGCATCAGACAGTCAGCAGATGAGAAGGTTCACCTTATGTGTCTTGTAAATTCCTGAGTTAATTTTGAGAAAGTGTAACTAACTCCTCCTCGCTTCCATGACAGTGAAGCTTACTATTCATGCAGATGATTAGAAGAGATTTCCCAGATGCACACAGGGGGCGCCATGTATCCTCACAATTAAGTCTGTAATTTGTGTTGAAAAAATAAGACCCCCTATTGAGACATAAGCCATGAATTAATATTAGCTACCTGAATTGCTGTAAATGTAAAATAAGCTAAAATAAATTCCTGGATGCTCACTTCTTTTGTATTTAGGCAGCTGTGATACTCAATTTCTGCATGCACGGTCTTTGTCTTTAAAAAAGGCTGAGATGTCCTGTTTCTGTCGCTTTGATTCATAAACTTTTATATATGCTGTAAAGGAGTTGTCCACTACTTTGACAACCCCTTCTACAAAATAAACAGCATTTACTAATCTAACGCACAGGTGCCGTTCCAGTGATATCATTGCCTACAGCAGTGTTTCTTAACTCCAGACCTCAAGGCCCACCAACAGATCAAGTTTTCAGGATATCCTTAGCATTGCCCAGGTGATTTCAACACCTGCTCAAGCATTAATTCCATCACCTGTGCAATACTAAGGAAATCCTGAAAACATGACCTGTTGGTGGGTCTTGAGGACTGGAGTTGAGAAACACTGGCCTACAGTATGTCATGCAAGCCCTGCAACCGAACCAATTAGTGGTCACTTTACTCTCACTTCCTTCAGACAAAACTGACAACTGGAAGAATAAAGCGAACATCAGCATCACTTGTTCTGGTTATAGTTTCATCTCTAGGAAGTGAAAGTAAAGTGGCTGCTGATTGACTGCATGGCTTGCTTGAAATAACAATGTCACATGAGACCCTGGAGAGCACGCATCGAAATCACTAAAATGACCCTACACTGGAGGTGACCACAGGTTGTTATTATTTTATATGGGAAATATAGTGATTGAAAAAGGATTGCAATTGCTGACCTATGACGTCCCTGATTTGATAGATGGAAGATAAGTCCAAAGATGCTATAGGCAGTGATAGAACATTTAGCAGACTCAACTGCTCAGAATAACAATCAACATGCAGCAGAGCATTGTCATATTGAAAAATGGCTCCTCAAATACTTTGGAGAAATGGCTCTACAAATTTTTCCACAATTGATACATGTTGTACTGATAGTGAAGTTGGATATCGTACACCAATCCCAAGGCATTATACAGTGTCTACAAAGATCCTTCAAAAGGAGTTGGCATAATACTGGGCTATAAACCAGACAACCAGGTGTTTCATTAACATCACACCATCACAAGAAAATACAGTCCAGATGCAGAGCAAGGTGGCAGTGGAGAAGTCTATAGTCTTAGAATAATAATTTTATTTCTATAGCTCCAACCAAAGGTGTAGCTAAAGTTTTGGCTTAGAGGGGACAAAACTTCTGAGTGGGTCCCTTAACCAGGTAACCTTGATTACAACTGGGTGACACATCCTAATAGTGGATGTAGGAGAACCTCAGCAGATGACCGCGCTGTTGCTGAAAATAATCTCTATACAAAGAACAACATTGATATTACCGCCATATGATCAGTGGTAGATACCAGTCCTACGGAACATGTAAGTGATTACAACACAGTTACAGATAGCGACTTACAGAGGATGTTCTTTCTGATGGAACTGTTCACTTTTCCCTTCTTTTCCATCTGGCCCAGACTGACACGACAGCTTCTTTCAGCCATGACTTGGCTGCAGAGATTACAGCAAAGACACATTTCACTTCTCATATTTTCTGCACTGTCTCCAATGGGACTATTCCCAACCTGCACCTGCCCTCCTTATCCTGCTAATACCCCAATGCAGAGCTGCTGCTGTATGTGTCCCTATTACTGCACCTACTGTGTGGTTCTGTGTGCTCTCTAAATACTAAAGCAGCCCTGTAGCATATAGTAATGCTGTATGCAAGTGCCCTAGAAAACAGTGCCCACATTTTGCCCCCTAGAAAGTAATAATGCCCTCTGTGTGCCCCTTTGAAAGGCACAGTAAACCGAGTTTCCCTATAACAATAAGTGCCCACTTTACTTTTAATAATGTCCTGAGTCTTCCCCTGTACAGGTCCCATATGCACAGTATGATGCTCTCTTATACAGAGTATAATGCCCCCTCACTGTATAGTACCACCCACACAGTATACTGACCCCTTTGTACCCCCTAAACTATTTGATGGCTCACACACTGTATGATGGCCTTCTGACTGTAATCTCCACACTGTATTATGGTCCTCTAGATAGCCTTTATATAATGTAATGCACCAGATAGTGCTCAATATAGTATAATGTACTTCCTATATGCTTCCACATAGTATAATAGGTCTCTATGATATAATGAATTTCCCATAGGCAGACTCTATATAGTATAATGCATTTCCCTTTAGCAGACTCTATATTGTATAATGCACTCCCCATAGGGAGACTCTATATAGTATAGTGCACACCAATAGGAAGACTCTATATTGTATATTGCTATCCCCATGGGCAGTCTCTATATTGTATAATACGCCCCTCATAGGCTGACTTTTTAAACTATTATGCACTCCACATAGGTAGACTGTATATAGTATAATGCACTCCCATAGGCATACTCTATATAGTATAATGCACTCCCCATAGGCAGACTCTATACTATAATGCACTCCCTATAGGCAGACTCTATATTGTATAATGCAAACCCCATAGGCAGACAAAATATTGTATAATGCACCCCCATAAGCAGACTCTATAGTATAATGCACCCCCCATAGGCAGACTCTATATTGTATAATGCAACCCCCATAGGAAACTCTACATATTATAATGCACCACCATAGGCAGACACTATATTGTATAATGCACCTCCATATTCACACTCTTTATTGTACAATGCACCCCCAATATTCACACTCTATATAATATAAAGCACCTCCATGAGAAAAATAAATAAATACAATACTCACCTCTCCTCCTTGCTCTTCTGATGCTCTGAGCACCTGCACATCTCCGCACAGTGGGCACCGAGTAGAGACATCATCGTGCCTACTCTCAGTATCTGCATCAGGAATATAAGATGCTGAGAGGGGGAAGATGGGAGAGAGAGGTTAACACTCCTGCTCTCATCAACGCGGTCAACTGTATTGGCATGCAGCCAATACAGTTGAACTTGTGATGATGGGCTGTGGGACTGGTGCTGACACCGGGCCCCCTACTGCTCAAGGGCCCCATAGTGGTCAGGAGGCAGAGCAGGGAGATCAATTATCCCTGATCTGCTGCAGGGTGTAACTGTATGGGCATGCTGTGCACACTGATACCATAACAGAAGTGTAACTCTGGGTGGCCCCCCTCAGAGCACAGGACCTGGGGTGGCCACCCTCTCTGCCACTCCTGGTAGCTACTTTACTGGCGCCAACATATTCCACAGTACTTTACATTTTACAGGGATCTTGTAGAGACAATAAAAGACTTTACAGAATAACAATAATCATATAAATCAACAGATACCAAGAGAAGTAAGGGCCCTGCTCACAACCTTACAATCTATGAGGAAATAGGGGAGATACAAAAGGTGAATGGTAACAATTGCTTGTATTGTACCATCCAGCCATCAATGTAATGAAAAGGGTGTTAATGAAATGCTGCACGAACCGACAACCAACCAGTATGTGTAAAAGTTCAGGCACAGAGGGCTATTAAATTCATAAAGGGTGTGAAAACAGATGATACGAGGTCCTGATTTTGAAGAAAATTTTGAATGGGCAACACAGGGATAGTAACATAAATATGTTGAGGCGGTAGGCCAGTCTGAAGAAATGCGTTTTTAGGGCCCATTTAAAGCTGGGTTTTGGGGATTAATCAAATTGTCCTAGGTAGTGCATTCTAAAGAATTGGCGCAGCATGCAAGAAGTTTTGGAGACGGGAGTGGGAGGTTCGGATTATTGAGAATGTTAATCTTAGGTCATTAGCAGAACAGTAAGGGGAAAAGGAGAGAAGGAGACAACAAAAGATACAGTGAAGGAGCAGTCAGAGAGGTAGGAGGAGAACCAGGAGATAAGTGTCCTAAAGGTTGATAGAGCAGAGCAGAGCATAGTGAGGAGGATCTGATGATCCACAGTGTTGAATGCTGCAGAGAGATACAGGAAAATCAGCAAGGAGTAGTGACCATTAGATTTAGCTGTTAGTAGATCATTAGAGATTTTAGTAAGAGCAGTTTCAGTAGAGTGTTAGGAGAGTAAACTGGATGGTAGAGGTTCAAGAAGAGAGTGATCTAAGTTATAACGAATTAGACGGTAGTGAACCAAGCGTTCCATGAGTTTGGAAATGAAGGGAAAATTAGAGACAGGACAATAGTTAGCAGCATAGTTGTGATCCAGGGATGATTTTTTTAAGTAATGGATATATGCTGGCCTGTTTAAATGAGGAGGAAAAGATACTGGAAGAGGGAGGTCGGTTGAATATTTTTGTTAGGTGCGTGGCGACAGCTAGACAAATGTACTGGAGGAGATGATTCAAGAATGAGTCACACTTTTCTCTTATGCTCAATGATAGCTGGAGATTGTTCTGAAAGCCATGTTTGCAACTCTATGAAGCGGCCTTCTTGAGGGAACATCACACTGATCAAATTCTCTAGATTATGGTGTGGAATTGAATAATGTACAGTAGTTGGACCCCTCTAGTTTTCATCCTAGGTGGACTAACAGTTTGGCATTACATTAATTTGATTGTATCTTCCCAAAAACAGCGACACTTATGCAGCCCACATAAGGACACTGCCAACACTATGTTTCACTGTAAGCACCATGCATTTAAAAAAATGCACATATATAATGACCAAAAAGTAATAATAGAATCTTCTTTTTAAATACAAAGCAGTGCATACAGTGGGTATGGAAAGTACTCAGACCCTTTTAAATTTTCCACTCTTTGATTCATTGCAGCCATTTGGTAAATTCAAAAAAGTTCATTATTTTCTCATTAATGTACAATCTGCACCCCATCTTGACTGAACAAAACAGAAATGTAGAATTTTTTGCAAATTTATTAAAAAAAAAAAAAAACTATCACGTGGTCATAAGTATTCAGACCCTTTGTTCAGTATTGAGCAGCAGTTCACCCCCAGCAATTTGCCACCAGCAGTTCGCCCCCAGGTACATTTCTCCCCCGCATATTTCACCCTCTATCATTTCGCCCCCAGGAAGATTCGCGCCCACGCATTCCGCCCCAGCATTTAAATCAGGCCTCATTCACACAACATTTTTTGAATCCGTATATTTTTTTCGTGTTATGTTTAAGTAACACAAAAACGTTTTAGAAATGTTTTGGAAAATGTCTTGTTAAAATTGCAGGCAAAATGCTCTGACACTAAAATGCAATCAGTTGTGAGGTTTACAGATGGAAACAGTTGATTTTACATGTCACAAAAGTGCAGCACTCTGTACAGTACTTTTGTGACATGTGGATTGATGAGGGACGGGAATTCATGAACCACAAGGACAAACTGGCGAAACATCCAAACACAAAATTTTGGGGGCAAAACAGGGTACAAACATACGGGGGCGAAGTGCTGGGGGTGAAACATCCGGGGGCGAACTGCTGGGGGCGAAATGGGCAAACTGCTGGGGGTGAAATATGCGGGGGCGAAACATCCTGTGGGCCAAATGCTGGGGACGAAATGTGTGGGGGGCAAAGTGTACCCAGGGGAGAACTGCTGGAGGCGAACTTCTGGAGGCAAAATGCAGGGGGCGAACTGCAAGGGGCAAAACATTCAAATCCCCCTGCAGACAGTGTTCCTAGACCCTGGGGTTCGGCCCACAAAGTCGGGTGCTTTGCTGCCATGCACCTGATCATGCTGGTGGTGGTCAGGCCGGCAGTTTTGCTACTCCTTAGTGATATACATCTATTGTTGTTTTTTTCAACAATAGATGTATATCACTAAGGTGTAGTGTGAATAAAATTGTTGAGATGATATATATCTACTGTGTCAAAAGGAATGGCAGAATATTCGGGATTTGTGCAAAAAAACAAAGGAAGGAAGTACTGAACAAAGATTAAGAAAAGTGGTACAAAAGATTACAGTTAAAATACCTTTATTAGTGAGGGTAAAATGCAGCATTACAAACAAATGAGGTGCTAACACAGACAAAGAAATAGAGCCAAATTCAAGTGGACGGGCAAGAGGCTCGAATCTATAAATGGAAAAATGAACAGCTCTTCAGAGTGTCCAAGTGTGGGATCAATAGTCTCCGGGGACTTGGCATGGTGGTAGGAAGGAGGATCAGGGTAAGGAATATGCGGTCCAGACTCATGGCTACTGAGACTTGACTGTATGGAAGACAGGATGTTGGTGGTGATTGTGGCAAACTGACAGGAAGCATTATCCGCTATCCAGCCAACAAAATTTTGACACTGCCCTGGGATCAATCTTGGTGTGGTGCTGCGGTAACCTAGTAATTGGGACAGGAAGGTCGGGCAAGAAGATGTGGGTGCCTGTTGTGGCACAATTTTGGCTTGCCCATGGTCTTGGCCTCAGCCTCTGCATGCACCATCACCATCACATCCAGTTCCTGTTCCTTGCCACGTGCCTTGCCCACTTTAAATGGAAGACAATGTTTTCCACGTTCATGGCTGAATTTGGAGCAAACTTATATGTGATCCGTGTGAAGACAGATCACAGTTTGAAATATCTTGCCAGTACTTAACTTTTTTTTTCCAAAAAACTGGTCTCAATAACTTGCTTAAAGCACTGCCAAAAAAATTAAATTGAAGCCTGAATTGGCACAATTTTGACCGCATTATGTGATCCGTTTGACAGACAAACTATAGTTTGAAATATCTGGCCTGTAGGTAGCCATTTTTTTTTTCAGAAAACTGGTCTCAATAAATTATGTAAAACACTGCCAAAAAAATTAAGTTGAAGCCTGAAATGGCACAATTTGGAAGAGGCCAGGAGCCATTTGGTGAGCTGCATTTCTTGCTACATGTTCACAGATTTACCAGTGGAAAAGCCAAACTTCACATGCCACAAATGCAAGCTTGTGTCCCTGTTGGAGGAAAAGTTTCAAAATCTTGAAGAGAGGTTAGCTACGTTGAAGATCATTAAGGAAGGTGAAGAGTTCTTGGACAGAGCAGAATTATCTCTTCATGTTACAGAAAGAGAAGAAATTCGAAGTGCACCTGAAGAAACAGAGGAATGGAGACATGTGACCCAGAGAAGCAGGAGGATCAGGAGGCAGTCAGCACCCATACTGCTCAGAAACCAGTACCAGGCTCTCACGCAGGAAAACGATGAAGAAATACATCAGGATAAGACTCTGCCAACAAACAGCAACCTTGTACGCCCTCAGAGTCCTCCTGGATGGAGAAAGAAAAATGTTGTGAAGAAGAAACGGAGAGTGGTGGTCATGGGGGATTCCCTGCTGAGAGGAACAGAGGCCGCTATCTGCAGACCGGATATAACTACAAGAGAAATGTGCTGTCTTCCAGGTGCAAAAATTAAAGATGTGTCTGACAGGATATCAGGACTCTTCAGACCTACAGATGACTACCCATTCCTGCTACTACATGTGGGGACAAATGACACCGCAAGAAACGACCTGGAAACCATCTGCAGAGACTTTGAAGACTTAGGCAAGAAAGTGAAAGAACTGGGAGCGCAGGTGGTCTTCTCTTCCATCCTCCCAGTGGATGGCCATGGAACAAGGAGGTGGAATAAGATTCTGCAGGTGAACAACTGGCTACGTCGATGGTGCCGTCAGCAACGATTTGGATTTCTGGATCACGGAGTGAACTACTTATACGATGGACTACTTGCTAGAGATGGGGTGCACCTTACGAAGACTGGAAAGCATGTATTTGGAAGTCGCCTTGCTACACTTGTAAGGAGAGCTTTAAACTAGAACAACATGGGAAGGGAAGCAAAAGACCAGAAAAAGCCATACACCTGACAAATGCTATTGAGAACTCTGCTATTAGAAGTGGAAAGGAAGAACAAAGACGAAAGAATCTAATTAATAAAAATATTGGAGAAAGAGAAACCAATCACAAACTAAAATGTTTCTATACTAATGCACAAAGCATGGGCAACAAACAAGGAGAATTGGAACTACTAACACAGGAAAAGAAATATGATGTCATTGGAATCACTGAAACTTGGTGGGACAATACACATGATTGGAATACAAGACTAGAAGGATACAACTTATTTGCAAGAAACAGACTTGATAAACGAGGAGGGGGTGTCGCATTGTATGTTCGAAACGCGTATATCTGCACAGAGATTGAAGCTTCAGAGACTGGGAGTTCTGTGGAAACTGTTTGGGTGAGAATACAAGGACAGAACAATGGAAAGGACACCATTGTAGGCATTTACTACAGGCCGCCTGTGCAAGCCGAAGATATAGATGAACTCTTTATGCATCAGATGGCCAAGTTCTCCAAAAAATATGACATGGTTGTCATGGGAGATTTCAACTATCCAGACATTTGTTGGGAATCTCTCTCAGGCAAAACTAACAGGTCAAGGAAATTCTTATCCTCTCTTGCTGACAACTTTATCTTCCAAAAGGTAAGGGAGAAAACAAGGGGAACTGCTACCTTGGATCTAATCCTTATAAACAGGAAGGAAATGGTTGAGGAGGTAAAAGTGGCTGGGACCCTAGGAGGTAGCGACCATGCTATTTTAGAATTTTGGATAACTAGAGGTGGAAGACCTGTGAAGACTCAGACGTCAAGGTTAGATTTCAGAAAGGCAGATTTTAAGGGATTCAGAAAGAGAATTGGAGGGATCCAATGGCTGGATATCCTTAAAGACAAAAATGTCCAGGAAGGATGGGAAATCTTGAAAAATGAAATTCTCAATGCACAGTTGTTAACAATTCCGAAAAGAGGGAAGAATAGGAAGCATTTAAGGAAACCAGGATGGATGAACACAGAACTTAAGCACATGCTAAAAAGGAAGAAAAAAATGTTTATAAAATGGAAAGAGGGAGGCATATCTAAAGAAGAATATAATGCTGTCTGCAGAACCTGCAGGGCACAAATCAGATTATCTAAAGCTGAAAATGAACTGAGGCTTGCAAGAGATGTCAAAAGCAATAATAAAGGATTTTGGGGATATGTCAAAAGTAAAAGAAAAGTCAAAGATGCTATAGTATTTTTACAGGATGAAAATGATGAAATGGTAAGACAGGATGTTGAGAAGGCTGAACTTTTAAATTCCTATTTTGCATCTGTTTTCTCTCAGAAAGGAAATGCAACATCAACTGTTATTCACTGTCCTATTAAGGGAATAGAAGAATCCAGGATATCTATAAACAGAAAGATAGTGAGGAAACACTTAGCTAACCTAAATGAATTCAAGTCTCCAGGTCCAGATGAATTACACCCCAGAGTACTGAAGGAGATAGCAGAAGAAATTTTTGAACCCCTCTCCATAATCTTTGAAAATTCTTGGAGAACAGGAGAAGTGCCAGAAGACTGGAGAAGAGCAAATGTTGTTCCTATCTTCAAAAAGGGGAAGAAGGTGGACCCAGGCAACTATAGGCCGGTGAGTCTGACTTCTATACCAGGAAAGATCTTTGAACAAATTATTAAACAACATGTATGTCAATACCTGGATAAGAATGAAGTGATTAAACAGAGTCAGCATGGGTTTGTAACTGATAAGTCATGTCAGACTAACTTAATTTCCTTCTATGACGGTATCACTGATTGGGTGGATCAAGGAAATGCTGTAGATATAGTATATCTTGACTTCAGCAAAGCATTTGACAAAGTCTCTCATACAATCCTTATTGAAAAAATGACTAAGTATGGAATGGACAAGGCAACTGTTAGGTGGATTCATAACTGGCTTAGTGATCGGACCCAAAGAGTGGTCGTAAATGGCTGCACATCCAGTTGGAAGAATGTCTCAAGTGGGGTACCACAGGGCTCTGTCCTGGGCCCTGTATTGTTCAACATCTTTATCAACGATTTAGATGAAGGAATTGAGGGTAAACTGATTAAATTTGCTGATGACACAAAGCTAGGAGGGATAGCTAATACTAGAGAGGAGAGAGAGAGGATTCAAAAAGATTTAAATAAACTGGAGAAGTGGGCAGCAACTAACAGAATGGTTTTTAACAGGGAGAAATGCAAAGTACTACATCTGGGCAATAAAAATGAAAAAAGCATATATAGAATGGGAGGAATAGGGCTAAGTGACAGCACATGTGAAAAAGACTTGGGTATACTAATAGATCACAGACTGAATATGAGTCAACAGTGTGATGCAGCAGCAAAAAAGGCAAATGCAATTCTAGGAAGTATTAACAGAAGCATACAGTCTAGATCACGTGAAGTCATTATTTCCCTCTACTCCTCTTTGGTCAGACCTCATCTGGCATATTGTGTCCAGTTTTGGGCACCACATTTTAAAAAAGACATCAACAAACTGGAGCAAGTTCAGAAAAGAGCGACCAGAATGGTGACCGGTCTGCAAACCCTGTCTTATGAGGAAAGGTTGCAGGATTTGGGAATGTTTAGTTTGCAAAAGAGAAGACTGAGAGGAGACTTAATAGCTGTCTACAAATATCTCAAGGGCTGTCACATTGTAGAAGGATCAACTTTATTCTCATTTGCACAAGGAAAGACTAGAAGCAATGGGTTGAAACTGAATGGGAAGAGACACAGATTAGATATTAGAAAAAACTTTTTGACAGTTAGAGTGATCAATGAGTGGAACAGGCTGCCACGAGAAGTGGTGAGTTCTCCTTCAATGGAAGTCTTCAAACAGAGGCTGGACAGACATCTGACTGGGATGATTTAGCGAATCCTGCTTTGAGCAGGGGGTTGGACCAGATGGCCCAGGAGGTCCCTTCCAGCTCTACGATTCTATGATTCTATGATTCTATGATTCTAATTTTGAGTGCACTATGTGATCCGTGTGATGGACAAACCCCTGTTTAAAATAGCTTGATGTTTACGCTATAATATGGAAAGTATCTGGCTGTATTCTGCAGTGCCAACAAGCAA
Organism: Dendrobates tinctorius; assembly: GCF_039654945.1. Lineage (NCBI taxonomy): Eukaryota > Metazoa > Chordata > Amphibia > Anura > Dendrobatidae > Dendrobates > Dendrobates tinctorius. The sequence goes on along the minus strand of NW_027361732.1, from coordinate 64,689,188 downwards.
ATGGAGCAGAAAAACAGTGTTCTCTGGATTGCTTTTAAAGCAGATAATCAAGGTTAAAATTCCCCCAGAAATATTCCTGGCCCCTGATACCTGGGGTTTTGTTTATAAATATCTATAATAGGCAGCAGCAGCAGACAGGACTGTAATGGACCCTCTTGAAATATGCAATGAAATCTGCCATGCCACGTGCACAGCCTGCCTGCTTACCACTGATCTCTATGCACGTTTATTTAGTCCTCAGAAGGACTGTTGGTTGAGATGGATTTTTGTATTACAGATGGTATACCCACACTTACTAATAAACAACCAAACATCTCTCTAGCTCAGCATCAATTCTCCTTACTCTGCCTGACTCCAGAGCAGACATTCAGTCTGCTATAGACCTGATGACGCCGTGCGGATAGCCAGTCACTGGTAATGTCACAACCAACATGGATGCGGCATTACAGCATGTGACAGACAATCCCTGCATGTTCATTGGCTCTCTAAATCATGTCTAAGGGTGCTTGGTCACCAGGAATGCGTCGATATCACATTTCATTAATTGTTCATGCTGATGTTTTTATCCCCCATTGAGCACGTTTTTCAGTGAAAAAAAGAAAGATTTTTTTCATTATTTCAATGAGCTGGAACCTTTTTTCTTCTGATTGCCTCACGTCCTGACACAGAAGTTCCATGCTATGAACTTACCAGGATGTCTGCTACGGAGAGCTGGACTTTGCTTTATTTTGCTCTCTAAAGAGCGCCAAACATGCAGGGAGGGCACCCGAGCTCCCATCGAGCAACCCCGAAAATATTTGGCGAGCTCCGAGCATGGCGAGCACTGCATAAGCCCATTTAAATTTTTGTAATTTTTGGACGGAAAAAAATGAGAAATTTTTTTCTTTTACCTGAAATACAAAGGAAAGTGCATTCTTTAATTTTAGCCCTTTTAGAGGTTATTTCACCTTCAGTCTGCTTATCTTTCCACAATAAAAATAATTTGACCAGCGTGCCCAATCTTTTACATGCCTCTGTACATGTTAAAGTAACATAATAATTATTGAGTTATGGTACATAATTAACATATTTCACATATTTCAGCAACACAATGCTAAACTTCATGCCCTACTTTCAACTTCTGATGTATGTCTATGTTCTGATTTGTAAAAATATGACTATACTAGATGAAGAGCCCGGCGTTGCCCATGCATAGTACCTAACATCGGGTCCCGCTGTCTTCCTTAATATCCCCACTATCCACCCGCCATCCTGTTCTATCCCTCCACCACGCTCTACATCCATGTCCTGGTGTCCCTCCACAGCCCCGATCTCTTCTTCCACAGCCCTGATCTCTTCGTCCACAGCCCTGCTCTCCCGCTCTCTCCCTCCACAGACCCATTCTCTTCCTTCACAGCCCTGCTCTCCCTGTCCACAGCCCCATTCTCTTCCTTCACAGCCCTGCTCTCCCCGTCCACAGCCCCATTCTCTTCCTTCACAGCCCTGCTCTCCCGCTCTGTCCCTCTACAGCAGGGGCCTCAAACTCGGCAGTGAAAATGGGCCGCACATAAAATAAATTTGAGCTGGGGGGCCACATTCCTTTCAAACTTAATACACCCCATACACGCGCAGCTCCTCACACCTCGTACACATGCGGCTCCGCTCCGTACACCTCGTTCACACAGGACTCCACTCTGTACACCTCGAACACATAGGACTCCACTCCGTACACCTCATACACACACTGCTCTGTACACCTCGTACACGCATGGCTCCACTCCATACACCTCATACACACAGGGCTCCGCTCCATACACCTCAAACACACAGGGCTCTGCTCTGTACACCTTGTACACACAGGGCTCCGCTCACCTCATGCACACAGGGCTCCGTACACCTCGTACACACACGGCTCCACTACATACACCTCGTATACACAGGGCTCTGCTCCGTACACCTCGTACACACAGGGCTCCGCTCCATACACCTCAAACACACAGGGCTCTGCTGCATCCACCCTGTAAACCCCTCCTGACCCCATGCATAAACTTACCTTCATCCAGTACCATGACAACCAGCACACAGACAGCAGCGTCCATCCTGCACACACTGAGGCCCCTGATCATGTGACCCCTGACTCCTCCCCCTCCTGTGACCTCATCACAGGACCTTTGCAGTGTATGCACACAGAAAAGCCAATGCCATCACCGCTCCTGAATGCGTGCCTTCCCTGCCTCAGGGAGTGAGACATGTGGTGCATGGGCCGCAGATGCCTGCCTCACTGGCCACATGCGTCCCACAGGCTGCAAGTTTGAGAACCCTGCTCTACAGCCCCGCTGTCTTTCTTCCTCCACAGCCCCGCTCTCCATGCACCACATGCGGTGACGCCAGGACCAGGAGAGAGAGGTGCACAGATTGTTCGTTTGGCTGGAGTGGGCAGAGCTAGAGCAGAGCTGCAGTGCATGTGATTGGGCGGTCTGTGGGGGAGATGGCCTGGCGTGGACGGCAGGAGTGGGCGGAGCTTTCCGGAGTGGGCAGAGCTGCAGCGCATGTGATTGGGCGGCCTGCGGGGGGCATGGCCTAGAGCTGTAGTAGACTGCAGTAGAAGCCAGGGACTAAATTTAGGCTGGGAAGCTGCAGGGGAGAGGGGGGATAGTGCAGTTGGTGACGGGGAGCGCCGACTGAGCCGGGACAGGGCTGGGAGGGTGCCAACACTATTCAGCCCCTGTCCTAAAGACTGTCTTCCTCACAGCCTCGCTCTCCATGCACTGTCCTGCTGTATCCATCCTCAGCACTGCTCTCCAACCACGTCCCAATCTGCTGCTTCGTGATTGGTTGGTGTCCCACTCTGCTGCTTCGTGATTGGTTGGTGATATACACACACACACACACACACATTCAGATTTATATATAGAGATAAGAATTTCAAGTCATTACAATATTTTTTTTACATTTTATACAACTTTTTTTGGAGTTGCTGTTGTATAACAATCAAAGTATAGGTTGTATATTACATAGCAAAACATGTCAAGGTCAATGTGAAGTTTAATTACAACATTCACCTTTTTGAGAAGTAATTTTTTAAGATAAGATAAGTCATTGAAAATGAATTGTATTTTTAGTATGACCAGCGAAGCTTGCCAAATGGTCCTGGTTTCATATTTAACTTAATTTGTCTGCGTTATCAAGACGACTTAGTAATTATAAATTGTGATTGTCGTGCATTAAATTTATCCATGTTTCTTCAAGGTTTTATAATTTCTTGACAAATATTCATTATACCTGCAACAAGAATTAGGTTCCAATTTGATCTGACAAAGCCACATAATTTATTATATTAATCCAGTCATTTTAATCATGTCTTCTTTGTCCCTCTATGAGGAATTTATGCATTTTGTATTTTAAGTTAACCAATTTGACATCATCATAAGCCTATCTCTCTGACAAGGTAAATATCACTTCTGTAGAATCAGATTAAGGCAGAATTTTCTGTGTTATAATATCGACATAAATGCACTCTATATTATAACACACGTGCAACACTGTATATTTTTCATGTGCTCCCAGCATAGATTAGCAGCTACAGTTTTAGCTATTGATAATTATACTTTCAGCATCATTTTGACAGTTTTTTGTGGCATTTTATAAATTGATCCTTTTCTGGCTACGGTTTTTGCAAGAAGGGAGTCAACTATTTTTCTGCCATTTCTGAAAAAAACTGCACAAATCTGGGAAAAACATTGCAATAATACTGCAAAAACAAACATTTGAAGTACTGCACTGAGGATTTTTTTTTCCATTTTCTAACCATAGATAGAGTGCTTGAATTATTTACACTGAGGAGCAAATCCAAATGTGGCATTTTGTTTGAATTTAGCAATAAAATGTAATTTGCATTGAATTTATTCAATGACAATCAAAAGTGTCTCATTCCAATTTGGGGTTTATCCACATTCCTGATCATAATAATTGTAGGGTAATAATATATAAAAATATTCCATTTTTTTATCATCACTTTGTGCATGGGGCTCCTCATTTGCTCATTCTGGTCCAGATTTCATTCACAAACTGCTGTTATTATTAACATCACGAGCCTCACTGGGTCTTTGCACCTTTGGTGCCTACTAGTCCTCAAGTTTTCAAAATTGTCAAGCAATTTAAAGAAATGAGCTGTCAACTTTTAACACATCTGCTAAAAAGTGCACCATAATTTACAACAGACACCAATGGAAAGGCTAGTGTAAATTAAATAAAGTAAATTGGACATCTTTTTGAACATCTTTTCAGTAGGGACGCAGTGAAATGAGTAATGCAACACTCATAATATTTATCCTGGTGGAAAAAACACCAGTATTCAAGTGAGGATGGTAGAAGAACACTAATTTGCACCTGTTCAGTGCTGTTCTGTGTCCTTTAGGGACCTTCAGGCTGTGTGCCCACGATACGATTTTTAAGCACTTTTGCCGCGATTTTCAGCGCGAAAGCGCTGCAAAAATGTTTAAAAATCTTGTGCAGGATGCACCCCATGCATTCCTATGGCATTCCGCACATGCTGTGCTAATGCTGCGCTTTTTTCCGTGGCGGAATCGCATCGTGGAAAAAATCGCAGCATGCTCATTCTTTTGTGCGGAATCACAAAGAATTGCCGCGATTCCGCACCCATAGGAATGCATGAGAATCGCTTACTTCCCACATGTGGCTATGCCCACCATGCGGGAAGTTAAGCGTCTCATGTGCGGTCGGTACCCACGGTGTGGAGGAGAGGAGACTGTCCTCCAGGCCCTGGGTACCATACCCCTGTAAAAAAAAGAATAAAAATAAAAAATCGGGGTATATTTACCTTCCGACGTCCCGCGCTGCCTTCCCGGGCCACAGCGTTCCCAGTAATGCCTTGCGGCAAGGTCCTGTGATGATGTAGTCTCGCATGACTCTAGCGGTATCATGAGATCGCTATAGCAACGCGAGACCAACATCATCACAGGTCTCGCAAGGCATTACTGGTAACGCTGAGGCCCGGGAATGCAACGCGGGACGTCGGAAGGTAAATATACCCCGATTTTTTATTTTTTTATTATTTTTTACATTCTATCTTTTACTATTGAGGCCGCATAGGCGGCCTCAATAGTAAAAAGCTGGTAACACTATGTTTGACGAGTGTGACCAACCTGTCAATCACTTTCCAAGCGATGCTTCAAATCGCTTGGAAAGTGCTTGAATATCGCACGTGAAAATTGCGGCAAAATCGCAAACATAATCGCAGTGAAATCGCAGTAAAATCGTGCGGGGGAAAAAGCCGCGCGATTTCTGGGAAGGAGTCCGGTTTTCAGTGTCCGGAATAAAACGCTACGTGGGCATATAGCCTCAAGATTCATGTTACATGCAGCAGAATTGGAGGTGAAAGAGCAGGATGATGAAAAAGAGGTTGAGCAGGTGGAAGTGGAAGAAGACATATTCTTAGTGCTGGCAAGAGACTAGGGAGCCAGTCAGAGTGCAAATGATGATGACTACAATGGCATTGGCAGCTACCACACAGTGGGGTTAAAACAATGAAACAACAGGAACTTCGATCTTGCTTGCAGGCATGACAAGTTGTATGCTGTAATGATTCAAACTTATGACAATCTGATAGCCACACTTTTAGACCCTTGCTATAAAATCAAAATGAGGGATTTTTTTTCCAGCTTGCAAAAGAAAGTCTGAATTGTCTGAGGCTAGTTTCACACTTGCTTTTTTTTGCAGCGCGTTTTTCCCGCAAAAAAACGCATTAAAAAAACGCATACAAATGCATACAAACGCTGCGTTTTTTTCCAGCATTTTAATGCGCATGCAGGAAAAAAACGCAGCGTTTTTGCGCGTTTGTATGCGTTTTTTGTGCGTTTGCGTTTTTTTACAGATTTTGGAAAAACCCCACAAAAAAGAAAAAACAACCATTCAACAACACACAAGACCAATGGGACTTCATTGTGGGTGTGGTATGTTAATATATATACACCCTGTCTACAGTATTCTTCACATTTGCTTGATTCTTCTCGTGACCATGGATCTGCGCTGGAAGAGTTTTCACTTCAACTTGGATTTGGACATCGCGATGGCTCAGGCGTATGCAGTTGCTTGCCATGAACAAAGGAAGAGAGAGAGGCAGCGAAGACGGCGGCGTATGTGGATACATCCGATTGTTGAACTCCGGGAGAGCCGTGGGGCATACCATACCCTCTACAGCGAGCTCCAGTCAAACCCGGAGAAATTTACAGATTATATCCGGATGTCCCACGAAAGTTTCATGGATTTGCTTGCTCGTGTCCAACAATCCATCCGGAGACAGGACACACAGCTCCGTCGTGCGATTCCTCCTGAGGAACGGCTACTGGTGACATTACGGTATGTTTTAAAAACAAAGGGGTGTGGTCTGATGTTTTTTTTTGTAAATTTAGTATTCAAAACCTTGGGTAATTAGTTTTCGTGAATGTACTAATATTTTTTTTATAGTTTTTAAAAATAATATACATAAATATTAATTTTACTTCTTTGTCTGTTCACAGATTCCTGGCGACTGGAGAAACCCTATCCTCACTACACTTCCAGTACCGTATTGGAATCTCTACCTTGTCTGGAATTGTTGCTGACACCTGCCGGGCTCTCTGGAATGTTCTTTGCCCAGAATTTATGCCCCTGCCCACCGCTGAAAAGTGGATGGAAATTGCTGACAAATTCTGGACAGTATGCAATTTTCCCAACTGTTTGGGAGCTGTTGATGGGAAACACATACGGATCATCAAACCCCAAAGAACGGGATCTGAGTACTATAATTACAAAAAGTACTTTTCAATAGTACTCATTGCAATTGCGGATGCCGGATGTATGTTTGTAGCAGTGGACATTGGAGCATTTGGCCGTGGTAATGACTCGCAGGCTTTTAAAAACTCAGACATGGGCCGGAGGTTGTATGGCAACCAATTTAATTTCCCTATGCCACGGCCTCTTCCTCACACCGAAGCTCCGCCACTGCCCTTTGTAATGGTTGGCGATGAGGCTTTTCAAATGTGCGGAAACTTACTGAAACCCTACTCCAGCCGAGACTTGGACCACACCAAAAAAATTTTTAATTACAGGCTGACCAGGGCCAGAAGAACTGTCGAGTGTGCTTTTGGGATTCTTGTTTCCAGATGGCGAATTCTGGGCACGGCCATTAATCTTAAACTTGAAACAGTCGATGAGGTGGTGAAGGCCTGTGTGGTTCTACATAACTTTGTGATGGCTAAAGAGCACCCGACCTTTGAACTGGACGATGATGCTCCTAACCCATTGCCTGAATTCACTCAGCACACTCTCAGGTCATCCGTTGAAGTGGGCCAAATGAGGGACAAATTTGCGGCCTACTTTATTTCTGATGTAGGACGGGTGCACTGGCAAGATGAAATGGTGTAATGTTGTTGTTTATGGTAATAAAAATCCTTATTTGATACCATTACTGAGTGCACTATATTTTTTAAACTCCGATTAATTAAAAAACTTCCCATGTATAACTGAATTTTGTTATGTTCACACACCTGGGCAGGTAAATACACATACGAGTTAAAATGCAGCATTGCTAGTCTGCGTGAAATATATTGGAATGAGCAAAGCTGCAGGCCATGAATCAGGAAACCATTTTTTTTCAAGATAAAATTGTGCAAATAGTTTAAAACAAAGTATGTGATTTTCTCAAAACACAACACTCAAAACCCAACCCCAATGAAAGTCCATGGGGAATACAAGTCAGCATTGAGTGGATGAATGTAATCTGCTCCATTAAAAGTTATTACACTAGGCCTTTGAATTGACTATACTAGGCCGTGGTATTTCAAATATGAGTATACTAGGCCTTGGGGCTAGTAGTATAGTAATATGTGAAATACCACGGCCTAGTATAGTCATACCAAGGCCTACTGTTATAACTCGATTTTTAACAACTAGCATCTTGTTTCAACAAAAACAAACTGGTGAAACTAGAAAGAAACTTATTTTTTAGACAAGTTTCAACAGTTTGTTTTTCATGAAACCAGATTCTATTTGGTAAAACTAGAGTTATTACACTAGGCCTTGGAATGACTATACTAGGCCGTGGTATTTCAAATATGAGTATACTAGGCCTTGGGGCTAGTAGTATATGTGAAATACCACGGCCTAGTATAGTCATACCAAGGCCTACTGTAATAACTCGATTTTTAACAACTAGCATCTTGTTTCACCAAAAACAAACTGGTGAAACTAGAAAGAAACTTATTTTTTAGACAAGTTTCAACAGTTTGTTTTTCATGAAACCAGATTCTATTTTGTAAAACTAGAGTTATTACACTAGGCCTTGGAATGACTATACTAGGCCGTGGTATTTCAAATATGAGTATACTAGGCCTTGGGGCTAGTAGTATATGTGAAATACCACGGCCTAGTATAGTCATACCAAGGCCTACTGTAATAACTCGATTTTTAACAACTAGCATCTTGTTTCACCAAAAACAAACTGGTGAAACTAGAAAGAAACTTATTTTTTAGACAAGTTTCAACAGTTTGTTTTTCATGAAACCAGATTCTATTTTGTAAAACTAGAGTTATTACACTAGGCCTTTGAATGACTATACTAGTCCATGTTATTTCACATATGACTATACTAGCCCTTGGGTTGGTTTTTAACATGTATTTACCCATCAGTGTTTGTGAGTGGCGCAAACAACATTAATGAAACTTATTAATGGTGAACCACAAATGTAAATTTATTTTTTATCACAAAAAAAAAATTTAAAAATTATTTTTTACGGCGTTTGGGGGCAGATGGTTTCAATTTGGGGGTGTGCAGGGAATATGCAACACTTGCAGTTGAAGACGGTGTTTGAGGGGAAGGGGCAACAAAACTTGTGGGGGAAGGTAGTCCAGTTAAGGGAATTAAACTTGGAACACTTGTAGGAGAGGAAATCTGTTCAGTTACATTAGTTGTAATGGCATGTCGCCGTAGGCTTGTGTGCCTGGACCGACTTTGGCCCAATGCCCGCCTTGATTGATTTCGCCTTGAAGTAGGGGCAAATATGGAATGTAGGTCCCCCGTCTGCTGGTATGGCTGCTGCTGCTGAGGTGGCGGCTGCTGCTGCAGAGGTTGCGGCTGCTGCTGAGGTGGCGGCTGCTGCTGAGGTGGCGGCTGCTGCTGAGGTGGCAGCTGCTGCTGAGGTGGTTGCTGCTGCTGAGGTGGTTGCTGCTGCTGCTGAGGTGGCGGCTGCTGCTGAGGTGGTTGCTGCTGCTGCTGAGGTGGCGGCTGCTGCTGAGGTGGCTGCTGCTGCTGAGGTGGCGTCTGCTGAGTTGGCTGCTGCTGCTGAGGTGGCTGATGCTGCTCTTCTTGTTCAGTGCTCGTCCTTGCAGGAGGACTGGTGGCGGCAGTGATGGCCCAGGTTTGCAGAGTGGTGGTGGCAGGGCTACTACATGTTGTTGTAGCGGCAGGGCTGTTCCATGTTTGCCTAGTGGTGGCTGAGCTCCACGCATGCATGGGATTGGCGGTGGTGCTCCAGACAGGAGCAGCGCTTGCCATGGTGGTGTCGGTGAAGTGACCAGCTGCACTCAGACTTGTGGTGGTGTAACGGTGGGTGTCCAGCCTTTGAAGAGAGGTGTCCGTGCAGTGGTATGCAGCACAAGTCGGTAGTGAGGTGAAGCGAGTCAATGGTGGCACAGGTGGAAAGGACACCACTGCCTGCTGACCGTACCGATTATGCTGCATAGCCTGCAAGAAAGCATTGTTGCAGGCCTGCAGCACATTCAGCTGTTGATCAGGACTAAGGTGTTCCGCCATGCCCTTTTCAATCTTACTAAAAAAATGGTGTGCTGGTCTGTTGAGGTCGGCCTCCAGACGGTCAAGGCGCTGTTCTACAGAATTGAAGCGGTGTTCAAAGTGGTTAAAACCACGTTCCATCAGTGCAAAACCGCTTTCAACTCTGTCGGACAGTGACTTGAGGCTGGAATTAAATGTCTCGCTCAAATGCATAAACTCGGGCAAGACATTCCTGTCCAAGGCCCTCTGCCGCTGGCGGGTAGTGCCCGCATAACCAGTGGCAGAGACCTGGGACAGGGGAACACCTGATGGCCCAGCTTCCTGGTCACCAGCTGTGTGTGTGTGGGACCTGCAAGGTGCTTCCTGGCTGTCGGATGGCTGGGACGGGTCAGAGGACGTCCGACGAAGGACCGCTCCAGGGCCAGGTTGCAGGGTGCTGCTCCAGGTGCTGTGGAAGAAAGGAAAATCATTACTACCATGCCTTTACAAGAAGCATCAGCTGTGGATTAGAAAAACACAGATTAATAAAAATAAAAACCCAAAATGTATAATACTTACGATCTTGTGGCAAGGACCGGTCTTAGGAACTGCAACGCGTGATAGTGACGGTATCTAGTTCTGGTCCTTGACGCAGATCCACTGCGAACCTGGCCCTCAGCACGAACATCACTGTTGAAGCGGTCCTTGATCGAACGCCAACGTGTTCGGACTTTGTCCACTGTTGATAAAAAAAAACAGTGCCGTCAAGTACAACAGTCACTGCTTCACAATTTAGCAATACAATACTCAAAGCAGTCACTGTACACCCCGATGACACTGTTGGGTTTCCTGCTAGAATACACCTAGCACGAAACCCAACAGTGCCGTCAAGGACAACAGTCACTGCGGCACAATGTAGCAATACAATACTCAAAGCAGTCACTGTAGACCACGATGACACTGTTGGGTTTCCTGCTAGAATACGCCTAGCACGAAACCCAACAGTGCCGTCAAGGACAACAGTCACTGCGGCACAATGTAGCAATACAATACTCAAAGCAGTCACTGTAGACCACGATGACACTGTTGGGTTTCCTGCTAGAATACGCCTAGCACGAAACCCAACAGTGCCGTCAAGGACAACAGTCACTGCGGCACAATGTAGCAATACAATACTCAAAGCAGTCACTGTAGACCACGATGACACTGTTGGGTTTCCTGCTAGAATACGCCTAGCACGAAACCCAACAGTGCCGTCAAGGACAACAGTCACTGCGGCACAATGTAGCAATACAATACTCAAAGCAGTCACTGTAGACCACGATGACACTGTTGGGTTTCCTGCTAGAATACGCCTAGCACGAAACCCAACAGTGCCGTCAAGGACAACAGTCACTGCGGCACAATGTAGCAATACAATACTCAAAGCAGTCACTGTAGACCACGATGACACTGTTGGGTTTCCTGCTAGAATACGCCTAGCACGAAACCCAACAGTGCCGTCAAGGACAACAGTCACTGCGGCACAATGTAGCAATACAATACTCAAAGCAGTCACTGTAGACCACGATGACACTGTTGGGTTTCCTGCTAGAATACGCCTAGCACGAAACCCAACAGTGCCGTCAAGGACAACAGTCACTGCGGCACAATACAGAGCAGGGAAATACTCACTAAACGCCTTTTTGGCGGATGCTGTGGCGCTGTCCCAGCCATCCATCAACGCTGCGGCCACCTCATTCCATAGCCGCCGTGTCACCACATTGTCCTTGTACAGCCGGTCACGGCTGTCCCACAACGGCGAACGCTCCTGGACCAGGCTGATGAGCTGCTCATTATCCAGGTAGACGTCTTCATCCCGTTGTGGAACCTAGACAAAACACATTCATTAGAATAATCAAATTTAAATTGACTAAAAAGTTACAAAAAAAGAAAAAAAAAAAAGAGTAAAAATAGAAGATAAAAAAAAAAAAAAAACATTACAAATCATTTGATACTTACATTACGTATCACCACCGGGACTTGGCTTCGCTGCTCCTGCTGTTCGCCCTCACTATTCCCGTCCGCAGATGATGATGACGATGTCTGAAAGTTGAAAAAAACGTAAGAGATTTGGAGAAGCAGCAGATATACTTACCAGATGCACGAAAATAATCACCTCACGGTCTGCTTGCGCCAATTCCTGCCGCGATGGGGAATACTCCGATTCTGAAGACATACTGCATGTAAAAATAATAAAAATCATTAGTACATACATAATTTAAAAGGACAGGCATATAATGTAATATACTCACATTCTTCGCTGATATAATGTGTTCTTGGTTGAATGTCTGCTCTTCAATCTGTCTAGTGTAGTAGTGGCAGAGTTTTGGCAGGCACCTCCTTTATATAGCCTTTTTTTTTTGGACTTTAGAAGATTCTAACTAGGATAAAAAGTGGACACCACCCAAAAAACGCTGCGCTAAAAAAGCGCATACCTGCGCATGCCAGTGCGCACGTATGCGCATCCATAGGCTATAATGGCCATTTTTAGCGCAAAACGTGCGCATACGTGCGCATGCGATTTTTTCAAGGGCCAAAAAATGCAACATGCAGCGTCTGGAAAATACCATCGCACACCCCAAAAAAACGCAGCGCATGAAAATCGCATACATGCGCTTACAAGTGCGCAGGTATGCGCACCCATGTTAAATATAGGGGAAAAATCGCATGCGCACGTATGCGTTTTTTTCCAGCGCTAAAAAACGCAAATGTGAAACCAGCCTGAGTTCCAGGATAAGCTCTGTTAGGCTAGTTTCACACTTGCTTTTTTTTGCAGCGCGTTTTTCCCGCAAAAAAACGCATTGAAAAAACGCATACAAAAGCATACAACTGCTGCGTTTTTTTCAAGCATTTTTATGCGCATGCAGGAAAAAAACGCAGCGTTTTTGTGCGTTTGTATGCGTTTTTTGTGCGTTTGCGTTTTTTTACAGATTTTTGAAAAACCCCCCAAAAAAGAAAAAAAAACCATTCAACAACACACAAGACCAATGGGACTTCATTGTGGGTGTGGTATGTTAATATATAGACCCTGTCTACAGTATTCTTCACATTTGCTTGATTCTTCTCGTGACCATGGATCTGCGCTGGAAGAGTTTTCACTTCAACTTGGATTTGGACATCGCGATGGCTCAGGCGTATGCAGTTGCTTGCCATGAACAAAGGAAGAGAGAGAGGCAGCGAAGACGGCAGCGGCGGCGTATGTGGATACATCCGATTGTTGAACTCCGGGAGAGCCGTGGGGCATACCACACCCTCTACAGCGAGCTCCAGGCAAACCTGGAGAAATTTACAGATTATATCCGGATGTCCCAAGAAAGTTTCAGGGATTTGCTTGCTCGTGTCCAACAATCCATCCGGAGACAGGACACACAGCTCCGTCGTGCGATTCCTCCTGAGGAACGGCTACTGGTGACATTACGGTATGTAAAAATATTTAAAAACCAAGGGGTGCGGTCTGATGGTTTTTTTTTAAATTTAGTATTCAAAACCTTGGGTAATTAGTTTTCGTGAATGTACTAATATTTTATTTTATAGTTTTTTAAAATAATATACATAAATATTAATTTTACTTCTTTGTCTGTTCACAGATTCCTGGCGACTGGAGAAACCCTATCTTCACTACACTTCCAGTACCGTATTGGAATCTCTACCTTGTCTGGAATTGTTGCTGACACCTGCCGGGCTCTCTGGAATGTTCTTTGTCCAGAATTTATGCCCCTGCCCACCGCTGAAAAGTGGATGGAAATTGCTGACAAATTCTGGACAGTATGCAATTTTCCCAACTGTTTGGGAGCTGTTGATGGTAAACACATATGGATCATCAAACCCAAAAGAACGGGATCTGAGTACTATAATTACAAAAAGTACTTTTCAATAGTACTCATGGCCATTGCGGATGCCGGATGTATGTTTGTAGCAGTGGACATTGGAGCATTTGGCCGTGGTAATGACTCACAGGCTTTTAAAAACTCAGACATGGGCCGGAGGTTGTATGGCAACCAATTTAATTTCCCTATGCCACGGCCTCTTCCTCACACCGAAGCTCCGCCACTGCCCTTTGTAATGGTTGGCGATGAGGCTTTTCAAATGTGCGGAAACTTACTGAAACCCTACTCCAGCCGGGACTTGGACCACACCAAAAAAATATTTAATTACAGGCTGACCAGGGCCAGAACTGTTGAGTGTGCTTTTGGGATTCTTGTCTCCAGATGGCGAATTCTGGGCACGGCCATTAATCTTAAACTTGAAACAGTCGATGAGGTGGTGAAGGCCTGTGTGGTTCTACATAACTTTGTGATGGCTAAAGAGCACCCGATCTTTGAACTGGACGATGATGCTCCTAACCCATTGCCTGAATTCACTCAGCACACTCTCAGGTCATCCGTTGAAGTTGGCCAAATGAGGGACCAATTTGCGGCCTACTTTATTTCTGATGTAGGACGGGTGCACTGGCAAGATGAAATGGTGTAATGTTTTTGTTTGTTTATGGTAATAAAAAACCTTATTTGATACCATTACTGAGTGCACTATATTTTTTAAACTCCAATTAAATAAAAAACTTCCCATGTATAACTGAATTTTTTGATGTTCACACACCTGGGCAGGTAAATACACATATGAGTTAAAATGCAGCATTGCTAGTCTGCGTGAAATATATTGGAACGAGCAAAGATGCAGGCCATGAATCAGTAAACCAATTTTTTTCAAGAGAAAATTGTCCATCTAGTTGAAAAAAAAGTATGTGATTTTTTCAAAACCCAACCCTCAAAACCCAACCCCAATGAAAGTCAATGGGGAATACAAGTCAGCATTGAGTGGATGAATGTAATCAGCTCAATTCCAACTTGTAGTGTAGAAATAGACAAGTTTCTAGCGTTATTACACTAGGCCTTGGAATGACTATACTAGGCCGTGGTATTTCAAATATGAGTATAGTAGGCCTTGGGCCTACTAGTATAGTCATATGTGAAATACCACGGCCTAGTATAGTCATACCAAGGCCTACTGTAATAACTCGATTTTTACCAACTAGGAGCTTGTTTCACGAAAAACAAACTGGTGAAACTTGACAAGTTTCAACAGTTTGTTTTTCATGAAACCAGATTCTAGTTGGTAAAACTAGAGTTATTACACTAGGCCTTGGAATGACTATACTAGGCCATGGTATTTCAAATATGAGTATAGTAGGCCTTGGGCCTACTAGTATAGTCATATGTGAAATACCACGGCCTAGTATAGTCATACCAAGGCCTACTGTAATAACTCAATTTTTACCAACTAGGAGCTTGTTTCACGAAAAACAAACTGGTGAAACTTGACAAGTTTCACCAGTTTGTTTTTCATGAAACCAGATCCAAGTTGGTAAAACTCGAGTTATTACACTAGGCCTTGGTATGACTATACTAGTCCGTGTTATTTCACATATGACTATACTAGGCCTTGGGTTGGTTTTTAACATGTATTTACCCATCAGTGTGTGTGAGCGGCGCAAACAACATTAATGAAACTTTATAATGGTGAACCACAAATGTAAATTTATTTTTAATCACAAAAATAAACCAAAAAATTATTTTTTCCGGCGTTTGGGGGCAGATGGTTTCAATTTGGGGGTGTGCAGGGAATATGCAACACTTGCAGTTGAAGACGGTGTTTGAGGGGAAGGGGCAACAAAACTTGTGGGGGAAGGTAGTCCAGTTAAGGGAATTAAACTAGGAACACTTGGAGGAGAGGAAATCTGTTCAGGAACATTTGTAATGGCATGTCGCCGTAGGCTTGTGTGCCTGGACCGACTTTGGCCCAATGCCCGCCTTGATTGATTTCGCCTTGAACTTGGGGCAAATATTGAGTGTAGGTCCCCCGTCTGCTGGGGTGGCTGCTGCTGTTGCTGAGGTGGCTGCTGCTGCTGAGGTGGCTGATTTCGCCTTGAACTTGGGGCAAATATTGAGTGTAGGTCCCCCGTCTGCTGGGGTGGCTGCTGCTGCTGCTGAGGTGGCTGCTGCTGCTGCTGAGGTGGCTGCTGCTGCTGCTGAGGTGGCTGCTGCTGAGGTGGCTGCTGCTGAGGTGGCTGCTGCTGCTGCTCTTGGTTGGCAGTGCTCGTCCTTGCAGGAGGACTGGTGGTGGCAGTGATGGTCCAGGTTTGCGGAGTGGTGGTGGCAGGGCTACTACATGTTGTTGTAGCGGCAGGGCTGTTCCATGTTTGCCTAGTGGTGGCTGAGCTCCACGCATGCATGGGAGTGGCGGTGGTGCTCCAGACAGGAGCAGCGCTTGCCATGATGGTGTCGGTGAAGTGACCAGCTGCACTCAGACTTGTGGTGGTGTAACGGTGGGTGTCCTGGCTTTGAATAGAGGTGTCCGTGCAGTGATATGCAGCACAAGTCGGTAGTGAGGTGAAGCGAGTAAATGGTGGCACAGGTGGAAATGACACCACTGACTGCTGACCGTACCGATTATGCTGCATATCCTGGAAGAAAGCATTGTTGCAGGCCTGCAGCACATTCAGCTGTTGCTGAGGACTAAGGTGTTCCGCCATGCCCTTTTCAATCTTACTAAAAAAATGGTGTGCTGGTCTGTTGAGGTCGGCCTCCAGACGGTCAAGGCGCTGTTCTACAGAATTGAAGCGGTGTTCAAAGTGGTTAAAACCACGTTCCATGAGTGCAAAACCGCTTTCAACTCTGTCGGACAGCGACTTGAGGCTGGAATTAAAGGCCTCGCTCAAATGCATAAACTCGGGCAAGACATTCCTGTCCAAGGCCCTCTGCTGCTGGCGGGTAGTGCCCGCATAACCAGTGGCAGAGACCTGGGACAGGGGAACACCTGATGGCCCAGCTTCCTGGTCACCAGCTGTGTGTGTGGCTGACCTGCAAGGTGCTTCCTGGCTGTCGGATGGCTGGGATGGGTCAGAGGACGTCCGAGGAAGGACCGCTCCAGGGCCAGGTTGCAGGGTGCTGCTCCAGGTGCTGTGGAAGAAAGGAAAATCATTACTACCATGCCTTTACAAGAAGCATCAGCTGTGGATTAGAAAAACACAGATTAATAAAAATGAAAACCCAAAATTTATAATACTTACGATCTCGTGGCAAGGACCGGTCTAAGGAACTGCAACGCGTGATAGTGACGGTATCTAGTTCTGGTCCTTGACGCAGATCCACTGCGAACCTGGCCCTCAGCACGAACATCACTGTTGAAGCGGTCCTTGATCGAACGCCAACGTGTTCGGACTTTGTCCACTGTTGGGAAAAAAAAAACAGTGCCGTCAAGGACAACAGTCACTGCGGCACAATATAGCAATACAATACTCAAAGCAGTCACTGTAGAGCCCGATGACACTGCTGGGTTTCCTGCTAGAATATACCTAGCACGAAACCCAACAGTGCCGTCAAGGACAACAGTCACTGCGGCACAATATAGCAATACAATACTCAAAGCAGTCACTGTAGAGCCCGATGACACTGTTGGGTTTCCTGCTAGAATATACCTAGCACGAAACCCAACAGTGCCGTCAAGAACAACAGTCACTGCGGCACAATATAGCAATACAATACTCAAAGCAGTCACTGTAGAGCCCGATGACACTGTTGGGTTTCCTGCTAGAATATACCTAGCACGAAACCCAACAGTGCCGTCAAGGACAACAGTCACTGCGGCACAATACAGAGCAGGGAAATACTCACTAAACGCCTTTTTGGAGGATGCTGTGGCGCTGTCCCAGCCATCCATCAATGCTGCGGCCACCTCATTCCATAGCCGCCGGGTCACCACATTGTCCTTGTACAGCCGGTCACGGCTGTCCCACAACGGCGCACGCTCCTGGACCAGGCTGATGAGCTGCTCATTATCCAGGTAGATGTCTTCATCCCGTTGTGGAACCTAGACAAAACACATTCATTAGAATAATCAAATTTAAATTGAATAAAAAGTTACAAAAAAAAGAAACATAAAAAAGAGTAAAAATAGAAGATAAAAAATAAAGAACATTACAAATCATTTGATACATATATTCCGTATCACCACCGGGACTTGGCTTCGCTGCTCCTGCTCTTCACCCTCAGAAGTCCCGTCCGCAGAAGATGATGATGATGATGTCTTAAAAAAGTTGAAAAAAACGTAAGAGATTTGGAGTAGCAGCAGATATATTTACCAGATGCACGAAAATAATCACCTCACGGTCTGCTTGCGCCAATTCCTGCCGCGATGGGGAAAATTCGGATTCTGAAGACATACTGCATGTAAAAATAATAAAAATCATTAGTACATACATAATTTAAAAGGACAGGCATATAATGTAATATACTCACATTCTTGCGCTGATAGAAGATGTGTTCCTTGGTGACTGTCTGCTCTCCAATCTGTCAGTGTAGTAGTGGCAGAGTTTTGGCAGGCACCTCCTTTATATAGACTTTTTTTTTTGACTTTAGAAGTTTATAACTAGTACAACAAGTGGACACCACCAAAAAAACGCAGCGCTAAAAAAACGCATACATGCGCATGCCAGTGCGCACGTATGCGCATCCATAGGCTATAATGGCCATTTTTAGCGCAAAACGTGCGCATACGTGCACATGCGCTTTTTTCCAGGACCAAAAAATGCAACATGTAGCGTCTGTGAAATACAAACGCACACCCCAAAAAAACGCAGCGCATGAAAATCGCATACGTGTGCATGCCAGCGCGCAGGTATGCGCACCCATGTTAAATATAGGGGAAAAAACGCATGCGCACGTATGCGTTTTTTTCAAGCGCAAAAAAACGCAAATGTGAAACCAGCCTTACCTGCATTGTGAAGCTTTCACCAAGCAAATGCCAGCTGTCCACATGACTGATCAGTAAATCCCGTTGTAAGCAACACAGACACAACAATCCTCTGCTACTGCCAGACAATATTAGCAACACCTATGGTATGAACATTAAGACATTATGAAACAGAATTTTCTGTCCCAGTTTGCAATAGGAGACTTGTCTTGTCCAGCATCCAGTATCATGTTAGAGAGGGTATTCAGTGTGACCAATATATTTGTCACACTACATGAAACCAGATTATCTGCCACAAGGCATTGGCCAAAATGAATTTATCAGTACAGTCTTTAATGCACAGACAAGAAATGCAAATGATTCAATCAGCAATCTGTCTGCCTGCCTGTCCATTGAATGTCCTTTGTTTGTTGTCTGCACCATTTTGCTGCCTCCACTACAGATGGATTATTTATTCTTTGTCCATAATGTCTTCTATACTGTAGTATTGCTGCCAATACTGTCATTGACTGGATTTAAACTGCCAATCATCTCCTTGCCTGCCCTCTCTTTTCTCCCTTTGGTTACTGCACAGCTATGTCAGCCACATACAGGTGCCTTGTGAAAGTATTTGGCTCCCTGGAACTTTTCAACCTTTTCCCACATATCATGCTTCAAACATAAAGATACCAAATGTAAATTTTTGGTGAAGAATCAACAACAAGTGGAACACAAATGTGAAGTTGAACGAAATGTATTGGTGATTTTAAATTTTTTTGGAAATTCAAAAACTGAATGTGGGAAAATACTTTCGCAACGCCACTGTACCTCCTGGCTACCCACTGAGTTTCATAATGCTAGACTGTACCTTTAAAGCCAGCACTGTCATTTTTGACTCATAACTGCTAAATTACTCCATTCCTGCCCTGTTTTGACTCACTATTATGCTGCTGCTACCACAGCCACTGTGCAGCCACACCAGCCAGACGTTTCATAGCTGCTCACTGTGTTTTTCTAGTGCCAGATAGTACTACTGATGTTTGGAAATGTGCTTTCATGCTTTTGTATCCTCAAAAAAAAACTTTCAAAATATATGACTAATTTTTTAAAAGACAACAAGCATTACATTTTTGACATTTAAAAAAAGGGCATCTGTTTTGTGTCCAGAAAAAAAGCATATTTTTTTGGACGGCTTGATAAAAGCCTTTGCAATTGCCTAAGATTTGTGGACAACAAAAAAGGGATAATTTTTTTTTTCCACTTCTTGCTGAGAGGCCACTTCCTCTTAATGTTCAAAACAATAAAACAATACATTATAATTTGTCACACATGCAGGTGGAGCACGTACTTGACTCACGTTGCCACAGGTCCAGGCCTGCCCAGGAAGAGGCATAGCTAAGTGACTAACTAATGTCCACTGGGGCTCCTGAAGGTGGAGACAGGCTGGGCTGCAAGTAGTCACCTGGTATCACTCTTAGGCTGGGGTCACACTTTCGTCTGCAATGCGAGAAACTCGCTCATGAGTGTGCGGCTGCATGTATTTCTATGCAGCCGCATACTCCGGTCCCAAGTGCGAGTGGCAGTGCCGGGCATTGATGCGAGAGACTCAAGTGAGTTTCCCACATTGCACACGCAAGTGTGACCCCAGACTTAGGCAAAACCCAGTACTGCAGCTACTGACACAGTTTAAGGACTGGGGCTTCGTTCAGACTAATAAGTTGTGGTTTCTCTACTGAATGGTTACTGACACAAATTTGAGCTACATTCAGACTGGGCTAATTCAGAGACTGGTTTTAGCAGACTGGATGCAAACAGACCTGAGGATGAGGTTTCAGGTAATGGCCGCACATAGACAAGGGGTGTAAGTTCAGGAACTGGCTGCACATGCACCAATAGAGCAGGTACTGGCGGCAAGTTCAGGAACAGACCGCACACACACCAAGGGACACAGGAGATGGGAGCAGGAGCAGATTCAGGCACTGGCACGCATAGACCAGAGGAGTAGGTACAGGAACTGGCTGCATACGGAACAGGGGGCAAGTTCAGACACTGGTCGCACACAAACCAGGGGAAAAGGTTCAGGCACTGGTTGCACATGGAACAGGGGGCATGTTCAGGCACTGGCCACACACATACCAAATGAGCAGGTTCAGTCACTGGTCGCATATGGACCAGGAATTTAGGTTCAGGACAATGACCACACCAAGACTAGGGGATCTCACAATTCACTAGTAGGAGAAACCACACAATAATGAATATTGTTGCTTTGGAGACTCCCTACAGTGGTATGGAGACTTTTATACAAGATGCCTTTCAGCTATTGGCTGGGAGCCACCTTGCAGGTGTACTCTGATACTAAATGCCTCCCAGCTATTGACTGGGGGTATTTTATTACGTGTACATGATAGTGTTCCTGCATGAAGGGTGAAGGGGAACCATGTAGGGGCATTGGCAATAGCTGGCAATAGCATTACATTAACCCCTGTTCCTCAAGCCAGCAATGACTTAGTGCAGAAAACTTGGAAGCCAACATCTCTTCAAGGACTACCATGACTTCTCTTTAGGACCACAACATCTTCTGTTCAATAAAAGAAAAGTGACATCTCTCACCATTTTCATGACTAGGATGCCTCTCTTCACCAAGCCATCCTTAGCATAGAACGAAGTGGGTGTAATACCAGGAACTGGGCAATTGGAAGTTTATTTTCATTTTTTGAGATGAGCTACCACCCTGGAGGATATAAGGACCAGCTGGAGTATCTTCGCTTAGTTCGTTGTCTTGGAAGATTCCACCGAATTGATGTTAACTTCACTAGACAACCTAGAAACTAAAAATACCTCCTCATGGTCCATCTTCAGCCTGGTCTCCAAGATGGCATGTCTATGAGGCAGGGAGATTCATGGGAGTATATCATTGGTGCAATAGTCTGGGCTATGTGGAGACATTTTCTCTGCTTTTATTCCTTGGTAGATGCCAGCAAACAGAGACTCGGCAATTAGGAGTCCTAGTGTCCCCAGTGGAACACTTTTTGGTATCTGCAAACTAAAATAGGCACTTAAGATCTTCTCCATATATACTGCTCCTATCTGGAGCTCTGACATGACTTGACTGTTTTTTGGTAGGGCTCTTTCTTCACCTGATAACACCCTGAATGGATTCTGGAGCTGTTCGATGGGAATCTGACACAGACTCTGCACAGCTTTCAGAATCAATTCTTCTGCCTAACCAGAAGCTTCCACTTGCCACAGAAACAGTCACAGTCATTGGTGGAGAGGGAATACTCTTGCCAAGGCCAGCCTCTCCTACTGGTACAAGGCTTTGGAGTCCTATAGACTTCTCAGGACATAGACCATCAGGATGTTTCACACCTACTGCAATATGGCAATCCCTTCTCACAACTGAGTTCAGTCTGCTGCTCAGCCAGTCTTCCCTGTTGACTTTCATTTATTCCACAAGGGTAGCTGTCTTTACAGGCTGAGGAACAGGTAGTCTCTGAAAGGGCAGAGCCAGACCTCATGGCTTCCTCACACTCATTACCTGTCTGGTTTGCTACAGGAAGCTTGGAAGGGAAGTTCTTGCAGAAGTTTCTAAATTTGGCTCTTCGGAGACTTTACGGAGGTCTACTAGAAAGACCTGCAGATCCAATGTGAAAGGAGCCCCTCTTTCCAATAAGGGTTGAGACATGGCAGGGCATCTCCTGCTGGATATGACATCAGGAATCCCATGTTGGCCCGATTGTAGTAAAACTGCTGACTGAAAAGTTCATAATGCCACATGCACTGCTCCAGGAACCCAAAGCACTGCTATGGGTTAGACACTGGAGGCATATGTTTTGTGTTGAATAAGCACAGCCATAGGTACTGTAACTTGACTGGCACAACTGATGTGAGGGCTTCCAATCGGTCATCTAGTGTCTGGAGATGGAACAAATTTTTTTCCTGGCTCTCCCGCTGGTAGCTCAGCTGCTAACACAGTTCTGAAAGCAGGGAGTACTGGGAATCAGTAAAGCTAATGACTGAAGCAAACTGTTGCACCTGCAGGTGGCACATGTGGTTAGCTGACACACTATGCTACAGGGCCAGGACTACCTAGCAAGGGGCATAGCTAACCGGCTACCTGGTGATCATTAGATCTCCTGAAAGTGGAGACAGACTCGGATGCCAGCAGCTGCAAGGTACCACTCCTAGGTAGAACTCGATACTGCAGCTGCTGACCCCAGAGGTCAGGTTCGCTGACACTGATTAAGGACTAGGGCTGTGTTCAGAATAATACATTGTGGCGTTTCTACTGAATGGTTACTGACACAAATTCGGGCTATGTTCAGACTGGTCTAATTTGGAAACTGGTTTTAGCAGACCGGATATAAACAAATGAGGGCATAAGGTTTCAGGCACGGGCAGCATGCAGACCAGATGAGCAGGTTTAGGTGCTGGCCACACACAGACCAGGGAAGAAGGTTCAGGCACTGGTCACATATGGACAAGGGAAGCATGTTCAGACCACAGCCTCACACTGATCAGGGGAGCAGGATCAGGCATTGGCTGCATACAATGACAAGAGAAAGGTTATAACACGGAGGACCGTGAAACCAAGTATAAACACTATAGAGAAAAAGGTCCTCCAAGGATATTGTATAAAATATTCAAAATGTATTAAAGAACACAAAAAATAAAAAGAAACAGCAAACCATACAGAAAGTGGAAAATAGCATGACACTGGGTGGACAAACATATGGACTATAAAATGACTGGTACAATAATGTAGCACATGAGGGAATATATGGAAAAATTATTTGCATACAAAAATAATTATTAAAGTGCTGGTGTAGCAAGCAGAACTAGATAATATTAATGTTAATGATATAATCTCACATATCAGAGCCCAATAGCATGTTAAATAAAGCCTGCAGCGACATTATGCACAATGAAATAGATGAAACCCAGACATTGCTGGTTTCCTCATAGCTGATCTTCTCATCCAGTCCTTGTTGAATTTAAGAGTAAGTCTGCATTTTCTGTGGAGAGGCGTGTGCGCCTATCAGTGATGATTGACCCAGTGAAACTCTCCTCCTACACGTCCTCCTCTCCAGCCCATCTAGGCTGCACAGACATGAAACTTGGATTGGGTGTACCCTCTGTAGCATTAGGAGTTCCCTCGGTAGCACAGAAAAACAAGTCCTCTCCCTCCTCATCCTCCTCATCATACAATGTTGCCTCAGAATATTGGCTGGGCTGGGTAGTATCACCCATTTTGAAATATGGATCCATACCAACATGATGGGCACTCAAAGCTTCCTCTTTGTGATTATGCAGTGATTGTTTCAAGAGACACAACAGCGGGATGGTTACGCTGATAATAGCCTGATCACAGCTCACGAGGTTCGTGCAGTACTCAAAGTTCTCAAGAACCTCACAAATGTCAGCAATTCACACCCACTCGACAGTTATGTGAGGTGGCTGACTCTCACTCTGACGGGCATGTTGAAGCTGGTGTTCAGCTACTGCACTCTGCTGCTCACTAATCCTCGCCAACATATGATAGGCTGAGGTCCACCACTTCGGCATGTCGCAAATGAGTCAGTTTCCTTCACGTCCAACAGGATCCAAATCATGAAAAAACATTAATCTTACTGGATCCACAAATTACAAACCTTATCCCCTAAAGGTCTTAACAGAGACTATGACTTAATGTATATCACTTAGTCTCTGTCATATACATCATGTGATGTTGTTTGTACCCTGTCGGATTAACACTATTATGCCGTATAATACTGTATATAACTCTCTTTCCCCCACAGTCATTTCATCAATTGATCACTTATATAGTATGATCTGGATGGGCTATGATATAATGTTCATCTCTGCATACTAATACGCTGTATTCTCTTTACAGAGTTGTCTCTATTGATCCCACCTGGCTTTCGCTATCCTCCTTGGACCCACCCATCATCCCCTACTCGACTGCAATTGTACCACACAGGTAGCCTATTCCTTACCTACCTATATGTATATACATATAAACATAATAAATGATATACCCAAATATTTTGTCTGAATCAAAGAACTCCATATTACCGCTATAATATATACAATATCAGCCATCAAACAATGTCCCTATATCAAAACTCTCTTTATTTAAGTTCCACAGTGCTCCACCTGCTCTGAGGAATACAAACAACCTCTTCTTCCTGAACATGGAATGCAGTTTATGACCTCTTCCTGTCAATGGAACACATAGCACACCCACTTCCTGCCTGTAGAACATATAAATAACATACCAGCCTTGCCATATGATCAGACGATCGGCAGATACCGCGTCTCTTTGGCACACATTAACCCCTGACCACCACTGGTAAGTCCCTCTGACTCAGCGCTCTCTTTATTGTCCACAATTGTACATAACTGCCTCCCTTCTAGTCAAAAGCAGCCTCTGGAGGACAGACTTATATTTATAGATCGACTATGCCCTCACCTTATTTCCACAGCAGGGACCCTTTATATGGAGCACATTAAGGTAGCACTACAGATACCTAGAGATCCGTTTATATATATCTCTGCTATATTCCTTTTTATAAATTTATATTTAATTCTCTGTTCGAGGCCCTGTGGCAACAGGACTGTAATCCTATTATAGGCACATTCTATGCCAGTACTAAGACTGCAACCCAATAAGGTCTACTATATGCTATCTTGCTACAGGTAGCTACCACATATGTTCATATTATAATTATTATGGACTACATTGGCTCATATCATGTATTGGCTTTTCCTCAATTTTTCTATTTTTACTGTAGTTATATCTATTTTCTACATGTGAATTCTGATAGGAGCAACTCCTTTACCGAACTTCATAAACATTTTGAGGTAGCTATACATTACCGTCTTCTTACATATACCTGCGCTTCATATTATAATAACTCCATGTATACATATTCCTCCTATTTAGGAGCCCATTACTCCAATCCCGTGCATACAATTTTACACCTTAATCCTTCTGTGACAAGCAGTCGGGTAGGTTACCTCGCTCCTCTTCCTGCTTCCCCCTCTCTCTCCCACTCCATGCTACTTTATCACTATTGCTATGGATAATCACGGGTTCTGTACGCTCATCTGTTATGTCACTATGCTATATAATGAAATGTTGATATTGCTTCTCTATTTTGTTTGAGGACTTGTATTTTGCTTTATTTATTTTTGTCCTTTACTGTTTTATGTTTAACTGCAGACGGATGAAGGTCTAGATAAGACCGAAACGTTTACAGACTGCAACAATAAAAAATCATTTTGCAATGACATACTAAGTTGAGTGCTAAGTTCTTTATTTTATTGCATATTGGTTTTGGTAACCTACTTGAGCACCTCTTGGTAGTGCCACACTATACTTTGCAAATGAGTCGGTGACTTGTCAAATTAAAGCGCTTTTGCAGCGCTGTAAAACCAGCAAAAGCAGTAGAGAAATGACGGAAATGGGCAACTAATACGGTGCACCTACTCAAGTAGGTACGGCAAGGCAGGGTAAATTTTCAGAAATTTCTGAACAACTATGGCATGTGTATCAGCTTGCCGACCTTTAAAGCTGCCACCAGGTTATGCCCATTATCGTCAACAACCAGATCGGTTTGTAGGTGCAATGGGGAGAGCCACTGATTGGTCTGTTGTTTTAAAGCTTGCCACAGATCAGATAATATTTGGACTATTGCTTTGCGTAGGGCACAAACCGCCTTTTTCAGTGGACTAATGTGGACAGCAGAAGGCAGACTGTGACCACAAAAACTGTGGAGAAAATGGCCTGGTGCATGCTTGGTAGCAGGCGGTAGGAAATGTTTGGACTACTGCTTTGTGTAGGGGACTAAATGCGTTTTTACAGTGGACTAATTTGGATAGCAGAACACAAAAACAGCGGGAAAAATGGCCTGGTGTTGGCTTGCTAGCAGGCAGTAGGAAATGTTTGAAATACTGCTTTGCGTAATGCACTAACTGACTTTTTCAGTGGACTAATGTGGGCAGAAGGCAGGCTGTGACTACAAAAACAGCAGGGAAAATGGCCTGGTGTGTGCTTGGTAGCAGGCAGTAGGAAATGTTTGGCCTACCGCTTTGCATAGGGCACTAACTCAAAAACAGAGGGGAAAATATATCTGTGCTTTAAAAAAAGGCAGCACTAAATGCTAGTACTCTGTGAGCTGGAAAAATATTGCTTTGCGTCTAACAAGAGCTGTTTTAAGATAGACACTGGAAGAACACATTAACCTCTCCCCACCTAATACACAATCTCTCCTTCCCTGTAATCTAACTTTGTTGTGTGTCTTCAGCTCTAGAAAGAACTATTTTTTTGGTGGCATTATGGAGTTAGTGACCAGCTCCTTTAAACTGTTCCTGCTCAAGTATCTCTCTCTCCCTACTCTACACTGACCTAGTATAAACTGCAGGTAGCCCTGAAAAGGGCTTTTGTGTTATCAAGAGCCCTAAAGACTCTCCCTAGCAGCTGAGCGATCTCTCCCTATGGTTGCAATGTGTGCAAAATGGCGGTGGCAGGGCTTAAATAGACCTTATGACGCTGGGTGGCCAGCCAATCACAGTAATGCCACAACCAAGATGTCTGCGGCATTACTGTGATTGGTTAAGATGCCCAGCATGTTTAGTGGCTGCAAAGGAGGTGCCAAAACTGCAGGGCAGGACATCCAAATATAGCAAGACGAGTATACAAATACTCGCAATATAACGAGTAACTCGAATACCGTGCTATCCGTTCGAATGGCAAATAGTAACAAATATACTCTCTCATCACTAACAGTCACAATTTTTGAAGCATTTTTTTTGTTAGGAATTTATATGGGTGAAAAGTTGACCAGCGATTTCTAATTTTTTCAACAAAATTTACAAAATCTTTTTTTAGGGACCACATTACATTTGAAGTGACTTTGGGGGGTCTATATGACAGGAAATGCCCAATGCACCTCTCAATGTGATCAATACCAAATTCAAGAAGTTTATTAACCTTCAGGTGCTTCACAGGAATTTTTAGAATGTGGAAGGAAAAAAAGAATATTTAACTTTTTTTCACAAAAATTTTAATTCAGACCAATTTTTTTTTTATTTTAACAAGAATAACAGGAGAAAATGGCCTTGTTGTGCAATTGCTCATGAGCATGACAATACCCCTTTGTTTGGGCCCCCAGCAAGGCTTGGAAGGGAAGGAGCGCCACTTGACTTTTTAATGCAAAATTTACTGGAATAATTAACGGACATCATGTCACGTTTTGAGAGGCCCTGCTGTGTCTAAACAGTGATAAACACCCACAAATGAAAACATTTGGAAACTTGACTCATCATAGAGCTTATCTAGATGTGTAGTGAACACCTTGAACATTCAGGTGCTTCGTAAAAGTTTATAACATAGAGTCACGAAAGCAAAAAAAAATTAAATTTTTCCAACAAGAAATGTTTTTTATCCTAAAATTTTGCATTTTTATTAGGGTAATATGAGAAATTGCACAGTACAATTTGTTGTGAAATTTCTATTGAGACCGCCGATACCCCATATGTGGGGAAAAACTACTGTTGGGGTACATGGCACAGCTCAGGATGGAGTTGGTGACGTTATGGAACGCAGACTTTGAAGGAATTGTGTGCAAGTGTCATATTGTGTTTATAGAGACCTTGGTGTACCTAAACAGTGGAAAATCCAGATAAGTGACCCCATTTTAGAAACTAGACTGCTCACAGAATTTATCTAGATTTGGGGTGAGCACCTTCAACCCCAGGCTATTAACAGAATTTTACAACATTGCTCTGTAAAAATGAAAAAAAAAATTAAAACAAAACTGTTGTTTTAGTAACAATTTTTTTCATTTTCACAGGGGTTGCAGGAGAAAATGGACCCCAAAATTTATTGTACAATTTCTCGTGAGTACAAAGATACCCCATATGTGGTCAAAAACTACTTTTGAGGCACAGTGCAAAGTTCAGAATTGAAGAATCGCCATATTGGTGTTTTGCTGGAATGGTTTGAGGGTGCCATGTCAAATTGGCAGAGCCACTGAGGTGCCAGAACAGAAGAAACCCAGCATACATGACCTCATTTTACAAAGTACACTCCCCAATTAATTAATCTATGGGTACAGTAATAATATTGACACCATCTGTGCCTCACAGATTTTATACTATTGGGCGGTGAAGAAAGAATAATTAATTTTTTCAACTAAAATGTTTTAGCCAAAAATTTTAATATTTCTAAGGGTTATTAGAAAAAATGGACCTTTGTTGTAAACATTTCACCTGAATGCACCAATACCCTTCATTGAAGTGGGAAATACTTTTCAGGCACAGTACAAAGCTCAGAAGGGAAGGAGTGTCATATTATAGTGCAAATTTTATTGTTATGATTTGCATTTGCCACGACCCACTGGGAGAGGCCTGAGGTGCCAGAACAGCAGAATTCCTCATAAGTGACCTCATTTTACAAAATACACCTCTTGATTAATTCTAGGGGTGCAGTTTTTATATTGACACGACAGGTGGGTCACAAAATTTTATACCTTTGGACTGTAAAGAAAAATAATTACATTTCTGCAACCAAAAAAATTGTTTTAGCCCAGATTTTACATTTTCCCAAGGAGAAATGGGCAACAATTGCTCAAAAATGTGTCCCACAATTTCTGATGAATGTAAAAATACCCCATATGTGGCTATAAATTAGCCATACAGCATGACTCTGGAGAGAAAGAGCTCTATTTGCCTCATTGAGCCCAATTATTTGCTCACTGAATATACAAAGCCCCTAAGTGCTAAAAGAGTACAATCCCCCCTCAAGTGACCCCATTTTGCAAATTACCGTATATACTTGCATATAAGCCGAGACTTTCAGCCCATTTTTGGGGGCTGAAACTCCCCCTCTTGGCTAATACGCGAGTCGTCTACGCCAGGGGGTCGGCGGGGGAGGGAGAGTGGGGGTGTCAGATCATATTTACCCCCCTGCATGACTCTGCAGCCCCCCTGCTTCTCCCACGGTCTCCCTTCCTTCCTTCAGCAGTCACTAGGTACCGCTCATTAAAGTCATGAATATGTGCATATTCATGACTTTAATGAGAGGCACCACGTGACCGCTGAAGGAAGGAAGGGAGACCGCGAGAGAGCGGGGGGGCTGCAGAGAACACGCTAGGAGGGGGTAAGTATATTCAGTATTCACCTGTTCCCGTTCCAACGCTGCTCGCCGCTGTCTGCGGCATCCTCTGTCAGTGACGTTCAGGCAGCAGAGGGCGCAATGACGTGGTTAGTGCGCGCCGCGCCCTCTGCCTAAACAGTCACTGACAGAGGACCTGGCAGACAGCAGCGAGCAGTGTTGGAGCATCTTATGGGGGCATAATCTATGGAGCATCTTATGGGGCATAATCTATGGAGCATCTTATGGGGCAAAATCTATGGAGCATCTTATGGGATCATAATCTATGGAGCATCTTATGGGGGCAAAATCTATGAAGCATTTTATGGGGCATAATCTATGGAGCATCTTATGGGGACATAATCTATGGAGCATCTTATGGGGCAGCATATGGGCCATAATCTATGGATCATCTTATGGGGCAGCATATGGGGCATATTCTATGGAACATCTTATTGGGCCATAACCTTTATGGAGCAGCATTTGGGGCACATTATTCTATGGAGCATCTTATGGGGCCATTATTAACCTTTTTGTTGCATTATATGGGGTGTATTTTGTATGGAGCATCTTATGGGGCCCATCATGAACTGTATGGAGCATTATATGGGGCTCCTGATTCAATATGGATATTCAAAAACATTTAACCTACGGATGTCTCAATTAATTTTACTTTTATTGGTATCTATTTTTTTAAATTTACCAGTAGCTGCTGCATTTTCCACCCTAGGCTTATAAGCGAGTCAATACGTTTTCCCAGTTTTTTGTGGCAAAATTAGGGGGGTCAGCTTATACTCGGGTCAGATTACACACGAGTATATACGGTATACCCCTTTGTGAATTTATCTACAGGTGTATTGACGATTTTGACTCCATGGCAGTTTTTCAGAAATAGTAGTGGATGTTACTGAGCAAATTAAAAACTGCTGTAGTGACCACTATGTTGTAGTGACCAAAACATTGTGTTGCCCAGTTCATGCTTCTGGAGACATGAACTCATAGATTAGGCTGGCTCTTATCACCACGGAAATGCCAAACATGTGGATGCTAAATGTGGTTTAGGCACAATGTGGGTCTCAAAAGGGAGGGAGGCATTTGGATTTGGGAGCTTGGAATTTTCTGGATTTGTTTTGGGGAGGAGCCATAGTGCTTTTCCAGAGCCTTTGTAATATTGAAGCCCCCTGTATTTCCATTGACAGCTGATGGACCTGAGTGGGGACTTGCTGTTTTTGTGGATTGAGTTGAAGCTTTCTTTGGGTACATTGTACATAATGTTTAGGATCACATTTATCCTGAACATTCATTTTAACTTGTGTTTTGTTATTTTTTAATATTTTTAAAAAATGTTATTCCACTTTTTAGTCTATTTAATAGTCCCATTGGAAGACTTGAAGCTGTGATCATCTTATCACCTGTGCAATAAATAGCAGTGTTTCAACACTCCTATATATAGAGGAAATCACAATCATCTATGAATGGTGGCCAAGAGCCGGTGTTCATAGGAATATCGGAATGACAGGAATGGGAGTCTTCTGCAGACCCCCAGTTGTCATGAAAACCCATCAGCACCCCCTGACTTCAGGGGTGCTGTTGCTTGGCCAGATTGATGTGCTTCCAGCTGACTGGTGTTAAATCCCTCAGCCTATCTTGCCCAAACACATCGCACAAAATAAGCTCTTACAATTCCAATAACTACTTGCTTTTTATCTTACTACTTCTACTGATCTCAGGGGACATCTCCCCCAACCCCGGTTCGCCATCCCTCAACCCTACCCTACCTCACATTGCAACCTTACTAACCATATTAATATTAGTTGCACTCCCTAATCTCCTTATTTTCATTGTGCCCTCTGGAATCCATGGTCTGTATGTAATAAACTTCCTTTCCTGCACAATTACTTTCTGAACAACTCTCTTAATCTGTAGGCTCTCACTGAAAACTGGATTCAGGATTCTGACACTATCTCCCCTGCTGCCATTTCCCATGGTGGCTTACAATTCTCCCATTCCACAAGACCCCAAAACAGACTGGGTGGTGGAGTCGGTATACTCCTGTCCCCACATTGCATTTTCCAGGGCACCCCCCATTTCCATCAATCTCATTCCCTTCTTTTGAGGTCCACACCATCAGGCTCTTCTGTCCCCTCTCCCTCAGAGTAGCGGTCATATATCGGTCCCCTGCTCAACCACCCCCTTCCATGACCATTTCTCGGTCTGGCTGCCGCACTTCATGTCCTCAGAACTACCAACCCTTATCCTGGGAGATTTCAACATCCCAACTAACAGTCCCACTTCCACATCTGCATCCCAGCTTCTATCGTAACCACTTCTTTAGGTCTCTCACAGCTCTCAACCTTCGAGACACACAAAGATGGTAACACCTTTGACCTGGTCTTTGTCCAGCTCTGTTCAGTCTTCTGCCTAGATAACTCATTGCTTCCCTTCTCTGACCACAACATTGTCTCCTTCATGCTCACAAATAGAGTTGAATCGAAACGGGTCGAAAAAATTCAAAAGTCGCCAACTTTCGCCAAAGTCGGGTTTCATGAAATGAAACCCGACCTTAGCGTGAGGTCGGCCACGAGGTCGCATTTCAAAAGATGCTTTTGCGCCCTTTTTCAGCCAATCAGGAAGAACGGACACTGTGGGCAAAGTGATGACATAGGCAGCGGTTACCACTATGTTTGTGAAGGGCATGCAAGTGATTGGCTTGCTTTGTGTGGCGTCACAGGGGGTATAAAAGGGCGTGCACGCCGACCGCCATGTTACTTATGCTGATCGCAGAATAGGGAGAGCTGCTGCTGCTGATTCTGTATGGAGAGCGTTAGGCAGGGAAGAAGATACCAAAAACTACTGCTGCTAGCGATTTTGCCTGTACAACACACCAGTTACTGTGCAGTGCAAGGGGAGGCTATATTTTGGTGCATCAGCTCTGTTGGTTATTAGGCTGCCTTTTAAGGCTCACTGATAGTTGCATTGCTGTTTTCACACTGCTGAGCAAGCTGCTTTTTTCAAAGCAATCCAAATGTTATTGTTTTGTCCTGGTGAGTTACTGAGCGTTCATTTTTTCACACACCGTACAGCGGTGTACGCTCCTCACACAGTACTGTGTACCAGCTGTTATCACAGCCAAATTAAAGCTATCTGTGTGTGACTCTGTAAGAAAAAGCCGAGGAGATTGTCCGTTCTTACAGACCTACACTCTAGGGAGATTCTAATTCTGCCCAATTCTATATACACCTTGTAGTTAGTCATACACTAGGCAATTTCTGCCTGTCACATTGCGGTGTAATCTGTCCTGGGCCAGAGACAATAGTTCAGCGGCCAAATTGAAGCTATCTGTGTGTGACTCTGTAAGAAAAAGCCGAGGAGATTGTCCGTTCTTACAGACCTACACTCTAGGGAGATTCTAATTCTGCCCAATTCTATATACACCTTGTAGTTAGTCATACACTAGGCAATTTCTGCCTGTCACATTGCGGTGTAATCTGTCCTGGGCCAGAGACAATAGTTCAGCGGCCAAATTGAAGCTATCTGTGTGTGACTCTGTAAGAAAAAGCCGAGGAGTTTGTCCGTTCTTACAGACCTACACTCTAGGGAGATTCCAATTCTGCCCAATTCTATATACACCTTGTAGTTAGTCATACACTAGGCAATTTCTGCCTGTCACATTGCGGTGTAATCTGTCCAGGGCCTGAGACAATCGTTCAGCGTCCTCCAATCTACAGTGAGCTTCAAATTCTCACCAATACTATATACAGCTTCTGTCTTCTCATACACCAGACAATTTCTGCCTGTCACATTGCGGTGTAATCTCTACTGGGCCTGAGACAATAGTTCAGCGTCCTCCAATCTACAGTGAGATTCAAATTCTCACCAATACTATATACAGCTTCTGTCTTCTCATACACCAGCCAATTTCTGCCTGTCACATTGCGGTCTAATCTCTACTGGGCCTGAGACAATAGTTCAGCGTCCTCCAATCTACAGTGAGATTCAAATTCTCACCAATACTATATACAGCTTCTGTCTTCTCATACACCAGCCAATTTCTGCCTGTCACATTGCGGTCTAATCTCTACTGGGCCTGAGACAATAGTTCAGCATCCTCCAATCTACAGAGAGATTCAAATTCTCACCAATACTATATACAGCTTCTGTCTTCTCATACACCAGCCAATTTCTGCCTGTCACATTGCGGTCTAATCTCTACTGGGCCTGAGACAATAGTTCAGCGTCCTCCAATCTACAGTGAGATTCAAATTCTCACCAATACTATATACAGCTTCTGCCTTCTCATACACCAGCCAATTTCTGCCTGTCACATTGCAGTGTAATCTCTACTGGTCCTGAGACAATAGTTCAGCGTCCTCCAATCTACAGAGAGATTCAAATTCTCACCAATACTATATACAGCTTCTGTCTTCTCATACACCAGCCAATTTCTGCCTGTCAAATTGGGGTGTAATCTTTACTGGGCCTGAGACAATAGTTCAGCGTCCTCCAATCTACAGAGAGATTCAAATTCTCACCAATACTATATACAGCTTCTGCCTTCTGATACACCAGCCAATTTCTACCTGTCACATTGCGGTGTAATCTCTACTGGACCTGAGACAATAGTTCAGCATCCACCAATCTACAGTGAGATTCAAATTCTCACCAATACTCTATAGACCCTTTACCTTGTTTTACAGTACCATATAGCTGTTGTTATTTTGGGTACCTTTTTCAAAAAAATGAAGAAGTATGGTGGAAGAGGCCATGGAAGAGGGGGAGTTGCCAGCTGGTCCTGATGGTGGTGTTGGTGGTGGATGGTGCTTCTGCTGGTTGTGGCAAAAGCACAATAGCACCTAAGGCAGGAGGTGGTGAGCCGGCATCATTGTCTGGCTCCACAAGGCCTCGTAGGCTCCCTTTTCTGGGAGTAGGTAAACCGCTTTTAAAGCCGGAGATTCAGGAACAAGTTTTGGCTTACATTGGCGACACAGCCTCCAGCTCTATCGCCTCCTCTTCTGAAGTTTCAAAAAATAAAAGCACTGCGTAGTCAGTGGAGGCTCCTGGTCAGGAACAACACCTTTCCTTGTGTCCTTCACCCCTACCAAAAGTGAAGGATGCGGCAGGCCACACTACAGATTACTCCATGGAGCTCTTTTCTCATACCATGCCTGGGTTATCAAGTCAAATCGTGAATTCCCCAGTCCAAGATGAATCTGACATGGAGTGCACTGATGCACAGCCACTGCTAGATTTATCTGCTGATACATTCACTCAGAGCACTACATTGTCCTCGCAGTGTACTGAGCCAGAATCTGACCCTGATGAAACTCAGGTGCCCCTTCCCGTATACTATACCACCATACACGGTGACACAGAGGAAGGTGCACATGACATTAAAGAGGAGGTGATGGATGACCCAGTTGTTGACCCAGATTGGCATCCATTGGGGGTAGAGGGTGCCGCTGCCAATAGCTCAGAAGAGCAGGAGCATCCGCAGCAGGCATCGACATCGCAACAGCTGTTATCTGGCAGGCCCGGAGCAGTCCAAAAACGGGTTACAAAAACCAAAAGAGTTGCAGGACAGCTTGGCCAGATGGTCAAAATACCACAGCGTGCAAGGCCTCAAAATGTCTTCCATAGTAGGAAGAGTGCAGTGTGGCACTTTTTTGAACAAAATCCTAATGATCAGGCAAAGGTTATCAGTAAGAAGTGTGCAAAGACCTTTAGCCGAGGGAAAAATCTGAGAAATTTGAATACCAGTTGCATGCTAAGACATTTAACCACCATGCACTTGCAAGCATGGACAGACTGCCAAACCTCACGTACCACATGTGCACCTGCTCTGAATGAAGGTAGTCAGCAACGCTACATTGCTTCCACCACTGTAAGCCCACCGGTTAGCACACCACCAGCAGCAAATGTTGAGGTGTCGTCGCAAGGCCAAAGCAGTCAGGGAATCACAATGTTATATCAACAAAAGACTGAATCTAGGCCATCTGAAAGAACACCAACTCCATCACCATCATCAACCCTCTCTCAGTCCGCCATGTCCACCGCTAGTTCCACCATATGCAGCTCTCAAGTCCAGCTCACCTTACCAGAGACTATGAGTAGGACAAGAAAGTACTCATCCTCTCATCCGCGTATACTGGGTTTGAACGCCCACATTGCCAAACTAATCTCGTTAGACATGATGCCCTACCGGTTGGTTGAAAGCGCAGCTGTCCGCGAACTCATGGCCTACGCAGTACCACGCTATGACCTACCCAGTCGCCACTACTTTTCTTGCAAAGCCATCCCAGTCCTCCACCTTCATGTGAAAGATCACATTGTCCATGCACTCAAGCAATCAGTGAGTGGAAAGGTGCACCTCACTACTGATGCATGGTCCAATAGGCATGGCTAGGGCCGTTACGTGTCCATCACTGCGCACTGGGTTAATGTGGTGGATGCAGGGTCCACGGGGACAGCGGTGGTGGGACAGTGCTGCCTAGCCCACGGTATAGGAAACAGTTGGCTGTAGGCGTTCGACCCTACTCCTCCTCCACCAGAAGCAAAAGCTCGTCCACAGAGCGCAGTCGCACGAGCACTCCATCCGCAGCTGCCAGTGTTGCACACGAGGTATCCCCCTATCGATCAGCTAGTGGAAAGCGTCAGCAGGCTGTGTTGCAGATGATGTGTTTGGGCGACAGATACACCGCAGAGGTACTGGCCGACTAATTTCAGCGACAAACTGAGTCATGGCTGGGCAGTCTACATCTTGAGGCAGGCAAGGTAGTTATTGATAACGGCCGGAATTTTGTTGCAGCCATAGCCCTTTCAAAACTCAGACACATACCTTGCTTGGCTCACACCTTGAACCTGGTGGTGCAGTGCTTCCTCAATAATTATCCAGAGTTAACAGGCCTGCTCCATAAGGTTCGAAGACTGTGCTCGCACATCCACTGGTCGCCAGTACTCTCCAGTCGTATGCAGAAGCTACAGCGATTGCTCCACCTTCCCCAGCACCGCCTAATTATCGACGTTGCAACAAGGTGGAACTCCACCCTGCCCATGGTTGAGTGGCTGTGCGAACAGAGGCAGGCCGTAATGCATTTTTGGGAGGATACATGGGCAGGCACTTTGAGGGCAGACATGGAGTTGACAGGTGTGAAGCTGAAAGACCTCTGTAAAGTCCTTCAGTGTTTTGAGGAATGCACATGGCTGGTAAGCGCAGACATTGCCATCATAAGCATGAGCATCCCACTTATGCGTCTGCTCATGCAAACTTTGACGCACATTAAGGAGCAGGCGTCTGCAGCCGAGGTAGATGAGGAGGAAGAGGAGGAGGGAAGCCTTGATGACAGTCAGCCATTGTCTGCTCCGGGACCTCTCCTGGACGAGGTGGAGGAAGAAGAGGAGGAGAAGGAGGATGATGATGGGGATGATTATTAGGGGAGGAGGATGCTTCTCGTGAGGCAAGAGAAAATGTTGGCATTGCATGGTCTGGTACAGGGTTTGTGCGTGACTGGAGGGATGTGAATTTGCCAGAAAGTGCTCCTCCACCCAGCACTCGCAGTGCATCATTGACACCGGGAATATTGGCCCACATGTCAGATTATGCCTTGCATATCCTAAAAAGGGACCCCCGCATTGCCAAAATGATGAACGATGACGACTACTGGTTGGCCAGCATCCTGGATCCACGCTATAAAGGCAAATTACAAAACATAATGCCACATGAGAACCGTGACCTAATATTGGCTAACAAACAAGAAACTCTGGTAAACCGGTTGTTGAGGCATTCCCAGCACACAGCAGCGGTGATGGTTCTCACACGAGCCGTAGGGGCCGGGGGCAGCTTGGAAGAAGTGTTCGTGGTGCACACATCAGAAGTGGCATTGGAGACAGGGGTTTCATGACCATGTTGTGGACTGATTTTTCAAGTCCCACTCACACGACTGGTAATACTGCATCGATTGAAAGTGACAGGAGACAGCAGTTGTCAACTATGGTTACAAACTACTTCTTGTCCCATATCGATGTTCTCCCTCACAGGTCATTCCCTTTTGACTATTGGGCCGCTAAACTGGACACCTGGCCTGAATTGGCACAATATGCCTTACAGGAGCTCGCATGCCCAGCTGCAAGTGTGCTATCAGAAAGAGTCTTCAGTGCAGCTGGATCAATCCTGACAGAAAAAATGTGGATGAACTAACCTTCATTAAAATGAACCATGCATGGGTTTCCAAGGATTTTGTCCCACCTTACCCTGATGACACATAGGTTGCCAGAAAAATGGCTTGCTTTTGTCTGCCTCTTCCTCGGACTTGACCAATTTCGCCTTTAGCAGCAGCTGAATGTCCCAGATCAACATATGCCATTTTGTAAACCTCCCTAACTGGGCTGCCTCCCCCCCATGGCCGGGGTCACCACCTAGCGCACACAACCGTGCGAGTGCCGTTGCCCTGGACAGGTGGGTAGGCCGACTCTTGGGCGCAGGCACTGGCACAGGGTCCCTCATAGTGGAATCAAGTGTCTCTGATGGTGGGGGTGCACACCCGCCGTCAGACACACCGGCGTACTATGAGGGGCCCAGTGCCAGTACCGATGCCGACGAGTGGGCCCCCCTTGCTTGGGCAGGGCCCCAGCATTTGCAATATTTACCTCTCCCTGCTCCTCCGCTGTGTAGTCTGGTCTGTCATATCCTTTACTGGGACTGCCACTACAAGTTTGTTGAACTGATTGATGATGGTTAAGACGTAGCTATGCCCTGTCCTGCTGGCCATGCTCTAGCTTCAGATGATCAATGGCTTCCATTTCTTATGGACGTCGACTCACAATGTCATGCAGTGGTGGTTTATCATCAGCTTTCACAGTTTTCCTACTCACAGACGTGTGACATTCCGGCGCACATTTTTAAATGTGCCCTCTCATGCCAATCCCATAGAATCGCCTACGGCCTGTGGCTTCTGTCTTTTGCACTCCAAAGTTACTTGACAAATCATGATAGGCAGTGAGCAACATGTTTACATCTCTCCCTGTGATAAAAATTTGATGGAGATGAGTAATGCTGATGGGATCAACGGTACTGCGATACAGCAACACTTTCTTCACAAAGTTATGCTTTCGCTGTCTCCACACACAAATTAATTGAGGGTCAGCATCGTCTCTGAGAATTGTGAAGGAAGTTTTTCCCGTGATTATTAATTCCTAGATTTCTGCAATCACTAGACTTTATGTCAGTAATTGTATGCATCTCATTTCCTATTGTGGAGAGGCTGGACTGTCTTACTGAGACAGAAATATATATGAAGATTTAAAAATACCACCAAAAGTGTATACTGGTGTACGCTTCAAAAACATTTCCTTTTTTCTACTTTTTAGATTGTTGTCTAATCCATACTGAGAACACGGAGATTTTAAATTTTTAAACTATGCTATATATACCTGCTATCCAGTGATAATGTACCCTTTCTCACCTTTGTCCAATCACGTCTAATCCATACTGGGCCTGAGACCGTCTGAGCCTGCCTCCTGATCTATAGACATAGGTTTTTAATGTGTAAACTATGCTATACATACCAGTAATCCGGTGATACGTTACCCTTTCTCACCTTTGTCCAATCACGTCTAATCCATACTGGGCCTGAGACCGTCTGAGCCTGCCTCCTGATCTATAGACATAGGTTTTTAATGTGTAAGCTATGCTACATATATACGTGTTATCCGGTGAAACTGTACCCTTTATCAACTTTCTACAATGTTGTCGAATCCATACTGGGCCTGAGAACGGCTGCCGAGCTGTTAAGCAAGCTACAGCACCTGTGGTTTGGATACATAATTTTTTCATTTTGTCAGGAATGCCGGTTAGGCCTAATTCCGTAATTGCGGTTGACCTGCAGTTACTGGGAAATCATTGTTCGCGGGGAATAATTGGAATCCCAGATCCCCATCACTAACAGTGTTCAGCGGGTTATCAGCACCTGTAAGCGACAAAAGCTGGTCCTTTCAGTGTAGCCCGCATGCAGCCCCGGACATGTAAGGGCATGATAGACCTGTTATTGCTCAATATCATGTGCCAGAGCCTCGCGTATCCCTCTAGTAAGCTTGACGCGTACCGCGTGGGCATGCCGGAGTCTCGGTTGTTAACGGAATAAAGCTGAGAAATCGCTAGCACAACTACAAATGGACATACCACACCACACACAGAATCGTCAAAGCTTGCAATCTGTCCATCTTTTCTGTAGCTTGTATGGTTGTGGTTTCCCAGGTGGAGTCCAATTAAGCCACAGGCTCCACTCCTGGTGGTGCCATTTTGGACATTCCTTAAAGGTTCAGCTTTGCAATCATACAGCCCCTGGAAACCAAACACTTTGCCTTCATGGACGCAGTTTGGAGGTTCGTGGGAATAACGACGCCCCATCGGCAGTTGGCATAATTTATTGGTGGGAAGTCCGACGGTATATGATCATGTTCGATTTCAGAATTTTTTTTGGTTTGTATTTTACATTTTTATTCCAGCCTTTCTTGACTTCATAAGGGCATGACAAGCCTATATCTGTGTCTCCTCCACCTCCTTCTTTTACTCCTCCACCTCTTTTCTAAATGTAGTTGCCCTTTTCCAATTGTTATTTTTGTCTTCTGAGCATTTTGTCTGCTTTGGGACACCTTTAAAGGTGTTTTGTAATTGTTTTCTATGTGCTTGTATGTGTTTGTGTTTGCCTGCCATTGTTTTCAATGGGGTTCGACGGTGTTCTTCGAACGTTCGACGAACATTAAACGAACTTGCCTCCTGTGCGACAAACCAAAACACTAGCGGGGTGGCTCAACACCACTCCTGATATATAGAAGTACATTGCTAATGTTTAAACTATGCTATATCTACCTGGTATCTGGTGATACTGTACCCTTTCTGCCAGGAAGTCCTCCTCCAACCAACACTATAAGTGTATCATTGACACCTGGAACATTGTCCTACATGTGTGATTATTTCTTGCGGATCTTCTTGTTATATCGTGGTGTAATCCATCCTGAGCGTGTGAGTGTCTATGGGTTACTCCTTCAATTTAGATGTACATTTAAAAACTACCCCAACACTGTATACAGCTCTATGCATGTGATACATTACCCATTTACTGCTTGTTATATTCTGGTCTAATCCAAACTGACCAAGTGAGAGTTATTTTCTGACTGTGGAAATAAATATTGAAATTGACAACAATGACACCTACACTGTGTACAGCTGTACTCTTGAGATCCATTACCGTTTTACGGCTTTTTAGATTGTGCTGTAATCCAATACTGTGAACATAAGGATGAGTGACCTCATGGAGATCAACATCCAACACTGCGGAGACACCATCACATGTTTCTCAACGCAGTGATCTAGAGCAAAGCCCCCATCCCTTATGGGAAATATGCAAAAGCATGTAAATCAACAGCCGCGGAGACACCATCACATGTTTCTCAACGCAAGCAATGACTAGCCAGGTCTTTCCCCGGGAAGGAACAACCACGGGAAGGGCAGTCTCCAATGAAGGAAACCACCTATGCCAAAACATGGTATCCATCCACAGACAGCTGTTTCGGGGTATTGCCCCTCATCAGTGTGGAGTAGGAAACTGGCTAGTAGGAGCAATGCCTAGTGAAAGGCTATGAACATAAGGATGAGTGACCTCATGGAGATCAACATCCAACACTGCGGAGACACCATCACATGTTTCTCAACGCAGTGATCTAGAGCAAAGCCCCCATCCCTTATGGGAAATATGCAAAAGCATGTAAATCAACAGCCGCGGAGACACCATCACATGTTTCTCAACGCAAGCAATGACTAGCCAGGTCTTTCCCCGGGAAGGAACAACCACGGGAAGGGCAGTAATCCAATACTGAGCCTGAGAGTGTCTGTGTGTGCCTCCTCAAATATTTAGAATGTTTAAACTATACTATATATACACCTGCTATCTGATGATACTGTACACTTTGTCTAATTTTTATATTCTTGTCTAATCCATACTGAGCCTGTGAGCAAATTTTGAATTTTGGTGGAAGTGGCCGCGGACGTGGGCGTGGGGGGGCCAGCTGGTGCTGATGGTGGTGGTGCATCTGCTGGTAGTGGCAAAAGCACAATAGCAGCTAAGGCAGGAGGTGTTGAGCCTGCGTCATGGTCTGGCTCCGGAACGCCTGGAAGACTACCTTTTCTGGGAGTAGGTTAACCGCTTTTAAAGGCGGAGCATGAGGAACTGGTTTTGGCTTACATTGCCGAAACAGACTCCAACAAATATGCCCTCCTCTTCTGAAGTTTCAAAAAATGCGAGCACTGAGTCGTCAAGTGCTGGCTCCTGGTCAGGAGGAACCCCTTTCCTTGTGTCCTTCACCCCCACCAAATGTGAATGATGCAGCAGGCCACACTTCACATTAGTCCATGTAGCTCTTTCTATCATACCATGCCTGGGTTATCAAGTCAAATCGTGAACTCCCAAGTCCAAGATGAATCAGACATGGAGTGTGGGTGGCCAGCCAGGGCAGTGGGGTTAATCTGTACCGGGCCGGTGTCTCACAGAGATGTGTCACGGTGGTGGTGACCCGTTCCGTGGCCCTGGGCGTCGATGCAAAGGGGTGAATTACGTTTATAGGTGAATGATACGTGACGCCACCTGTGGTTTCTGATTACATTGACCAGCGTTTCATTGTTGCTTCTCTGGGACAGATGTTGTGGTGCAGCTAAGATGTAGAAGCCCTGCACAGGTAGGGCCGTAGTCGCAGGGCAGATGAAAGAGTTGGTAGATGGTGTGCAGTGCAGGATGTAGCAGAGCCGTGCGCCAGGCGCAGGAGAAAGATGACAGACACAGTTGTGCAGTTCCTTTACCTGTACTTGGTAATTGCCGTCCAGGACCCAGAGTACAGATGGAGAAGGAGTTGGTCAGCCTGGAAGCCAATTTCGAATTCTCTCTCTGCAGATAGGTAGTGTGGCCTCCGCTCTAGCACTTATCTGAGGTACTCGCAGTGCTGAGTTCAATGAAGATCCCCCTGTTGACTCTCTTTTGGAACATTCTCGTATGGCAGGCAGCCATAGCCTTTTCCTTCTGGCTCCCACACGTCGATGCTGGGGCCTCCGAGCCTTAGTTGGGTACAGAACACTTACAGATGTTACTTCATCCGGTTTCTGCTGCAGGAACGTCAGTGTCCCTACAAACTCGGAGACCGGAATCTGGACCATGCGCTCGAGCTAGGAGTGAGCCTTAACTCTGCTCATCCTCCAGCTCCCCTTCTCACTTCCCCTTCCCTGCACAGAGTGTCCTAACTTACCTCATCCCGACCACAGAGAGCAGCTCCTCAGCAGTCACGTTCAGAAGTCTCCCTGCTGGCCTGGAGTGGGAAATGTGTTGTGTGTTGGTTGAACTGCTAGAGAGATCCTTTGTTGCTCCCATGCATGACATCACACTCCCTAGGAGGAAGGTAATGCCACTGTGGCGACCGTACTCCTGGGGACGCCACAAGTGCACTGATGCCCAGCCACTGCTAGATGATTTTGCTGGTACATTGACCCAGACCACTACATTCCCCTCACACTCTACACAGCCAGAATCTGACCCTGAGGAAACTCAGGTTCCCCTTCCCGCATACTATACCACCTTAAAAGGTGACCAAGAGGAAGGTGCAGATGAAAGTGCAGGTTCCTTGAGCAAGTGGGGGGCATACTCATGGGTGACGGCACTGGCACAGGGCCCCTCATAGTGCGCAAAAGTGTCTCTGCCGGAGGGCCACCCCCACCCGCCGTCAGACACACCGCCACACACCGCTGTACTATGAGGGGCCCTGTGCCTGTGCCGTCACCAACGAGTGGGCCCCCCCTGCTTGCTCCGGATGACAGCACTTGCAAAGATGAAATACTTACCTCTCCCTGCTCCACCGCCATGACGTCTTCCGTGTGTCCTGACAGTGATATTCTGATCAGAGAGCGCAATGACATCACATCTGTACGCCCTCTGCCTAAACAGCCAAGTGCAGTGAGATGGAAGATGGGGATAACGAGGAGTCCAGACTAGTGCAGGGATTCCCTAGTGAGGAGACTTACTTAATTGTTTTCAATGTTGGGACAGCAATTTTTGGGGAGCACTATACTCTGGAGAATGATATATGGGGCCCACCATACACTGGAGCATTCCAATGGTGTATATCAGACACTGAAGCAGCTTTTACAGGGCCCATTATACACTGGAGCATTAGAAATGGGGCCCATTATATATGGAGCATTATTTGGGCCCATAAGACAGTGGAGCTTCATCCATGGAGACCAACATATACTGTAGCATTATGTGGAGCTCATCATATACTGTTTCAAACATTTTATGGGACCAATGATTCTGTATGGAGAAATATATGGGCCTCATTACTCTGTATAGTGCACTATGCGGTGCCCATAATACTGTATGGAGTAATATACTGTCCGTTTTTGGAGCTATTGGAGAATTTAAAATCGATATCAGTCATGAAATGTAAAAAGTGAAGTATTTTTCATTGTACTATACCACTATTTCTCTACCGTATCGGAGCATCATGAGTTGTGGTATGTGTTAAAGGGGCGCTCTTTGGCCCAGGGCACATGAAAACCTGGAGCCAGCTCTACCCCTCCACAACTTTAGCCAAATAACCCCCAGTTTTCAGTGCGTAACTATTATTATGAAGTAAATTAAGGTTGACAAGCTT
Organism: Dendrobates tinctorius; assembly: GCF_039654945.1. NCBI lineage: Eukaryota > Metazoa > Chordata > Amphibia > Anura > Dendrobatidae > Dendrobates > Dendrobates tinctorius. Next base: position 64,644,825 of record NW_027361732.1, on the reverse strand, counting down.
CAGTAATAAAAATTGATGGTTTTGCCATTCAAATGGGCACTGTAGGTGTGTTAAATGTCCTCCACTCCCTGCCGACTTTGCTTCCCCATTGACTTGCATTGGGTTTCGTGTTTCAGTCGGCCTTCGACTTTTCACGATAATCGGCCGATTTCGTTCGACCCGACTTTTGAGAAAGTCGGGTTTCATGAAACCCGACTTGACCCGAAAAAAGGCAAAGTCGCTCATCTCTACTCACAAATCCTCACCAACCCCAACACACTCCTACCTATCACACATTCAGAAATCTACAAACCATTAACCCTCATACACTTTCAGACTCCCTACACTCACCACTGTCCCCAATCTTATCTTTTTCCTGTCCTCATCTGGCTCTACACCGCTACAATGACACTCTCAGAATCACCCTTGACCAAGTAGCGCCCCTCACTCTCAGAACCTCCAAGCACAGAATAAGACAGCACTGGCTCACATCACAAACTCTATGTCTGCAGCGATGCTCTAGGAGTGCTGAATGCTCATGGAGGAAAACTTGCACACCAGAAGACTTCAAATTTATGTTAAGTGCCTTTAACTCTGCCCTTCACCCCAACCTACTACACCACCCTGATCTCCTCAATATCCAACAACCCCTCCTCAGGCCAAAAGCACAATCACAGACATTTGTGCTGATGACCTGGCCTCTAACATTATAAAGAAAATGGATAATATCCGTTAGGAAATCCGCTCCCAACCACCAGGTGCTGTGACTCCTATCCCTCCCTTCATTTCCCATTGGCTCACTCTCCACATTTGATCCCATCACAGAAGAAGTCTCCAGGGTCTTCTCTTCTTCTCGTCCGACTACATGCACTACTACTTATTCTCACATCTCCTCCAGTCTCTCTCTCCAATCGTCACTACTACTTGCTGCAATCTTTAATCTCTCCCTTTCCTCAGACATTTTGCCATCCTCCTTCAAATACTCTATCATTACTCCATTATTAAAGAAACCCTCTCTCAACCCAACCTGCACAAATAATTACAGACCAGTCTCCAATCTCCCCTTAATCTCTAAACTCTTGGAGCACCTTGTCTACTCCCACCTTACCGTTACTTCTCCACCGATTCACTTCTAGACCCTTCACAGTCCGGCTGCCACCCCCTACATTTGACAGAAACTGCACTCATCAAAGTGATCAATGACCTTCTGACATCAAAATGTAATGCTGACCACTCTCTGCTCAATTTTCTTCACCTTTCTGTAGCTTTCAACAATGTTGTCCACCGCCTCCTACTCTCTAGGCTCCAGTCACTAGGCATTAATAACACTGCCCAATCTTGGTCCTCTTCCTATCTTTCTGACTGCTCCTTCAGTATTTTGTTTGCTGGTTCCACTTCATCTCTTCTTCCTTTCACTGTTGGGGTACAACAGGGATCAGTCGTTGGCCTCCTTCTCTTCTCTCTCTACATGGCTCCAATTGGACAGACCATCAGCAGATTTGGCTTTCAGTACCATCTTTATGCTGATGACACACAACTATACATGTCATCCCCTGACCTTACCCCGGCTGTACTACAGAATGCCAGTGACTGTCCCTCTGTAGTCTCCAACATCATGTCTGCCCTCTTTCTGAAACTCAACCTCCCCAAAACTGAACTTCAAAGGAACCACAAAATTTCATCAGGCAAGTACAGTAAATTCACAGCCAGAAATCTCAGAATAAATAGAATAGATATGTAGAATAGATAGTTGAAAGATATTTTCACAGGATTACCATGACAGAGGAGCCAGAAGAGAGCAGTGTCTGATTCCTCCCACTCCTGCACTGATGAGAAGCAATGAACCTTCATATTAATCAGTGCAAATTTCTTTTAGCAGTGCAGGGGATAATCTGCTCAGTTGAGGGCTCCTGGAAGCTTTCCTGCATTAAGACTCTCAGCTGTGCACTGTTAGTTACTCCCTCATCCTACATAAACTGGGTCCTGGCTAGCACTCTGTCAGGGCAAGATAATGCTGCATGGCTGAAAGGTGTTGTTGGATAAGGAGTTTTGTGGATTTAACTGTGACTTGCTAGGTTTTGAGTGTAAGATAATTCCCTTTCTTCTCCTACTGTGGTTTAACCCCATCCTCCACTTCCTGGTGTTTAACTCTGTTGTTTATGTGTGAATATTTATATGATTGCTTTTTTCCTTTATCCCTGTTCATATTAATTGTTAGTGTATTACGGTACAGTACAACTCCCCTCTTTCTTGCCTGGGTGTTGAAGGGTCAGACTGAGGGCAGATTCAAGAGCTAAGGCAAGGTTACTATCAGAAGTAATCTGGAGAACAGGGTGACCTATGGCACCTCTAGTTAAACTCAAAGAAAATGAAGACTTCCGAGACAGAACAGAAGCATCTTTAATAGTCACTGAAGATGAAGAAAGTGTCAGAGAACCTTCCAAAAGCAGATGAGTGGTCGCATGTGACCAAAAGAAGCAAGAAGACCATGGAGACATCATCAATCACACAACTGAGAAACTGATACCAAGGCCTTGTGGAAGACGAAGATGGCACACCTAAGGATGAGGCACTACCAACAAGCAAAGAAAAGGACACAGCAACACCCAGAAGTGACAATAAAACATACAGCCAAGAAGGGAAGAAGAGTGGTAGTGGTGGGGGACACACTACTGAGAGGTACAGAAGCAGCATTCTGCAGACCGGACATAACCGCAAAAGAAGTTTGGTGCGAAGATTAAGGATGTGACCGATAGGATACCAAAGCTCATCACTTCCAAGGATGTCAACCCATTTCTTCTGATACATGTTGGCACCAATGACAAGGCAAGGAATCCCGGTCCTTGTCCTCTGGATTGTCCTCCTTTTGTGCTGTTGGTGGTGGTGGTTGGTTGCTGGATGATGGTGCTAAATATGGGCCAGCCACTTTGTCATCTTCACCAACTGGGTCAATGTTCACCTCTGAGTCAGAAGCAGTTTCCCTCTCGGTAAGGTCTGAGTCAGTTCTGTTTTAAGCACAAACAGGCATTTGAAGTTGGTTACTGCTTGACATTTGCCACCTTTCTAGGAATACAAATGCTTGGTTGGGATTATTTGGGGGTGTGCAATCATCGATCAAAATTTGAATGGCCCCTCTGGCCTGCAACCTCACCTCACATGGAATTGGATGTAGGTAGTGTGCCAGACTGTGTGCATAAGCTTCCTCCCCATCGTCATTCACAGTCCGTGAAAGATAGTCTAACACCCCAATGTCCTCTCATCTCCTGTTGCCTGTGGTGGAAAGCTATGCCCTGCGCCGGCCACAGCGTGGGTTTGCGGCTGTCTGGGGTGTCCCGGTCCTTGTCCTCTGGATTGTCCTCCTTTTGTGCTGTTGGTGGTGGTGGTTGGTTGCTGGATGATGGTGCTAAATATGGGCCAGCCACTTTGTCATCTTCACCAACTGGGTCAATGTTCACCTCTGAGTCAGAAGCAGTTTCCCTCTCGGTAAGGTCTGAGTCAGTTCTGTTTTAAGCACAAAGTGTTAAAAAAAAACATATAAAGATTTGGCCTTAAGCCCATGTGTAAAATGTGGGGTCATGCATGCACTTACGGTCTGAGATCCATAATGGGAGCCAGAAAATTAAGTCTGTTGCAATATAGATATTTGTGTTTTTTGGGGGCTGCATCACCACTTCTGGTCCGCTGCTGGCGCTCACGCCGATACTGGTCTCGGCAGCTGCCACACTTTCTAGTGACATCAGATACTGCCAAGTAACACAATAAAGGTTTTAACTTTCAAACACACTGTTTGGCTTGCAAAATGTAAGCTATAGTGTAATGTGGCATTCTACTTGGCAAGTGTAATGTCTGAAATAGGCCAGATATTACAAACAACATCACATATGATTATGTTATGTCCATTTGTTGCTTCATATGTAACTTTTTATATGACTTTTTATGATTGTACTTACTAATTTCTTTTTGGATTTCAGGAGGACTTTCCTCAAAATTGGGGAACATTTGGGTGTAAATTAGCTTCCAAGCAGAATCCTTACGTGCATGGTCAGAATAATGTGCATCACACTTGTTCCATAGTTCTGCCCACTCCTGAACCAGAACTAACAGCATCTAGACATTGATGTGTCTGGCCTTGCTGCTGGACTCCGTGGAGGCGTGTTCCGGGATTTTTCTAGAGGTTGCCAGGGAAATTTGGATGCCAAAGCTTCCTGACAATGGATGAGGCAATTTCATGTCACTTGGAAAATGCTTGCGTATTTCTCGCAAGTCACACAGATGGTCCGTGTGGTGTCTGATTTTTTCACGAACCCATAGGCTTGCATTGGCGAGACTCAGCTGATATACGCGTACAATCGCAGCATGCTGCTATCTCACTTGCAGGCATTTTACGGCCAAGAAAAAAAAATGTGATGGGAGCTGCCCAATAGATTAACAGTGGTCCGAGTGCTATAAAATGTTTTATCGCATAGCACTCATCTGTGTTCCTTGCTACTGTGACTCTGGCCTTACAATGTTACACTGATGCCATCCATTTGCTGTCCATTATTACCGCTCAACCATAGACTTGAAAAGATGATTTTGATCCATGACACAAATCAAAATCCATGTGTCTCTTTGATTTTTTGATGACACTCAGCACACACAGCCACATAGACCATAAGATATATGTGATCTATCTGAAAATCATGGATAAAAGATATATATTAGTCACAAACATTTGAAAGACTCCTAAGTGATATCTCAAATTTGAAAACAACTATTGATATCTAAACAGTCAGTGTAAGGGGAGAGTCACATGCCAATATACAGTAAATGGGACGTTGATTGCAACGGAATGCTCGGATTGGCAGTCGTCTCTCCCTACAGAAGTGCAACAGCATGTATTTTTATGCAGCTATCACACTCGGCTTGCGAGACCCAAGGCCAGTCCGACCATTGTGTTACGTTCCTCGTCCAAGTTATAAAGCTGTGTGACACGCCTCTAACCCTGCATTTCTTCCTCTATTGCTGTAATGAGCAAGCTACTTTATGAATTTTTTTTCAGTATATTAAAATAAGGAATACAGAATAATAAAAGTGGGATTCTTTCTGTCTAAATCTCCAATCTTGAAACCCTTTATACTAACCCACTTCTAAATGAAATGGTTTAATAGAACACTAAAATGTAAAGTAGATGCCATGTAACTGAAAACTCTGATGGGAATATATAGTAATACGATGCTAATTATAATGAAAAAAAAAAGTGACAGATGCTCATTTAATATTACAGTGATCTATTGACATACTGTTCAGGCACATGCTTAATGGGTTATAAACGGTATTACAGAAATGTAATGGAGTAGTCGTTTTTGCATACAGAAGCAGGATAAATGTTTTATAACCTACATTCAATCTTGAGTTTCAAAGAAAAATACCTTTTAAATTTATTTGCTGCACAGAAAGCTTTTATTTACTTTGTACATAAAAAATGGATTGCTTGACATAATGTATGAATGCATTTGTGGTGCATTTCTTTAAATCTCTATATATAAAAATCAATGTGTGTGTGTGTGTGTGTGTATCACCAACCAATCACAATGCATTTCACCATGCATTTCACCAGAGCTGTTCAAAAGAAGCTAAGCTGTGATTGGTTGCTATGACCAACAGTTTTCCTTGCAACCAATCACTAATCATCTCTCATTTCACCAGAGCTGGTTAAAAGTAGCTGAGCTGTGATTGGTTGCTATGCGCAGGTTTTCCCACTTGACAACACCTCAGCAGACACTGACATGGTGGGAGAAATCTAGCAACCCCAGGAACATAAGCTCCAGCCATCGTCTGCCCCCCAGAAAGAAACAGTGAGTACATGACAGAAATGAATCCCCCCCTCCCATGTGGTATCATTAAGTGACACACATGAAAGTAGGAAAGTGCACATATTAAATGTCATGTGGATTTAATATTTTCTCACAGACACTTTTATGCATTATTAATGTGTTACTGTGCTCTGATGCTGTGAGTTTTTTTAAAGTGCTACTTTCCCCATAATTCACTTGAACATACCCATATAACACGTAATTCTTTTCCCATAACAACCCATTAAATATGATACTATACTGCATACAAATGCTGTACATCCATGAGCAACTCAGCCGGACAAATTACAAGTTGACGGTGAATGAAAATGTGTGTGAAGGTTTCTCTACTATACTAGTGTATAAGGTTTGTGCCTGTCCATTGGTGAAAAGCTGTTCTACTTTTACTGGCTTTGACGGGATGATGTGGGATATTAGGGGTAGTAGTCCGGTAGCTCTGGCTGACGGGATGATGTGGGTTATTATAGTGAATGTGGTTATGCGGAGTGGGGCGAGGCTATACACTCAGCTTTATATGTATAGATATAATCATTATAATTTGTTATAACTAACCGCAGTTAGTTACTATGCCCAGGCAGCACCGGGCTCTTCAGCTAGTATAATATAGTTTCTAATAGAGGACAATTGGCAACTTTTTTTCCAATTTACCTGTACATTTTGGGGCTCTTCCCTTCTACAACCCCCCTCTTGTCAAGAACACGACAATGAAATTTGAAGGAAGTGTTGTGCTGGGATTTATTTACCTATTCAACCCCATTTATAACTTATGACATTTGAAGATGGAATGAAGTATAATTCTGCACTTACGTACCTAGACATCATCCACACAGCCATCAGCTACTAGTTTCTACAAAGCCACTCTTACATCAGCCATTGACTTGGTCGCCTCTGTCATGCATAACAGAGTGCAATGAATCAATAGACAACCCTGGCATAATAACACCACTAAAAAGCTTCTGCAAGCATCAAGAATTGCTGAATGGTGCTGGAAGAAAATACACTCGCAAGATGACTTCACTGCACTCAAAGAAGCAACACTTGCATTAAAATCAGCTCTCATCTCTGCTAAACAGGCCTTCTTTACATCCCTTGTATCTTCCCTATCCCACAACCCTTAACAGTTGTTCAATACTTTTAACTCTCCCCTCCGCCCACCACTGCCCCCTCCAACTTCCCTAATCTCTGCTGAGGACTTTGCCACACACTTCAAATCTTTAATGTTGAACCACCACAACCCCTTTGTATACCAGACCAATGCCCAAACCCCATAACCTCTTTATCCAACATCACTGAAGGGGAGCTTGCTCATCTTCTCTCCAAATCACACCTCACAACTTGTGCATGCGATCTATCCCATCCCACCTCCTCCCCAACCTTTCCACAACTCTTAACCCATCCCTAACCTACCTCTTAAACCTATCACTAACTTCTGGTACCTTCCCTTCTGCTTTCAAACATGTCACAATCACGCCTATCCTTAAAAAGCCAACCCTTCCCCCAACTGCTATGTCCAGCTATCGCCCAATATTGCTACTCCCATTCGCTTGCAAACTCCTGGATCAGCACGTCCACGCTGAACTTTCCTCCCATCTCTCATCTAAAATGCTCTTTGACAATCTACAATCTGGTTTCTGCCCCCACCATTCCACTGAGACAGCCCTGATTGAAATTACTAACGACATACTTACAGCCAAAGCAAACGGACAATACTCTATGCTTCTCCTTCTAGACCTGTCCTCTGCCTTCGATACATTTGACCACTGCCTCCTACTATGGATCCTCTCTTCCTTGGCATCAAAGACCTCGCCCTATGCTGGATCTCCTCATACCTCTCCAACCGCACATTCAGCGTCTCCCACTCCCACACTACCTCCTCATTCCACCCTCTCTCTATTGGAGTCCCCCAAGCCTCCGTTCTAGGACAATGAAGAAAGGAATGTCCAGCTCCACATGTAGTGAATACATAAATCCTTTTATTCACTTAGTCACTTCAAAGGTGAGGTTAAAAGGCCAGCATAGAAAGACAAGGCTTGCGTTCTCAACGCGTTTCTGGTGACTTCGCACCCTTAGTCATGATGAACGGCTTTGTTACAAATAGATCTTATATACTATGTCCGGTCGGCACACTGGTAAAATAATTAACACACAAAAAGTGAGAGACATGTGAAACAGACAGAATTAAAATCCTTAACGAATCCTAGGTTATGCATGAGAAGATGTACAATTCAACCATCTACAGATAAAATATATTTTAATAGATAAAAAAAATTTTTATTTTAAATTACATTTTTTATATCTTGTTTATTTTTTTATGGAAACTATTTGTATAAAACAGAGAGGGAAGAGGAAATAATTACCTTTTATTTATGTGCAAAGAAAAAATTTTTTGTAGCATAAATATGCCACAAAAACACTTGCGATTTTAGAAAAATTGTGCAGCAAATCACAGCAGTATGAGCTGCAACCATTTCAGATTTCATTTGCATAAAGAAAAAAAAATACTTTTATCAGAATCAACAGGTGGCAGATAATTTGTTTATAGATAAATCAGTTAGTTAGAATGTTAATCCCAAACAGATTTATAATCTTATAAATTCATAACAAAAATAAAACACTTAATATTCATCATAATTTTATTTTCAGAATTTTTCAAAATAGCCTAAATTTATTAGATTAATAAAAAAGCATGACATCTTTTCTTTTATTTAAACACCGTGGTATTCTAGTATTTAATTTGAAGATCCACCACGCTTCTCTATTCCTAAGTATCGATTCTATATCGCGACCTCTGATCCAATTATAGATTTTTTTCTACACCATATACTTTCAATGAATCCAATTTATTTTTATGGACTTCAGCAAAGTGTTTCGATAACTGAGATATATTTCTATCTGTGTTAGCGCTCTCTATGTCATGGATGTGCTCCCTAATTCTTGTTTTTAAAGTGTGCTTAGTGCTGCCTACATATTTTAATTGGCAAGCTGTGCACTCCATGACATAGACAACATTCTTAGGCTACTTTCACACTTGCGTTTTTTTGCGCTGCGTACCGTGCACAGTGCAAACGCACATAAAAAAATGCATCATGCATTTTTGTGCATTTTTTGGCGGTTTTGCGCGCTTTTTTTTTTAAAACGCATGCTTTTTTTTTATAGACTATAATGGGTGGCTGGGTGAAATAAAACGCATTGCGTGCACATGCGTTTTTTTGGGTGCAAGTCGGACACACAAAAAATGCAACAGAGTGCATTTTGTGCGCCCGAGCGCACACTACAAAAAAATGCATGTGCATCCAAATGCGTACAAATGCATGTGTATGCGCACCCATGTAAAGAATAGGGAAAAAAAAGCATGCGTTTTTTTGCGCAAAAAAAGTGCAAAAAAACGCAAGTGTGAAACCAGCCTTAGAGTTGCAATTTATGAAATCCTTAATTTCAAACAAATTATTATCATTAAAATCTCCAAATTTAGTACATTTTTTAGTATAACTGCACATTTTACACTGATTAGCGCCACACTTAAAGAAACCTTTCATGTTTAACCAGTTACTTGTGTGTTCCTGCGATGTACAGAGAAAGCGCGGTGAAAGACTCTTTTATATTGAGGGTGCTTTTCTAGAGACAATTCTAAATCCTTTTTTTATTACTTCCTCAATATCTGGATCTTCTTTGAGGATTGATAAATTATCCTGAATAATTCTTTTTATGCATGAAAATTGGTTACTAAATTGTAAGACCAATGTTACAGGATTAACAGGATTTTTAGTTACGTTATGTAGTTTTTTGAAACAAGATTTTTTGGACACAATTCTTTCAGCCCTGTCTAAACTCCATTGATTGTAGCCCCTTCTACATAGACGCTGTTTTATACCACAGACTTCTTTTTTATAGTCCTCATGCCGGCTACAATTTCTTTTTGCATGTGTCATTTCACCCACAGGAATACTTTTAATTGTATGCCTCGAGTGATGACTTTTAGCATGGAGTATCATATTTCCAGCTGTATCTTTTCGATGAGTGCGTGTAACCACAGACTCAGTAGGTATTCCAGTTAAATTCAAATCTAAGAAATCGATGTTAGACTTCTCATGTCATACCAGGAATTTTAAGTTCAAAGGATTACAGTTTAAGTACTGTACATGTTAAATTCATGCACAATCAATATATCAGATTTCCAAATTATGACAATATCGTCTATATATCTCCCATAAAATTGAATGCAATTAATAAAAGGATTATCGATATTATAAATGTACAGCTCCTCCCACCAGCTCATGACTAAATTTGCCAATGAGGGGGAGTATTCAGCTCCCATAGAAACACCATTTGTTTGCATGTAATAGTTTTCATTGAATAAAAAATAATTGTTCGAAATTAACAAATGTGTGATATCCAATATATAATTTTGGAAATCAGGGGGAAAATTGCTTTATTTTTGCAAGTGGAACTGTAATGCATAAATTGCTATTTTATGGGGAATTGATATGTACAAAGAAATAACATCTGTGGTTATCCAAGAAAAATTAGTGTCCCATATTAAACCATCCATCATACTCAGAACCTTAGTGTTATCTCTAATAAATCCAGGAACCCTTTGGGCCAGGGGTTGTAAAAGAAGATCTAACCATTCCCCTAATCTCCCCCACCGATCCCATTCCTGAGACAATTGGTCTCATGGGGGGGAGTTTTTTATGGGTTTTTGGTAGCGCGTAAAGTGTGGGTGTAACAGGATTGAGAACTTTTAAATAGTCCTTTTCTTTCGTACTCAAAAAACCCATACTAAATCCTTCATCTATAATTTGAAAAATTCGATCTTTGATTTTCAAGGAAGGATTTTCAGATAACCGTTTATAAATCATAGGATCATCCAACATTTTCTCAACCCAGTTAATATAATCCCCTTTATTCATAAGCACAATCGATCCACCTTTATCTGGGTTTTTAATTGCAAGGTTGTCATTTTCTCTTAGTTCTCGCAATGCTTTTCTTAAGGATGGTTTCAGATTGTTGCTGACCGCATCTATACTGTGCATTTTTTCAGATAAATCTCTCATGTCATTTTCAACAGCACTCTGAAATCTATCCATTACTGGCCTCCTAGCTTTAACAGGATAATATTTTGGATTCGGGATGTTCATATTTTTATTGGGGAAATGAGGCTATCATTATTTGGTATATTTTCATTTTGTTAATCCTGTAGACTTATTATTGACATTTGTTCCAAAAAGGAACAATTGCTATATGCATTCTCAGAGACTTTACTAGTTTTCACAAAATTATCAGAACCTTCTTCAAAATGTAACCTTAAAGTGATATTTCTAATAAATCTATTAATGTCACATATTGTTGAAAAAAGATTAAAATTATAACTAGGAACAAAAGAAAGTCCAAATGATAATAACTCACGTTGATCAGTTGTTAAATTCAGTGATGAAAAATTAATCACATCAAAGTCTCCTACTGTAGATTCCTCAGGTGATATCTCTGCGCACCTTTGGTTATTCCTGTGCTTTCTCCCCTTCCTTCTGTTTTTCTTCTTTGTTTGTTCTTTTTGTAGTATAAGTTTTATGACTGCTTTGCAATGTCCATATCAGAATCAGATGTAGCTCCATTCGAAGTTTCAGCATCAGATGAACTAAAAGTCACTTGTCTATGAACTTGATTTCCACTGGTGTGTCGTTTGGGCCATCGCAGTATTGATCTGGTGTTCTCCCACCTGCCCCATTCGTACACCTGTCATCAGAATAATCATACAGATCATGCTCTAATTTACGTTTCTTGGTATCCATTATTTTCTCCTCAGCTTTGTTAATTTTATTGATACTATTTTGCAAGAAATCCTCAAAAACTTCTTTTGACAATTTACCTTGTATTTCTTGTTTCAAAGTGTCAATTTGTTTTTGTAGATCTTGCAACAAAGCTTCCTCATTCCTTATGATTAAGGAGATTAATTTTAATGAACAGTCCGATAGTATACTTTTCCATTCCTGGACAAAAACATCTGAGTACACCGTGCTGGGAATTTTTTTAATTCTCAATCCCCTTGGGATCACATTCTTGTCTCTGTAGTTCTTCAGAGAACTCACATTCCACCATAGGCGGTTCTCCTTTAACATAGCAGCTAACATCTCCTCCAGCTCAGTGTTTGAATTTGCTGGCACATGTGCAGACTCAGCGGTAGACACAGCAAATAGTTTAGCAGCTTTGGTTTGTCTAGTCTGGTTTTCCATGGTAGAATACCAAGTAAATCAACTTCACAATGCTGGCACTTATTTTCAAACCTCTTGTACTTTAAAACAGATGCATCTGGGTGCACGGAGACACTCAATGTAATAAATTCATTGAAAAAAATCCAGCTCACTAGAGACAGCATCCTGACATCGGAGCATGAGACCGCTGTGTCAAAGCGCTTGATTTAAAACAATGAAGAAAGGAATGTCCAGAATGTCAGGATGCTGTCTCTGGTGAGCTGGATTTTTTCATTGAATCTGATTTAGGACCCCTATTCTTCTCAATCTATACATTTGGCCTTGGCCAACTCTTAAAGTCCCACCAGTTCCAGTACCACCTTTATGCTGATGATACTCAGATTTACCTCTCTGGGCCAGATGTCACCTCTCTGCTCTCCAGAATCCCAGAGAGTCTGTCAGCCATATCCTCCTTCTCCTCCCGCTTCCTAAAGCTGAATGTGGAAAAATCTGAACTGATCATCTTTCCCCCCATCTCACAGATCTTTCTTACCGGACCTAACTAAAACAATTGACGACATCACGCTTTCCCCCGTACCGGAGGTCTGCTGCCTTGGAGTAACCCTTGACTCTGCCCTGTCCTTCAAACTGCATATCCAAGCTCTCTTCATCTCCTGCCGCCTCCAGCTCAAAAAATAGACAAAAAGAGTAAAAGAAAACCCTATATTAAGGTTCACCAATCTAACCCAAGAAGAGGTGCAAATTTGGCTAAATAAGATTAAAATAGATAGATCTCTGGGTCTGGATGGCATACACCCACAAGTACTAAGAGAACTAAGTAATGTAATAGACAAACCATGATTTCTTATATTTAGAGAATCTATAGCGACTGGGTCTGGAGCATAGCAAATGTGGCACCAATATTCAAAAAGGGCTCTAAAAGTGAACCTGGAAATTATAGGCCAGTAACTCTAACCTCTATTGTTGGTAAAATATTTGAAGGTTTTCTGAGGGATGTTATTCTGGATTATCTCAATGAGAATAACTGTTTAACACCATATCAGCATGAGTTCATGAGGAATTGCTCCTGTCAAACCAATCTAATCAGTTTTATGAAGAGGTAAGCTATAGACTAGACCAAGGTGAGTCATGGGATGTGGTATATCTTGATTTTTCCAAAGCGTTTGATACCGTGCCACACAAGAGGTTGGTACACAAAATGAGAATGCTGGGTCTGGGGGAAAATGTATGTAAATGGGTAAGTATTTGGCTTAGTGATAGAAAGCAGAGGGTGGTTATGAATGGTATATTCTCTAACTGGGTCGCTGTGTCCAGTGGGGTACCGCAGGGGCTGGTGTTGGGACCTATTCTCTTCAACATATTTATTAACGATCTGGTAGAAGGTTTGCACAGTAAAATATTGATATTTGCAGATGACACATAACTATGTAAAGCAGTCAATACAAAAGAAGATAGCATTCTGCTACAGATGGATGTGGATAAGTTGGGAACTTGGGCCGAAAGGTGGCAGATGCAGTTTAACAATGATAAATGTAAGGTTATACACATGGGAAGAAGGAATCAATATCACCATTACAAACTGAACGGTAAACCACTGGGTAAATGTAACATGGAGAAGGACTTGGGGATCCTAGTTAATGATAACCTTACCTGGAACAGCCAGTGCCAGGAAGCGGCTGCCAAGGCAAACAGGATCATGGGGTACATTAAAAGAGGTCTGGATACACATGATGAGAGCATTATACTGCCTCTGTACAAATCTCTGGTTAGACCGCACATGGAGTACTGTGTACAGTTTTGGGCACCGGTGCTCAGGAAGGATATAATGGAACTAGAGTGGGTACAAAGGAGGGCATCAAAATTATTAAAGGGGATGGGGAACTACAATACCCAGAGAGATTAGCAAAATTAGGATTATTTAGTCTAGAAAAAAGATGACTGAGGGGCGATCTAATGACCATGTATAAGTATATAAGGGGACAATACAAATATCTTTCCAAGGATCTGTTTATACCAAGGCAGGTGACGGTCACAAGGGGGCATTCTCTGCGTCTGGAGGAGAAAAGGTTTTTCCACTAACATAAAAGAGGATTCTTTACTGTTAGGGCAGTGAGAATCTGGAATTCCCTGCCTGAGGAGGTGGTGATGGCGAACTCAGTTGAAGGGTTTAAGAGAGGCCTGGATGTCTTCCTGGAGTGTAACAATATTGTATCTTACAGTTATTGTTAGGTTCTTTAGAAGGACTTAGATCTGGGAATTTATTCTGACAGAATTTTATAGGCTGAACTGGATGGACTAATGTCTTTTTTCGGCCTTACTAACTATGTTACTATGTTACTATATTTCCAGAATCTGTCCCTTCCTCAACCCTCAATGTACTAAAAAGCTTGTGCATGCCCTCATCATCTCCCATCTTGACTACTGCAACAACCTTTTCTGTGGACTCCCTGCTAACACCCTCGCACCTCTCCTGTCCATCCTTAACTCTGGTGCCCGACTAATTAATCTCTCTCCTCGCTACTCCTCCGCTTCTCCTCTCTGCAAATCTCTTCACTGGCTCCCATTCCCTCAGCGTATCCAATTCAAATTACTAATACTGACCTACAAAGCCATCTGTAACCCGTCTCCTCCATATATCTCTGAACTAATCTCCCGATGTCTTCCCTCACGTAATCTCCGATCCTCCCAAGACCTCCTTCTCTCCACCACACTTATTCGCTCCTTACCCAACCGCCTCCAAGCCTTCTCCTAAATAATCCCCATCCACTGGAATTCCTTGCCCCAACACGTCCGGCTATCAACCACACTCAGATCCTTCAGATGAAACTTGAAAACCCACTTCTTCAGGAAAACCTACAGCCAGCAATGATCCCAGCTGCCTCCTCACCACTACTGGAGCTACCGCCTCACCATCACTGGAGCTGCTGCAACCCCCCAACCTACTGTCTCCTTCCCCACCATCCTGTAGAATGTAAGCCCGAAAGGGCAGGGTCCTCTCTCCCCTCTATATCAGTCTGTGATTGTTAGTTTGTTTAGTGTAAGTGATATCTGTAATTTGTATGTAACCCCTTCTCATGAACAGCACCATGAAACCAATGGTGCTTTTTAAATAAATAATAATAATCAGCTCTTTCCTGCCGTTCACCGTAACGTCTCCATCTACAGGATACACCTTCTTCTGCTTCTTGGATTGTAATTAAAGTCTTTGTGTTATCAAAGTCTTTTTGCTATGTCTTTTCTCCTTGGTCATGTTGTTGCCATTCTTCAGATATCCGCCTATCCCAATGCCATCTTTCTCCAAGTCTGACTGGTCAGACTCTGGAATGGCTTCACGCTTACAGTCCATAGGTCAGCCAGCACATGCCTCACCCTGCCAGACTTCACATTACTCTCCTGCAGCTTATCAGTGTTTTGAATATATCTGGCTTGATGAAACTGCTGGGTGTCACTGTCGGTAGTTGGTTCTCATGGCATTTTTGTAGCAGTGGCATGACTTCCATCAGGCATGACTTTCATCAGACATGCATCAGACACAACTTTCACCAGACACGAGTTCCCTCAGACATGCATCTGACACAACTTCCATTAGACACGACTTCCATCAGTCACTTCTCCTGTAGTCTTGATTGAAGATCGTTGATGATGTTCCTCCATGGATAGATATGCAGATCTTTACTAGGCAAGTCAGAATTTCTTGAGTGATGTTACAATACCTAAGTTGACTGCGGGGAGAAACACTGTCTAATTCTAACTAACAATCAATACATCCCTTACAAGCTTCACCATTGCTATGGTTAAAGTGGCAATTACCTTAGAAGGTGAGGGGACCTGTGTCTAGAGACCGTCACTCTTTTTCCCCATTCACACAAAACACATATTACAATTTCATCCAAAATAAGGCTTTGATTTTAAAGCATATAGAGACTTAAACTAAAATAGAATGGATTCTACTGATCCATAATGCATATGTAGATAATTGACCTATGTGCATTTGGAGTCATCTACCGGCTGTAAATGCATATACACCTTCACATGAACACACTTTCTGAGTATTTAAATGTACAGGTAGTCCTGCATTTAAACCTTAAGTGTCTATATGCAGACATATGGAATTTCACTAAACAATAAACTGATCAATTTTCATAAAACGCAGTGCATTCATCATTATTTATATACAATATATATTGTATATAAATATATATCTCAGGTAAAGGACTGGATTTTTCTTATGTCCTTAACTCCCTTCTCCGGCTGAGTTAATAGTGCTCAGCCTGACTTCTGTCCAGTTCGGCGGCCAGTCTTTTGGTCCTCCTTCAGATCATAAACAGCCCAATAGACATAATAATGAACAGCAGGAAAATGACAGGAAGAGGTAGCTTTGGGTTTTATTACAGTCTCCTCCTCATGGCTGAAATCTGAGAGCAGATGTTTCAACTCAGCGCCAAATGCTAGAGGGATCTTCTGAAGTCTCTCAGGGGCATCTGGGCAAAGGTCAAGCCATCTCTCTGGAGTGATAAGTGAGTGTTCTTCTACATCGACACCTAAAATGGTGACGTCACCACACAAACACTGCTGGAAAAAGCCGAAGACTGCTGAGAGCAGTGAATACCAGCGGAGGTTAATGAGCGGCCCGGGAAGCAGATGTGACTGGGAGACAGCGGGATGGAAGAACACGTCGCTGGACAGGTAAGTATAATTATAATGTTTACTATTAATTTTCTGCTTTTTTACAGCTCCTCCCCATCCAATAACTTTGCAAAAAAACTAGTGCGAACCCGCCAATCCCGAACATCAGGGGTTTTGCCCATCACTAGGCATGAGGTATCTGTATCTGGGACAGCATTTACAGCTTTCAATTGAACATCACAGTAAAATGAGGTAGGTGAGGCATCCATGTAGGGCCCCTTTGCTGGGAGCCCTGATACCACATGCAACACCTCTACCTGCTTTCATGCTGAGCCACACTCAGGTGGCACAAATATCAGTTTTCTAGACTACCGCTGTCAGAAAAATTTAAGGATAGTAACACGGTAGTTGAGTCCAAGGAAGTGGAGGCCTGACGGTCTCGGAGGCCTACTGCTACAAGCAACACGCATGAAGGAGACCCAACCAGGAGTCTGCACATTTAAAAAATTAGTGGCAGACACCAACAAAGTGGCATCAATTGCAATAAAGCAGAATTAGTATAGTGGGGAAGACTCCTCTTTCACTACAGCAAACCCAGCAGATGGAGACTAGAGATGAGCGAATAATTCAATATTCGGTTTGGCTCACGATTGCCAAATTTGCAATATACGCTGATTTAATCATTGATTAAATCACCAAATACAACTGAACATACACAGCACAAAAGCCAGTGTTTCCCAAGCTGTGTGACCGGCGGTTAAATCATCAACCGCTGGCCACAGAGCTGTGGTTCCCACGCTGTCAGAAGACAGCATGAGCACTCAGCTGTGATTGGAAGTAAGTACAGTGAGAGCAGGAGCAGTGGATGGGAGTATTCATCAGCCTGCGCTGTAAATAAATAATTAAAAAAAACAACATGGGTTCCAGCAGAGCAGATCCGAACCCCATTGACTTGAATTGGGGCCCGACAATACAGTGTTTGACATGTTGTCATATGCATGACAGTGCAGCACTCACTGTTTCTGATAGGCAGTGAAATCATTCCTGCTGGTCAGAGAACTGCGGTTCCAACGCTGTCAAAAGACAGCATGAGTGCTCAGCTATGATCGGAGGTATATAGTTTACCTCCGGTCACTGGTGTCAGCTGATGGGACTACAGCTCCCATCAGCTGACACTTGCTGCCACTAATAACAGTGAGAGCAGGAGCGACGGATGGGAGTATTCATCAGCTGCTTCTGCAATGTAAATAAATAATTAAAAAAAAATACCTGCTTGGGTTCTCCTGTATTTTTGATATCCAGCCAGGCAAAACTCACAGCTGAGGCTGCAACCCTTAGCTGTCAGCATTAGCAAGGCTAGTTATCAAGAATAGACGAGTTCCCATGCTGTTTTTTAATTATTTAAATAAATAATTTAAAAAACAGTGTGGAGTCCCTTCCATTTTTGACAACCAGCCTTGCTAAAGCAGACAGCTGGGGGCCGCTATTCTCAGGCTAGTAAGGGGCCATGGATATTGGCCCCCCAGCCTAAAAATAGAGCATCCTGCAGCTCCCCATAAAAGGCACATCTACAGTATTAGATGCACCAATTCTGGCTCTTTCCCTGGCTCTGCCCACTTGACCTGTAGTGGTGGCAAGTGAGGTTGATATTTGTGGCATTGATGTCACCTTTGTATTGTCAGGTGACATCAAACCCACAGATTAGTAATGGAGAGGTGTCCATAAGACAATTATCCATTGCTAATCCTATAGTTGTATGGTAAATAGAGACACAGCCAGAATGAAGTCCTTTAATAGAAATATGAAATGTAAGAGAAAAAAGACCAAGCAAAGAATGGCCTGCACACCAATTAAATCTGATAACACATAATAACCGTAGAAAAATGCTTTATTGGAAAACAAAACACACGTGTTAAAAACAATTAAAAAGGACAAAGGAAGTCCATGTAACACCCCTGCATATAATAATCACATACAGCCATAATAGGTATAGAGCCCTTTTTGTATCATTAAGAGTACAGACAATGAAAAGCCATCACAATACACCATGTGTGCAGAGTTTTTTCTGATGAAGCTGCTTTAAGCAAGGGATACGCGTGGGGTTGCTCCTCACACCCCTGCTCCATGTCTTCAGCCCTGTGCTAGCTTTATTTTGGATGCCTATGGGCATTATTCCCTTGGCTATCCACAGACTTCATGGGTGCCTGGCCATCCACCAGCACTTCATCTGGCAATATTGAGCTGGCTTTCATGGTTTTTGCTCATTAGGTGGTTCAGTGAGTATGTAGCTACAACTTCTCTTACATTTTAACAGCCTTATTTGTTTGCAGGCTCCTGAATTGTAGTCCTGGAAAGTTTGTACATTGGGCTGGTATATAGGAATCAATTTGGAGACTACATATGTCTCAGAAAAAACTCTGCTTGGGACTAGACTCAGATATTTGAGGTGCCCGTGGACTGCACTGTGCTGTCAAGGCAGGAAAAGGAGGAGGGTTACTCTTAGGGCGAGGAGTGGGAGAACAGAGAGGATAATGATGAGGCAGTAGATCACACTTGTTGTAAAATCAGATGCATGCAGCTGAGTAGCTCAGCAGAGGAGAAGGAAGACGAGGAGGTTATGTAGACACAGAGTTATGCAACCACAACAACCAATGCATCCTGAGGCCCAACTCTGGCAGTGGACAGCAGTGTTCACGGATCTGCAGTTGCCTATCTTGGGCCTTTTTTTCAGATTTACAAAAATATAAAAAATCCTATTATCTGTCAACTTGTTTTAATAGCCTAGTAGAGTATAAAAATGAAATCATTTCAGTACTGCATGCATGACCTGCCACATGCATGATCAACATGCGTTAATCTGGGAATGTTAATGTGCTAAAATGCAGACTAGCGTGTCTCGCCCACTACAGTCACCACATAAACCACATCTTCTGATTCTTTCTCCTCCCTTACCATGGCAAGTGTTGTCACACAGTTCTCCAGCCGATGAACCTCCACTTGTTTACCCCCTACTGTTGGGGTGATTGATAGCCTTTCAGCTGAAACAGAATTGGACATGCCTGCTGTTTTTGACTGATCTCACATACTGAACACACTCCATCTTTCTCAATCCACTGTAACCTGCACCTTCTCACAGTCCAGTAGCTTGTCGTGTTCACCCTACTCCACCCTGTCAGGACAGCAGCCAACCCTAGTTTGTGCAGTTGTGCTCACATAAAAGATTCTTCACTACTAAACATGGCACAGTTAGCAGATTTAAGTTCTACCTCTTCAATCCACTAAAAATAATAAACTTTATTTATATATCAAAAACACATTACGCATAGCTTTACGAGTCAAGCTTTACGAGTCAGCAGTTCATATAAAACAGTCAAAAGTTACCAAGATTAAGATAATCAAACAATTCAAGCAAAAATAATGATGACCCTGCTCTTCAGAGCATGCAATCTATAATGAGGTGGGGGTGACACCAATTACTAGTACTTTTTTACAATGATGGTACAACCATCTTGAGGAAATGGGGGTAGATAAAGGCTGCATGAGCTTTTTGGGTATGTTTGAGTTTAATGGTGAATTATGTGCAGAGAAGTAGAGAATAAGCCATATATTTAAACAGGAATTTGATTAAGGAACTTGATAGGCCACCCTAAACACATGTACTTTTAGGGAGCACCTAAAAATGTCTAAGTTATGGTTATGAGCCATCAAGGTAGCAGATTGAACTCATAGAATCATAGAATCATAGAATCATAGAATGGTAGAGTTGGAAGGGACCTCCTGGGCCATCTGGTCCAACCCCCTGCTCAAAGCAGGATTCGCTAAATCATCCCAGTTAGATGTCTGTCCAGCCTCTGTTTGAAGACTTCCATTGAAGGAGAACTCACCACTTCTCGTGGCAGCCTGTTCCACTCATTGATCACTCTAACTGTCAAAAAGTTTTTTCTAATATCTAATCTGTGTCTCCTCCCATTCAGCTTCATCCCATTGCTTCTAGTCTTTCCTTGTGCAAATGAGAATAAAGTTGATCCTTCTACAATGTGACAGCCCTTTAGATATTTGTAGACAGCTATTAAGTCTCCTCTCAGTCTTCTCTTTTGCAAACTAAACATTCCCAAATCCTGCAACCTTTCCTCATAAGACAGGGTTTGCAGACCGGTCACCATTCTGGTCGCTCTTTTCTGAACTTGCTCCAGTTTGTTGATGTCTTTTTTAAAATGTGGTGCCCAAAATTGGACACAATATTCCAGATGAGGTCTGACCAAAGAGGAGTAGAGGGAAATAATTACTTCACGTGATCTAGACTGTATGCTTCTGTTAATACATCCTAGAATTGCATTTGCCTTTTTTGCTGCTGCATCACACTGTTGACTCATATTCAGTCTGTGATCTATTAGTATACCCAAGTCTTTTTCACATGTGCTGTCACTTAGCCCTATTCCTCCCATTCTATATATGCTTTTTTCATTTTTATTGCCCAGATGTAGTACTTTGCATTTCTCCCTGTTAAAAACCATTCTGTTAGTTGCTGCCCACTTCTCCAGTTTATTTAAATCTTTATGAATCCTCTCTCTCTCTTCTCTAGTATTAGCTATCCCTCCTAGCTTTGTGTCATCAGCAAATTTAATCAGTTTACCCTCAATTCCTTCATCTAAATCGTTGATAAAGATGTTGAACAATACAGGGCCCAGGACAGAGCCCTGTGGTACCCCACTTGAGACATTCTTCCAACTGGATGTGCAGCCATTTACGACCACTCTTTGGGTCCGATCACTAAGCCAGTTATGAATCCACCTAACAGTTGCCTTGTCCATTCCATACTTAGTCATTTTTTCAATAAGGATTGTATGAGAGACTTTGTCAAATGCTTTGCTGAAGTCAAGATATACTATATCTACAGCATTTCCTTGATCCACCCAATCAGTAATACCGTCATAGAAGGAAATTAAATTAGTCTGACATGACTTATTAGTTACAAACCCATGCTGACTCTGTTTAATCACTTCATTCTTATCCAGGTATTGACATACATGTTGTTTAATAATTTGTTCAAAGATCTTTCCTGGTATAGAAGTCAGACTCACCGGCCTATAGTTGCCTGGGTCCACCTTCTTCCCCTTTTTGAAGATAGGAACAACATTTGCTCTTCTCCAGTCTTCTGGCACTTCTCCTGTTCTCCAAGAATTTTCAAAGATTATGGAGAGGGGTTCAAAAATTTCTTCTGCTATCTCCTTCAGTACTCTGGGGTGTAATTCATCTGGACCTGGAGACTTGAATTCATTTAGGTTAGCTAAGTGTTTCCTCACTATCTTTCTGTTTATAGATATCCTGGATTCTTCTATTCCCTTAATAGGACAGTGAATAACAGTTGATGTTACATTTCCTTTCTGAGAGAAAACAGATGCAAAATAGGAATTTAAAAGTTCAGCCTTCTCAACATCCTGTCTTACCATTTCATCATTTTCATCCTGTAAAAATCCTATAGCATCTTTGACTTTTCTTTTACTTTTGACATATCCCCAAAATCCTTTATTATTGCTTTTGACATCTCTTGCAAGCCTCAATTCATTTTCAGCTTTAGCTAATCTGATTTGTGCCCTGCAGGTTCTGCAGACAGCATTATATTCTTCTTTAGATATGCCTCCCTCTTTCCATTTTATAAACATTTTTTTCTTCCTTTTTAGCATGTGCTTAAGTTCTGTGTTCATCCATCCTGGTTTCCTTAAATGCTTCCTATTCTTCCCTCTTTTCGGAATTGTTAACAACTGTGCTTTGAGAATTTCATTTTTCAAGATTTCCCATCCTTCCTGGACATTTTTGTCTTTAAGGATATCCAGCCATTGGATCCCTCCAATTCTCTTTCTGAATCCCTTAAAATCTGCCTTTCTGAAATCTAACCTTGACGTCTGAGTCTTCACAGGTCTTCCGCCTCTAGTTATCCAAAATTCTAAAATAGCATGGTCGCTACCTCCTAGGGTCCCAGCCACTTTTACCTCCTCAACCATTTCCTCCCTGTTTATAAGGATTAGATCCAAGGTAGCAGTTCCCCTTGTTTTCTCCTTTACCTTTTGGAAGATAAAGTTGTCAGCAAGAGAGGATAAGAATTTCCTTGACCTGTTAGTTTTGCCTGAGAGAGATTCCCAACAAATGTCTGGATAGTTGAAATCTCCCATGACAACTATGTCATATTTTTTGGAGAACTTGGCCATTTGATGCATAAAGAGTTCATCCATATCTTCAGCTTGCACAGGCGGCCTGTAGTAAATGCCTACAATGGTGTCCTTTCCATTGTTCTGTCCTTGTATTCTTACCCAAACAGTTTCCACAGAACTCCCAGTCTCTGAAGCTTCAATCTCTGTGCAGATATACGCATTTCTAACATACAATGCGACACCCCCTCCTCGTTTATCAAGTCTGTTTCTTGCAAATAAGTTGTATCCTTCTAGTCTTGTATTCCAATCATGTGTATTGTCCCACCAAGTTTCAGTGATTCCAATGACATCATATTTCTTTTCCTGTGTTAGTAGTTCCAATTCTCCTTGTTTGTTGCCCATGCTTTGTGCATTAGTATAGAAACATTTTAGTTTGTGATTGGTTTCTCTTTCTCCAATATTTTTATTAATTAGATTCTTTCGTCTTTGTTCTTCCTTTCCACTTCTAATAGCAGAGTTCTCAATAGCATTTGTCAGGTGTATGGCTTTTTCTGGCCTTTTGCTTCCCTTCCCATGTTGTTCTAGTTTAAAGCTCTCCTTACAAGTGTAGCAAGGCGACTTCCAAATACCTGCTTTCCAGTCTTCGTAAGGTGCACCCCATCTCTAGCAAGTAGTCCATCGTATAAGTAGTTCACTCCGTGATCCAGAAATCCAAATCGTTGCTGATGGCACCATCGACGTAGCCAGTTGTTCACCTGCAGAATCTTATTCCACCTCCTTGTTCCATGGCCATCCACTGGGAGGATGGAAGAGAAGACCACCTGCGCTCCCAGTTCTTTCACTTTCTTGCCTAAGTCTTCAAAGTCTCTGCAGATGGTTTCCAGGTCGTTTCTTGCGGTGTCATTTGTCCCCACATGTAGTAGCAGGAATGGGTAGTCATCTGTAGGTCTGAAGAGTCCTGATATCCTGTCAGACACATCTTTAATTTTTGCACCTGGAAGACAGCACATTTCTCTTGAAGTTATATCCGGTCTGCAGATAGCGGCCTCTGTTCCTCTCAACAGGGAATCCCCCATGACCACCACTCTCCGTTTCTTCTTCACAACATTTTTCTTTCTCCATCCAGGAGGACTCTGAAGGCGTACAAGGTTGCTGTTTGTTGGCAAAGTCTTATCCTGATGTATTTCTTCATCGTTTTCCTGCGTGAGAGCCTGGTACTGGTTTCTGAGCAGTATGGGTGCTGACTGCCTCCTGATCCTCCTGCTTCTCTGGGTCACATGTCTCCATTCCTCTGTTTCTTCAGGTGCACTTCGAATTTCTTCTCTTTCTGTATCATGAAGAGATAATTCTGCTCTGTCCAAGAACTCTTCACCTTCCTTAATGATCTTCAACGTAGCTAACCTCTCTTCGAGATTTTGCAACTTTTCCTCCAACAGGGTCACAAGCTTGCATTTGTGGCATGTGAAGTTTGGCTTTTCCACTGGTAAATCTGTGAACATGTAGCAAGAAATGCAGCTCACCAAATGGCTCCTGGCCTCTTCCATCTTGAGATTTCTTAAAAACGATGAAAGATGAGCCAAAATATCGGCGCGCGGTTTTTCCGATTTCCTCTTTTCAGCTGCAACGGCCAAAACCCAGTGATCGTTGAGCTCGCGGAGACTCTTCACTTATCCCAGAAGGCACTGGGAATATGCAAATGATCTCCTCAAGACTCTTCCCCTGGTTTTCCGATTTCCTCTTTTCAGCTCCAACGGCCAAAACCCAGTGATCGTTGAGCTCGCGGAGACTCTTCACTTATCCCAGAAGGCACTGGGAATATGCAAATGATCTCCTCAAGACTCTTCCCCTGGTTTTCCGATTTCCTCTTTTCAGCTGCAACGGCCAAAACCCAGTGATCGTTGAGCTCGCGGAGACTCTTCACTTATCCCAGAAGGCACTGGGAATATGCAAATGATCTCCTCAAGACTCTTCCCCTGAACCGGACAAAGTCCAGAACAGGGGTGTTACCGTCTTTGTGTGTCTCAGAGTTTGAAAGTTGTGAGAGGCCACGAAAATTGGCTAGAGAAAGAAGCTGGGACACAGTTGGGGAGCTGGAGCTGTTGAAGTCTCCCAGGATAGGGTTTGTCAATTCTGAGGACATGAACTGTGACCGCAACACATAAAAGTGGTCAAGGAAGTGGGTGGGTGAGCCTGGGGGCAGGTACATGACTTCTACTCTAAGGGAGAGAGGATGGAACACCCTGATGGTGTGAACCTCAAAAGAAGAATGGCCAATCAGCCTGCATTTATTTATTGGGTTAAAACAGGTTTGTTGTTGGCAGCAAGGAGTGTAGGGTTATAGTGGAGTTAGCAGTGATTATACAGCGGGATATACGCATATTCCGTGTGTTGTAATCTGGATATGGATAAGTCGTATGCTCACTATTACCTTTTGAGAGCAAATTATTGTGAACAGCCTGCGGCATGCTCGGATGATTTGTGGCCCTATTGTGTCATTGTCAGGATGATATGGACCAGCTGAGAGCTATCTGCTACTAACATCAAAGCGCTTGTTTCTATAAGACTCATAGTCTGTGATCTCTGTGATTACAAGGTCCATTCAAATCTGTTGGCCATGGAAATGCAGCCTTTATGCCTTATGCATACAGTCAGTTTCCGAAAACTGATGGCCGTCGCTATTCCTCCAATACCAGTTGCCCAGTCACCATTACTTCTCTAAGAAAGATGTGCCTGTGCTACAGCAACAAGTTACAGACAACATCACCCATTCCCTGAAAATTCTATTTCTGTCAGGGTGCATTTCAATAATGACACCTAGGCGAGCAAGCATGGACAGGGGAATTATAGCTAGATGACTGGGCACTGGGTGATTCTGGTGACTGGTGGCTCCACAAGTTTTGCAATCTCCAAGGCTTGCAGGGCACTTGGGGATGAAAAAAAACACTACACACCTTAAGATGGATAGCTAAGCTACTAGACAACAGGGGTTGGAGAACTAAACTGCTAAACAGCTATGGTTGTAGAACTAAACCACTACACACCATACAATATATAACTATCCTCATAGACAACAGGGGTTGGTGAGCTAAAATACTAAACATCTATGATTGGAGAACTAAACAAATAGAGGTTGTAGAACTAAACTACTAAACAGCAAGGGTTAACCAAAAACAAAAAACAGTTGGAAAATCCATCCTGTCTGGCCTAAGCTATTACTGGTGGTTCTGTCCCTCGGTCCTTGTTCACGTTTACGTTACTTGACAAGTGGAAAAGTTTTAAATACAAGAGTTAGGATTGTCCCACAAGGGTTGCCTTGATGTTGCGGGATGGCTTGTACATTCTTTTCATCTAAATTATGTTTATTAAATACCCTTATTATTATTACTACCTTCATGCAATTTTGCAATATATTTTTTACTTTTTTATTTTAGGATATTTGATTTTTGTTTTTGGTTTTCTCTGTGCAAAGGTCATGTGTTTATATGCATTTACATTTTGCATACACATTAATTTACTTTTTCAGCTCAGATCTAGTTTCTCATTTAAACAGCTAAGGTTGTAGAACTAAACCACACAACATGCGATGAATAACTAAACAAATAGGCAACAGTGGTCGGAGAACTAAACTACTAAACAGCTATGATAGCAGAACTAAACAAATACACACCAGAACATGGAGAACTAAACTATTAGACAACAGGGGTTGGAGAACTAAACTACTAAACAGCTTGAGTTGGAAACTAAACTGCTACACACCAAGGGATGGATACATAAAGCACTAGACAGCAAGGTGTCATTAGACACCAAGTCTTGGAATCCCCAGTGCATGCGGAAGAAACCTCTGCAACTAATACTTCCTCCAGTGCTTACGCCTCCTCCACCTCATTTAGGACTGGCACCTGTGCCCTTAACCTCTGCCTTAATGAAACAGACTTTACAACACTGCAGAGGGAATGCCCGCACCTCTGTACTGCACAGCCACGGCTCACCACAATCAGGCAGTTTTTAAATTATTATGCCTTGGAGATCGCAGTCATACAGATAAACAGTTGTGGACAGCTATCCATGCTGATGTTGAGCAATGGCTGCCTACACTCAACCTGGAGCCAGGGACAATCATGTGCGATAACGGTGCAAACCTCGTGGTGGCCCTACGCTGAACCAATTTTACACACGTGCCTTGCATGTCTCACATCCTCAACCTGATGATACAGCAATCCTACACCACTGCCCCAGCATGGATGCACTGCTGTAGGAAGTACTTTGTGTGTTCACTTTCACCATTCCACTTAATTTGGTATAGAGATCTTTCAGACTATCAGTTAACCGATTGATATGTGAAGTGACCACACCATGGAATTCAACTATGCACATGCTGTAATGACTGTAGGGGGTAGCGCTGAAACCTGGTGCTGCATGACATTTTGCATAGCCTGGTACATCGCAGTACAGATGTGGTGCAATTCACACTTGCAAAGCGGACACAGATGAAGGACCTCTGCACCCTGCTGCAGGTTTTCCAAATGGCTGCTAAGATGGTTAGTGGTAACAATGCCATAATCAGCATTACTATTACTGTCATCTAAATGCTGGACCACACTTTAAATAGTCTGGGTGATGAGTTGGTAGTGGTGGTCCTGGGGAAAGAAGAGGAAGCAGAGGAGGATGCCTTTATGGTTAACAATATCTCTTAGTTCAGGTCTGCCATCTCACGGGTGGTTGCCATGGGAGGAACAAATGGAGAAGGACCATGAAAAAGGATGAGAAGGAAAAGGTGATGGACATGCACCAGTCCGGAGACAAAGAGGATAATGATTCCCTCTCTGTTGTCCATGGTTGCCACAAGGGGATGGAGGAAAAAAGCTTGAGTGTTATCCCACCACCATTACACTGTTGAGTTGGACCTCATGAAAAAGACTGACCAATGTGCGCCTTCTTGCAACACTATATGCAACATGATTGTTACCCGTATAGTTATGATTCAAAATAGTGCTGACTCCTGGGTGCCAGTGTGTTCTATCCATGATACAAAAGTACATTTTGACAGTTGCATCCCCACCTGAAAAAGGGATGCGCCCATTCTGCAGTATCAAAATATGCTTGAAGGCAATCTTGACAGTGCTTTTCATTGAAAGCAGTGATGCACAGTTTGCATCACAGTGATAGGCTTCCAACCACAGAAACGTTGAGTTGTCAATGCAAAAACATTAGCAGCCTTGCAGCGCTGGAGTCCTGTGTTTCAACCCCACTAAGTACAGTATCTGCAAAGAGTTTGT
Source organism: Dendrobates tinctorius (assembly GCF_039654945.1). Lineage (NCBI taxonomy): Eukaryota > Metazoa > Chordata > Amphibia > Anura > Dendrobatidae > Dendrobates > Dendrobates tinctorius. The sequence continues at coordinate 64,616,731 of NW_027361732.1, read as the reverse complement.
ATGTTCCAACCATGTATGCAAGGGTATCCTCCCAGTACTTATTTTTCTACCCAAACTCAAAAGACAAACAGATATTAAATTTCGATTGGGAGTCCCAATGGTGACAGTGGCAATAATGTCTGTAAATGTCTGTAAAGTGAATGTTGAATTATCGATGCTATATAACCCCATAACGACCGCCGATACACCTTTTAACGACGGCAGTTAAGGGTACTTAAACCACAACGCCGTTAATTAACAGCTCTGAGTAGAGTTGAGCGAAACGGGTCGAAAAAATTCAAAAGTCGCCGACTTTTGGCAAAGTCGGGTTTCATGAAACGAAACCCGACCCTAGGATGAGGTCGGCCACGAGGTCGGCGACTTACGTGCCAAAGTCGCATTTCAAAAGTTTGTTTTGCGCTCTTTTTCAGCCAATCAGGATCCACGGACACTGTGGGCAACGTGATGACATAGGCACGGGTCACCACCATCTTTCAGAAGGGCATGCAAGTGATTGGCTTGCTTTGGTGGGTGTCACAGGGGGTATAAAAGGGCGTGCACGCCGACCGCCATCTTACTTCTGCCAATCTTAGTATAGGGAGAGGTTGCTGCTGATTCTGTAGGGAGAGCGTTAGGCAGGGAAGAAGACAAAAAAACTGCTTCTGCTGCTAGCGATTTGGCCTGCACAACACACCAGTCACTGTGTGTGCAGTGCAAGGGGAGGCTATATAGTGGTGTATCAGTGGTGTTGGTTGTTGGGCTGCCTTCTAAGGCTTCCTGACATTCCTGCATTGCTGTTTACCCACTGCTCCGCAAACTGCTTTTTTAAAAGCAATCCAATCTCCCTTATCCTCTAGTCACTTTTGTCACAGCTGTGCCATCGAGCCTGTCACATAGCGCTCAGATATTCATTGGGCCTCACACAATCCAAAAGTGTCCAGTGTCCAAAAGTGTGTGCAGAGATTCAAAATCTCCCTTATCCTCTAGTCACTTTGGTCACAGCTGTGCCATCGAGCCTGTCACATAGCGCTCAGATATCAGTGGGCCTCACACAATCCAAAAGTGTCCAGTGTCCAAAAGTGTGTGCAGAGATTCAAAATCTCCCTTATCCTCTAGTCACTTTGGTCACAGCTGTGCCATCGAGCCTGTCACATAGCGCTCAGATATCAGTGGGCCTCACACAATCCAAAAGTGTCCATCCAGTGTCCAAAAGTGTGTGCAGAGATTCAAAATCTCCCTTATCCTCTAGTCACTTTGGTCACAGCTGTGCCATTGAGCCTGTCACATAGCGCTCAGATATCAGTGGGCCTCACACAATCCAAAAGTGTCCAGTGTCCAAAAGTGTGTGCAGAGATTCAAAATCTCCCTTATCCTCTAGTCACTTTGGTCACAGCTGTGCCATCGAGCCTGTCACATAGCGCTCAGATATCAGTGGGCCTCACACAATCCAAAAGTGTCCATCCAGTGTCCAAAAGTGTGTGCAGAGATTCAAAATCTCCCTTATCCTCTAGTCACTTTGGTCACAGCTGTGCCATCGAGCCTGTCACATAGCGCTCAGATATCAGTGGGCCTCACACAATCCAAAAGTGTCCAGTGTCCAAAAGTGTGTGCAGAGATTCAAAAGCTCCCTTATCCTCTAGTCACTTTGGTCACAGCTGTGCCATTGAGCCTGTCACATAGCGCTCAGATATCAGTGGGCCTCACACAATCCAAAAGTGTCCAGTGTCCACAAGTGTCTGCAGAAATTCAAAAGCTCCCCTGTCCTATAGACACCTTGTACCTTGTTTTACATTACTATATAGTTTGTTGAATTTTGTCTACATTTCTACCAAAAATGAGGAAGGCTGGTGGAAGAGGCCGTGGAATTGGGCGGGGGTTGGCAGCTGGTAATGATGGTGTTGGTGGTGGATCTGATGGTAGTGGCAAGAGCAAAATAGGACCAAATGCAGGAGGTGCTGACCCTGCGTCATCGTCTGGCTACATAAGGCCTCGAACGCTTAGTTTTCTAGGAGTTGGCAAACCGCTTTTAAAGCCAGAGCATCAGGAAAAAGTTTTGTCTTACATTGCTGACTCAGCCTCCAGCTCTATCGCCTCCTCTTCTTCAGTTGTAAAAAGTAAAAGCACTGAGTCGTCATTGGAGGCTCATGTTCATGAACCACACCTTTCCTTGTGTCCTTCACCCCAACCAAGATTGAAGGATGACGCAGGCCATACTACTGATTACTCCATGGAGCTGTTTTCACATACCATGCCTGGATTATCAAGTGAAATGGTGAATTACCCAGGCCAAGATGAATCTGACATGGAGTGCACTGATGCACAGCCGCTGATGGATGATTCTGCTGGTACATTCACTCAGAGCACTACATTGTCCTTGCAGTGTACAGAGCCAGATTCTGACCCTGATGAGACTCAGGTGCCCCTTCCCGCACACTATACCACCATACACGGTGACACAGAGGAAGGTGCACATGACATAGAAGAGGAGGTGATGGATGAACCAGTTGTTGACCCAGATTGGCATCCATTGGGGGAAGAGGGTGCTGCTTCCAATAGCTCAGATGAGGAGCATCCACAGCAGACATCGACATCGCAACAGCTGTTATCTGGCAGGCCCGGAGCACTCCAAAGACAGGTTCCAAACATCAAAAGAGTTGCTGGACAGCTTGTCCAGAGGGTCAAAAGATCACAGCGTGCTAGGCCGCAAAATGTCTGCCAAAGTAGGAAGAGTGCAGTGTGGCACTTTTTTGACCAAAATCCTCATGATCAGGCCAAGGTTATCTGTAAGAAGTGCGCAAAGACCTTTAGCCGAGGGAAAAATCTGAAAAATTTGAATACCAGTTGCATGCTTAGACATTTAACCAGCATGCACTTGCAAGTGTGGACACAACACCAAACCTCAAGTGCCACATGTGCAACTGATCACAACGAAGGTAGTCAGCAACGCTACATTGTTTCCCCCGCTGTAAGCCCAACGGTTAGCACAGCAGCAAATGTTGAGGTGTCGTTGCAAGACCACAGCAGTCAGGGAATCCCACTGTTATATCAACGAAAGACTGATTCTTGGCCATCAGAAAGAACACCAACTCCATCACCATCATCAACCCTCTCTCAGTCCGCCCTGTCCACCGCTACTTCCACCATATGCAGCTCTCAAGTCCAGCTCACCCTCCCAGACACTATGAGTAGGTCAAGAAAGTACTCAGTCTCTCATCCGCGTACACTGGGTTTGAACGCCCACATTGCCAAACTAATCTCGTTTGAGATGATGCCCTTTCGGTTGGTGGAAAGCACAGCTTTCCGCGAACTCATGGCCTATGCAGTACCACGCTATGACCTACCCAGTCGCCACTTCTTCTCTCGCAAAGCCATCCCAGCCCTACACCATCATGTGAAAGACCGCATTGTCCATGCACTCAAGCAGTCAGTGAGTGGAAAGGTGCACCTCACAACTAATGCATGGTCCAGTCGGCATGGCCAGGGCCGTTACGTGTCCATCACTGCGCACTGGGTTAATGTGGTGGATGCAGGGTCCACAGGGGACAGCAGTGGTGGGACAGTGCTGCCTAGCCCACGGTATAGGAAACAGTTGGCTGTAGGCGTTCGACCCTCCTCCTCCTCCAGAAGCGAAAGCTCGTCCACAGAGCGCAGTCGTACGAGCACTCCATCTGCAGCTGCCACTGTTGCACACGATGTGTCCCCCTATCGAGCAGCTAGTGGAAAGCGTCAGCAGGCTGTGTTGCAGATGATGTGTTTGGGCGACAGACACACCGCCGAGGTGCTGGCCGAGTACTTGAAGCGACAAACTGAGTCATGGCTGGGCAGTGTACATCTTGAGGCAGGCAAGGTAGTTAGTGATAACGGCCGTAATTTTGTGGCAGCCATAGCCCTTTCAAAACTCAGCCACATACCTTGCTTGGCTCACACCTTGAACCTGGTGGTGCAGTGCTTCCTCGAAAATTATCCGGAGTTAACAGCCCTGCTCCAGAAGGTGCGAAGACTGTGTGCGCACATCCGCCGGTCGCCTGTACACTACGTTCGTATGCAGAAGCTGCAGCGATTGCTCCACCTTCCCAACCACCGCCTCATTATCGACATTGCAACAAGGTGGAACTCCACCCTGCACATGGTGGAGCGGCTGTGCGAGCAGAGGCAGGCCATAATGCATTTGTGGGAGGATACACGGCCAGGCACTTTGAGAGCAGACATGGAGTTGACAGGTGTGCAGTGGTCGAAGCTGAAAGACCTTTGTAAAGTCCTTCAGTGTTTTGAGGAATGCACACGGCTGGTAAGCGCAGACGACGCCATCCTAAGCATGAGCATCCCACTTATGCGTCTGCTCATGCAAACTTTGACGCACCTTAAGGAGCAGGCGTCTGCAGCCAATGTTGATGAGGAGGAAGAGGAGGAGGGAATCCTTGATGACATTCAGCCATTGTCTGCTCAGGGACCTCTCCTGGACGAGGTGGAGGAAGAAGAGGAGGAGGAGGAGGAGGATGATGGGGATGATTACTTAGGGAAGGAGGATGCATCTCGTGGGGCAAGTGAAAATGTTGGCGTGGCAAGGTCTGGTACAGGGTTTGTGCGTGACTGGAGGGATGTGGATTTGCCAGAAAGTGCTCCTCCACCCAGCACTCGCAGTGCATCATTGACACCGGGAACATTGGCCCACATGTCAGATTATGCCTTGCGGATCCTAAAAAGGGACCCCCGCATTGCCAAAATGATGAACGATGACGACTACTGGTTGGCCAGCATCCTGGATCCACGCTATAAAGGCAAATTACAAAACATCATGCCACAGGAGAACCTTGACCTAATATTGGCTAATAAACAAGCAACTCTGGTAAATCGGTTGCTTGAGGCATTCCCAGCACACAGCAGCGGTGATGGTTCTCACACGAGCCGTACGGGCCGGGGGCAGCTTGGCAGAGGTGTTCGTGGTGCACACAGCAGAAGTGGCGTTGGAGACAGGGGTTTCATGACAATGTTGTGGACTGATTTTTCAAATACCGCTCACACAACTGGTAATACTGCATCGATGGAAAGTGACAGGAGACAGCAGTTGTCAACTATGGTTACAAACTACTTTTCCTCCCATATCGATGTTCTCCCACACAGGTCATTCCCCTTTGACTATTGGGCCGCTAAACTGGACACCTGGCCTGAATTGGCCCAATATGCCTTACAGGAGCTCGCTTGCCCAGCTGCAAGTGTGCTATCGGAAAGAGTCTTCAGTGCAGCTGGATCAATCCTGACAGAAAAAAGGACCCGTCTGTCAACCCAAAATGTGGATGATCTAACCTTCATTAAAATGAACCATGCATGGGTTTCCAAGGATTTTGTCCCACCTTCCCCTGATGACACATAGGGTGACAGAAAAATGGCTTGCTTTGGTCCACCTCTTCCTGGGACTTCACCTATTTCGCCTTTTGCATCAGCTGAATGTCCAACATCAACATATGCCACTTTCTAAAACTCCCTAATTGTGCTGCCTCCCCCCCCATGGCCGGGGTCACCACCTAGCGCACGACACCGTGTGAGTGCCGTTGCCCTGGACAGGTGGGTAGGCCGACTCTTGGGCGCGGGCACTGGCACAGGGTCCCTCATAGTGCAATCAAGTGTCTCTGATGGTGGTGGTGCACACCCGCCGTCAGACACCCCGCTGTACTATGAGGGGCCCATTGCCAGTACCGACGCCCACGAGTGGGCCCCCCTTGCTTGGGCAGGGCCCCAGCATTTGCAATCTTTAACTCTCCCTGCTCCTCCGCTGTGTAATCTGGGCCGTCAAATCCATACTGTGCCTGACACCGTCTGAGCCTGCCTCCTGATGTATAGACATATATTTTGAATGTGTACGCTATCCATACATGTTATCCGGGGAAACGGTACCCTTTCTAACCTTTGTGCAATCACGTGCAATCCATACTGGGCCTAACACCGTCTGAGCCTGCCTCCTGAGACATATTTTGAATGTGTACGCTATCCATACATGTTATCCGGGGATACGGTACCCTTTCTAACCTGTGTGCAATCACGTGCAATCCATATTGGGCCTAACACCGTCTGAGCCTGCCTCCTGAGACATATATTTTGAATGTGTACGCTATCCATACATGTTATCCGGGGATACGGTACCCTTTCTAACCTTTGTGCAATCATGTGCAATCCATACTGGGCCTAACACCGTCTGAGCCTGCCTCCTGAGACATATATTTTGAATGTGTACGCTATCCATACATGTTATCTGGGGATACGGTACCCTTTCTAACCTTTGTGCAATCACGTGCAATCCATACTGGGCCTAACACCGTCTGAGCCTGCCTCCTGAGACATATATTTTGTACGCTATCCATACATGTTATCTGGGGATATGGTACCCTTTCTAACCTTTGTGCAATCACGTGCAATCCATACTGGGACTAACACCGTCTGAGCCTGCCTCCTGAGACATATATTTTGAATGTGTACGCTATCCATACATGTTATCCGGGGATACGGTACCCTTTCTAACCTTTGTGCAATCATGTGCAATCCATACTGGGCCTAACACCGTCTGAGCCTGCCTCCTGAGACATATATTTTGAATGTGTACGCTATCCATACATGTTATCTGGGGATACGGTACCCTTTCTAACCTTTGTGCAATCACGTGCAATCCATACTGGGCCTAACACCGTCTGAGCCTGCCTCCTGAGACATATATTTTGAATGTGTACGCTATCCATACATGTTATCTGGGGATACGGTACCCTTTCTAACCTTTGTGCAATCACGTGCAATCCATACTGGGCCTAACACCATCTGAGCCTGCCTCCTGAGACATATATTTTGAATGTGTACGCTATCCATACATGTTATCTGGGGATACGGTACCCTTTCTAACCTTTGTGCAATCACGTGCAATCCATACTGGGCCTAACACCGTCTGAGCCTGCCTCCTGAGACATATATTTTGAATGTGTACGCTATCCATACATGTTATCTGGGGATACGGTACCCTTTCTAACCTTTGTGCAATCACGTGCAATCCATACTGGGCCTAACACCGTCTGAGCCTGCCTCCTGAGACATATATTTTGAATGTGTACGCTATCTATACATATTATCCGGGGATACGGTACCCTTTCTAACCTTTGTGCAATCACTTGTAATCCATACTGGGCGTGAGAACGGCTGGCGAGCTGTTAAGCAAGCTACAGCACCTGTGGTTTGCACACGTAAGTTTTTCATTTTTTCAGGAATGACGGTTAGGCCTAATTCCGGAACTGCGGTTGACCTGCACTTACTGGGAAATCATTGTTCGCGGGTAATAATTGTAATCAGTGATCCCCATCACTAACGTTGTTCAGCGGGTTATCTGCACCTGTAAGCGACAAACGCTGGCCTTTTCAGTGTAGCGCACATGCAGCCACGGACATGTAAGGGCATGACACACCAGTTATTGGCCAATCTCATGTGCCAGAGCCTCACGTGTCCCTCTAGTAAGCCGGACTCGGACCGCGGGGCATGACGGAGTCTCGTTCGTTAACGGAATTAAGCTTGCAATGTGTGCATCTGTTCTGTAGCTGGCATGGTTGAGGTTTCCCAGGTGGAGTCGAATTTAACCGTAGGCTCCACTCCTGGTGGTGCCCTTCTGGACATTCCTTTAAGGTCCAGCTTTGCAACCATACTGCCCACGTAAAACAAACACTTTGCTGTTTGGAGGGTCATGACTCGTGGGAATAACGCCGCCCAATCAGTTAACCTGCTAGAGAGATCCTTCGTTGCTCCCAAGCATGACATCACACTCCCTAGGAAGAAGGTAATGCCACTGTGGCGACCGTACTCCTTGGGGCGACACAAGTGCACTGATGCCCAGCCACTGCTCGATGAATCTGCTGGTACATTGACCCAGACCACTACATTCCCCTCGCACGCTACACGACCTGAATCTGACCTTGATGAAACTCAGGTTACCCTTCCCATATACAGTTCCATCTTACACGGTGACAAAGAGGAAGCTGCAGATGAAAGTGCAGGTTCGGCCCACCCGCCATCAGACACACCACCATACTATCAGGGGCCCTGTGCCAGTGCCGTTGCCAACGAGTGGGCCCCCCCTGCTTGCCCAGGATCACAGCACTTGCAAAGTTGAAATACTGTGCAGTGAGATGGAAGATGGGGATGACGAGGAGTCCAGACAAGTACAGGGATTCCCTAGCGAGGAGACTTATTTGATTGTTTTCAATGTTGGGACAGCAATTTTTGGGGAGCACTATACTCTGGAGAATGATAGATGGGGCCCACCATACACTGGAACATTCCAAAGGTGGACATCAGACACTGGAGCAGCATTTACAGGGCCCATTATACACTAGAGCATTAGAAATGGGGCCCATTATGTTTGGAGCATTATTTGGGCCCATAAGACAGTGGAGCTTCATCCATGGGGACCAACATATACTGTAGCATTATGTGGAGCTCATCATATACTGTTTCAAACATTATATGAGACCAATGATTCTGTATGGAGAAATAGATGGGCCTCGTCATGAGATGTAAAAAGTGAGGTATTTTTCATTGTACTATACCGCTATTTCTCTGCCGTATCGGAGCATGATGAGTTGTGGTATGTGTTAAAGGGGCGCTCTTTCTCCCAGGGCACATGAAAACCTGGAGCCAGCCCTCCCCCCCACAACTGTAGCCAAATAACCCCCATTTTTCAGTGCGTAACTTGTATTATGAAGTTAATTAAGGTTGACAAGCTTAAGTAAGAAGAATTGATGCTTTTGGCATTCAAATGGGCACTGTTGGTGTGTTTCCTGTCCTCCTCTCACTGCCGACTTTTATTCCCCATTGACTTACATTGGGTTTCGTGTTTCGGGACGACCCCGACTTTTCCCTATAATCGGACGATCTTGCTCGACCCGACTTTTGGAAAAGTCGGGTTTCACGAAACGAAACGCGACCCTAAAAAACCAAAAGTCGCTCAACTCTAGCTCTGAGGTTTAAGGTTGTAGCACCTCCCAGAGTTGGAATTTCTCCAAAGTCTTCACTGCCAGGAGTAGCTGAGACCCCAGAAAACATGATTCGGGTTGGTTTTTAATGTCCCCCGATGTTGCAATCACAGTTATTAATGATATAACGGAGACCCCAAAAAAAGTTTGATTTCCCATTTAATTTCTCTGTCCTATGATTTGATCGCAAATAAGAGGAGAGAGAAATAGGGTCCCCGATCTCCCCCCCAGTACCTACCAGTGTCCCTCGGTCCAACTTCTTCCCCCCACAGCCGCCAGCATCTTCTCCCAGGAAGAAAATTGTGGGCGCATGCACAGTGCGCTCGCCGAGATCTGCTGGCCGGCACCTGGCAAAAATAGGAGATTTTTCCTATTGATTCATTTTGGTCACTGTGATCAAAATAAAAAAAATTGTAAATCAAACCTCCCTTTGTTACCCCTTTAGTTAGGGAAAAATAATAAAATAACTAAAGTATTTATTACCATTTTCCATTAGGGTTAGAGCTGAGCTAAAGTGAGTTTGGCTAAAGATAAGGTTGGGGTTGGGGCTAAAGTAAGGGTAAGGGTTGGGGCTAAATTTAGGGTTACGGTTTGGCCTAAAGTTAGGGTTAGGGTTGGGGCTAAAGTTAGGGTTAGGGCTGGGGCTAAAGTTAGGGTTAGGCTTATGGTTGGGCTAAAATTAGGGTAAGGGTTGGGGCTAGAGTTGGGATTATGGTTAGGGTTGGGATTATGGTTAGGGTTGGGATTAGGGTTAGAGTTGCGATTAGGGATAGGGTTGGGATTATGGTTCGGGGTGTGTTGGGGTTAGGGTTGTGGTTAGGGATAGGGTTGGCATTAGGGTTAGGGGAGTGTTGGGGTTAGGATTGTGGTTGGGGCTATGGTTAAGGTTGGGATTAGGATTAGGGGTGTGTTGGGTTAACTTTGCGGTTAGGGTTATGGATAGGGTTGGGATTAGGGTTATGGTTGAGATTAGGGTTAGGTGTGTGTCGGGGTTAGGATTAGAGTTAGAATTGGAGGGTTTTCACTGTTTAGACATATCAGGGGGACACGGCATCCAATCTCAATTTCAGCCATTTCTGAAGTGAAAAAGTCAAACGGTGCTCCTTTCCTTCCAAGCTCTGCCATGCACCCAAACAGTGGTTTACCGACACATATGGGGTATCGGTATTATCAGGACAAAATGCACAATAACTTTTGGGGTACAATTTCTCCTGATACCCTTGTGAAAATAAAAAAAGGCTAAAATCATTTTTGTGGAAAAAAATTATTTTTTAATTTTTACGGCTCTTCGTTATAAACTTTAATGAAACACTTGGGGTTTTAAAGTTCTCACAACACATTTAGATAAGTTCCTTGGGGGTCTAGTTTCCAAAATGGGGTCACTTGTGGGGGGTTTCTACTGTTTAGACCCATCAAGGGCTCTGCAAACGCAACACAATACCCGCAGACCATCAATGTCTTCTTTCCAAAATTTAACTACTTCCCTTCCAAGCACCGACATGTGTCTAAACAGTAGTTTTCTCCCATATATGGGGTACTAGCATACTCAGGACAAATTGCACAACAACTTTTGGGGTCCATTTTCTCTTGTTACCCTTGTGAAAATAAAAATTTGGGGGCTAAAAATAATTTTTTGTGGAAAGAAATGACTTTTTATTTTCACTGCCCTACGTTATAAACTTCTGTGAAGCACTTGGGGGGGTTCAAAGTTCTTCCAACACATCTAGATAAGTTCCTTGGATGGTTTAGTTTCCAAAATGGGGTGACTTGTGGGGGGTTTCCACTGTTTAGGCAATTCAGGGGCTTTCCAAACATGACATGGCATCTGATCTCAATTCCAGCCAATTCTGCACTGAAAAAGTCAAATGGTGCTCCTTCCCTACCAAGCTCTGCCATGCGCCCAAACAGTGTTTTCCCCGAATATGGGGTATCAGCATATTCAGGACAAATTGTACCACAACTTTTGGGTCTAAGTTCTCCTGTTACCCTTAGGAAAATAAAAATTTGGGGGCGAAAATATCCTTTTTTGTGGAAAAATATGATTTTTTATTTTCACGGCTATACGTTATAAACTCTGTGAAGCACTTGGGGTTCTAAGTGCTCACCATACATCTAGATAAGTTCTTTGGAGGGTCTAGTTTCCAAAATGGGGGGGTTTCTCCTGTTTAGGCACATCAGGGGCTCTCCAAATGTGACATGGCATCCAATCTCAATTCCAGACAATTCTGCATTGAAAAAGTCACGCGGTGCTTCTTTTCTTCTGAGCTCTGCTGTGCGCCCCAACAGTGATTTACCCCCACAAATGGGGTATCAACATATTCAGGAGAAACTGCACAGCAAATTTTGTGCTTCATTTTCTCTTTTTATACTTGTGAAACTAAAGAAATGGTTCTGAAGTAAAATGTTTGTGAAAAAAAAGTTAAATGTTCATTTTTTCCTTCCACTTGCTTCAGTTCCTGTGAAGCACGTAAAGGGTTAAGTAACTTCTTGAATGTGGTTTTGAGCACCTTGAGGGGTGCAGTTTTAAGAATGGTGTCACTTTTGGCTATTTTCTATCATGTATACCCCTCAAAGTGTCTTCAATTGTGATCCCTAAAAAAATGGTTTTGTAAACGTTGTAAAAATTGAAATCAGTGGTCAACTTTTAACCCTTATAACTTCCTAACAAAAAAAATGTTGTTTCCAAATTGCGCTGATGTAAAGTAGATATTATTTATTAGCTATTTATTTGCTATTTTCTGTGACATAAATATTCAAAGTTTGAAAATTGCAAAATTTTCAAAATTTTCACCATATTTCAGTTTTTTTCATAAATAAACACAAGTCATATCAAAGAAATTTTACCACTAACATGAAGCTGCCCCATAGATTATGCCCCAATATGCTGCTGCTGCAAATAAAAAAAAGACATACTCACCTCTCTGTCACTGGGATCCAGGTGCCGGTGTGCTGAGCAGGCGGCGACACCGGCACGGTATGGGGGCCAGGTGCCAGTGTCACGGGTGACTCAGGGCCCCAGCACCTGAGATATTCACCTGTCCCAGGTCCAACACTGCTTGCCGCTGTCTGCCGCATCCTCTGTCATTGACGTCCAGGCAGAGGGCACGGCACGCACTAACCATGTTATCGCACCCTCTGTTGCCTGAACGTCACTGACAGAGGATGCGGCAGACAGCGGTGAGCAGCGTTGGAACTGGGACAGGTGAATATTGCATCTCTGCAGCCCCGTTCTCCCACAGTCTCCGGTGCCTGCCTTCAGCAGTCACATGGTACACTCAGTAAAGTCATGAATATGCGCATATGCATGACTTTAATGAGCAGTACCACGTGACCGCTGAAGGAAGGCGCCTGAGACCGTGGGACAAGCGGGGGGCTGCAGAGATGCACCAGGGGGGTCAGTATGATCTGACACCCCCACTCCCCCTCCCCGCCGACCCCCTGGCGTATATGACTTGCACATAAGCCGAGAGGGGGACTTTCAGTCCAAAAAAATGGTTTAAAAATCTCAGCTACAATGCGAGTATACACGGTAGTTAACTAAAGGCTCTTTCAGATGTAAGTATTTCTGGTAGCAGCACAGGATGCAAAATGTCCAGCACACAGATGACATCCTTGTGTCATCAGTGTGAAATGTACTGGCACCTGGGAATAAGCGGTACTGTTTGCGCTGTTCCCGGTGCCAAGTGCTGAAGTGAAGACAGCTCACATCATGGTATCCTGCTCTCACTGCATTAAGCACTAGCAGAAGATAATGTTGAGAGTTGTATTCAACTGTTAAAAGTGAGAGCAAGATACTGTAGATGGGAATATTCATCAGCTGCTGGCCGCACTATAAATAAATAATTTAAAAAAATGATGTGGGCTTCACTTGTATTTTTTATAACCAGCCAGGTAAAACAGCAAGGCTGGTTCTCAAGAATGGAGGGGTCCCGACACTGTATTTATTCATTATTTAAATTATTAATATAATGGGTCCTCATTTTTGACAACCAACCAAGCTAAAGCAGACAGCTGGCCCTGTTATTCTCAGGTTGGTAAGGGGCCATGGATATTGTCCCCCAGCCTAAAAATAGCAGCCCTCAGACGCCCCAGAAATGGTGCAACAATTAAATGCTCCAATTCTGTCTCTTTCCACTTGCCCTGTAGTGGAAAGTGGGGTTCATATTTGACCGATGACATCAAGCCAACAGGTTAGTAATGGAGAGGCTTCTATAAGACACCTATCCATTACTAATCCTATATTTATATTGTAAATAACACAGCCAGAACAAAGTATTTAATTGAAAGAATAACACAGACTGTTTTAACCATTTTATGTCATCGGGCATAATAGTACGCTGATATTGGACTCCCTCCCTTTGGTGCGGGCTCCGGCGGTGAGCCCACATCTTTCCTGGGACATGTCAGCTGTTTTGAACAGCTGATATGTGCGCGCAATAGCCGTGGGGGGAATCACAATCCACCGTGCGGGCACCATCATTGAATGATAGGGGAAATAAGGCCCACTGGGATCACTAAATTGCATGCAAAAGATACATGTGCTAGACAATAGAGAGAGCAATGCAAAAAGTTTTTTAGGATCACCACACAAAATATCAATAAATATAGCAAAATTTAGTTTATTGTTTACAGAGCCAAAAAACACTACACACAATAAAAACACTTAAAAACATTTCAAGGGACTGAAGCAAATGTAGTCCCCACAATCAAAGATGATCATGGTAATAATACCGTAACTAGCCGCTTAATAATTAAGTAGCACACAAATATATACAAAATAGTGCCAATATGCTGCTGATATAGGCCCCCTAATATCAGAGGGAAGTACAAATTTCTTGGCAGGGTAAAGAGAATAATAATAGTCAGATCAAAACCTAACATACAATAGACTCCTAGGTACTGAAAGGAGACAGTATGTAACATAATATACAAAACTAATCCTGAGCCTGCAAACATTCAGTAGAATAATACATCACCACAGCCCAGTCCAGTTAGTAAGGAGTGATAGTCGCCCCGTCATTCATATACAGCAGTCAAGCAGGCAGGCAAAGTGGCATAGGAGGACCCACGCATTCCGACACTCAAGGTACCTTTTTCATGGTGAGTGTAACTGGTTCTGTTAACCCCAACTATTTAAGCAGAAATCATTAAAAATAAATTTTTACCAGCTGGTGGCTGTCAGCAGGAGAGCGGCGTGAAGCGGCATGGCATGATGGCGCGCGTTGAGCCACCCGGAAGTGCTCACCCGACAGGGTCAAGGTATCCAGAGCGCCTGTGCAGCCAGTGTGTCATAGTGTGTAAGGCGCTTGCGCAACAAAGTATACAGTGCGACTGCGCAAGCAAAACATCTCACAAGGGAGCCTGATGCTTGCGCAGGAGAAAGCCAGCAGAGACTCAGAGCGTTATCGCCGGCATAACAAACAAATGTGCATGTCATCGGACATGAGCCAATATAGTTGTAATTATATAAGAGGTCTCACAAATAACGCTTGTGCAAGTAACTTAAGAGGCAAAGAGTTGTTATTGCCAAAGGAATAAGCAAATGCGCATGCCCACGAATACAAGCCAATGTTGCTACATAGGAGATAAACATATGTACAGACGCCAATGCTATATAAGTACTCATCAACAAAGCGCAGTTTAATATGTGCTAATTGTACATAAATATCGAGCACATGTGTACTATTTTATTCAAAAAAGTACAAAGCTATTTTGCGACAACTGACAGGCAAAGACTTATAATAATAGGTAATATCCATACAGACAATTGCGCATGCCCAAACAGATGAATAGACCAAATTAAATAAAAAGGACAAAACAAAACAAAAAATATGCAAAATTAAACAAAAAATAGTTGACATATTCATGACTTAAGGGAAATTCAGTGCATGGCAATCACGCACTAATATACAGTTAACATTAGCTAATAAACAAAGATCTAGAAGCACTACAAATATTATGCTAATATGCAAATTCACAGACAAAGAGGTCAAAATGTTAGACCAATGAGGCACACAGGCAGATCAGTTCCAGTAACAAACCTCATAACACAAGAAGTTTTTTATATATTAATTTGCCTATCAATTTGTTGTCTGGAAGAGTAATTCATTTGTGCGGTGTACACCCCTTAGACGCCTATTCTGTATTTCCCTTTAATGCAAGGCACATTAGAGTATAGCAGTTATTACACCACAGACCAGCCTCAAATCATAGAGGATGATATTGGTCACCCCAAATTTCCTCAGAGGAGATTCTGAGCAAATATACAGTATGTATTTCCCCTTGATACAAGGCACTTTAGGGTATAGCAGTTAATACACCACGGGATAATAGTGGTAATGTTAGTCACCCAAGATAACCTCCAAGGAAGTTCTGAGCAAATGGACAGATTCAAAAAGTCCATGAGCCCTATAAAAAATAATATCACAGAACAGGGGTTTATCAGTCAAGGTCCATAAAGGCATGTAAGGACCAGTAACCCCCCAAAAAAAGTAGAGATCCTACAGGGTACATACTGTATGCAAGCAGCATACCTGCACAACTATAACACTAGAGAATAATACCCTCAGCCCCAATAAGGGGTATATACAAAAGGCAAACGCTGCATTACAAAAGAAGAGGTCATATAGCACAAAAGCTATCCCAGAATACAATTGGTCCAACCAGATGGATAATAGATGTAAAATAAAAAACAACACATGACAAAAAGCCGTTGAGTTGTAGACATAGTTCTTCATACTAATTGAGCTGAAGCAGTCAGGACAAAAATTCTCTGTTAACTCCAATCCTAGAGACCTGAAAGTGTTTTTATTGTGTGTAGTGTTTTTTGGCTCTGTAAACAATAAACTACATTTTTGCTATATTTATTGGTATTTTGTGTGGTGATTCTAAAAAAAAACTTTTTGCATTGCTCTCTCAATTTAGTGATCCCAATGGGTCTTATTTACCCTATTATTCAATGATGGTGCCCGCCTAATTATTTTATACATTTGTCTTTTTCTCATCTTTAGTGAGTTTTTTTTGTGAGTGGTGGCACATTATAGTGATATTGATATGGATTTAAATGCTAGGGAGGCTGCATGGCAGGAACAGGTTAAAGAGATTTTTGGGACGGCAAGTAATACTAATGTTGGTGGCAGTGGTGACTTTGGTTTCCAGAATTTGACATCTGACCTGACTAATTTGCATAAAAAGTTGACTAAGACGTGGTGGAACATAAAAAGTCTGGAAGAATATAAGAGATTAGGCTTGATACCTCGTGGCTTGAGGGTCCAAATTTTCCCTGCATGGGAGGTGGACTAAGACTTTAAAGATGTATGGGAAACTGGCTTGAAAAAATGCTCGTATATTATTGATATGCTTATAGAGCAAGACCGACTGTTTCTTTCTAAAATTAGAGAGGAAATCAGGGACAAGGAATCCAAATTAGAGTCCTTTGACAAGAAAAAATTGGTGGATCCCTTTAAGAGTCAGCTTAAAGAATTGTTGGATCGTTATGAAAAAGATATTGCTAGGGGGGAAAAAGAGCAAGTTTCAGCGAGATAGAACTGACTTGGACAGGCAAAGAGTATTCAAGTGGTCTCATCAGGGTAACATGAGGAGACAAACTCCTAAGATCTCGGTTAACAAGCCAGGTGTGACGGATAATGTTCCCGCACCGAACCTGAGTAGTGATTTTTTATCCACCGACACAAGCGACAGGGAAAGCAGCACAGAAGGGGGTGAAGGAAGCCTAAGTTCACGCTCAAAAAGAAACAGGAATTTTTGAGCTTGGTCACCGAGCTCGAAGAGGCAAACGAGGTTTAACAACCAGAGGCGTCACTAGACATAAACCCCCTAAACGACCATGACCCTGTTGCGGGAGGCCTACGCATTATTAATCTTTCGACATATGAATTATCTGAAAATGAGATCAGCCTACTCACTAAGGGGCTTTTCTTCTCACCTATGAACTGTTTGGACAAATTTGAGTTAACTAAGGACCTTTATTTATTTTGTAGGCAACTAATGATCAAAATGCTCTAATCACCAGTTGTCCCTTATTGATGAACTTCCAGACCAAGATAGACAGGTGTTTTGGGATCTTTTAGACTTATTAACTGAAAATGAGAGTGAGCAAACTAGACATAGGTTTAACGGCAGATTACCTTCACAGGCTACTCCCATGTTTCCAGTAATTCAAATTTTCTTTGAAAAAACTTGTAACGATATTAGGGGATTGAAAGTGGATAAGCACCGTCACAACAATCTGAGTGGGGCCGAGAGATTGGCCCTTAATGGCTTGAAAAATAATGATACTTTTGAAATTAAAGAAGCAGGCAAGGGAGGTAATATCGTCCTATGGCCTAAAACTATGCATTGCTAAGAGGTCAGGCGACAACTTGATAATGTCCAACACTATCAAATACTTCTATCTGATCCCACGGTTATCTTCAAAGGACAACTTGATAGATTACTAATGAGGGCACACTCTTGTGGTATTATCAATAAAAAAGAATTGGATTTTTTGACTACTATTCATCCTGTGGTGCCAACGATGTACATGTTGCCCAAAGTGCATAAGTCTTTGACACAACCCCCAGGTAGACCTATCATCTCTGGGATGGGGGTTTGTATGAAAGACCTTGCTCTTACTTTGACTATTTTTACAGCCAATGGTAAAGACTCTGGAATCCTTTGTCTGTGATTCAACACATCTTATACTCCTTTTGGAGAAATTGGAAATACCGGACGGTGTTATTCTGGTAACCTTGGATGTAGAGGCACTGTATACCAATATCGAACATAAATTAGGTATGGAGGCTGTTTCCTTCTTCGTAGAACGTCAGACTATGGGGTAGAGGGGCCATGATACCTTTATTTTAGAGCTATTAAAATTTGTTTTGGAAAAGAACTATTTTGTGCTTGATAGAGCATTTTATAAACAAGTGTCTGGAACTGTCATGGGAGCAAAATGTGCGCCCTCTTATGCGAACCTCTCTATGGGTTGGTGGGAGGAGACACATGTGTACAAACAACATCTATTTACTAAATTTGTGGTTAAATGGCATCGATATATCGATGACATTGTCATCATTTGGTCTGGGACATTGGAACAGCTCAATGACTTTATTGGAGACATAAACAATAACTGGTGGAATATCAAGCTAACTTCCTCTTTTTCTTTCCGCTCAGTTGATTTTTTGGATCTAAGATTGAGGATTTGCCAGAACCAGATAGTCACCATTTTATTCCGGAAGAAAACTGCCACAAATAATGTATTACACTTTGATAGCTTCCATCCAGCACACTTGCGGAAAGCAATACCAAAGGGCCAATTCCTTAGGCTTAGGAGGAACTGCAGCCATACTGAAGATTTCATCAAGGAATCCCGACAACTTACGAGCAGGTTTCGTGAGATGGGGTACCCGAAGAGGATTATATCAGGAGCATTTGAACACTCAATGAATAAATCCAGGGAAGATGCCGTCAAGCCACGGGTAAGATCGACAACCAATAGGATTAGCCTAATTACTAGGTTTAATAATCAGTGGAGTAACATATACCGGATTCTTGGAAACAATTGGGGCATTCTTTTGAGTGAGCCCAAACTTCGGGGCTTCAATGATGATCGACCCAGGGTGGTAGCAAGGAGGGCTAAAAACCTTAAAGATCATTTATCTAATAGCCATTTTAGGTGTCCTCTCACCAGATTAAGGAATTGGCACGACAACAGGGGGTCTTTTCCCTGTGGGGGTTGTTCAATTTACTCTCTAATTACAGTATTTCCAACTGAGCTGCCTCTTTGCTTCATTTGCCCACACAGCTACAGTCGAAGGCGGTATTTCAATTTCCGTTCTCGTAATCTGGTTTACGCACTGGTTTGTGGATGTAAGAAAATCTACAGCTATGGCCAAAAGTATTGACACCCCTTCAATTCTGTCAGATAATACTCAGTTTCTTCCTGAAAATGATTGAAAACACAAATTGTTTGGTATTGTTATCTTCATTTAATTTGTCTTAAATGAAAAAACACAGAAAGAATTGTCCTTAAGCCAAATTGGATATATTTCCACACCAAACATAAAAAAGAGGGTGGACAAAAGTATTGGCACTGTTTGAAAAATCATGTGATGCTTCTCTAATTTGTGTAATTAACAGCACCTGTAACTTACCTGTGGCACCTAGCAGGTGTTGGCAATAACTAAATCACACTTGCAGTCAGTTGACATGGATTAAAGTTGACTCAACCTCTGTCCTGTGTCCTTGTGTGTACCACATTGAACATGGGGAAAAGAAAGAAGACCAAAGAACTGTCTGTGGACTTGAGAAACCAAATTGTGAGGAAGCACGAGCAATCTCAAGGCTACAAGTCCATCTCCAAAGACCAGAATGTGTCCTGTGTCTACCGTGCGCAGTGTCATCAAGAAGTTTAAAGCCCATGGCACTGTGGCTAACCTCCCTAGATGTGGATGGAAAAGAAAAATTGACAAGAGATTTCAACGCAAGATTGTGCAGATGTTGGATAAAGAACCTCGACTAACATCTAAACAAGTTCAAGCTGCCCTGCAGTCTGAGGGTACAACAGTGTCAACCCATACTATCCGTCGGCATCTGAATGAAAAGGGACTGTATGGTATGAGACCACTTCTTACCCCGAGACATAAAAAAGCCAGGCTTGAGTTTGCCAAAACTTACCTGAAAAAGCCTAAAATGTTTTGGAAGAATGTTCTCTGGTCAGATGAGACAAAAGTAGAGCTATTTGGGCAAAGGCATCAACATAGAGTTTAGAGGAGAAAAAAAGAGGCATTCAAAGAAAAGAACACGGTCCCTACAGTCAAACGTGGCAGAGGTTCCCTGATGTTTTGGATTTGCTTTGTTGCCTCTGGCACTGGACTGCTTGACCGTGTGCATGGCATTGTGAAGTCTGAAGACTACCAACAAATTTTGCAGCATAATGTAGGGCCCAGTGTGAGAAAGCTGGGTCTCCCTCAGAGGTCATGGGTCTTCCAGCAGGACAATGACCCAAAACACACTTCAAAAGGCACTAGAAAATGGTTTGAGAGAAAGCACTGGAGACTTCTAAGGTGGCCAGCAATGAGTCCAGACTTGAATCCCATAGAACACCTGTGGAGAGATCTAAAAATGGCAGTTTGGAGAAGGCACCCTTCAAATATCAGGGACCTGGAGCAGTTTGCCAAAGAAGAATGGTCTAAAATTCCAGCAGAGCATTGTAAGAAACTCATTGATGGTTACCGGAAGCGGTTGGTCACAGTTATTTTGGCTAAAGGTTGTGCAACCAAGTATTAGGCTGAGGGTGCCAATACTTTTGTATGGCCCATTTTTGGAGTTTTGTGTGAAATGATCAATGTTTTGCATTTTGCTTCATTCTCTTTTGTGTTTTTTCATTTAAGACAAATTAAATGAAGATAATAATACCAAAGAATTTGTGTTTGCAATCATTTTCAGGAAGAAACTGAGTATTATCTGACAGAATTGCAGGGGTATCAATACTTTTGGCCACAACTGCATGTTGGGCAGACGACACAGGAATTACAGCATCTCTCAAACATATCAACTGCCTTATCGGATAAGTGTAAAGGTAAACCC
Organism: Dendrobates tinctorius; assembly: GCF_039654945.1. Classification (NCBI taxonomy): domain Eukaryota; kingdom Metazoa; phylum Chordata; class Amphibia; order Anura; family Dendrobatidae; genus Dendrobates; species Dendrobates tinctorius. The sequence goes on along the minus strand of NW_027361732.1, from coordinate 64,596,164 downwards.
ATTTCCTCGGGGGCGGCCCACTTCTTAGACCATCATGGGGGCTCCCCGGACTCTCTCAGAGTTATGGGTTTGGAGGGGGTCCATATCAACATCGGGGGGGTAATGTTACTGATGAGCTTCTCCGACGGGAAGCCAGATGGATTTTTCATTTGGGTAGCCTCTCACTGGATGGACTCAATGAGGAGCTGCTGTACACTTGTTTTTACAGGAAGTCCTAGTTAGGAACCCCCTGTCTGACCAGTGTGCAGCAGTACCAGTTTTTGTGGTTCTTTCTCTCTGTTTTTCTTACAGACTTTTATTATTAATTTCTTTCAGGTCTCTAGGATTGGAGTTAACAGATAATTGTTGTCCTGACTGCTTCAGCTCAATTAGTATGAAGAACTATGTCTACAACTCAACGGCTTTTTGTCATATGTTGATTTTTTTTTTATTTTATATCTATTGTCCATCTGGTTGGACCAATTGTATTCTGGGATACCTTTTGTGCTATATGACCTCATCTTTTGTAATGCAGCGCTTGCCTTTTGTATGTACCCCTTATTGGGGCTGAGGGTATTATTCTATAGGGTTATAGTTGTGCAGGTATGCTGCTGGTATACAGTATGTACCCTGTAGGATCTCTACTTTTTTGGGGGGGGGGTTACTGGTCCTTACGTGCCTTTATGGAACTTGACTGATAAACCCCTGTTCTGTGATATTATTTTTTATAGGGCTCATGGACTTTTTGAATCTGTCCATTTGCTCAGAACTTCCTTGGAGGTTATCTTGGGTGACTAACATTACCACTATTATCCCGTGGTGTATTAACTGCTATACCCTAAAGTGCCTTGTATCAAGGGGAAATACATATATTTGCTCAGAATCTCCTCTGAGGATATTTTGGGTGACCAGTATCATCCTCTATGATTTGAGGCTGGTCTGTGGTGTAATAACTGCTATACTCTAATGTGCCTTGCATTAAAGGGAAATACAGAATAGGTGTCTATGGGGTGTATACCGCACAAATGAATTACTCTTCCAGACAACAAATAGATAAACAAATTAATATATAAAAAACTTCTTGTGTTATGAGGTTTGTCACTGGAACTGATTTGCCTGTGTGCCTCATTGGTCTAACATCTTGACCTCTTTGTCTGTGAATTTGCATATTAGCATAATATTCGTAGTGCTTCTAGAACTTTGTTTATTGTATATTAGTGCGTGATTGCCATGCACTGAATTTCCCTTAAGTCATGAATATGTCTACTATTTTTTGTTTAATTTTGTATGTTTTTTGTTTTGTTTTGTCATTTTTATTTATTTTGGTCGATTCATCTGTTTGGGCATGCGCAATTGTCTCTATGGATATTACCTATTATTAGTCTTTGCCTGTCAGTTGTCGCAAAATAGCTTTGTACTTTTTTGAATAAAATAGTGCACATGTGCTCGATATTTATGTACAATTATCACATATTATATTGCGCTTTGTTGATGAGTACTTATATAGCATTGGCGTCTGTACATATGTTTATCTCCTATGTAACAACATTGGCCTGTATTCGTGGGCAGGCAAATTTGCTTATTCCTTTGGCAATAACAACTCTTAGCCTCTTAAGTTACTTGCACAAGCGTTATGTGTGAGACCTCTCATATAATTTCAACTATATTGGCTCATGTCCGAGGACATGCACATTTGTTTGTTATGCCAGCGATAACGCTCTGAGTCTCTGCTGGCTTTCTCCTGCGCAAGCGTCAGACTCCCTTATGAGATGTTTTGCTTGCGCAATCGCCCTGTATACTTTGTTGCGCAAGCGCCTTACACACTATGACACACTGGCTGCACAGGAGCTCTGGATACCTTGACCGTGTTGGGTGAACACTTCCGGGTGGCTCACCGCGTGCCATCATGCAGCTTCATGCCGCTCTTCTGCTGACAGCCACCAGCTGGTAAAAATCTATTTTTAAGGATTTCTGCTTAAACAGTTGGGGTTAACAGAACCAGTTACACTCACCTTGAAAAAGACACCTTGAGTGTGGGAACGCATGGGTCCACCTTCACCACTTTGCCTACCCGTTTGACTGCTGTATATGGGTGACGGGGTGTCTATGACTCCTTACTAACTGGACTGGGCTGCGGTGATGTATTATTCCACTGACTGTTTGCATGCTCAGTAATAGTTTTGTATATTATGTTACATACTGTCTCCTTTCAGTACCTAGAAGTCTATTGTATGTTAGGTTTTGATCTGACTATTATTATTCTCTTTACCCCGCCAAGACATTTGTACTTCCCTCTGATATTAGGGTTCCTATATCAGCAGCATATTGGCACTATTTTGTATATATTTGTGTGCTACTCAATTATTAAGCGGCTAGTGGCTGTATTATTACCATGATCATCTTTTTTATATGCTGGGACTACATTTGCTTCAGTCCCTTGAAATGTTTTTAAGTTTTTTTTATTGTGTGTAGTGTTTTTTGGCTCTGTAAACAATAAACTACATTTTTGCTATATTTATTGGAATTTTGTGTGGTGATCCTAAAAAACTTTTGCATTGCTCTCTCTGTTGTCTATATTGTCTAGCATATTAACTAGTTAAATGCCGCTGTCAAACTCTGACAGCAGCATTTGCTTCCGGCAATCGCGCTGGAAAATACGCACATCGGTGACCCTGTCACGTGATCACGGGTGTGTTGACATGACAACCGGAGGTCTCCTGGAGACCTCTATGGTTGTCAGTGCCGGCTTGCTGTGACCGCGACTCAGTGGTCGGTGCTCATAACAAGTGAGTAAATCTGCTATGTAGAGGCAATCTAATCATCGCCTCTATGTAGCTGAGCCGATCAGGTTGAGGCAGCTTCTAGTCTCCCCTGGAGACTATTGAAGCATGCCAAAAGTTAAAGAAAAATGTTTTTAAAAATTTTAAAAAATCAAAAAGTATAAAAGTTCAAATCAACCCCCCTTTCGCGAGATTCAAAATAAAAGAATAAAAATAAAATCAAACATACACATATTTGGTATCGTCGTGTTCAGAATCGCCCGATCTATCAGTAAAAAAAAGGATTAACCTGATCGCTTAAAAAAGAGAATAAAGTCAAAATGACAGAAATTACATTTTTTAGTTGCCATGACATTGCGTCAAAATGATGCAATAACGGGCAATCAAAACATTGTATCTGCACCAAAATGGTATCATTAAAAACATAACCTCAGCACAAAAAAATAAGCCCTCACCCAAACCGAGATCATGAAAAATGGAGATGCTCCAGGTACTGGAAAATGGCACAATTTTATTTTTTCAACAAAGTTTTAAATTTTTTTTCACCACTTAGATAAAGAAGAACCTAGGCATGTTTGGTGTCTATGAACTGGAGAATCATAATGGCAGGTGAGTTTTAGCATTTAGTGAACCTAGTAAAAAAGCCAAACAAAAAAAAGGTGTGGGATTGCACTTTTTTTGCAATTTCACTGCACTTGGAATTTTTTTTCCGTTTCCTAGTACTTGACATGGTAAAACCAATGGTGTTGTTCAAAAATACAACTCATCCTGCAAAAATTAAGCCCTCTCATGGCCATATTGATGGAAAAATTAAAAGATATGGCTCTGGGAAGAAGGGGAGTAAAAAATTAAAATGTAAAACTGAAAATAGCTCCAGGGTGTTAAGGGGTTAGTGAATATAAATTAACCCATACTCATGTTATTGCCCAGTCCAGATAAGCCATGGTCTCCTGTAACAGAATTAAAATAATATACCACAATATTCCTTATCTGTCAGCTGAATAGATAACAATCTATTTGTCCCATGATGAGTCTAGCTCTGCTACATCTACATGCTAAGTATACAGCTGTGAGCTGATATTAATCGCCTGGGTCTCATGGTAGCTCCAGTGCCGGACTGCTGAATTGCAGAGTGCCGAGTTCCAGACTCACTGCCATTCATCAGTCAGGCACTGGCACTTGTAAAGCAAGAGAAACAGCTGCTATGAACTCAGGTGACCTTAGTATTCTTGCTGACAATTAAAAAAACTAATTAAAAAACACATAATCAGAAGAGGGAAAGCCAACAGCTGGCCGCTGATGTTAATATTCTGGGAATGAGAAAATATTTATTCTGGTTCCCAGGCAATTAATATTAGCTCACATGACTTTATTCTGGTGGTATTTGTTTTTTTATGCAATTTGACTATGATGTAAGTAATGGGGGCATCTTATAGACTCATCCCCATTACTAACCTCTGGACTTTATGTCACGTGACAATACAAAGGTGACATCAACCCCCTAACTATTTCCCAACTTGCTATTGCACCGGGGCAAGTGGGAAGAGCCAGGCAAAGTGCCAGAAATGGCACATCTAATTGATGCACCTTTTCAGAGGCGGATGTCAGCTGCTATATTTAGGCTCTGGCCTCCAGCTGTCGGCTTTAGCTTGGCTAGTTGATAAAAATGAAGGGGACCCACACCATTTTTTAAACTATTTATTTAAATAACATTAAAAAGGAATGGGACCCCTCTGTTTTTTATAACCAGCCTTGCTAATGCTGCCTGGCCGGTTATCAAAAATACATTAGAACTCACATACTTTTTTCATGTATTTATAGCTTAGGCACCAGCTGATGAATACTCCCATCAGCAGCACCTACTCTAGCGGTGATCAGCAGCAGGTGTATGCGAATTGGAGCAGTAGTCCCATCAGCCGACGCCTATGACTGGAGGTAAACTTTTTACCTATATTCACAGATACAAGCTCACACTGTCATCTGACAGATTGGCAATGACAACCACAGAGGTCTCCGGCAAACCCAGCATTGTCATGCCAACCCATCGGCACCCCACGGTCATGTGACAGGGGCAATGGTGGCGTGGCTTGTGATGTGCATGGTAAATGTCGCTGTCGAAACTCAATTCCACCCGCAGCTGTAGCGGGGACATAACCAGGTCAGCTGTCATGTGTCTAAAAATGTGCAGGAAGAGAGGTATGGCTTTTGACGTTCAGTTACATTCGTCGAACATTTAAATGTTTGCCGAACCGAAGGTCAAAAGGTTCGTTTATCTCTATTGTGCCACAGGAGAACATGAAACCCTTACAAATTAGTAAGTGCCACAAAATCACATCCTAACAATTTGTTAAAGTAATAATAAAGTTAACAACCCTTTTAAAGTGAATATGTGAAATCTGCTAAAAAGATAGCATAGCTATGAACACTTTTTTGTCTTGATTAATTGTATAAAAAATTGGGATGCCAAAAAAATATTGGTGGTGCTCTCAATATTCCAGTCGACTAGTGTATCATGAGACACTAATATCCAAGGACATGTTGCAACATTGGATGTAATTAGCAATAAGAGAACTAGTAGAATTTTGGGTTCCTCTGAACTTGAGTTAAAAGGTTGGTTCGGGTCTGAACTTGACCCTGAACCTGAACCTGAACCCAATAGAAGTCAATGGGGATGCAAACTTTGATTCTGTAAAATGGTTATAGTAAGGCCAAACAAACAGCTGCGGGATGATCTTAATGGGCTGGGAAGGGGCCATGAATATTGGCCCCCTCCCAGGCTAATAACACTAGCGCTCAGCTGCCCCAGTTTTGGCGCATCCATTGGATGCACCAATTCTGGTGCTTAGCCTCAATTCTTCTCTCTTGACCTGGTGCATTGTTGTAGACATCAAAGGAAGTCTCATGCAGCATGTGACTTGTCTGCAACTTGGCTGTTTTATTTACCGAAAAATCATAGCTTTATAATAGTCATCATACAGCAAGTTGCAGACAGGTTGCACAAATGTTTCTGTGCGTGGCTTTTCAGAAAATTGCTGTAACGCAATACATGTTGCCATGTAGTCCCAGCCATCAAGAATACTAAATCTGTATAAATCTCACAGTGCTCTTAATCAAAATTATATCACTATTCGATCTTAGAGTGATCTAAGGTCAGTTTAAAAAAGGGGGAGGTTCTTGTGTTGCATTAGATAAGCAATGCCAAAAATACAACTATATTATCCTCATGCAAAACCAGAATGCAAAAGCATGCTGCACCTTAGCATTCCAGGCAGTGACAGTGAAAAGAACCATCTATTGGAACAAATATTTTCAAAGTCTTAAGGGCCTTTTACACATAGTGATATCGCTAGCGATAACGCTAAATCGTCACTGAATTGTGACGCAACAGCGATATCGGTAGCGATATCGCTACATGTGACACTTACCTCCGACCGGCCCCCCGCTGGCTATCGTTGATCGCGCAAGATCGTCCTGGTCCATTTCTCGTCGTTGGCTTCCTGCTGGAGCCGACAAGCGACTCAATGGATGCGGGAGGAAGTCGTTATCAGAGCTGCTGTCTCACAGGTAAGTAATGACCGCCGACCGCTGCTGCATCGCTGGTGAGATCTGCCTGTTTGGCAGCTCACTAGCGACCTTTTAGCGATGCACCAGAGATCCTGACCGGGTCGTATCGTTGTCGGGATCGCTGTAGCATCACTAAATGTAACGGTACGTTAAGGCATTTGAATTAGGAATTAGATAGCAAAGGCAGTAAGGACAGATAAGTTGACTTTTTACAAGGTATGAATAATAGGAAAAACATTTGGACGTATGTACTGTACATTTGAAACAAATATGAAATTGTGAAATAAAGTAAGAATTTACAGAACATTTCAGGAATTGTTGAATAGCACCTGACCTGAGAAAATGAAGGGACTCATGTCATACCTATTCTGGTCTCAGAGTGTGACATTAATTAGGATTCCAGGAAAAACAAATGGAGATCTTCTTTTAGGGATCATAGGTTTCATGTTTCCCTAGAGTGACTTAATAAAATTGAAAGTTAAAATGGAAAAGCAGTGCAGAAATTAATGGATTTGGGTTTAAGTCTAATAAGGGTCGTGATGAAAATATATTCTGCAAAGCTCTAAAGACGATTGCATTGCTAAAGTAGTTTTTCACAAAAAGCGGAAGCTAGCTAGATAGGTAAGCAGGCATATTTACTGTAAAAATAGCTTATTTGCATGTAAAACTGACATTGACTGTTGATTTTCATAAAAGGATTAATGGCCCCGTCTAATGATATTTTTCTTCACATTGTGATGGAATTCTTATCACATCCTCTCTAAGTAGAAATCACAATGAACCTAGCTATATCAGTCTATTCTTTGATTGCAATCTTTTAGACTCTTTCTAACACTAGTTGTCTTATACCAATCACACTGTCTTTTGTTAGCACAAGAGTTTAATAACATTTTAAATAACATTTCTGATACAATCAAGCAAAACAGAAAGGTATCTCCTTTCATCATAATCTTGGATTTTATGTAACCTTATATATTTCTATTTTACTTGAATACTGATACGGTGTTTTGTCCTATAGAATTTTGATACAGTTCAGGAACAAGAGCTTTATCTTTTCAATTCTATATTAATGTGTTCTCTAACTTTAATATATAAACTTCAAAACAATCTGATTAATATCTTATTTGTTATATTATATTACTTAAAAGATTACATTGTGATCATCCTATATGACTGTAGCTTTCTGACAGCTGTGATAAATGTAATTTTATTATTTTAGAAAGTGGAGTCAGGGTCAGCATGGCCCACCAAACCACCATAAAATTCATTTGTGGACCTAAGCTATGACACAACAATGGGTAAAGTAAATCTAGAGGGCCTGTCACACTAAGCGATATCGCTATCAATATCGCTATAACGTCACTGGTTTTTGTGATGTAGCAGCGATATTGCTAGTGATATCGCTATGTGTGATACTTACCTCCGGCCGACTCCCCCGCTGATTATCGCTGATCGCGCGACAGTGTCCTGGGCCGTTTCTCGTCTTCAGCTTCCTGCTGGGCTTCCTGTGGCGCCGACGAGTGATGCGTGGACGCGGGCGGGAGGACGTCAGGATCGCCTCATCTGACAGGTAAGTAGCGACCCCCGTCCCCAGCGATGTCACTGGTGAGATCTGCCTGTGTGGCAGCTCACTAGCGACCACTTAGCGATGCACCAGCGATCCTGACCGCGTCATATCGCTAGTCGGGATCGCTGGTGCATCGCTAAGTGTGACAATACCTTAAGAGTAGATCATTAAATTTGGAGCTATTATTATACAATTTGGAGATATATCAATAATAACATTGTGCATTTGGTTTATGTAGATGGAGAATAACCTAAAGAAATATTTTTTTGGTGGACCTACAGATTCACAGTTCTACATTTCACTCAGTAATTTGAATATCTTCACCTAAACATCTTATTTGTTGGCATTGTGAGAATCATTAAAAATAATGGTGAGGCAAGTAATATTAGGAAGTTGTTAACCAGTTTGTGTTCTAAGTTTCTGAATGCTTTTTTCCTGTGATGATTTAGTGACATGAGAAGATGCTTCCTGCAAACAGTGTTTGCTCATAAGGAGCTAACATCGTCATCTTTGGATCAGAAAATTACTATAGGAAGTCTATAATGTGCAAGTCTTCGATTATCCATAATAGTTCTCAACTAAGCAATGTTATAAATCTTGCAACTGGATTACATCTTAAATATATGTAGAGAAAAAGTCAATATATGTATAACGATACAGCATTATATTTTATCCCTGTGGTAAAAAATAATAATAATAATAATAATAATAATAATAATAATAATAATAATAATAATAATAATTTATTAATTAATTAATATTTAATAATAAATTATTAGCATTTTAAACTTTTGCATGATATATAGTGGGGTTTGTGGATGCATTATTTCCACATCTTTCCATCTCATTTGTGACTCCACATGAGGAGTCCAATGTGCTTGGAGCTACAATTAAAATAGACTTGTGTTCACAATACTTGTCAGATTAGCTGTACAACCGATAAACATTAAATTGCAAACTGTTCAATGAGTAAGGTTTATTTGAAGCAATTTTTAACCTGTGAATTAAAAGGAAATCACCACTCTGCAATGGAAAAGGATCCCACTTGTAGGATTCTATATAGGATAATATGTAGCTGCAATATCTTAACCAGGGGTTAAAGCAGACCAATAGAGGTGAACGCTGAGAGAACATACTTGGCTTCAATTGTAGTTGTCCAGGTATGCTGTACTAGTAGCTAGGCTTATGGACGTGCAGAGTGACAGGATGTGGGGAGCATCCTGCCGTGATGGCGACTCGCACAAGGTGCATGAGGTAAGAGGTGAGCATGCACCAGTATAGAGGCTGACGGCGGGCTCCGGCAAGAAGTGCCGCCGCAGCAGAGACAAGTTTGCTGGTTGTCGGGGAAACGTAACGTCATGAAGCACAAAGACGGGTGCGTGGAGCGGACATAAACCAACCGACACGTTTCGAAGGATGTGGTCCTTCTTCATCAGGGTTACAGCTGTTGCCCCTAAACACCTCCCTATATAGTCACGGTGACCTGACGCACCTGCTTGCTAATGATATGCTAATGTAATTTGTCAGACAATGTATGGAAACTTTCTTGTGTATGTACACTAGTGCATACCTTAATGAAACATTGTAACAAGAGTGTATGATGAAGTACTATAAATAAAGGTGAATATAAGAAAAGCCCTAATGCAACTTAATTATCCTGAGGATTGTATTAAATATAATCTAGCTAATAGGAATAGTGGCCTAACTCCTCCTATTGTGTGAAAGTAGTTGTTAGGCTTTGAGTTCCCACCACTGCACAGGGGGAATCTCAAGCCATGTCCTCTGTGGTCTCCCATTCTTCTTCAGCCACAGAGGTTCCTGCTCAGCAGAGACGTCAGTCCCAGCATCTTGCTCAGGCTAATGCTATGCGTTTGCTTGCTGCTGCCGCCCCAGGTTCAGCTATAGCATTCAGCATTAGTCAGCGGCGAGCAGATGCTCCTGGGACTAAGTCCTGCCTTTCTCCATCTGAGCATGCCCGTGAGATGACCGCTCATTGGTGGTCGGAGGTCACATGCTCAGGTCCCCAAGCAGCTCAGATTGGGCCATCAGCAAGGTCCTGGAAGGCTGCAGTTATAAAAGGATAGCATGGCCGCACGGGCGTGCCATAGTATAGACCATGTGGCGTGAGCGTTGTATGCACGTATGAATGTCTCTGGTGAATGACTCATTATGAAACACCTACCCTTGGTAAACATGTGTTATTCAGCCTTACCAGTTAATGCCAGGGCTGTTAGTGCAGGTAGGAGGCAGAATCAGAAACTAGCTTTAGCGCCAAGTAGTGGATTTGCCTGTATGCCACTGTGTACTTGGTCTGCACTCCACAGTAGCCAGCGTCTATTAGTGGCGTTCGCTGGTGTGATGCCTTGCTCTTAGAGGGTCTAGAGAGGCTTTTACCCCGCGTTCTTGGGGTAGAGTGTAACAACCCCACTGGCATCACTGCGTGGCCTCCCTTCCCCCATACACCAACTTACTCACTGCTCCGGGTCATGCTGTGAATTCTGCTTGCTGCCAGTCCTATGCTCTGTGTCTCTGTTCTCCTGTATGCTTCCTGGCTATGTGTGTATAGGGGGGCGGTGCCAGAACTCTCTGGTTCTTATGCAGTCAGGGTGCACCTGTTCAATCTGTCCCTGACAAATTGCCTAGAGCCCTCAACTATTTAGATCCGCCACACCCACTGAACATTGCCTGTGCAATGTCTAAACTCATTTAGCTCCTTGCTTCTGAGGAAGCCAGGCCCTGTCCTATGTTTCTCCTCCTTCTCTGGAGGAATATTCCTAGTCTTGCCTAGTAGTCTGCCTGCCGGGAGGTTGAATATACTGGTCCTTGAGTCTTTGTCCCTGTACCTTGTCTGAACTCTGTCCTACCCCTGCCTCCTTGTCTTTGGCTTCCTTCCCTGCTGTGCCTTTCCTTGTGTCCTCCCTGTCTGAGCCTCTGCACCCTTGCAGCTCTGTCTGAGCCTCTGCACCCTTGCAGCTCTGTCTGAGCCTCTGCACCCTTGCAGCTCTGTCTGAGCCTCTGCACCCTTGCAGCTCTGTCTGTGCCTCTGCACCCTTGCAGCTCTGCCTGCTCCACTCCTCCTGCTGCAGAATCTCTTGCGGCAGCTTCTCTCCACAGACCTTGTGGTTAAGCTTTGCTCTGCTGCTGCAGAACCTCTTGCTGCAGCTTCTCTCCACAGACCTTTTGGTTCAGCTTTGCTCCGCTCCTGCTGCCGCTGCAGAACCTCTTGCTGCAGCTTCTCTCCGCAGAGCTTGTGGTTCAGCTTTGCTCTGCTCCTGCTACCGCTGCAGAACCTCTTTCTGCAGCTTCTCTCCACACTCCTGCGGCTCTGCCTACTCCGCACTCCTGCGGCTCTGCCTACTTCGCACTCCTGCGGCTCCCCCTACTCCGCACTCCTGCAGCTCCGCCTACTCCACACTCCTGCCTGTATCCATACCCGCACCTCCTGTGTGAACTGGTCCAAACCTATTCCTTCATATTCCACTCCTTCCTGCCTGTATCCATACCTGCACCTCCTGTGTGAACAGGTCCAAACCTGTTCCTTCATATTCCACTCCTTCCTGCCTGTATCAGTACTGGTACCCGCTGTGTGAACAGGTCTCAACCTATTCCCTCATATTCCACTCCAGCTTGCCCTGTGTCTCCAAGCCGTGCCTGCTTGCCCTGTGTCTCCAAGCCGTGCCTGCTTGCCCTGTGTCTCCAAGCTGTGGCTGCTTGCCCAGTGTCTCCAAGCCGTGCCTGCTTGCCCTGTGTCTCCAAGCCGTGCCTGCTTGCCCTGTGTCTCCAAGCCATGCCTGTTTGCCCTGTGTCTCCAAGCCGTGCCTGCTTGCCCTGTGTCTCCAAGCCATGCCTGCCAGTGTACCAAGCCGTGACTGCTTGCCCTGTGTCTTTGCCCTATCTGCTTGCCCTTTGTCACAGCCTGCCTGTTAGTCACACCTGTCCAAGTGACTTGTCCCCGAGTGGGATCAGCAGCCACAGCCAGACACCACCCTGGAGTGGCACCCGGCAGCTACCTGACGCACAAGCCTGGCCTTACCATCAGAGGCTCCTGCGAAGACAAAGGTAGCTGTCGTAGTCACGCCCCTTCCAGAGTAGTCTGGTTTGTGGCACAGTTTGGCCACAACCCCCCGGCTCGTGCCAATCAGCCAAGGCGCGAGCGTGACACAGAGTCTTGTGACTGTACACTAGTGCTGACTCAGCCATGCCCTTTTACAGTCAACAGGGTACAGCATCTGTGTTCTGCGCTTCCATGGCTCTGTGAAGCAACAGAGCCCGTTGCTGCTACACACTGGGTTGCGTTTAACCCACGTGTGTCCAGTGTGATACAGCCATTTTGTGTCCGCCATTACTGAGCAGCAGTTATTATTTGATGCGTTCCACCAGCCAGTAACATTATACTAGCGCCAGGGTCTGGCTAGTAATGGCAGACGTACTGCAACTACAGTGGTGCATCAAACAGCTGGAGGGCAGGTTGTCAGCTCTTAAGTGTACAACCTCAGCTGTGGATGTGACTGCAGTAGCTGTTCAGGCAGTCAGTGAGACTGAAGCCCGTATGTCCACTGCCACCACTGTTCCGACCTTATCCCTCCTCCTGTTGCCTGAGAGGCTTTCATGTGACAGCAATACGATTAGTCCCCAATCCCCACAATTTTAAGCGTGCCCTGAAAACGCATTTATTCAGACTGGCCTATCACCTCAACACATTAATCTAATCTATCCCTGTGTGGCACAGCCAAAAGTTTTACCATAACCAGATTTCCTGCATCATGTTCCCACATGCTTTATGCATCCATTAGCCCTCTGTGTCTGTACTGTCACACACTTAACAGTATGGCTGGTCCATACAATCAGGGCAACTGTTACAACCCACCTTTCGTGTCTACCTCTTTCCTCATAGACTGTAAGCTTGCGAGCAGGGCCCTCTTTCCTCTTGGTATTTGTTATAATCTACTGTATGTGATTATTGTTATGCTGTAATGTCTATTGTCTGTACAAATCCCCTCTGAAATGTAAAGTGCTGCGGAATATGTCGGCGCTATAAAAATAAAATGTATTATTATTATATTATTATATAGGGGATTTGTGAACCAGTGTGTGATACAGCTGGAGCTACAGGCTTCTCGTTTCCCCTCAGAGTGGGCTAAAGTAGGGTTTATTATTCCCCTGGTATCGGACAGGGCGTTGGAGTGGGCTATGCCACTGTGGGAGCGTGATGATCATGTGGTGCAGAGTGCTCTGTCGTTTTTGAGCACTCTGAAACAGGTCTTTTTGGGACCTCAAGTCACCCATGATACGGTGCTCCAACTGCTTGCATTGACACAGGGCTTGTCCATGGTCAGCCATTTTGCAGATCATTTCCGGACTTTAGCTTCTGAGCTGGAGTGGTCCGATAAAGTCCTCATCCCAGTATTTTGGAAGGAGCTGGCTGAACATGTGAAGGACGCCTTGGCCACTAGGGAGATTCCCGCCACACTGGTGGAGCTAATAGCGGTATCATCTCGCATCGACCCTCGTTTTAACGAGTGAAGGTTGGAGCGAGCCCAGTGTAGGCAGAGGTTTTGGCTGGCTCCCTCCTTCGCCAAACCTCTGGAATCTCCGGTCCAGGTGTCCGAGCCACATGAGGCCATGGAGGTTTCTCGAGCGGGATCTAAGTCCTGATTCGCTCAAATACCAACTCATATAGAGTGGTCCACAGGGAGAATTTTGGGATAGAGTGAATCTTGTGAGGGCAGATGTCGGAGGGAGTGTGTTCAGGTTGCAACTACAGAGGTAACTGCAGATCTTTTCTCTCTCACCAAGCACTGTTGGCCCTATATGGACGTGTTCTCCAAGAGGGCTGCAGAGACTCTTCCGCCTCACCATCCCTATGACTGTCCTATTGACCTCTTGCCTGGTGCTGGGCCTCCCCAGGGTCTTGTCTATCCACTATCTCTCCCGGGGACAGAGGCAATGACTCAGTACATCCAGGAGAATCTGGCAAGAGGATTCGTTAGGAAGTCAGTGTCACCTGTGGGGGCTGGGTTCTTCTTCGTGCAGAAGAAAAAGAATGGAGAACTACGTCCATGCATCGATTACAGGGGTCTTAACACTATAATTGTTAAGAATAATTACCCCCTGCCATTGATATCAGAGCTCTTCAATAGGTTGCAGGGAGTGAGGGTTTTTACTAAGATTGATCTGTGGGGTGCTTACAACCTGATTCGCATCCGTGAGGGGGACAAATGGAAGATGGCATTTAACACCAGGGATGGGCACTATGAATATCTGGTGATGCCCTTCGGGCTCTGTAATGCTCCTGCCGTCTTACAAGACTTTGTGAACGATATCTACCACGATATGCTCACCACCTCAGTCGTAGTCTTTCTGGATGATATTCTCATCTACTCTCCAGATATAGACTCCCACCGGAGAGATGTTTGCAAAGTCTTCGACCTTCTGTGGGCAAATTCCCTCTATGCCAAGTTGGAGAAGTGTGTTTGAGCAGGAGTCCTTGCCTTTCCTGGGCTATGTCATCTCCACCCAGGGATTGGCCAAGGATCCTGCCAAGCTACAGGCGGTGATGGATTGGCAGGAGCCCTATTCCCTCATAGCGATGCAGCGCTTCATGGGATTCATTAACTATTATCACCAATTCATTCCCCACTTCTCAACTTTGGTAGCTCACTTGGTTGCCCTCCCCAAGAAAGGAGCAAATCCCAAATTGTTGCCGGAGGAGGTCTCCAAGGCCTTCCTCTCTATCAAGTCACACTTTTCTAGCGCTCCCATTTTACATCGCCCCGATGTTAATAAACCATTTATTATGGAGGTGGATGCTTTTTCCATCGGTGCTGGAGCAGTCCTCTTCCAGAAGGATGCTCAAGGTTGGAGGCATCCTTGCTTCTTCTTCTCCAAGACCTTCTCACCGGCAGAGCAGAATTATTCCATTGGGAACAGCACGTTGCTAGCCATGAAGATGGCCTTTTCAGAGTGAAGACACCTCCTGGAGGGGGCTCGTTTTCCCTTTCAAGTTTACACCGACCACAAGAATTTGGTGTACATACAAATCGCCCAGAGAATAAATTCTCACCAGGTTAGATGGTACGTGTTATTCTCCTGGTTACATTTCACCCTCCATTTTCTCTCCGGGGAGAAAAACATTCTTGCTGACACTCTCTCCTGCTCCGTAGTGTCATCAGAGGAGGAGGAGCCTCGGCTAATTGTCCCTTCTGAGAGCCTGAGGACTGTGACCCCGGTTTTGCTTGAGTCTGTGTCCCCGGGCAGGACTTTTGTGCCACCTAATCTGCGACAGGACGTTCTCTCTTGGGCTCACTTGTCCAGGGTGGGTGGATATTTTTGGACTAAGAGGACATCTGAGCTACTGACGAGGACATACTGGTAGCTGCATATGGCCCGTGATGTCGGAGACTATATTCGGGCTCATGTCTCCTGCGCCAAGAATAGGTCTTCTTGACAACAGCCTGCTGGGCTACTTTACCCCTGCCGGTGACAGATAGGCCCTGGGAAATGGTCAGGATGGACTTTGCGATGGGCTTACTCAAGTCTCATAGCTGCACCATTATCTGGGTAGTCACCGACCATTTTTCCAAAATGGTGAACTTGGTGCCTCTTCCGCGGGTGCCTTCTGCACAGGTCTTGGCGGCATTGTTCATTAAGCACGTTTTTCGCCTACACGGTATGCCTGACAAAATTGTTAGTGACCGGGTTCCCCATTTTGTGTCTCGATTCTGGAGAGAGCTTTGTCGCCTACTCAGCATTGAGTTGAATCTCTCTTCAGCTTACCATCCTGAGATGAATGGGTTGGTAGAGAGGGCCAACCAGACCCTGGTCTTGTATCTGCGACATTTTGTTTCGACCAGTCAGGATGACTGGGCATCCTTGCTACCGTGGGCAGAGATTGCACTGAAAAATGCCATAGCTGATTCCACTAGACAAACCCCATTCCTCCTTAACTACGGCCCATATCCGTGGGTTCCTGTGCCGATGCCTGTGTCTTCCACTGACTCTAGGGTGGCAGACTGGGCTGTGGAGGCAGGTGACATTTGGGACCGCACATAGGATGCCATCCGGGCCTCCAAGGAGAGAATGAGGGTTTCCGCTGATGCTCACCAGCGCCCGCTCCGACCTTTGCTCCTGACGATTTAGTGTGGCTCTTCGCTCATAATATCAAGCTGCGAGCTGAGTCCACTAAGTTTGCGCCTCTCTTTATAGGCCCCTTCAAGGTCCTGGAACAAGTTAACCCTCTGGTCTATCATCTGGCCCTTCCTCCATGCCTAGGTATCACCAACACCTTTCATGTGTCCCTCCTAAAATCCATTCACATGTCCCGGTTTTCCGAGTCATCTGCCGGGACATCGGGCTCATCTACAGACAATTATGAGGTGAACGCCATTGTTGGGTGCAAGGTGGTACGTGGCAAAAAGTACTATCTGGTGGACTGGAAGGGTCATGGCCCAGAAGACAGGACCTGGGAACTTCTTGAGTACATTCGTGCTCCTCAGCTCATTGCAGCTTTTGAGCATAGTGAGACCCAAGGAGGGGGGCCCTAGGAGGGGAGTAATGTTAGGCATTGAGTTCCTGCCACTGCACAGGGGGAATCTCAAGCCATGTCCTCTGCCATATTCCATTCTTCTGCAGCCGCAGAGGTTCCTGCTCAGCAGAGACGTCAGTTCCAGAGTCTTGCTCAGGCTAATGCAATGCGTCTGGTTGCAGCTGCCAACCCAGGTTCAGCTATAGCATCCAGCATTGGTCAGTGGCGAGCAGACGCTCCTGGGACTAAGTCCTGCTCTTCTCCATCTGAGCATGCCCGTGAGACGACCACTCATTAGTGATCAGAGGTCACATTCTGAGTTCCTCAAGCAGCTCTGAATGGGCCATCAGGAACGTCCCAGGAGGCTGCAGTTATAAAAGGATCGCATGGCCGCCATTACCAAGCAGCAGTTATCTCTGCACTGTGGACCACGGGCTGCGGACGCACCTTATTACCATCTTTTTATTATTTGGTGCGTTCCGCCAGCCCTAACAATATATATATATATATATACACAGTATATATCTAATATATAAAGCTCAATGTGTGTGTATGTACAGTATGTGTGTATGGCCGGGATTGGCATCTGCACCTTCGCAGCTACAGCCACAACATTTTGCACAGTTACACGTCTGGACCCCGAGAGCGTCATAGGCTATGTTGTGAGGCGAAATTTTAACCCCGCACGTTACAATTGACCAAACAATTTTCCCTATTATTGTTATCATTTCTATTGTGTTATCATCCTTCTGTAAAGCTGGAAATAACACAATTTATTACCGCGCCAACACAGACCACCCTCTGACACAGACTGCAGCAGACAGTATCACACAGAATAGGATTAGATACATGGCTCAGCAGTCAGTATCACACAGGAGAGGATTAGACACATGGCTCAGAAGTCAGTATCACACAGGATAGGATTAGATACATGGCTCAGCAGTCAGTATCACACAGGAGAGGATTAGACACATGGCTCAGAAGTCAGTATCACACAGGATAGGATTAGATGCACAGCTCAGCAGTCAGTATCACACAGGATAGGATTAGATACACAACTCAGCAGTCAGTATCACACAGGATAGGAATAGATACACGGCTCAGCAGACAGTATCACACAGGATAGGATTAGATACACAGGTCAGCACACAGTATCACACAGAATTTTATTAGATACATGGCTCAGCAGACAGTATCACACATAATAGGATTAGATACACGGCTCTGCAGTCAGTATCACACACAATAGTATTAGATACCCGGCTCAGCAGGCAGTATCACACAGGATAGGATTAGATACACGACTGAACAGTCAGTAACACACATGATAGGATTAGGTACACAGCTCAGCAGTCAGTATCACACAGGATAGGGTTAGATACATGGCTCAGCAGATGGTATCACATAGGATAGGATTAGATACACGGCTGAGCAGTCAGTAACACACGATAGGATTAGATACACAGTTCAGCAGAAAGTATCACACAGGAGAGGATTAGGTACACAGCTCAGCAGACATTATCACACAGAATAGGGTCAAATACACAGATACACATGTTGTTTATCAAAAGGCTCTTGAACGAGTTGAAAATAAAATGCTATCAATACTTGGGTAATCGTTTAGTTAATTTGTGTTGCAAATCTGTAGTGCAGTATAATCATTATAATTTGTTATAACTAACCACAGTTGGTTACTATGCCCAGGCAGCGACGGGCTTTTCAGCTAGTTTTTATATATATATATATATATATATATATATATATATATATGTATAAATATATATATACAGTCATATGTAAAAGTTTGGGCACCCCTATTAATGTTAACCTTTTTTCTTTATAACAATTTTGGTTTTTGCAACAGGTATTTCAGTTTCATATATCTAATAACTGATGGACTCTGTTATATTTCTGGATTCAAATGAGGTTTATTGTACTAACAGAAAATGTGCAATCTGCATTTAAACAAAATTTGACCGGTGCAAAAGTATGGGCACCCTTATCATTTTCTTGATTTGAACACTCCTAACTACTTTTTACTGACTTTCTGAAGCACTAAATTGGTTTTGTAACCTCATTGAGCTTTGAACTTCATAGCCAGGTGTATCAAATCATGAGAAAAGGTATTTAAAGTGGCCACTTGCAAGTAGTTCTCCTATTTGATTCTCCTATGAAGAGTGGCATCATGGGCTCCTCAAAACAACTCTCAAATGATCTGAAAACCAAGATTATTCAACAAAGCTTTTCAGGGGGAAGGATACAAAAAGTTGTCTCAGAGATTTAACCTGTCAGTTTCCACTGTGAGGAATATAGTAAGGAAATGGAAGAACACAGGTACAGTTCTTGTGAAGCCCAGAAGTGGCAGGCCAAGAAAAATATCAGAAAGGCAGAGAAGAAGAATGGTGAGAACAGTCAAGGACAATCCACAGACCACCTCCAAAGACCTGCAGCATCATCTTGCTGCAGATGGTGTCACTGTGCATCGGTCAACAATACAGCGCACTTTGCACAAGGAGAAGCTGTATGGGAGAGTGATGCGAAAGAAGCCGTTTCTGCAAGCACGCCACAAACAGAGTCGCCTGAGGTATGCAAAAGCACATTTGGACAAGCCAGTTACATTTTGGAAGAAGGTCCTGTGAACTGATGAAACAAAGATTGAGTTGTTTGGTCATACAAAAAGGCGTTATGCATGCGCTGTATTGTTGTATTGTTCTGGGCTTAACAAGAACTGTACCTGTGTTCTTCCATTTCCTTACTATGTTCCTCACAGTGGAAACTGACTGGTTAAATCTCTGAGACAACTTTTTGTATCCTTCCCCTGAAAAGCTATGTTGAATAATCTTTGTTTTCAGATCATTTGAGAGTTGTTTTGAGGAGCCCATGATGCCACTCTTCATAGGAGAATCAAATAGGAGAACTACTTGCAAGTGGCCACTTTAAATACCTTTTCTCATGATTTGATACACCTGGCTATGAAGTTCAAAGCTCAATGAGGTTACAAAACCAATTTAGTGCTTCAGGAAGTCAGTAAAAAGTAGTTAGGAGTGTTCAAATCAAGAAAATGATAAGGGTGCCCATACTTTTGCACCGGTCAAATTTTGTTTAAATGCAGATTGCACATTTTCTGTTAGTACAATAAACCTCATTTGAATCCAGAAATATAACAGAGTCCATCAGTTATTAGATATATGAAACTGAAATACCTGTTGCAAAAACCAAAATTGTTATAAAGAAAAAAGGTTAACATTAATAGGGGTGCCCAAACTTTTACATATGACTGTATATATATATATATACATATATATACATACACATATATATATTCTACATTATTTTTCCATCTCATGCTATTTTTCTATCAGCATCACTCCTTGTTACTTGCCACTATGTAATTTTTCACCTTTCACCATCTTCATTTACATACCCAAATATATATCCCATCTTTCTCATTCCCCTTAATTTGCAGTTCTCCACTTACATTTTCACTGTAATCCTGGCATGGTATTATGATTCACAGTCCTATACAAATATATATTCACTACCTCATTTTGGAACCTGGCAATATATGATATATTAGCATTTTATATTAACAAGTCAAATGTCTGCACTTCATCAATAGTGCTAATGTTTCTTCCTCCATCTCTATATAGGTTGCCTTATGCTAGCAGTACACCTACAAGCTAGTACTATATTCATATTCACAGCCCAATACATATGGGCCTTCGGCACAAACTGCTTAGGCCTGTTACACACTTCAGCTTTTTGATGTCAGTCAAAATCCGCCACTTTTAGAAAAAACGGATCCGCCCCTTTCTTTGGCGGATCTGTTTTTTTCCCCATAGACTTACATTAGTGGCGGATTTTAACTGATGGTCATCCGTTGCATCCGTTTTTTGAAGGATCCACTAAAATTTTAGCGGTTCCCGGGCAGAGCAGATGGACAATGAAACTTTTTTTTTACACTGGTGGACCGCTTTTTCTGACTGCACCTGCCTGGGAGAATTTCTCGGCGATGCATTTTAACCCTATACGTCATCTGGAAGCGGCAAAAAAAAATCAATCTTTCTCTCTCTCGATCTCTCTCACTCTCTCTCCTTTTCCAGTCCGCAGTTCCTTTAAAAATCCTAACCTTTCCAACTTCAGCAGATCCGTCAAAAAAACGGTCTGGTGACATCTGTTGGTGTCACAACGGAAACGGATCTGTTTTTCCCATCTTTGGCGGATTGCAACTGAACAAAAAAAGCTGAAGTGTGAAACAGGGCTTACCTGCAGGGTTTGCGCTTTAGCAACAGTGTGTGTGTTTACCTATCTCCATGG
The DNA here is from genome assembly GCF_039654945.1 of Dendrobates tinctorius. Taxonomy (NCBI): domain Eukaryota; kingdom Metazoa; phylum Chordata; class Amphibia; order Anura; family Dendrobatidae; genus Dendrobates; species Dendrobates tinctorius. The sequence continues at coordinate 64,575,433 of NW_027361732.1, read as the reverse complement.
AGAATACTCTATGCTGGCCGTGAGCATGTGGGCTGGTTCCCTCCCTGTTCCCATCCTCGGTCATGTTTCTATGTTGCCACTGTGGGCATGTGGTCAGGTGTTCCGCTCATATGACCAATGTTGGAGAGCCACCTGCGTCATGTGTCCGCTGTGTCACCGTGACACTTCAGGGGATGGGACCGGGAGATGGATACTAGCCCTTTATGTGCCAATTAAGTCCTGCAACAGAAAGGCTCATTATGACAGCTTGTACATGATTGGTCATCATCCCTTTATAACACCTATCATGTTTCCACATTAATCAAGGCTCCGGGAAGAAGGCAATTGCTGAAACGCATGTGGGGGACCAGGCTACACGCTCACACTTTAGGTAAGCAGAACTTCTTATCTCCATTTGATTCTCCTGCCCATGCACTTTACTTAGCATATGGTTCTTGTAGACAGCTTCAATCTAGCTTGCAAGTTATGCAAACTAGTATCACTCAGTGTCCCAATTGCATTTGCACCTTACCTTTTATGCCTGTTGTAGTAATACCATTCATTTTTAAATGTTTTGTGTTTCACACAATTATTGTATAAGATTACTATTGGTGTCCTGATATATTTTTGACATATTGTACTGGTGTTACGTTTTCCTAATGCTGCGAAGGTGCTAATTAATTTTTTGCATATTTCTACAAGCTGGCTCTGACTAATTGGGGCTATGTATTTACTTACACATGATCCCAGCACAACTCATTTGGAGATAATATTAGTGCTTTAATACTGATTATCTAATTTGAATAACCCTTTTTGTGACGTGTCCCGTTATTTGTTTAAGCTGATTTTTATGTAACTTATTAATACTATTTATATTCTTTCAATAAAATTTTGCGTTTTTGATTATACTTCTTTTGTTATGGTCTATATTTGCACCATTTTTTTCTACACGATCAATTCATATTTTTGTGCATGACCTCTGGTTCTGTACTGTAAATTATACTTTACAGATTGTTCCACTTTAGCTAACTTCTTTCTGGGTATTGTCATTGATCCCTCCATGGGCAGCAGATTATCTTGCTTCATTGTGTTTCCCGGACATAAGTAGTATAACAGTAAAGCAATATACTGCAAAATATGCGATAGTGCAAATGGCTTTATAGGAAAGGTATTAAAATAAGAATAAACACATGGTCATAGTTAAAGGGCCCATATTGACTTTTAGGGTGTGTGCACATGCTGCAGACTCTGCTGCGGATGCGCAGCGGATTTGGCCCTGCGGATCCGCAGCAGTTTCTGCTGCGGTGTACAGTACAATTATTCCCTATGGGAAATGGAAACCGAAGCGGAATTTTCCACGCGGATTTTCTGCGGTTTCTAAACCACAGAAAGAATTGACATGTCAGTTCTTTCTGCAGATTCCACAGCGGTTTACCATCTCCTCCATTGTGGAGATGGTAAAACCGCAGGGCAAAACCGCAGGATAATCCGCAGATAAACCGCAGGTCTTTTCACCTGCAGATTTATCTGCAGATTTAGAAAATCCACGCTGTTCAATCCGCAGCAGATTCCGCAGCGTGTGAACACAGCCTTAGGATTTCTATTTCTAATAAGTGACACAAGAATTCAAGTCCTTGTTCTTTCTGAAGAGAAAATGTTCATATTTAATTTCTCGGAGGAAGATTGCATTGTCTAAAAGTCTCCTTACACGGACTTGGCACCCTTCACATGAAGAGATGTTATCACTTAGACCAACATTGAGAAAATGCTTGGTTAATTAAGACCAAAGGCTAGGCAGCTAAAATCTGTGCTGGCCCTTTGCTGAAAATTTGAGTCATTCTCAGAGACATACAGACAATGACAGAATAGAGTGCTTGATCAGATAAGGACTAAAAGGGATTTTTTGAGACTTTTGTTAAATTCTAAAATGCATGAAAAGTTTGAGTTGTATCTTATTAAACAGCCAGTTGCCTAGCACAGATTAACAACTATTTATCCTTAGCCAGATATGCTGAGGTCACTTGGACATTAATAAGGCCATGTTTATGTTAAAAATACTCAATAAGGGTTCAATACAAACCCAGGAGACCTCAGAGTGTACGTCTTTTCTCAGAAGTCTGATTCTTTGCAGAAATGCAATATGTGGTGAGTCGATTCGCTGCTAATCTATTTTTTTTTAATTCAGTAAATCTAGGGAATTCAAATTTCAAATAGTTCAGTCGTCTCTAATGATCTCTGGCCATGTGTTTTCTGTGAACTATAAATGTGACTTTTATTGCACTCCTTTTTTTTGCACTATTCATATATGAGTTTGTAAGTTTATAGTCACAGTCGCATGGTCAGGGCCCAAGCTATCTGTCTAGGCCCAAGCAGGGTCATGGAGTTGTAATGGAGTTTAGGAAGAGCAGACGCAGAGGAGAGGAACTCTATAGAATTTTTCAATATCTCATTGCAGCGATAGATGTGGTTTTCCCACAGTTTTATCTATTGTCAGCAGCTAGTTAAAGGAGCCTTGTATTGGACTAAACATATTTCTGCTCCAAGAATACTGTCAGGAACACCACACTGCACTTGCTCACTGAGCCAGTGCGCGTGTCCTGAGTAAAACAAACTGTGCCTAAAGATACCTGTGGAGCGAGGCAGTAGCGGTGAAGATGCGTGCTTCAGACAAACAGGACCTGAAGCACATGACTGCTGTGGGCATGACCTAAGCTCCAAACAGCTAGGAGCTGTAGGAAGACTCCTAGAAGGGTAACTAAGGGACAACGTTACCAAGGGGCATAGACAGGGACATAAACCAAATCAGGCCGGGGTCAAATCATGAGATAGCATGACAGTACCAAAGGATTAGACAGAACGGATAGTCAGGACATAGCAATAGATCAGAAAACCAGATCAGGCAATAGACGGTACAATAGGGACAAACTGTAACGGAGTAACAATGGCCAAGCCAGGAGGTCAGAACCGCAGAAGACAATAGTACCAAAATGTGAGACAGAGAACAGAGTGAGCAGACAGACCAGGTCATACATGGGAGGCAATCAAGCAATGCAGTATACACGCACACCAGGGGGTCAGACACATAGTCAGAACAACAGTATAGCTGACAAGGAATGCTAGTCTGGAGGGAGTATAAATACCCCTCCCAGATCCAAAGGGAGGCCAGCAAAAGTTAATCCTGAGAGAGCAGGACATTAAGCATGTCCTATATCATGACAAATACCACTTTAAATTCATTGTTACATATCAGTCTCAAAGCTGATAATCTATTCAGCACAGTTCTATCTCATTTAGCTGATCTGTTATCAGAGTGGAATCACACAATGGAAAGAAAAACAAATCAGTTTCTTCAAAAATGGCGAAAAACAAATATTCACTTTCTGAATATGAGCAAAATGTAAAAAAACCCCCAATGGCTGAATTGGCATAAGGGCCACATAGCGACGCACCAGCGATCCCGACAACGATATTACCTTGTCAGGATCGCTGGTGTGTCGCTACATGATCGCTGGTGAGCTGCCAAACAGGCAGCTTCACCAACGATCAGCACCTGCGACATGTGGGTAACAAGCGACGCACGTCGCTTAGTTACCCACTGTGTACCTTAGTTACCAGCGCGCTGATGCAGGGAGCTGGCAGCCAAGGTATACATCGGGTTTCTAAGCGGTGCGCGGCACTTAGAAACCTGATGTGTACCAGCTCCCTGCACCAGCGCGCTGGTAACTAAGGTACACATCGGGTTTCTAAGCGCTGCGCGCCGCTTAGATACCCAATGTTTACCTTAGTTACCAGCGGCAGCTCGCTGATCGCTGGTCTCCCACCTGTCACACGCAGCGATGCGTGCTGGCCAGCGGGAAACCAGCGATCAAAAAAATGTCCTGGCCATTCCAGGACGATCAACGATACCCGGCAGGGGGGCCAGTCGCTGAGAAGTGTCACACACAGCGATCTTGCTGGTGAGATCGCTGTTGCGTCACAAAACTTGTGACTCAGCAGTGATCTCACTAGGGAGATCGCTATGTGTGATGGGGGCTGAACAGTGTGTTCATTCATTACATAGAATTAGATCACAGTATAACTATCTATCGCAGACATGTATAGCACACTGAAATGCAATTTTAAAATATGATTCCGTATAGATGTATAAGCTGTCATAATAAGATTCTTAATAATGACATAAACAAAGGTAAAATTACATTACAATGTATGTGAATAATAAATGATTTGCTTTTAGGCTATACATCGCCATGTTCGGTGCAGGTAATTTGTCAGTTACATTGTATCTTCATTAGTGCTAAGTGCTAATTTTAATTCTGATGGAAGCAGGAATGAAGCAACTGTAATCATTTTACAAATGCCACCAAAACAGTATGTCTGGAGTAATTGTGAGAATGCACTGAAACATTTTTCTTTACAGAAGAAATGGACTTTGAAATGCTGAATTTTTGCTTTTAACCAGAAAGTGGTTTCTTTACCACAGAAATAAAATGCTGGCAAACAAGCTCTGCACATGAAATATCTGTTCTTCTTTTAAACTAATGATACAGAAATCTTCCTTATTGATTGGAAATTACATCCACTGAAAGTTTCCTAGGAATAAAAACAATTATCTGAGGATATGTGGAGCTCAGTTGTGACCCACGATATATCCATTTTGATCCACAGCAATAATATAAAGCATTAGCCACAATACCTGCTTGCATTTACTGAGAATCTTGTAACTTTCATTTAATAAGAGTGTTTAACAGATGCAGTTTCTGTCTCTATGTATCCTTTTTTTCCTCTTTATATGATAATTAAGGCTCATATAGGGTTGTATGGTCGTAAAGATGTAAAGATGTCTAGCCTTTGGAATCCTGGAATTGTAGATTTATACTGTTGTTCATGTGAACAACAATAGGTGGTAAGACACATGGCTCAATGCTCTGAAGGTGGTTGCTCATATAATCCCTCAGAGCGAGATGTATACTATAGTTTATTGTAGAAATTGTACATTTCGAAGCCAGATGTTGAATTAAACTGTTGTTTTTTTCATGAGCATTTCTTGTCTAGATTGTATCAGATTGGAAAAATTATTTTGCATTAAAATAAATAGAAATATTTTACTCATTAATCACATTTCTGAGTTACTACTTTGATATAGTGACCTACCACACTTTCCAATGTCGGTCAGTGCTCTGAAGCTGCCAAACATTAAAGCTACCTGTAGACCCTAGGTGACTGCTTGCTTGTTGACAGCCATCTCTTCTGATTCCCAAATACACATGAATTTTTGCCTGACTTAGCCAAACACTTATATTTTCTCTATGGGAAGAGCAGGATAAGCCACTGCCAGACTACTCAGACACTGACTTAGGTACTGTCACACTAAGCGATATCGCTAGCAATATCGCTATAACTTGTGACGCTATAGCGATATTGCTAGCGATATCGCTGTGTGTGATATTTACCTACAACCCACTCCCCCGCTGGTTATCGCTGATCGCGTGAGAGCGTCCTGGACTGTTTCTCGTCGTTAGCTTCCTGCGGCGCTTCCTGTGTAGAGACGAGCGACGAGCGTGGAGCCGGGCGGGAGGACGTCAGGATCGCCTGGTGTGACAGGTAAGTAGCGACCCCCGACCCCAGCGATGTCGCTGGTGAGATCTGCCTGTGTGGCAGCTCACTAGCGACCACTTATCGATGTACCAGCGATCCTGACCGCGTCATATCGCTGGTCGGGATCGCTGGTACATCGCTAAGTGTGACAGTACCTTTAGGTACCTGGAGAAGAAAATGAGGGCACCAAATAAAAATCCCAAGTAATGTTAGCAATGTCATTACACATGACATTAAATTTGCTTTTAAATTGGCTGACCAATAGTATCAGTGACTATTTACCAATTGGCTGTCTTTTATCAGCATGTTTACATACGTAGACCATGGTAAATGATGCAATTGAAATGATTGGCATTAAATCTTTTAATGCACATAGACTGCAATAGTTCTCTACACCGTGGTTCCTAGACAACGTGCTGCAGAAAACAATGACCTTTTGTTCCGAGCAAAAGAAAATTTCATCAGTTTAATAAGTTTATTGCTCATTCATAGGGTGATCAGCAGCCTGTCTAGACAAAAAAAATTGTCATGACTGAGCATTTGCAAGAATGCCTTTCGACGATAAACTATCAATGGAGATACACCTTAAACTACCATTCTGGGATTTTTGTTATTGACTTCTCTGTTAGCAACCAATACTATGTGTGAAGAAAGTGTATTACAATAGTTACCAGTTGCCACCTTCTGCCATTTTTAATGCAGCTCCGGTCTGCTCCAGCTTCACTTGCCTGCATATGTAATCTGCCAGCTAGGGATAAGCAGACTAGTGGAAGTTCAGGTTCATCAGGTTAGACTGAATCTTTGTCTAAAGTTCAGTTCGGGTACCATAACTGCACCCGAACTTGAACTTGAGCATGAACACAACAGAAATCAATGGGGAGCCGAACATTGGAGTTGGAAAATCTCTCTCTCTCCATCTCTCTCTCCAAAATGGATTTCCAGGAGAAGGCCGTGTTTGGAATTCAGCACTGAGCACAGTTTGGGTTCATTCATCTCTCTTGACAGCTATTTGAGTCTTCTGTGTAGATCAGAGGACATTTTCTTCATTTTCTTTATTTAGGTGTATGAGACTCAGGATTAGTGATGAGCGAGTATTCTCGTTGCTCGGGGTTTCCCGGGCATGCTCGTGTGTCCTCCGAGTATTTTGGCGTGCTCAGAGATTTAGTTTTCATTATCTCATCTGCATGATTTGTGACTTATAAACAGGCTGAACACATGTGGGAATTCCCTAACAAGGCATTCCACACTTGTATTCAAGCTGTTTAGCAGTCACAAATCATGCAGCTAAGATGATGAAATCTAAATCTCCGAGCATGCCAAAATACTCGGAGGACACCCAGTCATGCTTGGGAAAACCCGAGCAATGAGTATACTCACTCATCACTATACAGGGCAAGTCTCTTCTGGTACACCATGTCAAGTGTACTGTAGTTGTTGCTGCTGCCTCTGCTACTTGCTATAGCCACCCTATTACTGCCACAACTGGGGAATAATTGGCTATGTGTGGAGCAGATAAGGCTCTATTGGTCATTTTTGTGGTTGGAAGGTATCCACTTTATAAAAGCTTCGCCAAGCAGGTAATACAGTTTATTCTACCTTGCAGCGCTGGGATCCTGGGTTTGAATCCCACCAAGGACAACATCTGCAAGGAGTTTGTATGTTCTCCCCGTGTTTGCGTGGGTTTCCTCCAGGCACTCCGGTCTCCTCCCACATTCTAAAGACATACTGATAGGGAATTTAGATTGTGAGCCCCATCGGGGACAGTGATGATAATGTGTGCAAACTGTAAAGCGCTGCGGAATATGTTAGCGCTATATAAAAATAAAGATTATTATTATTATTCTACAATTTGGATTCCCTGTCAGAAGCCAAAAAATTTCCCCCATTTTGCTCATTTATAATGAGAGTCTAAAAGCATCGCTGTCCAATAGTTATCCCTTTGTTTCATGGTTACAGTATGCATACCATTCCTCAAGTATTCCACCATACACCTTGTCATGTCTCACCAGCACAATCAAGGGCCTCACTGGTTCACCTTCATCACAGCGCTGTGATAGTGATTTTCACGGCCAGCATACTCATAATTCATCATTCTTACTCTGACTTCCAGCCTCATTTTCTGCCTGTGAGAAATAAATGCCCTACTCCACATCCACCTACTGCTGCTCCTCCTTCTTACATTACATAGAGCAGAATCTAAAATAAACCTTGAGGGTCCTCAACAGACACAGGGAAATAATGAACATGCAGTTGCTTTTCTTCCTCCATCACCTGTCTAATTCTAGTTAGTGTTTTTTTTACAGGATAAATCTGAGGATAATATTTCGCAGCACTTTACATTTCAGAGGGGACTTGTACAGATGATAGACATTACAGGATAACAATAATCACATAGATCATAACAGATACCAAGAGGAATGAGGGCCCTGCTCGCAAGCTTACAATCTATGAGCGAAAAGGGGAGACACGAAAGGTGGGTGGTAACAATTGTCCTGATTGTTTGGACCAGCCATAATGTTAAGTGTGTAACAGTACGGACACAGAGGGCTAATAGATGCATAAAGCATGTGGGAACATGATGCGGGGAACCTGATTATGGTAAAACTTTTGACTGTGCCACACAGGGATATTTAGGTTAATGTGTTGAGGCAGTAGGCCAGTCTGAATATATGAGTTTTCAGGGCACGCTTAAAATTGTGGGGATTGGGGACTACTCGTATTGATCTGGGAAGTGCGTTCCAAAGAATTGGCGCAGCACGTGTATAGTCTTGGAGACAGGAGTGGGAGGTTCTGATCATCGAGGATGCTAACCTCAGGACATCATCAGCAGTACGGACGGCACGGGTAGGGTGGTAGACTGAAACAAGGGAGGAGATGTAGGGTGGTGCTGAGCCATGGAGTGCTTTGTGGGTGAGGGCAATAAGTTTGTACTGGATTCTGGAGTGGATGGGTAGCCAGTGTAAGGACTGGCACAAGGTAGCGGCATCGGTGTAACGATTGGTGACGAATATGATCCTGGCTGCAGCATTCAAGACAGATTGGAGGGGGGAAAGTTTGATAAGAGGGAGACCGATTAGAAGAGAGTTACAATAGTCCAGACGAGAATAAATAAGAGAAACAGTAAGAGTTTTTGCAGAGTCAAAGGTAAGAAAAGGTCAAATTCTAGAAATGTTTTTGAGATGCAGATAACAAGAGCGAGCCAGTGATTGGATGTGGGGGTGAATGAAAGCTCGGAGTCAAGTATGACCCCAAGACAGCGGGCATGTTGCTGGGGAGTAATAGTGGAACCACACACGGAAATGGCAGTGTCGGGTATAGGTGCATTAGTAGAGGGAGGAAACACAAGGAGTTCAGTCTTTGACAGGTTCAGTTTCAGATATAGTGAGGACATGATGTTAGACACAGCATTTAAACAATCGCCGGTGTTTTCTAGAAAGGCTGGCATGATGTCAGGGGAAGAAGCGTATAATTGGGTGTCATCAGCATAGAGTTGGTACTGAAAGCCAAATCTACTGATTGTTTTACCAATAGGGGCAGTGTACAAGGAGAAGAGGAGGGGGCCTAGAACGGAAGGAGGAACCCCAACAGTAAGGGGAAGATGAGAGGAGGAGGAGCCGGCAAAAAATACAGTAAAGGAGCGGTCAGAGAATTTTTTCTTTGAAGTAATTGGCCAGATCGTCAGCTCGAAGCTCTGTGGTTGGGGCTTGCACTCTTGGGTTGAGCAGGGAATGAAAAGTGTCAAAGAGACGTTTCGGGTTATTGGACAGTGAGGTGATGAGGGTGTTGAAATAGGTTTGTTTGGAGAGGTGAAGGGCAGTGTTGTATGTTCTAAGCATGAACTTATAATGGATGAAATCTTCGTATAGATTGGATTTTCTCCATAGATGTTCAGCACACCTGGAGCACCGCTGCAGGAAACGTGTTTGCAGGGTGTGCCAGGGTTGTCGCTGTCTTTGTCTTGTTGTTCTATGTATAGGAGGTGCAAAATCATCCAGGGCACTTTGAAGTGTTTCATTGTAATGCTTCAGTGCAGAATAAGGACATGAGAGGGAGGAGATAGGGGTCAATGAAGACCGCAAGTTCATCGTAAGTTTCTGGGTGTTAATGGCCTGTATGTTTCTATAAGTATGGACAGTGGGGGTGACCTGAGCGGCCTGGCAGTTCTTGATAGAGAATGAAAGAAAGCTGTGATCAGAGAGCGGGAGAGGGGAGTTTGTGAAATCATCCACTGCCACAAGCCAAGAGAAGACCAAGTCGAGGGAGTTTCCATCTTCATGCATTGGAGAATTGGTAAGCTGTGAAAGGCCAAATGAGGAGGTTAGAGATAAAAGGTGAGTAGCAGATGGGGAGAGGGGAAGAGCAATGGGGATGTTGAAATCGCCCATGATGAGGGTAGGGATGTCACAGGAGAGAAAATGCGGAAGCCAAGTGACAAAATGATCCAGGAACTGATGGGAGGGGCTGGGTGGACGATACACTACTGCCACTCGCATGGAGAAGGGGGTGTAGAGTCTGACAGCATGGACCTCAAAAGAAGGGAAGACTAGTGAGGATACTTGAGGGATAACCTGAAAGGTACATTTTGGTGATAGAAGCAGACCAATGCCTCCACCTGCTCTTTTATCTCATCTTGGGGTATGAGAGAAGTGCAATCCCCCATATGAAAGAGCAGCAGCAGCGGTAGTGTCTGACTGCTGGATCCAGGTTTCAGTAAGAGCCAGGAGGTTAAGAGAATTAGAAAGGAAGAAGTCATGGATGAAGGAGAGTTTATTACACACTGAGCGAGAATTCCAAAGGGCACAATTAAGAGAGACAGAAGGCATGCAGGGAATATTAATAAGATTAGAGGGATTTCTGAGTGTAGCAGTTGGGGGGTTTGACTTTCTATAACATGGGGGACCAGGGTTGGGAGCAATGTCTCCTGCGACTAGGAGAAGGAGGATAGAAAGAGTGAGCAGATGGTTGAGTGATTTGTGGGAGCGTCTCTTATGTTGAATGGTGGGACTGAATGGATATGTGCAATTTAACAATGTGAAAAGAGCGTGAGTGCTATACATAGGAGAGGAAAGGAGTGAGGGGCCGATATGGATGGAGTGTAGAGAGTTAATGCCAGGGCGGTGGATGTGTGTGAATGCAGCGGCAAGGATATAAATTACACAAATGCATATGGTATATATTTGTTGTACTCCAAATGTACAGGGAGTAGATGTATATAAATGTCTTACCTGTCTCCTGCCCTGTCTAACTGCCATGTTATAACTGCCAGTACTTTGATAAACTGTACTTCGATAAAGTGTGCACAAATGCCCCCTGCATAAATGCTCCCCCAAGCTAGGTCTGAATATATAGGAATCTAAGGCTTAGATTTTTTTTTCTCTCTCTCTTCTCGCTAATCAATCAAACTACACTAAGACGGCAGGGCACAATAAAGGTAATTATCAGACAAACCAATGTCCAGGCCTACATGCATCATAAACCACTTTGAAAAGTTTCTTGACCTCAGAGCAAAAGGGGACAAGCAGAGTAAGTTGAAATAAATATATACCAGATATAAGCTTGCAGAGTTGAAAAGATATATAGAGCATTCAGGATTAACTGCTTGCTGACATTGAATGGAGGAGTTGATTCAGAGCAGAGATTGAAGGAGGTGGTTACCTGTATGAAGAGAATATATATGCGTGTCACATTTTATCCATGTTATAACTGCCAGTACTTTGATAAACTGTACTTTAATAAAGTGTGCATAAGATAAGCGATGCGTGCTGGCCAGCGGGAGACCAGCGACCAAAGAAATGTCCAGAGGTTTCTTCCAGCGATCAGCGATACTGGCAGGGGGGCCGCTCGCTGATCGCTGTCACACACAGCGATCTCGCTGGTGAGATCGCTGTTACGTCACAAAAGTTGTGACTCAGCAGCGATCTCACTACCGAGATCGCTTAGTGAGACGGGGCCTTAACTGCACATTATAGTCTGTCATCTTTTAACTTTGCTAGTGCAGTCATTCAAAGATATACAACATCGAATTCCAGTGGGTTTGCGGTGCCGCAAACCAGTCAGCAATCTTACTTATCTTTTTGTTTTTACAAAACCAGGAAGGCATATCTTGCCAGGTAAGAACACTTGAAATAATTGCTTTCTTGATCATAGCCATTACCTTCCTCAACCAGGTATAGTTGTTGAAAAATGTTAAGCTATTAAATTGAGGATGTTAGCCAAGCAAGGATAATGTGTTACTTTGGCCAAATGTAAAGCAGCCAGAATGTTCCGTATATTGCCTTTCATGACAATGATTAACTGAAGCTGATTGTGAGTTATCAAGTGTGAGAATTGACACTTGATGGAGAACCAAATCTTGTCCGCTGTATGGATTTTCTTCGCTATGCTGTGAAGATGTAAAACTGCTTGGCAGTGCTTTACATTTCATGAATGAAATGAGGGAGCTTGGTGTCTGGTGCTAAAGCTATACTCTGTGGTGTTGGAGACAGAGTCAAGCATGTTGAGTAGAATGTGACAGAAGTAAAGGTGAAAACAAACAAATGACTTCTGCATGGCAACGGGAACTGATGAGCTCGCAGTAACCGAGGCTTCATCAGCTTTCTTGTTTGGGGCAATCGGCTATCATTAAACTTTATTTTTCTCCCTGCCCATAGTTGCTACTTCACATGTCTACAGTGCAATACAGTTTGGTGCTCAAAGACAAGTTGAGAGAATGGCCTAGGTGCTTGTGCACGTGAGAGCACAGAGTGGCAAATCTTTCTGCCCAAAATTGTGGCTGTGTATTATCCAGCCAGGCTGAGTGCACAACATAATTTCTAAAAAATAAAAAGACAGCTGATTCCAGTATTGGTGCTGTAGTAACTGCATCAAACCTGTACGGGTGAAAATTTAGCACACACCTGTTTATTTCACACACAATCAAGTATGAATATTTGGTGTTGCATTGGAGAAGAGAAGATGATTACTCAGACTACAACAAGCATTAGTGGCAGATGAAGATGTTAGAGATGATATCACTAACCATTTAATATTGGAGCATGTACAGTTAGGTCCATATATATTTGGACAGAGACAACATTTTTCTAATTTTGGTTCTAGACATTACCACAATGAATTTTAAACAAAACAATTCAGATGAAGTTGAAGTTCAGACTTGCAGCTTTCATTTGAGGGTATCCACATTAAAATTGGATGAAGGGTTTAGGAGTTTCAGCTCCTTAACATGTGCCTCCCTTTGTTATGTCATTCTCAATTAAGCAGATAAAAGGCCTGGAATTGATTTGAGGTGTGGTGCTTGCATTTGGAAGGTTTTGATGTGAAGGAAACATGCGGTCAAACGAGCTCTCCATGCAGTTTAAACAATCCATCCTTAAGCTGCAAAAACAGAAAAAACCCATCTGAGAATTTGCTACAACATTAGGAGTGTCAAAATCTACAGTTTGGTACATCCTGAGAAAGAAAGAAAGCACTGGTGAACTCATCAATGCAAAAAGACCTTGGCGCCCACGGAAAACAACAGTGGTGGGTGATCGCAGAATAATCTCCATGGTGAAGAGAAATCCCTTCACAACAGCTAACTAAGTGAGCAACACTCTCCAGGAGGTAGACGTATGAATATCCAAATCAACCATAAAGAGAAGACTGCATGAAAGTAAATACAGAGGGTTGACTGCACAGTGCAAGCCACTCATAAGCATCAAGAATCAAAAGGCTAGACTGGACTTTGCTAAAAAACATCTAAAAAAGCCAGCACAGTTCTGGAAGAACATTCTTTGGACAGATGAAACCAAGATCAACCTCTACAAGAATGATGGAAAGAGAAAAGTATGGCGAAGGCATGGTACAGCTCATGATCCAAAGCAGACCACATCATCTGTAAAACATGGCAGAGGCAGTGTGATGGCTTGGGCATGCATGGCTGCCAGTGGCACTGGGTCACTAGTGTTTATTGATGATGTGACACAGGACAGAAGCAGCTAAATTAATTCTGATATATTCAGAGCCATACTGTGTGCTCAGATCCAGCCAAATGCAGCCAAACTGATTGGTTGTCGTTCCATACTACAGATGGACAAAGACCCAAAACATAAAGCCAAAGCAACCCAGGAGTTTATTAAAGCAAAGAAGTGGAACATTCTTGAATGGCCAAGTCAGTCACCTGATCTCAACCCAATTGAGCATGCATTTCACTTGTTAAAGACTAAACTTCAGACAGAAAGGCCCCCAAACAAACAGCAACTGAAAACTACCGCAGTGAAGGCATGGCAGATCATCAAAAAGGAGGAAACACACCGTCTGGTGATGTCCATGAGTTCAAGACTTGAGGCAGTCATTGCCAAGAAAGGCTTTTCAACCAAGTACTAGAAATGAACATTTTATTTACAATTATTTAATCTGCCCAATTACTTTTGGTCCCTTTAAAAACAGGGTGGCACAAGTTAAGGAGCTGAAACTCCTAAACCCTTCATCCAATTTTTATGTGGATACCCTCAAATGAAAGCTGAAAGTCTGAACCTCAACTGCATCTGAATTATTTTGTTTAAATTTCATTGTGGTAATGTCTAGAACCAAAATTAGAAAAATGTTGTCTCTGTCCAAATATATATGGACCTAAGCGTACGTGGCTGTCAGAAAGACGAGTGTGATGAAAAGGGAAGATGGAAATCTTCAGAATTGCTCTAATTTCTGACAGTCTTGATTTATTAAGAGCATAGAGACTGCCATAGAATCATTTAGCGGCAATGTGCAGAAGAATGCCAACAAATGATATTTCCACATGTACATCTTGCCATCATCACGATCAAAGCATTTAGTAGAGCCAACCGCAGAACTGATGGTATTTTAGCTGTGCATCACCACTGCAGCATATCATCAAGAACAATTCACTCCTCTGATGATATCACTTGCTCTATTGTATCTATGTGGAAAATGGCTAGAATTCTTACCCTACCCCCAACTGTTTGTCTCATTGAGATTTGCCCTAGCACAGAGTGCCACTAATATTTCCAATGCACCTATAATCGCGTATCGACACAAAGATGTGTCTTTCTCAAGCTCAGTGTGACACATCTTTGTGTCGATACGCGTGGGTCCTAGGTTCCTCAAAACCCGGCTGTGTGCTTCCACTTGGGGTCCGCCTGGTATCATGGTTGGAGGCAGGGGAGATTTTTTGTCTATGCCTCCAGGGCTCCTGTGCTGGTAATATGCTCTGACTATCTGCTGTGAGGTAATATTGGCTGCAGCAATTTGAATGTCCCAGGGTGTATGTTAATAGAGCTTGGAGTACCTTTAATAATATTTGCTGATGGTTCCCTGTGTAAGCATGCGTCTAGCACATTCTGTATGTCTATGACAGTACTTATTTGTAAACAGCATGCATACAGGTATCAGTACTTGATATTTTGAAATATAGCAATATATATCTCTATGTAGTGGGACTTCATTAATTAATGATCATTTGCACTTTTGTATTTTGTCTTGGGTTTTGGAACCTTAAATATTGAATTGTATGTGATTATGACCCAATTTTTTTTGTTCATTTTCTAATGTCTGCTTTTATACAGACTTTTTAAATTGTTTTTAACCATGTGTTTGTATGTAGTGTTTGCTGAAATTAAATAAAATATATTTTTGTATTATAAATATTGGTGGTGAGCCCTATAGTTGTTGCATATACTTTTTCTTGGTCTGTTTCTACTTGGTCTCTTGTTTACAGCATTTATTATTTACATTTTTGACAAAAGATGGTAGTTGCCAACCAAACAAGGTGGATAAGATACAATTGTAGTGTCAAGCTCCTGTGGGCTTTCGTTTATTCATTCACTACTACAAAATAGTGACAAGGAAGGAGGCTTTACTAGGGAACATTACTGCAAGAAGGAGGCCAGGAAGGTTGCTATTACTACAAAATGGGAAACAGGATAGCGAACATTACTACGAGATAAAGACAAGGATGGGGAACATAACTACAACATGTAGACATTACTAGAAAATGGGGACAAGGATGGGGACTTTAATAAATGATGGGGAACAGGATGGAGGGGGCCAGACTTACAATATGGGGCTAATTGTAAGACAATATTAGTGAATGAGGGCAAATGGGGAAAAAGAGGAAGAAATATTGTAAAAATGTAAAAAAAAAATGCTGCTTAAAATGCTTTTTCTTGTAAGTAAAGTAGGCAAAAAAGTAAATTTCGTTATCGCTTCATTCGTAATGACCTAAGCTGCAAAATTGCTCTATAACCCATATGATGAATGCCATTTAAAAAAATAGTAGACATAACAAATATGTTAAAAAAATAAAAAGTCATATAGGAAAAAAATGTATCACTGAAACATCTTTTCGTCCTGTAGGGGGCTTGAATCTACAATAGTTTGATCCTTTGTAATATATACTACAATTCCACAGTATTGAAATATATAATGGAAATTTCAGTCCCCCATGGAGCTCAGATTATAGTTAAGATTCACAGGAGTACTGAGATAACAGTGTAGTGGGTCTTCAGAAGCCACTTGACTGTCGTAATAACTGATCAGTTCAGCAATGGTTGGGTCACTGGGAGCAGACAAAGACCAATGTGTCGGCGATTAACAGTAGTGTTTAAATGGTTAAAAGTTGCCACTAGCACTTAACTGTTAGAAATTTAAAATAGCTAATGTCAGTCATGTTCTGAGGGAGCTCAGCTCCTGAGTTCTATCCACACATGCGAACCCCTTTCCAGAAAGTCAATTTACTTCTTAGGCTACTTTCACACATCAGGTTTTCGGCGTCAGGCGCGATCCGGCGTCGTGCCGGAATGCTGGATCCGGCAAATGTTTTGTAAAACCTGATGTGCCGGATCCGGTTTTCTGCCGGATCCGTCTTGTTCTTGACAGACAAAACCGGATCCGTCTCATCCGGTTCATCCGTTTTTCTATCCGTTTTTCGACGGATTACGCCGGATCTGGTTTTTAAAATTGACCCTTGTGGCCTTCCGAACGGGATTGGCTACTGGAAAACTATATATAGCATGTTCCTACAGCCCTTCTTTGACAGGTTGTAGAGGAGAAAGTGCAGGTTGGAGAGAAGAGCAAGTTACTGGCGAAGATGGATGTTGTCATTGGAAATATTACCACTAGAAGTTCTGTGACGGTTTCAGTAATGAGGGACAATTTTGCACTATACTTTATGTCACCTCAAGGCAGAGTACACTGGCAGGATGACAGAGTGTGAAAGATTTGTGCCCTAACCAAACTTGTGTACCTTCTGGACCAACAGTATATACCTTTGCCAACCAAAGTTGGCTATCTTGTCATGGTCTTACTATTTTTAGCTTTAGGCCACAGGTGTGTTCCTTGGTTGTGTTTTATGCAAAGTATTTCACCTTTTAACAAAAGTTGTGTTCATTGTTAGGAAATCACCAACAATAAACACAACTTTTCAGGTGAAATACTTTGCTTCAAACACAACCAGGAACACAACTGTGGCAAAAAGCTAAAATTTACCCACAGTTATATACCTGGTTTTGAATACCTTTTTACCTTTTAAATACCCTGTATTTAACCTTTTTTTAAACATATTTTGCCGCAGAAAGAAATGACAGACAACCAGTGTAAACAATAATTTAACTTTTATTTAAAATATTGTTTTTTGTGTAAACTGTTTTTAAAGTTAAAAAAACTTTTTTAATAAAGGTTTGAAACCAACCAAATGGGCATTTTTATTACAAAAAAAACATTATAACTCGGTGTAGTGTGGGGTGGAAATACTGCTGGAGGGGCTGCGGGACACTTCGACAATGGGAGTGTGGAGAGAGGACTGGGATCGTGGTGGGGAAGGTACAGTTAGAGGTGATGGTGTGGAAAAAGCTACAGAATGGGTGGACATGTGGGAGGCAGAAGAGGTGGTGGGCGGTGGAGTGGAGGGTTGGGCAGGGACTGTAGGAGCAGATGATGTTGATGGAAAGTTGTATGGGGAAGGAGTTTGGTACGGGGAAGGAGTTTGGTATGGGGAAGGAGTTTGGTATGGGGCAGGTTGCTGGAAGTGGGGAGATGTCTGGTACTGGGGAGGTTGCTGGTACTGGGAAGGTTGCTGGTACTGGTGAGGTTGCTGGTATGTAATAGGAGGGGGAGGATGGAAAGTGGCTGGAGGGGGTGCAGATGTAATAGGAGGGGGAGGATGGAAAGTGGCTGAAGGGGGTGCAGATGTAATAGGAGGGGGAGGATGGAAAGTGGCTGGAGGGGGTGCAGATGTAATAGGAGGGGGAGGATGGAAAGTGGCTGGAGGGGGTGCAGGTGGAGGAACTACAGTGGTGGGAGGTGGAGGTTGGGATGTAACCTGCTGTAGAGCACCGTGGCACGAATGCATTACATGCATCTGCTGGGTAGGAGATAGTGTTGCCATGCGCTCCACAACAGACCTGAAAAAGGTGTGGTTTGGCGAAGATCTTGCTTCTGAATGCATGGTTTGCAGAAGTGTCTTCACCTCCAGAATGCTGGAGTTGATCTGCTGAAAGCCTGCGGAGATTTGCTCTGACAAGACTTTTAGACAGTTCTGGAAAGATGCATTCAGATGCAAGAACTCTGGCGCATAACTCTTTTCCTGACCCCTCTGCCGCTGCCACCCAGTACCCGCAGGTGTACTAGAGGTGGCAGGGGCAGAAGGGTGGGGTAAAGGGAAAGCGATCTCCTCACCAGCAGCTTCATGTAATGTAGGCGGCCACGATGCTCCTGTGCTGGTGGATGGGACAGATGGGTCGAATGTGTGGGAAGGTGCAGATGTACCGGGGTGGTCGAAGTGTCCCTCGGTGCCGGTCTCCTCAGGGATCGCCTCAGAAGGGTCCAATCGTGCAGGCTCCCGAGTGCTGCTCACCGTGCTGTGGAATAAAGAGAAAAAAAAACAATTAAAATACTGACATGGTATGGCCCTGGCTGAAAAAAATAAGTTACATCTAACATTTTTTTTCACATGTGGTGTGTAATATTTACCTTCTAGTGACCATTGTTTCCCGGAGGAACGACAGGGCTTGTGCGTACTTGTACTTGCTCCTGCGTCCTCCAGATCCACTCGGGGCCCGCATCTCTTTATTGAGCTCCTTCTTGAAACGATCCCTCACAGACCGCCACCGATTCACAATTCTGTTCCCTGAAACGAGAAAGGAGTGGTTAGTATACAACATCAGTGTTTCACAAACTCCAGTCCTCATGGTCCCCAGGGGTCATGTTTTCAGGATTTCCATAGTAAATAGAAATCCTGAACACATGATCCGTGGGGACCACGAGGACTGGAGTTCGGGAAACACTGGTTTACATCAAGCAACCGGTACTGTATATACTTACGCTCTTTAATCTGGGCCCGAACATCGAGGTCCTCCCAGCGGCCCACAAGGAGCAAACAGATTTCCTCCCAGAGTCGTCGGGTAACGATAAGGTCAGCGTGGCGGCGGTCAGCCATATTCCAGAGCGGCTCCCTTTCTCTGACGAGATCGATGAGGTGGTCCACATCGAGTCCTCCATCCTCACCGTCAGAGTCGGGAGCACACTGTGAAGGCTGTTAAAGGAAAAGACAAAAATAACATAATTAGCCTCCACAAAAGAAATGAAATAAAAAGTGCAAAAAAACAAAGCAAAAATATTTATACTTACACGCTGGTGACCGCCGCGTTGCTGTCGCCGACGACCCTGGGAGGCACTGCGAGGACCTCTTGGCCGAGCACCAGATTGGGAAGACTAGAGAAGAAAACAAAAAATGTTATGTCTTTGGATGTAGGCATTTGTTTGCTGTGTGTGGTCTGCAGAACATTGTTTTCTATGTGTTGTGTTTAGTGTGATGTTGTGTTTGATGCAAAAAACTTACCAATTGTGAGCCCACTCCAAGTGTCTGTCCACCCCTTCCTTCTTCTTCTGGGAGCTCCTCTTCATCTTGTGAATCCTGTTTTGAAATAAAAGGCAATGAATAGACATATATTACAGAGATGATGGATTTTGGAAATAAAAACTTACCGTCAAATGCTGACGATGCGAGGGAGGGCTCCCAGAAGATGATGTGCTGTCTTCCTGGTGGCCACACTCCATGCCTGTGGGTGGTGTTCCAGCTGCTGCCATTGCTGCTGCTGCTGCTGCATCTATTGGGCGGCTGTTGAATAAAGAGAAACAAAGGGCCAATGAATATCTTGATATTCAATAGCCCTAGTTTGGAGGAATGGGGGATTTGATAATTACCGTCTCTCATCTGCTGCTGGCCTTCCCTCCTCAGCATGTTCCATTTGCTGCTCCATTTGGGGTGGTGGTGGTGCTGATGGTGCTGCAGTGGTCTCCTGCCTTCTCCTGCTGCGCTTGGTTGCTTTCTTGGGTGGCATGTTGGGTGTGGCTGTGGGTCCCACTGTCTTGCTTTTATATATGTCTTGTGGGCAGAGCTACTGAGCATGCTCAGACCAAAAAAAACGGATCCGGCCACCGGATCCGGCTTTCGCTGGATCAGGTGCATTGCGGCGCTCATAGGCTTTCATTGTGTGAAAAAGCCGGACGCGCCGGATCCGGCGTGTCCGGCTTTTTTGCCGGAGACAAAAAACGTTACTGTAGCCGTTTTTTCCAGACGCCGGATCGCGACACATTGCCGGATCCGGCGAAAACCGGATGAAACGCATGGCCATCCGGCGCGATCCGGCGCAAATGCAAGTCAATGGGGGGGAAACCGGATCGGCGAAAACCTGATGTGTGAAAGAGGCCTGTGGGAAGGGTTTAACAACGGCAAAACAATAACATTCATTTAATGGAAATTAAAAGCTTCCAACTTAAAAATTATTAGTTTGAGTGTTCAAGCAGAGATTTCTTCAAATCTCTACCACAAATGTTTGGAATTTTTGTTTTGAATGATTTTTTTCTGAATAATCCAATCAGTCGATCCATTGCATGTCTTTAATGAAGGATTATTAAGTTATGAAATTTATTAAGTACATCATAATGAGATGTAGATATTTTTCATTTAATCTAAATTAAAATACAAGATGTAAGATGAGCCTTCTGTAAATTGCAGTATACTGTACATTGATATTTACGGCAATAACGTCATATAAGATCATGTGACTAATAACTGCATCTAAGTGGATATCTGCATTGTCCCAGCAGGTTACCAGCCATACAAACACCATGTGGGCTCTCATGGCAGGTGCACGGCCTATATCCCTAAAGGTACTGTCACACTTAGCAATGCACCAGCGATCCCGACAACGATATGGATCGCTGGTGCATCGCTAAGTGGTCGCTAGTGAGCTGCCACACAGGCAGATCTCACCAGCGACATAGCAGCGGTCGGGGGTCTTTACTTACCTGTCAAAGGAGGCGATCCTGACGTCCTCCTGCCCGCGTCCACGCATCGCTCGTCGGCGCCACAGGAAGCCCAGCAGGAAGCAGGAAGCGCCCGACAAGAAATGATCCCAGGCCGTTCTCGCGCAATCAGCGATAATCAGCGGGGAGCCGGTCGGAGGTAAGTATCAGACATAGCGATATCGCTAGCAATATCGCTGCTACGTCACAAAACGAGTGACGTTATAGCGATATTGATAGCGATATCGCATAGTGTGACAGGCCCTTAAGAAGGCTTAGTTTGCTGTTGGACACAGCTAGGTGTTTTTCCTTTCAAACCTGTTAATCAGGTTACACTGACCACATGAAGATAGAAAGGCTGCTATTTTCAAACCCACTGTAAGAAATCCTATGAAAAAAGCTCTTTGATTCCATTTGTATGAATTAGGAATAGAAATGATACATATGTGCACAAATAAAAAACAGTTCAACATAGTGTAATAGATGTAGGGCTATTTTCTCACACACATGACATATCGGAGTTACTGCGGCAGCACTTTCTTTTGATTACTGCAATTACCTTCATGGCTTGTGGTCTGTGTAATATAAAGCTGCTGTGTGTTTCAATACACTGATTGCATCTTTCAATGCTTGCACATGAAATTGATAGACTCCATGTTAAAATGGCTTTGTTCTTCCCTGTGTGCAGGAATCAAAAAATATAGCATAAATGGTAGTTTTACATGCCAAACATTCCCGTATCGCTTTTTCATTTTTTATTTTTATAGATTATTAATGAAAATTTGTCTCAGGATACAAAAAAGCTTTTTAACCCCTTCACCCCCAAGGGTGGTTTGCACGTTCATGACCGGGCCAATTTTTACAATTCTGACCACTGTACCTTTATGAGGTCATAACTCTGGAACGCTTCCATGGATCCCGGTGATTCTGACATTGTTTTCTCGAGACATATTGTACTTCATGTTAGTGGTAAATTTTCATTCAAATAACTTGCGTTTATTTGTGAGAAAAACAGAAATTTGGCGAAAATTTTGAAAATTTCGCAATTTTCCAACTTTGAATTTTTTTGCCCTTAAATCACAGAGATACGGCACACAAAAAACTTGATAACTAACATTTCCCACATGTTTACTTTACATCAGCACAATTTTGGAACCAAAATTTTTTTTGTTAGGAAGTTATAAGGGTTAAAAGTTGACCAGCGATTTCTCATTTTTACAACACCATTTTATTTTTAGGACCACATCACATTTGAAGCCACTTTGAGGGGTCTATATGATAGAAAATACCCAAAAGTGACACCATTCTAAAAACTGCACCCCTTAAGGTGCTCAAAACCACATTCAAGAAGTTTATTAACCCTTTAGGTGCGTCACAGGAATTTTTTTGAATATTTAAAAAAAAATGAACATCTAACTTTTTTTCATAAAAAAAATACTTCAGGTTCAATTTTTTTTATTTTACCAAGGGTAACAGGAGAAATTGAACTGCAAAAGTTATTGTGCAATTTGTCCTGAGTACGCAGATACCTGATATGTGGGGGGAACGACTGTTTCGGCGCATGGCAGAGCTCAGAATGGAAGGAGCGCCGTTTGACTTTTTCAATGCAAAATTGGCTGGAATTCAGATTGGACGCCATGTCACGTTTGGAGAGTCCCTGATGTACCTAAACAGTGGAAACCCCCTACAAGTGACCCCATTTTGGAAACTAGACCCCCCAAGGAACTTATCTAGATATGTGGTGAGAACTTTGAACCCACAAGGGCTTTACAGAAGTTTATAACGTACAGCGGTACAATTAAAAAATCATATTTTTTCCACAAAAATGATCTTTTCACCCCAATCTTTATTTTCCCAAGGGTAAAGGACCCTAAAAGTTATTGTGCAATTTGTCCTGAGTACGCTGATACCCCACATGTGGGGGTAAACCACTATTTGGGCGCATGGCAGAGCTCGGAAGGGAAGCAGCGCCATTTGACATTTTTGGCTGGAATTGAGATCGGACACCATGTCGCGTTTGGAAAACTCCTGATGTACGAAAACAGTGGAAACCCCCCACAAATGACACCATTTTGGAAACTAGACCCCCTAAGGAACTTATCTAGATGTGTGGTGAGAACTTTGAACCCCCATGGGCTTCACAGAAGTTTATAACATAAAGCCATACAATTAAAAAATCATATTTTTTCCACAAAAATGATCTTTTCACCCTCAATTCTTATTTTTCCAAGGGTAACAGGACCATAAAAGTTATTGTGCAATTTGTCCTGAGTACGCTGATACCCCACATGTGGGGGTAAACCACTATTTGGGCGCATGGCAGAGCTCGGAAGGGAAGCAGCGCCATTTGACGTTTTTGGCTGGAATTGAGATCGGACACCATGTCGCGTTTGGAAAACTCCTGATGTACCAAAACAGTGGAACCCCACCACAAATGACACCATTTTGGAAACTAGACCCCCTAAGGAACTTATCTAGATGTGTGGTGAGCACTTTGACCCCCCCAGTGCTTCACAGAAGTTTACAACGCCCGGGCGTGAAAATAAAAAATTCGTATTTTTTCCACAAACATGATCTTTTAGTCACCATTTTTTTATTTTCCCAAGGGTACCAGGAGAAATAGGACCCCCAAAAGTTGTTGTCCAATTTATCCTGAGTACGCTGACACCCCATATGTGGGATAAAACTACTGTATGGACACACGTCAGGGCTCGGAAGGGAAGTAGTGACGTTTTGGAATGCAGACTTTGATGGAATGGTCTGCGGGTGTCATGTTGCCTTTGGAGAGCCCCTAATGTACCTAAACAGTGGAAACCCCCACAAGTGACCCGATTTTGGAAACGAGACCCCCTAAGGAACTTATCTAGATGGGTGGTGAGCACTTTGAACCCCCAAGGGCTTCACAGAAGTTTATAATGCCCGGGCATGAAAATAAAAAAATCGTATTTTTTTCCACAAACATGATCAATTAGTCCCCAATTTTTTCATTTTCCCAAGGGTAACAGGAGAAATTGGACCCCCAAAAGTTGTTGTCCAATTTGTCCTGAGTACGCTGACACCCCATATGTGGGAGAAAACTACTGTATGGACACACGTCAGGGCTCGGAAGGGAAGCAGTGACGTTTTGGAATGCAGACTTTGATGGAATGGTCTGCGGGTGTCATGTGCGTTTGGAGAGCCCCTGATGTACCTAAACTATTGAAACTCCCCACAAGTGACCCCATTTTGGACACTAGACCCCCCACGGATCTTATCTAGATGTGTGGTGAGCACTTTGAACCCCCAAGTGCTTCACAGAAATTTATAACACTCGGACGTGAAAATAAAAAAATCATTTTTTTCCACAAAAATGATATTTTTGCCCCCAATTTTTTATTTTCCTAAGGGTAACAGGAGAAATTGGACCCCAAAAATTGTTTTGCAATTTGTCCTGAGTAAGCTGATACCCTACATGTGGGGGTAAAACACTGTTTGGGCGCATAGCAGAGCTTGGAAGGGAAGGAGCACCATTTGACTTTTTCAACTCAGAATTGGCTGGAATTGAGATCAGACGCCATATTGCATTTGGAGAGCCCCTGATGTGCCCAAACAGTGGAAACCCCCAATTCTAACTCCAACCCGAACCCCAACATGCCCCTAACCCTAACCCTAGCCCTAACCCTAGCCCTAACCCTAGCCCTAGCCCTAACCCTAACCCTAGCCCTAACCCTACCCCAACACACCCCTAGCCCTAACCCTAACCCTAATGGAAAAATGGAAATAAATACATTTTTTTTATTTTATTATTTTTCCCTAACTAAGGGGGTGATAACGGGGGTTTGATTTACTATTTATGGCGGTTTTTATGTTTGGCGGCTGTCGCACGCTAAAAGACGCTTTTTATTGTAAAAATAGTTTTTGCATCACCACATATTGAGAGCTATAATTTTTCCGTATTTTGACCCACCGAGTCATGTGAGGTCTTATTTTTTGCGGGACGAGTTGACGTTTTTATTGGTACCATTTTCGGGCACGTGGAATTTTTTTGATCACTTTTTATTCCGATTTTTGGGACGCAGAATGAACAAAAACCAGCGTTTCATGAATTTCTTTTGGGGGGGTGCGTTTACACCGTTCCACGTGCGGTAAAATTGATAAAGAGGTTTTATTCTTCATGTCAGTACGGTTACAGCGATACCTCATTTAGGTCTTTTTTTATGTTTTTGTCGGTTTTATGCAATGATAACTATTTTATATAAAAAATAATTATTTTTGCATCACTTTATTCAGCGAGCTATAACTTTTTTATTTTTTCGCTGATGATGCTGTGTGGTGGCTCGTTTTTTGCGGGACAAGATGACATTTTCAGCGGTACCATGGATATTTATATGCGTCTTTTTGATCGCGCGTTATTACACTTTTTGTTTGGCAGTATGATAATAAATCATTATTTTTTGCTTCGTTTTTTATTTTTATTTTTTAAGGGGTTCGCTAAAGGGGTTAACTAATGGGACAGTTTTATAGGGCAGGTCGTTACGGACGCGGCGATACCTAATATGTGTACTTTTATTGTTTTTTTTTTATTATTTCCAAAAAATGGATTTATTGGGGGAATATTTTTTTTTTTTCTAATATATTTGGCGATTTTTTTAAAATTATTTTTACACTTTTTTTTATTTTTTTTTTTACTTTATTGAATAGTCCCAGGTGGGACATCACTGTCCTGTGACAGATCGCTGATCTGTCACATCACAGATCACTGTGACAGATCAGCAATCTGTCACAGGCATTGAAGAAGACTTCCTCATGCCTGCGCTTTGCAGGCACTGAGGAAGCCAGCTTCCTCAGGCCCCCGAAGGCCCCCGTCGCCATCTTGGATTCGGGGGCCTGGAGGAAAGGAGCCCCCCGCAGCAGCGCTGCACATTGCGCTGCCGTGGGGGGCTCAGGGAAGCACGGAGGGAGCACCCTCCCTCCGATGCTTCCCTTTAACCCCCGGTACACCACGATCGTGTTTGATTGCGGTGTGCAAGGGGTTAACGTGTCGGGGGCGGTCCGTGACTGCCCCTGACACATTGTGCCGGGTGTCAGCTGTGATAATCAGCTGACACCCGGCCGCGATCAGCGGCGCTCACCAAGTGGGCGCCGCTGATCGCGGTAGACGTACTATCCCGTCCACGGTCATACGGGCCCGGGTACCGTGGACGGGATAGTACGTCGGATGTCAGGAAGGGGTTAAGGAGAAATGCACTTGAATATACACTTAAATGGGCAGAAGTAAAGTTTCTTGAACAAATTACAGCACTGATATTTAAGTTGTGTATCTAATTTAGACTTTAATTTAGAAAATCAGCAATAAATTGTTATCCTCTTTGGATAATTCCTTTTTTAGTGAGAAAGGTCCCCTGACAGTAAGCAAATCACAAGATGCTTCAATGTTAGGAGGCCAGCAGTCACCTTTAATATGTTGAGTAGACCAACAGTACAATTTCTCTAGAGTACCGGATGCTCCAGAGAGAGAGAAAACATTGTAGCTGCTGTCCGTTCCATCTAGTCAATGTTAGTCTTAAATAAACATTTCCCCTATGCTAATTTAACAATTAAAATAAGTTTCTATTTCAGACAATTTCTTTAATTGAACTCATTATTGTCAGGAGTTCCTTGTCATCCGTTGCTATTTTATCACATATGCAATATACCAGCTGCAGTATCTGGTTGACAAAAGTAGAAAGTATGGAATTTTCAGGATGTAGAAAAATATTATAAAGTCAATATACACTATTACAGCACTCTCCACTGTATATAAATAAGTTTTCTTCAAATATTTGGTTATATCAGCCTGATGAAGAGACGTAAGTTGTCTCGAAAGCTTGCTTTGTAACAACATTCACTATTATTTGTTAGCCATTAAAAGGTATCATACCCACAAGATTCCTATTTTGTTTCTCTCACTGAGAGCACTTTATATATTTACTTCATTGGTTGTACACTTTTTAAATGGTTTGGGTCTTTCCTGTTTACAAAGGAATTGATAAATGCAATGGTTCAGGTTGTTGCCCCTCATCAGTGCAAAGTATGAGATCTGATTTGGCTAGGTGAGAGGCTTAAGACTGGGATCAAAGGGGTAATGTTTCTCCGTTGAGGAGACTGATAAGCCAGGCTTGACATGTCAGAGTGAGGAGACTTATACGTCATGCATGCTCCTGGCTTGTCACTCTGCAAAAGGAGAAATGTTATCCCTTAGGTCCCAGTCTTAAGCCTCTAAGATCATCCTATCAGATCTCACACTTTGCACTGATGAGGGGCAACACACCAAAACACTGTGCCTGCAAATTGAATTTCTGGCTCGTTAAAGGGTTGATATTGACTTTTAGGATGTCTACTTCCAGTAGGTGGCACTAAGGTTCAAGTCCTCTTCCTCTCTAAAGAGGCAATTTGCATAGGTACTGGAACACATATGGATACATTGTTAGGCTGTGTGCTTGTGTACACGGGTCATTTTTCACATGGAATTCTGATTTAGGGTATGGTCATAAGTTGTGTTTTTTCAGTAAAAAAATCAGTATTTCATTGTACTAGTAAAGTAAAAGAGATTTCTGAATTCTCATGGATATGCTGCATATTTTTTCTTTAAAATTTGAAGCAGTTTCAAATTTACATGTTAATTTTTTTTAGCAATTTTTCAGCATTTTTACCCATATAAATGTATGGGGGAAAAAAAAAAAAGCATGCAAAATGCAGGCAGAAAAGCAGCAAAAAATATATGTATTTTATTCATAATTTTTCCTGCCTTCACTTCAGTCTTTTCATTACATTTTTCTGCACATACCCTAAATAGAAAAAACTAGTGTAGTAAATAACAGCTCCTGCAGCTGTCTGATATTCTGATGAGTATACAATTCGTCACTCGAGAATTACGGTGATATATGAACCTTGAAATACAGCAATGTGAACTCAACCTTAGGCGAGGATCTGAATGGTAGCAGATCTGCAATCCAGTCCCAAAGTCTGTACTCGCACGGCATTCAATTTGTACCGCTACGGTATCTGCTTTTGTCGTACCCAATATTGCAGTATTTTCTGTCTTCAACTAGCATTTAAACACCCCATCATTGCATATTCTAAATCCGTTAGTGACTATTTAGTGAGGCACAACATTCAATAACCAGTGCGGGATTAATGGTGCCTCATTTAAAAATGTATAATAAAAGAAAGAGTGACATTCAGAGTTGCCATTGGTAGCAAACCCAGAGGAATGGGCTGAAACACCTGTTGTGTCTAGGTGCACATTCACACTGTGGCCATAAAGAAACAAAAAACATGATCAAAAACAATGCACAGTAAGTAAATAAATAGTAGTAGTACATATAAACAATACAGGGTACTTAGTTGACAATATTTTGATCAAAAAAGTCATCCTACCACAATAAGATGTACCCTTCAGGTCAGCTTATTGTGATGGGATGGCTTTTACGCTTTTTTTGATGAAAATAGTGTCAACAAGTACATTATATTATTTACATAAATTATTATTTCTGTATTTATTCACTTACTGAAGAGTATTTGCTCATTTTTGTATACTAAGCCTTGTCACTTTTGGTAGACATATTATTTTTGAAAAAAATATGTTTTATTAAAAAATATTATTAATAATGTTTAAAAATTATATTTAAATTTTAAAGAGCATGACATTTCCAACACTATAGTGTGATCTTAAACGGTCGGTTTATTTCCATCAATTATCATCATGATTGTGTTCTTTCCATTATTTCTGTAAATAACAGATGTACCAAGTAAAGTCTATGAAACTGTTCATACATGTGCTTCTCACAATATTAGCATATAAATTTATTTCAGTTCTTCAGCACAAAATGAGAAACTCATATATTGAGCAGAGTGTGAGTTCTGCTTTTGAACGATGGTAACATTAATAAGACAAGGTCTGTATGTTTAGTTCAATTAAATGACTTTACTTTGTGTGTTTATTACATTTGACTATAGGGTTAGTAAAGGGGGTGTCTTATAAACGCTTCTCCATCACTAACCCATGGGCTTGATGTCAGTGGCCATAAAACAGCTGATATCAACCCCATTTGCCAACACAATTGGGTTGGCTGAGGGCTGATGTTTTTATTCTAGGAGAGGGCCAATATCCATGGCCCCTTTCTAGGCTATTGATATCAGCCCACAGCTATCTGCAAAGCATTTGCTGGTTAATAAATATAGGGGTGCCCCAAGTCATTTATTTTGGAGGGTCTCCCGTATAATAAACAGTAAAGGATAAGCAAACAGCTGTGAGTTGGTATAAATAGCTTGGGAAACTTTATGGCTAGTGACCCCTTCGCAGAATACTAACATCAGTCCCCAGCCGTCTACTTTTCCTCAGCTGGTTATGAAAATTACTCTCATCCATTATTTTCATTAATTCTGTTATTTATTAAAAATTACTCTAAAATACACACCCAAGGTAACCTAACTTCACATCCTCCAGTTGTTTTAGCAGCTAGAAACACAAGCAACCTTAAAGTGTCTCATGAGGTTTAGAGGCCTTGCAATTGCTTGGAGACCCGGTGGCTATAAACTCTGGTACCTAAGTTTACAGTCACTGGGTCTCACGGTAGCTCAAGTGTTGGGCTGATTAATTCCGGAG
Source organism: Dendrobates tinctorius (assembly GCF_039654945.1). Classification (NCBI taxonomy): domain Eukaryota; kingdom Metazoa; phylum Chordata; class Amphibia; order Anura; family Dendrobatidae; genus Dendrobates; species Dendrobates tinctorius. The sequence goes on along the minus strand of NW_027361732.1, from coordinate 64,545,933 downwards.
TGCCAAGTTCAGGACTTGCAGTCATTCATTAATCCGGCACTGGTGCTGACCAGCATGAGAACCAGCTGCTATGAACTCAAGTGACCTTCCAGTAAGGTTACTTCAATTCATAAAGGCCCTGCCCTCATGAGAGCAAGGTGTCATGATCTCAGTGCGGGTTTGACTCGCACACATGGGGTTAATGTTTGGAACCAGTGCTGATGACTGGCATTTCTGGGGTTAAAGGTTGTGATCCCGGTGCAGGCTTACCTGCACACCTGGGGCTATGATTGTGGCCTCTCCCTGGTTCTGGTGGAGGCTTCTTATAGCCTCAGGACGCTCCCATCCCTGTCAGTTATACTTTCGCCCTTGGCATAGTGTGGTGACCCCTGAGTGTGTTAGTGCTGTGTTCTGGTTACTTGATTCTCTGTGTATGACTCGGTCTGTTCCCTGGATATCGCTTTGGATTCTGCCTGGTACCTTATATGTCTGTTTGGTTTTGATCTCTGCTTGGCCCTGATTATCCGCTCTATCTCCTCCCTGGTACTGTACTGTGATCCTGTGTATGACCTTTTGCTTTGTCTGACCTCCCATCTGTTTATCTCTCCTGTACCTCGCTGGTCTGTACTGTGCATAACCTCTGCTTTGCTTGGACTCTGAGTTCTCTTCCTTCTCTGTGTGCAGGACGCTAAGCCCCACCCCTTTGCAGTCACATGACCATTCACATGACCATAGGTCCTATGCTGGCTTCCTGAACTTCAGCATCCACAGGTCCTGTGCATCGGTACTTTCTGGCTGTACCTGACCCCGGTACGCCTTCAATAGTCGGGTGAGTCAATCCACTGGTAGGTCCCCTTTCTTGATTAACTATGGGTTCAGTCCTCATTTTGGGGAGTTTTCTCGTATGGATTCGGGGTGTCCCGGGGCTGAGGATTCTGTTCAGCGGTTAAAAGATACATGGGCAGAAGTCCAGCGGCGTATATCTAGGTCTCAAGGCAGGTATAAGTTTTTCGCGGACAGGAAACGAACACCTGGTCCCATGTTTTGGGTGGGAGAGAAAGTTTGGCTCTCCACGCGAAACCTTAAGTTAAAGATTCCGTCAGCCAAGTTGGGACCCAAATTCATTGGCCCGTACAAGATTGTGGAAAAAATCAATCCAGTGGCGTATAGGCTGTGCCTTCCACCCTCTTTCAAGATCCCTAACGTCTTCCACAAATCTCTACTGAAACCTTTTGAAGCAGTACGGGGAGACTCCGAGTCTGCTGCTCCTCCGGTTTTGGTTGAGGGGCAGGTGGAGTACGAGGTTGGTCATATCGTAGATTCCAGGTTGGTACGGTGGTCGGTACAGTACCTGGTTCATTGGAAGGGGTATGGACCGGAGGACAGGTCCTGGGTACCAGCCCGGTTGATGCATGCTGATCGCCTGGTGCGGGCTTTCCATGCTAAGTACCCGGGCAAGCCTGGGGGTCCAGAGGCCCCCCGTTGAGAGGGGGGTACTGTCATGATCTCAGTGCGGGTTTGACTCGCACACGTGGGGTTAATGTTTGGAACCAGTGCTGATGACTGGCATTTCTGGGGTTAAAGGTTGTGATCCCGGTGCAGGCTTACCTGCACACCTGGGGCTATGATTGTGGCCTCTCCCTGGTTCTGGGGGAGGCTTCTTATAGCCTCAGGACGCTCCCATCCCTGTCAGTTATACTTTCGCCCTTGGCATAGTGTGGTGACCCCTAAGTGTGTTAGTGCTGTGTTCTGGTTACTTGATTCTCTGTGTATGACTCGGTCTGTTCCCTGGATATCGCTTTGGATTCTGCCTGGTACCTTATATGTCTGTTTGGTTTTGATCTCTGCTTGGCCCTGATTATCCACTCTATCTCCTCCCTGGTACTGTACTGTGATCCTGTGTATGACCTTTTGCTTTGTCTGACTCCCATCTGTTTATCTCTCCTGTACCTCGCTGGTCTGTACTGTGCATAACCTCTGCTTTGCTTGGACTCTGAGTTCTCTTCCTTCTCTGTGTGCAGGACGCTAAGCCCCGCCCCCTTGCAGTCACTTGACCATTCACATGACCATAGGTCCTATGCTGGCTTCCTAAACTTCAGCATCCACAGGTCCTGTGCATCGGTACTTTCTGGCTGTACCTGACCCCGGTACCCCTACATTGCGGGTGAGTCACTGCTCAGCGGAGGATTCACGCCGGCGCTGACACTCAGGACACGCGCACTGGCTCTGTGAGCAAGTACAGTGCGGTGTTCCTGACACAAGGCACTGTGAAATGAGATAACCTTATTGATGTAACCTTATTGATGTCAGCTCCACTGTATTCCAATAAATAAAATGACATGGGGTCCTCTCTATTTTTGATAACCAGCACAGGTAAAGCTGACAACTGTGGGCAGCATCCCTCAGCTGTTAGCTTGATCCTGGATGGTTATCAAAAATAGAGGGGTCCCCAGGCTTTTCAGTTATTTAAATAAATAATTTAAAAAAAGTGATGTGGAATCCCATTTTTGACAGCTAGTCAAGCTAAAGTAGACAGCAGGCGGCTGGTAATCTCAGACTGGTAAGGTAACCTCAATATTGCAGCCCACAGCCCACCCAGAAAAGGTACATCTAATAATTGTTGTGGGGTAATAGTTGTGGGGTTGATATCAGCGTTTCATGGCTGCTGACATCAAGCCCACAAGTTAGAAAGGTAAATGCATCTATCAGATCCACACATTACTAGCCCCATAGTCAATTGTAATAAACAAACAGAGTAAAGTCCCTTAATTGAAAAAACACACATACTCCTTATTTTAAATAAAAACTCCCTGACTCTCTTTTACCCATTTATTCACCACATATTAAAATAAAAAAGCAAAGTTACCTTTCTGCTGATATTTACAGGCCATATCACACAATGATCCAGATGATTTCGAGAGCTATCACATCAGTGATGCTACCGCTCACCATGTCACCCAGCTCACATTGAGCAGAGCATGAGAAGCTCTGCCTATGACCGCTGGTAACCTTAATGATGTCCCTGCCAGTCACAGCCAGAGCTTCTCACACTCTGCTCAGTTTGTCCTGGGTGCAGGGCTCGGTTGCATCATGCCATTGCTCAATAATGCATCCCACTGTAGCTGAGTTGGACCACATCATGGGACATATGGATTATCAGCAGACAGGTAAGGAATACTGTGTTTTTTTATTTTTATTTTCAAAATAATAAATGGGTAATAGAAGGTTAGGGAGTTTTTAATTCAAATAAAGGACTTTATTTTCTGTTTGTGTTTTTAACTTAAATTTACGGGGTTAGTAATGGGGTCATCTGATAGACGCATCTCCATTACTAATCTCAGGGCTTGATTTCAGCTGACATTGCAAAGCTGACATCAATGCCAGCACTTTTACCTCACTTGCCACCAGGGCAAGAAAAAAAACAGCTTGGGGACCCCTCTATTTTTATTATTCAGCCAAGATAACACTGACAGCTTTATTGCATATGCAACGGCTATCAGCAAGATCAGGCGTACTTTGATGAGAGTAGAACACTCATAAGGCATAGACTGTGACCGCATTGTCTGGTCTGTCATGTGAGACGCTCTTCTGCTTTAATAAAGAAGTGTTTTACTGAACAAAGAGTGCCACATTTTCATCCTTCCTGCAATTCTGTGTAAACAATACATATACCGCATAGCAAATTATTACATAAATTATATTTATCTCTGATTTTCCTAAATGGATGATGTTAAAGTAGAAATACAATTATATTGGACAAACCTCCCAATGATAACAGAATTATTTTTTAAACTATAAGAAACTCAGAATGCACTGTACCAAATTATTATGCAAAAAAAGAGTTTCCAAACATAGATTGTAAAGATCTGAAAATGATTATTTATTTCCAGCATCAAGAGGTCGCATTTACTGAAATCAAAAGCTTTTGGTTTTAATCAAAAACATCTTACCAGGCCAAGTTACATGTTAACATAGAACCCCTTTTTATATCACCATCACAATTATAGCATCAACTGAATTGTGAGTTTTTTGATAGTTTATGCTTGAATTTCTTTGCAGAATGTCAGAATAGCTCCCAGAACTGCTGACTTGATATGAATTGCCTTCCAACCTAATGGATTTTTTGCTTGAGGATACTTTAAAGGTTCTCAGTGGGGTTGAGGTCAGGGCAGGATGATGGTCATACCATGAGTTTCTTCCCTTTCATGCTCATAGCAGCCAAATGTATTCTTTGCAGCATGAGATGATTTCGCTACAGATGACATTGTTATTTTTGTACCATGGAAGAAAATGTTCAGTTATATACTTTACTTAGGTCATATTCACACTTTCAGGGACCAAACAATGCCTACCAGTTCTCTCCCAATGATTTCGGCCCAACACAAGACACTGCCTTCTCTTGCTAATGGTGTTGGGACTTGAATGCCATCTACAAACCATCCACCACTACATCTAACTAGTCCTTCAGCTTGCATGACATTCATCAGTAAACAAGACAGTTTTAAAATTAGTCATCATATATGTGTCATGTCGGACACTGTTCACACCAGGGTGTCCGGCAGACAGCGGTAATACCCTGTTGGGTATTCTGTTCCAGTCGGGATAGGGTTAACCAGGTTGTCATGCTGGCTGAGGGCTGGGCCACGCCCTTGGTCTTTAAATAGTTCGTCCTGACTATGGGCGTCGCCAACTATAGCTTTAGCCTAGTGCTAGCAATACCGGTCAGCAGTGGTGGTGTTGGAGCGTCTGATATCTGGTGCAGTATATCCCTCAGTGGTTCTTTCTCCTATCTGTTATATATATATATATATTTGGTTGCCCTTGCACATTATTGTATTCCCTTGTGTATTATCTGTGTGGTGTTTCTTTTACCCCTGTCCATACGTATTTGTGGGGTCTGGTGTCTGGTCCCCTCACTGGGTGGAGGGTGGTGGGTTCAGCTTAGGGCTGGACAGGAGACAGGGACAGGGTGGAGGCTCAGGCAGGCACACCTTCAGTGTAAACCCTGGGTAGAGGGACAGACAGGGTTCCCCTAGTCTGAGGGACATCGCAGGGGTCCCGGGGGTTTTGCCTAAAGTAACCTAGGCATACCATGACATTATAGTCGGCCCAAATAATAAAGTGAAAAAAAAAAAAAAAAAAAGGTATAGATAGGGAATATAGGGGTTACTTACTATGGATCCTATACTTTCCCTAACCAAGCAGCTGGAGGCTCTATCCATACAGGTCACTGAACTCAGGGGGGCGGTCCAGCAACAAGGCCTGTCAGCTCCTGCAGTACCTGCTGAGGCTGCAGCCAGGGCAGCTGAGCCCAAGTTTCCCCTTCCTGAACGATTTGCTGGTGATCGTGGTAAGTTCACGGTGTTTCGTGAATCATGCAAATTGTATTTCCGTATGCGTCCACATTCCTCAGGTAATGAGGCTCAACGCGTGGGCTTGGTGATTTCTTTGCTGAGTGGTGACCCACAGGCCTGGGCCTTTTCACTCCCTTCAGACTCACCGGCATTTGAATCTGTAGATTTTTTTTTCTCTGCTCTGGGTTTGATCTATGACGATCCGGATAGATTAAACTTAGCAGAGTCTAAGATACGCTCACTGCTACAGGGTGATCGACCAGCTGAGGATTACTGCACGGAATTCCGGCGCTGGGCGGTGGACACGCAGTGGAATGACCCTGCGCTTAGAAGTCAATTTTTGCATGGGGTTTCTGGAAGGGTTAAACAGACTCTCCTAATGTACGAGACTCCCGCCTCTCTTGAGGCTGCGATGGCACTTGTAGTACGCATAGACCGACGTCTCCGTCAGGGGGCGCTGGTTTCGTTGCCTCCGGGAGGTGGGGGAGTGGTCGGTGAGGTTGCCGCGGGTGAATCCGTGGAACCCATGCAGATCGCTGGTATAGCACAGTCACCGAGTAACAAGCCTAAACGTCCTTGGCACAGAAGGCAGGGGCTCTGTTTTTTTTGTGGCAAAGGAGGACATTTTATTAACGCTTGCCCCCTGGTACCTAAGAAGGGCGCGCCGGCGGAAAACTGATAGGCTCAGAGGGTTTGGAGGAGTCTAGTCTGAGCCTTTGTGTATCCTCCGTCATGGTTTCCCAGTGTATGCTCCCTGCTAGGGTGGTACTTGGGGGGCAAATGCTCTCTATTACAGTATTTATTGATAGTGGCTCAGCTGCCAATCTCATTGATGAGAGGTTCGCGCATACAGCGGGATTTCCGGTGGAGAAATTGCCGAACCCCATCCGGGTGGTTACCATCAATGCTTCCCCATTGTCTCAAGGGGAGATCACAGAGTGTGTGCTGGATATACAACTCCACATCGGAGTATTACACTCAGAGCGGGTAACTTGTAAGGTGCTTAGTAACTTACCGGCTCAGATGGTTCTGGGCTTTCCATGGTTGTCAATGCATAATCCTGTTATTGATTGGAAGACCCAGGACATAATTCAGTGGAGCAGGGAGTGTCAGGAGAGGTGCCTGGCTACATGTATTTCCACTTTGACCCCCAGTATCCCGGAGCCGTTGCTGGATTATGCGGATGTATTTTCTGAGAAGGGTTGTTCGGAACTACCACCGCATCGCCCCTATGACTGTGCTATTAGGTTGAAACCAGGGGCCAAGTTACCTAAAGCTAGAATGTTTAATATCTCAGGTCCCGAGAGGCTAGCTCTCAAGGAATACATTGCGGATAGCCTGAGCAAGGGTCATATTAGACCTTCCTCTTCTCCTCTGGCTGCTGGCTTCTTCTTTGTTAAAAAGAAGGATGGCGGTTTACGCCCGTGTCTGGATTTCAGAGAACTCAACCAGATTACGGTCCGTGATCCTTACCCTATGCCACTTATACCCGATTTATTCAACCAAGTGGTTGGTGCCAGGTGGTTCTCCAAACTGGACCTCAGGGGGGCGTACAATCTTATAAGAGTCCGTCAGGGGGATGAGTGGAAGACAGCGTTCAATACCCCTGAGGGTCACTTTGAGAGTTTGGTAATGCCGTTTGGGTTGACTATGGCACCGGCGGTCTTTCAACACTTCATTAATGATGTCTTCTCTCAGTTGTTGGGGAGGTTCGTTATAATTTATCTTGACGACATCCTCATTTTCTCTCACGACCATGATACACATATAGAGCATGTTAGACAGGTTCTGCAGTTGCTCAGAGAGAACAGGCTCTATGTCAAGCTTGAAAAATGTGTGTTTTTCATACAGGAGCTACCGTTCTTGGGTTATATAATCTCCGCCTCAGGTTTTAAGATGGACACCGCAAAGGTGCAGGCGGTACTACATTGGGATCGGCCTGATAATCTTAAGGCGCTTCAGCGATTTCTTGGCTTCTCCAATTACTATAGGAAATTTATTAAGAACTTCTCTATGATTGCCAAACCACTGACTGACATGACTAAGAAGGGTACCGACTTTTCTGACTGGTCTGAGCCTGCGGTACAGGCGTTTGAATTCCTCAAGAATAGTTTTGCCTCAGCGCCCATTCTGGTGCAGCCCGATGTCTCCTTACCGTTTGTCGTGGAGGTGGATGCGTCGGAGGTTGGAGTGGGGGCTGTACTGTCTCAGGGTCCTTCTTGGACCAAGTTGCATCCGTGTGCCTTCTTCTCCAAGAAGCTGTCGCCTGCGGAGCGTAATTATGATATTGGCAACAGGGAACTATTGGCCATCAAATTGGCATTTGAGGAGTGGCGACACTTCTTGGAGGGGGCTGTTCATCAGATTACTGTGATAACCGACCATAAGAATTTGCTTTATTTAGAATCTGCTAAGCGCCTGTCCTCCAGACAGGCTCGCTGGGCATTATTCTTCACCCGGTTCAACTTCATTGTTACCTATTGACCTGGGTCGAAGAATGTTAAGGCAGATGCTTTATCCAGGTGTTTTTCTGGTGGAGAGTTATGTGAAGAGCCGGTGCCTATTCTCCAAAAGGGTGTGGTGGTATCTGCCATCACGACAGAGATTGAGGCAGAGATTGCGGAGGCTCAGGAGGTGGTACCGCCGGGGTTGCCTGCTAATAAATCTTTTGTGCCGCTACATCTACGCTCTAGAGTGTTGGGCGAACATCACGACACGGTACTGGCAGGTCATCCAGGGGTTAAGAGCACTCTGGAACTGGTATCGCGTCGTTTTTGGTGGCCTAAGATCCGGCAGGATGTGGCCTCATATGTGGCTGCCTGTACCACGTGCGCACGGGCCAAGACTCCTCGTTCCCGTCCCGCTGGTAGCTTGCAGCCTCTCGGGGTGCCCAGTAAGCCATGGACTGAGATTTCCATGGATTTTATTACTGACTTGCCCGCCTCGGCAGGGAACTCGGTCATTTTGGTAATTGTTGATAGGTTCTCCAAAATGTCACATTTCGTTGCTTTACCGTCTTTGCCCAATGCTAAGACTCTTGCTCAGATATTTATTCGCGAGGTGGTCAGACTTCATGGTGTCCCGTCTGACATTGTGTCTGATCGAGGTACGCAGTTTGTGGCAAAGTTTTGGAGAGCTTTTTGTTCTCGCCTTGGAATCAAATTATCTCATTCATCGGCTTTCCACCCTCAGTCGAATGGACAGACTGAGCGGATGAACCAAAACCTGGAGCAATACTTGCGCTGCTTTATTTCCGACAATCAGGAAGAGTGGTCAGCGTTTCTTCCTCTGGCAGAATTCGCAATAAACAACCATTGCCAGGAATCGTCTGGGGAATCTCCTTTTTTTTGTGTGTATGGTCAACATCCTCAATTTTGCACCTTGCGTCAGGGGTGCTCAGTTGGCGTCCCTGAGGAGGACCAGTTGGGAGCTCAATTGTCGTCTGTTTGGAGGAGAGTCAAGCAGCGCTTGTTGAAGGTGGGTTCCAGGTACAAACGGGTGGCTGACTGCAGACGTGTGCCAGGTCCGGACCTGTGTGTGGGTGATTGGGTGTGGTTATCTACTAGGAACATTAAGCTCAAGATACCATCACTTAAGTTGGGTCCCAGGTTCATTGGCCCATTTAGAATCTCCGCAGTGATCAACCCCGTGGCATTTCGTTTGGAGTTGCCGGCTGTGTATAAGATTCATAATGTATTTCACAAAGCATTGCTAAAGAAGGTCGTGGGTTTGGTGGATGGTTCCCCCGGGCCACCACCTCCCGTCTTGGTGGATGGCGCGTTGGAATTTGAGGTGTCCAAAGTGGTGGACTCTAGGGTTGTGCGTCGCACTCTACAGTACCTGGTCCACTGGCGTGGCTATGGTCCTGAGGAGAGGACATGGGTGCCGGCCTCTGACATTCATGCTGATCGACTGGTTACTATGTTCCATCGTCACCATCCGGACAAGCCAGGTCCTCGACATGGTGAGGTTCCGGAGGTCCCTCGTAGAAGGCGGGGTACTGTCATGTCGGACACTGTTCACACCAGGGTGTCCGGCAGACAGCGGTAATACCCTGTTGGGTATTCTGTTCCAGTCGGGATAGGGTTAACCAGGTTGTCATGCTGGCTGAGGGCTGGGCCACGCCCTTGGTCTTTAAATAGTTCGTCCTGACTATGGGCGTCGCCGACTATAGCTTTAGCCTAGTGCTAGCAATACCGGTCAGCAGTGGTGGTGTTGGAGCGTCTGATATCTGGTGCAGTATATCCCTCAGTGGTTCTTTCTCCTATCTGTTATATATATATATATTTGGTTGCCCTTGCACATTATTGTATTCCCTTGTGTATTATCTGTGTGGTGTTTCTTTTACCCCTGTCCATACGTATTTGTGGGGTCTGGTGTCTGGTCCCCTCACTGGGTGGAGGGTGGTGGGTTCAGCTTAGGGCTGGACAGGAGACAGGGACAGGGTGGAGGCTCAGGCAGGCACACCTTCAGTGTAAACCCTGGGTAGAGGGACAGACAGGGTTCCCCTAGTCTGAGGGACATCGCAGGGGTCCCGGGGGTTTTGCCTAAAGTAACCTAGGCATACCATGACAATATGTTTAAGCCCACTGTAACCATTTTGGCTTGTGAGTACTGTTTAGAAATAGTCAAATATTAGGTTTATGCCCAGTTGCAAGCCTCTGAATGATACTACATCTTTAGTTTCATGGGACTTCAGAGGCATCACCAGCTGTAACTACCTGTTTGCTACTATTAATGGTATTTTAGCAGTTGATCTCTTAATTCAATGAAGTTGTCTGGTTGAAACCTTCCTTATTATACCTTTTACTGCATAAACTCATCTGTTCTGTGTATCAGCCACAATCTCTTCACACTAAAGTGTTCATGTAATGTTGTCATACCTTGTCCATTTCATTGCATTATTTTATGCTTTTTGGCAGCAGAGAGATCCTTTTTCTTTCCCATATTGCCTGAAACCTGTGGCCTGCTTAATAATGTAAAGGATGGAATCTCCAGCGCTGGACTTCAGTTAAAAATACATCATTTATTGTAAATTCTTAAAATCGAACAGAAAAAAGTATGGATAAGGACATACAGGCAGATGGGGTCTCTGGTGGTCTCCAACCAACGCGTTTCGACCTAGAGGGTCTTACTCATGGTTCACACTAGACCAGTACTGACAACTACAAATAGTACAAAGACTAGTAAATCACAGGTGTTGGACAAAAGAATTAATGAAAATAGGGAGTATCCCTACCAGTTAACTCTTGCAAACACTCAGCCTAATGTGGAGCTGAAACAAAAACTTGTCGGAAAAACAGGAAAAAAAAAAAAAAAACTAATAAAAAGATATCATAAGAATATAATAACAATCACAAAAATTATCAGAATAACCAGAATTGAATAGGACTAAGTAGAATGTAAATATACAGAAGAAAATATCAATCTAATTGCAATATTAAATCAAGTTGTTTGTTCAGACCTAATGGTACTCTTGTATTTAATTTAAAAATCCAAAAGTATTCACGATTTAATAATTTTCTCCTGAAATCACCTCCCCTAGTAGATCTATAGACTTTCTCTATTGCTATAATTTTGAGACTATCAGTTTTACCTCCATGAACAGTTTTACAATGATAAGAAACTGCTGAAATATTATAATTACTACTAGTAGCTTCTGACAAGTGTTTCCTAATTCTCTTTTTAAGAGGTCCTATTGTACAGCCTACATATTGTAGGTTACAAAAAACGCATTCAATAACATATATTACTCCTTCTGAATTACAATTTATGTGAGACTGAATAGGGTATGATATGCCAGTAACACTAGAAGTGAATCTGCTGGTTTTAACCACATAGTTGCAGACTTTACAGGGATGATGTCCACATTTGGAAAAGCCTTTATATGACAACCAAGTATTATTTTTAGTTCTCCTATTACTGATAAAAAGACTGGGGGATAAGATATCGCTCAAAGCAGGAGCTTTCCTGGCTATGTATCGTATCTGGGTATTGTCCAGAATTTGACCAAGTTTATTATCATTGTGTAAAATAGGTAAATATTTTTTGACAATGTCCGTTATCTTATTGAATTGTGGACTGTACATGGTAGAAAAACTAACTATAGGACGGTCATAATTATTACAGGGGGCCCGTGTGCGATTCTTTTTCTTGTTAACAGTAACTCCAGTGTGTACAAGGCTCAAAGGAGATTCATTCAGCAGGGTGTGTCTATCGATCCTGCTGACAATATTATCAGCTTTCCTTAGCATCCAATTAGCATATCCTCTGTCCTTAAGTCTAGAGAGGGTTTTGTTTGATTCTTTGGCAAATGTTATAGGTGAGCTGCAATTTCTTTTTAACCTAATTAATTCTCCCACTGGAATGTTTTTAACCACGTGCTTGGGGTGACAAGAATAAGCTTGTAAAATTGAATTTGTATCTGTGGGTTTTCTGAAAGGAAAAACGCAGACCTTTTGGCTGTCAGGGTTCACAGACAAAGTCACATCCAGATAACTGATAGAAAAATCCGACACTGTAAATGTAAATGAAAGAAACGGGTATAAACCCACCACATCACAAGTAGAGTTGAGCGATACCAGCCGATACTTGAAAATATCGGATCGGAATGGATCGGCCGATCTTAAAAAAAAGTATCGGTATCGCCGATTCCGATACCGGGAACCAATGCAAGTCAATGGGGCCAAAATATCGGAATTAAAAAAAAACCTTTCTTTCCTTGTAGGTTAATTCTACATGAAGAAAAACAACTAAGAATAATGTAGAATGTATTGTGGGAGGTGGAGGAGACATTAAAGCCATAGAGGTTTAGCCCAATCAAATGGAATAGCAGGAATTAAACTTTTTTTTTTAAAGATGTTAGGAGTTACAAAGATATTGACTATGTTAGCCTCATTTATATTTTGCCAGACATGTATGTCTTCTTCTTCTACTTCCTTTTTTTACATTCTTCTTCTTCTTCTTCTACTTCCTTTTTTTACATTCTTCTTCTTCTTCTTCTACTTCCTTTTTTTACATTCTTCTTCTTATTCCTTTTTTTACATTCTTCTTCTTCTTCTTCTACTTCCTTTTTTTACATTCTTCTTCTTCTTCTTCTTCTTCTTCTTCTTCTTCTTCTTCTTCTTCTTCTTCTTCTTCTTCTTCTTCTTCCTTTTCTTACATTCTTCATATTCTTCTTATTCAACAATTATTATTCTACATATTCAGCTTCTTCATCTTCTTCCTATTCTTCTTCATCATATTCTTGTTTGTGTCAGGCATTCCTGTAGTTGTTATCTAGAAAAGTTAGAAGTTTACACCTTCCGTTCTGCCTGTCACAAAAGATTTACAACAGGATTTGTCCGCGTTCAGTTTGGCCTGCAGAAGCAGGCCTTTTCCAGGGGCACCACGAGGAGGAACGGACTCACCCCCATACACTGCTTAGTCTTCTTCTGCTTATAAATAAGATAATATCATTTGCTCAGAGTATTAGTCTTATGCTTAATGTTCTTCTGCTTTGTTTTTTTTATGCTTCTTTGTCTTCTCTCTCTTGTTGTTCTGCATCTTGGTGGTTGTCTTCCTGTTCTTTGTCCTCTTGAACCAGCTGACGGTACTGGCACCCGGAGGGGCAGCAGAAGGAACAAGAGCCAATGGCACTACCGAGGACCAGCTGACGGTGCTGGAACCCGGTTACTAAGCAGGAGGTACCTGTGCTACAAAGCACTACCAAGGACCAGCAGACGTTGCCGGAACTCGGATACCGAGATGGAGGCACCTAGGCCAAACGCTCTGACGAGAACCAGCTGACGGTGCTGGAACCCGGAGGGGTAGCATAAGCTGCAAGAGCAAATGGAAATAGCGAGGACCAGCTGACAGTGCTGGCACCCGGAGGGGCAGCAGAAGGAATAAGAGCCAATGGCACAACCGAGGACCAGCTGACGGTGCTGGAACCCGGTTACTAAGCAGGAGGTACCTGTGCTACAAAGCACTACCAAGGACCAGCAGACGTTGCCGGAACTCGGATACCGAGATGGAGGCACCTAGGCCAAAGGCTCTGACGAGAACCAGCTGACGGTGCTGGAACCCGGAGGGGTAGCATAAGCTGCAAGAGCAAATGGAAATAGCGAGGACCAGCTGACAGTGCTGGCACCCGGAGGGGCAGCAGAAGGAATAAGAGCCAATGGCACAACCGAGGACCAGCTGACGGTGCTGGAACCCGGTTACTAAGCAGGAGGTACCTGTGCTACAAAGCACTACCAAGGACCAGCAGACGTTGCTGGAACTCGGATACCGAGATGGAGGCACCTAGGCCAAAGGCTCTGATGAGAACCAGCTGACGGTGCTGGAACCCGGAGGGGTATCAGAAGTTACCCCTGAAAAGCAAAGTTGGCATGCCGCAAGCTGGCCGCAGTTACCGAATCACACAGTCCTACAGGGGGTGCTTGTCCTACTGGCACTATGGAACAAACCTTTCTTACCAGAACCCGCAGTCCACATAGGAAGCACCTAAACTGCTGGCACCCTAGCCTCGGCTAACCCAACCGCAACACGACATGGCAACTTGGGGTGGCAAACTGACATTGACACTTCCCGGAAACAGCAGGCAGGGCTGGAACCAAGCTGGGCAGGAGGGAGTACCCGTGCCAAAGTCAGTTATGAGCAGCAACTGGCGATGTTGGAGCCCAGGACAAGCACTTAGCAGGCTGAGGCCTGATGTGCTGTCAATTGGGAGGCAGCAGGACAGATTGCCATCAAAACAGCAGGGGAACAGCTGACGTTACTGAACCCCACAAACACAGGAGCTAGTGTTTTACTCTGTGAAGACGGCACTTCTGAGCAACAACTGGCTGTGTTGAAGCCCAGGGACAAGCACGGAGCAGGCTTAGGCTGCATTGAAGAAATTTTAAGATCGGTTGTAGACTACTAATTTGAACCAAGCTCCACTTAGGCCTGTGGATTCACTGATTTTCGTATTTCCCCTGTCCTCCAACCCCGCCAGTTACAGCTCCGAAGTGGCGTCTGCACAATCCACACTTGTTCCTGTGTTACAGGTGTTCAGTCCGGTCAGTTAATCCCCTGATGTGTGTCCGGCAATGTCGCCTGCTCTGTCCACATTCCGATAATGGGAATGTGGACAGAGCAGGCGACATTGCCGGACACACATCAGGGGATTAACTGATCGGACTGAACACCTGTAACACAGGAACAAGTGTGGATTGTGCAGACGCCACTTCGGAGCTGTAACTGGCAGGGTTGGAGGACAGGGGAAATACGAGAGACAGTGGAGCCACAGGCCTAATTGGAGCACGGTTAAAAATCAGTAGTGGTACGACTGTGTAGGCAGCAGGAGACTTTGCCATCCACACAGCAGGGGATCAGCTGACATTACTGAACCCCACTGAGACACGGGAGCAAGTATCTCTTTCCGTGTGGACGGCACTTCCGAACTACAACTGGCTGTGTTGAAGCCCAGGAAATAGGAGGGTGTAGGCAGAGGCCTACTGTATTTTGAATGAGTTTACAGCAGGAGAGACTGCCATCCACAAAGCAGGGGATCAGCTGACGTTACTGAACCCCACTGAGACACGGGAGCAAGTATCTCTTTCCGTGTGGACGGCACTTCCGAACTACAACTGGCTGTGTTGAAGCCCAGGAAATAGGAGGGTGTAGGCAGAGGCCTACTGTATTTTGAATGAGTTTACAGCAGGAGAGACTGCCATCCACACAGCAGGGGATCAGCTGACGTTACTGAACCCCACTGAGACACGGGAGCAAGTATCTCTTTCCGTGTGGACGGCACTTCCGAACTACAACTGGCTGTGTTGAAGCCCAGGAAATAGGAGGGTGTAGGCAGAGGCCTACTGAATTTTGAATGAGGTGACAGCAGGAGAGACTGCCATCCACACAGCAGGGGAACAGCTGACGTTACTGAACCCCACTGAGACACGGGAGCAAGTGTCTCTTTCCGTGTGGACGGCACTTCCGAACTACAACTGGCTGTGTTGAAGCCCAGGAAATAGGAGGGTGTAGGCAGAGGCCTACTGAATTTTGAATGAGGTGACAGCAGGAGAGACTGCCATCCACACAGCAGGGGATCAGCTGACGTTACTGAACCCCACTGAGACACGGGAGCAAGTATCTCTTTCCGTGTGGACGGCACTTCCGAACTACAACTGGCTGTGTTGAAGCCCAGGAAATAGGAGGGTGTAGGCAGAGGCCTACTGAATTTTGAATGAGGTGACAGCAGGAGAGACTGCCATCCACACAGCAGGGGATCAGCTGACGTTACTGAACCCCACTGAGACACGGGAGCAAGTATCTCTTTCCGTGTGGACGGCACTTCCGAACTACAACTGGCTGTGTTGAAGCCCAGGAAATAGGAGGGTGTAGGCAGAGGCCTACTGTATTTTGAATGAGTTTACAGCAGGAGAGACTGCCATCCACACAGCAGGGGATCAGCTGACGTTACTGAACCCCACTGAGACACGGGAGCAAGTGTCTCTTTCCGTGTGGACGGCACTTCCGAACTACAACTGGCTGTGTTGAAGCCCAGGAAATAGGAGGGTGTAGGCAGAGGCCTACTGTATTTTGAATGAGTTTACAGCAGGAGAGACTGCCATCCACACAGCAGGGGATCAGCTGACGTTACTGAACCCCACTGAGACACGGGAGCAAGTATCTCTTTCCGTGTGGACGGCACTTCCGAACTACAACTGGCTGTGTTGAAGCCCAGGAAATAGGAGGGTGTAGGCAGAGGCCTACTGAATTTTGAATGAGGTGACAGCAGGAGAGACTGCCATCCACACAGCAGGGGATCAGCTGACGTTACTGAACCCCACTGAGACACGGGAGCAAGTATCTCTTTCCGTGTGGACGGCACTTCCGAACTACAACTGGCTGTGTTGAAGCCCAGGAAATAGGAGGGTGTAGGCAGAGGCCTACTGAATTTTGAATGAGGTGACAGCAGGAGAGACTGCCATCCACACAGCAGGGGATCAGCTGACGTTACTGAACCCCACTGAGACACGGGAGCAAGTATCTCTTTCCGTGTGGACGGCACTTCCGAACTACAACTGGCTGTGTTGAAGCCCAGGAAATAGGAGGGTGTAGGCAGAGGCCTACTGTATTTTGAATGAGTTTACAGCAGGAGAGACTGCCATCCACACAGCAGGGGATCAGCTGACGTTACTGAACCCCACTGAGACACGGGAGCAAGTGTCTCTTTCCGTGTGGACGGCACTTCCGAACTACAACTGGCTGTGTTGAAGCCCAGGAAATAGGAGGGTGTAGGCAGAGGCCTACTGTATTTTGAATGAGTTTACAGCAGGAGAGACTGCCATCCACACAGCAGGGGATCAGCTGACGTTACTGAACCCCACTGAGACACGGGAGCAAGTGTCTCTTTCCGTGTGGACGGCACTTCCGAACTACAACTGGCTGTGTTGAAGCCCAGGAAATAGGAGGGTGTAGGCAGAGGCCTACTGTATTTTGAATGAGTTTACAGCAGGAGAGACTGCCATCCACACAGCAGGGGATCAGCTGACGTTACTGAACCCCACTGAGACACGGGAGCAAGTGTCTCTTTCCGTGTGGACGGCACTTCCGAACTACAACTGGCTGTGTTGAAGCCCAGGAAATAGGAGGGTGTAGGCAGAGGCCTACTGTATTTTGAATGAGTTTACAGCAGGAGAGACTGCCATCCACACAGCAGGGGATCAGCTGACGTTACTGAACCCCACTGAGACACGGGAGCAAGTATCTCTTTCCGTGTGGACGGCACTTCCGAACTACAACTGGCTGTGTTGAAGCCCAGGAAATAGGAGGGTGTAGGCAGAGGCCTACTGTCTTTGTAATGCGGAGACAGCAGGAGAGACTGCCATCTCCACAGCAGGGGAACAGCTGGCAGTGCTGAACCCCACTAACACTTGAACGAATGTGTTTGGCTCTGTGGAGACGACACTTCTGAACACCAACTGACGCTGTTGGAGCCCAGGATTAGGCGAGGAGCAGGCTGGGGCCTACTGGATTTTGGCAGGTGAAGGCAGCAGGAGACTTGCCATCTCCACAGCAGGGGAACAGCTGGCAGTGCTGAACCCCACTAACACTTGAACGAATGTGTTTGGTTCTGTGGAGACGACACTTCTGAACACCAACTGACGCTGTTGGAGCCCAGGATTAGGCGAGGAGCAGGCTGGGGCCTACTGGATTTTGGCAGGTGAATGCAGCAGGAGACTTGCCATCTCCACAGCAGGGGAACAGCTGGCAGTGCTGAACCCCACTAACACTTGAACGAACGTGTTTGGCTCTGTGGAGACGACACTTCTGAACACCAACTGACGCTGTTGGAGCCCAGGATTAGGCGAGGAGCAGGCTGGGGCCTACTGGATTTTGGCAGGTGAAGGCAGCAGGAGACTTGCCATCTCCACAGCAGGGGAACAGCTGGCAGTGCTGAACCCCACTAACACTTGAACGAATGTGTTTGGCTCTGTGGAGACGACACTTCTGAACACCAACTGACGCTGTTGGTGCCCAGGATTACGCATGCCGCATGCAGAGGCCAATGGGCAGCGGTTTTTATGGAGGTTGTGGACTACTACTGATTCTAACCATGCTCCACTTAGGCCTCTGGCTCCACTGTCTCTACTATTTACCCTGGCCTCCAACCCCGCCAGCTACATCTCTGAAGTGGCGTCAGCACAATCTACACTTGTTCCTGTGTTACTGGTGCTCAGTCCCATCAGTTGATCCCCTGATGTTTGTCCGGCAAGTTCGCCAGCTCTGTCCTCATTCCCACTACTGGTTATGGGAATGTGGACAGAGCAGGAGACCTTGCCGGACACACATCAGGGGATAAACTGATGGGACTGAGCCACAGGAACACAGGAACAAGTGTAGATTGTGCTGACGCCACTTCAGAGATGTAGATGGCGGGGTTGGAGGTCAGGGGAAATAGTAGAGACAGTGGAGCCAGAGACCTAAGTTGGGCACGGTTAAAAATCAGTAGTGGTTTGAATGTTGATGGAGCTGGTGACTCTGCCGTCCACACAGCAGGGGATCAGCTGGCATTACTGAACCCCAGTAACACAGGAGCTAGTGTGTTTCTCTGTGCAGACGACACATCTGAGCGACAACTGGCTGTGTTGAAGCACAGGGATTATAGTTCAGGTGGTAGAAAAATGAACACACCAGCAGACCTGGATACAGTTGCCAACCACTAATTTAGTCTGTAAGAGGAATGGCAAAGTCTTTGGAGATCCAGGCCTTGTTCATTTTCAGAAAAGTCAGCCGGTCAACATTATCGGAAGATAGTCGCGTGCGACGGTCTGTTAGTACACCACCTGCGGCACTAAAGACACGTTCCGATAATACACTGGCAGCAGGGCAAGCCAGCACCTCCAATGCATACTGGCTAAGCTCTGGCCATGTATCCAGCTTAGAGACCCAAAACTTGAAGGGGGAAGAGCCATCTGGGAGTACAGCGACAGGGCAAGACATGTAGTCTGACACCATCTGACGGAAGCGTTGCCTCCTGCTGACTCGAGGCGTCGCTGATGGTGTAGACAATTGTGGTGGACACACAAAACTTTGCCACATTTGGGCCATAGTGGTCTTGCCTTGTGCTGCGGCACTGCCTCTGCTCCCTCTTTGTGCAGAGTTTCCTCCACTGCCTCGACGCACAGAGCTGCTTTGTAAAGCACTTGCAACAATGCTGTCGGGTGGAATGGAAAACATTATGGACTGCACCAGTGACTCTTCGTACTCCCGCATTTTACGCTCCCGGTTCAACATTGGTATGAGCCTTTGTACGCTGTCCCGGTAGCGAGGATCTAGGAGGGTGTACACCCAATAATCAGCCGAGACGAGAATGTGGGCGATGCGGCGGTCGTTTCTCAGGCACTGCAGCATGAAATCAACCATGTGCTGCAGACTCCCAACTGCCAAAGAACCGCTGTCCCCTGTTTGAGGCGTGACCTCGACCTGCTCTGCATCACCCCACCCTCGCTGTACATACTGAGTAGAGGTTTGTGTACCTCCCTCCTCTGGAGAGATGTCTTCCTCCTCCATCGACTCCTCCTCATCCTCCTCACAAAGTGTCCCCTGCCTAGGCCTTTGTGAGGAAACACGTAGCGCAGACTGTCCAGAAGCAGATGGCATTTGGGACTCCTCATCCTCCACCTCTTCTGAAACCTCATCCCTTAGTGCTTGCAGTGTTTGTTGAAGCAGGCAGATAAGGGGGACAGTCATGCTGACTAGTGCATCATCTGCACTCGCCATCCGCGTGGATTCATCGAAGGCACGCAAAACGAGGCAGATGTCCTTCATAGAGGCCCACTCAATGGTGCTGAAGTGTGAACGGCGCACAGTGCGACTTGTTTGCGCCTGATGCAGCTGGTACTCCATGACTGCTGCCTGCTGCTCACACAACCGCTCCAACATATGTAACGTTGAATTCCACCGGGTGGGTAGGTCACATATGATGCGATGTTCTGGAAGGCCAAATCGTCGCTGCAGAGCAGCGAGGCGCGATCTTGCCGTGCTGGAACGTCGCAAGTGAGCGCACTCTATGCGGACCTTGTGCAACAGTGCATCAAGATCCGGATAGTCCCTCAGAAAGCTCTGCACGACCAAGTTAAGAACATGTGCCAGACATGGGATGTGTGTGAGGTTGCCTAGGCCAAGAGCTGCCACCAGATTTCGGCCATTGTCACACACTACCAAGCCCGGCTGGAGATTCGCTGGCCCAAACCACACATCGCTCTCCAGCTTGATAGCATTCCAGAGCTCCTGCGCTGTGTGGCTTCGATTCCCCAAAGAAATTAATTTGAGTACAGCCTGTTGACGTTTGGCCACGGCTGTGCTCATATCGGTCGTAACAGGCTCCTGCTCTGCTGTTTCTGAGGAACTTGAGTAGGAGGAGGAGTCTATGTGTACAGACTGGAGTCCTGCAATCCGTGGCGTTGGAAGAACACGTACAGCGCCACTCTCCAGATCCGTACCCGGCTCCACAACATTGACCCAGTGGGCAGTGAGGGAAAGGTATCGTCCCTGTCCATGGTTACTGGTCCACGCATCGGTGGTCAGGTGGACCTTGCTACTAACGGCGTTTAGTAGCGCATGTTTTATTTTGCCCTCAACATGTTTCTGCAGGGCAGGGACGGCTCGCCTGCTGAAATAAAAGCGGCTGGGCACGTTGTATTGGGGGACTGCCAATGCCATTAAGTCCCGGAAGGTGTCAGTGTCCACCAGCCTGAATGACAGCATTTCAACTGCCAGAAGTTTGGCAATGCCAGCATTCAGAGACTGTGCTCGGGGATGGTTTGCCGAGTAAGGGCGCCTTTTATCCCATGCCTGTGCTACCGATGGCTGTGATGGATGGGAACGTGCTGTTATGGGTGGAATCTGACAGGGTCTCCGGACAACAGTGGCAGAGGTTCTTCCTTGGCGATCCTGTGAGGAAGCCGAACCAGCAGTGTGTGAGCTGGAGGAAGAGGGCCCAACACGAACTGAAGAGGTGGTAGGTGGTGCTGTACGTTGGCCTACGTCTTGAGGGTGTCTATGCAACTCCAACTCGTGCTTGGTGCGCACATGTTTCCACATATTTGTGGTATTGAGGTTGCTGACATTTCTCCCTCTTTTGACTCTCTGATGACACAGCTTGCATTTGACAAAGCAAATGTCATCTGCAACTGTGTCAAAAAAGGACCACGCACTGCAACTCTTGTGAGCGCCCGGTTTGCCTTTGGAAGGAGGAATGCTCCTAACGGGTGCCGAAGTGGAGGGTACAGGCAACCAAGTCTTCCCCCTCCCTCTGCCTCCTGTTTTGGCCGGTAGGGGAATCTCTTCCTCCGAGCTGCTCCCACCACCTTCCTGTTGCTCACGCCATGATGGGTCAAGGACCTCATCATCTTCCCTCCCCTCTTCAAACAGCTGCTTCTCCGGGGTTGTCTCGCCAGCACCGTACGCACCAGAAAGTGGCAACTGAGTCTCGTCATCATCTGATGCGTACTGAGGTGTGCTGACCATAGGCACTGGCCCACTCGCCTCTTCAGATTCAGAGGGACAAAGAAGTTGCGCATCACTGCATACTCCCTCTTCTTCACATTCAGGAATGCTGCTTGGCTGGCCCCCTCTTTCCAAGCCAACAGATTCCGAGAACAGAAGTAGAGATTGTGATGGCTCCTGTCCATGTCTCTCTGACTGCCTGGGCACTTTGGCAGGTGGTGAAGAGACAGATGGTTGCTCTTCGGTGCTCTGACCCTGAGAGGATGCGGAAGTAATTGAAGTCGATGCGTTAGCTGCCATCCATCCGACAACGGCTTCAATTTGTTCCTCCCGCAGCAGTGGGGTACGTTGAGGTCCTACAAAGCTGCGCATAAAGGACTGTTGCCTGCTAAAACTGGGGGATGCTGATCCACTGGTGCCCGCAGCAGGCCCAGAATCCCCACGTCCTCTACCTGTAGAATCCCCACGTCCTCTCCCTGCAGAATCCCCACGTCCTCTCCCTGCTGAAACTCCACGCCCACGCCCACGCCCCCGCGCCTTACTCCCTGCCTTCTTCATCTTGCAAGACTGCTTAAGATAGGCAAAAAAGGACAAAGGGGGGCCTTAGTGTGCTTATTCCTGAACAGCTGGTTACAGGTACAAGAAACACTAATTTTATGAAGTGTGTGTGTGTGGACTAGACTTTAATAGGAGCTGATGTGGCCTACACAAGTTCAAAATGTAGTGTTTGGTGAACTTTTTATGTGGTTTCTTTGTTTGAAACAAACTCAAAGTATGAGAACAAAGAATTGAAACTGATAGTATCACCAACTTTTTGGAGCTATTACAATGCAGGCAGGTAACCTACAATGCAAAAGATGAGGCTCCAAAAAAATTGGGTAATACTAATCTGGCTGCGCCGGCAGGGCACAAGCCCGAAAAAAAGGCTCCTCTATCTACTCCTATATAGTGTTTGCAACCAACCAATGTTGATGGATACGGATGGATGCACACTAATAGGAGAAGAAAAAATGAGCTGCACTCAGAGACAAATATGTGTGAGGCAGTGACGCACGTTGAGCGTCCTACAACCAGACGTAGCTGCAGGACACTCTACTCAGCGTGAGCTGCACTCACACACAGTCAGAGACCTCTCAGACAGCCGTCAACAGTGCAGCTAAGTGGGCACTGGCACTGACAGGCTGCAGAAAGGCTCCGCTGTGTACTCCTATATAGTGTTTGCAACCACCGTAGATGGAGACGGATGGATGCACACTAATAGAAGAAAAAATGAGCTGCACTCAAATAAAAATATGTGTGAGGCAGTGACGCACGCTGAGCGTCCTACAGCCAGACGTAGCTGCAGGACACACTACTCAGCATGAGCTGCACTCACACACAGTCAGAGACCTCTCAGACAGCCGTGAACAGTGCAGCAAAGTGGACACTAGCACTGAAAGGCTGCAGAAAGGCTCCGCTGTCTACTACTAGTGTTTGCAACCAACGTATATGGATACGGATGGAAGCACACTAGATTGAAATTATTTAAAAAATGCAGCTCAAAAAATAAAAGATGTATGAGGCAGCAGTGATCACACTGGGTGGCCTACAGCCTGACGTGGCTGCAGGACCCACTCCACAGCGTGAGCTGCACTCACACAGCCCTTGCAGACAGCTGTGAAAACAGCGCTGCTAGGGAAAAGCAAGCTACAGTGGTGGTTTATGTAGCCTGGATAAAGCACAATATTGTTTTTAGAATCGCTATTTCTAACTGTCCCTCACAGTCTTCTACAGCAGCCTGTCCCTAACTGAATTCACAGCAGAGTGACCAGAAATGGCGGCTGCGGTGGCTTTTATAGTGCATCATGACATCATTTCGGCAGCCAATCACAGCCATGCCAATAGTTAACATGCCTACATGCCTAACAGGATGTGCCCACACTTCGGAGGATTCCCATTGGCTTAATCAAAGCAAGCAGGCTCATAGCATGATGGGAACTTCCTATTCCGATTCCGATCCCGGAATCCGATATGAAAAAAGTATCGGAATTAAGTATCGGAATTCCGATACCGCTGATATCGGCCGATACCCGATACTTGCGGTATCGGAATGCTCAACACTAATCACAAGTAATCCATGAATATTCTGGTGACCAATGATAATCATCCAGGGCAGAGATTAACATTTTGGTGTCTCTGATATATCCTGGAAGATCAATGACCAAAGGTTGTAGGTAATGATCAACCCACTCTGCCAATTTCTCTGAAAAAGACCCTATCCCCGAAATTATAGTTCTAAAGGGGGAGGGGGACAAATCCTTGTGGATTTTAGGAAACGCATGATAAATGGGAATCACAGGGTTCTTGATATTAACATAATCATACATTTTCTGTGTTATGGCCCCTGTGACTAAACCATCGTTTAATAATTCCAGGATATATCAGAGACACCAAAATGTTAATCTCTGCCTTGGATGATTATCATTGGTCACCAGAATATTCATGGATTACTTGTGATGTGGTGGGTTTATACCCGTCCATACCACACAATGTGATTATTTCTAGTCTCACATTCTTTTTGGACAAATATAGCACATATGTGATAGAAAT
Source organism: Dendrobates tinctorius (assembly GCF_039654945.1). NCBI lineage: Eukaryota > Metazoa > Chordata > Amphibia > Anura > Dendrobatidae > Dendrobates > Dendrobates tinctorius. The sequence continues at coordinate 64,522,027 of NW_027361732.1, read as the reverse complement.
TCAATCCTTCATTGTGGATGCAGTTTCCTTTCTTCTCTCACATAATTATTTTTCATTTGATGGAATTTTTTTCTTACAAAAACAAGGAGTAAGTATGGGGGGCAAATGTTCCCCAGCTTTAGCTAATATTACAGTAGCTGTTTGGGAAGAGAAATATATCTTATGTAACAATAATCCCTTTTCACAAAATATACAACTATATGGCCGCTTTATAGATGACCTGATTTTGATTTGGAAGGGAGACATCTCAGGGATTAGTGATTTCATTAGCTATATTAATATGAATGATTTTAATCTTTCATTTACATTTACAGTGTCGGATTTTTCTATCAGTTATCTGGATGTGACTTTGTCTGTGAACCCTGACAGCCAAAAGGTCTGCGTTTTTCCTTTCAGAAAACCCACAGATACAAATTCAATTTTACAAGCTTATTCTTGTCACCCCAAGCACGTGGTTAAAAACATTCCAGTGGGAGAATTAATTAGGTTAAAAAGAAATTGCAGTTCACCTATAACATTTGCCAAAGAATCAAACAAAACCCTCTCTAGACTTAAGGACAGAGGATATGCTAATTGGATGCTAAGGAAAGCTGATAATATTGTCAGCAGGATAGATAGACACACCCTGCTGAATGAATCTCCTTTGAGCCTTGTACACACTGGAGTTACTGCTAACAAGAAAAAGAATCGCACACGGGCCCCCTGTAATAATTATGACCGTCCTATAGTTAGTTTTTCTACCATGTACAGTCCACAATTCAATAAGATAACGGACATTGTCAAAAAATATTTACCTATTTTACACAATGATAATAAACTTGGTCAAATTCTGGACAATACCCAGGTACGATACATAGCCAGGAAAGCTCCTGCTTTGAGCGATATCTTATCCCCCAGTCTTTTTATCAGTAATAGGAGAACTAAAAATAATACTTGGTTGTCATATAAAGGCTTTTCCAAATATGGACATCATCCCTGTAAAGTCTGCAACTATGTGGTTAAAACCAGCAGATTCACTTCTAGTGTTACTGGCATATCATACCCTATTCAGTCTCACATAAATTGTAATTCAGAAGGAGTAATATATGTTATTGAATGCGTTTTTTGTAACCTACAATATGTAGGCTGTACAATAGGACCTCTTAAAAAGAGAATTAGGAAACACTTGTCAGAAGCTACTAGTAGTAATTATAATATTTCAGCAGTTTCTTATCATTGTAAAACTGTTCATGGAGGTAAAACTGATAGTCTCAAAATTATAGCAATAGAGAAAGTCGATAGATCTACTAGGGGAGGTGATTTCAGGAGAAAATTATTAAATCGTGAATCCTTTTGGATTTTTAAATTAAATACAAGAGTACCATTAGGTCTGAACAAACGACTTGATTTAATATTGCAATTAGATTGATATTTTCTTCTGTATATTTACATTCTACTTAGTCCTATTCAATTCTGGTTATTCTGATAATTTTTGTGATTGTTATTATATTCTTATGATATCTTTTTATTAGTTTTGTTTTTTTTTGTTTTTTTTTTTTCTGTTTTTCCGACAAGTTTTTGTTTCAGCTCCACATTAGGCTGAGTGTTTGCAAGAGTTAACTGGTAGGGATACTCCCTATTTTCATTAATTCTTTTGTCCAACACCTGTGATTTACTAGTCTTTGTACTATTTGTAGTTGTCAGTACTGGTCTAGTGTGAACCATGAGTAAGACCCTCTAGGTCGAAACGCGTTGGTTGGAGACCACCAGAGACCCCATCTGCCTGTATGTCCTTATCCATACTTTTTTCTGTTCGATTTTAAGAATTTACAATAAATGATGTATTTTTAACTGAAGTCCAGCGCTGGAGATTCCATCCTTTATTTTGCTTCAGTCAACACCCCTGATCAAGGTGACTCCGTGCGCAGGAGGATTATGGATCGCAACCGAGACTGGTGAGCTGACCTCCCTTCTTTTTCCCTATCCTTCTATAATTATGCTTAATAATGTGGAACAACCTTCTTAAGTATTTTTCTCTAATTGAACTCACCTAGCAAACAAAATTATCAAAGGTGTCTGAGACAGATTTCACTTATCCAAAGGGTCCTGGGACAGAATATCATCTATGAGTGTATTTGAAAAACATAAAAAATTACATCTTCATGAAACTTAAATCTAATTTGCATAAAAATTTGGAACATGGTGTTCTTGATATAGTTAGTATTGAAGTTTGAACGCTCGAGACAAAAAAATAAACCATGTTGACAATGCTACGACACATGACTCTAAAGGCCCCATTACACACAGCGATATCGCCAGCAAGATCACTGATTTTGTGACGCCACAGCGATCTCACCAGCGAAATCGCTGTGTGTGACATGGATCAGCGACCGGCACCCCTGCCGGGTATCGCTGATCGCGCTCCATCATCCTGGGCCGTTTTTTGATCATTGGTCTTCCGCTGGCCAGTGTAAGAGCCGTGCAGCTCCCAGATAACAGCTGTTTACATTGGAAACCAGCTTGCTCGCTGGTCCTGATCGCTGGAGGGGCTGTCTATGTGACAGCTCACCAGCGATCAGCTAATGATGTCCTAGCGATCCCATCCACGTCAGATCGTTGGTGGGATTGCTGGGACATTGATACGTGTAACGGAGCCATAAGTTAAGATGCTGGATTGTTAAAATATTGGGGCTTTAATTTCGTATTTGTCTCCTTATGGCTTAAACTACATAATATTATTTCTAAACAGTGAAGAAAATAGTTATAACTTTTCTTGCTAGATTGTTCACTTTCGTTATTAAAGTATTAATAAAATAAAGCACTAATAACAATCTAAATATTATTCTTCTATAGTTGCTAAGTCTTAGGTAACCTACACATGTGCATGTCAGTATATTTTATGACCTCTTACTAGGTTTAAAAATAGTCCCTGCTCAGCCTATACTTCCATTTCACATCAAATAATACAATTCAAAGAATTCTATTGCAAAAATAATTAAAATATATCATTGCTCTAGGAAGGCTTTATGAAAAGTTCAAAAATTGAAAGTGCTTGATTTAAGACAGTTCTAAAAGCTTGTATGGAAAAATGCAGGTACACTAAAATCATAAGATAAAATAGGCATATGCTAGGAAAATGTCTCTATTTTTAGTAAATCAAAAGTTGAACAATGGTAAATAAGAAATGCTAAGTTTTCCATATATTTTAATCAGAAATCAGTATATTAGATTTGTCCTGAGATATATATATATACTCTAAATATGTGGGGGTAAACCACTGTTTGGGCGCACGGCAGAGCCTAGAAGGGAAAGAGCGCCGTTTGACTATTTCAATGCAGAATTGGCTTGAATTGAGATCGGACGTCATGTCGCATTTGGAGAGACCTTGATATGCCTAAACAATGGAAACCCCTCACAAGTGACACCATTTTGGAAACTAGACCCCTTAAGGAATTTATATAGATGTGTGATGAGCAGTTTGAACCCCCAAGTGGATCATTTATAAAAATCTAGATCATTTATAAAAATGTTTAACAACACTGGACCATGACAGAGGATGTGGTATCCCACTTGAAACACTCTTCCAATTGGATGTGCAACCATTTATTACCACTCTTTGAGTATGATTACTGAGCTAGTTATGATTCCACCTAACCGTAACCTTGTCAATTCAATACTTGGTAATTTTTTTCAATGAGTATAGTGTTAGGCGTCAGATTCCTGCAGCGACACAACAGGAATCCAGAGCCTCACATGCTGCTTTGCAGCAAGCCATTCCTGAGGCTAAGTCCCTCTGCCACTCCACTGAACATGCTTATGAGACGATCTCCCATTTGAGGTCAGGTCCTTCTCCAGATCTGATTGGTCCATCTCAGAGTTCTGGAAGGTCCCGGCAGTGCACGACTATAAAAGGCCCGCATGGCCGCTCCGCCACGCGCTAGTATAGATTTACTTGCTAGATGTGTGAATGGTGATGGATGTATGATTCTGGTGACTGACTTATTAAGATTCCCCTCCCTCTGATATTACGCATGTGGATAGGGAACTAGAGAAAGAGTCAGTGCCAGTCAGTGGCAAGCCATAGGCCACTGTGCACACCGCACCTCTACACTAACGTCCGATTGTGTCACGTCTCACGGCACTATCGTATAGCGGCTGTGTTTGCAGCTGCGCTGCAGTCAGCAGTACTTACCGGTGTCCGTGGTAGCGACGTCGCAAGCGCTGTAGGTCTAGACAGACACCGACCTCAGCCTTGGGCCCGTGTCCTGTGACTGGATACCGCGTGTGCAATTTAGCTGACAGGCTTGGCGTTTATGTATATGTTTATGCTACAGCGCCTCTGTGACCTAACAGAGTCCGCTCCGCGCACATCGGGTGGCGTTTAACCCGTGCGCGTTATGCCGCCATATAGCACCTCTGCCATTATTCAACAGCAGTGTTAACACCTTCTGCACGGTGGACTCCGAGCGGCGAGCGCACTTTATTATTTATTTATTTAGTGCGCTCCGCCGTTCCTAACATTATACTAGCGCCAGGGTCTGGCTGGTAATGGCAGACCAGCAGCAGCTACTGCAGTACATTCGGCAGCTGGAGGGCAGGTTGGCTACTTTCGAGAGTGCCACCTCAGCTGCGAAGTTTACTGAGGCTGCTGTCCAGGCAGTCGCAGAAGCTGTCCCGCGTGTGTCCATGTCTGCGCCGACAGTTTCCCGCCACCCATTACCCGATAAATTTTCTGGTGACAGCGCCTCCTGCAGGGGTTTCGTGAGCCAGTGCTCTATCCAGCTTGAGTTACTGGCAGCACGACTCCCTACGGAATGGGATAAGGTGGAGTTTATCGTTTCCCTTCTGTCAGGCAGGGCGTTGGAGTGGGCCACGCCGCTGTGGGAGCGCGGTGACCCAGAGGTTCGGACCACTGCTCAGTTCTTAACATCCCTGAAGCAGGTCTTCTTAGGGCCACGGGTCACCCACGACACCTCTCTCCAGCTACTAGCGTTAACTCAGGGATCCCTCTCGGTCAGCCAGTATGCCGTCCGTTTCAGGACACTGGCTTCCGAGCTGGAATGGTCTGATAATAAAACATTCATCCCTGTGTTCTGGAGAGGTTTGGCGGAGCATGTTAAGGATGCTTTATCTACCAGAGAGGTTCCCGTAACTCTGGAAGAGCTGATTGCCATTTCCACCCACATCGATCTCCGTTTTTCAGCGTGCGGGCTGGAGCGTGCTCAATCCAGACGGAAGGTTAGCTTGGCTCCCAACCTCTTTGAACCTCTAGGTCCATCCGAGCTGGAGAGTTTACCTCCTGAGCCCATGGAGGTGTCCCGCGCCAGTCTCAAGACGCGTCCGGCACAAAGCTCCACATGCTGTTACCAGTGTCGACAGTCTGGTCACCCGGCTAACAGGTGTTCGCAGCAGCCGAAAAAATAATTGCATCCACTGGTTATTGGTGGGGGTCTATTCGCTATGGAGATTTTTCTCCCCCAAACTGGCACGCCAAGGGACGTTAGATAGCGGTGATTCCTCTTGGGAGGTACGGGTCACAGTGGATTCTGGGGCAGAAGGGAACTTTATGTCTTTGTCCTTCACCCAACAGCATGCTATCCCGTTGGTACCACTTCCTCGCCCACTACCCATCAGGGTGGCCAACGGGGCGACCTTATCATCCCAGATTACCCACCAAATAGCACCCCTTAGGCTCTCTTTTTCACCGTCTCACCAGGAAACGCTTTCTCTGCTCATTATGCCAGAGGGCATCGATCATGTGCTCCTCGGGGTTCCCTGGCTCTGTTGCCATTCTCCTCATACAGAGTGGTCTTCAGGTAGAATACTGGGATGGAGCAAAAACTGTGTGGGAAGGTGCATGGGGAAAGCATCCAAGTAGCCTCTGTGGAGTTGTCTGCGGATCTTTCCGCGCCCCCTACTGGGAATCTGAAGGCCATGGCTCCGGTCGTCCTCGGGTCAGTGCCGCTAGGCAAGACCTTTGTCCCGCCTCACCTGCGGTCCAAGGTTCTAGCGTGGGCACAAGCATCCAGGGTGGGTGGTCACGTTGGCTACAAGCAGACCACAAAACTCCTGGCAAGGTCTTATTGGTTGCCGCACAGGGCCCCAGGGCCCAGGACACTAAAAAATACATTCAGGCATGCGCCTCTTGTGCTCGGAGCAGCTCCTCTAAACAGAGGCTGGCTGGACTACTGTATCCCTTGCCGGTGGCAGACCGGGCAATGGAAGTTCGGAACAGTCTGGGTCTTACCCCACATGTGACTCAAACTTCTGAAATGCAAATGAAGATGCCCACCGACACACATCAGCGTCCCGCTCCAACTTCTGCTCCTGGCGACTTAGCCATCCCTGACGCCTTCCACGTGTCCCTTCTCAAACCTGTTCACATGTCCCGGTCTTCCAAGTCATCTGCTGGGGCATCAGACTTGTCTTCGGAAGAGCCTGAAGCCTACGCCTCTGTGGGACACAAGGTGGTACGTGGCAAAAAACTTTATTTGGTGGGTTGGAAGGTTCAGGAGGGAGGGGGCCCTAGGAGGGGGGTAATGTTAGGTGTCGGATTCCTGCAGCGACACAACAGGAATCCAGAGCCTCACATGCTGCTTTGCAGCAAGCCATTCCTGAGGCTAAGTCCCTCTGCCGCTCCACAGAGCATGCTCACGAGACGATCTCCCATTGGAGGTTGGGAGTTACGTGCTCAGGTCATTCTCCAAATCTGATTGGTCCATCTCAGAGTTCTGGAAGGTCCCGGCAGTGCACGGCTATAAAAGGCCTGCATGGCCGCTCGGCCATACGCTAGTATAGACTTTACTTGCTAGATGTGTGCAATCAAAGTAAGAAAAAACATGCCTAGATACATGGCAAACTCCTAATATCAAAACATCATATAAATGATTCGGGAAGTCATATTGCCATAAAAATATACAATTTTTATTAGATAATTATTAAAATGGTACAAAAGACCTCTTAGAATCATAGAATCGTAGAGTTGGAAGGGACCTCCTGGGCCATCTGGTCCAACCCCCTGCTCAAAGCAGGATTCGCTAAATCATCCCAGTCAGATGTCTGTCCAGCCTCTGTTTGAAGACTTCCATTGAAGGAGAACTCACCACTTCTCGTGGCAGCTTGTTCAACTCATTGATCACTCTAACTGTCAAAAAGTTTTTTCTAATATCTAATCTGTGTCTCCTCCCATTCAGTTTCATCCCATTGCTTCTAGTCTTTCCTTGTGCAAATGAGAATAAAGTTGATCCTTCTACAATGTGACAGCCCTTTAGATATTTGCAGACAGCTATTAAGTCTCCTCTCAGTCTCCTCTTTTGCAAACTAAACATTCCCAAATCCTGCAACCTTTCCTCATAAGACAGGGTTTGCAGACCCGTCACCATTCTGGTCGCTCTTTTCTGAACTTGCTCCAGTTTGTTGATGTCTTTTTTAAAATGTGGTGCCCAAAACTGGACACAATATTCCAGATGAGGTCTGACCAAAGAGGAGTAGAGGGAAATAATGACTTCACGTGATCTAGACTGTATGCTTCTGTTAATACATCCTAGAATTGCATTTGTGTTTTTTGCTGCTGCATCACACTGTTGACTCATATTCAGTCTGTGATCTATTAGTATACCCAAGTCTTTTTCACATGTGCTGTTGCTTAGCCCTATTCCTCCCATTCTGCATATGCTTTTTTCATTTTTATTGCCCAGATGTAGTACTTTGCATTTTTCCCTGTTAAAAACCATTCTATTAGTTGCTGCCCACTTCTCCAGTTTATTTATATCTTTTTGAATCCTCTCTCTCTCTTCTCTAGTATTAGCTATCCCTCCTAGCTTTGTGTCATCAGCAAATTTAATCAGTTTACCCTCAATTCCTTCATCTAAATCATTGATAAAGATGTTGAACAATACAGGGCCCAGGACAGAGCCCTGTGGTACCCCACTTGAGACATTCTTCCTACTGGATGTGCAGCCATTTACGACCACTCTTTGGGTCCGATCACTAAGCCAGTTATGAATCCACCTAACAGTTGCCTTGTCCATTCCATACTTAGTCATTTTTTCAATAAGGATTGTATGAGATACTTTGTCAAATGCTTTGCTGAAGTCAAGATATACTATATCTACAGCATTTCCTTGATCCACCCAATCAGTGATTCCGTCATAGAAGGAAATTAAGTTAGTCCGACATGACTTATTAGTTACAAACCCATGCGGACTCTGTTTAATCACTTCATTCTTATCCAGGTACTGACATAAATGTTGTTTAATAATTTGTTCAAAGATCTTTCCTGGTATAGAAGTCAGACTCACCGGCCTATAGTTGCCTGGGTCCACCTTCTTCCCCTTTTTGAAGATAGGAACAACATTTGCTCTTCTCCAGTCTTCTGGGACTTCTCCTGTTCTCCAAGAATTTAGAAAGATTATCGAGAGGGGTTCAAAAATTTCTTCTGCTATCTCCTTCAGTACTCTGGGGTGTAATTCATCTGGACCTGGAGACTTGAATTCATTTAGGTTAGCTAAGTGTTTCCTCACTATCTTTCTGTTTATAGATATCCTGGATTCTTCTATACCCTTATTAGGACAGTGAAGAACAGTTGATGTTACGTTTCCTTTCTGAGAGAAAACAGATGCAAAATAGGAATTTAAAAGTTCGGCCTTCTCAACATCCTGTCTTACCATTTCATCATTTTCATCCTGTAAAAATCCTATAGTATCTTTGACTTTTCTTTTACTTTTGACATATCCCCAAAATCCTTTATTATTGCTTTTGACATCTCTTGCAAGCCTCAATTCATTTTCAGCTTTAGTTAATCTGATTTGTGCCCTGCAGGTTCTGCAGACAGCATTATATTCTTCTTTAGATATGCCTACCTCTTTCCATTTTATAAACATTTTTTTCTTCCTTTTTAGCATGTGCTTAAGTTCTGTGTTCATCCATCCTGGTATCCTTAAATGCTTCCTATTCTTCCCTCTTTTCGGAATTGTTAACAATTGTGCTTTGAGAATTTCATTTTTCAAGATTTTCCATCCTTCCTGGACATTTTTGTCTTTAAGGATATCCAGCCATTGGATCCCTCCAATTCTCTTTCTGAATCCCTTAAAATCTGCCTTTCTGAAATCTAACTTTGACATCTGAGTCTTCACAGGTCTTCCTCCTCTAGTTATCGAAAATTCTAAAATAGCATGGTCGCTACCTCCTAGGGTCCCAGCCACTTTTACCTCCTCAACCATTTCCTCCCTGTTTATAAGGATTAGATCCAAGGTAGCAGTTCCCCTTGTTTTCTCCCCTACCTTTTGGAAGATAAAGTTGTCAGCAAGAGAGGATAAGAATTTCCTTGACCTGTTAGTTTTGCCTGAGAGAGATTCCCAACAAATGTCTCTTATTAAAATAGATAAGAAATGGGGACAAACAAAGCAAAAAAAGAGGAAATGAGAATCATATGATAGCAAAGGGAATATTGCAATTTATCCCACAATATTAGTAATGCAAGTGTCCGAATATATCAGGCAGCCAGAAAAAGCTTGCAAAAAATGGAAAATACACATTTAGGAGCTAAGAAATTAGCCTTTACATTATTTGCATAAACATGGTAAAAAATGCAATATGCTATATCAAAAATCAGCAGCAGTAAGGCATTACCCTTATGTGAATCACATAGGAAGTAGCCAGTAATTACGCCCATATACAATTTGCCCTGATGTCGGAATATCGCTGGTTATACAATAATAGTGCAATTAAGGCAGGACGTGAGGGACGAATACTAAGAAAAATGTAAAATGGCAGCTACTCATAATGTATCATACCTCCAAACAGGCCGTTGCACCCCCGACGCGCGTTTCGCGTGATGCTTCTTCCAAGGGAGCGTGCATGGATTTGCCTCCTTTAGTTGTGGCCAAAAGTATTTACACCCCTGCAATTCTGTCAGATAATACTCAGTTTCTTCCTGAAAATGATTGCAAACACAAATTCTTTGGTATTATTATCTTCATTTAATTTGTCTTAAAATTGTGTTTGCAATCATTTTCATGAAGAAACTGAGCATTATCTGACAGAATTGCAGGGGTGTCAATACTTTTGGCCATGACTGTATCATGGGGAATCAAAGTATTTACATCGATTTTTCTCGCTAACATGGTACCACAATATAATTTGTTAGTATACACTGTGTTCCAAATTATTATGCAAAAAATATTTCCTCTAAATTACCTATATGAATTGCAGTCATTGTTCTTTTCCAGTCATCTAATATTCTAGTATAATTGCAAAGTTTTTGAACAAACTGCCTATGAAAACAGTATATTTTTAAAAATAAGAAACACTCAAAATGCATGTTCCAAATTATTATGTACAGCAGAGTTTTCAACCTTTTTATTTTTATTTTGAACAAAAAAATGGTCAATTGTGAAATTATAAGCATTATCAGCTTATTACAAAATGAAATCAGTTTTCAAGTCAAAACTTTATTCCAGGTAATGTTACATTTGCACATAGGACCCCTTGTTCGAAAGAAGCTTCTGAACTCTCTCGTCCATTGAATTTGTCAGTTTTTGGATGGTTTGTGCTTCAATTGCTTTGCATGTGGACAGAATATCCTCCCAGAGCTGTTGCTTAGATGTGAACTGCCTCCCACCATCATAGACACTCCTTTTGATGATGCTCCAGAGGTTCTCAATGGGGTTGAGGTCAGGGGAAGATGGTGTCCACACCATAAGTTTGTCCTCTTTTATGCCCATAGCAGCCAGAGATGCAGATGTGTTATTTGCAGCATGAGACGGTGCATTATCATGCATGAAAATGATCTTGCTGCGGAAAGCACGGTTCTTCCTCTTGAACTATGGCAGGAAGTGCTGTTTTAGAAACTCCACATAGATTATGGAATTCATCTTTACCCCTTCAGGGATCCTAAAGGGGCCGACAATCTCTCTCCCCATGATTCCAGCCCAAAACATTACTCCACCTCCTCCTTGTTGGCGCCTTAGCCATGTTTTCATGGGGTGTCCATCAACAAAGTCATCCTCCACTCCATCCATCTGGACCATCGAGCGTTGCACGGCACTCATCGGTGAACAAAACAGTTTGGAAGTCAGTCTTCATGTATCGTTTGGCCCACTGGAGCCATTTCTGCTTGTGTGCAGTGGATAGAGGTGGTCGACAGGATGGCTTACGCACAGCTGCAAACCTTTGAAGGACCAAGCAGCTTGGTGTTTGGGGGACGTTGGAGGCACCAGCAGCTTCAAAAACTTGTCTGCTGCTATGACAAGGCATTTTTGCAGCTGCTCTTTTAACCTGACAAAATTGCCTGTTGGAAAGAGTCCTCAATTTTTCCTTATCAGCACGCACACGTGAGTGCTGGGAATCAGCTACATACTTCTTGATAGTACAATGATCACGATGAAGTGTCTTGGCAATGTTGATTGTAGTCATGCCTTGACCTTAATACTCCACAATTTGTTGCTTCTCAGCAGCCGACACATCCTTTTTCTTTCCCATTTTGGCAAAAAATGTAGGCTGCTTAATAATGTGGAACAGCCATCTTAAGTAGTCTTGCCTTTATTTGGACACACCTGCCAAACTAATTTGCACAGGTATCTGCAATTGCTTTCAGTGATATAAAGAGCCCTGACACACATCACCATCAATGAGTTTAAATGACAAACAAAAAAATTCTAACCTTATCACTCCTAAACTCTTTTTGCATAATAATTTGGAACACAGTTTACATCACAACAAAGGCTGAAAGCTAATTATTTCTGTGTACCCTGAAAAAGTTACTAAAAATGTATAAGTAAGTTAGATACTAATGCTTTTAAAATTGTTGCTCATTCTCAAAAAATCATGCCTCATAGAGCACTATGTAAGCAACTCCAACATTTCTTAATGCCAATATAGACTCAGTAACTGCATAGTAGAATTATGCATTTCCTTGAGATGTCAAATGAAAGAATGTCAACCTTGGAACATCGTGTTATTTCTAAGTTAAAAAATGTCTTCTGTGCAATGGTCTACGACCTAATATTCTGTTACAGAGCTCCAAATCATCTTATGTAGCGTCAACTAATAGAGGTAGTTTAGAAGATTACTTCATATTGTTTTATTATTGAATTCAATGGGAGACAATTGCAGTAAGCTCCTAAGCTACACCTTATACAGGCTGATGGTTTAGTCTATATGTGATGGGAAGCAGTGGATTTTAAGCTCTAAAATCTAAAACTACAAGAAAAATAGCTCTAATCCCATAAAGACAGTTTATGAAATTTTCTGTTATAGAAGCAGACATATATAAAATAGTGTAGGTTAATCTAATATAATATTGAACTTAACATGATATTTAAACATTGCTTATTTATTGAAGTTTAAAATTGCATAAAATGACATAAAAAGAAACAACATGCATCTTAGCAAGCAGTTGTTTCTTGGACAGTTATGAATTATTAGGTATTTAGGATATTACTGTCAATGTACTTTTTACTCAAATTGTTAGTGAGACTTAGCAACACTTTTCTTATCAAAATGTGCTCTGTAAAAAGGTTAACATTTTTTTATTTCCTATCCTTTATTTTTAATATTTATAGGGTATTGCTACATTCCTGCAAAAATACAAGCAAAAACTGTTTTATCATTACAATACTTATGCAAACATGAACCTTTGATGTTGTAAAAAAATATTTCTAGAGTTAAGAACTTAGGCCGGGGTCACACTAGAAAGAAATACGGACGAGTGAGAGGCGTAAAAACCACGCATTGCACACGGACCAATGATTCTCTATGGGGTACCTCCCATCAGCCATATATTTCTGGCACGTATTTTACGTTCCCTTTCAATTGTAGCATGCTGTGATTGCCAGCGTAATCCAGCTGAAATGCGCAAAGGCAAGTCTATGGGTGCTCAAAAAAATGCATTGCACACGGACCAGATGTGTGACTTGCGAGAAGTACGCACCCGGTGTCCTTTAGAAAAGTCGGCAATTCAGTGCGCGATACAGTAAAATCACACTGACAGGTTTAATAAAGAAATGAAAGAATAGATATGTACACATAGAATATATATATATACACGTCATTGAGACACACACATACAGACAGTGTATATATATATATATTTATTTGTATTTGTGTTTATGCTTAGAACATACAACACTGCCCTTCACCTCTCCAAACAAACCTATTTCAACACCCTCATCATCTCACTGTCCAATAACCCGAAACGTCTCTTTGACACTTTTCATTCTCTACTCAATCCAAGAGTACAGGCCCCAACCACTGAGCTCCGAGCTGACGATCTGGCCAATTACTTCAAAGAAAAAATTGACCAGATCCGACAGGAAATTATCTCCAAATCCCCTCATACCATGCACTGTCCTCCCTCCCCCACTGCATCTAACTCACTCTCTGATTTTGAACCAGTCACAGAAGAAGAAGTAAGCAGGCTCCTTGCATCTTCTCGCCCAACTACTTGCACCAGTGACCCATTTCCGTCACATCTCCTCCAGTCCCTTTCCCCTGCTGTCACCCCTCACCTAACTAAAATATTTAACCTCTCTCTCTCTTCTGGTATTTTTCCCTCCTCATTTAAGCATGCCATCATACATCCACTACTTAAAAAAACCATCCCTCGACCAAAATTGTGCCGCTAACTATAGACCTGTCTCTAATCTTCCCTTCATCTCTAAACTCCTGGAACGCCTAGTCCACTCCCGTCTTATCCGCTATCTCTCAGAAAACTCTGTTCTCGACCCTCTCCAATCCGGTTTCCGCTCTTTACACTCCACTGAAACTGCCCTCACTAAAGTCTCTAATGATCTGCTAACAGCTAAATCAAATGGTCATTACTCCATGCTAATTCTCTTGGATCTCTCTGCAGCATTCGACACTGTGGATCATCAGCTCCTCCTCACTATGCTCCGTTCCATTGGCCTCAAGGACACCGTTCTCTCCTGGTTCTCCTCCTATCTCTCCGACCGCTCCTTTACTGTTTCTTTTGCCGGTTCCTCCTCCTCTCACCTTCCCCTTACTGTTGGGGTTCCTCAAGGATCGGTTCTAGGCCCCCTCCTCTTCTCCTTGTACACTGCCCCTATTGGTCAAACAATCAGTAGATTTGGTTTCCAGTACCATCTCTATGCTGATGACACCCAATTATACGCTTCTTCTCCTGACATCACGCCAGCCTTTCTAGAAAACACTGGCGATTGTCTAAACGCTGTGTCTAATATCATGTCCTCACTATATCTGAAACTGAACCTGTCAAAGACTGAACTCCTTGTGTTTCCTCCCGCTACTAATGTACCTACACCCGACATTGCCATTTCCGTCTGTGGTTCCACTATTACTCCCCAGCAACATGCCCGCTGTCTTGGGGTCATACTTGATTCCGAGCTTTCCTTTGCCCCCCACATTCGATCACTGGCTCGCTCTTGTCATCTGCACCTCAAAAACATTTCTAGAATTCGACCTTTTCTTACTTTTGACACTGCAAAAACTCTTACTGTTTCTCTTATTCATTCTCGTCTCGACTATTGTAACTCTCTTCTAATCGGTCTCCCTCTTACAAAACTCTCCCCTCTCCAATCTGTCTTGAATGCTGCAGCCAGGATCATATTCCTCACCAATCGTTACACCGATGCCTCTACCTTGTGCCAGTCATTACACTGGCTACCCATCCACTCCAGAATTCAGTATAAACTTATTACCCTCACCCACAAAGCCTTCCATGGCTCAGCACCACCCTACATCTCCTCCCTTGTTTCAGTATACCACCCTACCCGCGCCCTCTGTTCTGCTGATGACCTGAGGTTAGTATCCTCAATAGTCAGAACCTCTCACTCCCGTCTCCAAGACTTTACACGTGCCGCGCCAATTCTTTGGAATGCACTTCCCAGGTCAATACGATTAGTCCCCAGTCCCCACAATTTTAAGCGTGTCCTGAAAACGTATTTATTCAGACTGGCCTATCGCCTCAACACATTAACCTAACCTATCCCTGTGTGGCAGAGCCAAAAATTTTACCATAACCAGGTTCCCAGCATCATGTTTCCCACATGCTTTATGCATCCATTAGCCCTCTGTGTCTGTACTGTTACACACTTAACATTATGGCTGGTCCATACAATCAGGGCAACTGTTACCACCCACCTTTCGTGTCTACCTCTTTCCTCATAGACTGCAAGCTTGCGAGCAGGGCCCTCACTCCTCTTGGTATTTGTTATAATCTACTGTATGTGATTATTGTTATGCTGTAATGTCTATTGTCTGTACAAATCCCCTCTGAAGTGTAAAGTGCTGCGGAATATGTCGGCGCTATAAAAATAAAATTTATTATTATTTATTATTATTTGTATTTAATAGAGTTCTGCATAGCAGAATAGCCGCAAAATAAATTGCCGGCTTCTGTAAAATCATTCCCAAACCCGACATGAAATGACACATGGTTTACATACAGTAAACCATTTAATTTCATGTATTTTTTTATATGTCCCTAAATAATAATTAAATTAGCCTTTGTGTGTAAAATTTGTGACGTCTAGGTGTTAAATTAAGGGGTTAATTCATTGGAAAAAATGTGTGGGCTCCCGTGGCAAAATCGCAACCAGAGAGGTAAAGAAGGTGAGTAAGGGCAGATATTAATAGCCTTGAGAGAGACCATTGTTTTTGCCCCACCTGGCTACAAAAATCTGCCCCCAGACACCCCAGAAAAGGCGCATCTATAAAATGTGCCTTTTCTGGCACTTATCCTCTCTATTCTCATTGCCCTGTAGCAATGGCTAATGGGTTAATATAAATGACTTAATGTCACCTTGCAATTGGAAGGTGACATTAAGCCGATTAATAATGGAGAGGTGTCAATTAGACACTTTTCCATTATTAACCCTAGACTATTAAATGGTTAAAAAACACACACAGACATTAAATAAAAATTATTTTAATGAAATAAAGACACCTAGTTTTTGACAAGATTTATTGCTCTGGTAATCCAAAAATAAACCATCGACCGTTAACAAAAATAAAACAAAAAAGCAACCATATCCTTACCTCTCCGCTGCTCATTCAGGTCCCCAGCTGCAATCCATCAGAAAGGTTTAAGTGGTTTACGCACGGGCCGTGCTAATGCGACCAGCCCTATGTAAACCACTGCCAGAATGAATTAGTTCATCTCTGTGCAGCCTTCCTGGCTGCCCGGAGATGAACTTATTACCGTGGAAAAGTTTCTGCATTTTTTCCCACGCTCATTAGTTCACCTCAGGTCAGCCAGTGACGTCAGTGAGGCTGCGCAGAGTCTTTAAGAAGGAGCAGAATTTATAAATAAAAGAATGTTCAGCAACTTACAGTGGTAGGAGATTCCTGCAGCCTCTATTAGGGAATTTGCACAAAATGTCTATTAATTTTCGAAGCACCTGCTAAATTTTTCCTGCAAAAAGATACTTCACAGAAAAGCTGGCTGTGTTATTCCTAGAGCATCTTTTTTTCATCTTTTCTGATGTCTTTTGCTTTGCTGTCGGCAATTTTTCTTTAAAATTATTGCATTGATAATGAGTGGCTTTGTGGAAGCTGCTACAAACATGGTTAAGTCACTTTTCTTAGTTTCTTCACGGCTTTCAGGACAGTTAAATTCCATCTAAATACATGTAGAGAAAGTTGTTTTGACTAATGTGTATGTTTCTGGCATGCTTTAAATCAACACAGCTTTCCCTGGCATCTGACTGTCTATAAACTTTTTCTGGCATGCTTTTCTTACCTACCATTTCTTTTCCATGATCTGCTTCATTCTTCTTGATTATATTATTACTAGATTATGGCCCGATGCTATCGCATCGGGAGGATGCGATAGCATCACACCTCTTGCCATGTTAACCCTCAACACACACACTCCTCAACACACACTCCTCTCACCTTTCACCATCTCCACTCACTCTTTCACTCCACATACGACCCCTTCTCTCACTCCGTCTCTCATACTCACGCCGTCATCGCCGCTGCTCCACGATCCCCGACATCTTCTTCCGCCGGCGCCATCCTGGATCCAGACGTTGTCCACGCCGGCGACATGTTCTTGCAGCGACGCCATCTTGAGTATCGTGAAATCCCGCGATAGTCAAGATAGCGTCGCCGGAAGAACATGTCGCCGGTGTGGACGACGTCGGGATCCAAAATGGCGTCGGCGAAATCTCGCGAGTTTTCACCGACGCCATTTTGGATCCCGACGTCGTCCTCGCCGGCGACATGTTCTTGCGGCGACGCCATCTTGACTATCGCGGGATTTCGCCGATCCAAAATGGCGTCGCCGCAAGAACATGTCGCCGGTGTGGACGACATCGGGATCCAAAATGGCGTCGGCGTAATCTCGCGAGATTTCGCCGACGCCATCTTTTTGGATCCCGAGTCGTCCACGCCAGCGACATGTTCTTGCGGCCACGCCATCTTGAATCTCGCGGGATTTCACGAAATCCAAGATGGCGTCGCCGCAAGAACATGTCGGCGGCCTGGAGAACGTCTGGATCCAGGATCGCGGCGGCGGAGGAAGATGTCGGGGCAGCGACGATGACGGTGTGAGTATGAGAAACGGAGTGAGAGAAAGGAACGTATGTGGAGTGAAAGAGTGAGTGGACGTGAGTGGAGGTGAAAGGTGAGAGGAGTGTGTGTTGAGGCGGTGTGGTGTGTTGAGGGTTAACATGTGCGTGTGTGTGGTGACGTCACCGGTTACAACTGGACGGAAGTTGTCACAACCGGAAGCTGCTTAGGGCATTTATTATTATAGATGATGAGGAAGAAGCCGTCTGTTGTTGGCGGTGATGGCGTGTAGAGGCTTCTTCAGCCAATGTAATAGATTTAGAGTTAGGGGATTCGTGTGTGAGATGACGGCGTTTATAAGCCTTAATCTTGTCAAGTCGATGCTGTTTTTCCTCAGGAGTCTCATTAGCATGGCGTTGTTTTTGTCGTAGTGCTAAAACTGCTTTCCTTTCACTGGCATTGGCATACTGTGCATCGGTATTGAATGGTGGTATTGATAGGGCAGAAACAGATTGCTGATTAGTTATGTCAGTGAACGGCATATGGGATGAAGTGTAGCAGTAAATTGTTCCACATGTTGATGTGGAAGCATCCTGTTGTGAGTCTAATAATAATGATGAGGAAGAGGCCGTCTGTTGTCGGCGGTGACGGCGTGCAGAGGCTTCTTCAGCCAATCTTATGGATTTAGAGTTAGGGGATTCGTGTGTGAGGCGACGGCGTTTATAAGCCTTAATCTTCTCAAGGCGATGGTGTTTTTCCTCAGGAGTCTCATTAGCATGGCGTTGTTTTTGTCGTAGTGCTAAAGCTGCTTTCCTTTCACTGGCATTGGCATACTTTTTGTTATGACTCATGTTGGCACAGGTAAAGGAGTCTATTTGGCAGTTATCTGGCAGTGAAGAAGGCGTCCTGGAGTATTGTAGAGTAGACAGATACTAATTGACCCTGTAATTGCCCAGCAGTAGTTATGAAGTGGTAGTGGCAAATTGGCCCTGTAGTTAGACACCGGCAGAGGAGCAAGGCAGCAGTAGTTATGGCGGTAGAGGCAAATTGGCCCTGTAATTAGACACCGGCAGAGGAGCAAGGCAGCAGTAGTTATGGCGGTAGAGGCAAATTGGCCCTGTAATTAGACACCGGCAGAGGAGCAAGGCAGCAGTAGTTATGGCGGTAGAGGCAAATTGGCCCTGTAATTAGACACAGGCAGTGAACAGTCAGAGGAGCAAGGCAGCAGTACTTATGGCGGTAGAGGCAAATTGGCCCTGTAATTAGACACCGGCAGAGGAGCAAGGCAGCAGTAGTTATGGCGGTATAGGCAAATTGGCCCTGTAATTAGACACCAGCAGAGGAGCAATGCAGCAGTAGTTATGGCGGTAGAGGCATATTGATCCTGTAATTAGACACCGGCAGAGGAGCAAGGCAGCAGTAGTTATGGCGGTAGAGGCAAATTGATCCTGTAATTAGACACCAGCAGAGGAGCAAGGCAGCAGTAGTTATGGCGGTATTGGCAAATTGGCCCTGTAATTAGACACCAGCAGAGGAGCAATGCAGCAGTAGTTATGGCGGTAGAGGCAAATTGATCCTATAATTAGACACCAGCAGAGGAGCAAGGCAGCAGTAGTTATGGCGGTAGAGGCAAATTAGCCCTGTAATTAGACACCGGCAGAGGAGCAAGGCAGCAGTAGTTATGGCGGTAGAGGCAAATTGATCCTGTAATTAGACACCGGCAGAGGAGCAATGCAGCAGTAGTTATGGCTGTAGAGGCAAATTAGCCCTGTAATTAGACACCGGCAGAGGAGCAAGGCAGCAGTAGTTATGGCGGTATAGGCAAATTGTCCCTGTAATTAGACACCGGCAGAGGAGCAATGCAGCAGTAGTTATGGCGGTAGAGGCAAATTAGCCCTGTAATTAGACACCGGCAGAGGAGCAAGGCAGCAGTAGTTATGGCGGTATAGGCAAATTAGCCCTGTAATTAGACACCGGCAGAGGAGCAAGGCAGCAGTAGTTATGGCGGTAGAGGCAAATTAGCCCTGTAACTAGACACCGGCAGAGGAGCAAGGCAGCAGTAGTTATGGCGGTAGAGGCAAATTAGCCCTGTAATTAGACACCGGCAGAGGAGCAAGGCAGCAGTAGTTATGGCGGTAGAGGCAAATTAGCCCTGTAATTAGACACCGGCAGAGTAGCAAGGTAGCAATAGTTATGGCAGTATAGGCAAATTGGCCCTGTAATTAGACACCGGCAGAGGAGCAAGGCAGCAGTAGTTATGGCGGTAGAGGCAAATTAGCCCTGTAATTAGACACCGGCAGAGGAGCAAGGCAGCAGTAGTTATGGCGGTATAGGCAAATTAGCCCTGTAATTAGACACCGGCAGAGTAGCAAGGTAGCAATAGTTATGGCAGTATAGGCAAATTGGCTCTGTAATTAGACACCGGCAGTGGAGCAAGGCAGCGGTAGTTATGGCGGTAGAGGCAAATTAGCCCTGTAATTAGACACCGGCAGAGGAGCAAGGCAGCAGTAGTTATGGCGGTAGAGGCAAATTAGCCCTGTAATTAGACACCGGCAGAGTAGCAAGGTAGCAATAGTTATGGCAGTATAGGCAAATTGGCTCTGTAATTAGACACCGGCAGTGGAGCAAGGCAGCGGTAGTTATGGCGGTAGAGGCAAATTAGCCCTGTAATTAGACACCGGCAGAGGAGCAAGGCAGCAGTAGTTATGGTGATAGAGGCAAATTAGCCCTGTAATTAGACACCGGCAGAGTAGCAAGGTAGCAATAGTTATGGCAGTATAGGCAAATTGGCCCTGTAATTAGACACCGGCAGTAAACAGGCATAGGACCAATGCAGCAGTAGTTATGGTGGTACAGGCAATGCCAAGCGTCCGCACAGCAAGTCGGCGTGAGGTAAATGACGCAATTTCACGAATGCAAGATGGCGTCGGCGAAATCTCGCGAGATTTCACCGACGTCATTAAGGATGTGTGCACACGCTGCGGATTAGGTGCGGGTTCGTCCGCGCGGATTTTGTAAAATCCGCAGGTGAAACCGCAGGTCAAAAGACCTGCGGTTTTACCTGCGGATTGCTCTGCGGTTTTGCCCTGCGGTTTTTCATCTCCTCAATAGAGGAGATGGCAAACCGCAGGAGAATCCACAGAAAGAATTGACATGTCAATTCTTTCTGCGGATTGAAAACCGCAGATAATCCGTGCGGAAAATTCCGCACCGTCGGCACTGCAGATTTTGATTCCCATAGGGAATCATGGTACTGTACACAGCAGCAAAAACTGCTGCGGGTCCGCAGTGGCCAAAACCGCTGCGGAACCGCAGCAAAATCCGCAGCGTGTGCACACAGCCTCACACCTCTTGCCATGTTAACCCTCAACACACCACACCGCCTCAACACACACTCCGCTCACCTTTCACCTCCACTCATGTCCACTCACTCTTTCACTCCACATACGTTCCTTTCTCTCACTCCGTTTCTCATACTCACACCGTCATCGTCGCTGCCCCGACATCTTCCTCCGCCGCCGCGATCCAGGATCCAGACGTTCTCCAGGCCGCCGACATGTTCTTGCGGGACGCCATCTTGGATTTCGTGAAGTCCCGCGATATTCAAGATGGCGTCGCCGCAACAACATGTCGCTGGCATGGGCGACATCGGGATCCAAAATGGCGTCGGCGTAATCTCGCGAGATTTCGCCGACGCCATCTTTTTGGATCCTGATGTCGGCGGCCTGGAGAACGGCTGGATCCTGGATCGCGGCGGCGGAGGAAGATGTCCGGGCAGCGACGATGACGGTGTGAGTATGAGAAACGGAGTGAGAGAAAGGAACGTATGTGGAGTGAAAGAGTGAGTGGACATGAGTGGAGGTGAAAGGTGAGAGGAGTGTGTGTTGAGGCGGTGTGGTGTTTTGAGGGTTAACGTGCGTGTGTGTGTGGTGACGTCACCGGTTACAACTGGACGGAAGTTATTACAACCGGAAGCTGGTTAGGGCATTTATTATTATAGATGGCATATCTCTGACTGGTCACTCCAACCCCTCCCTCTCTTTTATGACCTGTGCTTAACTCTCAGAATCTGGTCTAACCATACCCACCCACCCCCTCATTCACTCCTGATTGCCACTAGCTGAAGATACATTCAGATTAGAGTTGAGCAACTTTTGGTTTTTTAGGGTCGCGTTTAGTTTCGTGAAACCCGACTTTTCCAAAAGTCGGGTCGAGCAAGATCGACCGATTATAGGGAAAAGTCGGGGTCGTCCCGAAACACGAAACCCAATGTAAGTCAATGGGGAATAAAAGTCGGCAGTGAGAGGAGGACAGGAAACACACCTACAGTGCCCATTTGAATGCCAAAAGCATCAATTCTTCTTACTTAAGCTTGTCAACCTTAATTAACTTCATAATACAAGTTACGCACTGAAAAATGGGGGTTATTTGGCTAAAGTTGTGGGGGGGAGGGCTGGCTGCAGGTTTTCATGTGCCCTGGGCGAAAGAGCGCCCCTTTAACACATACCACAACTCATCATGCTCCGATACGGCAGATAAATAGCGGTATAGTACAATGAAAAATACCTCACTTTTTACATCTCATGACGAGGCCCATCTATTTCTCCATACAGAATCATTGGTCCCATATAATGTTTGAAACAGTATATGATGAGCTCCACATAATGCTACAGTATATGTTGGTCCCCATGGATGAAGCTCCACTGTCTTATGGGCCCAAATAATGCTCCAAACATAATGGGCCCCATTTCTAATGCTCTAGTGTATAATGGGCCCTGTAAATGCTGCTCCTGTGTCTGATGTCCACCTTTGGAATGTTCCAGTGTATGGTGGGCCCCATCTATCATTCTCCAGAGTATAGTGCTCCCCAAAAATTACTGTCCCAACATTGAAAACAATCAAATAAGTCTCCTCGCTAGGGAATCCCTGTACTTGTCTGGACAGGTGCTGTAGCTTGCTTAACAGCTCGCCAGCCGTTCTCACGCCCAGTATGGATTGCACGTGATTGCACAAAGGTTAGAAAGGGTACCGTATCCCTGGATAACATGTATGGATAGCGTACACATTCAAAATATATGTCTCAGGAGGCAGGCTCAGACGGTGTTAGGCCCAGTATGGATTGCACGTGATTACACAAAGGTTAGAAAGGGTACCGTATCCCTGGATAACATGTATGGATAGCGTACACATTCAAAATATATGTCTATACAGCATGAGGCAGGCTCAGACGGTGTTAGGCCCAGTATGGATTGCACGTGATTGCACAAAGGTTAGAAAGGGTACCGTATCCCTGGATAACATGTATGGATAGCGTACACATTCAAAATATATGTCTATACAGCATGAGGCAGGCTCAGACGGTGTTAGGCCCAGTATGGATTGCACGTGATTGCACAAAGGTTAGAAAGGGTACCGTATCCCTGGATAACATGTATGGATAGCGTACACATTCAAAATATATGTCTATACAGCATGAGGCAGGCTCAGACGGTGTTAGGCCCAATATGGATTGCACGTGATTGCACAAAGGTTAGAAAGGGTACCGTATCCCTGGATAACATGTATGGATAGCGTACACATTCAAAATATATGTCTATACAGCATGAGGCAGGCTCAGACGGTGTTAGGCCCAGTATGGATTGCACGTGATTGCACAAAGGTTAGAAAGGGTACCGTATCCCTGGATAACATGTATGGATAGCGTACACATTCAAAATATATGCCTATACAGCATGAGGCAGGCTCAGACGGTGTTAGGCCCAGTATGGATTGCACGTGATTGCACAAAGGTTAGAAAGGGTACCGTATCCCTGGATAACATGTATGGATAGCGTACACATTCAAAATATATGTCTCAGGAGGCAGGCTCAGACGGTGTTAGGCCCAGTATGGATTTGACGGCCCAGATTACACAGCGGAGGAGCAGGGAGAGGTAAAGATTGCAAATGCTGGGGCCCTGCCCAAGCAAGGGGGGCCCACTCGTGGGCGTCGGTACTGGCACTGGGCCCCTCATAGTACAGCGGTGTGTCTGACGGCGGGTGTGCACCACCACCGTCAGAGACACTTGATTGCACTATGAGGGACCCTGTGCCAGTGCCCGCGCCCAAGAGTCGGCCTACCCACCTGTCCAGGGCAACGGCACTCGCACGGTGTCGTGCGCTAGTTGTTGACCCTGGCCATGGGGGGGGGAGGCAGCACAGTTAGGGAGTTCTAGAAAGTGGCATATGTTGATGTTGGACATTCAGCTGATGCAAAAGGCGAATTAGGTGAAGTACCAGGAAGAGGTGGACCAAAGCAAGCCATTTTTCTGTCACCCTATGTGTCATCAGGGGAAGGTGGGACAAAATCCTTGGAAACCCATGCGTGGTTCATTTTAATGAAGGTTAGATCATCCACATTTTGGGTTGACAGACGGGTCCTTTTTTCTGTCAGGATTGATCCAGCTGCACTGAAGACTCTTTCCGATAGCACACTTGCAGCTGGGCAAGCGAGCTCCTGTAAGGCATATTGGGCCAATTCAGGCCAGGTGTCCAGTTTAGCGGCCCAATAGTCAAAGGGGAATGACCTGTGTGGGAGAACATCGATATGGGAGGAAAAGTAGTTTGTAACCATAGTTGACAACTGCTGTCTCCTGTCACTTTCCATCGATGCAGTATTACCAGTTGTGTGAGCGGTATTTGAAAAATCAGTCCACAACATTGTCATGAAACCCCTGTCTCCAACGCCACTTCTGCTGTGTGCACCACAAACACCTCTGCCAAGCTGCCCCCGGCCCGTACGGCTCGTGTGAGAACCATCACCGCTGCTGTGTGCTGGGAATGCCTCAAGCAACCGATTTACCAGAGTTGCTTGTTTATTAGCCAATATTAGGTCAAGGTTCTCCCGTGGCATGATGTTTTGTAATTTGCCTTTATAGCGTGGATCCAGGATGCTGGCCAACCAGTAGTCGTCATCGTTCATCATTTTGGCAATGCGGGGGTCCCTTTTTAGGATCCGCAAGGCATAATCTGACATGTGGGCCAATGTTCCCGGTGTCAATGATGCACTGCGAGTGCTGGGTGGAGGAGCACTTTCTGGCAAATCCACATCCCTCCAGTCACGCACAAACCCTGTACCAGACCTTGCCACGCCAACATTTTCACTTGCCCAACGAGATGCATCCTCCTCCCCTAAGTAATCATCCCCATCATCCTCCTCCTCCTCCTCCTCTTCTTCCTCCAGCTCGTCCAGGAGAGGTCCCTGAGCAGACAATGGCTGAATGTCATCAAGGATTCCCTCCTCCTCTTCCTCCTCATCAACATTGGCTGCAGACGCCTGCTCCTTAAGGTGCGTCAAAGTTTACATGAGCAGACGCATAAGTGGGATGCTCATGCTTAGGATGGCGTCGTCTGCGCTTACCAGCCGTGTGCATTCCTCAAAACACTGAAGGACTTTACAAAGGTCTTTCAGCTTCGACCACTGCACGCCTGTCAACTCCATGTCTGCTCTCAAAGTGCCTGGCCGTGTATCCTCCCACAAATGCATTATGGCCTGCCTCTGCTCGCACAGCCGCTCCACCATGTGCAGGGTGGAGTTCCACCTTGTTGCAATGTCGATAATGAGGCGGTGGTTGGGAAGGTGGAGCAATCGCTGCAGCTTCTGCATACGAACGGAGTGTACAGGCGACCGGCGGATGTGCGCGCACAGTCTTCGCACCTTCTGGAGCAGGGCTGTTAACTCCGGATAATTTTTGAGGAAGCACTGCACCACCAGGTTCAAGGTGTGAGCCAAGCAAGGTATGTGGCTGAGTTTTGAAAGGGCTATGGCTGCCACAAAATTATGGCCGTTATCACTAACTACCTTGATTGCCTCAAGATGTACACTGCCCAGCCATGACTCAGTTTGTCGCTTCAAGTACTCGGCCAGCACCTCGGTGGTGTGTCTGTCGCCCAAACACATCATCTGCAACACAGCCTGCTGACGCTTTCCACTAGCTGCTCGATAGGGGGACACATCGTGTGCAACAGTGGCAGCTGCAGATGGAGTGCTCGTACGACTGCGCTCTGTGGACGAGCTTTCGCTTCTGGAGGAGGAGGAGGAGGAGGAGGGTCAAACGCCTACAGCCAACTGTTTCCTATACCGTGGGCTAGGCAGCACTGTCCCACCACCGCTGTCCCCTGTGAACCCTGCATCCACCACATTAACCCAGTGCGCAGTGATGGACACGTAACGGCCCTGGCCATGCCGACTGGACCATGCATCAGTTGTGAGGTGCACCTTTCCGCTCACTGACTGCTTGAGTGCATGGACAATGCGGTCTTTCACATGATGGTGGAGGGCTGGGATGGCTTTGCGAGAGAAGAAGTGGCGACTGGGTAGGTCATAGCGTGGTACTGCATAGGCCATGAGTTCGCGGAAAGCTGTGCTTTCCACCAACCGAAAGGGCATCATCTCAAACGAGATTAGTTTGGCAATGTGGGCGTTCAAACCCAGTGTACGCGGATGAGAGACTGAGTACTTTCTTGACCTACTCATAGTGTCTGGGAGGGTGAGCTGGACTTGAGAGCTGCATATGGTGGAAGTAGCGGTGGACAGGGCGGACTGAGAGAGGGTTGATGATGGTGATGGAGTTGGTGTTCTTTCTGATGGCCTAGAATCAGTCTTTCGTTGATATAACAGTGGGATTCCCTGACTGCTGTGGTCTTGCAACGACACCTCAACATTTGCTGCTGTGCTAACCGGTGGGCTTACAGTGAGGGAAACAATGTAGCGTTGCTGACTACCTTCGTTGTGATCAGTTGCACATGTGGCACTTGAGGTTTGGTGTTGTGTCCACGCTTGCAAGTGCATGCTGGTTAAATGTCTAAGCATGCAACTGGTATTCAAAATTTTCAGATTTTTCCCTCGGCTAAAGGTCTTTGCGCACTTCTTACAGATAACCTTGGCCTGATCATGAGGATTTTGTTCAAAAAAGTGCCACACTGCACTCTTCCTACTTTGGCAGACATTTTGCGGCCTAGCACGCTGTGATCTTTTGACCCTCTGGACAAGCTGTCCAGCAACTCTTTTGATGTTTGGAACCTGTCTTTGGAGTGTTCCGGGCCTGCCAGATAACAGCTGTTGCGATGTCGATGTCTGCTGTTGATGCTCCTCATCTGAGCTACTGGAAGCAGCACCCTCTTCCCCCAATGGATGCCAATCTGGGTCAACAACTGGGTCATCCATCACCTCCTCTTCTATGTCATGTGCACCTTCCTCTGTGTCACCGTGTATGGTGGTATAGTGTGCGGGAAGGGGCACCTGAGTCTCATCAGGGTCAGAATCTGGCTCTGTACACTGCGAGGACAATGTAGTGCTCTGAGTGAATGTACCAGCAGAATCATCCATCAGCGGCTGTGCATCAGTGCACTCCATGTCAGATTCATCTTGGCCTGGGTAATTCACCATTTCACTTGATAATCCAGGCATGGTATGTGAAAACAGCTCCATGGAGTAATCAGTAGTATGGCCTGCGTCATCCTTCAATCTTGGTTGGGGTGAAGGACACAAGGAAAGGTGTGGTTCATGAACATGAGCCTCCAATGACGACTCAGTGCTTTTACTTTTTACAACTGAAGAAGAGGAGGCGATAGAGCTGGAGGCTGAGTCAGCAATGTAAGACAAAACTTTTTCCTGATGCTCTGGCTTTAAAAGCGGTTTGCCAACTCCTAGAAAACTAAGCGTTCAAGGCCTTATGTAGCCAGATGATGACGCAGGGTCAGCACCTCCTGCATTCGGTCCTATTTTGCTCTTGCCACTACCATCAGATCCACCACCAACACCATCATTACCAGCTGCCAACCCCCGCCCAATTCCACGGCCTCTTCCACCAGCCTTCCTCATTTTTGGTAGAAATGTAGACAAAATCCAACAAACTATATAGTAATGTAAAACAAGGTACAAGGTGTCTATAGGACAGGGGAGATTTAGAATTTCTGCACACACTTGTGGACAGTGGACACTTTTGGATTGTGTGAGGCCCACTGATATCTGAGCGCTATGTGACAGGCTCGATGGCACAGCTGTGACCAAAGTGACGAGAGGATAAGGGAAATTTTGAATCTCTGCGCACACTTTTGGACACTGGACACTTGTGGATTGTGTGAGGCCCACTGATATCTGAGCGCTATGTGACAGGCTCGATGGCACAGCTGCCTGTGACAAAAGTGACGAGAGGATAATGGAGATTTTGAATCTCTGCGCACACTTTTGGACACTGGACACTTGTGGATTGTGTGAGGCCCACTGATATCTGAGCGCTATGTGACAGGCTCGATGGCACAGCTGCCTGTGACAAAAGTGACGAGAGGATAATGGAGATTTTGAATCTCTGCGCACACTTTTGGACACTGGACACTTGTGGATTGTGTGAGGCCCACTGATAACTGAGCGCTATGTGACAGGCTCGATGGCACAGCTGCCTGTGACAAAAGTGACGAGAGGATAATGGAGAATTTGAATCTCTGTGCACACTTTTGGACACTGGACACTTGTGGATTGTGTGAGGCCCACTGATATCTGAGCGCTATGTGACACGCTCGATGGCACAGCTGCCTGTGACCAAAGTGACGAGAGGATAATGGAGATTTTGAATCTCTGCGCACACTTTTGGACACTGGACACTTGTGGATTGTGTGAGGCCCACTGATATCTGAGCGCTATGTGACAGGCTCGATGGCACAGCTGCCTGTGACAAAAGTGACGAGAGGATAATGGAGATTTTGAATCTCTGCGCACACTTTTGGACACTGGACACTTGTGGATTGTGTGAGGCCCACTGATATCTGAGCGCTAATTGACAGGCTCGATGGCACAGCTGTGACAAAAGTGACTAGAGGATAAGGGAGATTGGATTGCTTTTAAAAGAGCAGTTTGCGGAGCAGTGGGTAAACAGCAATGCCAGCGTGTCAGGAAGCCTTAAAAGGCAGCCCAACAACCAACACCACTGATACACCACTATATAGCCTCCCCTTGCACTGCACACACAGTGACTTGTGTGTTGTGCAGGCCAAATCGCTAGCAGCAGAAGCAGTTTTTTTGTCTTCTTCCCTGCCTAACGCTCTCCCTACAGAATCAGCAGCAACCTCTCCCTATACTAAGATCGGCAGAAGTAAGATGGCGGTCGGCGTGCACGCCCTTTTATACCCCCTGTGACGCCCACCAAAGCAAGCCAATCACTTGCATGCCCTTCTGAAAGATGGTGGTGACCCGTGCCTAGGTCATCACATTGCCCACAGTGTCCGTGGATCCTGATTGGCTGAAAAAGAGCGCAAAACAAACTTTTGAAACGTGACTTTGTCGCGTAAGTCGCCGACCTCGTGGCCGACCTCATCCTAGGGTCGGGTTTCGTTTCATGAAACCCGACTTTGCCAAAAGTCGGCGACTTTTGAATTTTTTCGACCCGTTTCGCTCAACTCTAATTCAGATCCATGAGTCTGATCAAGACTTTAGTCTGATCCTTGCCTCTTTTCCAATTATATCTTTCTAAGTACAATCCTTTGAATTAGACTAGAATTGGACTGGAATTGTCTGTAAGGTAATGGGATAGAAAACCAATACAAAGTTTCTGTTTCTTTTCACTTTCACCCCCCCTACTACTTTATTAATTACTACCTCCTGTAATCCCTCCACCTAGTAAGGAACTAGCCATATCTCCCTCCATACTCACCAGCCTTCTCACAACCTCCTCACAACTCTTCCTCCACATACAATCCTTTTTCTCCAGACACACATGGCCACATTATGTCCTATCCTGTTCCCACCTTCTAATGCTCTGTCTGCTACTCCTCTGTTATGATTGCGTCACTGAGGAGGAAAACAAAACCAAGCTAAGTCACAGAAAACCAGAGAGGTTGGTATCTACGCAGATTGCAGATCCCTGATCCTAACCACACATCTAACAGCAGCCGTGGAGCGTACCTACGATGATTCTAGACACCTCGTCACAGCCAGAGGACTAAATAAGCCTAAAGCAAGAAAAGGGGAAATATAAACTGCCCCAGAGCAGACCCAAAAGGAATAGACAGCCCTCACACATGTATTGACGGTGAAACAAGGTGAAAGCACAAACACAGGTAGCAAAATAGGCTGAGCAAACAATGGGGCCTACACTAACTAGAAAGGACAGGAAAGGAAAAATACTGTCTGCAATCATGCCAAAAAACCCTGCAAAAAATGTCCAACACTTCTGATAGCAAAAAAACCCTGAAGTCACTAGACTTCACCCACTAAATCAGCACTCTGGAATATTCTGAGAACAAAGCAAAAAGAGGTCAATATAATAAGGGACAAAAAGCAAACTGGCACATACAGTAACATAAGAGTGGAAATTCAGCACAGCTCCAGCCGGGGCTGGCTGACCACACAAAAACTGAATAGACAGAACCGAATCAAATGTGAACATTAGCAGAGAAAACTTAGCTTGAGAAGACAGGAACTGAGCTGGAAACCAAGACCTCAGGAGGCAGCAAAAAATCACCAGTATGGGAATAGGGAGTTGGCTGTCTTAAATCCAGTCTGAGACTCCAGATGTCCAATCGTCGTCCTCATTATCAGGTGGCAGGTCTCTGTTAATTAGATCAGCTTCATTACCTCCTGCCACCACCAGAGGGAGCCTGGAATGAGAATTCACAACTCCTCTGTCAGCATAAACAGTTCCCTCACCAGAAACCAGGGGCAGACCAGAAAATGAGTTCACAACACTCCTCATTGCTGGCAAAGCATCCCCAAATCCTGGCCCTCCTCAACACATCCCCACACTCCTTTGTAACACTCTGTCATGATAATCTACAAGTGTTTGCAACCATTATAGACTCATACCCAATCATCCAGCCCCCTCTCCCCCAATCCCCCTACTTGGAGCACTATGGACTGCATGCTCTGTCTGCAACAAACTGTTGTAAATCCATGACCTCTTTATCACTAACAAACTCAACCTCTCCAGCTGAACTTTCTTATGGCAGATTCAATCCCTCTCACTCCCCTTGCCTCAGCAACAAACATGTTGGAGAAGTTGGCTTGCTAATGTCCGATACCTGCTCCTTTACCCCAATTCCACTACCACCCTCCACTACTCTTCCCTCGTTTGAGGTGCACTCCATCCGCATCTACTCCCCCTCCAACCTGATGGCTGTCATCTACCGTCCCTCAGAACTAGCCATCTCCACCTTTCTCGACTACTTCACTACAGAGCTAATTAATTTCCTTTCTGCTGACATCCCCACTATTATTATGGGTGACTTCAATATCCACATTGACACTTCCACCTCAGCTGCCTCTAAACTTTTATCACTGACTGCCTCCTTTGATGTCACTCATTGTTCCTCCGCGGCCACTCACAAAGATGGCCACATGCTGGACCTTGTCTTCATCTGCTTCTGCTCCCTTACTAATCTCCCTGTCTGACCACAACCTATTTACTTTCTCTTCCCTCCCCCTTCTCCATCTTACAGACAACGCTTCCTTACATGACACAGATGCTGCTGCCTCTTTATATAACACCACAATAACAGCAAAACTCGATTCGGTGGCCCCTCTCATGCACAGCAAAACTTGTACAATCAACAGACAACCCTGGCTGACCAGCCTGACAAAAGAACTGAGATGGGCTTTCAGGGTTGCTGAGCAGAGATGGAAGAGATCCCGTTCTGCCAAGCACTTTATCACATACAAGCAGTTCCTCGCCAGCTTCAAGTCCACGCTCACTGCTGCAAAACAAATTTACTTCTTATCTCTCATATCCTCCCTGCCTCACAACCCTAAACAGCTTTTCAACACTTTCAATTCTCTACTCCATCACCAGCACCTCCTCACTCTCCTCTCATTTCTGCTGAAGACTTTGCCTCTTTCTTTTAGGAGAAGATCGATAACATCAGAGAAAGCTTTGGCCCACAGCCCCCAATGCCCCTCCTCTTAACTGCTCAGCCCTGTTCTTCCAAAACCAGCTTCTACACCGTGACAGAAGACAGATTTATTCTCTTGAAACGCCTTTTGGACTCCAATTAAATTCCAATTGTTTCTTTAATAAATGAAGAATTTTTTGCATCATTAGAATCCTGTCCTTTGCGCACTGCAGACCGAGTCTTTCAGCAACTTTTGAGGAACCCGGCTGGAGCAGCATCGGATCCCAATCTGCATACCAATACCCACGTATAGCTGGCGTTCCTACAGACCATCCCATCTGAGGTTCTTGTGTCTTCTGCCTTTGACACAGTGGATCATTTCCTGTTGTTACAGATTCTTTCATCTCTTGGCATCAAAGATTTGGCCCTATTCTGAATCTCGTCATATCTAACAGACCAGACATTCAGTGTCTCCCCCTCCCACATCACCTCCTCACCTCGCCCTCTGTCTGCCAGTGTTCCCCAAGGCTCAGTTCTAGGACCCCTACTCTTTTCCATCTACACCTTCAGACTGGGACAGCTCATAGAATCCCACGGTTTGCAGGATCATCTCTACGCCGATGACACGTAGATCTACCTAGCTGGACCTGATATCACCTCCTTACTGACCAAAATCCCACAAAGTCTGTCTGGTATTTCAGCTTTCTTTTCTGCTCACTTTCTAAAACTGAATATGGATAAAACAGAATTCATCATCTTTACACATCTCACGCTAACTCTTCACCAGACATATCCATCAATGTCAATGGCTGCTCACTTTCCCCTGTCCTGCATGCTCAGTGCCTCGGTGATCCTTGACTCTGCGCTCTCTTTCAAGCCACATATCCAAGCACTTGCCTGCTCCTGCCAACTCCAACTCAAAAATATTTCCTGGATCTGTACATTCCTTGACCAAGAAACTTCCAAAAAATGCACATGCACACCCTCATCATCTCCCGCCTAGACTATTGCAGCCTCCTACTCTCTAGCCTCCCCTCTAGCACTGTTGAATACTCCAATCTATTGTATACTCTGCTGCCTGACTAATCCATCTGTCTCCCCATTATTCCCCAGCCTCTCTACCAAGCCCTTCACTGGCTTCCTATTGCCAGAGACTCCAGTTCAAAACCCTAACTATGACATACAAAGCCATCCACAACCTGTCTCCTCCATACATCTGTGACATGGCCTCCTGGTACTTACCTACATTCAACATTTGATCCTCTCAAGAGCTCCTTCTCTACTCCCTTCTTATCTCTTTTTCCCACAACCACATACAAGACTTCTTCCATGCTTCCCCCATACTCTGGAACTCTCTACCCCAACACATTAGACTTTCGCCTACCACAGAAACCTATAAAAAAGAATAATAATATTATGTTCATTATTTTTTGGCATTTTTTTTAATTGATTTTTCATGCTGAATTCACCATATGCACATACCATTAGGCTGCTTTTACACTTGCAGCATTTTCTGCGGGCCATATTAATGTGATTTTCACGGTATTCCGCAAAAACAGGCCACAAAAAACCTTGTTGGATCACCGTTTTTCCCTGTTATAACAAATAGCAGGAAAAAAATGGCGATCCGCAAATACTGTGTACCGCAAAAACAACTTAACGTTATTTTTGCTGTACCATTGAAATGCATTGCAGCCGTGTCCGTAAACTGTGAAAAATATCTTGCAAGCTCGATAATTTTTCATGGCCGCAAATACGGCCCTCATTGCCATACGGAACATGGCCTTCCTACTAATTTTTGCAGGCCATTTTTGCATTAGAAATGCATTGGGGCCGCAAAAACGGCCAGGAAAAACACGGCAAATGTAAAAGAAGCCTTAACCATATACTGGCTAGCTTTCCTTTAATATCTCGAACTTATAAATAGAAACAAATTATATATGGTTGCACTATTCATCTTTTTGATTTGTAGACTCTTTGAAAAATATTTATAATAACGTATAAAACGTCATCATACTCGGCAGCGCTTTATAGATTTTATAATACTGTCCCCACTGAGGCTTACAATCCCATTCAGTATATACTTGGAATGTGACCGAAAACTAATGCTAAGGGCCCCATCAGACACAGCGAGATCGCTGATTTTGTGACGCATCAGCGATCTCTCCAGCAATATCGCCTCCTGCCGGGTATTGCTGATCGTGCACGATCGTCCTGGGCCATTTTTTGATAGTTGGTCTCCTGCTGGCCAGCACGCATCGCTGCGTGTGGCAGCGAGAGACCAGCGATCAGCGACGCTAGATGCTGGTTTCCAACGTAAACATCGGGTAACTAAGAGCCAGCACATGCTGGTATCTAGGGTAAACAGCGAGTATCCAAGAGCCGCGCGACTCTTAGATACCCACTGTTTACATTGGAAACCAGCTTGCTTGCTGGTCCTGATCGCTGGAGGGGCTGTCTTTGTGACAGCTTACCAGCGATCAGCCCAATGATGTCCCAGCGATCCCATCCATGTCAGATCGTTGGTGGGATCGCTGGGACATCGTTATGTGTAACGGGGCCTTAACACATGGGTAGCCTACAGACTCCTTGCAGATTGTGTCCTTGGTAGGATTAGTGTCATGGTCCAGTCCGGAGTTTATCTTCTGCTGTCTTCACTCCAGACTGGTCATGCGGGGGTTAATCTCCTCAGCCTCGTTCTGGAGCTAGCTGAGCTATTTCAGTCTCTCAAAGCCTGCTGACCAGTGTTAGTGATAGCTCAAGCTTCCAGTTTAGAGCCACTGACCCTTGTACCTTGGTGATCCTCCTGCCGTTGACTGATCTCTGACCCCGTCTCTTGGTATTCGTCTCTGATGTTACATTCCCTCTCTGGCATCTGACTCCCCGGCTTGTACCCCGACCACGTATTTCGCCTCACGTTTTGGACCCCGTGCTCATGTTCTGGCTTTCTGACTCTCGGCTTGGTATTTTGACTATGTGTATTGCTGCTTCTTCTGGTACGTCTGCTCCTGCTAGTTTCTTACTTGGTTCGTCTGACTATTCTCTCTCGTTACCTGTGGCACCTGTGCTGTTGCTCAGGGTTGCTGCTCTTATTGTGTAACCTCTCTTCCCTCACCAGCTCCCCCTGGTGGAGGTTTCACTACATTATCACTAACTTATGCATTTAAACGGGATTTTGCACTTTTTTTTTTCTTTGTTCATGGATCTGCTGCATAACTTGGCAGATCAAGTGTCCAGTTTGACGCATATGGCACAGGACTTATCTGTGAATCATCAGTCCCTTGTCATGTCTCATACCCATTTACAGAAAGAACTGACTGAGACTATTAAGACCATGCATGGAAACACCTCTCATATTGATTGTCCACCAGGTGACTCTGTAGATGTTATTTTGCACTCTCCTGAACCCTCAGTTAAACTTCCTGACACATTTTCTGGCAAATAGGATAAATTTCACACATTCAAGGAGAGGTGTAAATTACGGTTTTCTCTTAGACCCCCAATCGTCTGGGGATGAGACTCAGCGGGTGGGGATTGTTATCTCCTTACTTAGGGAGGGACCCCAATCCTGGGCTTTCTCGTTGCCCCCTACTGCCCCTGAACGGATGTCGGTAGATAAGTTCTTTGAGGCCCTAGGACTTATCTATGACGAACCGGACCATGATAGGGTGGCAGAGTACACTATTTTGGGTCTGGGGCAAGGGAAGCACTCAGCCAAATGGTACAGCTCTGAATTCCATTGATGGTCCACTGAGGTGTCCTGGGACGACTCCGCACTGAGATGTCTGTTCAGGAAGGGACTGTCGGATTGCTTGAAGGACGCTCTGGCTCTCCATCCACCTCACAGCTCATTGGACGAGGCTATGACTCAGGCTATCCGTATGGATCGGAGACTGCGGGAGAGAGGTGTTACTCAGCGAGGGTTTCCGTTTTTCCCTGCTAACCCTGATGTTTTGCTTCCATCTGAACCTATGGAGGTGGGAGCCACCAACCCCCAGGAGAAAGAGAGGAAACGGTGACGTGATGGAAAATTGTGTTTTTACTGCAGAGATCCAGGACATTGGAAAAAAGACTGCCCCTCCTGTCCTCTGACTAACAAGCGGCTGAGTCTGGGTGATAATCGTGGAGGTCACCCAGACTCTCAGGTACCTTTTTCTTCTTTTTCAAAGATACTGCTAAAGGTGGAACTTGGTGTTGAGAACGGCTTTTTCCATACTTCGACTTTTGTAGACTGTGGGTCATCCCTGAACCTGATTGACTCTAAGCTGGTGGCTTGCTGTAGATTGGGGACAGTTAGGTTGGAGACTCCTTTAAAAATTGTGGCTATTGACTCTACACCTCTCACTAAGGATGGTCTCCATTTCATTTCTAAAGAATTCACCCTCAGGGTGGGGGCCCTACACCAGGAGAGCATGTCATGCTTTGTTTTGGATAACCTCCCTGCTGGCCTGGTGTTAGGGTTTCCCTGGTTGCAACGGCATAACCTGGTTATTGACTGGGGGTCCCGGGATATTGTTAAATGGGGACCTGGTTGTTCTGAAAATTGTCTTGCTACTGTGTCTATGTCATCCGTCAGTCTGGAGGGTATTCCGGAATACCTGAAGGATTTTGAGGATGTGTTCTCCGGAAAGGAGGCTGAGGTTCTACCACCACACCGCCCATTCGATTGTGCCGTCGATCTTGTTCCCGGTGCCAAATTGCCCAAAGCCCGGCTGTACAATCTCTCCGGCCCTGAGCGGGCTGCTATGAAGGAGTATATCTCTGAGAGCCTCTGTAAAGAGCATATACGGCCATTTGTCTCTCCCGTGGCAGCGGGGTTCTTTTTTGTGAAAAAAAAGGATGGTGGTTTACGCCCATGCCTCGATTTTCAAGAACTGAATAAAATAACCAAATGAAACGCTTATCCTCTCCCACTGATACCTGATTTGTACAATCAATTGTCGGGGGTCAGGTGGTTCTCTAAGTTGGACCTCAGGGGAGCATACAATCTCATCCGTATGCGGGAGGGGGATGAATGGAAAACTGCGTTTCTCACCTCTGTGGGTCTGTTTGAAAATTTGGTTATGCCCTTTTGTTTGACTACGGCACCAGCGGTATTCCAGAATTTCATTAACCATGTTTTTTCTGATTTTATTGGATGCTTTGTAGTTGTTTATCTTGTCTATTTACTCATATATTCTTCTGATAGACAAAGTAATACGGGTCATCTTCATGCAGTTCTCCAGAGGCTCAGGGAGAATTCACTCTTTGCCAAATTGGAGAAATGTTCATTTTTTACTCAAGAATTGTCCTTTCTAGGGGTCATCCTGTCCGCTGGGGGGTTTTGTATGGACCCTAGGAAGGTACAGGCTATTGTAGATTGGGTGCAACCCAGAGATCTCAAGGGTCTTCAGTGATTTCTGGGTTTCGCCAATTATTATAGAAAATTCAACAAGGGGTTCACTCAAGTGGTCAAACCCCTCACTGATCTCACCCAAAAGGGGGTGGATCTCAAAAACTGGTCAACTCCAGCTGTGGCGGCGTTTTCTTTGTTAAAAGAACGTTTCATGACTGCTCAGGTAATGGTGCAACCTGACTTGTCTAAACCATTCATCATAGAAGTGGATGCCTCTGAGGTGGGAGTGGGTGCTGTGTTGCCCCAGGGGCCCACCACATTAACTAACATAAGACCCTGTGCTTTCTTTTCTAAAAAATTTTCCTCTGCTGAAAGGAATTATGATGTGGGTAACTGAGAGTTGTTGGCCATTAAATTGGCTTTTGAAGAATGGAGGCAATTTTTGGAGGGGGCTGTCCATCGTATAACTGTCATTACAGATCACAAGAAGCTGTCTTACATCGAATCTGCCAAATTTCTGACTCCGAGACAGGCAAGGTGGTCACTTTTTTTTTCCCGATTTCAGTTTTCCATCACTTTCAGACCAGGTTCCAAGAATGTGAAGGCGGATGCCTTGTCTCACAGCCTAGATCCGGTATCGCCTCCTGAGCCTACTTCCTCCATTCTTCAGTGCGGGGTGGTGGTGGCTGTGGTGTCCCCAAGATTGGAGCAGGAGATTCGTGAGGCCCAATCTCTTGCTCCTCTGTCCATACCTGAAAATAAGCTCTTTGTGCCTGTCCAGTATCGGTTAAGGGTGCTTCGGGAGTTCCACAACTCAGCTCTGAGTGGGCATCCTGGAATCTCGGCCACTTGTAAAGCCATCACTAGGCTGTTCTGGTGGCCCTCGTTGACTTCTGATGTCACTGGTTTTGTATCCTCCTGTGAAATTTGTGCCCATGCTAAAGCCTCCCACAACCGGCCGGGGAATTGGTGCCACTGCCAATTCCGGATAGACCGTGGACTCACCTGTCCATGGATTTCATCACCGATCTCCCACCCTCTAATGGCAAAACCGTGATCTGGGAAGTTGTGGATAGGTTCAGTAAACAAGCACATTTTGTACCCTTAACGGGCCTTCCCAATGCTAAGACTCTATCTAAGCTATTCATTGAGCATGTTATTCGGTTGCATGGTGTGCCTATCAGTGTGGTGTCTGATAGAGGGGTGCAATTCGTGGCAAAATTCTGGAGAGCTTTTTGTAAAAGGCTGGGCATCGGTCTGACCTTTTCATCGGCCTACCATCCCGAGACCAATGGTCAGACTAAAAGGACTAATCAGTCTTTGGAGCAGATCCTGCAGTGTCTTGTCACATCCAGACAGGATGATTGGTGCTCTGTGATACCTATAGCAGAATTCGCCTTCAATAATTGTGTCAATCAGTCTACTGGTACTTCTCTTTTCTTCTGCAACTATGGGTTTCACCCTCATTTTGGTGAATTATCCAGACTAGGTTCGGAGTGTCCAGGGGCTGATTTGGTCTTTTTGCGGTTGGAGGAGGTTTGGAGGGAGGTTCAGAGAAACAATGGGGAGGCTCAGGGCAAATATAAATTTTTTGCAGATAAACGACGCTCGGTGGGGCCGACTTATCAGGTGGGTGATAAGGTATGTTTATCCACCAAAACATAAGGCTGAGAATTCCCTCTGCTAAGTTGGGTCCCAAGTTTATTGGTCCGTATGAGATTTTAGAGGTGGTTAATCCTGTGGCCTTTCGCCTGCATTTGCCTCCGTCATTACGGATTCCTAATGTGTTCCATAAGGCACTTCTGAAGCCGCCGGTGCCTTCCTCTGATGAGTCTCCCTCGCACCCGCTGCCTGTTATGGTAGATGGTCAGACCGAGTACGAGGTGGAACAGGTGGTGGATTCCCGTATGCTCCGTTGTTCACTTCAGTACTTGGTCCATTGGAAAGGATACGGTCCTGAGGATCGGTCATGGGTGCCTGCGCGTTCGGTCCATGCAGATCGGTTGGTCCGGGACTTTCACGCTCGTCATCCAGGGAAGCCTGGGGGTCCAGTGGCCTCCCATTGAGAGGGGGGTACTGTCATGGTCCAGTCCTGAGTTTATCTTCTGCTGTCTTCACTCCAGACTGGTCATGCGGGGGTTAATCTCCTCAGCCTCGTTCTGGAGCTAGCTGGGCTATTTCAGTCTCTCATAGCCTGCTGACCAGTGTTAGTGATAGCTCAAGCTTCCAGTTTAGAGCCTCTGACCCTTGTACCTTGGTGATCCTCCTGCCTTTGACTGATATTCACGTGTATGACCCAGACTGATCTCTGACCCCGTCTCTTGGTATTTGTCTCTGCTGTTACGTTCCCTCTCTGGCATCTGACTCCCCGGCTTGTACCCCGACCACGTATTTCGCCTCACGTTTTGGACCCCGTGCTCATGTTTTGGCTTTCTGACTCTCGGCTTAGTATTTTGACTACGTGTATTGCTGCTCCTTCTGGTACGTCTGCTCCTGCTAGTTTCTTACTCGGTTCGTCTGACTTTTCTCTCTCGCTACCTGTGGCACCTGTGCTGTTGCTCAGGGTTGCTGCTCTTAGTGTGTAACCTCTCTTCCCTCACCAGCTCCCCCTGGTGGAGGTTTCACTACAATTAGAACCCAGGACCCCAGCACTGCAAAGCGACAATGCTTATATAACAGGCTGGGCCACCTTTCTCTTTTTGCTGATGCCTTTCAGCTTGGCTTTTCATTACTGCTTACTGATTTGTATGCAGATATCTGACTCGATATGAATCAAATTCAAATTTAATTTTTTAAAGATTTCAGGTCCTAGAAAATTCAAACAATTTGCAACTCTTTTCACAGAAATCACCAATACAAATGCCTGCTACTTTTTTTTACACATTTCAGAAGAATAGATCAGTAACAGGATGCTGACATGATCTCAGGCATGTTCATGCGGGATTCCTCATAAAGCTTTGCAATTAAAATGTGGAATACAAAAGCCATTTTAGAATGATTTTAGTATAGAGAGAGTATGTCAGAGCTCAAAGCAAAGCAGCAGAGACAGAAAGAATAAGCCATAAAACATTGGACAAATACATCAGACAATAATGTGATTGTTAACTGCAGAACTGAAGATGAGAGTAGTTGTCTTGGAAAAATACTAAAATTCAATTGATGGGAGAGAGCAATAGGAGAGGTGCAAGCTGAAGCAGTGACAGGCTCACTATGTTTGACCAGTGATAAGATGGAAATGGCAACTGTTCTACTATATTTGATTTACAAATACAAATTTCTTTCCTTTTTCATAATGCAATAGAAAGCAGAAGCAGCATTGCACAATAGTTTACAAATAAAAAATCTAAAATTTGTGTCAGATGTTTGTTTGCTTGTCACAAATTACTGTATTGAACTTTTGAGTTTCTTGTGCAATTAATTTTATTTCGTTAAAGGGGGTGATTGCATTTTTTAATACAAAATAAATGTTTTTAAAATGCAGACATTTAACTGTGATTTTCTATCTTTCAAAGTTTGCATTATAAACAATGTTTTTTTGCATATCTGTTTGAGGCTATGGTCACACAAGCATTGATACTCTCATGCTCGAGTGTAGGCTCATTCATGCTAATGATACTTGGCTCAACTCAGAAATGAAAGTCAATAGGTCAGTGAAATATTCAACAGCACTCGGGCGCCATTCATGTGCTGTCCATTTATATTGACTGATATATATATAGTATAAAGTGAAGAAACGTTTTTCAGTAAAAAATAAACTTATGAAACTCTCATGACCAAACTCTCATGAAACTGATGACACTCATGAAAATATGCTTAAACTCTGATGAAAATCACTGATTAAACACGATCTGCTTTTTCTTCTATGTTAAAAAAGCACTGACGTACAAATGTGGCCTTAGGCTTAAGTGTTGCAGTTTATCATAAAAAAGTTTAATCTCATTATCATTCACGTCTGCTAGTGGGTCTGAAAAACCAAAACATGTAACATGTACAGTAAAAATGTTAAAATTATAAGAAAAGGAAAAAATGTAAACAAAAATCACTTTATTCTGCTAAACAATTTATTTATTTAAAATAAATAAAAAACATATAATTGGTAGCGCTATGTTTGTAATGACTGCAGATATAAAAAAAGGAAAAAAGGTCATGTCCACTGGACCTGATCATTATACTCCACTCCAAACTTGAAAATATATGTGTGTGACCACGCTATTTAACTCCATGAAACACCTTGAAAAAAAGATGGACTAGAACGCAATAAAAAAGATTGGACAAGCTTAGTAACAAAAATAAAAATCAAAACACAAAGCTAATTTAAAAAAAAACATTTTATTGTACAAAAGTAGAGATAAACTAAATGAGCTATAATAAAAGAAAAATATCTAAATATAGTATTCTATACTCATACTGACCTATAGAACTCCGTTAACATGTCAACACCTATAAGCCTGTATTGATAAATTAATAAACAACATGATAAAACTATATATATACAGTATATGTATAACCTATATATGTGTGTGTGTGTATATATATATATATATATATATATATATAATCAGCGCCAGCACCCCAGCTTGGGTTCTGTTCCATTCTCCTGCTCGTTATCTGATTTAGCCGCTTGTCATCTGCTGAGTTCTCCTCTACCTGCAACACCTGCCTGTCCGCCTGTTCCGCTGGGTCAGCTTCCATGTGTCCAGGGTCAAACTGGAGGTAGCACCTGCGTCCCTCGGGCATTCCAATCTGATCCTGTTTGAGGGGTCTTACTATGGGTGCTTGGGGTTCGCATAGTCACCCTCCCTTCGGAGCCCTCCAGTTAGTGGTCCCGTGGTTTCACAAAATTGCAATAAACGAATGTACACTGCAACATCTGTGCCTCCATTTCCATTCGTTATAGAGTTCTCAGGCCATGGAACCTGCTGGATCCCAAGCACCTCTGGCCGCAGAGTTATGTCAAGAGGTCACCCACCTGACATACCAACAGGAGAAGATCACAACCAATCTGTGCAAATTGTCTACACATGTGGACTTGGTGATATCCACGGCTTCATCCGTCTCTGCCAAAGCTATGACCACCTCTGCTGCAGGTTTTCTGGTTCCCAGCAATGCATCAGGTAAACGACCTCATCTGGCATCTCACATCCAGTTCGGTGGTTATCCCGCCCAGTGTCGGGGTTCATTAATAAGTGCACGCTGCACTTTGAACTCCTAGGCCATCTGTTTGCATCTGATCAGGCCAAGGTAGCCTTCATTATGTCACACCTTGCTGGAGAGGCTCTCACCGGGCTGAATCCATTATGGGAGAGAGGGGATCCTCTGATCAATGACCTTCAGTCTTTCCTTGGGGCATTCTGCAGGACCTTTGATGAGCAACTTCAACAACTTCATCTCTTCTTCGTCTACACCTGGAGGATCTCATGGTAGCCCAATATGCTGTTTGTTTCTGCACCCTTTCCTCTGAGTTGTCCAGGAATGATGAGGGGTTGGTGGCTACCTTCTGGGAGGATCTGTTTGGAGGAATAATAAACGAGCTGGTGGGCCAGGACGTTCTTAAGTCTCTGGATGACCTGATATCCCTGATGGCACGGATTGACCTTCGGTTTCAAGAATGCTCTAAGGAGACTAAGCGAGAGAGGAAACCTTATCTCCTGGCTCTCAGTTTCCAGAGGCTGATTTCTTCTCAGAACTCTGTCTACTCCCCAGAGGCTGTGCAAATTGACCGAGTGAATTTGGTTAAACAGCGCCAGGATGAGTGCTGCTCAAAGGGGAGGTGTTTCTTCTGCTTTAGTTCCTAACATCTAATCTGCTCCTGTCCTGACAGTCTGGGAAATTACAGAGAGTAGGGTTGGTTGGAGAGGCTTCCCTTGTTGAGGATCAACTCTTTCCTTTGCTACTGATGACCGTGCCTTTGTCCTTTGGCACTGTCAGTTTTTCAGAGTTTGGCTACCTAGATTCCAGGTCCGCAGGGAACTTCATCCAGCAAACTGTGGTGGACCATTGTCAGATTCCATTCCAGCTCCTCCTTGACCCAGTATTGGTGATTTCTGAGGATGGCAGTGCCCTGACCGAGCCCATTTGTTTCCAGACTATGGAACTTCGGGTAGGTCTGATGTATTCAGAGAG
Organism: Dendrobates tinctorius; assembly: GCF_039654945.1. NCBI lineage: Eukaryota > Metazoa > Chordata > Amphibia > Anura > Dendrobatidae > Dendrobates > Dendrobates tinctorius. The sequence continues at coordinate 64,479,238 of NW_027361732.1, read as the reverse complement.
AATCTGCTTTCATGTTTTGCCTGGTTTGTCTCACCCCTTGTTTTAGGATTACCCTGGTTTTGAGCACACGAGCCTGTGTTAAACTGAAAGACAGGCAAAGTTCTGCATTTGCAGAAACTCCTGATTCAGCCGATGTCTCACTTCCATCCGTCCTGTTCACCCCCCAGTGGCCCTAACTGCTCTATTGGGTTTAACACCCTCCTACTGGTCTTTCTCTGACATCTTCGATAAAAAGGAAGCAGAGATGCTGCCTCCTCACAGGTTGTATGACTATCCCATTGACCTGCTCCCAGGAACGTGACCTCCTCAGGGTCGAATCTATCCTTTATCCCAGGCCGACACCCCGGCCATGTCGGAATACATCCAGGAGAACCTAGCTAGAGGATTTATTCAGAAGTCTTCTTCTCGGGTGGGCACGGGTTTCTTTTTTGTCAAGAAGGATGGATATCTAAGGCCCTGTATTGATTATCGGGGTCTAATCCAAATCACGATAAAAAACAAGTACCCGTTGCCAATTATTACAGAGCTGATTGACCATTTCAGAGGAGCCAAGATCTTCATCAAGCTGGATCTCAGAGTGGCCTACAATCTGATCTGCATATGCCAGGGAGATAAGTGGAAGATGGCCTTCAACACCCTAGATGGTCACTATGAGTACCAAGTTATGCCGTTCGGGCTCAGTTACACACCCGCGGTCTTTCAGGAGTTCATGAATGATATTTCTAGGGATCTCCTCTATTCTTGTGCTGTTGCCTACTTGGATGACACTTGATCTACTCGGCAGACTTAGCCACTCACCAAAGGAATGTTTACCAGGTCCTGCAGAGTCTCAGGCAGAACAGACTGTACGCCAAATTTGAGAAGTGTGTCTTCGAGAAACCCTCTCTTCCTTTTCTCAGTTCTACAGTCTCATCCACAAGCCTAACAATGGATCCAGTAAAGTTAGCCTCGATCCTCAAATGCCCTCGCCCAACCAGGGTTAAGGCGATACAACGGTTCCTGGGGTTCGCTAACTATTACCATCAATTTATCTCTGACCCGAAAAGGCATCAACTCTAAGGATTGGTCTCCTGAGGTGGTGGAGGCCTTCACTTCACTGAAGAAAGCCTTATCTTCTGTGCCTGTGCTCCATCGACCGGTCACAGATAAACAATTCTTCCTTAAGGTAGATGCGTCCTCCACAGGTGCTGGGGCGGTTCTCTCTCAATGGTCTCCCACTGTGCACATGGTCTCTTGCGGCTCCTTCTCTAAGATCTTTTCTGCTTCCAAGAGAATCTATTCCATTGGGAAACGAGAATTTTTTGCAAGCAAGATGCCTCTGCAAGAGTGGCGTCATCTCCTCAAGGGAGCAGTCCACCAGGTCATCATATTCACCGACCATATGAACCTAGTCTAGCTCCAGTCTGCACAGAGGCTGAATCCATGCCATGCCAGGTGGTCCTTGTTCTTTGCTTGATTTAACTTTGTTCTTTACTTTTGACCTGCCTGCAAAAACGACAATGCCAATGAACTCTCTAGGGCCTTCCTGCCTCCCGACCTGGAGGAAGAACCTCAACACATCATCAAGCCATCCAGGATGGTGTCAGTAGCCTCTGTCAATCTGTCTCAGGTGCCTCCCGGAAAGACTTTGGTATCCAGTTTGGACAGGAGGTGAGTTCTTCGGTGAGGTCACTCTTCCAAGATGCCCGGCCATGTTGGACAAAGGAAGACTCTGCAACTCATTTCCCATTACTATTAGTCGCCTACCATGGGAAAAGACATCTTGGCATATGTTTCAGCGTGTCCCTCCTGTGCCAGAAACAAGACCACAAAGCAATTTCTGTCCGATTATCTTCTATTCCTTCAGTCCCCTGGCACCACATTGCTATGGACTTCATTACGGATCACCCCATCTCCCCTGACTGTTCTGTTATCTGGGATGTTGTGGATTGCTTTTCGAAAATGGCTCACTTTGGTCCTCTGTCTGGTCTTCCATCGGTTCCTGAACTTGTTGACTACTTCATTCAGCATATTTTCTGCCTTGATGGGTTTCCTCTCCACATTGTGTCTGACAGGGGTGTCCAGTTCACTTCGAAATTTTGGAGGTTGATCTGTAAACTAATGAAAGTGGAGCTGGATTTTCCTTCTGCTTATTATCCTCAGTCCAATGGCCAGGTGGAGACGACCAATCAGATCGTGTCCGGGTTCATGCGTCATTTTGTCAACGTGCAACATAATGACTGGGTTAAGTTACTACCATGGGTGGAGTTCTCCTACAATAATCATGTGCTATCCTCTGCTAAGTTTCCCTTCCAGATTGTGTTTGGACTCCAAGCCGGAATCCCTCGTCCTATCTCTGCGTTTTCGGTTATTTATGCGGCTAACATCTTTTCGGATGAATTCTCTAAAGTATGGAGAGACACCAAAACCGCTTTAGAGAAAGCCTCGAAGCGTATGAGGAAACATGCTGACAAAAGACACCTGAATGCTCTGACCTTTCGGCCTGGGGATAAGGTGTGGCTCTCCTCTAAGTACATCCGCCTGAAGATGCCATCCTACAAATTGGGACCTTGCTTCATTCGTCCCTTTGAGTTCTTAAAGCAAATTAATGCAGTCTCTTACAAACTGAAATTGCCTGCCTCTTTGCATGTGCCTAACTCTTTTCATGTTTCCCTCCTCAAACCGGCAATCTTGAGCTCTTTCTTTAACTCCTTTACTCCCAAGGGTGGTTTGCGCATTAATGACTGGGCCAATTTTTACAATTCTGACCACTGTCCCTTTATGAGGTAATAACTCTGGAACGCTTCCATGCATCTCTGTGATTCTGACATTGTTTTCTCGTAACATATTGTACTTCATGGTAGTGGTAAAATTTAATTTATATAACTTGTGTTTATTTGTGAAAAAATGGAAATTTGGTGAAAATGTTGAACATTTTGCAATTTTCCAACTTTGAATTTTTATGCCCTTAAATCACAGAGATACAGTACACAAAAACTTAACAAGTAACATTTCCCACATGTTTGTTTTACATCAGCACAATTTCAGAAACAAAATTTTTTTATAGGAAATTATAAGGGTTAAACATTGACCAGCGATTTCTTATTTTTACAACACCATTTTTTAAGGGACCACATCACATTTGAAGTCACTTTGAGGCGTCTATATGATAGAAAATACCCAAAAGTGACACCATTCTAAAAACTGCACCCCTGACTGTACTCAAAACCACATTCAAGAAGCTTATTAACTCTTCAGGTGCTTCACAGGAATTTTTGGAATGTTTAAATAAAATTAACATTTAACTTTTTTCGCAAAAAATTTTATTCAGATCCATTTTTTTTAATTTACCAAGGGTAACAGGAGAAATTGGACCCCAAAGTTGTTCTGCAATTTTTCCTGAGTAAGCTGATGCCCTAAAAGTGCAGGTAAACCACTGTTTGGGTACATGGCAGAACGTGGAAGGAAAGAAGTGCAATTTGACTTTTTCAATGCAAATTTGTCTGGAATTGAGATCAGACGCCATGCTGTGTTTGGAGAGCCCCTGGTGTGCCTAAGCAGTAGAAATCCTCTCACAAGTGACACCATTTTGGAAACTAGACCCCCCAAAGAACTTATCTAGATGTGCGGTTAGCACTTTGATCCACCAAAGTGCTTCACAGAAGTTTATAACTTATAGCCATGAAAATAAAAAATCATATTTTTTCCACAAAAATGATCTCAAATTTTTATTTTACCAAGGGTAACAGGAGAAATTGGACCCCAAAAGTTGTTGTGCAATTTGTCCTGAGTACGCTGATACCCATATGTGTGAGTAAACTACTGTTTGGGTGCATGACAGAGCTTGGAATGAAAGGAGCACCATTTGACTTTTTCAAAGCAAAATTTGCTGGAATCAGACACCATGTCGCGTTTGGAGAGCCCCTGATATGCCTAAACAGTGGAATCTTCCCACAAGCGACACCATTTTGGAAACTAGACCCCAAGGAACTTATCTAGATGTGTGGTAACTGGTAAGCGCTTTGAACCCCCAAGTGCTTCACAGAAGTTTATAACTTAGAGCCATAAAAAGAAAAAAATCAAATGTTGCTTTAGCCCCAAATTGTTAATTTTTTAAAGGGTTAACAACAAACAAACTGAGGTCCATATTTCCTGAGTGTGCCAATATCCTACATGTAATCGGGAAATATTTTTCAGACACAGTGCAAAGCTCAGAAGGCAAGGAGTGCTAGATTTTACAGTTATGGTTTGCAGGTGTCATGAGCTACTAGGAGGAGACTGTGAGTAGGATGGCCAATTGGAACGCCAGCTGCACGTATTCATTTAGTGGATGAAAGACCAATGCTGCTCCAGCCGGGTGCCTCAGATGAGGAAAAAATACTGGAATAGGATGAAAATACCTTGTCCAAGGGAGCACAAAGGACAGGGAATAGTTTAAAAGTTGCTCATTTATCAGGTGGCACCTGATGAAAACAGATCTATCTGTCGAAACGCATTGTGGATTTGTTTTAATTCAATAAATGAGCATCTTTTAAACTATTCCCTGTCATTTGCGCTCCATTGGACAGGGTAGAAGAGAGTAATTGTGAAACGGCCGTTGTCCGGCACCGCCCTCCCCTAGCATTCCTCTAACGTCCTGCATGTCCACATATCTGTTGATGGAATTCATGTGAAATAAAGACGCAGTTTTACAGCTTTATTGGTGAGTGCTGCATATTTCTTCTTTTTTCATTTCACATTGACCTCTATGAGTGTTCTGCACCCAGCACTGGGGTACAGTGCTTACTGTAACAGTTCTTCCCTGGCACCTGTCCGTGGGCAGCGCATGCATGCCACACATGTTCCGCATGTATTGCAGACATGGACACTGACATTTCTGGTACAGAAAATATCAGGACGTGTGAAAGAAGCCTTATAGCAGGTTTTTATGTTTAGCTGCTGTCACACACTAAAAGAAGCTTTTTATTGCAAAAAAACATTTTTGATTCACCACATTTTGAGAGATATAATTTTTACCTATTTTGACCCACAGAGTCATGTGAGGTGTTGTTTTTTGCAGTATGAGTTGACATTTTTATTGGTACCATTTTCAGGCACATGACTTTTTTTATCGTATTCTATTCCGATTTCTGTGAGGTAGAATGAACAAAAACCAGCAATACATGTACTTCTTTTGGGGGGGTTAAACCATTCGGTGTGTGGTAAAATTGATAAAGCAGTTTTAGTCTTCTTGTCAATACAATTACAGTGATGCATCATTTATATCTTTTTTATGTTTTGGCGCTTTTATACAATGAAAATTATTTTCTAGAAAAAAATAATAATTTTTGCATCACTTTATTCTGAGAGCTAAAACTTTTATTCTGATGGAGCTGTACGGCAGCTTGGTTTTTACAGGGCAAGATGACGTTTTCAGCAGTACTATGTTTAATTATATCCATCTTTTGGATCGCATGTTATTCCACTTTTTGTTTGGCTTTATGATGATAAAGCATTTTTATTTGCCTTGTTTTTTATTTTTTTATGGTGTTCACGAAAGGAGTTAACTAGTGGGACAGTTTTATAGTTTGTGTCATTCCCGGAAGTGACAATACCAAATATGTGTACTTTTATTTTTCAGATTTTTTTCATTCAAATATTTATTTAGTGATAGAATTTAGTTTGATTTTTTTTATTATTTTTGATTTTTTAAAGAATATTTTTACAATTATTTAATTTTTTTAAACTTTTTTCCAAAATTTTTACTTTGTCCCACTATGGGACTATAATTTTTTGCAGGCTGATCACTTCTATAGCATTGAAAATGTAAGCTCTGCACTGACCGAGAGACTTGCTGATCATGCACTGCACAAGTTTCCGGGCTCTGGTTACCCGGATGTTGTCATGACGACATTGAATTACCATGGCAACGTTCAGGACCCCACGTCACGCCATGGGGTCTCTGATCCAAAGGCAGAGGGGTTGTCAGCTCTCTGTCAGCTTCCTGAATGATGCGATTGTGTTCGATCACAGCATTTAGGTGGTTAAAGTGCCGGGAGTAGTCTGTGACCGCTCCTGACACCTAGTGCCGGGTGTCAGCTGTCAGAATCAGTTGACACCGGGTGATGGCGATCGCCCACACCCCCCCATGTGTGCGGACAATCGCGATGATATAATATTCCATAACGGTCAAATAGGCCCAGGTCACATGGACAAAATATTACATCCAATGTCAGAAAGGGGTTAAAACATTCTCTCATTATTCTGGCATTTGGCAAATATTAATGTTTATGGTAATCCTAATTGACCTAAAACATGAAAGTTTTTTTTTTTTATTTCATGTTAGGCATTGAGAAAAACATGCGTATGTGTCTTTTTATATAGTGCATGTAAACTTCTGGTTTCAACTGTATGTTTGAACCTTGATGTTCCGGTTGTCCAACTCTGTTTATGTGCATTAATTTTTAGACCAGCAGATAAACTATGTAGTTCATAAAATCATATATATTGTATATGGTGCTGATGCCTTGGATATTTGCAAAATTGTTAATTTTGTGAAAGAAAAATTGAAGTTATGAAATTCAAATAATCTGATTTTGAATTATTTAAAAATAATTGGAACTTTTTCATAATTTTTGCCTTTCTGACTTGCGCTATGGATGTGTTAAATTTTCAATGAAGTGTTGATACTGCAGGAAGCGAGTGGTCACCTGATCACATAAAAGGCATGCAACCATCAAGTATGCAAAAGCTTTACCAGTTTTTCCTTGATAATACACCAATTTTCCTGCCCCAAAATCTTCTTAATCATTTTAAAATAAATTTATCCATTTTTGCCAGAACATTTTATTTAAAGAATTCAAATAATTTTGGTATATTCATTTTAAAAGCAGTGTTTCCCTTTCCCTGATCTTCTGTGTGCAGGGGCTGCAGACATGGAGAAGTGGTGACTTTGTAGGGTGCACAAAGTAGTCACCTAGTCATACATACAGTTATCAACTGTCTACTGTGCAATAGCTTTAGGGATCATATATTTACCTGCTAGTATGCCAATTTCACCTCAAAAATCTGATAAATTTGATTTTTTAAAAGAAAGAAAGCAATTAAGAATTTTAAAGAAGTTTAGTTGGACAATTTTCAAAAATGTTTCCATTTTTCGGAATCCTGATGAAGGTGTTACTTGAAAATTTCGACCTGTACGCAAACAAACAAATATTTATTTTCACTCAAATTCAAAAGAATTTATGCACAAAAAATAAATTAAATTTTGCTAAAAAAATGTTGAATTTTGTGGCAAAATGTAGTAGGGATGACTTTTCGGTACAATAAATAAAGAAAGCTCGGTATCTTCCATTGAGCCTGAGTTCACACAATTTTTTCAGAAAAAGCAATACATACAGGGACATATAAAGTATGTTAGGCGCCGGGATTCTCACACTGCACGGGATAGATCCCATGCCTTGTCTAGTGGAGTTACTGTTGGCTCTCCAGCTAAGCCTATGTGGACTACTGGTATACACGTGCAGCGTTTCCCTCTGGAGCCTAAGTCCAGATTTCACCCTACTGAGCATGTCCATGATGTGGTGCCTTCTCATTTGTGAACATCAGCTGCTCTGGTGATGTGGCAGCTTCCGATTGGCCCACAGAGAAGGTCCTGTCTGGATGACATGAGCCTTGTGTATAAAAGGTCCTCAGGAGCGCATGCCAATGCTCTAGTATCTTTTGTGTTTGGTGTGTTGGTGGCTAGTTTACCACCCCATGTGCACATGTGCCGCTAATAGTACTGCGAGTGTCTTTCTAGACAGGCAGTGTGCCGGCACCAACATCAGGGGCTTATCTACAGCACTCTGTAATGCTGTAGATAAGCCCCTGATGTAACCTGAAAGAGAAGAAAAAGAAGTTATATTATACTCACCGGGGGGGCGGTCCGGTCTTGGTCCGATGGGTGTTGCGGTCTGGCACCTCCCATCTTCTAACGTTGATGTCCTCTTCTTTACTGCCTGTTGTGGCTCCGGCACAGGCGCACTGCTCTGCCCTGTTGAGGGCAGAGCAGAATACTGCAGTGCGCAGGCGCTGGACCTCTCCTGGCACCTGCGCACTGCAGGACTCTACTCTGTCCTCAATAGGGCAGAGCAGTACGCCTGCACCAGAACCACGACAGGCAGCAAAGAAGAGAATGTCAACATTAGAAGATGGGAGACTCTGGACCGGACGGCGACACCCATCGGACCGGACCCCCGGGTGAGTATAATCTAACCCTTTTTCTTATCTTTCAGGTTACATCGGGGGCTTATCTACAGCATTACAGAATACTGTAGATAAGCGCCTGATGTCGGTGCCAGCGGCTGATAGTCCAAAAATGGGGTGACAGATTCCCTTTGAGGTTCGGTCAAGCAAAACAAACAATTATTTTTTGGAAACTAGTAAAAGGATCTGATGCAAACTAAATAAAATAAAATGTGTTAGTATTTACTTCTCATATTAAAATATTGGCCAAAACACAATATTCCCTCCTATGTCTGCTGGCTTGAAGACAACCTGTTTCAAGCCAGTAAGTTCTGTTATGACCTGTCATAACCTGACCTGTTGTGAGGGTGTCAGATTGTGAAAAGGTTTGTGATTGTGTTGGCTGTAGAGTTGAGCGAAGCGGGTCGGTCAATTTCAAAAGTCGCCGACTTTCGCAAAATTTCATGAAACGAAACCCGACCATAGTGTGAGGTCGGCAACGAGGTCGGCGACCATGGCGCCAAAGTTGCGTTTCAAAAGATGCTTCCAGTGCCCTTTTTCAGCCAATGATGGAGGACGCACACTGTGGGCAATGCGATGACATAGGCAGCGGTCACCACCATCTTCGAGAAGGTGATGCTTACTTCTGCTGATCTCAGAATAGGGAGAGCTGCTGCTGATGATGATTCTGTAGGGAGAGCGTTAGGCAGGGAAGAAGATACAAAAAACTGCTTCTGCTGCTAGCGATTTTGCCTGTACAACACACCAGTTAGTGTGCAGTGCAAGGGGAGGCTATATTTTGGTGCATTCAGCCTTGTTGGTTATTAGGCTGCCTTATAAGGCTCCCTGATAGCTGCATTGCTGTTTTCACACTGCTGTGCAGACTGATTTTTTTGAAAGCAAAAATACTTTTCATCCTCTTTTTGCCTAGTTACCAAGCATTCATTTTTCCACACTTTTGTGTGCAGCAGTCCTGCATATTAGGCTGCCTGCTGCCTTACTTGGGACTGAGAGCATCATTGTCAGCTTGCTAAAATCTCTAGGGAGATTTAAATTCTCTCCAGTCCTACATAGACATTTTATACACCATCCAATTTCAGACTGTTATATTGAGGTGTAATCTACTGTTTCAGCCTGAGATAATAGTTCAGTGTTCTCAAGTCTGTAGGGAGATTCAAATTCTCCCCTGTCCTATATAGACATTTTGTACACCATCCAATTTCAGCCTGTTATATTGAGGTGTAATCTACACTGGAAAAACTGAACTGAAGTAGAATTGAATGACATGCATGATGTAAAAGCATGTTCACATTGGCCATAAAAGCAAGCAAAACCAAAGGAAAAAAACAATGTATGCATATACCCTAATAAAAATAAATAAGTAAAAAAGCAAGTGCATTAAATAACATAGGGTACTTAGTAAACACTATTTTGATCAAAAAAGTATAAAGCTGTCCCACCACGACAAGGTGTACCCATTTGAGACAGTAACTACACTAACGGTTAAAACCTACCTAGTGTGAATAGTAGCAGAGTCTCTGGGTCCCAAACGGACACCCAGCTTCAGAGGGACTAAATAAACTACACAGCTCAGTAGAATGGAGGCCACACCCTATTTGTACTGAATACAAAAATGCTGAAGAAAAAACAAAAAAACTGAACTGAAGTAGAATTGAATGACATGCATGATGTAAAAGCATGTTCACATTGGCCATAAAAGCAAGCAAAACCAAAGGAAAAAAACAATGTATGCATATACCCTAATAAAAATAAATAAGTAAAAAAGCAAGTGCATTAAATAACATAGGGTACTTAGTAAACACTATTTTGATCAAAAAAGTATAAAGCTGTCCCACCACGACAAGGTGTACCCATTTGAGACAGTAACTACACTAACGGTTAAAACCTACCTAGTGTGAATAGTAGCAGAGTCTCTGGGTCCCAAACGGACACCCAGCTTCAGAGGGACTAAATAAACTACACAGCTCAGTAGAATGGAGGCCACACCCTATTTGTACTGAATACAAAAATGCTGAAGAAAAAACAAAAAAACTGAACTGAAGTAGAATTGAATGACATGCATGATGTAAAAGCATGTTCACATTGGCCATAAAAGCAAGCAAAACCAAAGGAAAAAAAAAATTCTACTTCAGTTCAGTTTTTTTGTTTTTTCTTCAGCATTTTTGTATTCAGTACAAATAGGGTGTGGCCTCCATTCTACTGAGCTGTGTAGTTTATTTAGTCCCTCTGAACCTGGGTGTCCGTTTGGGACCCAGAGACTCTGCTACTATTCACACTAGGTAGGTTTTAACCGTTAGTGTAGTTACTGTCTCAAATGGGTACACCTTGTCGTGGTGGGACAGCTTTATACTTTTTTGATCAAAATAGTGTTTACTAAGTACCCTATGTTATTTAATGCACTTGCTTTTTTACTTATTTATTTTTATTAGGGTATATGCATACATTGTTTTTTTCCTTTGGTTTTGTAATCTACACTGGGCCTGAGATAATAGTTCAGTGTCCTCAAGACTGTAGGGAGATTCAAATTCTCCCCAGTCCTATATAGACATTTTATACACTATCCAATTTCCGCCTGTTATATTGAGGTGTAATCTACACTGGGCCTGAGATAATAGTTCAGTGTCCTCAAGTCTGTAGGGAGATTCAAATTCTAGAAGGAAAGTTCTGCTCCAGCTGCTATTAAAATCTTCTTTAATGAAAAACCATTAAAACATACAATGGTGAAGACTCTCCATGTAACCACACCACAACAGAGATGACAGGCAGATGTCCAGACAGATGTCCATTTCTATTTGGACAGATTCAAATTCTCCCCAGTCCTATATAGTCATTTTATACACTATCCAATTTCAGGCTGTTATATTGAGGTGTAATCTACACTGGGCCTGAGATAATAGTTCAGTGTCCTCAAGTCTGTAGGGAGATTCAAATTCTCCCCAATACTATATACACCTTGTACCTTGTTTTACAGTACCATATTGCTGGTGGTATTTTGGGTACATTTTCCCAAAAATGAGGAAGTGTGTTGGAAGAGGCTGTGGAAGTGGGCGGGGGTTGCCAGCTGGTAATGATGGTGTTGGTGGTAGTGGTGGATTTGCTGGTAGTGGCAAAAGCACAATAGCACCTAATGCAGGAGGTATTGAGCCTGCGTCATTGTCTGGTTCCACAAGGCCTTGAAGGCTCCCTTTTCTGAGAGTAGGTAAACCGCTTTTAAAGCCGGAGCTTCAGGAACAAGTTTTGGCTTACATTGCTGACACAGCCTCCAGCTCTATCACCTCCTCTTCTGAACTTTCAAAAAATAAACGCACTGAGTCGTCATTACAGGCTCATGGTCAGGAACCATACCTTTTCTTGTGTCCTTCACCTCTACCAAAAGTAAAGGATGTGGCAGGCCACACTGCAGATTACTCCATGGAGCTGTTTTCACATACCATGCCTGGGTTAGCAAGTCAAATCATGAATTACCCAGTCCAAGAAGAATCTGACATAGAGTGCACTGATGAACAGCCACTGCTAGATTTATCTGCTGGTACATTCACTCAGAGCACTACATTGTCCTCGCAGTGTACTGAGCCAGAAACTGACACTGATGAAACTCAGGTGCCCCTTCCCGCATACTATACCACCTTACATGGTGACACAGAGGAAGGTGCACATGACATTGAAGAGGAGGTGATGGATGACCCAGTTGTTGACCCAGATTGGCATCCATTGGGGGAAGAGGGTGCCGCTGCCAATAGCTCATAAGAGGGGAGGAGCATCCGCAGCATGCATCGACATCGCAACAGCTGTTATCTGGCAGGCCCAGAGCAGTCCAAAAACGGGTTACAAAAAACAAAAGAGTTGCAGGACAGCTAGGCCAGATGGTCAAATTAGCACAGCGTGCAAGGACTCAAAATGTCTTCCAGAGTAGGAAGAGTGCAGTGTAGCACTTTTTTGAACAAAATCCTAATGATTAGGCAAAGTTTATCTGTAAGAAGTGCCCAATGACCTTTAGCCGAGGGAAAAATCTGAGAAATTTGAATACCAGTTGCATGCTTAGACATTTAACCACCATGCACTTGCAAGCGTGGACAGACTACCAAACCTCATGTACCACATGTGCAACTGCTTCCAATGAAGGTAGTCAGCAACGCTACATCGTTTCCCCCACTGTAAGCCCACCGGTTAGCACACCACCAGCAGCAAATGTTGAGGTGTCGTCGCAAGACCAAAGCAGTCAGGAAATCACAATGTTATTGCTATGAAAGACTAAATCTAGGCCATCAGAAAGAACACCAACTCCATCACCATCATCAACCCTCTCTCAGTCCGCCATGTCCACAGCTGGTTCCACCATATGCAGCTCTCAAGTCCAGCTCACCCTAACAGAGACTTTGAGTAGGACAAGAAAGTACTCATCCTCTTATCCGCGTACACTGGGTTTAACCGTCCACATTGGCAAACTAATCTCGTTAGAGATGATGCCCTACTGGTTGGTTGAAAGCTAAACTTTCCGCGAACTCATGGCCTACGCAGTACTATGCTATGACCTACCCAGTCGGCACTTCTTTTCTCGCAAAGCCATCCCAGCCCTCCACCTTCATGTGAAAGACCTCATTGTCCATGCACTCAAGCAATCAGTGAGTGGAAATGTGCACCTCACAACAGATGCATGGTCCATCACTGTGCACTGGGTTAATTTGGTGGATGCAGGGTCCACAGGGGACAGCGGCGGTGGGACAGTGCTGCCTAGCCCATGGTATAGGAAACAGTTGGCTGTAGGCATTCGACCCTCCTCCTCAAGAAGCGAAAGCTCGTCCAGAGAGCGCAGTCGCTCGAGCACTCCATCCGCAGCTGCCAGTGTTGCATACGAGGTCTCCCCCTATCGATCAGCTAGTGGAAAGCGTCAGCAGGCTGTGTTGAAGATGATGTGTTTGGACGACAGACACACCGCTGAGGTACTGGCCGACTACTTGCAGCGACAAGCTGAGTCATGGCTGGGCAGTCTACATCTTGAGGCAGGCAAGGTAGTTAGTTATAATGGCCGGAATTTTGTGGCAGCCATAGCACTTTCAAAACTCAGACACATACCTTGCCTGACTCACACCTTGAACCTGGTGGTGCAGTGCTTCCTCAATAATTATCCAGAGTTAGCAGGCCTGCTCCAGAAGGTCTGAAGACTGTGCTTGCACATCCACCGGTCACCCATACACTCCAGTCGTATGCAGAAGCTGCAGTGATTGCTCCAACTTCCCAAGCACTGTCTAATTATCGACGTTGCAACAAGGTGGAACTCCACCCTGCACATATTTGAGAGACTGTGCAAACAGACAGGCTGTAATGCATTTGTGGGAGGATACACGGCCAGGCACTTTGAGGGCAGACATGGAGTTGTCGGGTTTGCAGTGGTCAAAGCTGAAAGACCTCTGTAAAGTCCTTCAGTGTTTTGAGCAATGCACATGACTGGTAAGCGCAGACGACACCATCATAAGCATGAGCATCCCAATTATGCTCATGCAAACTTTGACGCACATTAAGGAGCAGACGTCTGCAGCCGAGGAGGATGAGGAAGAGGAGGAGGGAAGCCTTGATGACAGTCAGCCATTGTCTGCTCTGGGACCTCTCCTGGACGAGGTGGAGGAAGAAGAGGAAGAGGAGGAGGATGATGATGGGGATGATTATTTAGGGGAGGAGGATGCTTCTCGTGTGTCCAGAGAAAATGTTGGCGTGGCAAGGTCAGGTACAGGGTTTGTGCGTGACTGGAGGGATGTGGATTTGCCAGAAAGTGCTCCTCCACCCAGCACTTGCAGTGCATCATTGACACCTGAAACATTGGCCCACATGTCAGATTATGCCTTGCAGATCCTAAAAAGGGACTCCCGCATTGCCAAAATGATGAACGATGATAACTACTGGTTGGCCAGCATACTGGATCCATGCTATAAAGGCAAATTCCAAAACATCATGCCACAGGAGAACCTTGACCTAATATTGGCTAACAAACAAGCAACTCTGGTAAACCGTTTGTTTGAGGCATTCCCAGTACACATCAGCGGTGATGGTTCTCCAATGAGCCATAGGGGGCAACATGGAAGAGGTGTTTGTGGTGCACACATCAGAAGTGGCGTTGGAGACAGGGGTTTCATGACCATGTTGTGGACTGATTTTTCAAGTCCCACTCACACGACTGGTAATACTGCATTGATTGAAAGTGACAGGAGACAGCAGTTGTCAACTATGGTTACAAACTACTTCTCGTCCCATATCGATGTTCTCCCTCACAGGTCATTCCCCTTTGACTATTGGGCCTCTAAACTGGACACCTAGCCTGAATTGGCACAATATGTCTTACAGGAGCTCACTTGCCCTGCTGCTAGTGTGCTATCGGAAAGAGTCTTCAGTGGTGCTGGCTCAATCCTGACAGAAAAAAGGACCCATCTGTTGACCCAAAATGTTGATGATCTAACCTTTGCAGCTGCTGAATGTCCAACATCAACATATGCCATTTTTTAAACCTCCCTAACTGGGGGTCACCACTTAGCGCATGCAACCGTGCGAGTGCCATTGCCCTGGACAGGTGGGTGGGCCGAGTCTTGGGCGCCGGCACTGGCACAATGTCCCTCATAGTGCAATCAAGTGTCTCTGATGGTGGGGGTGCACACCCGCCGTCAGACACACCGGCGTACTATGAGGGGCCCAGTGCCAGTACCGATGCCGACGAGTGGGCCCCCCTTGCTTGGGCAGGGCCCCAGCATTTGCAATATTTACCTCTCCCTGCTCCTCCGCTGTGTAGTCTGGGCTGTCAAATCCTTCCCTGGGACTGCCACTACAGATTTGGTGAACTGATAGATGATGGTTAAGACGTAGCTATGCCCTGTCCTGCTGGCCGGGCTCTAGCTTCAGATGATCAATGGCTTCCATTTCTTATGGACGTCGACTCACAATGAGATGCAGTGATGGTTTATCATCAGCTTTCACAGTTTTCCTACTCACAGACATGTGACATTCCTGCCCAGATTTTTAAATGTGCCCTCTCATGCCAATCCAATAGAATCGCCTACAGCCTGTGGCTTCTGTCTTTTGCACTCCAAAGTTACCTGACAGATCATGATAGGCAGTGAGGACCATGTCTACATCTCTCCCTGTGATCAAAATTTGATGGAGATGAGTAACAGTGATGGGATCATCGGTACTGCGATACAGCAACCCTTTCTTCACAAAGAACTGTTTTCGCTGTCTCCACACAAAAAGTAATTGAGGGTCAGCATCGCCTCTGAGAATTCTCCCGGGAGTTTTTCCTGTGATTAGTAATTCCTAAATTTCTGCAATCACTCGACTTTATGTCTGTACTTTTATCCATCTCGTTTCCTCTTGCGGAGAGTCTGGACTGTCTTACTGAGACAGAAATATTTATGAAGATTTAAAAATACCCCAACAGTGTATACTGGTGTACGCTTCAAAAACATTTCCTTTTTTCTACTTTTTAGATTGTTGTCTAATCCATACTGAGGCTTGAGTGTCTTTGTCGGACTCCGGAAATAAACACAGAGATTTTAAATGTTTAAACTATGCTGTATATACCTGTTATCCTGTGATACTGTACCCTTTCTCAACTTTCTGTAATCTTTTCGAATCCATACTGTGCCTGAGACCGTCTGAGTCTGTCTCCTGATTACAGATGAGTGGTGTTTGAGTGGAACTGTTGGCCAAGTTCAAATTCTAGCTGTTTTGGGCGGTGTTAGATCCGTTCGTCGAACTACAACACTTTGATTAAAATTCGGCTGTTCGAGTTTCCATTCGAGAACGTTTCGTTAAACAAAAGCGTATCTTTTTTTTCACATTAATAATGGTTTTCAATGATAATAGACAGTTTTAGGGCATAGTAGCGGTGTCTGGTAGCCAGCGGTGTAGTACACCTGTGAACGAGCTACACCGTGTGTGTTTCTAATAATTTTTTACTGCATATTGTCCTGAAAATCCTTTTGGGCCTAGTAACTGTGTCTGCTACTCAGAAGAGGAGCCCACCCGTGAACTGAGCTATGCCGCCTGTTAATGAAAGAACCAGTTTTTGACTGCATTTACACCACTTAATGCTTTGGGCCTAGTAACTGTGTATGCTACTCAGCAGAGTTGGCCACACGTGAGCCAAGCTATGACCCCTGTTTATGTAAGAACTGTGTGCTACTCAGCAGAGGAGCCCAGCTGTTAAGCAAGATACAGCACTTGTGGTTTTGACACTTAATTTTTTCACATTCTTTCTGGAATGCCGTTTAGGCCTATTCCCAGAATTACGGTTGACCTGCACTTACTGGGAAATGCTTGTTCGCGGGGAATTGTAATCTCAGATCCGCATCACTAACGGGGTTCAGCGTGTTATCCGCACCTGTAAGCGATACACACTGGTCCTTTCACTGTAGCACGCGTGCAGCCCCGGACATGTAAGGGCATGACAGACCTGTTATTGGCCGATCTCGCGTGCCAGAGCCTCGCGTGTCCCTCTAGTAAGCTGGACGTAGACCGTGTGGGCATGCCTGAGTTTCGTTCGTTAACGGAACTAAGCTTGCAATCTGTGCAGCTTTTTTGTGGATGGCATGGTTGAGGTTGCCCGTGTTGAGTCCAATTAAGTCGCAGGCTCCACTCCTGGTGGTGCCCTTCTGGACATTCCTTTAAGGTTCAGCTTTGCAACCATACTGCCCCCGGAAACCAAACACTTTTCCTGACAGTGACATTCTGGTCAAAGAGCGCAATGACATCACGTCTGTATGCCCTCTGCCTAAACAGTCCAAGTGCAGAGAGATGGAAGATGGGGACGATGAGGCATCCAGAGTACAGGGATTCCTTAGCGAGGAGACTTATTTAATTGTTTTAAAGGTTGGGAGCAATTTTTGGGGAGCATGATACTCTGGAGAATGATATCTGGGGCCCACCATACACTGGAGCATTCCAAAGGTGCTGATTAAAGAAAGAGAGAAAAGGATTTGGCCACACATTGGGGAACACCCAACATAGAATTTAGCAAAAATTATAACAATCTTTATTTAGACACAAAACCAAACACCCAATCGGTAAAAACATTAAAATTAGTCACACATGTGACATAAAAATCTAGGCTCAAAATGGAACCAAACCCTCATAGCTCCACACTCCACATGAAATGCCCCAATGAAAAACCAAATGTGTATATAGATAGCATGCCACAATATAAAGGCTTTGCATACAAACTGACTCATAAGCATAAATAAGAGCACATACCATGAATACAAATGTTGGCAAATGGTAGCAAATGAGTAAAACAGCACTAAAACAGCATGTATTATACACACAGATAGAGATGGTTTAGACCATATATCAAAAAATATATAATATAATTTACCTGTGAAGAAACATGCAAAAAAACCCCACAAATAATATCTGGCTTATATAGCACACTAATGCAATGATATTAGTAAAATCCCAAAGAGGTATACATACTTCCCTGAAAATAACTCAGATTGTCACGATTGACCAGGCATGTTGAGATAGAATGGTACTGGCTAAAAATAGCCGCATAAAGGGAAGACAGAGCTCAACCTCAAATTAGTTGTGCACTAGTTGCAAATCAGAGGTGGAGTGGAGCCTGAGCGTCCTGAGACCCGACGCGTGTCGCCACCAATTATGGCTTCATCAGGGATACTGACTGTTAGTTAGTTGTGTCTTTTTATATATTAGTTATTTCAGTAATGAAGTGCAGCTGTGCTAACACTTACCAAAGAGGCGGCAGGACATGGGCGACCTGCAGCCAATGACTGCATTGCAAGGCCCCTGCCAGGGCTGAATTCTACCAAGAGTGGGAATGCCGGTGTATACAACCCGGAAGTGACTGGCCCGGTAAAAGGTCTAAGATCATCAGACTCATTGCGCTTGCACAGGATACCCACTATTCATAGCTCTTTCCAGAGACTTGGAGAGGTCTATCTCCTGCGCCTGCGCCTAAAACCCAGCTACAAATCACGTGACCACAGAAAAAAAAAAATTATTTTTTCGTCGATATATCTATGTTAAAATAGTTAAACGGCAATATATAAAGCCAAGGTCTCATAGAAAGATTAAACACTGTATGGCCCATGTCTTTGAAATTATACTGATATTTTGGTCTAATATAAACTGGTGCTAGTATACACAGATTTTGTATATAGTCAGGAGAGCATAGCCTGTAGACTCTTAACGCATGCGCAAGGTAATAAATACCAATGACACCTATTAAAGGCAAAAAAAACGCTGGTATATACAGCCCCTATGGTGGTTTAATATAGAATCAAAAGGTCAGAGCTGACAGATTTGTAGCACATGCACAAAATAATAATTGCCAATAGCACCTAATTTTATGGCATCTCTCACATAGATATTATACCGCTATTATGGTCAGGCACCAAAAGGCGCTGGTATATTCAGTCATGTAATAATTTGTATATAGTCAGAAGGTCATAACTTGTAAACTTATAGCGCATACATTTGATAATGATTATCAATGGCACCTATTAAAGGAAAAAAAAAACACCAGTATACACAGCCCTTATGATAATTTAGTATATAGCCAAAAAGGTCAAAGCTTACGAGCTTATAGCGCATACGCAAGGTAGTGATTACCTATGGCATCTATTCAAGGCTTACAAACTCAGCCTATATGTCACTGGCAAAGGATCTAAAATCACATGATCTCATAAAGACTCCATTTACATATATGCGCTATTATTCCAAACACTTAAGACACCATATCTGTTTGTAGTAAAACAAAAATGGAGAATTATAGTAATCGGTTCAACCAAGTACGCAGGCGCAATCAACCACTGAGTCAAAAATATATATATGGCCCAGTGTATGATCAAAATACCGTAACAGACATACATACATCGCACGGATGAAACTTTAAACGGTAAATACCGTCTGAAATTTACTTAAAGGTTGCCTACTGCCCATATTTTAAAATAGACACCTTTGCATAAATATTGTAATAATACATAATAGTAATAAGATGACTATATCTTGTATATAAAACCTGTATCAATAATGGGTATCAGCCCAATATATACGGGCACAGCATGCATGCATACAGCTTTAGATATTCAAGGCTAATGCTGTGCTGTGATCTACATAATGCGTATATTTTGTACATCCCAGGGAGCAAAATCATATACCCAAGGTCATAAATGAAGGCCTCAATAGTTTGGTTCTCTAAACACACCACTTAATGGCTAGGACCTCAGTGTTTACTCAACTATGAGTCATTGACTCAAATACCCCTAATACTTGAAAGTTATGAAAAAATCAGAAAGTGTAACATCATTATTGTAATGATTAACCATTTAATTGTCCATTTATTTATCTAAAAAGACGATGTTCTCAATACAATAAGTCGAGGACATTAATCCCAGACATACTACCTTCTCAGAAGGAACACAAAATGAGGGCGCTGAAAAAGAAAAGAAGGAGCCTATAAACAAAACCCCACAATCTTTGCTTAAATACCATATTGCAACCATACTGCCCCCGGAAACCAAACACTTTTCCTGACAGTGACATTCAGGTCAAAGAGCGTGATGACATCATGTCTGTACGCCCTCTGCCTAAACAGTCCAAGTGCAGAGAGATGGAAGATGGGGATGATGAGGAGTCCAGAGTACAGGGATTCCTTAGCGAGGAGACTTATTTAATTGTTTTAAAAGTTGGGAGCAATTTTTGGGGAGCACGATACTCTGGAGAATATCTGGGGCCCACCATACACTGGAGCATTCCAAAGGTGGACATCAGTCACTGGAGCAGCATTTACAGGGCCCATTATACACTGGAGCATTAGAAATGGGGCCCATTATAAATGGAGCATTATTTGGGCCCATAAGACAGTGGAGCTTCACCCATGGGGACCAACATATACTGTAGCGTTATGTGGAGCTCATCATATACTGTTTCAAAACATTATATGGGTCCAATGATTCCGCATGGAGAGATATATGGGCCTCATTACTCTGTATGGCGCACTATGCGGTGGCCATAATACTGTATGGAGGAATATACTGTCTGTTTTTGGAGCTATTGGAGAATTTAAAATGGAAATCAGTCATGTGATGTAAGAATTGAAGTATTTTTCATTGTACTGTACCACTATTTCTCTGCCGTATCAAAGGATCATGAATTGTGTCATGTGCTAAAGGAGCCCAGTGAAATTCTTTGGCCCTGGGCCCACAAAAATCTGGAGCCAGCACTACCCCCCCACAACTTTAGCCAAATAACCCCCAGTTTTCAATGCCTAACTAATATTATAAAGTAAATTAAGGTTGACAAGCTTAAGTAATAAGAATTGATGTTTTTTGCATTAAAATGGGCACTGTAGGTGTGTTTCCTGTCCTCCACTCACTGCCGACGTTGCTTCCCCATTGACTTACATTGGGTTTCGTGTTTCAGTCGGACTTCGACTTTTCACAATAATCGGCCGATTTCGTTCGACCCGACTTTTGCGAAAGTCGGGTTTCGTGAAACCCGACTCGACCCGAAAAAAGGCAAAGTCGCTCATCTCTAGTTGGCTGTATAGCTCCTCACTAGTGTTGAGCATTCCGATACCGCAAGTATCGGGTATCGGCCGATACTTGCTGTATCGGAATTCCGATACCGACTTCCGATATTTTTTCAATATCGGAATTCGGAATCGGAAGTTCAAAGTTGATTGACAGCCTGACGTCATCATGATGCGCGGTGTGTGCGCATCATGATGCGCCGTCATTTCGGGCCTTCCGGGGGTCTCTGCCGGCCTGCCGGGGGGCTGTGTGGACTGCCCAGGGTCTGTACCGGCCTGCCGGGGGGCTGTGCCGGCCTGCCGGTGGTCTGTGCACCCTGTGGGGGTCTGTACCGGCCTGCCGGGGGGCTGTGCCGGCCTGCCGGTGGTCTGTGCACCCTGTGGGGGTCTGTACCGGCCTGCCTGGGGGCTGTGCCGGCCTGCCGGTGGTCTGTGCACCCTGTGGGGGTCTGTACCGGCCTGCCGGGGGGCTGTGCCGGCCTGCCGGGGGGCTGTGCTGATGTCCGGGGGTCTGTGCAAGCATCGTCCGATGGGACTACAAGTCCCATCTGGCGATGCCTGCTACCATGACAGTGATTGACACATTAGCCAATGATGGGACAGTAGTAGTCCCATCATCCGGCTAATGTGTTAAATGTTAAAAAAAAAAAAAAAAAAAAAATACTACATACATACTACATACATACTACATGCATGCTACATGCATGCTACATACATACTACATGCTACATACATACTACATGCTACATACATACTACATATATACTACATGCATGCTACATACATACTACATACTACATATATACTACATGCATGCTACACACATACTACATGCTACATACATACTACATGCTACATACATACTACATATATACTACATACATACTACATACATGCTACATACATGCTACATACATACTGCATGCTACATACATACTACATACATACTACATACATACTACATGCATACATACATACTACATGCATGCTACATGCATGCTACATACATACTACATGCTACATACATACCACATACATACTACATACATACTACATGCTACATACATACTACATATATACTACATGCATGCTACATACATACTACATGCTACATACATACTACATATATACTGCATACATACTACATACATGCTACATACATGCTACATACATACTGCATGCTACATACATACTACATACATACTACATACATGCTACATACATACTACATACATACTACATGCATGCTACATACATACTACATGCATGCTACATACATGCTACATACATACTGCATGCTACATACATACTACATACATACATACTACATGCATGCTACATACATACTACATACATGCATGCTACATACATACTACATGCTACATACATACCACATACATACTACATACATGCTACATATATACTACATGCATGCTACATACATACTACATATATACTACATGCATGCTACATACATACTGCATGCTACATACATACCACATATATACTACATACATACAATACATTCATACAATACATACATAGACATACAGTACATATAACATAGAGTAACATACTTACCAATACTTGTCACATTGTTCCCCGAAGCCATTGTCTTTTCCGGAATAAATATTAACATAACAAACCACAAAAATACTCACCCACGATCCGAAGCAGTCCACGAGTGTGTCCCACGACGATCTTGGGTAGAGAACTGCAGCATCAGATGATGATGCCGTTCTCTACGGGCTGCAGGAATCCAATGACGGAAGGTAGGTATCCTTCCGCACTGTATTCCTCCGCCACTTAAAAAAAAAAAAAGTCCCTAGTCTCACTTTATGCCACTGCTGCGTGGGAAATTCCCACACAGCAATGGCATAAAGTGAGACTAGGGACTTTTTTTTTTTTTAAGTGGCGGAGGAATACAGTGCGGAAGGATACCTACCTTCCGTCATTGGATTCCTGCAGCCCGTAGAGAACGGCAGCATCAGCTGATGCTGCCGTTCTCTACCCAAGATCATCGTGGGACACACTCGTGGACTGCTTCGGATCGTGGGTGAGTATTTTTGTGGTTTGTTATGTTAATATTTATTCCGGAAAAGACAATGGCTTCGGGGAACAATGTGACAAGTATTGGTAAGTATGTTACTCTATGTTATAAGTACTGTATGTCTATGTATGTATTGTATGAATGTATTGTATGTATGTAGTATATATGTGGTATGTATGTAGCATGCATGTAGCATGCATGTGGTATGTATGTAGCATGCATGTAGTATGTATGTAGCATGCATGTAGTATGTATGTAGTATGTATGTATGTAGCATGCATGTAGTATATATGTAGTATGTATGTAGCATGCATGTAGTATGTATGTAGTATGTATGTAGCATGCATGTAGTATGTATGTATGTAGTATGTATGTAGCATGCATGTAGTATGTATGTAGTATGTATGTAGCATGCATGTAGTATGTATGTAGCATGCATGTAGCATGCAGTATGTATGTAGCATGCATGTAGTATGTATGTAGCATGCATGTAGTATGTATGTATGTAGTATGTATGTAGCATGCATGTAGTATGTATGTAGTATGTATGTAGCATGCAGTATGTATGTAGCATGCATGTAGTATATATGTAGTATGTATGTAGCATGCATGTAGTATATATGTAGTATGTATGTAGCATGTAGCATGTATGTAGTATGTATGTGGTATGTATGTAGTATGTATGTAGCATGCATGTAGTATGCATGTAGTATGTATGTAGTATGTATGTAGCATGTAGTATGTATGTAGCATGCAGTATGTATGTAGCATGCATGTAGTATGTATGTAGCATGCATGTAGTATGTATGTAGTATGTATGTAGCATGCATGTAGTATATATGTAGCATGTAGTATGTATGTAGTATGTATGTAGTATGTATGTAGCATGTAGTATGTATGTAGCATGTAGTATGTATGTAGCATGTAGTATGTAGCAAGCATGTAGTATGTATGTAGCATGCATGTAGTATATATGTAGCATGTAGTATGTATGTAGCATGTAGTATGTATGTAGCATGTAGTATGTATGTAGCATGCATGTAGTATGTATGTAGCATGTAGTATGTATGTAGCATGCATGTAGTATGTATGTAGTATGTATGTAGCATGTAGTATGTATGTAGCATGTAGTATGTATGTAGCATGCATGTAGTATGTATGTAGCATGCATGTAGTATGTATGTAGCATGTAGTATGCATGTAGCATGCATGTAGTATGTATGTAGCATGCATGTAGTATGTATGTAGCATGTAGTATGTATGTAGCATGCATGTAGTATGTATGTAGTATGTATGTAGTATTTTTTTTTTTTTTTTAACATTTAACACATTAGCCGGATGATGGGACTACTACTGTCCCATCATTGGCTAATGTGTCAATCACTGTCATGGTAGCAGGCATCGCCCGATGGGACTTGTAGTCCCATCGGACGATGCCTGCACAGACCCCCGAAGCCTGCACAGACCACCGGCAGGCCGGCACAGCCCCCCGGCAGGCCGGCACAGCCCCCCGGCAGGCCGGCACAGCCCCCCGGAGCCTGCACAGACCACCGGCAGGCCGGCACAGCCCCCCGGCAGGCCGGCACAGCCCACCGGAGCCTGCACAGACCACCGGCAGGCCGGCACAGCCCCCCGGCAGGCCGGCACAGACCACCGGAGCCTGCACAGACCCCCTGGCAGGCCGGCACAGCCCCCCGGCAGGCCGGCACAGACCACCGGAGCCTGCACAGACCCCCTGGCAGGCCGGCACAGCCCCCCGAAAGGCCCGTACAGACCCCAGAGAGGCTGTACAAGGCAAAAACAGGGTTTTTCTTATTCCGATACCGGAAGTCCCATAGACTTGAATGGGACTTCCAGTATCGGAATCGGCGATACCGATACTTTTTTTAAAGATCGGCCGATCCATTCCGATCCGATACTTTGAAGTATCGGACGGTATCGCTCAACTCTACTCCTCACAGATGATTCTGAATAAGATTTCTACAGATGAGCTCAGTATTAATAGTGGAAATGCAGTATATTTATTCTTAGAAAAGGATAGGAACTTACCCAAATCACATCTTTACTGTTGCACTAAAAGCTCTTCTAAAGTGTGAAGTGCTTCCAAACCCTCCTCTGCGAACAAAGATGTGTTAAAGTGATTTTGGTAAGGTTCTTTGACCACTGATATAAAAAGAGAAAAATATATCGCTATGTACTCAAAGCCCAAAATAGCTGCAACATTAAGGGGTTAGGGATCAGTGCATATTTTCTCATTTGTTCATGATTTCATATGTCTCTGCAAATAATAAGTGCAAGCAAAGGTACAAAGCCTATAGGTTTACAGAAACAAATGTGATCATTGAGAGCAAATATTCTTGAACAGACGCTGGGCAGCATAAAATGCATCGCTTAAATCAATAGAAACTTGATGAAAATACTATATACAAACAAGGGTATTATGGGCAACTGTGTTGAAAATGCACATAGTAAAACAAATACTTTTAAAGGGAATGTAACGCATTACGTACAGTATAAAAACAGACCAGGTAAGCTGTGAGACTAACTAGCTAGATATAAAGGGAAAAGAGAAGCAAAATGACTTTCCAATAATAACTATCTTCACAAAAAAGAGTAATAAATAGAAGTATTAGTACTATACTATGTAATCTATTATGCAATTTATTTTAAAATATTCTTATATATGAGATGACAAGTTTAGCTAGAGAGCCATTTCAAAGGTGACTATTAGAAAGGACTGATTATAATCACTCTGTAGTCATAGTATATTTTTTATTCTGCCTAGTCTATAACAAGTGACATAGACTTGTTTTCCAGCATCTGTCCCTGAACACTTAATCAGTGCTTCTATCCCAAAGCACCTGTATAGCTAAGATTATATTTAGTCGCAAGGAAAAAAATCAATCATTTTAAATCTGACACAGTTTGATGTTCATTTCAGAATGTATCCATCATTTTTTTTCCTCCAGAACACATCTCTACACTTAGCCAATGAAGTCAGAATTTACTTCATATTTTCTTTGAAAAATAGCATTTGGCTTTGTCTTATTACACATATCTAAAACTTTATTTCTTGAATATTTTATATACATGTTTGCAAGCAACTATGGTGGGAAATAATGCATTCTGTAAGCTTCTGAGTTAGCGTTTAAACAAATAAGTATAATTATAGTGTGAAATCATCTGAAATATAGCTGGGTGGAGGAGTTTTATTTATCTTTGTTTTTCTTTCTAGAATAAAATCCTTCTTATAAAGGCATTGAGAGATAAATTAATAAAACTTTTCCATTATTTTGTGTATTTTATAATTCTTGCAGATGACTGATTTTTGTATTTGCCAAGTCAAGTGATTTCAACTTTTTAAGAAAGTTGATTGTTTCTAATGCCTACTTTTATGAACATTCATGCTTGTAGTGATTCAATCCCAAATAGAGGGGTAAATCCCTTGAATTAAGAAATGTATACTTTTTTTTATAAATTCGTTATCATTAATCGGATAAGTACCAACAAAATACAAATTATTTCCTTTATAAATAATCTCAGATAAAATTAGATAGACATGACAATGAGCTACATCCTTAAGTCTAAGTAGATACTGATTATCCGAAGTAAAAATTAATATGATTTAAGAACGGCACCATAGAAAGCTACATTACTAGCTACATTGTTACTTTACTAGACATATGAATACATATGACATTGCTGCAGCTGGATGGGCTTGTATCAAGAACAGAGGTGTACCACCAATGACGGAAGAATTTTACAAATTTCATCTACAAAGCTAGGAAAGCAAAGGAAACAATACCCCCACATAAGCTTACACCAAATTTAAGCCACAGAGCATGAGGCTTTAAAAACCAAATGCTCAAAAATTATGTTACAATACTGTATGTACTGCAAATGCCTCTGAGGAAAGCATAGTATATCCTGAATCCGGAAGAGTTAACCTTGAAAAAAATACTGGTCAAAGCAGGCCACCATGCCAGAATTAGGGCCCGTAGCACCAGTCAGGACTAGATGATTATGCAACCTTTTTTTGGGGACCCTTAAAATTTCAGCCACAGAGCATGGCGCACAATACCCCCACAGAAGAAGTTTAAAAATTTCAACCTCAGAGTATAGGGAACAATATCCCAACATAAGATTACCGTAAATTTCATCCACAGAGCACTTTTTCACATTTCCATGAGAAAGCTGATGAAAAGTTAGTATTATAATCTTGTATAGAGTTGGCGGTCTTCAGCAAGGCTTTCTACCAGCAATCCAGTTGCAAATTTCACTGCCAGTCCCAGCCTCTTTGCCTTGGTATGCCTCCCCAATGCTCTTCCTTTAAGATCTCGGGGGCCTGAAGAGTTTACCTTGAAATAATTATTGTTCAAAGAAGGCATCCAGGCCTGAATACTTCAACTAGGCATAATGGAATTGTACTCTGTTTCTATTTTCTTGTTTGTTCGAACTAAGGTCATAATTAAGAGGGGACCCGGTTGAACACAAATTGAAGCAACTGGATCCACTCTCATCCATTCAATCTCAAACTGCCCACAGGCAGGTTTGCAGAATACACATGCGTAACAAAGAACCTGGGTTGTATTCCTGAGAGGCAGCTTATAAATATGTTTCACAACCAAGGTAGTCAGCAGTCAAGCAAATTAACCAATTTTCAACTGAGTCAGCAGCTGATGTTGCAAAACAGTTCTCCCAACCGATAAAAGCCAAAACAAAAAGTGGTGCAAAAACATAATACAAAATAATATAGATCACACTAGACCAGCAAAAATTTTATAAGAAAAGGGGCTATAATAAATTCCAAAATAGAACCTATTCACAAGATATATAGTCAAACCTTGTAAATAAATATAAATCTTTATTAGCAAATGCAAGAAAATTTAAAAGTTTTTTATTTACACAGGCATAGTAAGAAAACACTAAGGTGATAACGCAGCAGGAGGAGATGGATGTATAAATATTATAAACAGTATATCAGGTAACTAAAAGGGCAAGTATATAAGAGGATAATTATTCATACATTAAATGAGAAACCAGATATACCAAATATCTACATGTCAGCCAACTGGCTGAATATCTACATATATAATCTCCAGTTGCCACTGTCCCCGAATCCCATAAGGCGCCGCGGCCACGAACTGCACCTGTGCAAGTGACATACACATCTCCCCTATTCCCAAGCAGGTGCAGTAACAGCCTTGTCATTACTACACATGCGCAGGAATATTGGTGACATGTATGTCATTTGGGCAGGTGCAGTTCATTGCCACAAGGCCATGAACTGCGCTCTCATACAATAGCTGTGGCAGCGGAGTGGCCCAACACTCCTCACATACTACACCTACCCTGGTGCCAGCATCAGCCCTGCCAACCCTTCAATCCTCCTGGCCACTAAACCAGCAGCAAGACTACAAATCCCAGCAATCCGTGCCTGTATGTTGTCTTCCTGCAGTCACATCCTCTCTGAGTGGAGGAAGCAGGAAAAGGCGCAGTGCATGCTGGGACTGGTAGTTTTCTCACTTTATGAATACACCTTCAGTAGTCCATGCTGAGCCCATGGTATGAGGTGAGGGCAAAACCGAGAGCTGGAGAGCTGCGGTCTGAAGTGTTATATTCCAGGAAGGTGTGTGTGTGTGTATATGTATATATGTGTGTATATGTGTATAAGTATATATGTGTATGTGAGTATATGTATGTGTGTGTATATGTATATATGTGTGTGTGTGTGTGTTACTGTGCCTGCGTGGGGAATAGCGGTGACGTCTATGTTTTACTTGTGCAGCCGCAGTAACAGTCTTACGGCCACGAACTGCGCCTGCCTAAGTGACAGATGTATGTCACCTGTTAATTTCACCGCACTCGCGATGCTATAGCATCGGGCCTATTTCTAGTATAAAGCATAATATGTAGAAAATGCAGTAGATATACGATAAACAATATAAATAACTATGGTCATCTCCTCCGGCTGGACCAAAGCACTTTATTTGTCTTTATGTGGTATACCTAAGAAATGTGTTTCTCCATCCTTTGTGATACCATTAACTGCCTTGACATGCACTTTGCCAATTCATTTATTTATCAATCATATTTTACTTTGACATATATGATTTATATATGTATTGTTACAGATTTCTACAGTTCTGTATATTCTTATGCAATATACAGTTGTGGCCAAAATATTGACACCCCTGCAATTCTGTCAGATAATATTCAGTTTCTTCCATGAAAATGATTGCAAACACAAATTCTTTGGTATTATTATCTTCATTTAATTTGTCTTAAATGAAAAAACACAAAAAGAATTGTCCTAAAGCCAAATTGGATATAATTCCACACCAAGCATAAAAAAGAGGGTGGACAATAGTATTGGCACTGTTCGAAAAATCATGTGATGCTTCTCTAATTTGTGTAATTAACAGCACCTGTAACTTACCTGTGGCACCTATCAGGTGTTTGCAATAACTAAATCACACTTGCAGCCAGTTGAAATGGATTAAAGTTGACTCAACCTCTGTCCTGTGTCCTTGTGTGTACCACATTGAGCATGGAGAAAAGAAAGAAGACCAAAGAACTGTCTGAGGACTTGAGAAACCAAATTGTGAGGAAGCATGAGCAATCTCAAGACTACAAGTCCATCTCCAAAGACCTGAATGTTCCTGTATCTACCGTGTGCAGTGTCATCAAGAAGTTTAAAGCCCATGGCACTGTGGCTAACCTCCCTAGATTTGGACGGAAAAGAAAAATTGACAAGAGATTTCAATGCAAGATTGTGTGGATGTTGGATAAAGAACCTCAACTAACATCCAAACAAGTTCAAGCTGCCCTGCAGTCCGAGGGTACAACAGTGTCAACCCGTACTATCCGTCGGCGTCTGAATGAAAAGGGACTCTATGGTAGGAGACCCAGGAAGACCCCACTTCTTACCCCGAGACATCAAAAAGCCAGGCTGGAGTTTGCCAAAACTTACCTGAAAAGCCTAAAATGTTTTGGAAGAATGTTCTCTGGTCAGATGAGACAAAAGTAGAGCTTTTTGGGCAAAGGCATCAACATAGAGTTTACAGGAGAAAAAAAGAGGCATTCAAAGAAAAGAACACGGTCCCTACAGTCAAACATAGCGGAGGTTCCCTGTTGTTTTGGGGTTGCTTTGCTGCCTCTGGCACTGGACTGCTTGACCTTGTGCATGGCATTATGAAGTCTGAAGACTACCAACAAATTTTGCAGCATAATGTAGGGCCCAGTGTGAGAAAGCTGGGTCTCCCTCAGAGGTCATGGGTCTTCCAGCAGGACAATGACCCAAAACACACTTCAAAAAGCACTAGAAAATGGTTTGAGAGAAAGCACTGGAGACTTCTAAGGTGGCCAGCAATGAGTCCAGACCTGAGTCTCATAGAGCACCTGTGGAGAGATCTAAAAATGGCAGTTTGGAGAAGGCACCCTTCTAATAACAGGGACCTGGAGCAGTTTACCAAAGAAGAATGGCCTAAAATTCCAGCAGAGCATTGTAAGAAACTCATTGATGGTTACGCGAAGCGGTTGGTCGCAGTTATTTTGGCTAAAGGTTGTGCAACCAAATATTAGGCTGAGGGTGCCAATACTTTTGTCTGGCCCATTTTTGGAGTTTTGTGTGAAATGATCAATGTTTTGCTTTTTGCTTCATTCTCTTTTGTGTTTTTTTCATTTAAGACAAATTAAATGAAGATAATAATACCAAAGAATTTGTGTTTGCAATCATTTTCAGGAAGAAACTATTATCTGACAGAATTGCAAGGGTGTCAAAACTTTTGGCCACAACTGTATACTGGCATTATGTTGAAGTATTATCCACTTAAATATGTCCATTCCCATATAATGCTTTTTTGATTAAATTAATACTACTATTTATATTTAGTTTATGAATTATTTATTGATATCTTCCACTGTTCTCTGTTAATATCATTTTCATTATCCACTGTGGCCTTTCCTTTTAACATGTTTTAATATAATGTCTAATAAAGATTTTTTTTTTTTACTTTGCTGCATACGAATTCCATTTTATATCAATGTAATTGTACCTAATATGTTCTATGGGGTTGTTCACATGTCTATGTCATATTTTTCGGACTGAGTAGTCTACAGCAAAGATTGGAGAGATAATCGCTTTTGATCCAATTCATGGAGTAAACATGTCAATGTAAGTTTAGGGTTCTGTGAAATAAAAAATGCAGCACTCAATGCCAGCCACATGCATTTGTGTGCTGTCCATTCTTTACAGACTGTTTGATAGGAAAAGCTTGAGGAGCCTTCATAATATTTTTTTGCAGGTCAGAAAACTGATGGAACTCTCATGGTAAAAATGTGTGTGAAACATGATGGTATCAATAAAAACTACAGGTCATGAGGCCCTCACACAGCTCTGCAAAGGAAAAATAATAAACCTATGGATTTCAGAATATGGTGACACAAACAATCTTTTTAAGGATCTTCCTAACACAAGCTTTTTATGTTTTTTTCAGAATTCTGCAAATTACGTACTGCTTCTAATCGTCTTTTTCATGGATAGAAAACATAACCATTATAGCCTATAAGGCAGCTCATATATTTTCAATATCATGGATAAATGATCATATTTCAGCTAAATTAACCATACACGTCAAATTGACCATAAAGATCATGAAGATCATGACTAACTCACACATGGGATCCTTATGCAATCTGTTTGCTGTCTGTGATTAATACTAATCAATATGGGAAGATTTGCAATTTATTTTTTATATTTATCAATAGTGGAAAGTCACTGACAAAACATTGATGTTAAAAATTGACACAAAAATCGTATCTAAAACATTGCAGTCTAACAGTCGGTGCTTTTATGTGCACAAAAACTCATGGACGTCTGAATGGGGCTTAACATAATGTTGCCATGATTGAAAAAAATTGCTAAAAATAAACTATCATCACTTCTATTTTTGAGAAAATTCTTACTTTGCAGCACTTCAGGTTCAATTTTTTTATTTTACCAAGGGTAACAGGAGAAATTAGACTGGAAAAAGTTATTGTGCAATTTGTCCTGAGTACGCTAATACCTGATATGGGGGGAACCACTGTTTGGGCGCATGGCAGAGCTCGGAAGAGAAGGAGCGCCGTTTGACTTTTTCACTGCAAAATTGGCTGGAATTCCGATCGGATGCCATGTCACGTTTGGAGAGCTCCTGATGTGCCTAATCAGAGGAAACCCCCACAAGTGACCCCATTTTGGAAACTAGACCCCCCAAGAAACTTATCTAGATATGTGGTGAGCACTTTGAACCCCCAAGGGCTTCACAGAAGTTTATAACGTATAGCCGTACAATTACAAAATCATATTTTTTTCCTCTTTTTTCCACAAAAATGATCTTTTCACCCCCAATTTTTATTTTCCCAAGGGTAACAGGACCCCAAAAGTTATTGTGCAATTTGTCCTGAGTACGCTGATACCCCATATGTGGGGGTAAACCACTATTTGGGCGCATGGCAGAGCTCGGAAGGGAAGCAGCGCCATTTGACTTTTTTGGCTGGAATTGAGATCGGACGCTATGTCGCGTTTGAAAAGCCCCTGATGTGCTAAAGGACGCTTTTTATTGTAGAAATAGTTTCTGCATCACCACATTTTGAGAGCTATAATTTTTCCATGTTTTGACCTACCAAGACATGTGAGGTCTTATTTTTTGCAGGACGAGTTGATGTTTCAATTGGTATCATTTTCGGGCACGTGACATTTTTTCATCGCTTTTTATTCCAATTTTTGGGATGCAGAATGAACAAAAACCAGCATTTCATGAATTTCTTTTGGGGGGTGCGTTTACACCATTCCGTGTGTGGTAAAATTGATAAGGCGGTTTTATTCTTTGGGTCAGTATGGTTACAGTGATACCTCATTTATGACTTTTTTTGTGCTTTGGCGCTTTTATGCAATGAAATCAATTTTAGATAAAAAATTATTATTTTTGCATCACTTTATTCTGCGAGCTATAACTTTTATGTTTTTGCTGATGATGCTGTGTGGTGGCTCATTTTTTGCGGAACAAGATGATGTTTTCAGCGGTACCATGGTTATTTAAATCCATCAATTTGATTGCGCGTTATTGCACTTTTTGTTCAGCGGTATGATGATGAAGCATTATTTTTTGCTTCGTTTTATTTTTATTTTTTAAGGGGTTCAATAAAGGGGTTAACTAGTGGGACAGTTTTATAGGGTGGGTCGTTACAGATGCGGCGATAACAAATATGTGTACTTTTTTTATTTTCAAAAAATGAATTTATTAGGGAATATTTTTTTTTATTTATTTAGCGATTTTTTTTTATAAATTATTTTTACACTTTTTTAACTTTATTACACTGTCCCAGGGTGGACATCACTGTCATGTGACAGATCTCTGATCTGATACATCACAGATTGCTGTGAAAGATCAGCAATCTGACACAGGCGCTGCACAGGCTTCCTCATGCCTGCGCTCTGCAGGCAGTAAGGAAGCCGGCTCCCTGCAGGCCCCCAAAGGTCCCTGCTGCCATATTGGATCTGGGGACCTGCAGAGAAGGAGGACCCCAGAGCAGTGCAGGACATTGCGCTGCTCCGGGGGTCTCAGGGAAGAACGGAGGGAGCCCCCTCCCTGAGCGCTTCTCTCCTATGCCCCTGTACACTGCGATCATGTTTGATCGCGCTGTGCCAGGGATTAATGTGACACATAGTGCCGAGTGTCAGCTGTGATAAGGTGACAACCAGCCACGATCAGCGGTGCTCCCCACGGGGGGGCGCCCCTGATCGCTATGACGTACTATTCCGTCCTTAGGACTTAGGTCCCAGGTCATATGGACAGAATAGTACATCTAATATAGGAAAGGGGTTAATACTAAGATTGCACAGGCCCTATTTTCTCTTT
This sequence comes from Dendrobates tinctorius, assembly GCF_039654945.1. Lineage (NCBI taxonomy): Eukaryota > Metazoa > Chordata > Amphibia > Anura > Dendrobatidae > Dendrobates > Dendrobates tinctorius. The sequence goes on along the minus strand of NW_027361732.1, from coordinate 64,445,553 downwards.
TTTTCTGAATTGCACATTATTTATGTCTTTTTTATTAACAGTACACAGTATTTAAGTATTATTTATGTATTTGTTTACTTAGTTTAAAAATATCTTAAGCTTCCTTGGTGGCTGGTAAGCTATTGTTCAAGCTGACTGAATCAAATAAAATTTGTTTATAATTTCCCAAAATGTGGGAGTTTTATTGAATCCACAAGTTTGAAATACCAATTCACATGAATATGTGCTGTGGGAACTGGTTAAAAAATCATACTCACATATCCACTTACGTTTGGAGTCACACAGCCGTACCGATGAACGGACTGGCAGGCACCTCTTCTGACCTGAGCATGACAGTGTGATGGATTACTATGCAGCTGTCAAGCTCAGATCGGGAGAGCCGACAGCCAGTGTGAGTTTTAAAACGTGATTCTCGCACGAAAAATACGGCAATGTATCTCTGCCTTACATGTCCCTGTAGCAGCAGCACCTTGCCGGTCATCTGCTTATTAGTTTCTAGGTCACACATTTCTCTTCCTCTCCTTTCTTCACAAGCTGGGCCAGAGCATTTGACTGTTTTGGAGTGATGCATAGCCTGACATCAGAAAGTAAGTCAAGGCCTAGCCAGCACCAGAAGCGTTAGTAAATAGGGGAGTTGAGAGTGGCGCTGGGGCAGAACCAGGGCCTAGGAAGACAGCGGAGAAATGGAGTTAGGCACAGACAGGTGATGGGTTAAGAAAGTATTACTGTATTATTGTTTTGAATGCCTTAGGCCTTTATTTATTATGCTTTGGAGTCGAGAGACCAAAGAGTATTACAAACAGCTATGTTGTAAAAACCATTCATTTTTTTGTTAAAAAATTTAGTTTTAAAACTAATTTTCCTGCCACATTTGAGGGAATTTGATGAATTTGAATTGTGACAGATTCAAATGTCATCCTCTCAATGCCGACTTTTATTCCCCATTGACTTGCATTGGGGTTGGGTTTCAGAAGAAACTCCGACTTTTTTTGCCCTAGTCGGACCAGTTTCATCTGAAACAAATTTTGTTTCATGAAAACCGATCCGACTAAAGTCTCTCTACTCTAGTTTTAAGGTATCAGCTTAACTTCAAATAGCTCCACTGTTACAAAAGTAATACACTTCAGGAAAACACTGTTGACGTCTGCACTGTGCCATAGATAGAAGCTTATTAGACAATCTCAGTCTAGTCACCATCACAATTAGAAAAGTTATTTACAACCACACCAAACAGTGATATACACTCCTAAGAACCAATTTTGTTAGAAACAACACAGACAGAATACCTTCCCCCTTCTACCTTTTTTCCTCCCAAACCAATCTGCTCACGCATAAATCCCATGATTTAATGGTCACAATATTTTACTACAACCTGATTGAGAATGTATGTTTTATACTGGTATTTTTAGTCGCTTACATTGATATGCATGAGTACCTGCATGCATGTTGTGCAATATGGATTGTAATTTTCTGCTCATTGCTTCTTTCATATTTCTCAGTTGTTCTCTAGGGACTTGATGGACGACCTTTGTTAAATTCCTCAATAGCATAATGAAAAATGTTTGGATTGTATGCTTTGTAACCACCTGATCCTTAGTTCAAAACATTGAATAAAATATGTTATTTTTCACAGTTGTTTTTAAAGAATCAGTCAAATTGAGTTTTTTATATGAAAAAAAAATTACATGTATAGATCCAGTAGCATAAATAATCATATAAAAAGGCTCAATAAGCACATTTAAGTATCTTTACATTAAAATATAAAGATATACAGTACAATTTAATTATATGCTTGAATTAACAAGGGTGCCAAGTTCACCAGATATTATCTGTGATACTGGGTCCTGGCAGCTCCACTTTTGTGTAGGGTTTCATATAGGAAATAATTTTCTTTGGCAGCTTATGAACAGAACTGTGTGTTGGCTTCCCTTCAGTCTACACCTGCTGCCGCTAATAACAGCAAAAGCAGGTGTGGCTGATGGGAGTATTCATCAGTCGGAGCCTGTGCTATAAGTAATAAATAAAATATTACGTGGGGCCCTTCAATTTTTGATAACCGGCATGGCAAAACAGAAAACTGCTATCTGCAACCCTCAGCTGTGAGCTTTATCGTGACTGGTTATCAAGAATATAGGAATCCCCCACACTATTTTTTTAATTATTTAAATACATAATTTATAAAAACAACATGGGTCCCCCCACTTTTGACAACTAACCAAACTAAAGCAGACAGCTGAGCGCTGGATAGTAAGCGGCCATTGATATTGCCCCCCAGCCTAAAAATTGCAGTTTGCAACCCACCCAGAAAATGCGCATTTATAAGGTGCACCAACTCTTGCACTTTGCCTGGCTCTTCCCACTTGCCCTGTGGTGGTTCGCAAGTGGGGTTCATGTTTGTGGGGTTTATGCCATCTAAGTATTTTCAGGTGACATTAAGCCCAAGTATTAGTAATGGATAGGTATAAGACGCCTATTACAAACCCTATAGTCAAAACACGCAGAATAAAGTCCTGTATGTAAAATAAAAATACACACCGTTTTACAAATTTATGTAAAAATAACAGAGTTATGCTGACCTTATTAATGCAAAAAAGAGAAGCCAGCTCACCTGCCATAGGTCATGTGTGGAGCTCGGGTGCCATCCTGACCAGATGTAGAAACTGCAGAAACCAAGAGGAAAGTCCAGCTCCAGGTAAAAATAATGCATTTATTTGAAAAATAGATTTTTAGAGATACATCCTTGATGTGAAAAATAGAAAAGTGTGTGGGGGGGGCAATGCAACATGTTTTGAACACGACTCTGGCGTTCTTTGTCACAGCTTCCAATATGGAATGTGGTCAGCTTTTATATATATATGCGCTAATTGCAGGCAGGTGGAATAATCACACCATGTGAGAGTAAATGGGTGGCTGCACGCCGGGATGGAAAGTGTCAGCATAATGGAGGTTGTCAGATGAAGAAAACCAAAATAAGCAAGACAGGGAAGAAATAGGGTGTATACACATAAAATTGATAATAAAACCAATACACATAGTGTAGCAATAAATTGACAGAACATGAGAAAAATTGCAAGTATTTTTAATAATGAAACACAATTTCCTTGAGCATGTTCAGACCTAGGGGAACACAGGTGTCTAAATTATAAATCCAAAAAGCTTCTCTATTTTGCAATCTCATTTTGGCTGAATTTTTTTGCATAGAAATACATGTAGCCGCACAATCCGGTCCCAGTGCCACTGGCAGTGCCAGGTTTTCATGCGAGAGACTCGCACGAGGATCATGCGAGTCTCTCGCAAGTGAGTATGATCCCTTAAAGAAATAGTTCCAAACAACTTGCTATTTCTCAAGGATACATTACTTACTTTGTAAGCGTTTATTATCTAATGTGTGTGCAGTGTGTGCAATACAATGTATTTACAATGTGCTTTTGAAGGTAATTATATCAAAATGTAATAGAATATATAAAAAGTTACTAATAAAATTATCTGAATATATTTTTTTAACTTCCAAAGAGAATAGTATTTTCACATTAGGCCATAGATACTGAACCTTGCCACTGTCTCTTTCTAAGGTAGTTTCACACATTTCATTTTTAGCAGGAGCAAAAACATTGTTCTTTTCTGGTCACTTTCCATAGAAAAACAAGGAGCAGATGTTGGCTGTGATTGGGAAAATATAAAAAAAAAATACAATGTGTTTTTCATGGCTAATCTGTTAGCAGAAACATTCACTTGTACATTAAAATACTTGCAAAACCTTTTTTTAATTTTTTCCCCAGCAAAATAATAGTGCTGAAACTGACAAATTTAGCCCACGTGATGTCATTCCACCCACTTGGTCTGTGAGCCATTTACTTCCTTTGATTTAGGTTATATTGTATACTCAGATGAGCAATAGGGTAACAATGTTTCAGGCTCCATATCTCACCATCCACTACTGCTTTGAACGTGAAACTACCACCATTTTATAAACAATAATCTTTGCTAACTCATGTATAATTTTGACTTTTATCTATTTAACATATAATTAGTTATGCAGATTCTTCTAATGTCACTGCATTGTTACTGTTTTGCTCTAAAAATCTATTGGTCGACTCACTTGGGTATTTATACAGCTTTTTCTTCAACTCTACATACAAGTGTTTGATTGGCTAAGACCTCGGAATTGTGGGAGCCATTCCAGCACCTCTACTTCATTGTCAGTGAACCATTTTTTTTTTGCCAATCTCGACGTATGCTTCGGGTTGTTGCCCTACTGGAACACTATGTTGTCCTATTCATACCCAAAGTACTGGAGTGTACAAAGTATCTTGTCTTGTAGGATACTCAAATACAGCTCAGCATTGAAACTACCATCGATCCTGATCAAGTATCCAAAGCCTTTGGCTGTGAAACAACCCATATCATTAGTCTTACTCCACCTAACTTGACAGTTTCTTCAATTTCTTGATCCAATGGCCCCATTTTCCCTTTTTTCTTCCAGATCCATTTGTATCTATCAGAGCCTAGTCAATTGACTTTTGTCTCATTGCTCCAAATCACCTCTTTCCAATCTTCTACTGTCCCCTTTTTGTACTTTTTTGCAAGCTCAAGCCAATGTTTCTTTTGATGAAATCAAAGTTGAGGCTTCTTCACCTTTTGTTGGGCCACTATCCCAGACGTGTGTAACGTGCATTGCATGGTACTTGCATGGTTGACTATGATTTTACTAAGCATACTGCTATGCTTTTCATGCCAGAACTGGTAGATCTTGTGATGGGCTGATTAGCTGACTGATATTTTACCTGGATGTCCACCTCTTGATTTTGAATGGATGAAATGAACTTTATTTTGTATTCTACCAACTGTCATGGCATTCACATGATGAAGTTGCCAAATTCCTAGGCTGAGAGACAGCTATCAATGAGCTGGATGCTGCTGCTTTACTTTTCTTTAAAAATCTTCTTTACTGCTGCTCCTCCATTCGAACCAGTGACTTTTAGGCATGGAAATCAACCTAGTAACACACTGAACTATTAAGGATTTTGAGGACAGGTTGTAATTTGCAGCATACAGAAAGAGAAAGCTTTTTTCCACAACCAGGAGCAAAACCGTAACAATGCAGTGACATGACAAGAACCTGCATAATTAATCACACACTTTATAGTTGCAAGTCAAATTAAGATATGAGATAGCCAAGATGATTATCTATAAAATGATTGTGGTCATACATTCTAAGCATAAGTTGATGGTGAGATATGGAGTCCGAAAGTCTAAAGTTCAAACCATTGTAAAGCCCCCATTACACATAGCGATAACGCTAGCAATATCGCTGTAACGTCGCCGATTTTGTGACGTAGCAGTGATATTGCTATCGATATCGCTATGTCTGATACTTACCTCCGACCGGCTCCCCTGCTGCTCATCGCTGATCACGCGAGAACGTCCTGGACCATTTCTCATCGGGCGCTTCCCGCTGGGCTTCCTGTGGCGCCGACGAGCGACGCGTGGACGCGGGCAGAAGAATGTCAGGATCGCCACGTCTGACAGGTAAGTAGCGACCCCCGACCCCTGCTATGTCACTGGTGAGATCTGCCTGTGTGGCAGCTCACTAGCGACCACTTATCGATGCACCAGCGATCCATATCGTTGTAGGGATCGCTGGTGCATCGCTAAGTGTAACAGTACCATTACCCTGTTGTCAATATATTTTAGTGCCATATCCATATTTTCAGCCATTAAGAAGAATTTTTTATGCTGTGTTTGTTATCCAGTTTATGCTATATATTATTCATAGCTCTTACAGCATTTATATTTTTTCTGACAATCATTTGACACATTACCACTTGCAATTGTTTTTAGGCCCCTTCTTATATCTTGCCTTTTGTATTTTGTATTGTATTTTTTATATTTATATTTAGGTGTTGGTGGCATTCTTATTACATATGGCATTGGTTTTTGTTTATCAATTGCTTTTGATTGCATTTTGTCCTCTTTTTGTGCAATGCATTTTGTGATTATTTACTGTGTATTTGGTAAGTTAATGAACCTGAATTGGTGAGGAAATTATATAGCTGTTCAATTTTAGTAGCTTGCTTTATTTTTTCACTGAATATGAAAGACAATTTATTTTTCATATGACTGTCTGGAAACTGGAAGAATTTACATGAAATTACTAAAGCATAATATAAAGAGAATTTGAGAATAAGATCCCTTTTTAGAGGCTAATTGGTCATTACTTGTACAAAACAACAGACTTAAATTACTTATAAAACATCATTTCATTAGTCATGTATGTACAAAGCAGTGGTGAAAATGTGCAGTTATTAGATGATGTGAATCAATAACTCATCCACAGATTTAACAAAAAAATCAATGTATGTTTTAAAATAGAGTAATAAAGCCGAATGTGGCTATTGTAAGGAGGCAGTATGATAATATGATTCAGCTGAGAAGAATTCATGAGAGAGCATATAATGGAGAAATAAATAGTGCTTCAAGTACTCCACTGAATGCAACAAATTACTGGAAAATAATTTAGAGGCTTTTGAATACCTGCTAAATATTATTAATATTCGTCATACAACCTGGAATTACTATTCCCAACAGATAGACCTTTAATTAAAGAATGGAACAATGTTGCTTGTTTGTTAGGAATGTATATGTGCTACCACAGAGTAAATGCATTACATACACAAGATCTACATATTGAATACAACAATAGTTTGCTATAGGAAATTTAATTAATTTTCATTTTAGCACCTTCATTTTTTATACCTTTTTCCAAATGCCATATCTTTTTTCATTGATGCAGCCATTTCAAGGCTTTTTTTGTGAAACTATTCGTAGCTTTGAATTATACCATTTATTTTACCAAGTATTAAACTCAACCCTTTCACAACATGCGCTGTACTTGTATGGCACAATTAAGAAGTGGGTATTTGGAGTGAGCTTATGGGGTGAGCTTTCTCCATATCAGGCAGGTAATGGCTGTGTGCTACAGCCAAGGCCTATCTCGAAGGGTCAAGGGTGGCAGGAAGATTGCTAGCTTGTTAAATGCCGCTGTCAAACTCTGACAGAGGCATTAAAAATGCATGGGAGCGAGTCAGTCTATGCGCCCGTTGTAGCTTGTGACATGATCGTGGGTCGCTGAAAGATTGCTATGACAGCAAGGCATCTATTGAAAACCTCCATGCTTGTCATTACAGAGCAGCCTTGAAACACTGCTTGTGAATGAGCTTGCTGTATAAAGCACAAGTGATCAAATGATCATATGTTCAAGTTCCTTAAGGGGACTAACAAGTATAGTGAAAAGTTAAAAAAAAGTTTTAAAAACAAGAAAACATAAAAGTTCAAATCAATCCCCTTTTTCTCTATTAACCCCTTAAGGATCAGGGGTATTTCTGTTATTGCGTTTCCAATTTTTTTTGCTCAAATTCTTCCAAGAACCATAACTTTGTTATTTTTCTATCAATATGGCCATTTGAGGGCTTGTTTTTTTGCAGGACAAGTTGTACTTTTGAACGGCACCTTTAATTTTACCTTATCGTGTACTGGAAAATGGGGAAAAAAAATTCAAAGTGAGGTGAAATTGCAAATTAAGTGCAATTCCACAATAATTTTTGGTTTTTTACCATATTTACTAAATGCTAAAACTGACCTGCCATTATTATTCTCCAGGTCTTTATGAGTTTGTAAATACAAAACATGTATCGGTTCTTTTTTTTAATGCATACATTTAAGTGGTGAAAAAAAGTCCCAATTTTGTAAGAAAATAAAAAATAGTTGCCATTTTCAGAGACAGGTAGTGTCTCTATTTTTTGGGATCTGGAGCTGCGTGAGGGCTTACTTTTTTGTGAGCCGATCTTTAATTGATACCATTTTGGTGTAAATACGATCTTTTGATTGCCTGTTATTGCATTTTATTGCAATGTTGCAGCGACCTAAAAACATAATTCTGGCATTTTGATATTTTTTCTTGTTATGCCCTCTGCCGATCAGATTAATTCTTTTTATATATTGATCGAGCTGGCAATTCTAAAAGCGGTGATAGCAAATATGTGCATTTTTTTATTTTATTTTGAATGGGGGATATTTTGAACTTTTATATGTTTTTCATATTTATAAAAACTTTTTTTAACCCTTTCTTGCTATGCATCGTACATGTATGGCGCAGGTCTTGTCTCCCCCTTTGATGTGGGCTCCGGCGCTGAGCCAAAATCAAAGTCAGGACATGTCAGCTGTTTTGAACAGCTGACATGTGCCTGCAATAGGCACGAGTGGAATTGCGATCCGCCCGCGCCTATTAATTAGATAAATCTCACTGTCAATCTCTGATAGAGGGCTTTAAGTAGAACTTCAGGCTGCGTGGCCGGAAATACGTGCACCGACGACCTCATCATGTGAAACAACATAAAAGCTTAAATCACCCCCTTTTCACGCCAATCAAAATAAAACAATAAAAAAACAAACATACACATATTTGGTATTGCCGTATTCAGAATCGCCCTATCTATCAATAAAAAAGGATTAACCTGATCGCTAAACTGCGTAACGAGAAAATAAAAACAAAACGCCAGAATTACGTTTTTTTTGGTCGCTGCGAATTGCATTGAAATGCAATAACAGGCAATCAAAAGAACATATCTGCATAAAAGTGGCATCTTTAAAAACATCAGCTCGGCATGCAAAAAATAAGCCCTCGCCCAACCCAAGATCACGACAAATGGAGACACTACGGGTCTTGGAAAAGGAGCATTTTTTTAGGAAATTTTGGATTTTTTTTCACTACTTATATAAAAGAGATCCTAGACATGGTTGGTGTCTATGAACTCATAATGACCTGGAGAATCATAATGGCAGGTCAGTTTTAGCATTTAGTAAACCTAGCAAAAAAGCCAAAAAACATTTTGCACATTTTTTGCAATTTCACCGCACTTAGAATTTTTTTACCATTTTCGAATACATGTCATGGTAAATCCAATGGTGTTATTCAAAATTACAACTCATCCTGCAAAAAATAAGCCCTCACAAGGCAATATTGACTGAAAAAGTTATGGCTCTGGGAAGAAGGGGAGAGAAAAACAGAAACGCAAAACTGAAAAAGGGCTCCGTCATGAAGGGGTTAAACTTTTTACTTGCTTCAATAGTCTCCATGGGAGACTAGAAGCTACAATCAAGCTACAGCCCTGCTGTGTGTAGCAGAAATGTTCACTTGCTATGAGCTTGCTATGACTGCTGGTCGGCTCTCATAGTGATCCGGCAATGTCAAACACAAGGGTCTCCTGCAGACCCCGGGTTGTAATGCCAACCCATCGATGACTCACAGTCAAGTGACACAAGCATCGATGGGCATGATTAGTGACACGCTTCCTGCGTGTGCATGTTAAATGCACTGTCAGAGATTGACATTGGAATTTAACATGTTAACAGCCATGATCGATTGGGGCACATGACAACTGATCAGATCAGCTATCATGTGCAGGAAAAGCCTGCACCAAACAGGGGGAGGCGTCCAATGTTGGATCTGTCATTGGATGTTAAGGGGTTAAAAAATTAATTAAAAATAAAAAATATATATGTGTGGTATCACCACATTCAGAAAAGTCCAATCTGTCAAAATATAAAAATAATTAACCAGTAAGCAGAAAAAAATTCAAGAATGCCAAAATTATGGGCTTTTGGCCACATAAAATGCTGTAACAAGTGACCAAAATGTCATATGTAATTAAAAATGATGTGAATAAAAATGTCTTCTCTCCACACAAAGAATAAGCCTTTATAAGATTCCAGTAACCTTAAAATAATAAAGTTACTTTCCACAAAAATGGCAGCACGATTCCTAAAAAAAATTTTTCTAGCTCATTTTTTTACCACTAAAATAATAAAGTAACTGGACATGTTTTGTATCACCATAATTGTACTGATGAGCAGAATCATACTGCAATGTTATTTTGCATCAAGCAGTATTCACCGTAAAAACAATTCCCAAAAACCAATGTCAGAATTGCATTCTTTTTATAATTTCTCCTCCTTTGGAGTCTTCTTCCAGTTTTCCAGTACAGTATTTGGTAAAATACATGGTGTCATTCACAAGTACAACTTATCCTGCAAAAAGCAGGCCTTCATATGTCTATGTGGACAGAAAAATAAAAAAGCTATGGCTTTTCAAAAAAAGGTAAAACAAAAATAAAAAAACAAAAATGGAATTTGGTCACGTCATGAAGGGGTATGATATGAAATTCATTATAAGTCAGCTAAACATGTGAAAACCTGCAATTCTGCCATTTTCTTATGGAATGTGGTAAACGTAAAAAAAAAATAACTGAGTTCCATAGAAGTTCAAAGATGGGAGCAATGGCCCCCTTCTGCCAGTTCAAACCATTGGTACCACACGATCAAATTGAGTAAGCTAAACAATCATCTTAACAGACATCGGATTGGTAAACTTAAATGCCATTTTCAGATATTGAGAACTTGAAGCATTTAATTAATTAATTAAATGCAGGTGCCAGTTTTATAACACATCACTCCTTTTTCTGGTGCAGCTTCAGCTCCTAAGCCTGCTTCATACATGTACACATACACCTGACATCTGCTGTACATGTACGGTAAATGTTGGTTAGGGTTAGCAACTCTTGGGTCTTAATTGACCAAGCACTCTGACTTTGTGCTTCCCGTTTCATGAAAATAAATTGTCTGTTTTTAGATTTACCCTGAATGGCATACAGTATGTTTACACTAAAATGTAGTAGAAAGGGTTGCATTTTCTATCTTTGTTGTTTTTATCCATACTGTATGATTATTTTTCAGGAATATAGTATGTTTTACAATGATGGACAAAACCTTTTATTTCATTTATTATTATCAATTTTCCCCATATTTTATCACATATTTTCATAGAATATGTCCCACAAGAAGTCATAAAATACATTCAAATAGTACAAGTATTTATAAACCTATTAGTCCTTCTCCCCAGGTTTGTTTGTAGAAACTGAGGCTTTTAGCATATGACAAAGTACAATACAAAATAATATTGTGGTACAGTGTTAGCCAGAAAAATAGATGCAAACACTTATGTCCCCCCAAAAAATTTTTTTGGGGGACATAAGTGTTTACAGCATATGACAAATAAATGCAATAGAAGCCAAGCTAGTTCTGCAGCAATCTACTGCAGATTGTGGTTATAGCTGACTGGGTATATTTTATGAAAATTAGAGCTGAGTGAATTGAAAAGGTGCAAACCAAATTTGTGTGGAATATTTAGAAATTCAACAATTCTAGCAAATGTGGACAATTTATGATTTGATCAACATAAATTAATCAAATTGACCACCTCCATTTTACACATTGTGGATTATTCTATCAGCCAGAGTAGGCTCGTATGACTTCTGGAGATTGCAGATGGACTTTCTCATAATGCCTTTCACATGGTACAGACAATAAAATGGGAACATCATGGTCTGTATGAAAGCAGAGGGAGAGAATCTAATTTTTTATATATATTGATAAGGGACAAGAAAGAAAATTTCTTAAACATACTGAACAGATAGTATATGAAAGAAGTGAAAAAATTGTTGTGTGAGGAGCAGACTGTTGGTCACCACCAGTAACCAACCTTTTGTATATTTTGAGATCAATTTGATATTAAAGAGCTTGATAGTTGTTGGATACAGTCCCATAAGACCTTAAAATGCCAGAAAGATCTCTTCAAGGCATTTAAAGGTTTTGCAGTAATTTCAATTTACAGATAATTGATTTGCTGCAAATCAAGATTTTGGGAAAAATTCAATAAAGTTGGTGAATTCGGAATTCAGAAGATTTGCTTGTCTTTAGTTATAATGAATGCTCTTTGTTGTGAAAGTCATGGACTTTGTAGACCACAGGCACTCCGTATGACTATATGTTTCCACCTCCTATAGATATAGCATATTTTAACAGGAATTCTCCCAGAATAGCTCTGTGACATTTCTTAGGCAGCATATTTTTGTTCATACATGTACATGATTTAACAGTCATTTTTCAAAACATGAAAACTGTACAATCTTCAACAGATATACGGTAAGTGAAGAACCACAGTTATAGCAATTGCCTTGTTTTTTTTCTTTAATCAGACTATCACTGTTTGTAACTTTGGATTCTCCTCTATCATCTTCCCAGTTTCTTGGCAGGTGATAAGATATCATGAAATTGCCTATGTGCGGTTACAGGAGAGCTGTAACAATCAATTTAATCTCTAATGCTTTTCATGCATTGTTATCAGATCTAAGTCATTAGTTGCAATATTCCAACAGTTCATCAATCCAATAGGTTGATTTGACATGTTGCTATGATGCTTAGCAACACAACAGGTAGAAATTGCATTTTAAAATTCAGATTTTTTTCATGCTTGCAACAAATCAATTAAAAAGCCTACAGAAACATTCTTAAAAGGCTATTCTTCCAATTTACAGTATGAGGGGAAAATATTCCTGTGCTATTTATACAAATGCAGTAGATAACACTTGAGATGAGTGAATTAATTCTAAATGAATAAAAGTTTTTAGAAGATCCCAATATTCTGGGATACTGGTAAGTTCAAATTTTGGATGATTTGCATTTTGCACATCCAGTAATATGGCAGCCAGCTGTCTACTATTTTGCTGGATTATGCATGTTGGGAAGGGCTTAAGAAAAATCTTAAAACCACCTATGCTCACTGCTGTGTTGCAATATTACTAGTAGTTATGAGCCAGTGTTCTCATTACTCGAGTTTTCCGGGCATGCTTGGGTGTTCTCCCAGTATCTTGGGCGTGCCCGCAGATTATGTTTGTGTCTCCGTAGCTGCATGATTTGCGGCTGCTAGACATCCTGAATACATGTGGGGATTCCCTAACAAACAGGCAATCCCTGCGTGTGTTCAGGTTGTCTAATAGCCACAAATCATGCATCTGCGGAGACGCAAACATAATCTATGGGCACAACCAAGATACTCGGAGAATACCCGAGCATGCTCGGAAATCTCGAGTAACGAGCATACTCGTTCATCACTAATTACTAGTGTTATGATTGGGTCACAGAGGAGGAAAGCAAGACCAAGCTAAGCCACAGAAAACCAGAGAGGTTGATAACTAAGCGGATTGCAGACCCTTGATCCTATCCACACAACTAGCAGTAGCCGTGGAGTGTACCTATGATGATTCTAGACGTCTCGACACAGCCGGAGAACTAAATAAGCCTAAAGCAAGAAAGGGAAAATCTAAACTGCCCCAGAGCAGACCCCAAAGGAATAGAGAATCTCCAAACATATATTGTCGGTGAGACAAGATGAAAACACAAACGCAAGTAGGAAAATAGGCTGAGCAAATGATGGGGCCCACACTAACTAGACAGGACAGGAAAGGAAAGACACTGTCTGCAATCACGCAAAAAACCCTGCAAAAAATGTCCAACATGTCTGATAGAAAAATACTGAAGTCACTTGACTTGGCCCACTATATCAGCACTGGCATATTCTGAGAGCAGAGGAAAAAGAGGCCAATCTAATAATGGACAAAAGCAAACTAGCACAAGCAGTAACATAAGGATGGAAATTCAGCACATCCCCAGCCGGGACTGGCTGACTACACAAAATTAAATAGACAAAACCAAATCAAATGTGAACAATAGCAAAAGAACACTTAGCTTAAGCATGCAGGGACTGAGCTGGAACCTAAGACCTCAGGAGGCAGGAAAAAAATCACCAGCAGGGATAGAGGGAGTCGGCTGTCTTAAATCCAGTCAGAAACTCCAGATGTCCAATCATCCTCCTCATTATCTGGTGGCAGGCCTCTGTTAATTAGATCAGCTCCATTACCTCCTGTAACCACCAGAGGGATCCTGGAAAGAGAACTCGCGACCCCTCTGTCAATATAACCAGCTCCACTACCTTCACTAGTAACCAGAGGTAGGCCAGAAAGTGAATTCACAACAGTACCACCCCCTTGAGGAGGGATCACCGAATCCTCATCGATGCCACCAGGCCGATCAGGATGGGCCCTGTGAAAAGCATGAACCAATCTATCGGCATGAATGTCAGAAGCAGAGACCCAAGAATTATCCTCCTGGCCATAACACTTCTATTTGACCAAGTACTGGAGTCTCCGTCTAGCCAAACGAGAATCCAATATTTTCTCTACCTCATATTCCACATTGCCTTTAACCAATACAGGGTCAGGAGGTGCCGCCATAGCAACTACTGGCTCCACATACCTCATCAATAGAGATTTATGAAACACGTTATGGATCTTAAACATAACTGGAAGAGCCAATTGAACAGAAACAGGATTAAGAATCTCCAAAATCTTGTAAGGTCCAATAAATCTTGGCTTGAACTTTGGAGACACAACCTTCATAGGAATATTGTTTGACGACAACCAAACCATATCAACCACTTTAAACCGGGGACCAATAGTCCTATGCCGGGTGGAAATCTGTTGGGCTTTTTCCTGAGAGAGGGACAACTTATCCACCACTTGGTCCCAAATCTGCTGCATTCTCTCTACCACAGTGTCCACACTTGGGCAGGTCGAAGATTCCACTTGCCCTGAAGAAAATCGAGGATGAAACCCAAAGTTACAGAAAAAGGGCGACATCAAAGTGGCAGAACTAGCTCTACTGTTTAGCGCGAATTCGGCCAAGGGCAAAAATGAGACCCAGTCATCCTGATCAGCAGATATAAAACATCTCAAATGGGACTCCAAAGTCTGGTTTGTTCTCTGAGTCTGCCCATTGGTCTGAGGATGAAACGCAGAGGGGATAGATAACTGAATTCCCAGATTGGAACAAAAAGTTCTCCAAAATCTGGAAACAAACTGGACTCCTCTGTCTGACACAATGTTCTCAGGAATCCCATGCAACCGAACCACCTGTTGTAAAAACAAGGGCACCAACTCTGAAGAAGATGGCAACTTTGAGAGTGGTACAAGATGGATCATCTTAGAAAATCTATCAGAAATCACCCAGATAACAGTCATTCTCTGAGAGACAGAAAGATCAGAAATAAAATCCATTGAGATATGGGTCCATGGCCTCTTGGGCACCGGCAGGGGCATCAGCAACCCACTAGAAAGAGAACAGGGTTTAGACCAAGAACAAGTCCCATAGGACTGCACAAAATTCCTGACATCACGAGATAAGGCAGGCCACCAAAAAGACCGACTCACCAAATCTCTGGTGCCAAAAATACCTGGATGACCAGCCAACGTGGAGCAATGACTTTCAGACATCACTCTCTTCCTCCACTGGTGAGGAACATACAATTTTCCCATAGGGCAATGCTCAGGTTTGTCCTCTTGAAATTCCTCCAGGGCACGTCTCAAATCAGGCGAGATGGCTGAAAGAACTACCCCCTCACCTAGAATGGCAGTAGGCTCGGTCACAATAAACGAATCCGCAAAGAAAGTCCTAGAAAGGGCATCCCCCTTAACATTCTTAGTCCCAGGAAGGAAAGAGACCACAAAATTAAAATGCGTGAAAAACAAGGCCCACCTAGCCTGTCTAGGATTCAAGCGTTTGGCTGATTCAAGATAAATCAAATTCTTGTGGTCGGTAAGGACCACGACTTGATGTCTAGCTCCCTCTAACCAATGTCTCCACTCTTCAAATGCCCATTTCATGGCCAACAATTCCCGATTCCCCACATCATAGTTCCGTTCAGATGGGGAGAATTTTCGGGAAAAGAAGGCACATGGATTCATTTTAGAAGTCACCGGATCTTTTTGGGAGAAAACAGCTCCTGCACCAATCTCACAAGCATCTACCTCCACCTGAAATGGAAGTGAGACATCAGGTTGCCGTAGAACCAGAGCAGAAGTGAATCTCCGCTTAAGCTCCTGAAATGCCGAGACTGCCTCTGGAGACCAATTCACCACATCAGCACCCTTTTTGGTCAGATCAGTCAGTGGTTTGACAATACCAGAAAAATTACCTATAAATTTATGATAGAAATTAGCAAAACTCAAAAACTTCTGGAGAGCCTTCAAAGAAGTGGGCTGAACCCCATCATAAATGGCCTGTACCTTGGCCAGGTCCATTTCAATAGCCAACGGAGACAAAATAAATCCCAAAAATGAAATCCTCTGTACACCAAAGAGGCATTTCGATCCCTTAACATGCAGGGAATTTTCCCTCAAAATCCGGAACACAGTCTGGACATGTTCCACATGAGAATCCCAATCACTGGAAAAGATTAAAATATCATCCAGATAAATTATCAAAAACTTATCCACAAAGTCCCAGAAATTATCATTCATAAAGGATTGGAAGACATAAGGGGCATTAGTGAGCCCAAAAGGCATCACCAGGTACTCAAAATGTCCCTCCGGAGTATTAAACGCCGTCTTCAATTCATCTCCGTGCTTGATGCGAATAAGATTATACGCCCCCCCGAGGACAAGCTTGGTAAACCAGCAGGCACTTTTAATTCTGGAAAATAATTCCAAAATCAGGGGTAAAGGGGACTGATACTTAACAGTGATTTTGTTAAGGGAACGATAGTCAATACAAGGCCTTAATGAACTACCTTTCTTTGTCACAAAAAAAACAACACCTAAGGGTGAATAGGATGGTCTAATAGGACCCTTCTCCAACGACTCCTAGATATAAGATCGCATAGCATCATGTTCGGGTACCGATAAGTTGAAAAGCCGACCCTTGGGAAATTTACACCCGGGCATTAACTCAATTGCACAGTCATAACTCCTATGAGGAGGCAAAGACGCAGACTTACTCTCACTAAATACATCAGAAAAATCAGCTAAATAATCAGGAATATCATGAGACTGGGGAGAGGTGAAGAAAACAGGAGTGTAACTAAGAACACACTGACAACCCCAACTCACCACAAACACAGATTTCCAATCCAAAACAGGATTATGAGTTTGCAACCAGGGAAAACCCAGAGCAATAGTATCATGCAAATTGTGCAGCACCAAAAATGTACAATTTTCTTGGTGGTCCGGGGCGACCTGCATTATCACCTGGGTCCAAAACTGGGGTTTATTCTCCGCCAAAGGAGTAGCATCAATATCTCTCAAAGGGATAGGAGTCTTCAGGGGTATCTGTTATGAATGGGTCACCGAGGAGGAAAAAAAAACAACCTAAGTCTAAGAAAACCAGAGAGGTTGGTAACTATGCAGTTTGCAGATCCCTGATCTTAACCACACAGCTAGCAGCAATCGTGGAGCGTTCCTACGATGGTCCTAGATGCCTCATCACAACCAGAGAGCTACATAAGCCTAAAGCAGGAAAAGAGGAAATCTAACTGCCCCAGAGCAGACCCCAAAGGAAAGACAGCCCCCCACATGCATAGACGGTGAAACAAGATGAAAACACAAAGGCAGGAAAATAGGCTGAGCAAACGATGTGGCCCGACTAACTAGAAAGGACAGGAAAGGAAAGCCACTGTCTGCAATCTGCCAAAAAACCCTACCAAAATAATGTCCAACACGTCTGATAGCAAAATTAACCCTGAAGTCACTAGACTTCTCCCACTATATCAGCACTCTGAAATATTCTGAAACAGAGCAAAAAGAGGCCAATCTAATAAGGGACAAAAAGGCAAATTGGCAAATACAGATAAATAGGAGTGGAAGTTCAGCATAGCCCCAGCAGGGGCAGGCTGACCACACAAGAAACTGAATTGACCAACAAGCGCATGTGTGAACATTAGCAAAAAACAAACTTAACTTGAGAAGACTGGAAGCGAGCTGAAGTCCAAGACCTGAGAAGCAGACTGAATCACCAGCACCAGGATAGGGCGTCGGCTGTCTTATATACAGTCTGATACTCCAGAGATCCAATCGTTATCCTCCTCATCAGGTGGCAGATCACTACCACTTAAATCAACCTCACTACCTCCTGTCACCACCAGAGGGAGAACGAAAGGAGAACTCTCAATTGGGTGGAGCAGAAAATGAGCTCATAACAGGTATCATAGGAAAACCACAACGTTTAGCAAAGTCCAAATCTATCAGATTCAAAGCTGCTCCTGAATCTACAAAAGCCTTAGTGGAAAATGTAGATAAGGAGCAAATCAGAGTAATTGCCAAAAGGAACTTAGGTTGTACACTGCCCACAGCAAATGTGTGTGCAAAACATTTATCTCGTTTAGGGAAGACAGAAATAGTATGAGAGGTGTCCCCACAAAAAAAACACAGCTTATTACGCCTTCTAAACTCCTGACATTGCGCCCTAGACAAAACCCTATCACATTGCATGGTTTCAGACGTTTGTTCAAAAGGCGGCAACGCCTCTCGTGTAGTTTTACGTTGACGTAAACACCCATCAACTTGAATAGATAATGACATAGAATCATCAAGACCAGAGGGAACAGGAAACTCCACCATAACATCTTTTACAGTTTCTGATAAACCTTTCCGAAAGAGAGCTGGTAAGGCACCATCATTCCATGTAGTAAGGAACGCCCACTTTCGGAATTTTTTACAGTATAACTCTGCAGAATCCTGACCCTGGTTCAATGCCAATAGGGTTTTCTCAGCTTGATCAATAGCATTAGGTTCATCATACAACAACCCCAAGGCTTGAAAAAATGCATCCACATTAGTCAGAATAGGATTTCCAGGTGTCAGAGAAAAAGCCCAATCCTGGGGATCGCCGTGCAGCAAGGAGATGACAATTTTAACCTGCTGAACAGAGCTCCCCGATGAGTTAGGCTTCAAGGCGAGACATAGTTTACAATTATTCTTAAAATTCAAAAATTTAGACCGATCCCCAGAAAACACATCAGGAGTAGGGATTTTTGGTTCAACAGCAAGTGATTGAGCGAGATAGATGGAAATTTCCCACACGATCAGACAATTGCTTAATCTCCATTAAAGAAAAAATCCTCCTAGGGCCCCAGAGAAAAAGAGGAAAATATATATATAAAAAAAAATTCTGACACTTTTTTTTTTTTTTTTTTTACAGTTCTCTCCTGCTTTTGAGTACCTTAGAATCTGCGGTTTAGGCTGGTAATTCTGTTATGATTGGGTCACCAAGGAGGAAAGCAACACCAAGCTAAGCCACAGAAAACCAGAGAGGTTGGTGACTAAGCGGATTGCAGACCCCTGATCCTATGAACACAACTAGCAGTAGCCGTGGAGCACACCTACAATGATTCTAGATGCCTCGACATAGCCGGAGAACTAATTAAGCCTAAAGCAAGAAAAGGGAAATCTAAACTGCCCTAAAGCAGACCCCAAAGGAATAGACAGCCCCCAATCATATATTGTCGGTGAGACAAGATGAAAACACAAACGCAGGTAGGAAAATAGGCTGAGCAAATGATGGGGCCCACACTAACTAGACAGGACAGGAAAGGAAAGACACTGTCTTCAATCACTCAAAAAACCCTGCAAAAAATGTCCAACATGTCTGATAGAAAAGTACTGAAGTCACTCGACTTCGCCCACTATATCAGCTCTCTGGCATATTCTGAGAGCAGAGCAAAAAGAGGCCAATCTAATAATGGACAAAAACAAACTGGCACAAGCAGTAACATAAGGATGGAAATTCAGCTCAACCCCAGCCTGGACTGGCTGACCACACAAAATTGAATAGACAAAACCAAATCAAATGTGAACAATAGCAAAAGAACACTTAGCTTGAGCATGCTGGGACTGAGCTGGAAACTAAGACCTCAGGAGGCAGGAAAAAATCACTAGCAGGGATAGAGTGAGTCGGCTGTCTTAAATTCAGTCAGAAACTCCAGATGTCCAATCGTCCTCCTCATTATCAGGTGGCAGGCCTCTGTTAATTAGATCAGCTCCATTACCTCCTGTAACCACCAGAGGGAGCCCAGAAAGAGAACTCGTGACCCCTCTGTCAATATAACCAGCTCCACTACCTTCACTAGTAACCAGAGGTAGGCCAGAAAGTGAATTCACAACATACTAGTTTTTCCGTGATAATTTTCCCTGCTGATACTTTTTTTTATCAAACTACTACAGGCAGCCAAGTAAATGAGACTGGAATCATGGTCTCTACATCTGCATCATGCTTCTTTTAGATTAGGTGGGAAAAATCAGGTAACCGATTCCCTTTACTCTGCAAAGCTTGATCAATATTATGTGATTGCAATTATCATAATTAAAGATGTCATACTAAGTATTACTAATGTAGAAATATTTTTACTTTACTGATTTTACTAAATTAAGTTTGCTACCAATTTGGAATTTTTTTTAGATTTTTGCTGTTTTTGTTTATGAAAAATAAAAAAATAGATGTTGATTTTAGTTTTATAGTACATGGTATTTTTTTACTTGTCTTATTTAAAGTTTGACAGTTTAGTTTTATAAGTGTGTCTAGGCATTAATGAAACTTATTAATTATGCTGTCATTGTATTGAATAGATTCAACTGTACAGTACTGCTAAATGTATGTTTATTAGATTCACATTAACATACAGATTTTTTCCTCTAAATCTCTACTTTCATTAAATTATATATATATATATATATATATATATATATATATATATATATATTCACCCCATGTAGGGAGAATAAAAATGTTAGAATACAACCGTTTTTTTTTTTGCACTAAGTGTTAATAGAGTGTTTCTTTTAATAAGAAAAAAGTATTTCTTAACTCACAAGCTGCTTTTTTTTAATAGCAAGTATTACCTATTATTTTTCATGCACAAACTTTGCTTTACCTAAACAACCAAAAATATAGGTCATTCCTTAGACTTCTTTTCCATCAGGTCATAGGGAGATGAGTGAGCACTAAAATGCTCTGATTCTCGTTGCTCGAACCGAGCAATTCCTAATGCTCAAATGCTTGTTTCAAGTAATGAGTATAATGGGAAATCCGAGCATATTTCCATCAGACCCTGCAAAAATGTCTGGGGGGCAGTGAAAATGTTGAAATGTCTAAGAAAAGTGATGAAAGGAAGGAGAACAGCATCACTGCTTAGAACAATGGTGTCACACTTATAATTCACTTTAAGGAGTGACAATAACACATTATAATCGATGAG
Source organism: Dendrobates tinctorius (assembly GCF_039654945.1). NCBI lineage: Eukaryota > Metazoa > Chordata > Amphibia > Anura > Dendrobatidae > Dendrobates > Dendrobates tinctorius. Next base: position 64,424,576 of record NW_027361732.1, on the reverse strand, counting down.
CAATTGCATTTTACAGGAAAAACCATTTTAATAAACATTTTTTCCTGTATAACAACTTGTATATAAGGAAACATTTAAATATGATTTGAAAAAAATGATAATTTAAGTAAACCAAAACTGAATTTTTTATTAAAAAATAGGAAATTTCAGTGTAATATAGGAAGGAAGTAAGAAATGTGAAAAATTAGGGACTTGGAAAGACTCAGATACACCTGGTATTAGACATAAAGGAGCCCCTCATACACATTCTGTCATTCTGTCAAATTGTCATGTATTGGTACTTTTAGATTCATAAAGGCTGTGCACTAAGTGAAAATCCACAGCTGATCGCTGTGCTGGGGAAAAGAATCTGAAGTACCTTATTATGGTGCCTCAGAATGTGCAAAGACAGGTGCAAAGAAAGAGGCATATGCTCCAGTGTGATGGGCAAGGCATTGGGAAGCACCTAGGATAGGTGAAGAGTCAGTGATGTCACCTGCTGGCATCAATCGTGGAACTAGGTGTTTTGCCCTCTGAGTCAAGTGCTTAGATGACTTGTTTCATGATTATGCTGGTGGCTGTCACTGTCGGTTCTTAGTGCTCAGGCCCCTGCTGATCTTGGCATGGCCCAGGTAGCAATGGACATTTTGATTGTCTCTAAATGCTCTTCAAAAAGGGCCTGGATTGGGGAACACCTAAACTGCTTGACAGAGAATTCAAGAATGTTGCTGTTCTGCAGAACAGTTTCCTGCCTTTTTCCTTTGGTCACCCCAGTGCCTCTTCCTGTTTTTTTAGTGCTGATGAACTCTCCCCCCTCTGCACTGCAGGCATCACTCTGCAGCCCAGAATCCCAAGTTGGGCTTGTGACTTCATCATTCACCACTTCGTCTTCCACCCGCACACCATAATCCTCCTGACTTCATGACTTAGAAAGAACAAGACTTAGCGGCAACTGTGTCTCATCATCTCCCTCCTTAGGCAAAATCTGCTGTTTCCCACTATCATCTTTTTGTGGCTGTGGCTGCTCTAAGTTTTGTGCATCACTAAGCAACATGTCCTCCCATCTCTTTTAGAACATGCAGGTTGAGAGACCACATTCAAGAAATGTTGATGAAAAGAGCTACTCGGAGAGTCCGAGTGTGGGATCACTAGACTCCTTTGACTCAATGTGGTGGGAGAAAGGAAAATCAGGGTGAGGATTAAGTGATCCAGACTTTAGGCTGGTGTGACTGGACAGTGTGGAAGAGTGTGTGGTGCTGTCAAGCCTGCTGGAACCATTATCTGCTATCCAACCAACCACCTGTTCGCACTGCTCTGGCTTCAGAAGTGATGTATCGGACCTCCCTGGAAAGTTGGACAAGAACCTATGTATCATGGATGAGTGTGTTTCTTGTACTCCAGCAACAGGTACAGGTCGCTCTTGTTCCATTTTCTTGGCATCTTTATGCACCATCATCAGCATTTCCACTTCCCTGTCCCTTGCCGCACTCCTTTTGCATTTTGTAATTGAAAGGTCTCTTGAAGTCAAGTTTATTTTTAACAAAATAAAACAACTGATTACCTGAAGCAGTCAAAGCAGTTTTTTAGGAGTTTAATGCCACCGTAACTTAACAGAAACAATGCAAAAGAGTATGGATGACGATCAAATTCACTCCAGAAAAATTTTTCAATGCCTTTTTGGAATGTTATGTGCCATGGAAATGTCCTAAAAAGCACATAACACTGTATGACTGAGAAATTTAACCCAGCAACATTTTGAAATTCTTTTTTGAGTGTTATAGGTATATTAAAGAAATGTATCCCAGACCACATAATACTGTATGACTGAGAACTTTAAGCCTACAATAATTTTTAATGTTTTTTTCTGTTTTATAGATCATAGTCATGTAACCCAGACCACGGAATAGTGATTGGGTGAGAAACGTAATCCTGCAAATTATATAAACACTTTTTGGTAGTGTTAGATATCACAGAAATAGACCCCAGATCACGGGTGAGTGTATGGGTGGGAAATTTAATTCAGCAAAAATTTTTAAAGCTTTTTTTGAGTGTTAGTTATCACATAAATGTACTTGAGACCACGGAATACTGAATGGCTGAGAAATTTGATCCTGCAAATTATTTTAAAATTTTTTTCAATTTTACAGATAACAGAAATGAACCGCACACTATGGAATAATTTATGGGTGAGAAATTTAACTGTCAAATTATTTAACACTTTTTGTAGTATTATTTATAAAAAAAATCTCAGAACACAGACTATTGTATGAGTTAAAAATTTAACCAAGGTAAATTTTTTCAACAATTTTTTGGAGTGTTAAACAATGCAAAAAAGTAAGACAAATCAATTAATACTTTATGGATCAAAATAAATTACTTTTTTCAGCCCCCTAAAAATTCTGCAGCTAAATTTTTGGCAGCGGACTGTACAACCTTAATCACTGTCTACAGATTATATTCTGCCACTGTCCATGCTCGTGCAACTCTCTCACTTCAGTAAGGAAGAGGGGCCTCAAACTGTCCTTGGAAGTGGGACCCTAACTATCCCTGTCCAAGGGGTACTCTTGAAAGTAAAGAGGTCTGAGTCTCCGACCTGACTATGCTTCTGTTAATCCCTGGTCGGTCACCATCCCTCACCACCATGGAGCCTGGGACAGAAATCTAATATAAACAAGGCACACAGGACAAAACAGAAACCCTCTATCATACAAATGCACTAGCCAACAATTGAGAGGGTGATAAGGACAGGGAGGAATTAACTAAATGGGAAGCAGAACACCTCTAAAACAACTTCTCTCCAAAACACTTAGCTTAAGCACACTGCACAGGAAGACCAATCTTCAATAGCAACAACAAGCTCCTATTCAGTGCAGTGTCTCCTAAGAGCTAGAAAACAGAGCTTTCATCAGCAGGACAGAGAGAGTCTGGCAAGGTTTTATAGGAAGAGTTAAGGACCAGATCAGAAGCAGTTGTAATAGAGTAGCATGTTTCTGACCAGCATAGAAAGGGTTGTTAACTTGTTCAGCACCAAATTAAACCAAATTCTTTTAATATGGGATCCAAATACACAGGATAAATGGAGTTTCTGTGCTTCACAGTACATTGTGATCTTCTACCCCCAGATCTCCCAGGTTGGCGTGACACACTCGTGACATCTGTGCACACACAGGCCTAGACAAGCACTCTCTACCTCCAATGCAAAGTGTCACAGAACTGTGCAATGGTGTCAGTGAGTGGCATCTGTTCTTTTATAACCCCTAATGATGTCACATGGGCAGCTATGCCACAAGTAAGATGACTACGGCATTACAGCAATGCACAAGGTATCCCCACATATTTATTGGCTGTGCAACAGGTGCTAAACATGCAGGGTGGGTATTTGAGTCCTACATCGAGCATCGCCCAATGCTCGCAGAATAACGAGGACATCAAGCACCCAGATGCTCGAGTGACAGCATTATTTAATGTTATGTATCTTGTGACTAAATACAATAAATTTTCTCACAGTCGTCTTTTCATATTTCTGTCTTAGATGCTATTGCAATATTAACTATCTCTATTTTAAATTATAAGTTACAATATGCATTGCACAAGAAATAAAATGATTCTTGTTGAAAATATTCTTAATTTAACTTTTCTAAAGATATTGGAGATCAGATAAAATGACTGACTTACCAAATGAGCAAAAGACCCTGCCTTGCTGCCATTTAAAATGCTAACAAAAAGTTGTTTTTGTCTGGAAAAGGAATGGGGGTCTTCATTTGAGTCAAATGTTCTCTCTATATTTTTTTAAACAGTTATTCTACAAAATTGGTGCACTTACATTGATACATGATGACCTAGAGTACAAGTTTCTAAATCACTAGAAACTTTCACAATATAGTATTTTCAACCAGACAAAGGTTATTACCAGATGCACATTCTTTAGCCTTAAGATACTTGTTGTCTCAGAAAAAGTGGAATAGCTTTTACTTTTTTTTCTTCCTCTATTACTGCTACCATTGGACCCTGCAGTGATTGCTTGGTCATCTGTGCATACAGTCCGTACAGTATGTACAAATTAATCAGCTTATATAATCGTATTATTTTAATCATTTGTACCTTTTCATTTCATTAATCATATAACATCACAGAGAATTTCAACTAAATGCATTTAAATGTTTCAAGAAACTGTGGAATATCCTCTAAACAGCATATTTCATAGTTCTGTATAAAAAAGAACACTGCAGGGGATGGAGATTCATTTCGGCTTTTCATACTGTGCTACATTATTGAGCAGTTTATTGCAAATCTTACTAAATAACAATCTCTACCCATTCTACTACACAACTGGGAAGACCTTATTTCTTCAGCAATGCCGCTTGTATACTTACTTTTTTCCATGTTTGAGATAACATACCAGCAAAAGAGACACAAAAATCATCATATACACATGAGGTCAAAATTGTTTGTACCCCTCGTTTAATGACAGAAAAACACACAATGGTCACAGAAATAAATTGATTCTGACAAAAGTAATAATAAATCAAAAATCTATGCAAATGAACAAATGAAAGCCAGACATTGCTTTTCAACCATGCTTCCACAGATTGTTTTAAAAAATAAAACTCATGAAGTAGGCCTGGCCAGAAATTATGGTACCCTTAACTTAATATTTTGCTGCACAATTTTTTGAGGAAGTCACTGCAAGCAAGCGATTCTTGTAACTGTCAATAAGATTTCTGCACCTCTCAACAGGTATTTTGGCCCACTCCTCAAGAGTAAACTGCTCCAGTAGTCTCATGTATGAAGGTTGCGTTTTTCAGACATCATGTTTCAGCTCTTTCCAAAGATGCTCAATAGGATTTAGGTCAGGGCTCATAGAAGGCCACTTCAGAATAGTTCAATGTTTTCCTCTTAGCCATTCTTGGGTGTTTTTTCCTGTGTGTTTTGGGTCATTATCCTGTTGCAAGACACATGACCTGCGACTGAGACCAAGCTTTCTGACACTGGGCATCACATTTCTCTCTTGAATCCCTTGATAGTCTTGAGATTTCAATTTACCCTGCACAGATTCTAGATTCCAGACTCTTTTTTTATGATTTTTTTCAACAATGGTGTCGTCCTTGGTTGTCTTCCATGAAGTCCACTTTGGCTCATACAATGATGGATGATGCGATCTGACACTGATGTTCCTTGAGCTAGAAGTTCACCTTTAATCTGTTTAGAAGTTTTTCTGAGCTCTTTTGTTACCATTCATATTATCCGTCTCTTTGATTTATCTTCAATTTTCCACCTGCTGCCATATCCAGGGAGGTTGGCTACAGTCCCATGGAGCATAAATTTCTGAATAATATGTGCCACTGTAGTCACAGGAACATCAAGTTGTTTAGAGATGGTCTCATAACTTTTACCTTTAACATGTTTGTCTTTAATTTTCTTTCTAATCTCCTGAGACAACTCTTTCCTTCTCTTCCTCTAGTCCATGTTGAGTGTGAAACACTCCATGTCACCAAACAGCACAGTGAGTATCTGTAGCCATCTATACAGGCCCACTCACTGATTCCATGATTGTAGACACCTGTGATGCTAATTAGTGGACACACCTTGATTTAAAATATCCCTTTTGTCACATTATTTTCAGGGGTACCATCATTTCTATTCTGGCTAATTTAATGAGTTTTTTATTTTTTTTAAAAAATCTGTAGAAGCATGGTTGAAAGGCAATGACTGACTTCAATTTGTTCATTTTCATAGATTTTTGATTTATTACTTTTGTCAGATTCAAGCTATATCTGTGACCATAGTGGGTTTTTCTGTTATTAAACAAGGGGTACCAACAATTTTGACCACGTGTGTACAACAAATCTTTAAAACTTTAAATGATAAAAAAGATATGAAAATATATAAAATGACACTTTATTAAAATATTATTAATGAGGTGAGAATTTAATAATCCCTACTAGTGATGAACGAGTATCCTCGCTGATTGGGTTTCCCTGAGCATGCTCGGGTGGCCTCCGCGTATTTTAGCGCACTCTGAGATTTAGTTTCTATCAATGCAGCTGCATGATTTGTGGCAGCTGGACAGCCTGAATACATGTGAGGAATGCCTGTTTGTTAAGGAATTCCCAAGTGTATTAAGGCTGTCCAGCAGCCATAAAACATGCAGCTGATGCGACAGAAACAGAAACTAAATCTTCCAGCACGCTAAAATACTCGGAGATCATTCGAGCATACTCGGGGAAAACCAAGCAACAAGTGTACTCGCTCATCACTAATCCCTACCCAACATACATGCACAGTACATTTTATGCCAGACCTGATCCTTATGCATTGAGCAGGCTCAGTTGCTAAGCCCACACCAAAGAAGCCAGCTGCTTGCTATAATACATTGCATCAGCCTGTAAAGAGATGCCAAAGTGCCCTCCAATCACTGTAGTTTAACTACTTAAATGCCATTGTTAATCTTGGACAATGGCATTTAAATTATGTCAGTCCCAATGTGAATGCGGTACTTGTCTTCCACTGCCTCCCTACGATGTAATTGCTAGAATTATATAGGTTTCATGGCAGCCATGGGCCTGCTGAAGGACCCATCACCATCGTTTTTGTCTTTCTATGAAGCCATGCCTGTGCATACCCTCTGTAGGAGAAAATCTATTCCCTATAACAAGGTATTGCATCACTGAACATTAGGGGACAGATGATCATTGGTTGAAGAAGCCTATATAAACTGAATAGCAGAGTAAAAAAAAATAAAACTATGGAAAAAAATTGAATCAATATCTGTTTAACCCTCCATCAAAGAATAAAGAAAAACAAAAAAAAAAAACATATTTGCTATGGCTGCATCAAAGATCAATCTATTAAAATATAAGATTAATCCAATTGCGCAGAAAAAGAGAAAAAAGATGAAACTGCCAGAATTGTGTTTTTTTAAATACTATAAAAAGTCAAATAAGAAGTCATCAAATTGTATTGTCTACTCCCAAATTATCCATAAAAAACATGAGCTTGCCACATAGAAAATAAGCATTTAAAAAACTACATTGATATAAAAATGAAAACCTTAAGATTCTTGTATAATTTTAACACAAGCATTTTTTTAATGAACTTTCGAGTTTCTTTTATTGCTTAAGTAAAAAAAAATATATACAAGTTTGGTATTTCCACAATGATACTGACCTCAAAAATCATGTTACCATGTCACTTTTACACTACAATATACTCCTCAAAAACAAAAAAAAAATATTGGAAATGGTTTTTTTTTGGTAATTTCACTACACTTGGAATTCTATTCCTGTTTTCTTGTGCCAAAGTGCTCTCAATCAAATAAACAACTTATACCACAATAAATAAGTGCTCTTAAGGTTTTTTCAATGGAAAAATGAAACAAAAAATGACTAATGGAAGAAGGGAGGAAAAGATGAATATATATATAGCATCTCTCTGTAACTACAGTGGACAGAGCATGCTGTGATCACTGTAGTTTAACCATAAAAATGCCACTTTTAATTTCTGACAGTGACATTGAATTAGTGCTATGACCAGTGCTCACCATCACCAGCTTCCAATGCTACCCGAAATACGATCGTGGGGAACAGATGGCTTTTCATGGCAGCCAGGGACTTGTTGAAATCTCCTGTCACTGCAATCTTGATCCTGTGGTGAAGCCAGGCCTGTGGATGGATCTCATAAAAGAGATTTTTTTTCAATTAATACTACAACAATGTTGCACTGCAATATATAGTTTATGTGATCAATAGGGATGAGTGAGCACTAAAATGTTCGGGCACTCATTGCTCGAATCGAGCAATTACCTAATTCTAACATGTTCATTTCAAGTAACAAGTATAATGGGAGTCAATGGAAAAGCTGAGTTTTTTCCAGAAGAAAATGTTGTATTGGGTTGTATAAGTGCTGAGTGGAAGAACAACATGGGAAAGACTCTGGAAGTAATTGAATCCCTGCTGAGAACAAAGGCGTCACCCTTTTATTCCACTTTAAGAAGTGATACAAAAACATTCCAAACTCTCAAGAAATTTCATTTTACAGGAAAAAAAGTTAAGAAACATTTTTTCCTGTGAAATGACTTGTATATAATCCATAATTTTAAAAGGATGTAAAAAAATATAATTTAAGGAAACCAAATTTTTTTAAATTAAAAAATAGGAAATTTCAATGAAATTTATGAAGGAAGCAAAAAATGCCAAAATAAGGTGTCACGGGGTTACCACGACAGTGTGGAGCCAGAAGACCGTAGCGTCTGATTGCTCCTACTCCAGCACTGAGAAGAAGCACTCCTCCTTCATTTTAAATGTTTCTTTCTTCTGGCAGAACAGGGGTTAATCGGCCATGTTGGAAAACCTTGTGGTCACAGCTGAACTCGGTTAGCCACTCCCTTCCCTTTATAATATGGGCTCTGTTACAAATCTTTGTCAGAGCATGCATTTGCTGCATGGCTAATGGTGGGACAGTAGTACATATGAGGAGAGTTGAAGGAGTTATTAGTGACTGTTACTTGGTTTGCATGCATGGTAATTACTTATCCTTCTCTGTTTTCATTTATTCCCCTACCTTCACACCCGGTTGCAGTCCTCTGTTACATGTGAGTAAATATTTTGTATACCTGGAGTTTTATGTTAACTTTTGCTTGTGTTGCCTTGTTTGTCAGGTTGGTGTACTGCGATGCACAATAATGTCTCCTGAGTGGGGAAAGAGAGCTAATGCCATCTGAAGTATCCCGGGGAGCAGAGGAAGCAAGAGCGCCCCCTACTGTTAGGGACAGAGATGGAGCCTCTGGTCCCAAGTCACCCTACAGCTGTGTCATGACATTTGCTCTGATCGTAACCATTTTTTCTGAATCCATTATGGATCCAGTCGCTGCTCTTACAGGACAACTGCGGCAGCTCAGTCTGGAGGTGGCGGACTTACACATGGTGGTTTTGCAGCTCCCTGATTCATCTGGTGTTGGACTATCTATCTCCAACCTGTCCCATCTGTCTCCATACCTCCCCATCTGTCACCATCCTGCCCATAATCCTGCACCACGTATTTGCATCCTGCATCATATCTCCATCCTGCACCATGATACTGCACCATGAGTCTCCATCCTGACCCATGTTCCTGTCCCATCTGTCTTCATCCTGTCCCATCTGTCTCCATCCCTCCCTATCTGTTTCCATCCTGACCCATGATCCTGCCCTATGTGTCTCCTTCCTGCCTCATGATCCTGCACCATGTGTCTCCATCCTGCCTCATGATCCTGCACCATCTGTCTCCATCCTGCCTCATGATCCTGCACCATCTGTCTCCATCCTGCTCTATGTCTCCATCCTGCACCATTATCCTGCACCATGTGTCTCCATCCTGCCCATCTGTCTCCACTCTGTCTCATCTGTCTCCATCTTAACCCAATAATATTGCCCCATCTTCTTCCATCCTGCACCATCTGTCTCCATCCTGCCCCATGTTCCTGCCCCATTAGTCTCCACCCTGCCTCATGTCTCCATTCTGCCCATGATCCTGCACTACCTGTCTCTCCGGGAAAGGTCAGAATAGCCCAGCACCTGCGCACTGCAGTACTTTGCTCTGTCCTCAAAAGAGAAGATAAGTATGCCTGCAATGGAGTGCAATGCTGGGGAGACTGTGTGGATGATGCAGGGGCACGTCATCCAAACAGAACAAGGAGGGAGCCATCACAAGAAGATGGAAGGCGCCAAACCAAGCAGAATGACACCCCTCGAGCCAGACTACCCCACAGGTGAGTATAATAAAAGTTATTTTTCTTCTATTTCAGGTCAGGTTGGAGGCTTTTATACAGCATTATAGAATGCTGTAAATTAGCCCTGAAAGGTGATGGCCGTAACTCATATCGGCCCAACCTGGCATATAGACAGTTGCTTATACATTATATAGGTAATACTGTGACTGGTGTGTATAGTTGCAGTATCACCTATGTAACATATACACAGCAGTATCTCTTATATATTGTAGTTATAGCAGTAACAATATCACCTATATCATGTATATAGACTGCTGTATCTATATGCATGTTATAGGGAATGCGACTGCTATAAATACAATATATACATATGTGATACTGCTTTATATATGTTATGTAGGTGATACTGCGACTATACACACCTGTCACAGTGTCACCGATATAATATGTGTATATAGCAGAGTCGCAGTATCACTTATATATTGTACATATAGTAGAAAGACCAGGAGAACAAACATGAGCATGCGATGAATTGCTTATAAAAGTATCAAATTTTATTTAGATAACAATACTACAGGTAAAAACTTTATAGTAACAAAGTGCCAATCAAACAATGCAGACGCTATTAGCCCAAATATCACCAGCTCCTCCCACCAAGATGAAAAACCATCCCGGTACGTGTACCTAAAGTGGCCATGTCCCAATCACCCATATAAATACTGAGTAGTGATGTCCAAGGGCTGTATACTAGGGTCAGGAACCAATATGAAAAGGCAGGTTAGCATATAATAATAAACCATGGTATATGACTAGAGATGAGCGACTTTTCCTTTTTTCGGGTCAAGTCGGGTTTCATGAAACCCGACTTTCTCAAAAGTCGGGTCGAACGAAATCGGCCTGACTATAGGGAAAAGTCGGAGGCCGACTGAAACACGAAACCCAATGCAAGTCAAAGGGGAAGCAAAGCCGGCAGGGAGTGGAGGACAGTAAACACACCTACAGTGCCCATTTCAATGCCAAACATCAATTCTTATTACTGGAGCTTGTCAACCTTAATTTACTTCATAATAATAATTATGCACTGAAAACTTGGGGTTATTTGGCTAAAGTTGTTGGGGGGGTAGGGCTGGCTCCAGGTTTTTGCGTGCCCTGGGCCAAAGAGTGTCAGTGCGCCCCTTTAACACATACCACAACTCATGATGCTCCGATACGGCACAGAAATATAGGCATAGTTCAATGACAAATACTTCACTGCTTACATGACATGACTGAGCTATTTTAAATTGTACTATAGCTCAAAAAAAGGACAGTATATTACTCCATACAGTATTATGGCCACCACATTGTGCGCCATACAGAATAATGAGCCCCATATATTTCTCCATACAGAATAATTGGCCACATATAATCTTCCATACAGTATATGATGAGCTCCACATAATGCTACAGTATATGATGGTCCCCATGGACAATGCTCCAGTGTGTTTTGGGCCCAAATAATGCTCCATATATAATGGGCCCCATTTCTAATGCTCCAGTGTATCATGTGCCCCATAGATGCTGCTCCAGTGTCTGATATGCCCCATTTGGAATGCTCCAGTATATGATGGGCCTCAGGGATGATGCTCCAGTGTCAGATGTCCCCCATTTGGAATGCTCCAGTATATGATGGGCCCCATAGATGCTGCTCCAGTGTCTGATCTGCCCCATTTGGAATGCTCCAGTATATGATGGGCCTCATGGATGAAGCTCCAGTATCAGATGTCCCCCATTTGGAATGCTCCAGTATATGATGCGCCCCATAGGTGCTGCTCCAGTGTCTGATCAGCACCATTTAGAATGCTCCAGTATATGATGGGCCTCATGGATGATGCTCCAGTGTATGATGGGCCCTAATAATGCTCCATATATAATGGGCCCCATTTCTAATGCTCCAGTGTATCATAAGCCCCATAGATGCTGCTCCAGTGTCTGATCTGCTCCATTTGGAATGCTCCAGTATATGATGGGCCACATGGATGATGCTCCAGTTTCTTATGGGCCCTAATAATGCTCCATATATAATATGCCCCATTTCTAATGCTCCAGTGTATCATGTGCCCCATAGATGCTGCTCCAGTGTCTGATTTGCCCCATTTGGAATGCTCCAGTATATGATGGGCCTCATGGATGATGCTCCAGTGTCAGATATCCCCATTTGGAATGCTCCAGTATATGGTGGGCCCCATAGATGCTGCTCCAGTGTCTGATCTGCCCCATTTGGAATGCTCCAGTATATGATGGGCCTCATGGATGATGCTCCAGTGTCAGATGTCCCCCATTTTGAATGCTCCAGTATATGATGCGCCCCATTTTTTATTAACCCAGGCATGGTATGTGAAAAGAGCTCCATGGAGTAATCTGAAGTGTGTGCTGCCACATCCTTCACTTTTGGTGTGGGTGAAGGACAGAAGGAAAGTGGTTGCTCCTGACCAGAAGCCTGCACTTACGACTCAGTGCTTGCATTTTTTAAACTTCAGAAGAGGAGGCGATAGAGCTGGAGGCTGTTTCAGCAATGTAAGCCAAAAACAGTTCCTGATGCTCCGGCTTTAAAATCAGTCTACCTACTCCTAGAAAATGGAACCTTACAGGCCTTCCAGAGCTACACCTTGACGCAGGCTCAACACCTCCCTCCTTAGATGCTATTGTGTTTTTGGCACTACCAACAGATGCACCACCACCACCATCAGTACCAGGTGGCCCCCCATGCCCATGTCCGCGTCCTCTTCCACCATACTTCCTCATGTTTTAGAAAATTGACCCAAAAAACCAGCAGATATATGGTACTGTATCAGAAACGTAAAGCTCTATACAGTAAATCTCCGTATATATTTCATGAGTCATACACAGACGCTCACAGGCTCAGTATGGATTACCCAATAAAATAAAAAGGTGAAAAAGGGTACAGTATCACCAGATGCAAGGTATATATAGTATAGTGTAAACATTCTGAATCTCCGTATACATTTCAGGAGACAGACACAAACGCTCTCAGGTCCAGTATGGATTACATAAGAATATGAAAAGCTGTAAATGGGTAATGTAACACAAGCGTACAGCTGTATACAGTGTTGGCCAAATTTGAAATCTCGGTATATATTTCCGGAGTCACCCTCAGAGGCTCACTCAGTCTGGGTTTGACCATAAGAAAAATGTTGTAAAAAAGTTCCTGGATAACAAGACAGCAAGTATGTATATTATAGTGTACAATTGAAATCTCTGTATACATTGTCCCGTAGTCAGTCTCAGATGCTTACTTAGTATGGATTTGACCGTAATACTAAATGTCGAACAAAGGTACTGTATAACAAGATACAAGCTGTATGGAGTATAGGGTAAAAATTGGTATCTCCAGTTCACCATATATATAGAAGACGTAAACCACACATGCACACACACGCTCACTCACTATGGATGATACCGTAATACAAAATTTGGAACAAAGGTACTGTATCAGCACATTCCAGGTGTATCCAGTCTAGGGGCAATTGTAAATTTCCGTCTATGCTTCCTGAGTCAGACACAGACACTCACAGGCTCAGTATGTATTACACCAGAATTTAACAAGTAGAAAAAGGAAAGGTAGTCGAAGAGTACAACAGTATTCAGTGTTGTGGTACTTTTAAATCTTCATATATATTTCAATCTCAGTAAGCCAGTCCAGACTCTCTGCTACTGGAAACTACATGGATACAAGTACAGACGGAAAGTTGAGTGTTAGCAGAAATTTTGGAATTACTCATCGCGGGAAAACCTCCCGGTAGATGTTGCAGAGGCGGTGCAATTACTGTGTCTGTGGAGACAGCGAAAACTGTTCTTTGTGAAGAAAGGATTGCTTTATCGTAGTAGTGTGGATCACATCACCGTTACTCGTCTCCATCAAACTGTGATCACAGGGAGAGATGTAAGCATGGTCCTCACTGACTATCATGATGTGTCTGGTCATTTTGGAGTGCCAAAGACTGTAGCCACAGGCCGAAGGCGATTCTATTGGATTGGCATGAGAGGAGACATTGAAAAATGCTGGCAGGAATGTCACACGTCTGTGACTATCACAACTGTGAAAGGTGATCATAAAGCACCACTGCATCCGCTTGTAAGTTGATGTCCATTACAAATGGTAGCCATTGATCATCTGTAGGTAGAGGCCAGCAGGACAGGGCATAGCTACATCTTAACCATCATCCATCAATACACCAAATTTCTTGTGGCAGTCCCTGTGAAGGATTTAACTTTAACTGCCCAGACTACACAGCAGTGGAGCAGGGAGAGGTAAGTATTGCAGCTTGCAAGTGCTGTGGCCATGAACAAGCAGGGGGCACACTCATGGGCGACGGTACTGGCACAGGGGCCCTCATAGTACGCTGGTGTGTCTGACGGCGAGTGGGCCCCCCCACCGTCAGAGACACTGTATTGTACTATGAGGGGCCCTGTGCCAGCGCCGTTGGCCATCTGTGGGCCCATCCACCTGTTCAGAGCAACGGCACTTGCCGGTATGCGCCAGGTGTTGACCAAAGCCATTGGGGGGGTGGGCAGCCCACTTAGGGAGGTTTAAAAAATGGCATATGTTGATGTGTTGACTGGACATTCAGCTGCTGCAAAGGGCAGAATTGGGCAAGTCCAAGGAAAAGGAGGACAAAAGAGAGGCAGTTTTCAGGGAACCTATGTGTCATCAGGGGAAGGTAGGACAAAATCCTTTGCAACCCATGCATGGTTCATTTTAATGAAGGTTAGATCATCAAAATTTTGGGTAGACAGATGTTTCCTTTTTTCTGTCAGGATTGATCCAGCAGTACTGAAGACTCTTTCAGATAACATACTAGCAGCAGGGCAAGCGAGCTCCTGTAAGGCATATTGTGCCAATTCAGGCCAGGCGTCCAGTTTAGAGGCCCAATAGTGAAAGGGGAATGACATGTGAGGGAGAACATCAATATGGGAGGAGAAGTAGTCTGTAACCATAGTTGACAACTGCTGTCTCCTGTCACTTTTAATCGATGCAGTATTAGCAATCGTGTGAGTGGTACTTGAGAAATCATTCCACAACATGGTCATTAAATCCCTGTCTCCAACGCCACTTCGGCTGTGTGCACCACGAACACCTCTTCCATTGTGCCCACTACAGCTCGTGGGAGAAACAGCACCGCTGCTGTGTGCTGGGAAAGCCTCAAGCAACCAGATTACCAGAGTTGCTTGTTTGTTAGCCAATATTATCACTAGGTTCTCCTGTGGCATGATGTTGTGTAATTTGCCTTTGTAGCATGGATCGAGGATGCTGGCCAGCCAGTAGTCATCACTCTCATCATTTTGGCAATGCGGGGGTCCATTTTTAGGATCCGCAAGGCATAATCGCACATGTGGGCCAATGTTCCAGGTGTCAATGATGCACTGCCAGTGGTGGGTGGAGGAGCACTTTCTGGCAAATTCACATCCCTACAGTCATGCATAAACACTGTACCTGACCTTGGAATGCCAACATTTTCTCTTGCCCCCTGAGAAGCATCCTCCTGCCGAAAATAATCATCCCCCTCCTCCTCCTCCTCCTCCTCTACCTCTTCTTCCTCCACCTCATCCAGGACAGTTCCCTGACCAGACAATGGCTGACTGTCATCAAGGCTTTCCTCTGTTGTGAGTTCATTTTCTGGTCTACCAGTTGTGTGTTCTCCTTCCAGGCTCCCTCTGGTGCTAACAGGAGGTAGTGAGGCTGATTTAATCAGTGGAGATCTGCCACCTGATAAGGAGGATGATGATTGGACCTCAGGAATCTCAGACTGGATTTAAGACAGCCGACGCCCTAGTCTGGTGCTGGTGATTCCTTCTGGCTTGTCAGGTCTTGGTTCTCAGCTCTGTTCCAGTCAGCTCAAGCTAAGTTTTTCTGCTAATGTTCACACTTGATTTTGTTGGTCTATTCAGTTTTTTGTGTGGTCAGCCAGCCCTGGCTGGGGCTGTTCTGAATTTCCACTCTTATTTATCTGTATTTGCCGATTTGCTTTTTTGTCCCCTATTAGATTGGCCTCTTTTTGCTCTGTCTCAGAATATTTCAGAGTGCTGATATAGTGGGAGGAGTCTAGTGACTTCAGGGTTAATTTTGTTATCAGAAGTGTTGGACATTATTTTTGTAGGGTTTGTGGCAGATTGCAGACAGTATCTTTCCTGTCCTTTCTAGTTAGTTTGGGCCCCATCGTTTTCTCAGCCTATTTTCCTGCCTGTGTTTGTGTTTTCATCTTGTTTCACCGTCAATACATGTGTGGGGGCTGTCTTTCCTTTGGGGTCTGCTCTGGGGCAGTTAGTTTTCCCCTTTTCTTGCTTTAGGCTTATTTAGTTCTCCGGCTATGACGAAGCGTCTAGGTTCATCGTAGGAACGCTCCACGGCTGCTGCTAGTTGTGTGGTTAGGATCAGGGATCTGCAATCTGCATAGTTGCCAACCTCTCTGGTTTTCTGTGACTTAGCTTGTTTAGTTTTTCCTCCTCTGTGACCCATTCATAACATTCCTCCTCCTCCGCTGCAGACGCCTGATCCTTAATGTGCGTCAAACTTTGCATGAGCAAATGCATAAGTGGGATGCTCATGCTTATGATGGCCTCATCTGCGCTTACCAGCCGTGTGCATTCCTCAAAACACTGAAGGACTTTACAGAGATCTTACAGCTTTCACCACTGCACAACCGACAATTCCATGTCTTCCCTCAAACTGCCTGCCCGTGTATCCTCCCACAAATGCATTACAGCCTTCCTCTGTTTGCACAGCCTCTCAACCATGTGCAGGGTGGAGTTCCACCTTGTTGCAACGTCTATGATTAGGCGGTGCTTGGGGACTGGAGCAATCGCTGCAGCTTCTGCAAATGACTGAAGTGTACGGCCGAGCGATGGATGTGCGAGCACAGTCTTCGCACCTTATGGAGCAGGGATGTTAAATCCGGATAATTATTAAGGAAGCACTGCACCACCAGGTTCAAAGTGTGAGCCTGGCAAGGTATGTGTGTGAGTTTTGCAAGGGCTATGGCTGCCACAAAATTATGGCCGTTATCACTGACTACCTTGCCTGCCTCAAGATGTATACTGCCCAGCCATGACTCTGTTTGTCGCTGCAAGTAGTCAGCCAGTACCTCCGCAGTGTGTCTGTTGTCACCCAAAGACATCATCTTTAACACAGCCTGCTGTCACTTACCACTAGCTGTTCCATAGTGGGACACCTCGTGTGCAAAACTGCCAGCTGTGGATGGAGTGATCGTGCGACTGCGCTCTGTGGACGAGCATTCGCTGATAGAAGAGGAGGAGGATCGAAAGCCTACAGCCAACTGTTTCCTGTACAGTGGGCTAGGCAGCACTGTTCCACCGCCACTGTCCCCTGTGGAGCCTGCATCTACCACATTAACCCAGTGCACAGTGATGGACACGTAATGGCCCTGGCCATGCCTACTGGTCCATGCATCTGTTGTGAGGTGCACCTTTCTACTCACTGACTTTATTAGTGCATGGACAATGCAGTCTTTCACATGCCGGTGGAGGGCAGGGATGGCTTTTCGAGAAAAGAAGTGCCGACTGGGTAGGTCATAGCGTGGGACAGCATAGGCCATGAGGTCGCAGAAAGCTTCGCTTTCAACCAAATGGTAGGGCATCATCTCTAATGAGATTAGTTTGGCAATGTAGGCATTCAAACACAGTGTACGCGGATGAGAGGATGAGTACTTTCTTGTCCTACTCAGAGTGTCTGGTAGGGTGAGCTGGACTGGAGAGCTGCATATGGGGAAAGTAGCGGTGGACCGGACGGAGTGAGAGTGGGTTGTTGATGGTATTGGTGGTGATGGCCTACATTCAGTGTTGTGTTGCAAAACCATTGTGATTCCCTGAGTGCTTTGGCCTTGCGACGACACCTCCACATTTAGTGCTGATGGTGTGCTTAACGGTGGTGGTGGTCTTACAGTGGGGGATGTGATAGAGCGTTGCTGGCTACCTTGAGTTGGAGCAGGTGCTCACGTGCTACCTGAGGTTTTGTAGTCCGTCCACGCTTGCAAGTGCATGTTGATTAAATGTCTAAGCATGCAACTGGTATTCAAATTTCTGAGTTTTTTTTACCTCGGCTAAAGGTCCTTCCGCACTTCTTACAGGTAACCTTTGCCTCATCAGTAGGATTTTGGACAAAGAAGTGCCACACTGCACTCTTCCTACTATGGTATACATTTTCTTGCCTTGCACGCTGTGCTAAGCTGACCATCTGGCCAAGCTGTCCTGCAACTCTTTTCATTTTTGGTCCAAGTTTTTGGACAGCTACGGGCCTGCCAGATAACCGCTGCTGCAATG
Organism: Dendrobates tinctorius; assembly: GCF_039654945.1. Lineage (NCBI taxonomy): Eukaryota > Metazoa > Chordata > Amphibia > Anura > Dendrobatidae > Dendrobates > Dendrobates tinctorius. Next base: position 64,406,554 of record NW_027361732.1, on the reverse strand, counting down.
TCAATGCCTGCTGCGGATCCTTCTCCTTATCTGATCTATTGCCAGCGCCACACTCCTCCCCCAATGGATGCCAATCCGGGTCAAGAACTGGGTCATCCATCACCTCCTCTTCAAAGTCATCTGCACCTTCCTCTTTACCTTCCTCTGTATCACCATGTAGGGTGGAATAGTATGCAGGAAGGGGCACCTGAGTTTCCTCAGGGTCAGTTTCTGGCTCAATAAACTGCGAGGGCAATGTAATGCTCTGGGTCGATGTACCAGCAGAATCATCTAGCAGTGGCAGTGCATCAGTGCACTCCATGTCAGATTCATCTTGGACTGGGGAATACTGGATTTGACTGGATAACACAGGCATGGTATGTGAAAAGAGCTCCATAGAGTAATCTGAAGTGTGGGCTGCTGCATCCTTAACTTTTGGTGGGGGTGAAGGACACAAGGAAAGGTGTTTTCCTGACCAGAACCCTGCACTGACGACTCCATCCTTGCAGGTTTCAAACGTTCAGAAGAGGAGGCAATAGAGCTGGTGGCTGTTTCGGCAATGTACACCAAAACCTGTTCCTGATGCTCCGGCTTTAAAAGCGGTTTTCCTACTCCAAGGAAAAGCAACCTTACAGGCCTTCTTGGGCCAGAGGATGACGCAGGCTCAACACCTCCTGCCTTAGCTGCTATTGTGCTTTTGCCAGAACCAGCCGATGCACCAATACCATCAGTACCAGCTGCGCCCCCTGCCCACGTCCGAGGACTCTTCTACCATACTTCCTCATGTTTGGGAAAATGTACCAAAAATGACAGCAGAGAGATGGTACTGTGTGAGGAGTGTCCAGCTGTGTAAGGTGTATTAAAAAAAAATTAAATCTACGTATATATTTTGTTAGTCACAGACGCTCTCACAGTATGTATTGGACCGTAATCCAACAAGCAGCAGAACCGTAACAGAAGTGTACAGCTGTATACGCTTTTTGTGTAGCTAACAATCTCCGTATATGTATTTACGGAGTGTGACACACACACGCTGACTCTGTATAGATGTGAATGTAATGCGAACGGCAGATATACAATACTGAGAATTAGACAGTTCTATTCGGTGTGTGTACTGAAAATTGTCAATCTCCGTCTATTTGTATAGGGAGTGACACGCTGTCTCTGTCTAGTTTTGACCGTAATCAAACTGCAGATATACAAAACTGTTTGAAAAGCGGACAGCACTCACTCTAAGGTGTAGGTATGGAAAAACGGAAAAACTCCTCGGCATTTTTTTCCAGAGTCACACACAGATAGCTTCCATTTGTCCATGATACCAGGTGGTACACGGTAGTGTGTGAGGAGCGTACACCGCTATACGGTGTCTGTATGGAAAATTGTCAATCTCCGTCTATTTATATAGGGACTAGTGTTGAGCGATACCATTTGATATTGTGAAATATTGGATCGGATTGGATCGGACTGATACCCAAAAAGTATCGGATATCGCCGATTCCGATACCAGAAACCAATGCAAGTCAATGGGACAGAAATATTGGAATTAAAATAAACCCTTTCTTTCCTTGTAGGTTAATTCTACATGAAGAAAAACAACTAATAATAATGTAGAATGTATTGGGGGGAGGTGGAGGAGACATTAAAGGCATAGAGGTTTAGCCCAATCAAATGGAATAGCAGGAATATTTTTTTTTTAAAGACGTTCGGAGTTACAAAGATATTGACTATGTTAGGCTAGTTTCACATTAGCGTTTAAACGACGCGCGCACGGCGCCGCTTAAGCCCCGCCCCGAGCCGGCTCCCTGCCCGCGCCATCCGGGATCACCGCCTACTTTCGCATTTGCACGCATGCGATCGGCGCACCCTATCTTTAGCATAGGGTGCGCAGATCATGCGCTGCCAGTGTGAAAGTAGCGTGCTGCGCACTTTTGACGGTGCGCCGTGCGCGCGGAAATGCAGCATGTTGCTTCTTCTTCACCTTATTCATCTTCTTCTTCTTCACCTTCTTCCTATTATTCTTTTTTTGTACATTATTCATATTCTTCTTATTCAACTGTTTTTCTTCATATTCTACAGTACTTCATCTTCTTCCTATTCTTCTTCTTCATCATATTCTTATTTGTGACAGGCATTCCTGTAGTTCTCTATAAAGGTTTGAAGATTACACCTCCGTTCTGCCTGTCACAAAAGATTTTCAACAGGATTTCTCCATGTTCAGTTTGGCCTGCAGCAGCAGGCATTTTCCAGGGGCACCATGAGGAGGAACGGACTCACCCCCATACACTGCTTAGTCTTCTTCTGCTTAGAATTTAGATAATATCTTTTGCTCTGATTTTTAGTCTCATGCTTATTGTTCTTCTGCTTTTTGCTCTTCTGCCTCTTGGTCTTCTGCTTCTTGGTCTTCTGTCTCTTGTTGTTCTGAATCTTGGTGGTTGTCTTCATGTTCTTTGTCCTCTTGGTCATCTTCTTCAGGGTCATCTTTTTTGTCTTCTTCGGGGTGGTCTTCCGGGTCGTTGTCTTCAGGGTCATCATTTTCGTGGTCGTTTTCTTCTTCGGGGTGGTCTTCAGGGTCGTCGTCTTCAGGGTCATCGTCAGGGAGATCCAGAGTGATAACCAAAAACCATTTCCAAAAGCTTGAACTTGGAAATGTAACAGAAGGTTCAAGAAGGCTGAGGAACTGCCGAGAACCAGCTGACGGTACTAGAACCCGGATGGGTAGCAGAAGGAACAAGAGCCAATGGCACTGCCGAGAACCAGCTGAGGGTACTGGAACCCGGATGGGTAGCAGAAGGTACTCCTGAAAAACAAAGCTGCAAGGCCGCAAGCTGGCTGCAGTTACCGAAACCCACAGTCCTACAAGGGGTGCTTGTCCTATTGGCACTACGGAACCAGCCTTTGTTGCCAGATCCTGCAACCCACATAGGAAGCCCATAAACTGCAGGCACCATAGACTCGGCTAACTCGACCGCAACACGACAGGACAACGTATTGGTGGCAAAGTGACATTGACAATACCCGGAAACAGCAGGCCTGCTGGAACCAGGCTGGGTAGGAGGGAGTACCTGTGCCAAAGACAATTCCGGGAAACAGCTGGCGGTGCTGGAACCCAGGGAAAATACTACAAACAGAGTGGAGACAGAAGCCTAATTGGAGCAAGTTTAAAATCTGGGGGAGCAGCTGGCGTTACTGAACCCCACTAATACTGGAGCATGTGTTTTTCTCTGTGCAGACGGCACTTCTGAGCAGCAACTGGCAGTGTTGGAGCCCAGGGTCAATCATGGAGTAGGCTGAGGCCTACTTGGAGCAAGTGTAAAATCTGATGTAGTTTGAATGTGGAGGGAGCAGGTGATATTACCAGACACACAGCAGGGGAGCAGCTGACGTTACTAAACCCCACTAACACTGGAGCATGTATTTTTCTCTGTGCAGATGGCACTTCTGAGCAGCAACTGGCAGTGTTGGAGCCCAGGGATTACAGTTCAGGTGGTAGAAACATGAACACAACAGGAGACCTGGATACTGTTGCCAACCAATTATTTATTCTAGAAGAGGACTGGCAAATTCCAGCGAGATCCAGGCCTTGTTCTTTTTCAGAAAAGGAAGCCAGTCAACGTTATCGGAGGATAGTCGCGTGCGACGGTCTGTTAGTACACCACCTGCGGCACTAAAGACGCGTTCCGATAATACACTAGCAACAGGGCAAGCCAGCACCTCCAATGCATACTGGCTATGCTCTGGCCATGTATACAGCTTAGAGACCCAAAACTTGAAGGGGGAAGAGCTGTCTTGGAGTACACTGAGAGGGCAAGACATGTAGTCTGTCACCATCTGACGGAAACGTTGCCTCCTGCTGACTGGAGCCGTCTGTGATGTTGTAGACATTTGTGGCGGGCACACAAAACTTTGCCACATTTGGGCCATACTGGTCTTGCCTTGTGCTGAGGCGTTGCCTCTGCTCCCTCTTTGTGCAGAGCTTCCTCCTCTGCCTCAACGCACAGAGCTGCTATGTAAAGCACTAGCAGCACTGCTTTCGGGTGGAATGGAGAACATGATGGCATGCACCAGTTTGTCTTGGTACTCCCACATTTTACGCTCCCGGTTCAATGGTGTTATGAGGCTTTGTAAGGTGTCCCTGTAGCGAGGATCTAGGAGAGTGTACACCCAATAATCAGCAATGTTGAGAATGTGGGCGATGCGGCGGTCGTTTCTCAGGCACTGCAGCATGAAATCAACCATGTGCTGCAGACTCCCAACTGCCCAAGAAACGCTCTCCCCTGCTTGAGACGTCATCTCTGCCTGCTCTGCATCACCCCACCCTCGCTGTACATACTGACTACAGGATTGTGCACCTCCCTCCTCTGGAGAGATGTCTTCCTCCTCCATTTACTCCTCTTCATCCTCCTCACAAAGTGTCCCCTGCCTAGGCCTTTGTGAGGAACCACGTTGCACAGACTGTCGAGAAGCAGATGGCATTTGTGACTCCTCATCCTCCACCTCTTCCAAACCTCCTCCCTTAGTGCTTGCAGTGTTTTTTGAAGCAGGCAGATAAGGGGGACAGTCATGCTGACCAGTGCATCATCTGCACTCGCCATCCGAGTGGAATCATCGAAGGCATGCAAAACATGGCAGATGTCCTTCATAGAGGCCCACTCAGTGGTGCTGAAGTGTGACCGGCGCACAGTGTGACTTGTTTGCGCCTGATGCAGCTGGTACTCCATTACTGCTGCCTGCCTGCTGCTCACACAACCGCTCCAACATATGTAACGTTGAATTCCACCTGGTGGGTAGGTCACATATGATGCGATGTTCCGGAAGGCAGAATCAGCGCTGCAGAGCTGCAATGCGCGATCTTGCCATGCTGGAACACCGCAAGTGAGCGCACTCTATGCGGACCTTGTGCAGCAGTGCATCAAGATCCGGATAGTCCCTCAGAAAGCTCTGCACGACCAAGTTGAGCACATGTTTCCAGACATGGGATGTGAGTGAGGTTGCCTAGGCCCAGAGCTGCCACCAGATTTCGGCCATTGTCACACACTACCAAGCCTGGCTGGAGATTCGCTGGCACAAACCACACGTCGCACTCCTGCTTGATGGCATTCCAGAGCTCCTGCGCTGTGTGGCTTCGATTCCCCAAAGAAATTAATTTCAGTACGGCCTGTTTACGTTTGGCCATGGATGTGCTTATATCGGTCGTAACAGGCTCCTGCAGCGCTGATTCAGAGGAACTGGAGTATGAGGAGGAGTCAATGTGAACAGACTGGATTCCTTCAATCCTTGTTGTTGGCAGAATACGTACAGCGCCACTCTCAAGATCTGTTCCCGGCTCCACAACATTGACCCAATGGGCAGTGAGGGAAAGTTATCGTCCCTGTCCATGGTTACTGGTCGACGCATCGGTGGCCAGGTGAACCTTGCTACTGACGGCGTTTAGTAGTGCATGTTTAATTTTTCCCTCCACATGCTTTTGCAGGGCAGGGACGGCTTGCCTGCTGAAATAAAAGCGGCTGGGCACGTTGTTTTGTGGGACTGCCAATGCCATGAAGTTACGGAAGGTGTCAGTCTCCACCAGCCTGAATGAGAGCATTTCAAGGACCAGTAGTTTTGCAATGCCAGTATTCAGAGCCTGTGCTCGGGGATGGTTTGCCGAGTTTGGCCGCCTTTTCTCCCATGCCTGTGCAACCGATGGCTGTAGAGTGGCCTGGGAGTGTGAGGGTGACAGGGAACGTGGTGCTGTGGGTGGAATGTCACTGGGTCTCTGGACAACAGTGCCAGAGGTTCTTCCATGGCGATCCTGTGAGGAAGCCGAACCAGCTGTGTGTGAGCTGGAGGAAGAGGCTACAACACGAGCTGAAGAGGTGGTAGGTGCTGCTGTAGGTTGGCCTACGTCTTCAGTGTGTCTTTGTAACTCCACCATGTGATTGGTCCGCACATGTTTCCACATATTTGTGGTATTGAGGTTGCTGACACTTTTCCCTCTTTTGACTTTCTGATTACTCAGATTGCATTTGACAAAGCAAATGTGATCTGCAACTGTGTCAAAAAAGGACCACGCACTGCAATTCTTGGGAGCGCCCGTTTTAGGTTTTGGAAGAGTAATGCTTCTAATGGGTGCCGAAGTGGAGGCTACAGGCAACCAAGTCTGCCCCCTCCCTCTCCCTCCTGCTTTGGCCGTTCAGGGAACCTCTTCCTCAGAGCTTCTCCCACCACCTTCCTGTTCCTCGCGCCATGATGGGTCAAGGACCTCATCATCTACACTACCCTCTTCAAACATCTGCTACTCCTGGGTAGTCTCGCCAGCACAGTACGCACCAGAAAGTGGCACCTGAGTCTCATCATCTGATGCGTACTTAGGTGTGCTGACCATAGGCACTGGCCCACCCGCCTCTTCAGATTCAGAGGGACAAAGCAGTTGCACATCACTGCATACTCTCTCTTCTTCACATTCTAGAATGCTGCTTGGCTGGCCCCCTGTTTCCAAGCAAAGAGATTCAGAGAACAGAAGTAGATGGCTCCTGTCCAGGGCTCTCTGACTGCCTGGGCAATTTGGCAGGTGGTGAAGAGACAGATGGTTGCTCTTCAGTGCTCTGGCCCTGAGAGGATGTGGAAGTCATTGAAGTCGATGCACTAGCTGCCATCCATCCGACCGACAACAGCTTCAATTTGTTTGTCCTGCAGCAGTGGGGTACGGCGAGGTCCTACAAACTGCGCATGAAGGACTGTTGCCTGGTAAAACTGGGGGATGCTGAGTCACTGGTGCCCGCAGCAGGCACAGAATCACCACGTCTTCTCCCTGCTGAAACTCCACGCCCACGATCACAACCACGTGCCTTACTCCCTGCCTTCTTCATCTTGGTAGACTGATAAAGATAGGCATAAAAGTACAAGGGGGGGCTTAGTGTGCTTATTCCTGAACAGCTGCTAACAGGTATAAGAAACACTAATTTTATAAAGTGTGTGGACAACACTTTAATATGAGCTAATGTGGCCTACACAACTGTCAAGTGGAGTGTTTGGTGAACTTTATTTACGTGTTTTTTTTCAAAAAACCAAAAAGTATGTGACCAAAGATGTGAAAGCGATAGTATCACAAACTTTTTGGAGCTATTACAATGCAGGAAGGTAACCTACAATGCAATAGATGAGGCTCCAAAAAATAGGCTAATACTAATCTGGCTGCGGCTGCAGGGCACAAGTCAGAAAAAAGGCTCCTCTATCTACTCCTATATAGTGTTTGCAACCAACCAATGTAGATGGATATGGATGGAAGCACACTAATAGGAGAAAAAAATCAGGAAAAATGAGCTGCAATAAAACAAAAAAAGGACTATGTATGAGGCAGTGACGCACGTTGAGCGGACTACAACCAGAGGTGGCTGCAGAAAACACTACAACATGAGCTGCACTCACACACAGAGACCTCACAGACAGCCGTGAACAGTGCAGAGAACTGGGCACTAGCACTGAAAGGCTGTAGAAAGGCTCAGCTGTCTACTCCTATAGTGTTTGCAACCAATGTAGATGGATACGGATGGATGCACACTAATAGGAGAATTAATGAAAAATGAGCAGCAATAAAACAAAAATAAATATATATGAGGCAGTGACGCACGCTGAGTGGCCTACAACCATAGGTGGCTGCAGGACATACTACTGCGTGTGCTGCACTCACACAGACCTTGCAGACAGCTGTTTACAGCGCTGCAAGGCAAAAGAAAGCTACAGTGATTGATAATGTAGCCTGGGTAAAGCACAATATTATATAGCAAATCGCTATCTCTAACTGTCCCACAGAGTCTTGAACAGCAGCCTGTCCCTAACTGAATTCACAGCAGAGTGAACCCTAAATGGTGGCTGCAGCTTTTATAGTGCATCATGACATCATTTCAGCAGCCAATCACAGCCATGCCATTAGTTGACATGCCTACATGCCTAACAGGATGTGTCCACACTTTTTAGGATTCCTCATTGGCTGAATCAAGTCAAACTGGCTCATAGCATTATGGGAACTTCCGATTCTGGTATTCGATATGCAAAAAGTATCGGAACTCAGTATCGGAATTCCGATACCACAAATATCAGCCGATACCCGATATTTGCAGTATCGGAATGCTCAACACTAATAGGGACTGACACATGCTTTCTCTGTCTAGTTATGACCGTCATCAAACAGCGGCTATACGAAACTGATTGAAAAGCGGACAGCACTCACTCTAAGGTGTAGGTCTGGAAAAACGGAAAAACTCCTTGGCTTTTATTTTCAGAGTCACACACAGATAGCTTCTATTTGCCCGTGATACCAGCCGGCACACGGTAGTGTGTGAGGAGCGTACACTGTATACGGTGTCTGTATGGAAAATTTCAATCTCCGTCTATTTGTATGCGGATTGACACACGCTGTCTCTGTCTAGTTTTGAACGTTATCAAACAGCAGATGCATGAAATTGTTTGAAAAGCGGACAGCACTCACTCTAAGGTGTACAGTTGTGGCCAAAAGTATTGACACCCCTGCAATTCTGTCAGATAATACTCAGTTTCTTCCTGAAAATGATTGCAAGCACAAATTCTTTGGTATTATTATCTTCATTTAATTTGTCTTAAATGAAAAAACACAAAATAGAATGAAGCACAAAGCAAAACATTGATCAATTCACACAAAACTCCAAAAATGGGCCAGACAAAAGTATTGGCACCATCAGCCTAATATTTGGTTGCACAACCTTTAGCCAAAGTAACTGCGACCAACCGCTTCCGGTAACCATCAATGAGTTTCTTACAATGCTCTGCTGGAATTTTAGGCCATTCTTCTTTGGCAAACTGCTCCAGGTTCCTGATATTAGAAGGGTGCCTTCTCCAAACTACCATCTTTAGATCACTCCACAGGTGTTCTATGAGACTCAGGTCTGGACTCATTGCTGGCCACCTTAGAAGTCTCCAGTGCTTTCTCTCAAACCATTTTCTAGTGCTTTTTGAAGTGTGTTTTGGGTCATTGTCCTGCTGGAAGACCCATGACCTCTGAGGAGACCCAGCTTTCTCACACTGGGCCCTACATTATGCTGCAAAATTTGTTGGTAGCCTTCAGACTTCATAATGCCATGCACATGGTTAAGCAGTCCAGTGCCAGAGGCAGCAAAGCAACCCCAAAACATCAGGGAACCTCCGCCATGTTTGACTGTAGGGACCGTGTTCTTTTCTTTGAATGCCTCTTTTTTTCTCCTGTAAACTCTATGTTGATGCCTTTTCCCAAAAGCTCTACTTTTGTCTCATCTGACCAGAGAACATTCTTCCAAAACATTTTAGGCTTTTTCAGGTAAGTTTTGGCAAACTCCAGCCTGGCTTTTTTATGTCTCGGGGTAAGAAGTGGGGTCTTCCTGGGTCTCCTACCATACAGTCCCTTTTCATTCAGACCACAACGGATAGTATGGGTTCACTCTGTTGTACCCTCGGACTACAGAGCAGCTTGAACTTTTGAGGATGTTAGTCGAGGTTCTTTATCCAACATCCGCACAATCTTGCGTTGAAATCTCTTGTCAATTTTTCTTTTCCGTCCACATCTAGGGAGGTTAGCCACAGTGCCATGGGCTTTAAACTTCTTGATGACACTGCGCACAGTAGACACAGGAACATTCAGGTCTTTGGAGATGGACTTGTAGCCTTGAGATTGCTCATGCTTCCTCACAATTTGGTTTCTCAAGTCCTCAGACAGTTCTTTGGTCTTCTTTCTTTTCTCCATGCTCAATGTGGTACACACAAGGACACAGGACAGAGGTTGAGTCAACTTTAATCCATTTCAACTGGCTGCAAGTGTGATTTAGTCATTGCAAACACCTGTTAGGTGCCACAGGTAAGTTACAGGTGCTGTTAATTACACAAACTAGAGAAGCATCACATGATTTTTCGAACAGTGCCAATACTTTTGTCCACCCTCTTTTTTATGTTTGGTGGGGAATTATATCCAATTTGGCTTTAGGACAATTCTTTTTGTGTTTTCCATTTAAGACAAATTAAATGAAGATAATAATACAAAAGAATTTGTGTTTGCAATCATTTTCAGGAAGAAACTGAGTATTATCTGACAGAATTACAGGGGTGTCAATAGTTTTGGCCACAACTGTATCTGACCATCCTCATCCCCATTACCACGTGCTTCTTTTTTTGAAAAGAAAATAGATGGGGGTTATGCCCTTGCCTGGATTTCAGTGAACTCAATGCAATCATTGTCCATAATCCTTATCTGCTTCTTCTCATTCCAGACCTCTTTAACTAAATTGTAGGGGGAAAATTGTTCTCTAAGATGGATCTCATGGGGGTGTATAATCTCATCTGCATTAAAGAGGGGGATGAGTGGAAAACAGCATTCAATACGCCTGAGGGACACTATGAGAATCTGGGGATGCTTTTTGCATCAATGAACGTGTCCGCCATCTTTCAACACTTTATAAATGACATCTTTAGTCCCCTGGTAGTCAGATTCATGGTTATCTATCTGGATAACATATTAATTTATTCACCTGACCTTGAGTCACACCAAGTACATGTCAGGCAGATCTTACATATACTCCAAGACAATAAATTATATGTCAAACCCGAGAAGTGTATGTTCTCTGTTGAGGAGATCCCTTTCCTAGGATATGTGTTATCTTCCATCGGTTTTCGCATGGATCCGGCAAAAGACAAGGTGGTATTGGATTGGCATCATCCTGAGGATTTGAAGGCATTACAAAGGTTTTTAGGTTTCACCAACTAAAATTCATCAATAACTTTTTTGTAGTAGCCAAATCTCTTACAGATATGACCAGGAAGGGGACAGACTTGTCCAAGTGGTCCAGTCCTGCCAGGGAGGCATTTGATAAGCTGAAGAGATGTTTTTCTTCTGTGCCAATCGTTATACAGCCTGATGTCTCTCAGCCTTTTGTCGTTGAAGTCGATGCATCTGAGGTGAGAGTTAGGGCTGTATTGTTGCAGAGTGTGTCTCCTGGTAAGTGGCACCCATGTGCTTATTTTTCTAAAAAACTGTCATCTGCTGAGAAAATTATGACATTGGTAGCAGGGAACTCTTAGCAATCAAATGGACTTTTGAAGAGTGGCCTCATTTTTTGGAGGGAGCATTTCCCCCAGTTATGGTAATCACGGATCATAAGAATCTGATATATTTGGAATTGGCAAAACATCTATAAGCAAGATGGGCTTTGTTCTTTACCAGGTTTAACTTTGATAGGGAATCCTATAAGCCCTCTTGTGTTCATATCTTTCTGGGGTCTCACACACACACACACACACACACACACACACACACACACACACACACACACACACACTGTATATGAAAATGCTGTCTCATTCTGAGTCCCCATTATAATTACCTATAACCTTATTCCTCATGATGAATTAGACATGATGGATAAGCAACTTACTGCACCCAGTTGGACATTGAGACTACACGGCTATATCTAATGGGGGTAGAGTCCATGTACCAAATAGATAGTGGGGATGTAACCCTCAGTAACCCTCAATAGAGCTATAACCATCATCAGGTTAGATTAATGAGATTGATATTGGGGTCTTGTGTAACTTACACAAGACCTACTAAAGATTCCATCACGCAAGAACAACTACTAATAATTAACAACACAGGACACTCTGATTGGTTGACAAATAAGACTCTGATTGGTTGAAACCATTTTTGCTTACCTTTGATTAACTAACTGTCCAGTGAAATATGATGATGTAATGTAACCACCTACTTAGAAGAGGATATAAACTCGGATCTGATTAAACAGCCGTGTGGCATTTCCAGATACATAACCTGTCTCTGTGTATTTGTCCATCACTACCTGAGTAGGCCTCAACCAATCTGGCAACCCTCCAGTATATCGATCTCCCATGGAGAGATAAAGATCAAACCTGTCAACTTCTTTGCCACATATAGGCCGGGAAACAAAAACATTAAGGCAGATGCCTTATCCCATTGCTGTTTTGGGGGAGGAGACAAGTGTGAATTGGTACCTATTGTTCAAAAAGGGGTGTTTATGGTGTCTACATGCTCTGATCTGGAAAGAGAGGTTGTTGATGCTCATGGGGACACCCCTACTGCCTGTCCACTTGGTAAACTGCTTGTTCCTATTAATCTCCATCTTAGAGTCCTTAGCAAACATCAGTGTTGGCAGAACACCCTCGTAATAAAGCCACCGCTGATCTGCTTACTCTGCGATTTTGGTGGCCAGGTGCTCATCAGGATGTTCGGGAGAATGTAGACATCTGTAATGTCTGTGTGCATTCTAAGACCTCTTATACTCGCCCGCCGTGGCACTCCCAACCGTTGGAGATTCCCAGTAGACCTTGGACTCGCTTGTCGGTCGATTTTATCACATATATTCCCATGTTGGAAGGGAATACTGTAATACTGGTGGTGGCAGATAAATTCAGCAAAGTGTCTCATTTTATCACTTTATCAGCTTTACCAAACTCCAAATCCTTGGTGCAAGTTTTCATCAGGGAAATACTTAGATTGCATGGGATCCTGACCGATATAGTTTCTGTTTGGGGGTGCAGTTTGTCTCCAAGTTTTGGAGGGCATTTTGCACCTGTCTTGGGATTCATTTGTCTTTTTCTTCCGCTTTTCATGCATAGTATAATGGGCAGTCTGAACGGGTTAACCAGAATCTAAAGGCATACCTTAATTGTTTTGTATCTGAAAATCAGGAGGTCTGGGTTACTTATTTACCGTTTGCCAAATTCGCTGTAAATAATCATCAGGAATCATCCAGTAAGTTCCCGTTTTCCTGGGCATATGGGTTCCATCCTCAGTTTAGTTCATTAAATAGTAATCTCCTTTCTGGATTACCAGAAGTAGAATGGATTTCATATTTTGTTACTGCCATATGGAAGGGGTTTATGAATAATTGATTAAGATGGGATCCAAATAAAAGAATGTGCCTGATCAGAGGCATTTGGTGGCTTCAGACGTGTGTTGGTGACTTGGTGTGGCTACATTCTAGGAACATTAAGGTGAAGGTTCAGTCTTGGAAACTGGGTACCAGATTAATTGGTCCTTATAAGATCGTAGCCATCGTCAATCCTGTAGCATTTTGCCTTGCTTTACTGCCTACCTTTAGGATCCTTAATGTATTCCATCGATCTCTGATCAAGAAGAACGTTGCATCTTCAGTACCATCACCTCTACCACCATCTCCTGTCATTGTTGATGGAAGCTTGGATTTTCAGATTACAAAGATCTTAGATTCTCGTGTTGTCCATTAGTCGTTTCAGTATCTTGTATGGTCCTGAGTAGAGGATGTGGGTACCAGCATCAGACTGGTCCAGGCTTTTCACGTGGCACACTCCAATAGGTCTGGTCCTGAGGTTCTGGAGGTCCCTCATAGAAGAGGGGCTACTGTCACGAGGTTACCGCAACAGTGTGGAGCCAGAAGACTGCAGAGTCTGATTGCTCTTACTCTCGTGCTGAGAAGATGAACTTCTCCTTCAATTTAAATGTGTTTATTTCTTCTGGCAGAACAGGGGTTAATCAGCCCTGTTCAACATTCATGTGTACACAGCTGAGGTCGTTTAGCCACTTCCTTCAGCTTTATAATCTGGGTTCTGTTACAAATCCTTGTCAGAACAAGCATTTGCTGCATGTCTAATGGTGGGACAGTAGTACATATGAGAAGGATAGTTGAAGGAGTTATTATTGACTGTTACTTGGTTTGTATGCATGGTAATTCCTTATCCTTCTCTGTTTTGGTTAATACCCCTACCTTCACATTCTACCCGATGCAGTCCTCTGTTGCATGTGAGTGAATATTTTGAATGGCTGGAGTTTTCTGCCTTTGTTTGTGTTGCCTTGTTTATTAGGTTGGTGTACTACGGTGCGCAGTAGAGCCCCCTATTCCCTGGGTAGGGGAAGAGAGCAAACAGAAGGCTGACTCAGGAGATAAGGCAAGAAGGGCGGAGGCCCCAGCATCTTCGCCATCTGAAGTATCCCGGGGAGCAGGGCGAGCTAGGGTTCCCCCTAGTGTTAGGAACAGAGGAGCCCCTGGTCCTGGGTCACCTGACAGCTGTGTTGTGACACAAGGGACACAGATACACCCTGTATTACACATAAAGGAGGACCTCATACACATTCTGTTCAAATTGCCATCAAATTGTCACATATTGGTACAGCTAGACTCATAAAAGCTGTGCACTTTTTAGGGTTATATACCAATGAAATGTACTCCAGACCATGGAAAAGTCTATGGGTGAGCAATATAATACCAATAAGGGTATGTACACACATTGAGTAAAATGTATCCACCATTTCTGCACCTCCTGGCAAGAAAAACACAGATGGAAAAATGCATGTTTTTTATGTGTTTTTCCCACATTTTTGGTGCTTTTTTGTCCTTTGATTTTGGTTGATTTGAGTTAAATGAATAGTGAAAAACGCTAAGGCTGGAGTCACACTAACCTGCGCAAAATACGGTCCATAGTTTACATGCGTAATACAGATGAATGACCACTAAATAGTGCTCCGTAGGTCATCCGTAAGCAAGGTGAGGTCGCGTATTTTGCCCATGTGTGCATCCGTATGTAATTCGTGTGGCATCCGTATGCAATCCGTATGGCTGTGCCGGCCTGCAGGTGGGCTGTGCGGACTGCCCGGGGTCTGTACTGGCCTGCCGGTGGTCTGTGCAGGTTCCGGGGGGGCTGTGCCGGCCTGCCGGGGGGTTTGTGCAGGCTCCGGTAGTCTGTGCAGGCATCGTCCGATGGGACTACAAGTCCCATCGGGCGATGCCTGCTACCATGACAGTGATTGACACATTAGCCAATGATGGGACAGTAGTAGTCCCATCATCCGGCTAATGTGTTAAATGTAAAAAAAAAAAAAAAAATACTACATACATACATACTACATGCATGCTACATACATACTACATGCTACATACATAGTACATATATACTACATGCATGCTACATACATACTACATGCATGCTACATACATACTACATGCTACATATATACTACATACATACTACATATATTACATGCATGCTATATACATACTACATACATACTACATATATGCATCATACATACTACATACATACTACATATATACTACATGCATGCTACATACATACTACATATATACTACATGCATGCTACATACATAATACATGCTACATATATACTACATACATACTACATATATACTACATGCATGCTACATACATACTACATGCATGCTACATACATACTGCATGCTACATATATACTACATACATACTACATACATACTACATGCATGCTACATACATACTACATATATACTACATGCATGCTACATACTACATACATACTACATACATACTACATATATACTACATGCATGCTACATACATACTACATACATGCTACATACATACTACATGCTACATATATGCTACATACATACTACATACATACTACATATATACTACATGCATGCTACATACATACTACATGCATGCTACATACATACTACATTCTACATATATACTACATACATACTACATACATACTACATGCATGCTACATACATACTACATGCTACATGCATGCTACATACATACTACATGCTACATGCATGCTACATACATACTACATGCTACATGCATGCTACATATATACTACATGCATGCTACATACATACTACATGCTACATACATACTACATACATACTACATGCATGCTACATACATACTACATGCTACATGCATGCCACATACATACTACATGCTACATACATACCACATATATACTACATGCATGCTACATACATACTACATGCTACATGCATGCTACATACATACTACATGCTACATACATGCTACATACATACTACATGCTACATACATACTACATATATACTACATGCATGCTACATACATACTACATGCATGCTACATACATACTACATGCTACATACATACCACATATATACTACATGCATGCTACATACATACTACATGCTACATACATACTACATACATACTACATGCTACATACATGCTACATACATGCTACATACATGCTACATGCATGCTACATACAATACATTCATACAATACATACATAGACATACAGTACATATAACATAGAGTAACATACTTACCAATACTTGTCACATTGTTCCCCGAAGCCATTGTCTTTTACGGAATAAATATTAACATAACAAACCACAAAAATACTCACCCATGATCCGAAGCAGTCCACGAGTGTGTCCCACGACGATCTTGGGTAGAGAACTGCAGCATCAGCTGATGCTGCCGCTCTCTACGGGCTGCAGGAATCCAATGACAGAAGGTAGGTATCCTTCCGCACTGTATTCCTCCGCCACTTAAAAAAAGTCCCTAGTCTCACTTTATGGTAAAAGCTGTGTGGGAAATTACCATAAAGTGAGACTAGGGACTTTTTTTTTTTAAGTGTCCGTAAAAGACAATGGCTTCGGGGAACAATGTGACAAGTATTGGTAAGTATGTTACTCTATGTTATATGTACTGTATGTCTTTGTATGTATTGTATGAATGTATTGTATGTAGCATGCATGTAGTATGTATATAGTATGTATGTAGCATGCATGTAGTATATATGTAGCATGTAGCATGCATGTAGTATATATGTGGTATGTATGTAGCATGTAGTAAGTATGTAGCATGCATGTAGTATATATGTAGTATGTATGTAGTATATATGTGGTATGTATGTAGCATGTAGTATGTATGTAGCATGTAGTATGTATGTAGCATGTATGTAGTATGTATGTAGTATGTATGTAGCATGTAGTATGTATGTAGCATGCATGTAGTATATATGTAGTATGTATGTAGTATGTATGTAGCATGTAGTATGTATGTAGCATGCATGTAGCATGTAGTATGTAGCATGCATGTAGCATGTAGTATGTATGTAGCATGCATGTAGTATATATGTGGTATGTATGTAGCATGCATGTAGCATGTAGTATGTATGTAGCATGCATGTAGTATGTATGTAGCATGCATGTAGTATATATGTGGTATGTATGTAGCATGCATGTAGCATGCATGTAGTATGTATGTATGTAGTATTTTTTTTTTTTTTTAACATTTAACACATTAGCCGGATGATGGGACTACTACTGTCCCATCATTGGCTAATGTGTCAATCACTGTCATGGTAGCAGGCATCGCCCGATGAGACTTGTAGTCCCATCGGACGATGCCTGCACAGACCCCCGGACATCAGCACAGCCCCCCGGCAGGCCAGTACAGACCCCCACAGGGTGCACAGCCCCCCGGCAGGCCGGTGCAGACCCCCACAGGGTGCACAGACCACCGGCAGGCCGGCACAGCCCCCCGGCAGGCCGGTACAGACCCCAGGCAGTCCACACAGCCCCCCGGCAGGCCGGCACAGCCCCCCGGCAGGCCGGCAGAGACCCCCGGAAGGCCCGAAATGACGGCGCATCATGATGCGCACACACCGCGCATCATGATGACATCATTTCGGCTGTCAATCAACTTTGAACTTCCGATTCCAATGCCCATGCCCGATATTGAAAGAATATCGGATGTCGGTATCGGAATTCCGATACAGCAAGTATCGGCCGATACCCGATACTTGCGGTAGCGGAATGCTCAACTCTATTCATAATGTGTGTGTTAATTTATGTTTTTTGGCCTTCTTGGACAAAGTTTAATGCCCTCATCTTACTCAAAATATGTTTCACCTGACACACCAGAATGTTACATTTAATATGTCCTGCATATCACTTAGTCATTGTGCCACCAAATATGTGTGTGTTGTTCTCTCTCATTTCCTACCAAGTTTGGTCGGCATGTAACTGATTTTTTTTTTACTTAAGCCATTCTAAACTGTACTATTTCTGTTGTTCTACAGCTTCCTGTCCACTGGCCTGTCTTATGCCGCCCTCCACCATGAGTTTCTCATTGGAAAATCAACCATTTCAGGCATAGTGAGGTCTACATGTGCACAAATCTGGACAAGACTCCATCAAGTGGTCATGCCCGAGCCCAGGATGGAAGACTGGTTAAGGATTTCAAGGGACTTTGAGGAGGACTGCCAGTTTCCAAATTGTATTGGGGCCTTGGATGGCAAACATATCAGGGTGCGTAAGCCGCCGAACTCAGGCTCCCAATTCTTCAATTATAAACAATACTTTTCTGTTGTATTGTCGGCTCTGGTAGACCCTCAATACAAGTTTATAATTGTTGACATTGGGGCCTATGGAAGGACGGGAGACTCTAGAGTCTTCAATACTTCCATAATGGGTCGGCGGCTACGCACCAACCAGTTGGATCTACCACCACCACGCCAGCTACCAGGCTCCCCCGAACAATCAGTCCCTTATGTCCTTGTGGCAGATGAGGCCTTTCAGTTATCATGCAATGTCATGAGGCCATATCCCCGGCGCAACCTTGACCACAGGCGCAGGATTTTTAACTTGCGCCTATCACGTGCTAGGCGACTGGTGGAGTGTTCCTTTGGGATTCTTTGTGCCAAATGGCGGGTACTCCAGTCTGCCATTCAGTTGAGTGAGCAAAATGTGAATGAAGTTGTGAAAGCCTGTGTTGTTCTGCATAACTTCACCAGGATACATGATTGTTCCTCCTCTGATGATGTTGTGCGTAGGCCGGACAATGTGCGCAGGGTGAGACCACCTATGAACCCTCAACGTAGACCGCTCTTTGGCCTCAAAGTGCGTGATATTTTCACGAATTACTTTATCTCACCTGAGGGGGCAACTTCTTGGCAAGAGAATGCTGTGTCTATGTTATAATTTGTTTCTTTAAGTGTGTCTAAATATATATTACTCAAGCCTTAATGATTCTATGAGTGTTTCATTGCATTGGTTGGTGTCTGTTAGTATGTTGTGAGGGATTGTGAAAAATCACACAGAGACGTTAACTAGAGTAGACAAATTTTTAGTTTGCCTTTTTTTTTTTTGTTTTGCTTAAAGGCAAACATAATATTGCCATAACACAAATTTGGCAATGGCCAAAATGACCCTTTGTGCCTTCTTTAACTTGGTGTTAAATTAACATTAACAAAACAGCAACAAACATTAGGCAATAACAACATTGCTGCATGCCTAGATTAACCTTGATTTGGCAACAAAAGGTGAGCTCCATCACCAAAATAAAGGCAACAAGATAACACTCACATTTCCTCATAATGTTATCCAATCATAGAAAGATTCCACCATGACAGGCAAGCCTACCTCACATCTTTCACACAGATATTACCTGTCTGTAGAACAGACAATATATAAGCATGCTATACTGGAAAGGATGAAAATACAAAATTCACTTGTTAAGACATAGAGAGAGTGTGATATTCTGAATGCTGGTCACCTCGAATTTTTTTTACTAGAGATTGCTAACAAAAAAGGTGACTACTTAACTAAGGCGAGCACGCCTTTCCTAGGCGTTAGCAAGTGAGTAGTGTATTTTCATCCTTTCATTTTACAGTATAGCGCATTAAAATATTCTCTTTTATACACACATGTAATATCTGTGTGTAAGGCGTGAGGTAGCATTGCCTGTCATGATGGATTGTTTCATATGTTTGGAAAACATTGTTTAAAAATGTGAGTGTTAAATTATGTTCTAAATGTTGGTGAAGGAGAACACCTGTTTTTTGTTTTATATTAGGAGCACCAGTTACATCTCACTGGACATCTCCAACCATTAGAATCATAAATCCTCATATGTAGGGGAAGGGGAACGTGGATGAACAGCCTGTGGGTGCTGCTGGACATTGTGGCCAACATCGCCCTGTGTGGGGCCATACTGTTGCCCATGATGCTGTAATTGTCCAGCCTCCTGGGCCTGTTGGGGATACTGGCCAGAGTAATGATGATGGTGAGGGGCTTCTTGTTGGCTCTGGTAGGCCCGTGGCTCATACCCACCAAGATAGCCAGATCGTCCCCAACCAGGTTGGGACCAGCCTCCAACACTGGGTGGGTACAAGTGGCCATATTGGTGGGGTTGACTTGAGGAAGACATTTGGGGCTGCGGAATAGGATGGGTAGGGGGAGGAAGGGCTTGAGGTGTTGGCCCACGTATTAGGGGCTGTTCAGACCCTGCTTGAGCAAGCATCTGTGTGGATGGTCTCATGCGCATTAAATTTCGTGGTGAGAGCTGCCACCTCTTCAGAAATTCAAAAACCTCATATGGGGTATTGGGGGGGTGCTTGCATCAAGCAGGATCTGAATACATCCCCTAATACGGAGCCTGACCTCACGGGTAAGGGCACGGAGATAAAGGGTGAGGCTACGTGCATAGGCCTCCTCACCATCATCTGTAGTGACTCTGGACAAATAATTCAGCACCCCTGTGTCCACATTGGTCCTGCTCTCTTGAATGGTGACCTGGCGCCTTCTTCTTGTTCGCCGTGATGCTAGAGCAGCCTGTGGGGAGGACCTGATCTGGGCAGTTGGGCTGCTGCTCAAGTTGCCCGGCTCTTCCAGGATGGGTGAGGTGGCAGCAGCAGACCGTCCTGGTGGTGTGGTGAGTAGGCCATCCATTGTGTGGTCTTGTGATGCCTCCTCTTCAGCCATCCTTCTTGTAGGGGGAGAAGATGGGCCAGCCACCTCATCCCCTACAGGATCTATAATGGGCTCTGCCTCTGAGGCCGTTCCTCGATCCGTAAGGTTGGATTGAGTTCTGTTATGAAATAGAACAGAGGCAAAAATACATCAATATTTTTGTCCCTGTAAAGTATTTGTGTAATGTTTTTGTGTCATGTGGTGTGAGGTATGTACTTACGGTCTCAGATACAGAATTGGGGCGAGGAAGTTCAGCCTGTCACAGTAGATATATTTTCGTTTGACATGTCCAGCATCCCCACTCCTGGACCGCTGCTGGCGTTCCCGGCGGAACTGGTCCCGGATGCTTCTCCACCGTTTCATCACATCTTCCACTGCAATGTGACAGGAAAGATTGTCAAAATCACATATTTGAGAGGTCACATTTTCGAACAGTAGTCTAGGCATGGGGCCTTCTGGGGTGTGCGTTCTACCCATGGTGGCATATGTAATTGGGCCGATACACAGGGTCTCATTAGCTCCACTTAAACTAATTTTAGTGGCTAGGAGGATGAGGAGCTTGTAGCCTAACCCCTATTTATGGCTGTGTGAAGCCACGTGTCACATCCAAATGTAACGGCCTCATGAGGCTAATAAAAGTACATGCACAGGAAGGGGGGGTGCTGATTGTAGATTCATTTTACAGCGCGCGCTAAGGTTAATGATGTTTTTATGGTTGCACTTACGAATTTTATGCTGCTCATCACGTGGTCTGTCACCAAAGTCATGGTACATCTGGCGACAGATGCGCTTCCATGACGCCTCCTTTCTTGTGCGGTTAGCATAGTTTGCATCGCGTGGGTCCCATATTTCGGGACGTTCCTGCACCAGCACAATGAGCATCTCTACATTAATATATGTGGACGCCATGCTGCTGCTGTACTCCGTGGAGGCTGACTTCCTGGATGTCTGGAGCGGTTTTTGACCTCATTTGCATGTCTAGGCTTCCTGATGATGGATTGGCCCATTTCCTGTTCACCAGCCAAAAGACCTGCGTATTGCTCGCAGGTCACACGTGTGTTTCATGTGTAATCTGTATTTTTTGCGCACCCATTGACTTGCATTGGCGTACTACGGGCGTAGTACGCTGACAATCGCAGCATGCTGCGATTGGCACGGAGCGTAGGATACGGATGAGAAATATATGCCTGGTGCGAGTGACCCCATAGAAAATCATTTGTCCGTGTCTAATGCGTGCTTTTTGCGCCTCTCACTCTCCCGTATTCCTCGCCAGTGTGACTCCGGCCTAATAGAATTGACATGCTGCAGATTATTTTCTGCATCACATCTGCTGGTCAAAAATACTTAATGTGTGCATGACACTTTAGGTTTCTCACTCACTTTGCTGTCATCAGGTTGTTATTCAGGTTTTTTCACAAATCCATGCCAAAAAAACGCTACAAAAATGCACCCAATCTTCAATGTGTGAACACAGTCTAATGTTTTGAACATGTTTTAGAGGCTTTTATAGCAATGAACTGTACTCAAGAAGATATAATACCCTACAGGTGAGCAATATGATACCGATACATTTTTTTCAAAGTTTTTTTGAGGCTTTTATACCAACAAAATGTATTCTATACCACGGAATAGTCCATAGGGGATCAAAAAAATACTGATAAATTTTGAATAAGTTTTTTTTAGCAAAGAAATGTGCCCAAGAAGATTTAATATCCTATGGAGGAGTAAAATGATACTAATACATTTTAAATAAGTTTTTGGAGTCTTATATATCAACTAAATGTACCCAAGAAGATGTAATACCCTATGGGTGAGCAATATAATACCAATACATTTTTCACCAAATTTTTTGTCTTTTGTTCTGTGCAAATGAAATGTACTCCATACCACAGAATAGTCCATAGGTGAGCAATATAATACCGATACATTTTGAGCAAGTTTTGTGAGCCTGGTATAGCAATGACATGTACCAAAGAAGATGTATTACCCTATGGGTGAGCAATATAATACCGATACAATTTTCACCAAGTTTTTTGAGTGTTATAAAACAACTAAATGTACCCAAGAATATGCAATAACTAGCTGAAGAGCCCAGTGTTTCCCGGGCATAGTAACAAACTGTGGTTAGTAATAACAAATTATAATGATTATATCTATATATATAAATCTGAGTGGATAGCCCCGCCCACCCCGCATAGCCACACTCACTTTAATATCCCACATCATCCCGTCAGCCAGAGCCATCGGACTACTGTATGAATGAAATGTACTTCATATCACGGAACCGTCCATAGGTGAGCAATACAATGCCGATAAATTTTGAGCAAGTTTTGTGAGCCTGTATAGCAATGACATGTACCAAAGAAGAAGTAATACCCTATGGTGAGCAATATAATACGATACAATTTTCACCAAGTTTTATGAGTGTTATATAGCAACTAGTGTTGAGCGATACCATCCGATATCGTGAAATATCGGATCGGATTGGATCGGACCGATACCCAAAAAGTATCGGGCATCACCGATTCCGATACCGGAAACCCATGCAAGTCAATGGGGCACAAATATCGGAATGAAAATAAACCCTTTCTTTCCTTGCACATCCAGTTTGGGAGGGGGGGAAGAGTGTGGGCAGTGCATGGGCGGACACTGTGCGCGTTTGTGTGTGCGAGCGGGGTCTGTACGGGCCTCTCGGGGGTCTTTGCAGGCCTGCCGGGGGGTCTGTGAGGGCTGCCGGGGCTCTGTGCAGGCCTGACGGGGGTCTGTATGGGCCTGCCGGGGGTCTGTGCGGGCTGCCGGGGGTCTGTGCGGACTGCCGGGGGTCTGTGCGGGCTGCCGGGGGTCTGTGCGGGCTGCCGGGGTCTGTGCGGGCCTGCCGGGGTGTGTGTGTGTGTGCAGGCATCGTCCGATGGGACTACAAGTCCCATCGGGCTATGCCTGCTACAATGACAGTGATTGACACATTAGCCAATGAAGGGACAGTAGTAGTCCCATCATCCGGCTAATGTGTTGAATGTAAAAAAAAAACCAAACATACATACTACATACATACTACATATATACAACATTCATACAACATACATACATACTACATACATACTACATATATACAACATTCATACAACATACATACATACTACATACATACTACATATATACTACATTCATACAACATACATACATACTACATACATACTACATTCATACAACATACATACATACTACATACATACTACATATATACTACATTCATACAACATACATACATACTACATACATGCTTCATATATACTACATTCATACAACATACATACATACTACATACAGTTGTAGCCAAAAGTATTGACACCCCTGCAATTTTTGTCAGTTAATACTCAGTTTCTTAGTGTTGGCAATAACTAAATCACACTTGCAGCCAGTTGACGTGGATTAAAGTTGACTCAACCTCTGTCTTGTGTCCTTAGGTGTACCACATTGAGCATGGAGAAAAGAAAGAAGACCAAAGAACTGTCTGAGGACTTGAGAAACCAAATTGTGAGGAAGCATGAGCAATCTCAAGGCTACAAGTCCATCTCCAAAGACCTGTATGTTCCTGTGTCTACCGTGCGCAGTGTCATCAAGAAGTTTAAAGCCCATGGCACTGTGGCTAACCTCCCTAGATGTGGACGGAAAAGAAAGTTTGACAAGAGATTTCAACACAAGATTGTGCGGATGTTGGATAAAGAACCTCGACTAACATCCTCAAAAGTTCAAGCTGCCCTGCAGTCCGAGGGTACAACAGTGTCAACCCGTACTATCCGTCGGCGTCTGAATGAAAAGGGACTGTATGGTAGGAGACCCAGGAAGACCCCACTTCTTACCCCGAGACATAAAAAAGCCAGGCTGGAGTTTGCCAAAACTTACCTGAAAAAGCCTAAAATGTTTTGGAAGAATGTTCTCTGGTTAGATGAGACAAAAGTAGAGCTTTTTGGGCAAAGGCATTAACATAGAGTTTACAGGAGAAAAAAAGAGGCATTCAAAGAAAAAAACACGGTCCTTACAGTCAGACATGGCGGAGGTTCCCTCATGTTTTGGGGTTGCTTTGCTGCCTCTGGCACTGGACTGCTTGACCGTGTGCATGGCATTATGAAGTCTGAAGACTACCAACAAATTTTGCAGCATAATGTAGGTCATGGGTCTTCCAGCAGGACAATGACCCAAAACACACTTCAAAAAGCACTAGAAAATGGTTTGAGAGAAAGCACTGGAGACTTCAAAGGTGGCCAGCAATGAGTCCAGACCTGAATCCCACAGACCTGAATCCCATAGAACACCTGTGGAGAGATCTAAAAATGGCAGTTTGGAGAAGGCACCCTTCTAATATCAGGGACCTGGAGCAGTTTGCCAAAGAAGAATAGTCTAAAATTCCAGCAGAGCATTGTAAGAAACTCATTGATGGTTACCAGAAGCGGTTGGTCGCAGTTATTTTGGCTAAAGGTTGTGCAACCAAGTATTAGGCTGAGGGTGCCAATACTTTTGTCTGGCCCATTTTTGGAGTTTTGTGTGAAATGATCAATGTTTTGCTTTTTGCTTCATTCTCTTTTGTGTTTTTTTCATTTAAGACAAATTAAACGAAGATAATAATACCAAAGAATTTGTGCTTGCAATCATTTTCAGGAAGAAACTGAGTATTATCTGACAAAATTGCAGGGGTGTCAATACTTTTTGCCACAACTGTATATGGGTGAGCAATATGATACTGATAAATTTGGAACAAATATTTTGAGGCTTATAAAGCAAGTAAATGTACTCAAGACCACGGAATAGTCAATAGGTGAGCATCATAATACCGATAAATTGTAGAACAATATTTTTAATGCTTTTATAGCAAATAAATGTATTAAAAAGGATGTGATACCCTATTGACGAGCAATATAAAACAGATACATTTTGAACATTTTTTGAGGTTTTTACTGTATAACAATGAAATGTACCCAACTAGATTTAATTCCCTAAGGAGGAGGAATATGATATTGATACATTTTGAAGTTTTTTTGAGGCTTATATAGCAACAAAATATACTCTAGGCATAAAAATAGTTTAAGGGTGATCATTATAGTAATGATAACATTTTGGAAACATTTTTGAAAACTTATATACTAACAAAGTGTACCCAAGAAGATATAATACTGTATGGGTGAGCAATAAAATACCAATATGTTTTTCACCAAATTTTTGAGTCTTTTGTACTGTACGAATTAAATGTACTCCATACCACGGAATAGACGATAGGTGAGCAATGTAATACCGATAAATTTTGAGCAAGTTTTGTGAGCCTGGTATAGCAATGAAATGCACGAAAGAAGATGTAATACCCTATGGGTGAGCAATATACAGTCATATGTAAAAGTTTGGGCACCCCTATTAATGTTAACCTTTTTTCTTTATAACAATTTTGTTTTTTGCAACAGGTATTTCAGCTTCATATATCTAATAACTGATGGACGCAGTTATATTTCTGGATTCAAATGAGGTTTATTGTACTAACAGAAAATGTGCAATCTGCATTTAAACAAAATTTGACTGGTGCAAAAGTATGGGCACCCTTATCATTTTCTTGATTTGAACACTCCTAACTACTTTTTACTGACTTCCTGAAGCACTAAATTGGTTTTGTAACCTCATTGAGCTTTGAACTTCATAGCCAGGTGTATCAAATCATGAGAAAAGGTATTTAAAGTGGCCACTTGCAAGTAGTTCTCCTATTTGATTCTCCTATGAAGAGTGGCATCATGGGCTCCTCAAAACAACTCTCAAATGATCTGAAAACAAAGATTATTCAACATAGCTTTTCAGGGGAAGGATACAAAAAGTTGTCTCAGAGATTTAACCTGTCAGTTTCCACTGTGAGGAACATAGTAAGGAAATGGAAGAACACAGGTACAGTTCTTGTTAAGCCCAGAAGTGGCAGGCCAAGAAAAATATCAGAAAGGCAGAGAAGAAGAATGGTGAGAACAGTCAAGGACAATCCACAGACCACCTCCAAAGACCTGCAGCATCATCTTGCTGCAGATGGTGTCACTGTGCATCGGTCAACAATACAGCGCATGCATAACACCTTTTTGTATGACCAAACAACTCAATCTTTGTTTCATCAGTTCACAGGACCTTCTTCCAAAATGTAACTGGCTTGTCCAAATGTGCTTTTGCATATCTCAGGCGACTCTGTTTGTGGCGTGCTTGCACAAACGGCTTCTTTCGCATCACTCTCCCATACAGCTTCTCCTTGTGCAAAGTGCGCTGTATTGTTGACCGATGCACAGTGACACCATCTGCAGCAAGATGATGCTGCAGGTCTTTGGAGGTGGTCTGTGGATTGTCCTTGACTGTTCTCACCATTCTTCTTCTCTGCCTTTCTGATATTTTTCTTGGCCTGCCACTTCTGGGCTTAACAAGAACTGTACCTGTGTTCTTCCATTTCCTTACTATGTTCCTCACAGTGGAAACTGACTGGTTAAATCTCTGAGACAACTTTTTGTATCCTTCCCCTGAAAAGCTAAGTTGAATAATCTTTGTTTTCAGATCATTTGAGAGTTGTTTTGAGGAGCCCATGATGCCACTCTTCATAGGAGAATCAAATAGGAGAACTACTTGCAAGTGGCCACTTTAAATACCTTTTCTCATGATTTGATACACCTGGCTATGAAGTTCAAAGCTCAATGAGGTTACAAAACCAATTTAGTGCTTCAGGAAGTCAGTAAAAAGTAGTTAGGAGTGTTCAAATCAAGAAAATGATAAGGGTGCCATACTTTTGCACCGGTCAAATTTTGTTTAAATGCAGATTGCACATTTTCTGTTAGTACAATAAACCTCATTTGAATCCAGAAATATAACTGAGTTCATCAGTTATTAGATATATGAAACTGAAATACCTGTTGCAAAAACCAAAATTGTTATAAA
Organism: Dendrobates tinctorius; assembly: GCF_039654945.1. Lineage (NCBI taxonomy): Eukaryota > Metazoa > Chordata > Amphibia > Anura > Dendrobatidae > Dendrobates > Dendrobates tinctorius. Next base: position 64,379,069 of record NW_027361732.1, on the reverse strand, counting down.
GAAAAAAGGTTAACATTAATAGGGGTGCCCAAACTTTTACATATGACTGTAATATCGATACAATTTTCACCAAGTTTTTTGAGTCTGGTATAGCAATTAAATGTACCCAAGAATATGTATTAATGGGTGAGCAATATGATACCGATAAATTTGGAACAAATTTTTGGAGGATTATACACTCACTGGCCACTTTATTAGGTACACCATGCTAGTAACGGGTTGGACCCCCTTTTGCCTTCAGAACTGCCTCAATTCTTCATGGCAGAGATTCAACAAGGTGCTGGAAGCATTCCTCAGAGATTTTGGACCATATTGACATGATGGCATCACACAGTTGGCGCAGATTTGTCGGCTGCACATCCCTGATGCGAATCTCCCGTTCCACCACATCCCAAAGATGCTCTATTGGATTGAGATCTGGTGACTGAGGAGGCCATTTGAGTACAGTGAACTCATTGTCATGTTCAAGAAACCAATCTGAGATGATTCGAGCTTTATGACATGGCGCATTATCCTGCTGAAAGTAGCCATCAGATGTTGGGTACATTGTGGTCATAAAGGGATGGACATGGTCAGCAACAATACTCAGGTAGGCTGTGGCGTTGCAACGATGCTCAATTGGTACCAAGGGGCCCAAAGAGTGCCAAGAAAAAATTCCCCACACCATGACACCACCACCACCAGCCTGAACCGTTGATACAAGGCAGGATGGATCCATGCTTTCATGTTGTTTACGCCAAATTCTGACCCTACCATCCGAATGTCGCAGCAGAAATCGAGACTCATCAGACCAGGCAACGTTTTTCCAATCTTCTACTGTCCAATTTCGATGAGCTTGTGCAAATTGTAGCCTCAGTTTCCTGTTCTTAGCTGAGAGGAGTGGTACCCGGTGTGGTCTTCTGCTGCTGTAGCCCATCTGCCTCAAAGTTCGACGCACTGTGCGTTCAGAGATGCTCTTCTGCCTACCTTGGTTGTAACGGGTGGCAATTTGAGTCACTGTTGCCTTTCTATCAGCTCGAACCAGTCTGCCCATTCTCCTCTGACCTCTGGCATCAACAAGCCATTTCCGGCCACAGAACTGCCGCTCACTGGATTTTTTTTCTTTTTCGGACCATTCTCTGTAAACCCTAGAGATGGTTGTGCGTGAAAATCCCAGTAGATCAGCAGTTTCTGAAATACTCAGACCAGCCCTTCTGGCACCAACAATCATGCCACGTTCAAAGGCACTCAAATCACCTTTCTTCCCCATACTGATGCTCGGTTTGAACTGCAGGAGATTGTCTTGACCATGTCTACATGCCTAAATGCACTGAGTTGCCGCCATGTGATTGGCAGATTAGAAATTAAGTCTTAACACACAGTTGGACAGGTGTACCTAATAAAGTGGCCAGTGAGTGTATAGCAAGTAAATGTGCTCCAGACCATGGAATCGTCAATAGGTGAGCATTATAATGCCGATAAATTGGTGATCAATTTTTTTAATGCTTTTAAGGAAAAGAAATGTATTAAAGAAGATGTAATACCCTATGGGTGATCATTATAATAATGATAAAATTTTTGAAACGTTTTTGAAAAGTTAAGTACTAACAAAAAATACCCAAGAACATGTAATACTGTTTTTTTTTGTCTTATATACCACAAAAATGTACCCCGTAACAAGTAATAACGTATGGGTATCTTATCCTGAACTATTTATCTATGCTTTCGCATGTTTTACATACCACCGTAATGCAATAATATCCATGTTAAACTGTTTAGATGAGTCTATAACAACATTTCTAAAGACAATATTTTTAAAGTGTAGTCAATGTACTTATACAGTCATAAAGGCTTTGCAAAAAATGCAAAGCCAGGCAGAAATTTTGAGGTGGGTCATCCATAGACCTCTTAAAGTCAACAATTGCAGGGCCTCATTAAAACATTGAATATAGCAAACAATGTATGTGCTCATGTCATCTGGTGGTGTGGAAAATGTGGGCTAAGCCAGGCTTTGTTTATTTTTATGTCAGTGAGCCTGTCAGCACTTTATGTGAGTGAGTCTGACAGTCACTTAAAACCCGCTGAGGCAATAAGCTACTGGCAGGGCAGTACAACACTTTCAAGGCATAGAGGGAAAGCTCACACCAGGTGTCCAGCTTTGAGACCCAATAGTTGAAAGTCGCAGAGGAATTAGTAAGTATGCTGATTTGTTCGGCCAGGTATTGCTCAACCATCTTCATAACTTTTCCCTCCTTGTCATCAAGCCCTGGGCGCTCGACTGCTATCATTAAATTTGCCCAAACCTTCGACAATGTACCCCTGACTCTGCTGTGTGTCCCTGTCCTCTCCTCCTTGGTTAGGCAAGGAACCTTGCCTCGGCTGCTAGCGTTGTCTGATGGGTATTTTTTCAACATATTTTCCACAATGGCTTTCTGGTATAGTAACATTTTAAAAGACCTCTCCACCTCAAGAGATGCAAAGTTCTCTTATTGACATGGGTCTAGCATGGTGAACAGCCAGTACTCTTTTTTTGCAAATATAAATGTGATGCGAAGGTCACGGGAAAAAAACGCAACATAAAGTTGGCGTATGTGCCAAAATTTTCCTGTTTCCACTATGATGACAACTCTCCACCTCCTCCTCCTATACTGCCTGACAGAAGTTATGCAGCTTATCCATGTTATGTAAATAAAAGCTTATAACCTGACGTTAAATTCATCCATTGGTTGTATAAAGTATTCTTTTGAAAGCTGAAACCCTCCAAAATGTGGTTTAGGTTAAGAAAATAAATTGCCATAAATGCAGAAATATTGATCATTTAATGGACACAGAATGGTAAGATTTTGGCAAGACAAAAGTTTTTTCTCCTGGTCATATAATGCACCCAATCCTAGTTTACATCCTCACCTGTGCTCAGTAAATGATTGGTTAATTAGTGGGTGTGTATAAAAAGAAACCCAGCACCCCAGACCTTCACTTGAGCTGCAACTTGAGCTCTGACAACGTGCCAAAAATCCACCCTACCAGCCTAAATGGCAACATTTCCAATGCAAGCAGAATGGAAATGTTAGAGTTTTGGTCTGTGGGTAGGTGGCTGGGATTTTTCTTTTTTGTTCCAAGGCTGGAGTAGGGACAGCTGAACGCTGGGCTCGGACAAAAATTTTGAAGTCCGCGATTATGTTAATTCAGAAAGTGCAAGGATACATGAAGGGAAGGAGGCATCTGTGACTCATCATCATCTTCCTTCTCCTAATACCAAATCTGCCCTTCCCCACCATCATGTTTTTGTGGCCATGGCTCCTCTAAGTTTTGGGCATCACTGAACAGCATATTTTCCTGTCGCTCTTGGAGAGTGCAGTTTGAGAAGCCAAAGTCAAGAAAAGTAGCAGTAAAGAGCTCCTCAGAGTGTCCTAGTGTAGGATCACTAATCTCCTCGGACTCAACATGGTAGAAGGAAGGAGGATCAGATTGAGGATTAAGTGATCTAGAATTTAGGCTGGTGAGACTGGACCATGTGGAACACTGTGTGGTGCTGCCAAGACAGCTGAAGCATTATCTGCTTTCCAACTGACCACCTGTTCACATTGCCTTGGCTTCAGAAGTGATGTACCTTGCAAGGTGGGACAGGGACCTTGTGCTCCAGCAACAGGTATAGTTGCACCTCCCCATGTCCTCATAATCTGCATGCACCATCATCAGCACTTCAAGTTTCCTTTCCCTTAAAGCACTCCTTACGCATTTTGTAATTGCTAGGTCTCTTGAAACCAAGTGTCATGATCCAGGTTGGATCTGACAGAGTAAATGCACAAAGTAACCTTTTTTTCCCTTGGCTGTGTGCCAAAGGTGGTTTTGCCCCCTGTGGCCATTAGGGTCATTGCACTGCGGTGATTTCAGTTGTAGGTTTTTCCCCAGTGGCCATTAGGGTCATTGCACTCTGATTACCTTAGTTTGTGCACTTAATTATGTAACAGGTGTGGTAGCTCTATAAGAGAGTATCAGGTGTGTTAATCACTGTTGGTGATAAGGTATTCATTTGCAAGCAAGACTTGGTGAAGGATGGAGCTAAAGGAGAGTCATGGGCAGCTCATTGAGAGTCCGGGAGTGTCAGCTATGGTGTCTGCATGGAGTGCTGGCATGGCGTGGTGGAGTCGCAGTTATGGTGTCAGCAAGGAGTTCGTGCATGGATTGGTGAGGTGGTGGCTACGGTGTAGAGCTGCACTCAAAATGCTGGACTTGGTTGCTGAGAGCTGGACTCAAGCATGTTGTAATTTTTTGCAGAAAAGCTGGGCTCATTTGTGGGACTCTGTTTCTGGACAGCTGAACGCAGGTGTGGACTCTGTTTGCTCCAAGGCTGCACTATGATGCGGAGAAGGTCCGTTTCAGGACAGCGCAACCAAATGTCGGACACGGTGGAGGAAAAGATGCACGCAGGTGGTGGGCTCTGTTGCTGGGAGCGTAAGCAACTGAGCAAAGCTAAGTGGTGTTCCCCTGTTTTGTCACTTTTCCTTATGTGTGTTTAGTGCAGTGGTGGGATTCGTTTCCGCACCGACCAATTCCCTAGTGAGGGTTTAGGTGCAGGGCGAGTCAGGGTTTTGAGGATCCTGATCGTCGCCCGATGTGGAACCGGCCTAGGGAACGCTTGGAGTGTAGAGACACTGACTCAGGGGACTGCAGGAGGTCTCCACTTCCCTGTTTCCCTATCGCAGGGCCACCATTGTTATTGTTACCCAGGTTTTCCCTATTCCCTTTGTCTTATTGTATTAGTTACCGGCCTGCGGGCCGCATCACATAGGACAATTGCACATGCCGCGTCCTGTTGTATCAGTTACCGGCCTGCTGGCCGTGTCACTCAGGACGGGGCACGTGACATTATCACCAACCTTACTTTTTTTTCTGGTTAGCCTCAGGGCATGTTCAGACCTGTGAGTATTTGCTGCTGGGCCTCACTGAGGTGAATGAGGAGCTGCATGGTGTGAAGCAGTTCAGCAGCAAGTATCAGGGTCTGGGGCCTCCCGTTTTGCTCAACCAGGAAATCAAATAGCGGCTGGCAATGAAGCCCCTGGAGTCGCTGCTGGGGAGCGGGACTTGCTTTTACAGGCGGACGTGCCCAGATAGGTGGGTGGAGTTGGTGCCCATGGTGCTGTCTGGGGTTCCCCGAGGTGAAGGGGTGCGTCCCTGTAGTTAGCAGACTGGTGTGATAGTCTGCGGGGTTTACGCCAAATCTTCCTTACCACCAAAGTAGCCGCCCCTTCTGGTCGTTCAGAGGAAGGCGACCAGGAAGTGTATTTTTCTTCCATTTTCCAGGCCCCTCTCTCACCTGTGTGAGCAGGAGGTGTGCTGCGTGGGAGTAAGGGCAAATCTCAACCCTCGCCATTAGCCAACCCTGGGAGGTGTCGACCTCTTGGTGTAAAGGGTTGGGGGGTGGTGTACCTCTTGGTGGATTGTGGGGGTGTGAGTGTGGTAACACAGGGGGACGCCTCTGTTGTCGATCCTAGAATGAGTTCACCGAAATATGACAAATGAATGTGTGGCAATAAATGTTCAGGTCCAGACCTGTGTGTGAACGAGCATGTATGGGTGGCCACCAAAAAACATCCTGTGGAAGTGTGTTACGGAGTCTTACCAGCTCATACCGAACATACACATACATAACTCGTTCCCCAGGTCGGCGCTTTGAAGAAGAGTGGTGCCTCCAGAACTTACTTTGCCAATACCAGCGGTGTGTTTGTCATAAACCTGATGTGCAGGTAGTGGTTGGGGTGAACTCTGGATCTAGGCATCTCCGCTGTAGGTGGTGCCCTGATGAGGAGTGGTATTGAGGGTCCAGAGGCCCCTCATTAAGGGGAGGGTACTGTCATGATCCAGGTTGGATCTGACAGAGTAAATGCACAAAGTAACCTTTTTATTTTCCCTTGGCTGTGTGCCAAAGGTGGTTTTGCCCCCAGTGGCCATTAGGGTCATTGCACTGTGGTGATTTCAGTTGTAGTTTTCCCCTCGGTGGCTATTACACTCTGGTTACCTTAGTTTGTGCACTTAATTAAATAACAGGTGTGGTAGCTCTATAAGAGAGTATCAGGTGTGTTAATCACTGTTGGTGATAAGGTATTCATTTGCAAGCAAGCCTGGGTGAAGGATGGAGCTAAAGGAGAGTCACGGGCAGCTCAGTGAGTGTCATCTATGGTGTCTGCAAGGAGTGCTGGCATGGCATGGTGGAGTTGCAGTTATGGTGTCAGCAAGGGGTTCATGCATGGATTGGTGGAGTGGCGGCTACGGTATAGAGCTGCACTCAAAATGCTGGACTTGGTTGCTGAGAGCTGGACTCAAGCATGCTGGACTTTTTTGCAGAAAAGCTGGACTCATTTGTGGGACACTGTTTCTGGACAGCTGCACGCAGGTCTGGACTCTGTTTGCTTCAAGGCTGCACTATGATGCTGAGAAGGTCTGTTTCTGGACAGCGCAACCAGATGTCAGACATGGTGGAGGAAAAGATGCACGCAGGTGGTGGGCTCTGTTGCTGGGAGCGTAAGCAACTGAGCAAAGCTAAGTGGTGTTCCCCTGTTTTGTCACTTTTCCTTATGTGTGTTTAGTGCAGTGGTGGGATTCGTTTCCGCACCTACCAATTCCCTATTGAGGGTTTAGGTGCATGGTGAGTCAGGGTTTTGATGTTCCTGATCGTCGCCCGGTGTGGAACCGGCCTAGGGAACGCTTGGAGTGTAGATACACTGACTCAGGGGAGTGCAGGAGGTCTCCACTTCCCCGTTTCCCTATCGCAGGGACACCATTATTATTGTTACCCAGGTTTTCCCTATTCCCTTTGTCTTATTGTAATAGTTACCGGCCTGCGGGCCGCGTCACATAGGACAATTACACGTGCCGCGTCCTGTTGTATCAGTTACTCAGGATGAGGCACGTGACACCAAGTTAATTTTTAATAAAAGGAAAAAAAATGGTTACCTGCAGCAATAAAAGTAGTGTTTGTAAGTTTAGTTCACCATAATGTAACAAAAAGAACACATGGATGATAATCAAATTCAATCCAGAAAAATGATTCAATGCTTTTTCTTAGTTTTACAGGTCACATAATGTTCAAAGATCACATAACACTGTATGTCTGAGAAATGGAAGCCTACAAATTTTTGAAAGCTTCTGTTAACTTTTACACGCAAGAGTGTATGGATGACAATCAAATTCAATCCAGAAAAATCTTTCAATGCTTTTTCTTAGTTTTAGAGATAACAGAAATATTTACAGATATAGTAACACTGTATGTCTGAGAAACGGAGGCCTACAATATTTTTAAAAGATTTTTATCAGGTTTATAGATCACAGAAATGTTCACAGACCAAGTAACACTGTATGTCTGAGAAATGGAGGTCTACAAAATTTTTAAAAGCTTTGGTTGTCTTTTAAAGCTCACAGAAATATTTACAGACAAAGTAATACTGAATGTCTGAGAAATGGAACCATATAACATTTTTAAATGTTTTGCTCACTTTTACACCTCACAGAAATAATCACAAAGTAACACTTTATGTCTGAAAAATGGAGGTCTACTTTTTTTCCAAGCTTTTTAGCAGTTTGACAGATCACAGAAATGTTCACAGACCATATAACACTGTGTCTGAGAAATGGAAGAATATAAAATTTTTAAAAGCTTTGGTTGACTTGTAAACCTCACAGAAATATTCACAGACAAAGTAACAATGTATAGAACCTGCAGAGAACCTGGAGTTTGAATGCCCCGAAGGAAAAGGACTATTTTATACAAAAACTGTCACTTTCTTATGTATAAAATATTTATTTTATTGAGAATTACACAAAACACAATACAAAATTAGTAAAAAATGAGTGTATATCCCAGGTGGAGAAACACAAGACGGACACATTAAGTCTGGATTTCATGCATATATAGCACACACTAATTTATGGCAATTCTTGTTACAATTCCTTATATGCATAGGAGGTTTGGGGATATAAAAGGTTAAAAAATAAAACCGTCACAGATACCCCTGATACCCCTGATTCACAGCGCATCAACCTGACCATATGGACCAAAAAGCACGCGAGAAAGCGTGGCTTGATAAATTGAATGAGGTATTTGGTGGAAATCAAAGTGTGACTGAAACTGAGGATTTAACAGTAAAATTAAAAAATGTATGCAACCAAAAAACGAGAATTTGGTGGAATAAATCATTTTTAGAGCGCTATGTGGACAAGGGTCTTATTCCGAGAGGATTACGGGTTCAAGTGTTTCCATCCTTCTCCATCAGTGATGAAACTTTTAGGAAGCAATGGGAGGAGGTATCCTCAACATGTTCAAAGGGATATATGGAATTATTAATAAAATCGAATGAGACTACCCTGTGGGAGCTAAATGATGAAATAGGCCACATCCAGGGGGAGCTGCGTGAGAAGTTAACTATCCAGTCAATGGTTAAATTTAATAAAGAGCTGGAAGAGGATTTTAGTAAGTGGGAGCAAGAGATTGTTACCTCTAAAATGAAAAAATACCAGCGAGACATTGCTGATTTTGCAAATGATAGAGTATATACATGGAGAAGAAATCAAGGGGTGCCTCGTTCAGCCCCCAAAACCCACTGCAACTCATTCTCATTTGCCTCCTCCATTGATGAGGATGTGGCCTCTGGTCATTCATTGCCGTCATCCTTTGGGGAGAGACTGGGTACTAATAGATTTGGCTCCAAGAAAGGTAAAACACAGATGAAGAGAAAAATGACCCCCCCAAACGAGGGAAAAGAAATCGAAAAACCAGTTGGAGGTAATAAACCTATCTGATCATATTCTCACACAGTCCCAGATGGATGTTCTTCGTAAGGGTCTTACTTTTGTCCCATCTAACAAGTTTAATTTCTTTGTAGCGATGAAGGATCTTCAGTTGTTCTTGAGGAAGGTGGTTTTATGTAAACTGCATTCAAAATCTGAGGGCAGTGATGAACTCAATACCACCCAAGAACATTAAGCCATTAATATCCTTGAACAACTGGAAACTGGAATGCCTCCCTCAAATGCAGTGACTTTTCCTACTTTTCTTTCCCCCAGGTCAACCACGTTCCCCCCTTTTCTGCCTGTCCACAAGTTGATATTTTTAATAAATTGGTCTTTGAAGATTTTAAAAAATTCCCTGATAAAATGAACCATGTGAATTTGACTAAAGCACAATGTTATGCTATTAGAGAGTTGAGAGATCTAAAGGATGTGGTCATTAAGCAGGCTGATAAGGGGGGAAATGTGGTACTTTGGCCTTCTACTATGTATGAGAGGGAGGCATTCCGACAGTTGAGGGATCGGGAAGCATATATGCGACTATCGGAGAACCCGATCCAGAAATTCTCTGTCCAATTATTCCAAATTTTGGACGAGGCGGTTATGCAGGGGATCATTCCTAGGAAAATCCATCAGGGTCTTTTGGTGGCGAACCTGATTATCCCCACGTTCTACTTGTTGCCTATGGTGCATAAGAATCCAACTACACACCCAGGGCATCTGATTGTCTCTGGCATTGGAGGGCTCTGTGACACTGTATGTAAATTCATTGATTACTATCAACAGCCTTTGGTTGAGGCACAGCCCTCCTATGTCAGGGACACAACGGACATCCTGAGGAAGATTGACGGCTTGTCAATTGACACAGATATGCACCTGGCAACAGTAGACGTGGAATCGCTTTACACGAGCTTTAGGCATGTGGACGGCATGGAGGCGGTGGGGTTCTTTCTGTGCTCGAGTAACTACGAATCCGCGTTATGCTCGCTGATTCTGGAGCTCCTTGAATTTATTTTAACACACAATTTTTTTTATTTTTAAAGACCTTTTTTACAGCAACGAGACACTGCGAAGGACATGGCCTGTGCGCCGTCGAATGCTAACCTCTTTCTGGGGTACTGGGAGAGGGGCATATTTGGGGGCGGTGGGCAGGTCGCGTCCCATGCGCAGTGCTGGTTTAGATCTATTGACGTATAAGATTAGTTCTCATGAGATCCATTTTTTTGAATGTCAAAATAATGGTGGATGGGGAGGGTAGAGTACAGACAGATGTTTTCCGCAAGGAAACTTCAGTTAATTCATTGTTACATGCTACATCTGCCCATACCCCATCCACCATACAGGCAGTGCCCATTGGGCAATTTTTGAGAATGAAGAGAGTTTACTCTACCGATGGGGCCTTCGAGGACCAGGCTCGTGTCCTGAGCTCCAGATTCCGCAAGCGTGGTTATAGTAACCGTTGTATTAAAAAAGGTTATCGTCGGGCTCGGGGGGACTCCCCACAACCAGCTCCTTGGTGCATCTGGCCGTACTCGTAAAAATGGTAAAAATGATTTTACATTGAGGCTGTTTTCCATGTGGCGCATGTCGTGTTTGTGCAAATATCTGTCGAGCAACTTTGTTTATGTCAGCTGATGGCAATAATGAGTACCAAATATTGTCCTATATTTCATGCAGCATGAAATATGTAATTTATTATGCACTATGTCCGTGTAAATTAATTTATGTAGGCTTGACATCTCTTGAGCTCCGTGTTCAGATGCGCGAACATGTGAGGGACATAGTGGCGTCAAATGACTCCACAGATACTTCCACTTTGATGGCAATCCCTAGGCACTTCAAGTTGTGCCACGGCTCAAACCCGACTGGCTTCTGGGTCCATGGAATAGACCGTATCCATTGTGGAGCCAGGGGTGGAAACTTCAAGCAAGCATTGGCACAATTGGAGTGCCGGTGGATAGTGACCCTAGGTACAATGTCCCCACTGGGGCTCAATGAGCAATTGTCTCCAATAGTCCTCAGTTTTTGTTTTTAACATATATCTGCATAAATATGTGCAAGTTTTAATTTGTTTTATTTTTTGTTTATTCAGTTGTTTTAATGAGGTCGTGATTCCCTGACACAGTGATGTATGGTCTTATGTCTGCACATATGTTGGGACAGGATCTTTGGAAGATTTGGATGCAGCCCTGCAAACAACTTGCTCGTTATGCGTTCTGTGGAGCTTTCGTTTAAACCCTATGTCTCTATGTCATTGCTTCTGCGTGCGTAACTTATTGTTGTTTAATTTATAGATGACAATATAGGGTTAAACCTATTTTTAATGATTATTGGGCCCCTAAATGTACTTGTACAATGCCATGTGCTGGTATAATTATGTCAATAGTTGTGAGATTGTCTAATTTATAGATGTTAGTACAGGGTTAAAATTGGTTATATGGTCACTGAACCACTGAATGTACCCATATAGTTCTGTCAAGCACCTGTATAAATATGATAATGATTGCAGGGCCTATTTATAAGCTAAACATTGGGTTGAATTTCCCCCTTATATGTTTGCTGGGCCTTTTTACACACTTGCTTAATTGTAACCAGCGCCGGTGTAACCATGGCAATGACTGTTGGCTCAATCTATTATTATCAGCTACTTTGGCCTTTCCGCACTTGCGCGGTGGTGCTCTACCTGCCGCGTTCCCGAAATCATCTGCACTGCTCCGCTGTGTGTCTGTGCAGCCATGGCAACGGCCGCTTTTTTGTATTGTGTTTTGGGTAATTCTGAATAAAATAAATATTTTATAAATAAGAAAGTGACAGTTTTTGTATAAAATAGTCCCTTTCCTTTGGGGCATTCAAACTCCAGGTTCTCTGTAGGTTCTATATTATTGGGAGTTGCCCATTGATTATTATAATAATACTATGTTAAGTGACTTTTTGCAGGTATGATACCTTTTGTTAAAGTAACATAGTAACATAGTTATTAAGGTTGAAGGAAGACTTTAAGTCCATCTAGTTCAACCCATATCCTATCCTAACTTGCCCTAACATGTTGATCCAGAGGAAGGCAAAAAAAAACCCATGTGGCAAACAGTAAGCGTCACATTGGGGAAAAAAATTCCTTCCAGGACTCCACATACGGCAATCAGACTAGCTCCCTGGATCAACGTAATATCAAGGAAACTAGTGTATATACCCTGTAATATTATACTTTTCAAGAAAGGCATCCAGTCCCTTCTTAAATTTTAGTAGGGAATCACTCATTACAACATCATATGGCAGAGAGTTCCATAGTCTCACTGCTCTTACAGTAAGAATCCGCGTCTGTGAGTATGCTTAAACCTTCTTTCCTCCAGACGTAGAGGGTGCCCCCTTGTCACCGTCACAGGTGTAACAGTAAAAAGATCATTAGAAAGATCTTTGTACTGTCACCGCATATATTTATACATTGTAATAAGATCACCCCTAAGCCTTCGATTTTCCAAACTAAATAACCCCAAGTGTAATAACCTGTCTTGGTATTGCAGACCCCCTAGTTCCCTAATAACCTTGGTCGCTCTTCTCTGCATCCGCCCCAGTTCAGCTATGTCTTTCTTATACACCGGAGACCAGAACTGTACACAGTATTCTAAGTGTGGTCGCACTAGTGGCTTATATGGAGGTAAAATTATGTTCTCCTCATGAGCATCTATGCCTCTTTTAATGCATCCCATTATTTTATTTGCCTTTGCAGCAGCTGCCTGACACTGGCCACTAAATGTGTGTTTGTCGTCCATCCATACACCCAGGTCTCTTTCAGTGACAGTTTTGCCCAGTATTTTACAATTAAGCATATAATTATACATCTTGTTTGTTCTACCCAAGTACATGACCTTACATTTATCCCCATTAAAGCTCATTTGCCATTTATCAGCCCAAGCTTCTAGTTTACATAAATCCTCCTGTAATATAAAATTGTCCTCCTCTGTATTGATTACTCTGCAGAGTTTAGTGTCATCTGCAAATATTGAAATTCTACTCTCTATGCCCCTTACAAGGTCATTAATAAATATGTTAAAAAGAAACGGGCCCAAAACTGACCCCTGTAGTACCCCACTGCTAACCGTGACCCAGTCCGAGTGTGCTCCATTAATAACCACCCTTTGTTTCCTATTCCTGAGCCAGCTCTTAACCCACTTGCACATATTTTCCCCTATCCCCATTGTTCTCATTTTATGTATGAACCTTTTGTGTGGCACCGTATCAAAAGCTTTTGAAAAGTCCATGTATACCTTGTCCACTGCATTCCCTTTGTCCAGTTACCTCTTCATAAAAGCTTATCAGATTAGTCTGACAGGAACGGTCCCTAGTAAACCCATGTTGATATTGGGTCATGAGGTTATTTGTCTCCAGATACTCCAGTATAGCATCTCTTAGAAAACCCTCCAGGATTTTACCCACAGTTGAGGTTAAACTTACTGGCCTATAATTTCCAAGTTCTGTTTTTGTCCCCTTTTTGAATATTGGCACCACATTTGCTATACGCCAGTCCTGTGGTACAGACTCTGTTATTATGGAATCTTTAAAGATTAAAAATAATGGTCTATCTATGACTGTGCTTAATTCCTGCAGTACTTGGGGGTGTATCCCATCCGAGCCCGGGGATTTGTCAATTTTAGTGACTTTTAGACATCGCCGTACTTCCTGCTGGGTTAAGCAGGTGACATTTAATGGAGAATTTTTATCCCTGATCATGTTATCCGTCATGGGATTTTCTTGTGTAAGTACTGTTGAAAAAAGTCATTTAGCATATTGGCTTTTTCCTCATCCTCATCCATCATTTCACCCAGACAATTTTTAAGGGGACCAACACTATCATTTTTTAGCTTCTTACTATTTATGCAGTTAAAGAATATTTTGGGATTATTTTTACTTTCTCTGGCAATGAGTCTCTCTGTCTCAATCTTTGCTATTTTGATTTGCTTTTTACAGAATTTATTGAATTTTCTGTATTTATTTAACCCCTTCACCCCCAAGGGTGGTTTGCACGTTCATGACCTGGCCAATTTTTACAATTCTGACCACTGTACCTTTATGAGGTCATAACTCTGAAACGCTTCCATGGATCCCGGTGATTCTGACATTGTTTTCTCGTGACATATTGTACTTCATGTTAGTGGTAAAATTTCATTCAAATAACTTGCGTTTATTTGTTAAAAAAATGGAAATTTGGCAAAAATTGTGAAAATTTCGCAATTTTCCAACTTTGAATTTTTATGCCCTTAAATCACAGAGATACGGCACACAAAAAATTTTATAACTAACATTTCCCACATGTTTACTTTACATCAGCACAATTTTGGAACCAAATTTTTTTTTTTGTTAGGTAGTTATAAGGGTTAAAAGTTGACCAGCGATTTCTCATTTTTACAACACCATTTTATTTTTAGGACCACATCACATTTGAAGCCACTTTGAGGGGTCTATATGATAGAAAATACCCAAAAGTGACACCATTCTAAAAACTGCACCCCTCAATGTGCTCAAAACCACATTCAAGAAGTTTATTAACCCTTTAGGTGCGTCACAGGAATTTTTTTGAATATTTAAAAAAAAACGAACATCTAACTTTTTTTCACAAAAAAAGTACTTCAGGTTCAATTTTTTTTATTTTACCAAGGGTAACAGGAGAAATTGGACTACAAAAGTTATTGTGCAATTTGTCCTGAGTACGCTGATACCTGATTTGTGGGGGGGAACGACTGTTTCGGCGCATGGCAGAGCTCAGAATGGAAGGAGCGCCGTTTGACTTTTTCAATGCAAAATTGGCTGGAATTCAGATCGGACGCCATGTCACGTTTGGAGAGTCCCTGATGTACCTAAACAGTGGAAACCCCCTACAAGTGACCCCATTTTGGAAACTAGACCCCCCAAGGAACTTATCTAGATATGTGGTGAGAACTTTGAACCCACAAGGGCTTTACAGAAGTTTATAACGTACAGCGGTACAATTAAAAAATCATATTTTTTCCACAAAAATGATCTTTTCACCCCAATTTTTATTTTTCCAAGGGTAACAGGACCCTAAAAGTTATTGTGCAATTTGTCCTGAGTATGCTGATACCCCACATGTGGGGGTAAACCACTATTTGGGCGCATGGCAGAGCTCGGAAGGGAAGCAGCGCCATTTGACGTTTTTGGCTGGAATTGAGATCGGACATCATGTCGCGATTGGAAAACCGCTGATGTACCAAAACAGTGGAAACCCCCCACAAATGACACCATTTTGGAAACTAGACCCCCTAAGGAACTTATCTAGATATGTGGTGAGAACTTTGAACCCCCAAGGGCTTCACAGAAATTTATAACATAAAGCCGTACAATTAAAAAATCATATTTTTTCCACAAAAATGATCTTTTCACCCTCAATTCTTATTTTTCCAAGGGTAACAGCACCCTAAAAGTTATTGTGCAATTTGTCCTGAGTACGCTGATACCCCACTTTTGGGGGTAAACCACTATTTGGGCGCATGGCATAGCTCGGAAGGGAAGCAGTGCCATTTGACGTTTTTGGCTGGAATTGAGATCGGACACCATGTCGCGATTGGAAAACCCCTGATGTACCAAAACAGTGGAAACCCCCCACAAATGACACCATTTTGTAAACTAGACCCCCCAAGGAACTTATCTAGATGTGTGGTGAGCACTTTCAACCCCCCCAGTGCTTCACAGAACTTTATAACGCCCGGGCGTGAAAATAAAAAATTCGTATTTTTTCCACAAACATGATCTTTTAGTCACCATTTTTTTTATTTTCCCAAGGGTAACAGGAGAAATTGGACACCAAAAGTTGTTGTCCAATTTGTCCTGAGTATGCTGATACCCCATATGTGGGAGAAAACTACTGTATGGACACACGTCAGGGCTCGGAAGGGAAGTAGTGACGTTTTGGAATGCAGACTTTGATGGAATGGTCTGCGGGTGTCATGTTGCCTTTAGAGAGCCCCTAATGTACCTAAACAGTGGAAACCCCCCACAAATGACCCCATTTTGAAAACTAGACCCCCTAAGGAACTTATCTAGATGTGAGGTGAGCACTTTGAACCCCCAAGGGCTTCACAGAAGTTTATAATGCCAGGGCATGAAAATAAAAAAATCGTATTTTTTCCACAACAATGATCAATTATTCCCCAATTGTCTTATTTTCCCAAGGGTAACAGGAGAAATTGAACCCCAAAAGTTGTTGTCCAATTTGTCCTGAGTATGCTGACACCCCATATGTGGGAGAAAACTACTGTATGGACACACGTCAGGGCTCGGAAGGGAAGTAGTGACGTTTTGGAATGCAGACTTTGATGGAATGGTCTGCGGGTGTCATGATGCCTTTGGAGAGCCCCTAATGTACCTAAACAGTGGAAACACCCACAAATGACCCCATTTGGGAAACGAGAACCCCTAAGGAACTTATCTAGATGTGTGGTGAGCACTTTGAACCCCCAAGTGTTTCACAGAAGTTTATAACGCTCGGACGTGAAAATAAAAAAATAATTTTTTCCACAAAAATGATATTTTTGCCCCCAATTTTTTATTTTCCTAAGACCCAAAAATTGTTTTGCAATTTGTCCTGAGTAGGCTGATACCCTACATGTGGGGGTAAAACACTGTTTGGGTGCATGGCAGAGCTTGGAAGGGAAGGAGCACCATATGACTTTTTCAACTCAGAATTGGCTGGAATTGAGATCAGACGCAATGTTGCATTTGGAGAGCCCCTGATGTGCCCAAGCAGGGGAAACCCCCAATTCTAACTCCAACCTGAACCCCAACACACCCCTAACCCTAATCTCAGCCCTAACCCTAGCCCTAACCCAAGCCCTAACCCTAGCCCTAACCATAGCCCTAACCCTAACCCTAATGGAAAAATGGAAATAAATACATTTTTTTTTATTTTATTATTTTTCCCTAACTAAGGGGGTGATAACGGGGGTTTGATTTACCATTTATGGCGGTTTTTATGTTTGGCAGCTGTGGCACGCTAAAAGACGCTTTTTATTTTAAAAATGGTTTTTGCATCACCACATATTGAGAGCTATAATTTTTCCGTATTTTGACCCACCGAGTCATTTGAGGTCCTATTTTTTGCGGGATGAGTTGACGTTTTTATCGGTACCATTTTCGGGCACGTGACATTTTTTGATCGCTTTTTATTCCAATTTTTGGGACGCAGAATGAACAAAAACCAGCGTTTCATGAATTTCTTTTGGGGAGTGCGTTTACACCGTTCCGCGTGCGGTAAAATCGATAAAGCGGTTTTATTCTTCGGGTCAGTATGGTTACAGTGATACCTCATTTATGTCGTTTTTTTATGTTTTGTCGGTTTTATGCAATGAAAACTATTTTATATAAAAAATAATTATTTTTGCATCGCTTTATTCTGCGAGCTATAACTTTTTTATTTTTTCGCTGATGATGCTGCGTGGTGGCTCGTTTTTTGCGGGACAAGATGACGTTTTCAGCGGTACCATGGATATTTATATGCGTCTTTTTTATCGCGCGTTATTACACTTTTTGTTTGGCGGTATGATAATAAATCAGTATTTTTTGCTTCGTTTTTTATTTTTATTTTTTAAGGGGTTCGCTAAAGGGGTTAACTAATGGGACAGTTTTATAGGGCGGGTCGTTACGGATGAGGCGATACCTAATATGTGTACTTTTATTGTTTTTTTTTTTTTTTATTTTCAAAAAATGAATTTATTGGGGAATATTTTTTTTTTTTTACTAATTTATTTGGCGATTTTTTTAAAATTATTTTTACACTTTTTTTTTTTTTTTTTTTTTTTTACTTTATTACATAGTCCCCGGTGGGACATCACTGTCCTGTGACAGATCGCTGATCTGTCACATCACAGATCACTGTGACAGATCAGCGATCTGTCACAGGCAGTGCAGAAGGCTTCCTCATGCCTGCGCTTTGCAGGCACTGAGGAAGCCAGCTTCCTGCAGGCCCCCGAAGGCCCCCGTCGCCATCTTGGATTCGGGGGCCTGGAGGAAAGGAGCCCCCCGCAGCAGCGCTGCACATTGCGCTGCCGTGGGGGGCTCAGGGAAGCACGGAGGGAGCCCCCTCCCTCCCGATGCTTCCCTTTAACCCCCGGTACACCGCGATTATGTTTGATCGCGGTGTGCAAGGGGTTAACGTGTCAGGGGCGGTCCGTGACTGCCCCTAACACATTGTGCAGGGTGTTAGCTGTGATAATCAGCTGACACCCGGCCGCGATCAGCGGCGCTCACCACGTGGGGGCCGCTGATCGCTGAGACGTACTATCCCGTCCATGGGCATAGGGGCCCAGGTCCCATGGACGGGATAGTACGTCGGATGGCAGGAAGGGGTTAATGCTTCCTCACTACCTACTTGCTTTAATTCTCTAAATGCTTTATTTTTGTCACTGATTGCGCCCCTTACAGCTCTACTTAACCATAGTGGTCTCCTCCTATTTCTAGCATGTTTATTCCCATACGGTATATATTGTGCACAGGTCCTATTCAGGATGCTAATAAATGTCTCCCATTTTCTTTGTGTATTTTTATGTCCCAGGATATCATCCCAGTTAATTGCACCAAGATCATCTCTCATCCGTTGAAAATTTGCTTTCCTGAAGTCTAGTGTCCTTGTAACCCCTCTACTACACATCTTATTAAAGGATACATGAAAACTTATTAATTTGTGATCACTATTACCCAACTGACCCCCAACCCTTACATTTGATATGCGGTCTGGCCTGTTGGTTAATATTAGGTCTAGTAGTGCCCCCCATCTTGTTGGGTCCTGAACCAGTTGTGAAAGGTAATTGTCTCTCATAGTTGTCAAAAACCTATTACCTTTGCTGGAACTGCAGGTTTCGGTTCCCCAATGTATTTCAGGGTAGTTGAAGTCCCCCATAATAATGACTTCTCCTTGAGTCGCAGCTTCATCTATTTGCTTTATGAGGATATTCTCTGTTGCTTCCATTATTTTTGGAGACTTATAACAAACCCCTATCAGTAATTTATTATTTTTTCCCCCTCCCCTTATCTCTACCCACAGGGACTCTACATTTTCAGTAGATTCATAAATATTATCACGAAGGATGGGTTTTAAGGATGGTTTTACATATAAATACACACCTCCCCCTCGCTTATTTGTTCGGTCATTTCTGAACAGACTATAGCCCTGTAAATTAACCGCCCAGTCATGACTCTCGTCCAGCCATGTCTCAGATATCCCCACCATGTCATAATTATGTTCCAACAACATTAACTCCAATTCCTCCATTTTGTTGGCGTGGCTTCTGGCATTAGTATACATGCACTTTATGTATCTCTCTGTACCTCTATTCTTTCTTAAATTATTAACTGTTTTAACCCCACCCCCCCGCCACCCCCAATTTCATTATTTGTGCCCAGGTCTCTGTCTGCACTGTCTTCCCCTACTATAAAAGGAATACCCCCCCGTCCCTAGTTTAAACACTCTTCCAACCTTCTAGCCATTTTCTCCCCAGCACAGCTGCACCCTCCCCATTGAGGTGCAGCCCGTCCCTAGCATAGAACCTGTAGCCAACTGAGAAGTCGGCCCAGTTCTCCAGGAACCCAAACCCCTCCTTCCTACAACAATTCCTGAGCCACTTATTAACCTCCCTAATCTCCCGTTGCCTCTCTGGCATGGCACGTGGTACAGGAAGTATTTCTGAAAATACCTCCTTGGAGGTCCTTGCTTTAAGCTTGCAGCCTAAATCCCTGAAATCATCTTTAAGTACCTTCCACCTACCACGGACTCGAGCGCCAGGTAGGCAGCACACCGTTCGACGATCCATGTCTTTGTGACAGATTGCCCTATCTGTTCCCCTAATAATTGAGTCTCCCACTACCAGAACCTGTCTGGCCTGCCCTGCTCTCCTATTTCTCCCCTTACTGGAGCAGACACTCCTCCGGCTTTCAGAGGACATGCCTTGCTGCAGCAGTGCTACTCCTGCACTAACACTCCCCTCATCTGCCAACTTAGCAAACTTATTGGGGTGTGCCAGATCAGGACTAGCCTCCCTGGTGCTCTTCCCTCTACCCCACCTTCTAACTGTCACCCAGCTAGCTGCTTCATTTTCCTGCAGCTCCAACCTAGCATCCCCCCCTCATCTATCCCATTGAGCAGAAGACTCCTTTCCATATTGTCTATGGATCTCAGTGTTGCCAGCTGCACATTTAGTTCCAGTATCTGGGCTTCCAAATGCACAACATGCTCACATCTCGCACAGCAGTATGCACCCTCGACCGGGTGGTCAAGGATTTCATACATGCTGCAAGACGTGCACTGGATGGCATTGGCAATAGTGGAGCACATCCCAATGGGGATTGCACCAGACATAAAAGATAAGCAAAAATTAAATAAAAAGTATTAATAAAATATAACAGTAATTCAGTAATACCTCCCTTGGAAACTCCCTGATTCCAAATTCACTGAATCACAAGTCACACACTTATCACAGTTCGCACTTACGCTCAGGTCACACTCGGCTCATTCACACTCTCTCAGGCAGAAGATTTAAAAGAGTTTTTTTTTCCCTTTTACCAGCACACCACCCTGCTGCTCAGTGCACTTCCAAAAGGAGTTGAGCCCCAACCAGCTGCCCCTTATAAACATTTAATTATGAACTCCCACCCTTAATTAACCCCTTGTGAATATAGTTACACCTCAAGATTTAAATGCAATATAGTTAACCCTTAAAAACACAGGTAGTAAAATAAGAGATTAACCCTGTAGAGAGAAAAAATAGGTTAAATAAGCTCCCAAGCCCCCAAAAATTGAACAGGTAGAAAGCACTCAGCAACCCACAATTCACCAACTCACACAGGTATTTGTTAAGGGTTTTCCAAATAACTCTTCACTGAATCACAAGTTACACACTTACCACAGTTCACACTTACGCTCAGGTCACACTCAGTTCGCTCACACTCGCTCAGGCAGACGTTTTAAAAGAGGTTTTTTTTTCCCTTTTACCAGCACACCACCTTGCTGCTCAATGCACTTCCAAAAGTAACAATGTATGTCTGAAAAATGGAGGCCTACACATTTTTTAAATGCTTTTTAGAAGATTTACAGATCACAGGAATATTCACAGACCACATAACACTCCTTTCTGAGAAATGGGGGGCCTACAAAATTTTGGCTCACTTTTACACCTCACATAAATATTCACAAAGTAACACTTTATTTCTGAGAAATAGAGGCCTACAATTTTTTTCAAAGCTTTTTAGCAGTTTGGCAGACCATGGAAATGTTCACAGACTGCACAGCACATTATTTATGAGAAATGTAATCATACAAAATGTTTAAAAGATTTTGTTCACATTTAGACCTTAAAGAAATATTCACAAAGAAACACTGTATGTCTGAGAAATGGAGGCCTACAAAATTTTTAAAAGCTTTTTTTCACTGAGATGCCAGAAATATTCACAAAGTAACAATGTATGTCTGAGAAATAGAGTCATACACAATTTATAAAAGCTTTTTTTGCACTTTTACCGATCACAGAAATGTTCACAGACCACATAATACTAGGACTGAAAAATGGAGGCCTACAAAAATTTGCAATGCTTTTTTGCCGTTTTGCAAATCGCAAAAATATTCACAGACCATGTAATACTGTATGTCTGAGAAATGGAGGCCTTCAAATTATTTAAAAGCTTTTTTGCAGTTGGAGAAATCACATCAATTTACTGAAAACTATGGAATATTGTATAGCTGAGAAATTTATCCCACTAAAATGTTTCAAGATTTTTGGGTGTGTTATAAAACCAAAAAAGGATCTCACAGCATGTAATACTTGATGCCCAAAAATTTGCTGTACAATTTCTATTGAGTACACCGATATTCCATATGTGGTCAAATTCTAGTTTTGAGGCATAGTGCAAAGTTCAGAAGGGAATGAGTGCCATATTACAGTGCATATTTTGCTGCACTGATTTAAGGGTTCCTGAGGTGCAAGAACAGCAGAAACTTCCAAAAGTACCCCATTTTACAAACTACAACTCTCAATGAATTCATCTAGGGGTACAGTGATCTGATTGACACCACAGTTGGGTCACAGAATTTTATACCACTGCTAAGTAAAGAAAAAATAATTTACATTTTTACCACAAAGACTGTGTGTTAGCCCGAAATTTAGTATTTTCATACTGGGAAATGGGTAAAAATGGCAAAAAATGTGTACCACAATTCTGATGAATATAGAAATAACCTATATATGGCTGTGCAGCACTGCTTAGCCACATGGTGAGACTCGGGAGGGACTTAGAGCTTTTTGTCTCCAGGAATGCAGATTTTTCTAGAATAGTTTGTGAACTCCATATACAGAGCCCCTAAGATTTAGAAAAGCAGAATTCTCCCTCAAGTGACCCTATTTTGAAAATTATACCCCTTTGGGAATTTATTTACAGGTGTAGTGACAATTTTAACTCCATGGGTGTTTTCCAGAAACAATCAGTAATGGATGTTGGTGAGTGAAAATTGCAAACTGCCTTTGAAGTGACCAGTGCGCTGTAGTGACCAGTACGTTGCAGTCACCGGTACATTATGATCAACGCATGTTTCTGGAGACACGATGTTAGGGTTGGCAGATTGAGCTAAATTAAAATAATATTATAAAGTGCAATCTCAACCCAGGGTCCACCAAGCAGAGATGTTAACCTGCTGCTAGTGTGAACAAATGACAGATAAAACACTATCGAACGCACAGCATTAAAACCACACAGAGCAAATGGAAATGTAGTGAACGCACTGCGCTAAAACCACACAGAACAAATGGAACACAGAGTACCAAGCTCAGCTAACCACCGAGCAGCAAAGAAAATATAAGGACCAAACTCAGCTATCCAAGCAGCACTGAAAAAATAAGAAGTGCACAATACCCTGTAAAACCCGCAGGAAATAAGCACGTGGGTTGAGCTTGCCCCGCAACTGACCCATGCTAACCGCACACGTGGCCGAGAAAGGTGCTAAGTCAAGCGAAAATGCAAAATCTACACTACCTATCTGAAGATGACCATTGCTAATCACACAAAAGCATACAGACAGAGCAGTAAAGTATCCACCCACACAAACATCAAAACACAAATGGTGCTAGTGCCCCGGCATGCGCTGCTGGAAGCCTTTCATGTGCTAGGCTCCACCTCAAACACTCACGCCCGGATGGACAGGGCATCGCCCGTGGGCCAATCCGGAGCTACCACATCACCAGAGCAGTCAGCGACCGAGCACCCATGTGAAGGCATCACATCACGGACATGCTCAGTAAGATGATTTCTGGACTTAGACTCCAGAGAATAGGACTGCCTCTGTTTACCAGTGGTTATCATAGACTTAACTGGAGACCCAGCAGTAACCAAGTGTGCAGCATGAGCCCCAGCAAGACGCTGGGACCGACATCTGTGTTGAGCAGCAATCTGAGCAGCCAGACCTGAATGGAAGACCGCAGAGGCAGATAAGGCAGGGCATCTATCCCGTGCCGAAGGAGGAACCCAACACCTAACATACACACCCATAAATTAGGCTGACTCTCATCATTACAGAAATGCCAAATGTGGGTGCCAAGTGTAGCTTAGGTACACTGTTGGGCTCATAAGGGAGGGCAGCATTTTGATTTGGGAGCGCATAATTTTCTGAATTACTTTTAAGGGGCAAGGAGCTATTTCTCTTTGCCAATACCTTTGTACTACCAGCATATTTGCTTTAAATTAATTGTGGAACATGTTGATGAACTCATTGCAAAATCCACAAGTGTAAAAAATTACCAAGACAAATAATTACTTACAAAAATGATGAGTCACAGCCAAAGGTTTTATTTATACACAATAATCAGCACCAAAATTGCTCCTAATCTTCATTGTATAGAACAGACACAAAGCAAATAAATAATCATGTAAATAGACTTTTATAATTATTAGTGGTGAACTTTAGTGTCTCCATCATTAAACCCTGTTGTGGTTTTTGATTATCCCTGTTATAACAAGTTCCTGAGTATCGTGCTTGTGGCTTAGCATTATATTATCTTCTTGACTTTTAACTTAGCATGATTAATGATTACTCATGGTAGTTTCTCATGTTGACTTCAAATTAATTCTTAGTTGGTTCCATCTTTTCTACTTATTGGGCAAAGTCTTAAAGGGAATCTGTCACCCTTTTTATCGGCTTGTGGCTGCCGGCATAGACATCGGGGGCTTATCTACAGCAGTCTGTAATGCTGAAGATAAGCCTCCGATGTAACCTGAAAGAGAAGAAAAACACGTTATATTATACTCACCGGGGTGGGCGGTCCGGTCCGGTGGGCGTTGAGGTCCGGTCCGACGCCTCCCTTCTTCATGTGATGACGTCCTCTTCTCCAGTCCTGTAATGGCTGCGGCACAAGCGCACTGCTCTGCCCTGTTGAGGGCAGAGCAGAGTCCTGCAGTGTGCAGGCCTCAGGAGAGGTTGTAGAAAAGCCCCCGATGTCTATGCCGGAAGCTGCAAGCCGAAAACAAGGGTGACAGATTCCCTTTACTAACCACTTTCCTCTCCTGTAGGTTTGACAGTTGAATCTGTTTCCCAAATAGCACTCTCAGATATCAACTTTCTACAATCATTTCTTACCCCTTGGAAGTCATAAATGTAGGATGCATGTATCTAAAATTACATTTAAAATGTATGTATTCAGGAACACAATTCCAGCAGGAAGCAAGTTAAAACACACATACAGCAAATATTATTCCATATTTGACGATTGTAAAATAAAATGAAATAAAGGGTTTCAGAGAGAAATGTTTATACAATCTGGTTGTAAGAAATTAAAGCCTATACATACAAAGCTGTAGAAAGGTCTTGCCTAATACCACCCTATCCTGGAATGGCTTCATAATGACTAGTAGTCAGACGTAAAATAAAAGACTTATTTTACATAAAAAGTTGCCAAAGTAATGGAGAAACAGTAAATGGCAAAACCTTCATGCAATGTCTTGTACTTGGAAAGAAAATAAATATTATCAAGCATGTACTGAAATTATTATTATTATTATTATTTATTGTTATAGCGCCATTTATTCCATGGCGCTTTACATGTGAGGAGGGGTATACATAAAAACAAGTACAATAATCTTAAACAATACAAGTCATAACTGGTACAGGAGGAGAGAGGACCCTGCCCGTGAGGGCTCACAATCTTCAAGGGATGGGTGATAATACAGTAGGCGAGGGTAGAGCTGGTCGTGCAGCGGTTTGGTCGATCGGTGGTTACTGCAGGTTATAGGCTTGTCGGAAGAGGTGGGTCTTCAGGCTCTTTTTGAAGGTTTCGATGGTAGGTGAGAGTCTGATATGTTGTGGTAGAGAGTTCCAGAGTAGGGGTGATGCGCGAGAGAAATCTTGTATGCGATTGTGGGAAGAGGAGATAAGAGGGGAGTAGAGAAGGAGATCTTGTGAGGATCGGAGGTTGCGTGCAGGAAAGTACCGGGAGACGAGGTCACAGATGTATGGAGGAGACAAGTTGTGGATGGCTTTGTATGTCATGGTTAGGGTTTTGTAATGGAGTCTCTGGGCAATTGGGAGCCAGTGAAGGGATTGACAGAGGGGAGAAGCTGGGGAATAGCGGGGGGACAGGTGGATTAGTCGGGCAGCAGAGTTTAGAATAGATTGGAGGGGTGCGAGAGTGTTTGAGGGGAGGCCACAGAGCATGAGGTTGCAGTAGTCAAGGCGAGAGATGATGAGGGCATGGACTAGGGTTTTTGCAGATTCTTGGGTGAGGAATGAACGGATGCGTGAAATATTTTTGAGTTGAAGTCGGCAGGAAGTGGAAAGGGTTTGGATATGTGGTTTGAAGGAGAGATCAGCGTCAAGGATTACTCCGAGGCAGCGAGCTTGTGGGACTGGGGAGAGTGGGCAGTCATTTACTGTAATTGATAGGTTCGTAGGGGGGGTCACGTGAGATGGGGAAATGCAGACATACATGTATCTAATTTTACTAATCTACAGTAGTGCAATCAACCAATGTTAAAATATTTTATAGAAACCAAATTTAATAATATCCACTCCCACGAGCAACCCACATCTCCACCTCTTACTCCAGAATATTCTATGATAGTCAGTCCAATCAGCTTCTAGTAATTGGACATGGGTGATCTCCAAATATAGTTTTAGTTGTCGTCATTTACCTTTTATATACCTGCAACTGGAGTCTCTGCATTCAAGAAAAGTTTCTGTGTCAAAGGCCAGGTTTCCTTTCCTAGGCTATATTGACAGCTGTCCATTATACTTACAGTTAAGGCATCTAGTGAAACTTTTCAATACTTGGAAGACAAAGGGACAAAGACCTGAGAACTGCTGTATGTATATATATATATATATATATATATATATATATATATATATATATATATATACTATATAATTGTCTAATTCTGTCTGTCTGTCTGTAATGGAAATCCTGCCTTGCTGATTGGTCGCGGCAGTTAGGCCGCAACCAATCAGCGACAGTTGCTTAGTCGTCGCGGCAACAGGGCTGCATTGCTTATTGTACAGGCACATTGCAGCCGTTAAAGGCATCACTGCTGCGTCGCTCATTACACAGGCATAGTCCTGTACATATACAATACATTAGATAAGAGCGGAACAGTGACTGCAGCTCTAGGTGTAACTGGAGTACAATACATTAGGTAAGATCTGAACAGTGACTGCAGCTCTGGCTGTAACAGGAGTATAATACATTAGGTAAGAGCAGAATGGTGACTGCAGCTCTGGGTGTAACTGGACTACAATGCATTAGGTAAAAGCAGAACAGTGACTGCAGCTCTGAGAGTAACTGGAGTACAATATATTAGATAACAGCAGAACAGTGACAGCAGCTCTGGGTGTAACTGGAGTACAGTACATTAGGTAACAACAGAACAGTGACTGCAGATCTGGGTGTAACTGGAGTACACTACATTAGGTAACAGCAGAACAGTGACTGCAGCTCTGGGTGTAACTGGAGTATAATACATTAGGTAACAGCAGAACAGTGACTGCAGATCTGGGTGTAACTGGAGTACACTACATTAGGTAACAGCAGAACAGTGACTGCAGCTCTGGGTGTAACTGGAGTACAATACATTTGGTAAGATCTGAACAGTGACTACAGCTCTGGCTGTAACAGAAGTATAATACATTGGGTAAGAGCAGAATAGTGACTACAGCTCTGGGTGTAACTGGACTACAATACATTAGGTAAAAGCAGAACAGAGACTGCAGCTCTGGGAGTAACTGGAGTACAATACATTAGATAACAGCAGAACGGTGACTGCAGCTCTTGGTGTAACTTGCGTACAATACATTAGGTTAGAGCAGAACAGTGCAGCTCTGGGTGTAACTTGCGTACAATTCATTAGGTAAGTGCAGAACGGTGACTGCAGCTCTGGGTGTAACTGGACTACAATACATTAGGTAAAAGCAGAACAGTGACTGCAGCTCTGGGAGTAACTGGAGTACAATACATTTGATAACAGCAGAACAGTGACAGCAGCTCTGGGTGTAACTGGAGTACAATACTTTAGGTAACAGCACAACAGTGACTGCAGCTCTGGCTGTAACTGGAGTACAATACATTAGGTAACAGCAGAACATTGACAGCAGCTCCGGGTGTAACATGAGTATAATACACTAGTTGGTGGCCCGATTCTATCGCATCGGGTAGTTTAGAGTCTCTGTTAAAATAAAAAATAGTTACATACTCACCTTCCGACGGCCCCCGGACTCTGTCCCGCCTCTCACCACGCTCCCGGCATCTTCCGGTCCCAGTAATGATTAGTGAGAAGGGCCGGAGATGACGTCACTCTTGCGAGAGCGTGACGTCATCAGCAGTGTTTCACACAAAGCATTACTGGGATCGGGAGATGTCGGGAGTAGAGTTGAGCGACTTTTGATTTTTTAGGGTCGCGTTTCATTTCGTGAAACCCGACTTTTCCAAAAGTCGGGTCGAGCAAGATTGTCCGATTATAGGGAAAAGTCGGGGTCATCCCGAAACACGAAACCCAATGTAAGTCAATGGGGAATAAAAGTCGGCAGTGAGAGGAGGACAGGAAACACACCTACAGTGCCCATTTGAATGCCAAAAGCATCAATTCTTCTTACTTAAGCTTGTCAACCTTAATTAACTTCATAATACAAGTTACGCACTGAAAAATGGGGGTTATTTGGCTAAAGTTGTGGGGGGGTAGGGCTGTCTCCAGGTTTTCATGTGCCCTGGGTGAAAGAGCGCCCCTTTAACACATAATACCACAACTCATCATGCTCCGATACGGCAGAGAAATAGCGGTATAGTACAATGAAAAATACTTCACTTTTTACATCTCATGACGAGGCCCATCTATTTCTCCATACAGAATCATTGGTCCCATATAATGTTTGAAACAGTATATGATGAGCTCCACATAATGCTACAGTATATGTTGGTCCCCATGGATGAAGCTCCACTGTCTTATGGGCCCAAATAATGCTCCAAACATAATGGGCCCCATTTCTAATGCTCTAGTGTATAATGGGCCCTGTAAATGCTGCTCCAGTGTCTGATGTCCACCTTTGGAATGTTCCAGTGTATGGTGGGCCCCATCTATCATTCTCCAGAGTATAGTGCTCCCCAAAAATTGCTGTCCCAACATTGAAAACAATCAAATAAGTCTCCTCGCTAGGGAATCCCTGTACTTGTCTGGACTCCTCGTCGTCCCCATCTTCCATCTCACTGCACAGTATTTCAACTTTGCAAGTGCTGTGATCCTGAGCAAGCAGAGGGGCCCACTCGTTGGTGACGGCACTGGCACAGGGCCCCTGATAGTATGGTGGTGTGTCTGATGGCGGGTGGGCCGAACCTGCACTTTCATCTGCAGCTTCCTCTTTGTCACCGTGTAAGATGGAACTGTATATGGGAAGGGTAACCTGAGTTTCATCAGGGTAAGATTCAGGCCGTGTAGCGTGCGAGGGGAATGTAGTGGTCTGGGTCAATGTACCAGCAGATTCATCGAGCAGTGGCTGGGCATCAGTGCACTTGTGTCGCCCCCAGGAGTACGGTCGCCACAGTGGCATTACCTTCCTCCTAGGGAGTGTGATGTCATGCTTGGGAGCAACGAACGATCTCTCTAGCAGGTTAACTGATTGGGCGGCGTTATTCCCACGAGTCATGACCCTCCAAACAGCGTTCATGAAGGCAAAGTGTTTGTTTTACGTGGGCAGTATGGTTGCAAAGCTGAACCTTAAAGGAATGTCCAGAAGGGCACTACCAGGAGTGGAGCATATGGTTAAATTCGACTCCACCTGGGAAACCTCAAACATGCCAGCTACAGAACAGATGCACACATTGCAAGCTTAATTCCGTTAACGAACGAGACTCCGTCATGCCCCGCGGTCCGAGTCCGGCTTACTAGAGGGACACGTGAGGCTCTGGCACATGAGATTGGCCAATAACTGGTGTGTCATGCCCTTACATGTCCGTGGCTGCATGTGCGCTACACTGAAAAGGCCAGCGTTTGTCGCTTACAGGTGCAGATAACCCGCTGAGCAACGTTAGTGATGGGGATCACTGATTACAATTATTACCCGCGAACAATGATTTCCCAGTAAGTGCAGGTCAACCGCAGTTCCGGAATTAGGCCTAACCGTCATTCCTGAAAAAATGAAAAACTTACGTGTGCAAACCACAGGTGCTGTAGCTTGCTTAACAGCTCGCCAGCCGCTCTCACGCCCAGTATGGATTACACGTGATTGCACAAAGGTGAGAAAGGGTACCGTATCCCCGGATAACATGTATGGATAGCGTACACATTCAAAATATATGTCTATACATCAGGAGGCAGGCTCAAACGGTGTCAGGCCCAGTATGGATTGCACGTGATTGCACAAAGGTTAGAAAGGGTACCGTATCCCCGGATAACATGTATGGATAGCGTACACATTCAAAATATATGTCTATACATCAGGAGGCAGGCTCAGATGGTGTTAGGCCCAGTATGGATTGCACATGATTGCACAAAGGTTAGAAAGGGTACCGTATGCCCAGATAACATGTATGGATAGCGTACACATTCAAAATATATGTCTATACATCAGGAGGCAGGCTCAGACGGTGTTAGGCCCAGTATGGATTGCACATGATTGCACAAAGGTTAGAAAGGGTACCGTATCCCCGGATAACATGTATGGATAGCGTACACATTCAAAATATATGTCTATACATCAGGAGGCAGGCTCAAACGGTGTCAGGCACAGTATGGATTTAACGGCCCAGACTACACAGCGGAGGAGCAGGGAGAGGTAAAGATTGCAAATGCTGGGGCCCTGCCCAAGCAAGGAGGGCCCACTCGTGGGCATCGGTACTGGCACTGGGCCCCTCATAGTACGGCGGTGTGTCTGACGGCGGGTGTGCACCACCACCGTCAGAGACACTTGATTGCACTATGAGGGACCCTGTGCCAGTGCCCGCGCCCAAGAGTCGGCCTACCCACCTGTCCAGGGCAACGGCACTCGCACGGTGTCATGCGCTAGGTGGTGACCCTGGCCATGGGGGGGGGAGGCAGCACAGTTAGGGAGTTTTAGAAAGTGGCATATGTTGATGTTGGACATTCAGCTGATGCAAAAGGTCAAATAGGTCAAGTCCCAGGAAGAGGTGGACCAAAGCAAGCCATTTTTCTGTCACCCTATGTGTCATCAGGGGAAGGTGGGACAAAATCCTTGGAAACCCATGCGTGGTTCATTTTAATGAAGGTTAGACCATCCACATTTTGGGTTGACAGACGGGTCCTTTTTTCTGCCAGGATTGATCCAGCTGCACTGAAGACTCTTTCCGATAGCACACTTGCAGCTGGGCAAGCGAGCTCCTGTACGGCATATTGTGCCAATTCAGGCCAGGTGTCCAGTTTAGCGGCCCAATAGTCAAAGGGGAATGACCTGTGTGGGAGAACATCGATATGGGAGGAAAAGTAGTTTGTAACCATAGTTGACAACTGCTGTCTCCTGTCACTTTCCATCGATGCAGTATTACCAGTTGTGTGAGCGGTACTTGAAAAATCAGTCCACAACATTGTCATGAAACCCCTGTCTCCAACGCCACTTCTGCTGTGTGCACCACGAACACCTCTGGCAAGCTGCCCCCGGCCCGTACGGTTCGTGTGAGAACCATCACCGCTGCTGTGTGCTGGGAATGCCTCAAGCAACCGATTTACCAGAGTTGCTTGTTTATTAGCCAATATTAGGTCAAGGTTCTCCTGTGGCATGATGTTTTGTAATTTGCCTTTATAGCGTGGATCCAGGATGCTGGCCAACCAGTAGTCGTCATCGTTCATCATTTTGGCAATGCGGGGGTCCCATGTTAGGATCAGCAAGGCATAATCTGACATGTGGGCCAATGTTCCCGGTGTCAATGATGCACTGCGAGTGCTGGTTGGAGGAGCACTTTCTGGCAATTCCACATCCCTCCAGTCACGCACAAACCCTGTACCAGACCTTGCACCGCCAACATTTTCACTTGCCCCACGAGATGCATCCTCCTCCCCTAAGTAATCATCCCCCTCCTCCTCCTCCTCCTCTTCTTCCTCCACCTCGTCCAGGAGAGGTCCCTGAGCAGACAATGGCTGAATGTCATCAAGGATTCCCTCCTCCTCTT
This sequence comes from Dendrobates tinctorius, assembly GCF_039654945.1. Classification (NCBI taxonomy): domain Eukaryota; kingdom Metazoa; phylum Chordata; class Amphibia; order Anura; family Dendrobatidae; genus Dendrobates; species Dendrobates tinctorius. Next base: position 64,347,660 of record NW_027361732.1, on the reverse strand, counting down.
CCTCCTCATCAACATTGGCTGCAGAAGCCTGCTCCTTAAGGTGCGTCAAAGTTTGCATGAGCAGACGCATAAGTGGGATGCTCATGCTTAGGATGGCGTCATCTGCACTTACCAGCCGTGTGCATTCCTCAAAACACTGAAGGACTTTACAGAGGTCTTTCAGCTTCGACCACTGCACACCTGTCAACTCCATGTCTGCTCTCAAAGTGCCTGGCCGTGTATCCTCCCACAAATGCATTATGGCCTGCCTCTGCTCGCACAGCCGCTCCACCATGTGCAGGGTGGAGTTCCACCTTGTTGCAATGTCGATAATGAGGCGGTGGTTGGGAAGGTGGAGCAATCGCTGCAGCTTCTGCATACGAACGGAGTGTACAGGCGACCGGCGGATGTGCGCGCACAGTCTTCGCACCTTCTGGAGCAGGGCTGTTAACTCCGGATAATTTTTGAGGAAGCACTGAACCACCAGGTTCAAGGTGTGAGCCAAGCAAGGTATGTGGCTGAGTTTTGAAAGGGCTATGGCTGCCACAAAATTACGGCCGTTATCACTAACTACCTTGCCTGCCTCAAGATGTACACTGCCCAGCCATGACTCAGTTTGTCGCTTCAAGTACTCGGCCAGCACCTCGGCGGTGTGTCTGTCGCCCAAACACATCATCTGCAACACAGCCTGCTGACGCTTTCCACTAGCTGCTCGATAGGGGGACACCTCGTGTGCAACAGTGGCAGCTGCAGATGGAGTGCTCGTACGACTGCGCTCTGTGGACGAGCTTTCGCTTCTGGAGGAGGAGGAGGAGAAGGAGGGTCGAACGCCTACAGCCAACTGTTTCCTATACCGTGGGCTAGGCCGCACTGTCCCACCACCGCTGTCCCCTGTGGACCCTGCATCCACCACATTAACCCAGTGCGCAGTGATGGACACGTAACGGCCCTGGCCATGCCGACTGGACCATGCATCAGTTGTGAGGTGCACCTTTCCGCTCACTGACTGCTTGAGTGCATGGACAATGCGGTCTTTCACATGATGGTGGAGGGCTGGGATGGCTTTGCGAGAGAAGAAGTGGCGACTGGGTAGGTCATAGCGTGGTACTGCATAGGCCATGAGTTCGCGGAAAGCTGCGCTTTCCACCAACCGAAAGGGCATCATCTCAAACGAGATTAGTTTGGCAATGTGGGCGTTCAAACCCAGTGTACGCGGATGAGAGACTGAGTACTTTCTTGACCTACTCATAGTGTCTGGGAGGGTGAGCTGGACTTGAGAGCTGCATATGGTGGAAGTAGCGGTGGACAGGGCGTACTGAGAGAGGGTTGATAATGGTGATGGAGTTGGTGTTCTTTCTGATGGCCTAGAATCAGTCTTTCGTTGATATAACAGTGGGATTCCCTGACTGCTGTGGCCTTGCAACGACACCTCAACATTTGCTGCTGTGCTAACCGGTGGGCTTACAGTGGGGGAAACAATGTAGCGTTGCTGACTACCTTCGTTGTGATCAGTTGCACATGTGGCACTTGATGTTTGGTGTTGTGTCCACGCTTGCAAGTGCATGGTGTTTAAATGTCTAAGCATGCAACTGGTATTCAAATTTTTCAGATTTTTCCCTCGGCTAAAGGTCTTTGCGCACTTCTTACAGATAACCTTGGCCTGATCATGAGGATTTTGTTCAAAAAAGTGCCACACTGCACTCTTCCTACTTTGGCAGACATTTTGCGGCCTAGCACGCTGTGATCTTTTGACCCTCTGGACAAGCTGTCCAGCAACTCTTTTGATTTTTGGAACCTGTCTTTGGAGTGCTCCGGGCCTGCCAGATAACAGCTGTTGCGATGTCGATGTCTGCTGTGGATGCTCCTCATCTGAGCTATTGGAAGCAGCACCCTCTTCCCCAATGGATGCCAATCTGGGTCAACAACTGGGTCATCCATCACCTCCTCTTCAATGTCATGTGCACCTTCCTCTGTGTCACCGTGTATGGTGGTATAGTGTGCGGGAAGGGGCACCTGAGTCTCATCAGGGTCAGAATCTGGCTCTGTACACTGCGAGGACAATGTAGTGCTCTGAGTGAATGTACCAGCAGAATCATCCATCAGCGGCTGTGCATCAGTGCACTCCATGTCAGATTCATCTTGGCCTGGGTAATTCACCATTTGACTTGATAATCCAGGCATGGTATGTGAAAACAGCTCCATGGAGTAATCAGTAGTATGGCCTGCGTCATCCTTCAATCTTGGTTGGGGTGAAGGACACAAGGAAAGGTGTGGTTCATGAACATGAGTCTCCAATGACGACTCAGTGCTTTTACTTTTTACAACTGAAGAAGAGGAGGCGATAGAGCTGGAGGCTGAGTCAGCAATGTAAGACAAAACTTTTTCCTGATGCTCTGGCTTTAAAAGCGGTTTGCCAGCTCCTAGAAAACTAAGCCTTCGAAGCCTTATGGAGCCAGACGATGACGCAGGCTCAACACCTCCTGCATTCGGTCCTATTTTGCTCTTGCCACTACCATCAGATACACCACCAACACCATCATTACCAGCTGCCAACCCCCGCCCAATTCCACGGCCTATTCCACCAGCCTTCCTCATTTTTGGTAGAAATGTAGATAAAATCCAACAAACTATATAGTAATGTAAAACAAGGTACAAGGTGTCTATAGGACAGGGGAGATTTTGAATTTCTGCTCACACTAGTGGACACTGGACACTTTTGGATTGTGTGAGGCCCACTGAATATCTGAGCGCTATGTCACAGGCTCGATGGCACAGCTGAGACCAAAGTGACTAGAGGATAAGGGAGATTTTGAATTTCTGCAGACACTGGACACTTTTGGATTGTGTGAGGCCCACTGAAAATCTGAGCGCTATGTCACAGGCTCGATGGCACAGCTGTGACCAAAGTGACTAGAGGATAAGGGAGATTTTGAATTTCTGCAGACACTGGACACTTTTGGATTGTGTGAGGCCCAATGAATATCTGAGCGCTATGTCACAGGCTCGATGGCACAGCTGTGACCAAAGTGATTAGAGGATAAGGGAGATTTTGAATTTCTGCAGACACTGGACACTTTTGGATTGTGTGAGGCCCACTGAATATCTGAGCGCTATGTCACAGGCTCGATGGCACAGCTGTGACCAAAGTGACTAGAGGATAAGGGAGATTTTGAATTTCTGCAGACACTTGTGGACACTGGACACTTTTGGATTGTGTGAGGCCCACTGAATATCTGAGCGCTATGTCACAGGCTCGATGGCACAGCTGTGACCAAAGTGACTAGAGGATAAGTGAGATTTTGAATTTCTGCAGACACTGGACACTTGGATTGTGTGAGGCCCACTGAATATCTGAGCGCTATGTCACAGGCTCGATGGCACAGCTGTGACCAAAGTGACTAGAGGATAAGGGAGATTTTGAATTTCTGCAGACACTGGACACTTATGGATTGTGTGAGGCCCACTGAAAATCTGAGCGCTATGTCACAGGCTCGATGGCACAGCTGTGACCAAAGTGACTAGAGGATAAGTGAGATTTTGAATTTCTGCAGACACTGGACACTTTTGGATTGTGTGAGGCCCACTGAATATCTGAGCGCTATGTCACAAGCTCGATGGCACAGCTGTGACCAAAGTGACTAGAGGATAAGGGAGATTTTGAATTTCTGCAGACACTTGTGGACACTGGACACTTTTGGATTGTGTGAGGCCCACTGAATATCACAGCGCTATGTCACAGGCAGAAATTGGCTAGTGTATCACAAACTACAAGGTGTATGTAGAATTGGGCAGAGTAGGAATCTCCCTAGAGTGCAGGTCTGTAAGAACGGAACATGTCCTCGACTTATTCTCACAGAGTGACACAGATAGCTTCACTGTGGCTGTGAAAACAGCCGTTACACGGTACTGTGTGAGGAGCATACACCGCTGTATGGTGTGAAAAAATGCACGCTCAGTACCTCAGCAGGACAAAAAAAAAAATTGGGATTGCTTTTAAAAAAGCAGTTTGCAGCTCAGTACCTCAGCAGGACAAACAAAAAAAAAATTGGGATTGCTTTTATAAAAGCAGGTTGCAGAGCAGTGGGTAAACAGAAATGCAGCTGTCAGGAAGCCTTAGAAGGCAGCCCAACAACCAACACCACTGATACACCACAATATAGCCTCCCCTCGCACTGCACACACAGTGACTGGTGTGTTGTACAGGCACAATCGCTAGCAGCAGAAGCAGTTTATTTTTCTTCTTCCCTGCCTAACGCTCTCCCTACAGAATCAGCAGCAACCTCTCCCTATGCTAAGATAGGCAGAAGTAAGATGGCGGTTGGCGTGCACGCCCTTTTATACCCCCTGTGACGCCCACCAAAGCAAGCCAATCACTTGCATGCCCTTCTGAAAGACGGTGGTGACCCGTGCCTATGTCATCACGTTGCCCACAGTGTCCGTGGATCCTGAATGGCTGAAAAAGAGCGCAAAACAAACTTTTGAAACGCGACTTTGGCGCGTAAGTCGCCGACCTCGTGGCCGACCTCATCCTAGGGTCGGGTTTTGTTTCATGAAACCCGACTTTGCCAAAAGTCGGCGACTTTTGAAATTTTTCGACCCGTTTCACTCAACTCTAGTCGGGAGTGTGGTGAGAGGAGGGACAGAGTCCGGGGGCCGTCAGAAGGTGAGTATATCTCTATTTTTTATTTTAACAGAGACTCTAGAATACCCGATGCGATAGAATCGGGCCACCATCTAGTATACACATAAATATACAGGGCGGGCCATTTATATGGATACACCTAAATAAAATGGGAATGGTTGGTGATATCAACCTCCTGTTTTGGGCACATTAGTATATGGGAGGGGAGAAAATTTTCCAAGATGGGTGGTGACTATGGGGCCATTTTGAAGCCGGCCATTTTAGGTCCAATTTTATTTTTTTCAATGGGAATAGGGTCATGTGAACCAGCGGTTCTTCGGATTAAAATGTCCATTTTTAGGAGAGGTTGAGTGTGGGGCCCTTAGCGAGGTTCACCATTTTCCTCCCTAATTAGGTGTAGGTTACCTATCCCAGCTAATGGGAGGTGTCCCTATTACCTAATTTGTTGTCATACCTAAAGTTAAAGCGCCTATACATCTTAATCATGATTAATGGCGTTAGTTTTTATTCAGCAAAATGATGTGCATAGATTTGCGCTGTAAGTTTTCAATCATTAAAGATGGCGCCGGCACCGACAATATGCTAGTACGCATGAGCGGTATTGAGCTGGTGTTTTCATGCTGGACTTCCGGTCCTGCGCATTGTGTAATGTGAGACGCCGATACATGGTGCGATTGTAATGATTTCTATGGGGTGAGTGATGCTCATTTATATATTAACACAGCTGCCGCTGATTGATAATTATCATATATTGATGAATTTTAAGCAAAGATCAACATCTTTTTGTTTGTGGATGCACTTTTGCGCATCACACTTTAAATGCACTTTGTAACCATTATTCATGATTTGTAAAATTGTGATTTGTACAGTATATATCATGTAATTGTTTGTAAATACCTGCATAATTGGTGAGCATTAAATAGCATTCACTTTGCACTATTGCACTGCTTGAAAATGGTCCACAATTCCTAGCCTGATGGGCCAATAAATAGCACTTTACCTGGAATCTCTCTGGTGTGCTGCTTTCATCTTGAGGACTATTTTTGAGGTTTGGTATATGCCTGGAAGGCTTGCACAGACATTGTTTGTTCATTTTTTGTGCTGCTTTTTCCCTTTTTCTATATACATATATATATATATATATATATATATATATATATATATATATATATAAAAAAAAATGTTTGCCTCTTCCTAATATCCTATTCTTTTGCATGTTTGTCACACTTAAATATTTAAAATCACCAAACAAGTTTAAATATTAGACAAAGATATAACAAGTAAGCACAAAATACAGTTTTTATATGAAGGTCTTTATTAATAAGGGAAAGAGAAATACAAACCTACAGTGTCGTGTGTGAAAAAGAGATTGCTCCCTAAATCTAATAACTGGTTGGGCCACCCTTAGCAGCAACAACTGCCAAGTATTTGTAATAATTGGCAATTGTCATGATCTCAGTGCGGATTTGACTCGCACACGTGGGGTTAATGTCTGGAACCAGTGCTGATGACTGGCATTTCTGGGGTTAAAGGTTGTGATCCCGGTGCAGGCTTACCTGCACACCTGGGGCTATGATTGTGGCCTCTCCCTGGTTCTGGGAGAGGCTTCTTATAGCCTCAGGACGCTCCCATCCCTGTCAGTTATACTCTTGCCCTTGGCATTGTGTGGTGACCCCTGAGTGTGTTTGTGCTGTGTTCTGGTTGCTTGATAATCTGTGTATGACTCGGTCTGTTCTCAGGATATTGCTTTGGATTCTGCTTGGTATCTTCTATGTCTGTTTGGTTTTGACTGCTGCTTGGCCCTGACTATCCGCTCTGTCTCATCCTTGGTATGTTACGACTATCTCTGTGTATGAACCCCATTTTGGCTGACTCTGAGTAATTCTGTATAGTGTCTTTCCATCTCACTAAGCAGGATGCTATGCCCTGCCCCCTTGCAGTCACATGACCGTAGGTCCCGTGTCTGCTTGCTAAACTTCAGCATCCACAGGTCCTGTGCATCAGTACTTTCTGGCTGTACCTGACCCCGGATCCTGACACTCAGGACACGCGCACTGGCTCAGGGAGCAAGTACAGTGCGGTGTTCCTGACATTATAACTGACCATTAAGTTTTCGGGTTTTTTTTTTTTTTTCTCTCTCTGCTGAGAAATATGGATCCCATGCAATCTCTTGCTGAGCAAATGAAAAATCTGAGTCAGATGTTTCAGGGTTTATCTCTGGAGCAGCAAGCTCTGGCTCATTCTCAGCAGCAGTTTTCTGAGACAGTGCGGGGGGCTTTAGCTGCTGGGTCTCTGGGGGCTGGGGCGAGTGATGTTGTTTTGGTGTCCCCAGAACCACCTGTTAAACTGCCTGATTTTTTTTTCTGGGAACAAAAAGGAGTTCAGGGTCTTCATGGAGGGGTGCAAACTCTTCTTTAGTTTGAGGCCATGTTCCTCTGGGGACGAAAGTCAGAAGGTAGGGGTCATTATGTCTCTGTTAAGAGGGTCCCCACAAGCTTGGGCTTTCTCCCTTCCTCCCATTGCCCCTGAGATAGTGTCTGTGAATGCGTTTTTTGAGGCCCTCGGGCACATATATGATGAGCCGGACCGAGTGTGATTGGCAGAGGACATGGTGATGAGTGTCTGTCAGGGGAAACACTCGGCTGAGTGGTTTTGCACAGAATTCCACCTCTGGGCCGCAGAGGTCTCTTGGGACGACGATGCACTCCGAGGACTCTTTCGCAGAGGCTTGTCCGAGCGGTTACAGGATGCCTTGGCATTACATCCCCCACCTAACTCTCTCGAGGATGCCATGACCCAGGCCGTCCGTATGGACCGCAGGCTGCGGGCCAGGGGGGTGATGCAGGCGGAGACTCCATTGTTCCCTAGTGGAAAAGAGACTGTTTCTGTACCCATGGATGTAGGGGCTCTCTCCCTGAAGGAAAAGGAGAGACAACGCCGGAGAGAAAAGCAGTTATGCTTCTACTGTGGTAAAACGGGACATTGGAAAAGGGAGTGTCCTGATTGTCCATCCTCAACCCAGTCGACGGGAAACGACTAGGTCTGGGTAGTCAGCGGGGAGACTACTCAGAACCTCAGGTACCCTTTTCCTCGTTTTCTAAGGTGTTGCTTCATGTGGAACTGTTAGTGGACGATTGTTGTTTTCCCTCTACAGCTTTCGTGGACTGCGGATCATCCATCAATCTCATTGACTCCCAATTGGTCACACGCTGTAAGATAGGGACAGTTAGACTTAAGGTTCCGATCAAAGTGGTGGCCATTGACTCCTCCCCCTCACTAAAGAGGGAATTCTCTTTATGTCTGACTTGTTTTCACTCAAAGTGGGCGCTACCCATGTGGAAAAATTAAGTTGTTTGGTTCTGGACAATCTACCAGCAGGATTGGTGTTGGGCATGCCCTGGTTACAACGCCATAACTCAGTCATTAACTGGAAAACGGGGGAGATTGTTCAGTGGGGGTTTAATGATTCGATGTTATGTGATAAGTCTGCACTATTGGTTGAACCTGTTAAATCTGTATCTGTGTCATCTGTCGAGCTGGAAGGTATTCCAGAGTACCTGAAAGAATTCGAAGATGTGTTCTCTGAAAGCGAGGCCGAGACGTTGCCGCCACATAGACCCTTTGACTGCGCTATCGAGTTAGTCCCGGGGGCTAAATTGCCTAAAGCCCGTCTGTTTAATTTATCTGGCCCTGAGCGCTTGGCCATGAAAGATTACATTGCTGAGAGTCTTCGCAAAGGACACATACAGTTGTGGCCAAAAGTATTGACACCCCTGCAATTCTGTCAGATAATAGTCAGTTTCTTCCTGAAAATGATTGCAAGCACAAATTATTTGGTATTATTATCTTCATTTTATTTGTCTTAAATGAAAAAACACAAAAGATAATGAAGCAAAAATCAAAACATTGATCATTTCACACAAAACTCCAAAAATGGGCCAGACAAAAGTATTGGCACCCTCAGCCTAATACTTGGTTGCACAACCTTTAGCCAAAATAACTGCGACCAACCACTTCCGGTAACCATCAATGAGTTTCTTACAATGCTCTGCTGGAATTTTAGACCATTCTTCTTTGGCAAACTGCTCCAGGTCCCTGATATTAGAAGGGTGCCTTCTCCAAACTGCCATTTTTAGATCTCTCCACAGGTGTTCTATGGGATTTAGGTCTGGACTCATTGCTGGCCACCTTAGAAGTCTCCAGTGCTTTCTCTCAAACCATTTTCTAGTGCTTTTTGAAGTGTGTTTTGGGTCATTGTCCTGCTGGAAGACCCATGACCTCTGAGGGAGACCCAGCTTTCTCACACTGGGCCCTACATTATGCTGCAAAATTTTTTGGTAGTCTTCAGACTTCATAATACCATGCACACGGTCAAGCAGTCCAGTGCCAGAGGCAGCAAAGCAACCCCAAAACATCAGGGAACCTCCGCCATGTTTGACTGTAGGGACCGTGTTTTTTTCCTTTGAATGCCTCTTTTTTTCTCCTGTAAACTCTATGTTGATGCCTTTGCCCAAAAAGCTCTACTTTTGTCTCATCTGACCAGAGAACATTCTTCCAAAACGTTTTAGGCTTTTTCAGGTAAGTTTTGGCAAACTCCAGCCTGGCTTTTTTATGTCTCGGGGTAAGAAGTGGGGTCTTCCTGGCTCTCCTACCATACAGTCCCTTTTCATTCAGACGCTGACGGATAGTACGGGTTGACACTGTTGTACCCTCGGACTGCAGGGCAGCTTGAACTTGTTTGGATGTTAGTCGAGGTTCTTTATCCAACATCCGCACAATCTTGCATTGAAATCTCTTGTCAATTTTTCTTTTCCGTCCAAATCTAGGGAGGTTAGCCACAGTGCCATGGGCTTTAAACTTCTTGATGACACTGCGCACAGTAGACACAGGAACATTCAGGTCTTTGGAGATGGACTTGTAGCCTTGAGATTGCTCATGCTTCCTCACAATTTGGTTTCTCAAGTCCTCAGACAGTTCTTTGGTCTTCTTTCTTTTCTCCATGCTCAATGTGGTACACACAAGGACACAGGACAGAGGTTGAGTCAACTTTAATCCATGTCAACTGGCTGCAAGTGTGATTTAGTTATTGCCAACACCTGTTAGGTGCCACAGGTAATTTACAGGTGCTGTTAATTACACAAATTAGAAAAGCATTGCATGATTTTTCGAACAGTGCCAATACTTTTTTCCACCCTCTTTTTTATGTTTGGTGTGGAATTATATCCAATTTGGCTTTAGGACAAATCTTTTTGTGTTTTTTCATTTAAGACAAATTAAATGAAGATAATAATACCAAAGAATTTGTGTTTGCAATCATTTTCAGGAAGAAACTGAGTATTATCTGACAAAATTGCAGGGGTGTCAATACTTTTGGCCTCAACTGTACGTCCCTCAACCTCACCTGTGGCGGCAGGGGTTTTTTTGTTAAGAAAAAAGATGGTGGTTTACGTCCCTGCCTCGATTTTCGTGAGCTGAACAAGATTACTGTACGAAATACGTACCCCCTTCCTTTGATTACCGACTTGTGTAACCAACTTTCAGGGGCAAAGTGGTTCTCCAAACTGGATCTTCGGGGGGCATATAATTTGATAAGGGTCCGGGAGGGGGATGAATGGAAAACCGCGTTCCTCACGACCGAGGGACTGTTTGAAAATTTAGTCATGCCGTTTGGTCTTACCAATGCCCCAGCCATATTTCAGAATTTCATCAACGTGGTATTCTCGGATCTCATTGGTCATTTTGTTGTCATTTACTTAGACAATATTCTGATATACTCACACGACAGTCAATCTCATCTGAATCATGTACGAACCGTTCTCCAAAGACTGAGGGAAAATCTTCTGTATGCCAAATTGGAGAAATGTGTGTTTTTTGTTCAAGAATTGTCTTTTTTGGGATTAATTGTGTCCCGTGAGGGTTTTCGCATGGACCCCAAGAAGGTGCAGGCCATTGCGGATTGGGTGCAACCCCAAGACCTTAAGGGTCTTCAGCGCTTCTTGTGGTTCGCCAATTATTACCGCAAATTTATTCGGGTGTTTTCACAGGTAGTCAAACCACTCACAGATCTTACTTGTAAAGGTGCGGATGTGAGAAACTGGTCCTCGCTCGCAAAAGAGGCCTTTGCGACCCTGAAAAGAAGCTTTATGTTTGCTCCTGTGTTAGTACATCCAGATCTGTCCAAACCATTTGCCATGGAAGTGGACGCCTCTGAGGTGGGGGTGGGGGCGGTGTTGTCCCAAGGGCCTGCCACTCTAACCAACCTCAGGCCATGTGCTTTCTTTTCCAAGAAGTTCTCTGCTGCGGAAAGAAATTACGACGTAGGCAATAGAGAGCTTCTTGCGGTCAAATTGGCGTTTGAAGAATGGAGGCACTTTTTGGAGGGGGCCAGTCACCCTGTTACGGTGATCACGGATCACAAAAATTTGTCATACATTGAGTCTGCTAAAAGACTAATGCCCAGACAGGCCCATTGGTCACTTTTTTTTTCCCGTTTTCAGTTTACGATTACATTTCGTCCAGGGTCTAAGAATGTCAAGGCTGACGCCTTATCGCGCAGTTTTCAGCTGATGTCGCCCCCTGAGCCACCGTCCTCCATTCTTCACCCTGGGGTTGTGATAGCAGAGGTCTCATCTGAATTGGAACGGGAGATTCAGGGGGCCCAGTCGTGGGCCCCGACGGCCAAACAGGAGGGGAAGTTGTTTGTCCCAGAGCAACTTCGCCTGAAAGTTCCATGAATCCAAGCTGAGTGCTCACCCTGGTATTTCAGCCACACGTCTGGCGGTGGCTAGGATCTTTTGGTGGCCTACCCTTGGTTCGGACATAAAAAAATTCATTGCTGGTTGTGGGGTCTGCGCTCGTTCTAAAAGCTCTCATAACCGGCCGGCAGGGGAGCTGATGCCCTTGGCAGTGCCTGAAAGACCATGGACTCACTTATCTATGGATTTTGTTACCAATCTCCCTCCATCTAAGGGTAATACAGTAGTATGGGTAGTGGTGGGCAGGTTTTCTAAGCAGGCTCATTTTGTACCCCTGTCCGCACTACCCTCAGCTGAGACGTTGTCCTGGTTGTTTGTGCAGCATGTGATCCGGTTGCATGGGGTACCCCTGAATGTGATGTCTGATCGTGGTGTGCAGTTTGTGGCTAAGTTTTGCCGTGCTTTCTGCAAACAATTAGGGATGTCTCTGTCCTTTTCGTCTGCATACCATCCTAAGAGCAAAGGTCAGACAGAGCGCACTAACCAGTCCCTGGAACAGATCCTCAGGTGTTTAACCTCTGCTAGACAGAATGACTGGTGCGATGCACTGCCATTTAGTGTTGAGCATTCCGATACCGCAAGTATCGGGTATCGGCCGATACTTGCTGTATCGGAATTCCGATACCGACTTCCGATATTTTTTCAATATCGGAATTCGGCATCGGAATCGGAAGTTCAAAGTTGATTGACAGCCTGACGTCATCATGATGCGCGGTGTGTGCGCATCATGATGCGCCGTCATTTCGGGCCTTCCGGGGGTCTCTGCCGGCCTGCCGGGGGCTGTGTGGACTGCCCGGGGTCTGTACCGGCCTGCCGGGGGGCTGTGCCGGCCTGCCGGTGGTCTGTGCACCCTGTGGGGGTCTGTACCGGCCTGCCGGTGGGCTGTGCCGGCCTGCCGGTGGTCTGTGCACCCTGTGGGGGTCTGTACCGGCCTGCCGGGGGGCTGTGCCGGCCTGCCGGTGGTCTGTGCACCCTGTGGGGGTCTGTACCGGCCTGCCGGGGGGCTGTGCCGGCCTGCCGGGGGGCTGTGCTGATGTCCGGGGGTCTGTGCAAGCATCGTCCGATGGGACTGCAAGTCCCATCTGGCGATGCCTGCTACCATGACAGTGATTGACACATTAGCCAATGATGGGACAGTAGTATTCCCATCATCCGGCTAATGTGTTAAATGTTAAAAAAAAAAAAAAAAAAAAAAATACTACATACATACTACATGCATGCTACATACATAATACATATATACTACATGCATGCTACATACATACTACATGCTACATACATACTACATAAATACTACATGCATGCTACATACATACTACATGCTACATACATACTACATGCTACATACATACTACATGCTACATACATACTACATATATACTACATACATACTACATACATGCTACATACATACTACATACTGCATGCTACATACATACTACATACATACTACATACATACTACATGCATGCTACATGCATGCTACATACATGCTACATACATACTACATACATGCTACATGCTACATACATACTACATATATACTACATGCATGCTACATACATACTACATATATACTACATGCATGCTACATACATACTGCATGCTACATGCATACTACATACATACTACATACATACTACATGCTACATACATACCACATATATACTACATACATGCTACATGCTACATACATACTACATACATACTACATACATGCTACATGCTACATACATACTACATATATACTACATGCATGCTACATACATACTACATATATACTACATGCATGCTACATACATACTACATATATACTACATGCATGCTACATACATACTGCATGCTACATGCATGCTACATACATACTACATACATACTACATGCTACATACATACCACATATATACTACATACATACAATACATTCATACAATACATACATAGACATACAGTACATATAACATAGAGTAACATACTTACCAATACTTGTCACATTGTTCCCCGAAGCCATTGTCTTTTCCGGAATAAATATTAACATAACAAACCACAAAAATACTCACCCACGATCCGAAGCAGTCCACGAGTGTGTCCCACGACGATCTTGGGTAGAGAACTGCAGCATCAGATGATGCTGCCGTTCTCTACGGGCTGCAGGAATCCAATGACGGAAGGTAGGTATCCTTCCGCACTGTATTCCTCCGCCACTTAAAAAAAAAAAGTCCCTAGTCTCACTTTATGCCATTGCTGCGTGGGAAATTCCAAGTGAGACTAGGGACTTTTTTTTTTTTAAGTGGCGGAGGAATACAGTGCGGAAGGATACCTACCTTCCGTCATTGGATTCCTGCAGCCCGTAGAGAACGGCAGCATCAGCTGATGCTGCAGTTCTCTACCCAAGATCGTCGTGGGACACACTCGTGGACTGCTTCGGATCGTGGGTGAGTATTTTTGTGGTTTGTTATGTTAATATTTATTCCGGAAAAGACAATGGCTTCGGGGAACAATGTGACAAGTATTGGTAAGTATGTTACTCTATGTTATATGTACTGTATGTCTATGTATGTATTGTATGAATGTATTGTATGTATGTAGTATATATGTGGTATGTATGTAGCATGTAGTATGTATGTAGTATGTATGTAGCATGCATGTAGCATGCAGTATGTATGTAGCATGCATGTAGTATATATGTAGTATGTATGTGGTATGTATGTAGCATGTAGTATGTATGTAGCATGCATGTAGTATGTATGTAGTATGTATGTAGCATGCATGTAGTATATATGTAGTATGTATGTAGCATGTAGTATGTATGTAGCATGCATGTAGTATATATGTAGTATGTATGTAGCATGTAGTATGTATGTAGCATGCATGTAGTATATATGTAGTATGTATGTAGCATGTAGTATGTATGTAGCATGCATGTAGTATGTATGTAGTATGTATGTAGCATGCATGTAGTATATATGTAGTATGTATGTAGCATGTAGTATGTATGTAGCATGCATGTAGTATATATGTAGTATGTATGTAGCATGTAGTATGTATGTAGCATGCATGTAGTATATATGTGTTATGTATGTAGCATGCATGTAGCATGCATGTAGTATGTATGTAGTATGTATGTAGTATGTATGTAGCATGCATGTAGTATGTATGTAGTATATATGTGGTATGTATGTAGCATGTAGTATGTATGTAGCATGCAGTATGTATGTAGCATGCATGTAGTATGTATGTAGTATATATGTAGTATGTATGTTGCATGTAGTATTTATGTAGTATGAATGTAGCATGTATGTAGTATGTAGTATGAATGTAGCATGTGTGTAGTATGCATGTTGTATGTATGTAGCATGTATGTAGCATGTAATTTTTTTTTTTTTTTTTTTTTACATTCAACACATTAGCCGGATGATGGGACTACTACTGTCCCATCATTGGCTAATGTGTCAATCACTGTCATGGTAGCAGGCATCGCCCGATGGGACTTGTAGTCCCATCGGACGATGCCTGCACAGACCCCCGAAGCCTGCACAGACCACCGGCAGGCCGGCACAGCCCCCCGGCAGGCCGGCACAGCCCCCCGGAGCCTGCACAGACCACCGGCAGGCCGGCACAGCCCCCCGGCAGGCCGGCACAGCCCCCCGGAGCCTGCACAGACCACCGGCAGGCCGGCACAGCCCCCCGGCAGGCCGGCACAGCCCACCGGAGCCTGCACAGACCACCGGCAGGCCGGCACAGCCCCCCGGCAGGCCGGCACAGACCACCGGAGCCTGCACAGACCCCCTGGCAGGCCGGCACAGCCCCCCGAAAGGCCCGTACAGACCCCAGAGAGGCTGTACAAGGCAAAAACAGGGTTTTTCTTATTCCGATACCGGAAGTCCCATAGACTTGAATGGGACTTCCGGTATCGGAATCGGCGATACCGATACTTTTTTTAAAGATCGGCCGATCCATTCCGATCCGATACTTTGAAGTATCGGACGGTATCGCTCAACTCTACTGCCATTGGCTGAATTTGCCTTCAATAGTCGGGTGAGTCAATCCACGGGTCTGACTCCTTTTTTGATCAATTATGGGTTCAGTCCTCATTTTGGTGAGTTTTCGCGTCTGGACTCGGGGTGTCCCGGGGCTGAGGACTCTGTTCAGCGATTACAGAATACGTGGGCAGAAGTTCAGCGGAGTATATCTAGGTCTCAGGGCAGGTATAAGTTTTTCGCAGACAGGAAACGAACACTAGGGCCCACGTTTCAGGTTGGAGACAAGGTTTGGCTCTCCACTCGAAACATTAAGTTGAAGGTTCCATCAGCCAATTTGGGGCCCAAATTCATTGGCCCATACAAGATTGTGGAAAAAATCAATCCAGTGGCGTATAGGCTGTGCCTTCCACCCTCTTTCAAGATCCCTAAAGTCTTCCACAAATCTCTACTGAAACCTTTTGAAGCAGTCCGGGGAGACTCTTAGTCTGCTGCTTCTCCTGTTTTGGTTGAGGGGCAGGTGGAGTACGAGGTTGGTCATATCGTAGATTCCAGGTTGGTGCAGCGGTCGGTACAGTACCTTGTTCATTGGAAGGGGTATGGACCGGAAGACAGGTCCTGGGTACCGGCCCGTTGATGCATGCTGATCGCCTGGTGCGGGCTTTCCATGCTAAGTACCCGGGCAAGCCTGGGGGTCCAGAGGCCCCCCGTTGAGAGGGGGGTACTGTCATGATCTAAGTGCGGGTTTGACTCGCACACGTGGGGTTAATGTCTGGAACCAGTGCTGATGACTGGCATTTTTGGGGTTAAAGGTTGTGATCCCGGTGCAGGCTTACCTGCACACCTGGGGCTATGATTGTGGCCTCTCCCTGGTTCTGGGAGAGGCTTCTTATAGCCTCAGGACGCTCCCATCCCTGTCAGTTATACTCTTGCCCTTGGCATAGTGTGGTGACCCCTGAGTGTGTTTTTGCTGTGTTCTGGTTGCTTGATAATCTGTGTATGACTCGGTCTGTTCTCTGGATATTGCTTTGGATTCTGCTTGGTACCTTCTATGTCTGTTTGATTTTGACTGCTGCTTGACCCTGACTATCCGCTCTGTCTCATCCTTGGTACATTACGGCTATCTCTGTGTATGAACCCCGTTTTGCCTGACTCTGAGTAATTCTGTATAGTGTCTTTCCATCTCACTAAGCAGGAAGCTAAGCCCCGCCCCCTTGCAGTCACATGACCGTAGGTCCCGTGTCTGCTTGCTAAACTTCAGCATCCACAGGTCCTGTGCATCGGTACTTTCTGGCTGTACCTGACCCCGGTACCCCTACAGTGCGGGTGAGTCCCTGCTCAGCGGAGGCTGCACTCCGGCGCTGACAGGATCCTGACACTCAGGACACGGGCACTGGCTCAGTGAGCAAGTACAGTGCGGTGTTCCTGACAGCAATGAGTCTTTTACAACGCTCTTTAGGAATTTTGGCCCACTCATCTTGGCAGAATTGTTGTAATTTAGCCACATTTGAGAGTTCATAAATATGGGTGTACTATGCATCAATGTAGGTGTTTCTTACATGATAGCAAAAAGCACAATGCATAACTACATAACAAGTAAAGACACTGCCTGCATCCAGCCAGCTTATTCACACCCCTCAGCAACTCTTTGTTTCAGTAAATTCTCATGAGAACTACCACATGTAATGACAAGTCATGTCAGACTTACTTAATTACCTTCTATGACATTATCACTGACTGGTTGGATCAGGAAAATGCTGTAAATATAGTATATCTTGACTTCAGCAAAGCATTTGACAAAGTATCTCACACAATCCTTATTGAAAAAATGACTAAGTATGGAATGTGGAAAACTGAGCTATTGCTCCAAAAGAAGCGACCACAAAATCCAAGATAAAATAAATGCTTTTTATTACACTTATTAGTAGAGTTGAGCGACTTTTGTTTTTTTAGGGTCGCGTTTCGTTTCGTGAAACCCGACTTTTCCAAAAGTCGGGTTGAGCAAGATAGTCCGATTATAGGGAAAAGTCGGGGTCGTCCCGAAACACGAAACCCAATGTAAGTCAATGGGGAATAAAAGTCGGCAGTGAGAGGAGGACAGGAAACACGCCTACAGTGCCCATTTGAATGCCAAAAGCATCAATTCTTCTTACTTAAGCTTGTCAACCTTAATTAACTTCATAATACAAGTTACGCACTGAAAAATGGGGGTTATTTGGCTAAAGTTGTGGGGGGGAGAGGGCTGGCTGCAGGTTTTCATGTGCCCTGGGCGAAAGAGCGCCCCTTTAACACATACCACAACTCATCATGCTCCGATACGGCAGATAAATAGTGGTATAGTACAATGAAAAATACCTCACTTTTTACATCTCATGACGAGGCCCATCTATTTCTCCATACAGAATCATTGGTCCCATATAATGTTTGAAACAGTATATGATGAGCTCCACATAATGCTACAGTATATGTTGGTCCCCATGGATGAAGCTCCACTGTCTTATGGGCCCAAATAATGCTCCAAACATAATGGGCCCCATTTCTAATGCTCTAGTGTATAATGGGCCCTGTAAATGCTGCTCCAGTGTCTGATGTCCACCTTTGGAAGGTTCCAGTGTATGGTGGGCCCCATCTATCATTCTCCAGAGTATAGTGCTCCCCAAAAATTGCTGTCCCAACATTGAAAACAATCAAATAAGTCTCCTTGCTAGGGAATCCCTGTACTTGTCTGGACAGGTGCTGTAGCTTGCTTAACAGCTCGCCAGCCGTTCTCACGCCCAGTATGGATTGCACGTGCTTGCACAAAGGTTAGAAAGGGTACCGTATCCCTGGATAACATGTATGGATAGCGTACACATTCAAAATATATGTCTCAGGAGGCAGGCTCAGACGGTGTCAGGCCCAGTATGGATTGCACGTGATTGCACAAAGGTTAGAAAGGGTACCGTATCCCTGGATAACATGTATGGATAGCGTACACATTCAAAATATATGTCTCAGGAGGCAGGCTCAGACGGTGTCAGGCACAGTATGGATTGCACGTGATTGCACAAAGGTTAGAAAGGGTACCGTATCCCCGGATAACATGTATGGATAGCGTACACATTCAAAATATATGTCTCAGGAGGCAGGCTCAAACGGTGTTAGGCCCAGTATGGATTGCACGTGATTGCACAAAGGTTAGAAAGGGTACCGTATCCCCGGATAACATGTATGGATAGCGTACACATTCAAAATATATGTCTCAGGAGGCAGGCTCAGACGGTGTTAGGCCCAGTATGGATTGCACGTGATTGCACAAAGGTTAAAAAGGGTACCGTATCACTGGATAACATGTATGGATAGCGTACACATTCAAAATATATGTCTCAGGAGGCAGGCTCAGACGGTGTCAGGCACAGTATGGATTGCACGTGATTGCACAAAGGTTAGAAAGGGTACCGTATCCCCGGATAACATGTATGGATAGCGTACACATTCAAAATATATGTCTCAGGAGGCAGGCTCAGACGGTGTCAGGCACAGTATGGATTTGACGGCCCAGATTACACAGCGGAGGAGCAGGGAGAGGTAAAGATTGCAAATGCTGGGGCCCTGCCCAAGCAAGGGGGACCCACTCGTGGGCGTCAGTACTGGCACTGGGCCCCTCATAGTACAGCGGTGTGTCTGACGGCGGGTGTGCACCACCACCGTCAGAGACACTTGATTGCACTATGAGGGACCCTGTGCCAGTGCCCGTGCCCAAGAGTCGGCCTACCCACCTGTCCAGGGCAACGGCACTCACACGGTGTCGTGCGGTAGGTGGTGACCCCAGCCATGGGGGGGAGGCAGCACAGTTAGGGAGTTTTAGAAAGTGGCATATGTTGATGTTGGACATTCAGCTGATGCAAAAGGCGAAATAGGTGAAGTACCAGGAAGAGGTGGACCAAAGCAAGCCATTTTTCTGTCACCCTATGTGTCATCAGGGGAAGGTGGGACAAAATCCTTGGAAACCCATGCGTGGTTCATTTTAATGAAGGTTAGATCATCCACATTTTGGGTTGACAGACGGGTCCTTTTTTCTGTCAGGATTGATCCAGCTGCACTGAAGACTCTTTCCGAAAGCACACTTGCAGCTGGGCAAGCGAGCTCCTGCAAGGCATATTGGGCCAATTCAGGCCAGGTGTCCAGTTTAGCGGCCCAATAGTCAAAGGGGAATGACCTGTGTGTGGGAGAACATCGATATGGGAGGAAAAGTAGTTTGTAACCATAGTTGACAACTGCTGTCTCCTGTCACTTTCCATCGATGCAGTATTACCAGTTGTGTGAGCGGTATTTGAAAAATCAGTCCACAACATTGTCATGAAACCCCTGTCTCCAACGCCACTTCTGCTGTGTGCACCACGAACACCTCTGCCAAGCTGCCCCCGGCCCGTACGGCTCGTGTGAGAACCATCACCGCTGCTGTGTGCTGGGAATGCCTCAAGCAACCGATTTACCAGAGTTGCTTGTTTATTAGCCAATATTAGGTCAAGGTTCTCCTGTGGCATGATGTTTTGTAATTGCCTTTATAGCGTGGATCCAGGATGCTGGCCAACAAGTAGTCGTCATCGTTCATCATTTTGGCAATGCGGGGGTCCCTTTTTAGGATCCGCAAGGCATAATCTGACATGTGGGCCAATGTTCCCGGTGACAATGATGCACTGCGAGTGCTGGGTGGAGGAGCACTTTCTGGCAAATCCACATCCCTCCAGTCACGCACAAACCCTGTACCAGACCTTGCCACGCCAACATTTTCACTTGCCCCACGAGATGCATCCTCCTCCCCTAAGTAATCATCCCCATCATCCTCCTCCTCCTCCTCTTCTTCCTCCACCTCGTCCAGGAGAGGTCCCTGAGCAGACAATGGCTGAATGTCATCAAGGATTCCCTCCTCCTCTTCCTCCTCATCAACATTGGCTGCAGACACCTGCTCCTTAAGGTGCGTCAAAGTTTGCATGAGCAGACGCATAAGTGGGATGCTCATGCTTAGGATGGCGTCGTCTGCGCTTACCAGCCGTGTGCATTCCTCAAAACACTGAAGGACTTTACAAAGGTCTTTCAGCTTCGACCACTGCACGCCTGTCAACTCCATGTCTGCTCTCAAAGTGCCTGGCCGTGTATCCTCCCACAAATGCATTATGGCCTGCCTCTGCTCGCACAGCCGCTCCACCATGTGCAGGGTGGAGTTCCACCTTGTTGCAATGTCGATAATGAGGCGGTGGTTGGGAAGGTGGAGCAATCGCTGCAGCTTCTGCATACGAACGGAGTGTACAGGCGACCGGCGGATGTGCGCGCACAGTCTTCGCACCTTCTGGAGCAGGGCTGTTAACTCCGGATAATTTTTGAGGAAGCACTGCACCACCAGGTTCAAGGTGTGAGCCAAGCAAGGTATGTGGCTGAGTTTTGAAAGGGCTATGGCTGCCACAAAATTACGGCCGTTATCACTAACTACCTTGCCTGCCTCAAGATGTACACTGCCCAGCCATGACTTAGTTTGTCGCTTCAAGTACTCGGCCAGCACCTCGGCGGTGTGTCTGTCGCCCAAACACATCATCTGCAACACAGCCTGCTGACGCTTTCCACTAGCTGCTCGATAGGGGGACACATTGTGTGCAACAGTGGCAGCTGCAGATGGAGTGCTCGTACGACTGCGCTCTGTGGACGAGCTTTCGCTTCTGGAGGAGGAGGAGGAGGAGGAGGAGGAGGGTCGAACGCCTACAGCCAACTGTTTCCTATACCGTGGGCTAGGCAGCACTGTCCCACCACCGCTGTCCCCTGTGGACCCTGCATCCACCACATTAACCCAGTGCGCAGTGATGGACACGTAACGGCCCTGGCCATGCCGACTGGACCATGCATCAGTTGTGAGGTGCACCTTTCCGCTCACTGACTGCTTGAGTGCATGGACAATGCGGTCTTTCACATGATGGTGGAGGGCTGGGATGGCTTTGCGAGAGAAGAAGTGGCGACTGGGTAGGTCATAGCGTGGTACTGCATAGGCCATGAGTTCGCGGAAAGCTGTGCTTTCCACCAACCGAAAGGGCATCATCTCAAACGAGATTAGTTTGGCAATGTGGGCGTTCAAACCCAGTGTACGCGGATGAGAGACTGAGTACTTTCTTGACCTACTCATAGTGTCTGGGAGGGTGAGCTGGACTTGAGAGCTGCATATGGTGGAAGTAGCGGTGGACAGGGCGGACTGAGAGAGGGTTGATGATGGTGATGGAGTTGGTGTTCTTTCTGATGGCCTAGAATCAGTCTTTCGTTGATATAACAGTGGGATTCCCTGACTGCTGTGGCCTTGCAACGACACCTCAACATTTACTGCTGTGCTAACCGGTGGGCTTACAGTGGGGGAAACAATGTAGCGTTGCTGACTACCTTCGTTGTGATCAGTAGCACATGTGGCACTTGAGGTTTGGTGTTGTGTCCACGCTTGCAAGTGCATGCTGGTTAAATGTCTAAGCATGCAACTGGTATTCAAATTTTTCAGATTTTTCCCTCGGCTAAAGGTCTTTGCGCACTTCTTACAGATAACCTTGGCCTGATCATGAGGATTTTGTTCAAAAAAGTGCCACACTGCACTCTTCCTACTTTGGCAGACATTTTGCGGCCTAGCACGCTGTGATCTTTTGACCCTCTGGACAAGCTGTCCAGCAACTCTTTTGATGTTTGGAACCTGTCTTTGGAGTGCTCCGGGCCTGCCAGATAACAGCTGTTGCGATGTCGATGTCTGCTGTGGATGCTCCTCATCTGAGCTATTGGAAGCAGCACCCTCTTCCCCCAATGGATGCCAATCTGGGTCAACAACTGGGTCATCCATCACCTCCTCTTCTATGTCATGTGCACCTTTCTCTGTGTCACCGTGTATGGTGGTATAGTGTGCGGGAAGGGGCACCTGAGTCTCATCAGGGTCAAAATCTGGCTCTGTACACTGCGAGGACAATGTAGTGCTCTGAGTGA
The DNA here is from genome assembly GCF_039654945.1 of Dendrobates tinctorius. Lineage (NCBI taxonomy): Eukaryota > Metazoa > Chordata > Amphibia > Anura > Dendrobatidae > Dendrobates > Dendrobates tinctorius. Next base: position 64,325,324 of record NW_027361732.1, on the reverse strand, counting down.
ATGTACCAGCAGAATCATCCATCAGCGGCTGTGCTTCAGTGCACTCCATGTCAGATTCATCTTGGCCTGGGTAATTCACCATTTGACTTGATAATCCAGGCATGGTATGTGAAAACAGCTCCATGGAGTAATCAGTAGAATGGCCTGCGTCATCCTTCAATCTTGGTTGGGGTGAAGGACACAAGGAAAGGTGTGATTCATGAACATGAGCCTCCAATGACGACTCAGTGCTTTTACTTTTTACAACTGAAGAAGAGGAGGCGATAGAGCTGGAGGCTGAGTCAGCAATGTAAGACAAAACTTTTTCCTGATGCTCTGCCTTTAAAAGCGGTTTGCCAACTCCTAGAAAACTAAGCGTTCGAGGCCTTATGTAGCCAGACGATGACGCAGGGTCAGCACCTCCTGCATTCGGTCCTATTTTGCTCTTGCCACTACCATCAGATCCACCACCAACACCATCATTACCAGCTGCCAACCCCCGCCCAATTCCACGGCCTCTTCCACCAGCCTTCCTCATTTTTGGTAGAAATGTAGACAAAATCCAACAAACTATATAGTAATGTAAAACAAGGTACAAGGTGTCTATAGGGCAGGGGAGATTTAGAATTTCTGCACACACTTGTGGACAGTGGACACTTTTGGATTGTGTGAGGCCCACTGATATCTGAGCGCTATGTGACACGCTCGATGGCACAGCTGCCTGTGACCAAAGTGACGAGAGGATAATGGAGATTTTGAATCTCTGCGCACACTTTTGGACACTGGACACTTGTGGATTGTGTGAGGCCCACTGATATCTGAGCGCTATGTGACAGGCTCGATGACACAGCTGTGACCAAAGTGACGAGAGGATAATGGAGATTTTGAATCTCTGGGCACACTTTTGGACACTGGACACTTGTGGATTGTGTGAGGCCCACTGATATCTGAGCGCTATGTGACACGCTCGATGGCACAGCTGCCTGTGACCAAAGTGACGAGAGGATAATGGAGATTTTGAATCTCTGCGCACACTTTTGGACACTGGACACTTGTGGATTGTGTGAGGCCCACTGATATCTGAGCGCTATGTGACACGCTCGATGGCACAGCTGCCTGTGACCAAAGTGACGAGAGGATAATGGAGATTTTGAATCTCTGCGCACACTTTTGGACACTGGACACTTGTGGATTGTGTGAGGCCCACTGATATCTGAGCGCTATGTGACAGGCTCGATGGCACAGCTGTGACCAAAGTGACGAGAGGATAATGGAGATTTTGAATCTCTGTGCACACTTTTGGACACTGGACACTTGTGGATTGTGTGAGGCCCACTGATATCTGAGCGCTATGTGACACGCTCGATGGCACAGCTGCCTGTGACCAAAGTGACGAGAGGATAATGGAGATTTTGAATCTCTGCGCACACTTTTGGACACTGGACACTTGTGGATTGTGTGAGGCCCACTGATATCTGAGCGCTATGTGACACGCTCGATGGCACAGCTGCCTGTGACAAAAGTGACGAGAGGATAATGGAGATTTTGAATCTCTGCGCACACTTTTGGACACTGGACACTTGTGGATTGTGTGAGGCCCACTGATATCTGAGCGCTATGTGACAGGCTCGATGGCACAGCTGCCTGTGACCAAAGTGACGAGAGGATAATGGAGATTTTGAATCTCTGCGCACACTTTTGGACACTGGACACTTGTGGATTGTGTGAGGCCCACTGATATCTGAGTGCTATGTGACACGCTCGATGGCACAGCTGCCTGTGACCAAAGTGACGAGAGGATAATGGAGATTTTGAATCTCTGCGCACACTTTTGGACACTGGACACTTGTGGATTGTGTGAGGCCCACTGATATCTGAGCGCTATGTGACAGGCTCGATGGCACAGCTGCCTGTGACAAAAGTGACGAGAGGATAATGGAGATTTTGAATCTCTGCGCACACTTTTGGACACTGGACACTTGTGGATTGTGTGAGGCCCACTGATATCTGAGCGCTAATTGACAGGCTCGATGGCACAGCTGTGACAAAAGTGACTAGAGGATAAGGGAGATTGGATTGCTTTTAAAAGAGCAGTTTGCGGAGCAGTGGGTAAACAGCAATGCCAGCGTGTCAGGAAGCCTTAAAAGGCAGCCCAACAACCAACACCACTTATACACCACAATATAGCCTCCCCTTGCACTGCACACACAGTGACTTGTGTGTTGTGCAGGCCAAATCGCTAGCAGCAGAAGCAGTTTTTTTGTCTTCTTCCCTGCCTAACGCTCTCCCTACAGAATCAGCAGCAACCTCTCCCTATACTAAGATCGGCAGAAGTAAGATGGCGGTCGGTGTGCACGCCCTTTTATACCCCCTGTGACGCCCACCAAAGCAAGCCAATCACTTGCATGCCCTTATGAAAGATGGTGGTGACCCGTGCCTAGGTCATCATGTTGCCCACAGTGTCCGTGGATCCTGATTGGCTGAAAAAGAGCGCAAAACAAACTTTTGAAACGCGACTTTGGCGCGTAAGTCGCCGACCTCGTGGCCGACCCCATCCTAGGGTCGGGTTTCGTTTCATGAAACCCGACTTTGCCAAAAGTCGGCGACTTTTGAATTTTTTCAACCCGTTTCACTCAACTCTACTTATTAGGACAAATCCAGATACAAAAGGGGAAGTGGACAATGAAATGCGGGCATCCACAAACCGCATAGGTATACAAAGGGTTACTGGACAGTCAGAACCAATACATCATACATATATAAATAAAGTGCATAAAATATTACAAAGTACATATGGTACATACATATGTATGATCAAATAAAGGTGCACCGCCAGAGAAATTATAACTCCACCATCCTAAATGGCCGGCTGAATAAGTTAATCACTACCATGTAATAGGTATACACTTCACCATGGCTTGAATGCATAAAAGACGCCTAAGGATGGATAACAATTATGGAGCATGAGTATTTACCTAATAGATTGAGGGCACAAGTTCCAGCAGTCCAGTGACCAACCCCAACGCACATTTCAGAGGGTTACTCCTTCATCAGGGGGCGTATGGAATGGATAAGGCAACTGCGCACTTTTGACGGTGCGCCGTGCGCGCCAAAATCCGAAAAGTTTGATTTTGGCGCGCACGGCGCACCGTCAAAAGTGCGCAGCGCAGGTCAAAGCGCAACTAGCGCACGGCCTGCGCATGATCTGCGCACCCTATGCTAAAGATAGGGTGCGCCGATCGCAGGTGCCGCTGTCCGCTAGTAGGCGGCGATACAAGCAAGGGGCGGGCACGCCGGGCAGAGAGCCGGCTCGGGGGCGGAGCTACCCCCGGCCGTGCGTGCGCTTAAAAAGCGCTAATGTGAAACCGGCCTTAGTATCTATTTTCCACTTCTTGAAAATGTATCTGAAAGAAATGTGCAGGATCTATCTCCTAATGTACTTCATATATTTCATAGTGAATACAGGGAATATAAAGTAAAGAAGAAGCACTACAATGCCTTTTATAGTCCCAATCATGTGTGTCGGTCCAATTCTACTGAGACTCTTCACTTAACCAAGATATAGTCAAATAATATTTATACAATAATAGATAATTTTATTTTAAAAAATTGCATTAATCGTGCACCAAGATTTTTTTTCCTTTGAGTCAATCCCTGCACATTTTCCTAAACAAGAATTTACTCCATTAGATTTCCTCCAAATGTTCACATAGACCAAAAATTGTGGTAAAGCAGAGATATAAGGAAAATTAGCATTCATAGAGTGAAAATACATTTTTTATAATAATTTTTCCTCTCTATGGAGAGGCCCAATCCGGGAGTGGAATTCACGCAATCAATTTTCCTAAAAAAAATTCATATACTTAAAAAATGAGACCGAAAGAAAATTCTGACTTATAAAAGAACAATTTTTTTATACAACTTTTTGACCTTTCTGCCCATCTCAATGCAAGGGCATAATCCTGCTCATGGTTCTAAAGGAGGAATTCATAACAGACACTGTCCAGCCAAAAAAATGTCACTAATAATGAAGATTATGTGGAGACATCACTAAAATTTGAATCACGGAAGACAAATCATTTTGTATCCTCTTTCTATGGCTCCAGTAGTTCCCACACCATCGTCGTCCCACACCAATGGTGTATTAACCCCTTAATCCTCGGAGCTTTTTTTGGTTTTGCGTTTTTGTTTTAAGCTCCTCTCCTTCCCAGAGCCATAACTTTTTTTTTATTTTTCTGTCAATATGACCATGTGAGGGCTTTTTTTGCAGAACGAATTGTACTTTTGAACCACATCATTGGTTTTACCACATCATATACTAGAGAATGGGAAAAAAATTCAAAGTGTGCTGAAATTGCAAAAAAAAGTGCAATCCCACACTTGTTTTTGTTTGGCTTTTTTACTAGGTCCACTAAATGCTAAAACTGACCTACCATTAAGATTCTCCAGGTCATTACAAGTTCACAGACATCAAACATGTCTAGGTTCTATGTTTTCTAAGTAGTGAAAAAAAATTCCAAACTTTGTTAAAAAGAAATGACCCATTTTTCGATACTCATAGCGTCTCAATATTTCATGATCTCAGGTTGGGTGAGTGCTTATTCTTTGTGTGCCAAGCTGACGCTTTTAATGATATCATCTTGGTGCAGATGCGAGCTTTTGATCACCCATTATTGCATTTTAATGCAATGCTGCAGTGACCAAAAAATGTAATTCTGGCATTTTGATTTTTTTTTCGCTACGCCGTTTAGCAATCAGGTTAGTCCTTTTCTGCACCCCGTCTGAGAAAAATAGAAATCGAAACGTGCATCCAGGGGTACACTGGGACTTCTGACATTCTGGGTAACTATTCATCCCTCTTGTTCCTCACTATATACTTATGATTGATACTGATTTTTCTACTCTGCACCTTGAACCATGGTATGCATTTTTCTCTTGTCTCTGGCTTCCCTCATGAGGTGTTTACTTATTTAATTTATGTTTTGAGGTATTTTCCCATTGCATTCATAGTATTAACCCTCTGCAAGCCTCATTAGAGCTTGACATGTCCCGGGAAAGATGTGAGCTCACCGCCGGAGCCCATATCAAAGGGAGGGAGTCCGACATTGGCGCACTATTATGCCCTATGTCGGAAAGGGGTTAAAAAATAACTCAAGCGCTTGCTTATACAGTGTAAGCTCTTATGGTTACTGGAGTCCCCTTATTTGATCGGTGGAAAAATGTGAGTTTTTTGAACAGCAGAGTCCTTTCTTCTGCAGAGTGGAAGCTCTTATGGTCAGTGAGGTCCTCTATGTTCAATAGAGTGTTAGCTCTAATAGTCAGCTGTGTTCTCTCTCTTTCTCTTGGCTGTAAATTGCATGCTCTTGCTCTCAGCAGGGTTCTCTCTATCATCTAGAGCAGTGTTTCCCAAACTCCAGTCTTGACGGCCCCAACAGGTCATGTTTTCAGGATTTCCTTAGTATTTAACAGGTGATGGAAGTATCATCAAGGCATCAGAAATTCTCTCACATGTGTAACACTATGGAAATCCTGAAAACATGACCTTTTGAAGTCCGCGAGGACTGGAGTTTTGAGAACCACTGATCTAGAGTGTAAGGTCTCATGGTCAGCTGGGTCCTCTCATTCTCACCTGTACAGTATAAGCTCTTATGGTCAGCAGGGTCCTCTATCTCTTTTTCTCCTCTTCCTGATGTATATTTTACAAGCTTGGACAAGCTTTCAAATGTGTGCAATTTATTTGCTGAAAAGTCAGAGAATTCAAATTCCAAAACATTTTTCTCTTCTCAACATACATATAAATGATGTGTTTTTTCTTTAAAAACTTCATGACTTTCTGAAAATTCCATGCACATATACAGAAAAGTCACAGAAGTGTCTGCAATAAATTTAAAGACACTTTGAATAAACCCTATGGATGGTTTTACACAGAGCATAGTTTTTAAAAAAAAATACCACTGCAATTTTCGATGCAGCTTTTGAGCCAAAACCAGAAGTTGATCCATCTGGAATAGACTTGAGTGAAACGGGTTGGTCATATTCAAAAGTCGCCGACTTTCGCTCAAGTCGGGTTTCATGAAACGAAACCCGACCATAGCGTGAGGTCGGCCACGAGGTCGGCGACCAGAGCGTTTCAAAAGATGCTTCCAGCGCCCTTTTTCAGCCAATGATGGAGGACGCACACTGTGAGCAACGCGATGACATAGGCATCGGTCACCACCATCTTTGAGAACGGCATGCAAGTGATTGGCTTGCTTTGTGTGGCATCACAGGGGCTATAAAAGGGCGTGAACGTCGACCGCCATCTTACTTATGCCGATCTTAGCATAGGGAGAGCTGCTGCTAATGATGGTTCTGTAGGGAGAGCATTAGGCAGGGAAGAAGAACCAAAAAAAACTGCTTCTGCTGTCAGCGATTTCCACTTACAACACATCACTTTGTGTGCAGTGCTCTATTTTTGTGCATCAGCTCTGTTGGTTATTAGGCTGCCTTATAAGGCTCCCTGGTAGCTGCATTGCTGTTTGCACACTGCTGTGCAAACTGCTTTTTTAATAGCAAAAAAACTTTTCTTCCTCTTTTCTGCACAGTTACCAAGCGTTCATTTTTCCACCCTTTTGTGTGTGCACTGTGCAGCAGTCCTGCTTATTAGGCTGCCTGCGTCCATACTTGGACTGAGAGCATCATTGTTAGCGTCCTCAAATCTCTAGTGAAATCCAAATTCTCACCAATCCTATAGACACCCTCCACCTTGTCATACACCATCCAATTTCAGCCTGTTACATTGAGGTGTAATCTTTCCTGGGCCAGAGACAATAGTTCTGCATCCTCAAATCTATAGTGAGATTCAAATTCTCACCAATCCTATAGACACCCTACACCTTGTCATACACCATCCAATTTCATCCTTTTACATTGAGGTGTAATCTCCACTGGGCCAAAGACAATAGTTCTGCGTCCTCAAATCTATAGTGAGATTCAAATTCTCACCAATCCTATAGACACCCTACACCTTGTCATACACCATCCAATTTCAGTCTGTTACATTGAGGTGTAATCTCTACTGGGCCAGAGACAGAGTCCTCAAATCTATAGTGAGATTCAAATTCTCACCAATCCTATAGACACCCTGCACCTTGTCATTCACCATCCAATTTCAGCCTGTTACATTGAGGTGTAATCTCTCCTGGGCCAGAGACAATAGTTCTGCGTCCTCAAATCACTAGTGAGATTCAAATTCTCACCAATAGTAGATACACCTTCTACCTTGTTTTACAGTACCATATAGCTGGTGGTATTTTGGGTACATTTTCACAAAAATGAGCAAGTATGGTTGAAGACGCCATGGAAGTGGGCAGGGATTGCCAGCTGGTCCCTATGGTGGTGGTGGTGCTGCATCTGTAGGTAGTGGCAAAAGCACAATAGCACCTAAGGCAGGAGGTGTTGAGCCTGCATCATTGTCTGGCTCCACAAGTCCTTGAAGGCTCCCTTTTCTGTGAGTAGGTAAACCGCTTTTAAAGCCGGAGCTTCAGGAACAAGTTTTGGCTTACACTGCTGACACAGCCTTCAGCTCTATCGCCTCCTCTTCTGAAGTTTCAAAAAATAAAAGCACTGAGTCGTCATTGGAGGCTCCTGGTCAGGAACAACACCTTTACTTGTGTCCTTCACCCCTACCAAAAGTGAAGGATGTGGCAGGCCACACTACCGATTACTCCATGGAGCTCTTTTCACATACCATGCCTGGGTTAGCAAGTCAAATCCTGAATTCCCCAGTCCAAGATGAATCTGACATGGAATGCACTGATGCACAGCCACTGATAGATTTTTCTGCTGGTACATTCACTCAGAGCACTACATTGTCCTCGCAGTGCACTGAGGCAGAATCAGACCCTGATGAAACTCAGGTGCCCCTTCCCGCATACTATACCACCTTACACGGTGACACAGAGGAAGGTGCACATGAAATTGAAGAGGAGGTGATGGATGACCCAGTTGTTGACCCAGATTGGCATCCATTAGGGTAAAGAGGGTGCCGCTGCCAATAGCTCAGAAGAGAAGGAGGAGGATCCGCAGCAGGCAACGACATTGCAACAGCTGTTATCTGGCAGGACCGTAGCAGTCCAAAAACATGTTACAAAAGCCAAAAGGGTTGCAGGACAGCTTGGCCAGACGGTCAAATTAGCACAGCTTGCAAGGTCTCAAAATGTCTTCCATAGTAGGAAAAGTGAAGTGTGGCACTTTTTTTTAACAAAATCCTAATGATCAGGCAAAAGTTATCTGTAAGAAGTGCACAAAGACCTTTAGCCGAGGGAAAAATCTGAGAAATTTGAATACCAGTTGCATGCTTAGACATTTAACCACCATGCACTTGCAAGCGTAGACGGACTACCAAACCTCACGTACCTCATGTGCACCTGCTCCGAATGAAGGTAGTCAGCAACGCTACATCGCTTCCCCCACTGTAAGCCCACCGGTTAGCACACCACCAGCAGCCAATGTCGAGGTGTCGTCGCAAGGGCAAAGCAGTCATGGAATCACAATGTTATTGCTATGAAAGACTGAATCTAATGCCATCAGCAACACCACCAACACCATCACCAACCCTCTCTTAGTCCGCCATGTCCACCACTAGTTCCTCCATATGCAGCTCTCAAGTCCAGCTCACCCTACCAGAGACTCTGAGTCAGACAAGAAAGTACTCATCCTCTCATCCGCGTACACTGGCTTTGAATGCCCACATTGCCAAACTAATCTCGTTAGAGATGATGCCGTACCGGTTGGTTGAAAGCAAAGCTTTCCACGAGCCCATGGCTTACGCAGTACCATGCTATGACCTACCCAGTCAGCACTTCTTTTCGCGAAAAGCCATCCCAGCACTCCACATGCATATGAAAGACCGCATTGTTGATGCACTCAAGCAATAAGTGAGTGGAAAGGTGCACCTCACAACAAATGCATGGTCCAGCAGGCATGGCCAGGGCCGTTACGTGTCAATCACTGTGCACTGGGTTAATGTCGTGGATGCAGGGTCCACAGGGGACAGCAGCGGTGGGACAGTGCTGCCTAGCCCACGGTATAGGAAACAGTTGGCTGTAGGCATTCGACCCTCCTCCTCCAGAAGCAAAAGCTTGTCCACAGAGCGCAGTCGCACGAGCACTTCATCTGCAGCTGCCAGTGTTGCACACGAGGTGTCCCACTATCGAACAGCTAGTGGAAAGCGTCAGCAGGCTGTGTTGAAGATGATGTGTTTGGTCGACAACAGACACACTGCGGAGGTACTGGCCGACTACTTGCAGCGACAAACTGAGTCATGGCTGGGCAGTGTACATCTTAAGGCAGGCAAGTTAGTTAGTGATGACGGCTGGAATTTTGTGACAGCCATAGCCCTTTCAAAACTCAGACACATACCTTGCCTGGCTCACACCTTGAACCTGGTGGTGCAGTGCTTCCTCAATAATTATCCGGAGTTAACACCCCTGCTCCATAAGGTGCGAAGACTGTGCTCACACATCCGCCAGTCGCCCGTACACTCCAGTCATATGCAGAAGCTGCAGCGATTGCTCCACCTTCCCAAGCACCGCCTAATTATCTACGTTGCAACAAGATGGAACTCCACCCTGCACATGGTTCAGAGGCTGTGCAAACAGAGGCAGGCTGTAATTCATTTGTGGGAGGATACACGGGCAGGCAGTTTGCAGGAAGACATGGAGCTGTCAGGTGTGCAGTAGTCGAAGATGAAAGACCTCTGTAAAGTCCTTCAGTGTTTTGAGGAATGCACACGGCTGGTAAGCGCAGACGACGCCATCATAAGCATGAGCATCCCACTTATGTGTCTGCTCATGCAAACTTTGACTTTCACATTAAGGAGCAAGAGTCTGCAGCAGAGGAGGAGGAACAGGAGGAGGGAAGCCTTGATGACAGTCAGCCATTGTCTGCTCAGGGAAGTCTCGTGGACAAGGTGGAGGAAGAAGAGGATGAGGAGGAGGATGATGGGGATGATTTTTTTGGGAGGAGGATGCTTCTCAGGGGGCAAGAAAAAATGTTGGCGTGGCAAGGTCAGGTACAGGGTTTGTGCGTGACTGGAGGGATGTGGATTTGCCAGAAAGTGCTCCTCAACCCAGCACTCGCAGTGCATCATTGACACCTGGAACATTGGCCCACATGTCTGATTATGCCTTGCAGATCCTAAAAAGGGACCCCCGCATTGCCAAAATGATGAACGATGATGACTACTGGTTGACCAGCATCCTGGATCCACGCTATAAAGGCAAATTCCAAAACATCATGCCACAGGAGAATCTAGAGCTAATATTGGCTAACAAACAAGCAACTCTGGTAAACCATTTGTTTGAGGCATTCCCAGCACACAGCGGCGGTGATGTTTTTCCAACGAGCCGTAGGGTGCAACATGGAAGAGGTGTTCCTGGTGCACACAGCAGAAGTGGCATTGGACACAGGGGTTTCATAACCATGTTGTGGACTAATTTTTCAAGTACCGCTCACACGACTGGTAATACTGCATCGATTGAAAGTGACAGGAGACAGCAGTTGTCAACTATGGTAACAAACTACTTCTCCTTCCATTTCGATGCTCTCCCTCACCGGTCATTCCCCTTTGACTATTGGGTCAGTAAACTTGACACCTGGCCTGAATTGGAACAATATGCCTTACAGGAGCTCGCTTGTCCTGCTGCTAGTGTGTTATCTGAACGAGTCTTCAGTGCTGCTGGATCAATCCTGACAGAAAAAAGGACCCGTCTGTCGACCCAAAATGTTGATGATCTAACCTTCATTAAAATGAACCATGCATGGGTTTCAAAGGATTTTGTCCCACCCTCCTCTGCTGACACATAGGTTGCCAGAAAAATGGCTTGCTTTTGTCCTCCTCTTCCGCAGACTTCTCCAATTACTCCATTTGCAGCTGCTGAATGTCCAAGATCAACATATGCCAAATTTTCCACCTCCCTAACTGGGCTGCCTTCCCCCACAGGTCCGAGGTCACCACCTGGCGCACGCACCTGTGCGAGTGCCGTTGCCCTGGACAGGTGGGTGGGCACACTCTTTGGCAAAGGCACTGGCACAATGTCCCTCATAGTAGAATCAAGTGTCTCTGACGGTGGGGGTGCACACCCGCTGTCAGACACTCCGGCGTACTATGAGGGGCCCTGTGCCAGTGCCGTCGCCAACGAGTGGGCCCCCCTGCTTGCTCAGGATTACAGCACTTGCAAAGTTGAAATACTTACCTCTCCCTGCTCCACCGCCGTGATGCCTTCCGCGTTTCCTGACAGTGACATTCTGGTCAGAGAGCGTGATGACATCATGTCTGTATACCCTCTGCCTAAACAGTCCACGTGCAGTGAGAAGGAAGATGGGGACGACAAGGAGTTCAGACTAGTACAGGGATTCCCTAGCGAGGAGACTTATTTAATTGTTTTCAATGTTGGGACAGCTATTTTTGGGGAGCACTAAACTCTGGAGAATGATATATGAGGCCCACCATACACTGGAGCATTCCAAAGGTGGACATCAGACACTGGAGCAGCATTTACAGGGCCCATTATGCACTGGAGCATTAGAAATGGGGCCCGTTATATATGGAGCATTATTTGGGCCCATAACACAGTGGAGCTTCATCCATGGGGACCAATATATACTGTAGCATTATGTGGAGCTCATCATATACTGTTTCAAACATTATATGGGACCAATGATTCTGTATGGAGAAATATATGCGCCTCATTACTCTGTATAGCGCACTGTTCGGTGGCCATAATACTGTATGGAGTAATATACTGTCTGTTTTTGGAGCTATTGGAGAATTTAAAATGGATATCAGTCATGAGATCTAAGAAGTGTTTTTCATTGTACTATACCGCTATTTCTCTGCCGTATCAGAGGATCATGAATTGTGGCATGTGTTAAAGGAGCCCACTGACACTCTTTGGCCCTGGGCCTACGAAAATCAGAAGCCAGCCCTACCTCCCCACAACTTTAGCCAAATAACCCCCAGTTTTCAATGCCTAACTATTATTATAAAGTAAATTAAGGTTGACAAGCTTAAGTAATAAGAATTGATGTTTTTGGCATTAAAATGGGCACTGTAGGTGTGTTTCCTGTCCTCCACTCCCTGCCGACCTTGGTTCCCCATTGACTTGCATTGGGTCTCGTGTTTTCAGTCGGCCTTCGACTTTTCACGATAATCGGCCGATTTCGTTCGACCCGACTTTTGAGAAAGTCGGGTTTCATTAAACCCGACTCGACCCGAAAAAAGGCAAAGTCGCTCATCTTTAATCAGGAACAGTAAAACCTTCTGTAAATTTCTAATTTGCTAGTTATATTTTAAATATATTTAAAATGCTTTATTTGTGAGGCATTAAGCAATTCTTAGACAAATAAACTGGTTGGTTATACTCTTGTGCATTGCAATACATTTCCAATAGTTATGTAAAATAACATGAAGGTGGTCTGTACTCCTGATTTGGTTTCTGATTGCTCCAGTTGGATGCTCATTGATCAATAGTCATTTAAGTGTCTTTCATCTTCTTGCTATCAGGAAACATATTATATAAGATAAAAAGTGTCCAGCAAGTTGTTGTCCCATGTTAGGAATTCCCAAGAAGGAACTCATATTTTACAAAACGCGTAGGTTTGATTTATGTTTTGTGCTTCTGCCCACAGTAGCATTGTGATGTCGCATAACATTGTTATTCACAGATAAAAGGCAAGCTGACAGCACTCACTAAGGTGGACCCTTGTTCAAAGATCCAAGGAACCCACTTGAAGATTAGAAGCATAAAAGGAAAGTAAACAGCGTCCAGTCCAGAGTGATGCATTTCAAATGTTGAAGTTTATTCCTCCATCATAAAACAACATTTTGATCTATCATAGGTCTTTATCAAATATACATAGAACCATACAGAGTAGGATTATATAGTGTGGCTGGCACACATACACCACTTGTTAAAGACCTATGATAGGTCGAAACGTTGTTATATGATGGCAGAATAAACTTCAACATTTGAAATGCATCACGCTGGATTGGACACTGTTTACTTTCCTTTATAAATTACAAAAGACTAACGGCACATCTAGAACTAGTCTGAACAGGTGCATACCAAAAAACAGCTTAAATATCAAAATTAGAAAATGGTTGCACTCAATTGCATTAAGGCATATCAATGTGAAATACTTGAAGTGTAAATAGCATAATGGCTTTTGAAATTTAGGAAATACACACGAGATACTTAGCACAAAATTTGCCCTAAAAATGTGAGCCCATTCACCAACGTCAAGGTGATCTCATTGAATGGGTCCCTGACCTGACTGCCTAATGTGATCACTTACCTATGGCTAATAACTTGGTAAAGCCTGTATTTATAGGAAGGTCAGAACCAAATGTGATTGTATGGAATTAGGCTACGTACACAACGTAGAAAAATACGGACCGTATTGTACGGCCACAATACGCATAAATGGTCCCTAAATAATGCTCAGTATGTCATCCGTTGTCAGGGTGTGGCCGCGTATTTTTCTCAGGTAAGCATCCGTATGTAATCCGTTTGGCATCCGTATAGCGTTTTTTTCTCGCAACCTTGCAAAATGGACATTTAACGGTTTTGACGCCTGCACATAATTTAAATCATCAGCACCAACCCTATTTATTGCCTCAACATCAGGTGGCAGCCTCCAATCTGCCCATTTTGGTGCTCTGCTTGTGTTGGTGTCTTGGTGGTTGTTAGCAAACATGTCTGACACATTTCAGTTCACCCCAACTGACCGTGTTCTGTTCAACTGGGTTTTGTCCCGGCTCTTTGGCCAGCTATACCCAGTGATTGTGGATCCGAGGAGGAAGAGACGAAAGTGGGTTCATCCGCATTTGAGACAAAGCCTCAATAAAGGCCATTTTCACAGGCTTTATCCAGCTCTGAGGACACATCCTGACAAGTTTTTCCTCTATTGTCGGATGACCGTTTCTACCTTTGATGTTTTGTTGGAGACAGTGCGCCCAGGGATCACCTTCCATGACACCTGGATGCTCAAATGTATCTCTGCGAAGGAGCGCCTTCTCCTTACATTACGGTATGTATTTCTCAGCTACAGAATGTATGCAGATGATTATTTTCTCAAATAATTCTCTTACTCAGTAACCCCTTTTTGGCCAAGAAACATTAGGTATTGGTACCAAATATATGCTCTCAAAGTTAGAACACTTTGATGTTTTATTCCACATTACATAGTCGTGGGACATGTGTATATGTATTGTTCGCCTAGCTTCTAACTTACTCACAGTTCTGGTGTTCTATATGTAATGTGTGCATCCTTGAGTATGTATTTTAATGTATATATTTTCTACATTTGTTTAATTGTAGGTTCCTCTCAAATGGTCTTTCTTATGCAGCACACCATCAGGAGTTTTTGATTGGGCGATCGACATTATCCAGCATCGTTAGTGCTACATGTTCGGAAATCTGGTCCAGAGTTCATCATCTGGTCTTGCAGAGCCCAAGATGGGAGACTGGTTGAGGATTGCCAAGGGATTTGAGTTGCACTGCCAATTCCCCAATTGTATTGGAACACTGGATGGGAAGCACATCCGTGTGTGTAAGCCTCCGAACTCAGGGTCCCAATTCTATAATTATAAACAATATTTTTCTGTAGTTTTGTTGGCTCTGGTTGACAGTAACTACAGGTTTATAATTGTAGACACTGGGGCTTATGGAAGAACTGGAGACTCTCGAGTCTTCAATTCTTCCATTATGGGTCGGCGGCTGCACAATAACCTGTTGGACCTACCACCACCATGTCAGCTGCCAGGCTCAAATCAAAAAGCGGTGCCTTATGTTCTAGTGGGGGATGAAGCCTTCCAATTGACCAGGCATCAATTCTTATGGAAATAATTTATGGACTTCCATGCGCTGCTTAACCCCTTCACCCCCAAGGGTGGTTTGCACGTTCATGACCGGGCCAATTTTTACAATTCTGACCACTGTACCTTTATGAGGTCATAACTCTGGAACGCTTCCATTGATCCCGGTGATTCTGACATTGTTTTCTCGTGACATATTGTACTTCATGTTAGTGGTAAAATTTCATTCAAATAACTTGCGTTTATTTGTGAAAAAAATGGAAATTTGGCAAAAATTTTGAAAATTTCGCAATTTTCCAACTTTGAATTTTTATGCCCTTAAATCACAGAGATACGGCACACAAAAAACTTGATAAGTAACATTTCCCACATGTTTACTTTACATCAGCACAATTTTGGAACCAAAATTTTTTTTTGTTAGGAAGTTATAAGGGTTAAAAGTTGACCAGCGATTTCTCATTTTTACAACACCATTTTATTTTTAGGACCACATCACATTTGAAGCCACTTTGAGGGGTCTATATGATAGAAAATACCCAAAAGTGACACCATTCTAAAAACTGAACCCCTTAAGGTGCTCAAAACCACATTCAAGAAGTTTATTAACCCATTAGGTGCATCACAGGAATTTTTTTGAATATTTAAAAAGAAATGAACATCTAACTTTTTTTCACAAATAAAATACTTCAGGTTCAATTTTTTTTATTTTACCAAGGGTAACAGGAGAAATTGGACTGCAAAAGTTATTGTGCAATTTGTCCTGAGTACGCTGATACCTGATTTGTGGGGGGGGACGACTGTTTCGGCGCATGGCAGAGCTCAGAATGGAAGGAGCGCCGTTTGACTTTTTCAATGCAAAATTGGCTGGAATTCAGATTGGACGCCATGTCACGTTTGGAGAGTCCCTGATGTACCTAAACAGTGGAAACCCCCTACAAGTGACCCCATTTTGGAAACTAGACCCCCCAAGGAACTTATCTAGATATGTGGTGAGAACTTTGAACCCACAAGGGCTTTACAGAAGTTTATAACGTACAGCGGTACAATTAAAAAATCATATTTTTTCCACAAAAATGATCTTTTCACCCCAATTTTTATTTTCCCAAGGGTAACAGGACCCTAAAAGCTATTGTGCAATTTGTCCTGAGTACGCTGATACCCCACATGTGGGGGTAAACCACTATTTGGGCGCATGGCAGAGCTCGGAAGGGAAGCAATGCCATTTGACGTTTTTGGCTGGAATTGAGATCGGACACCATGTCGCGTTTGGAAAACCCCTGATGTACCAAAACAGTGGAAACCCCCCACAAATGACACCATTTTGGAAACTAGACCCCCTAAGGAACTTATCTAGATGTGTGGTGAGAACTTTGAACCCCCATGGGCTTCACAGAAGTTTATAACATACAGCCATACGATTAAAAAATCATATTTTTTCCACAAAAATGATCTTTTCACCCTCAATTCTTATTTTTCCAAGGGTAACAGGACCTTAAAAGTTATTGTGCAATTTGTCCTGAGTACGCTGATACCCCACATGTGGGGGTAAACCACTATTTGGGCGCATGGCAGAGCTCGGAAGGGAAGCAGCGCCATTTGACGTTTTTGGCTGGAATTGAGATCGGACACCATGTCGCGTTTGGAAAACCCCTGATGTACCAAAACAGTGGAAATCCCCCACAAATGACACCATTTTGGAAACTAGACCCCCTAAGGAACTTATCTAGATGTGTGGTGAGAACTTTGAACCCCCATGGGCTTCACAGAAGTTTATAACATAAAGCCATACAATTAAAAAATCATATTTTTTCCACAAAAATGATCTTTTCACCCTCAATTCTTATTTTTCCAAGGGTAACAGGACCGTAAAAGTTATTGTGCAATTTGTTCTGAGTACGCTGATACCCCACATGTGGGGCTAAACCACTATTTGGGCGCATGGCAGAGCTCGGAAGGGAAGCAGCGCCATTTGACGTTTTTGGCTGGAATTGAGATCGGACACCATGTCGCGTTTGGAAAACTCCTGATGTACCAAAACAGTGGAAACCCCCCACAAATGACACCATTTTGGAAACTAGACCCCCTAAGGAACTTATCTAGATGTGTGGTGAGCACTTTGACCCCCTCAGTGCTTCACAGAAGTTTATAATGCCCGGGCGTGAAAATAAATAATTCGTATTTTTTCCACAAACATGATCTTTTAGTCACCATTTTTTTATTTTCCCAAGGGTACCAGGAGAAATTGGACCCCAAAAGTTGTTGTCCAATTTGTCCTGAGTATGCTGATACCCCATATGTGGGAGAAAACTACTGTATGGGCACACGTCGGGGCTCGGAAGGGAAGTAGTGACGTTTTGGAATGCAGACTTTGATGGAATGGTCTGCGGGTGTCATGTTGCCTTTGGAGAGCCCCTAATGTACCTAAACAGTGGAAACCCCCCACAAATGACACCATTTTGTAAACTAGACCCCCCAAGGAACTTATCTAGATGTGTGGTCAGCACTTTGAACCCTCCAGTGCTTCACAGAAGTTTATAACGCCCGGGCGTGAAAATAAAAAATTCGTATTTTTTCCACAAACATGATCTTTTAGTCACCATTTTTTTATTTTCCCAAGGGTACCAGGAGAAATTGGACCCCAAAAGTTGTTGTCCAATTTGTCCTGAGTATGCTGATACCCCATATGTGGGTGAAAACTACTGTATGGGCACACGTCGGGGCTCGGAAGGGAAGTAGTGACGTTTTGGTATGCAGACTTTGATGGAATGGTCTGCGGGTGTCATGTTGCCTTTGGAGAGCCCCTAATGTACCTAAACAGTGGAAACCCCCCACAAATGACCCCATTTTGAAAACTAGACCCACTAAGGAACTTATCTAGATGTGAGGTGAGCACTTTGAACCCCCAAGGGCTTCACAGAAGTTTATAATGCCAGGGCATGAAAATAAAAAAATCGTATTTTTTCCAGAAACATGATCAATTAGTCCCCAATTTTTTCATTTTCCCAAGGGTAACAGGAGAAATTGGACCCCAAAAGTTGTTGTCCAATTTGGCCTGAGTATGCTGACACCCCATATGTGGGAGAAAACTACTGTATGGACACACGTCGGGGTTCGGAAGGGAAGCAGTGACGTTTTGGAATGCAGACTTTGATGGAATGGTCTGCGGGTGTCATGTGCGTTTGGAGAGCCCCTGATGTACCTAAACTATTGAAACTCCCCACAAGTGACCCCATTTTGGACACTAGACCCCCCACGGAACTTATCTAGACGTGTGGTGAGCACTTTGAACCCCCAAGTGCTTCACAGAAGTTTATAACACTCGGACGTGAAAATAAAAAAATCATTTTTTTCCACAAAAATGATATTTTTGCCCCCAATTTTTTATTTTCCTAAGGGTAACAGGAGAAATTGGACCCCAAAAATTGTTTTGCAATTTGTCCTGAGTAGGCTGATACCCTACATGTGGGGGTAAAACACTGTTTGGGCGCATGGCAGAGCTTGGAAGGGAAGGAGCACCATTTGACTTTTTCAACTCAGAATTGGCTGGAATTGAGATCAGACGCCATGTTGCATTTGGAGAGCCCCTGATGTGCCCAAACAGTGGAAACCCCCAATTATAACTCCAATCCTAACCCCAACACACCCCTAACCCTAATCTGAGCCCTAACCCTAGCCCTAACCCTAGCCCTAACCCTAGCCCTAACCCTAACCCTAACCCTAACCCTAGTCCTAACCCTAGCCCTAACCCTAAGGCTGTGTGCACACGCTGCGGATTTTGGCTGCTGCGGACCCCAGTACCATGATTCCCTATGGGAATCAAAAACCGCAGTGCAGACGGTGCGGAATTTTCCGCGCGGATTATCTGCGGTTTTCAATCCGCAGAAAGAATTGACATGTCAATTCTTTCTGCGGATTCTCCTGCGGTTTGCCATCTCCTCTATTGAGGAGATGAAAAACCGCAGGACAAAACCGCAGAGCAATCTGCAGGTAAAACCGCAGGTCTTTTGACCTGCGGTTTCACCTGCGGATTTTACAAAATCCGCGCGGATAAATCCGCACCTAATCCGCAGCGTGTGCACACGGCCTTACCCTAATGGGAAAATGGAGATAAATACTTTTTTTTTAGTTTTATTATTTTTCCCTAACTAAGGGGGTGATAACGGGGGGTTTGATTTACTATTTATGGCGGTTTTTATTTTTGGCAGCTGTCACACGCTAAAAGACGCTTTTTATTGTAAAATAGTTTTTGCATCACCACATTTTGAGAGCTATAATTTTTCCGTATTTTGACCCACCGAGTCATGTGAGGTCTTATTTTTTGCGGGACGAGTTGACGTTTTTATTGGTACCATTTTCGGGCACGTGACATTTTTTGATCGCTTTTCATTCCTATTTTTGGGACGCAGAATGAACAAAAACCAGCGTTTCATGAATTTCTTTTGGGGGGTGCGTTTACACCGTTCCGCGTGCGGTAAAATTGATAAAGCGGTTTTATTCTTCGGGTCAGTACGGTTACAGCGATACCTCATTTAGGTCGTTTTTTTATGTTTTTGTCGGTTTTATGCAATGAAAACAATTTTATATAAAAAATAATTATTTTTGCATCGCTTTATTCTGCGAGCTATAACTTTTTTATTTTTTCGCTGATGATGCTGTGTGGCGGCTCGTTTTTTGCGGGACAAGATGACGTTTTCAGCGGTACCATGGATATTTATATGCGTCTTTTTGATTGCGCGTTATTACACTTTTTGTTTGGTGGTATGATAATAAATCATTATTTTTTGCTTCGTTTTTTATTTTTATTTTTTAAGGGGTTCGCTAAAAGGGTTAACTAATGGGACAGTTTTATAGGGCGGGTCATTACGGACGCGGCGATACCTAATATGTGTACTTTTATTGTTTGTTTTTTTTTTATTTTCAAAAAATGAATTTATTGGGGAATATTTTTTTTTTTTTTTACTAATTTATTTGGCGATTTTTTTTTATTTATTTTTACATTTTTTTTACTTTTTTTTTACTTTATTACATAGTCCCAGGTGGGACATCACTGTCCTGTGACAGATCGCTGATCTGTCACATCACAGATCACTGTGACAGATCAGCAATCTGTCACAGGCATTGAAGCAGACTTCCTCTTGCCTGCGCTTTGCAGGCACTGAGGAAGCCAGCTTCCTCAGGTCCCCGAAGGCCCCCGTCGCCATCTTGGATTCGGGGGCCTGGAGGATAGAAGCCCCCCGCAGCAGCGCTGCACATTGCGCTGCCGTGGGGGGCTCAGGGAAGCAAGGAGGGAGTTCCCTCCCTGCCGATGCTTCCCTTTAACTCCCGGTACACCGCGATCATGTTTGATCGCGGTGTGCAAGGGGTTAACGTGTCGGGGGCGGTCCGTGACCGCCCCTGACACATAGTGCCGGGTGTCAGCTGTGATAATCAGCTGACACCCGGCCGCGATCAGCGGCGCTCACCACGTGGGCGCCGCTGATCGCGCCGACGTACTATCCCGTCCCCGGTCATACGGGCCCGGGTACCGTGGACGGGATAGTACGTCGGATGGCAGGAAGGGGTTAAGCAGCGCATGGAAGTCCATAAATTATTTCCATAAGAACTGATGTATCAGCGGTCACTTGGTTTGACCTTTTGGACGTGCAGCAGCTGACCACGAATCCTATATGCTTGATCTCTCCTACAAATAGGTGAGTGAATTTCTTTTAATCTTTTAATATCAACTCGGATAAGACCCTATTGCGCTTTTCTGTTCCTTTAGTACATTGAATTGACCAGGCATGTCATGAGGCCATACCAGCGCAGAAACCTTGACCATCGGCGCAGGATTTTTAATTTGCGCCTTTTACATGCCCGAAGACTGGTAGAGTGCGCCTTCGGCATTCTTTGTGCCAAATGGCGTGTCCTCCAGTCTGCCATTCAGCTGAGTGAATGAGGTCATCAAAGCTTGTGTGGTCCTCCATAACTTCACTAGACTGCATGATTGCTCCTCATCTGATGTGACTGAAGGCGTGGTGGACAATGGGGATAGGCCTAGGCCACATATGCTCCCTTTATGGCATCCTCTCTCAGGACTCAAAGTACGTGATGTGTTCACCCAATATTTTGTTTCACATCATGGTGCTACTACCTGGCAAGATCAGGTTGTATCTATGTTGTGATGTTCTTATGAGTGTGTATATAATTTTTTTTGGGTGTTCTATGATTTGTGTTGTCTGTTTATATGTGATAAAGTTGACTTACTTAATCGAATGCCTAAAATAATTCATGAAGAAGGCCAAAGATGCATTTTCAAATGTTTTATAAATGCAAAATACAGCTTAGAATATGGTTTACCATATTGTTTTCATATGGCAGATATTGCCCAGGCCATTAGCATTTTCTGTATATACCATTTGCATTTTTGACACACAAATAGGTAACAACTAGAGTTGAGCGAAACAGGTCGAAAAAATTCAAAAGTTGCAGACTTTCGCCAAAGTTGGGTTTCATGAAACGAAACCCGACCTTAGCGTGAGGTCGGCCACGAGGTCGGCGACTTTAGCGCCAAAGTTGCGCTTCAAAAGTTGCTTTAGCGCCCTTTTTCAGCCAATCAGGAAGAACGGATACTGTGGGCAATGTGATAACATAGGCAGCGGTCACCACCATCTTGGAGAAGGGCAAGCAAGTGATTGGCTTGCTTTGTGTGGTGTCACAGGGGGTATAAAAGGGTAGGGACGCCGACCACCATATTACTCATGCTGATCTCAGAATAGGGATAGCTGCTGCAGCTGCTGATTCTGTAGGGAGAGCGTTAGGAAGGCAAAAATAAAAAAAAACTGCTTCTGCTGCTAGCGCTTTTCACTGTAGTTACTGTGCAGTGAAAGGTGAAGATTTTTGCTTTTGTGCAGCAGCGCTGGTGGTGATTAGCCTGCCTTTTAAGGCTAGCTGCATTGCTGTGTGCACACTGGTGTTCAAACTGCTTTTTTTAAAGCAATCCAAATTGTATTGTTTTGTCCTGGTGAGGTAGTGAGCGTTCATTTTTTCACACACCGTACAGCGGTGTATGTTCCTCACTCAGTAACGTGTAACGTCTGTTATCACGGCCAAATTGAAGCTATCTACGTGTGTGACTCTGTAAGGAAAAGTCGAGGAGTTTGTCTGTTCTTACAGACCTACACCTTATAGTTTTGCCCATTTTTCAAACAGTTTAGTATATTTGCTGTTTGATTACATTCAAAACTAGAGAGAGACAGCGTGTGTCAGTCCGTATACAAAAACACGGAGCTTGACAATTTTACATACACCGTACAGCGGTGTATGTGCACGCTCCTCTCTCACTACCATGTAACGGCTGTTATCACGGCCAATTTGAAGCTATCTAAGTGTGTGACTCTGTAACGAAAAGCCGAGGAGTATGTCCGTTCTTACAGACCTACACTCTAGGGAGATTCCAATTCTGCCCAATTCTATATACACCTTGTAGTTTGTCATACACTAGGCAATTTCTGCTGGTCACATTGTGGTGTTATAGACAGGGCCTGACAGAATCCAACTGTGTCCTGAAGTGTAGAGAGATTCCAATTCTCCAAAGTCCTCTATCCACCTTTCTTACAACATCCAGAATCTGCCTGTCACATTGCGGTGTAAAATAAACAGGGCCTGACAGAATCCAACTGTGTCTTGAAGTCTACAGAGATTCCAATTCTCCACAGTCCTATATCCACCTTTATTACACCATCCAGACCATCCAGAATCTGCCTGTCACATTGCAGTGTAAAATAAACAGGGCCTGACAGAATCCAACTGTGTCCTGAAGTCTACAGAGATTCCAAGTCTCCCCACTACTATATACACCTTGTACCTTGTTTTACAGTGCCATATAGTTGGTGTTTTTTTGGGTACATTTTCCCCAAAAATGAGGAAGTGTGGTGGAAGAGTCCGTGGAAGTGGGAGGGGGTTGGCAGCTGGTAATGATAGTGTTGGTGGTGGATCTGCTGGTAGTGGCAAAAGCAAAATAGCACCTAATGTAGTAGGTGTTGAGCCTGCGTCATCGTCTGGCTCCACAAGGCCTCAAAGGCTCCCTTTTCTGGGAGTAGGTAAACCGCTTTTAAAGCCGGAGCTTCAAGAACAAGTTTTGTCTTACATTGCTGACTCAGCCTCCAGCTCTATCGCCTCCTCTTCTGAAGTTTTAAAAAATAAAAGCACTGAGTCATCATTGGAGGCTCATGTTCATGAACCACACCTTTCCTTGTGTCCTTCACCCCAACCAAAATTGAAGGATGCGGCAGGCCACACTACAGATTACTCCATGGAGCTGTTTTCACATAACATGCCTGGGTTATCAAGTCAAATCGTGAATTACCCAGGCAAAGATGAATCTGACATGGAGTGTACTGATGCACAGCCACTAATAGATGATTCTGCTGGTACATTCACTCAGAGCACTACATTGTCCTCGCAGTGTACTGAGCCAGAATCTGACCCAGATGAAACTCAGGTGCCCCTTCCCGCATACTATACCACCATACACGGTGACACAGAGGAAGGTGCACATGACATTGAAGAAGAGGTGATGGATGACCCAGTTGTTGACCCAGATTGGCATCCATTGAGGGTAGAGGGTGCCGCTGCCAATGGCTCAGAAGAGGAGGAGGAGCATCCGCAGCGGGCATCGACATCGCAACAGCTGTTATCTGGCAGGCCCGGAGCAGTCCAAAAATGGGTTACAAAAACCAAAAGAGTTGCAGGACAGCTTGGCCAGACGGTCAAAATAGCACAGCGTTTAAGGCCTCAAAATGTGTTGTATAGTAGGAAGAGTGCAGTGTGGCACTTTTTTGAACAAAATCCTAATGATCAGGCAAAGGTTATCTGTAAGTACCACGCTATGACCTACCCAGTCGCCACTTCTTTTGTCGCAAAGTCATCCCAGCCCTCCACCTTCATGTGAAAGACCGCATTGTCCATGCACTCAAGCAATCAGTGAGTGGAAAGGTGCACCTCACAACTGATGCATGGTACAGTAGACGTGGCCAGGGCCGTTACGTGTCCATCACTGTGCACTGGGTTAATGTGGTGGATGCAGGGTCCACAGGGGACAGCTGTGATGGCACAGTGCTGCCTAGCCCATGGTATAGGAAACAGTTGGCTGTAGGCGTTCGACCCTCTTCCTCCTCCTCCAGAAGCGAAAGCTCGTCCACAGAGCGCAGTCGCACGAGCACTGCATCCGCAGCTGACAGTGGTGCACACGATGTGTCCCGCTATCGATCAGCTAGTGGAAAGCATCAGCAGGCTGTATTGCAGATGATGTGTTTGGGCGACAGACACACAGTGGAGGTACTGGCTGACTACTTTCAGCGACAAACTGAGTCATGGCTGGGCAGTCTACATCTTGAGACAGGCGAGGTAGTTAGTGATAACGGCCGGAATTTTGTGGCAGCCATAGCCCTTTCAAAACTCAGACACATACCTTGCTTGGCTCACACCTTGAACCTGGTGGTGCAGTGCTTCCTCACTAATTATCCAGAGTTAACAGGCCTGCTCCATAAGGTTCGAAGACTGTGCTCGCACATCCGCCGGTCGCAGGTACACTCCAGTCGTATGCAGAAACTGCAGCGATTGCTCCACCTTCCCAAGCAACGCCTAATTATCGACTTTGCAACAAGGTGGAACTCCACCCTGCACATGGTTGAGTGGCTGTGCGAACAGAGGCAGGCCGTAATGCATTTGTGGGAGGATACATGGGCAGGCACTTTGAGGGCAAACATGGAGTTGACAAGTGTGCAGTGGTCGAAGCTGAAAGACCTCTGTAAAGTCCTTCAATGTTTTGAGGAATGCTCACGGCTGGTAAGCGCAGACGACGCCATCATAAGCATGAGGATCCCACTTATGCATCTGCTCATGCAAACTTTGACACACATCAAGGAGCAGGCGTCTGCAGCCAAGGATGATGAGGAAGAGGAGGAGGGAAGCCTTGATAAAAGTCAGCCATTGTCTGTTCAGGGAACTGTCGTGGACAAGATGGAGGAAGAAGAGGAGGATGATGATGGGGATGATTATTTAGGGGAGGAGGATGCTTCTCGTGGGGCAAGAGAAAATGTTGGCGTGGCAAGGTCTGGTACTGGGTTTGTGCGTGATTGGAGGGATGTGGATTTGCCTGAAAGTGCTCCTCCACCCAGCACTCGCAGTGCATCATTGACACCGGGAACATTGGCCCACATGTCAGATTATACCTTGCAGATCCTAAAAAGGGACCCCCGCATTGCCAAAATGATGAACGATGATGACTACTGGTTGGCCAGCATCCTGGATCCACGCTATAAAGGCAAATTCCAAAACATCATGCCACAGGAGAACCTTGACCTAATATTGGCTAACAAACAAGCAAGTCTGGTAAACCGGTTTGTTGAGGCATTCCCAGCACACAGCAGCGGTGATGGTTGTCACATGAGCCGTAGGGGTCGGGGGCAACTTGGAAGAGGTGTTGGTGGTGCACACATCAGAAGTGGCATTGGAGACAGGGGTTTCATGACCATGTTGTGGACTGATTTTTCAAGTCCCGCTCACACGACTGGTAATAATGCTTAAATTGAAAGTGACAGGAGATAGCACTTGTCAACTATGGTTACAAACTACTTTTCCTCCCATATCGATGTTCTCCCTCACAGGTCATTCCCATTTGACTATTGGGCAGCTAAACTGGACACCTGGCCTGAATTGGCACAATATGCCTTACAGGAGCTCGCTTGCCCAGCTGCAAGTGTGCTATCGGAAAGAGTCTTCAGTGCTGCTAGATTAATCCTGAGAGAAAAAAGGACCCATCTGTCGACCCAAAATGTGGATGATCTAACCTTCATTAAAATGAACCATGCATGGGTTTCCAAGGATTTTGTCACACCTTACCCTGATGACACATAGGTTGACAGAAAAATGGCTTTCTTTGGTCCGCCTCTTCCTGGGACTTGACCAATATCACCTTTAGCAGCAGGTGAATGTCCCACATCAACATATGCCATTTTGTAAACCTCTCTAACTGGGCTACCTCCTCCCCCCATGGTCAGGGTCACCACCTAGCTCAGGCAACCATGCGAGTGCCGTTGCCCTGGACAGGTGGGTGGGCCGACTCTTGGGCATGGGCACTGGCACAGGGTTCCTCATAGTGCAATCAAGTGTGTCTGATGATGGGGGTGCACACCCGCCGTCAGACACACCGCCGTACTATGAGGGGCCCAGTGCCAGTACCGACGCCCACGAGTGGGCCCCCCTTGCTTGGGCAGGGCCCCAGCATTTGCAATGTTTACCTCTCCCTGCTCCTCCGCTGTGTAGTCAGGGCTGTCAAATCCTTCACTGGGACTGCCACTACAAATTTGGTGAACTGATAGAAGATGATGGTTAAGACGTAGCTATGCCCTGTCCCGCTGGCCGGGATCTAGCTTCAGATGATCAATGGCTTCCATTTCTTATGGACGTCGACTCACAATGAGATGCAGTGGTGGTTTCTCATCAGCTTTCACAGTTTTCCTACACACAGACATGTGACTTTCCAGCACACATTTTTAAATGTGCCCTCTCATGCCAATCCAAATGAATCGCCTACGGCCTGTGGCTTCTGTCTTTTGCACTCCAAAGTTACATGACAGAGCATGATAGGCAGTGAGCACCATGTTTACATCTCTCCCTGTGATCAAAATTATATGGATATGAGTAATGGCGATGGGATCAACGGTACTGTGATACAGCAACACTTTCTTCACAAAGAAAGGTTTTCGCTGTCTCCACACACTAATTAATTGAGGGTCTTCATCGCCTCTGAGAATTGTGATGGAAGTTTATCCCGTGAATAGGAATTCCTAAATTTCTGCAATCACTAGAATTTATGTCAGTAATTGTATGCATCTCATTTCCTATTGCAGAGAGTCTGGACTGTCTTACTGAGACAGAAATATATATGAAGATTTAAAAATACCACCAAAAGTGTATACTGGTGTACGCTTCAAATACATTTCCTTTTTTCTACTTTTTAGATTGTTGTCAAAACCATACTGAGAACATGGAGATTTTAAATATTTAAACTATGCTATATATACCTGCTATCCAGTGATAATGTACCCTTTTTCACCTTTGTCCAATCACGTCTAATCCATACTGGGCCTGAGACCGTCTGAGCCTGCCTCCTGATATATAGACCTACGTTTTTAATGTGTAAACTATGCTATACATATCTGTTATCCTGTGATACGGTACCCTTTCTCACCTTTGTCCAATCACGTCTAATCCACACAGGGCCTGAGACCGTCTGAGCCTGCCTCCTGTTATATAGACATAGGTTTTTAATGTGTAAACTATGCTACATATATACGTGTTACCCGGTGAAACTGTACCCTTTATCAACTTTCTAAAATCTTGTCGAATCCATACTGGGCCTGAGAACGGCTGCCAAGCTGTTAAGCAAGCCACAGCAACTGTGGTTTGGACACGTAATTTTTTTGCATTTTTTCAGGAATGCCGGTTAGGCCTAATTCAGGAAATGCGGTTGACCTACACTTACTGGGAAATCATCGTTCGCGGGGAATAATTGGAATCACAGATCCCCATCACTAACGGTGTTCAGCTGGTTATCTGCACCTGTAAGCGACAAAAGCTGGTCCTTTCAGTGAAGCGCGCATGCAGCCCCGGACATGTAACGCCATGATAGACCATGATAGTGCCAGAGCCTCGCGTATCCCTCTAGTAAGCTTGACGCGTACCGCGGGGGCATGCCGGAGTCTTGTTCGTTAACGGAATAAAGCTGACAAATTGCTAGCACAACTACAAACGGACATACCACACCACACACACAATCGACAAAGCTTTCAATATGTACATCTTTCCTTGAGGTGGCATGGTTGTTGTTTCCCGGGTGGAGACCAATTAAGCTGCAGGCTCCACTCCTGGTGGTGCCCTTTTGGACATTCCTTTAAGGTTCAGCTTTGCAATCATATTGCCCCCGGAAAGCAAACACTTTGCCTTCATGGACGCTGTTTGGAGGTTCGTGGGAATAACGCCGCCCGATCGCCAGTTGGCATAATTTATTGGTGGGAAGTCCGACGGTATATGATCGTGTTCGATTTCAGAATTTTTTGGGGGGGTTTGTATTTTACATTTTTATTCCAGCCTTTCTTGACTTCATAAGGGAATGACAAGCCTATATCTGTGTCTCCTCCACCTCCTTTTACTCCTCCACCTCTTTTCTAAATGTAGTTGCCTTTTTCCATATGTAATTTTTGTCTTCTGAGCATTTTCTCTGCTTTGGGACACCTTTTATGGTGTTTTGTAATTGTTTTCTATGTGTTTGTATGTGTTTGTGTTTGCCTGCCATTGTTTTCAATGGGGTTCGACGAACATTCGACGAACTTGCCTCCTGTGTGACGAACCAAAACACTAGCGTGGTGGCTCAACACTACTCCTGATATATAGACGTACATTGTTAATGTTTAAACTATGCTATATATACCTGCTATCTGATGATACTGTACACTTTGTCTACTTTTTATATTCTTGTCTAATCTATTCTGAGCCTGTGAGCGTCTCTGTGTGACAGATGGAATATATGTGGAGATTTACAATTATCCTTTGACTGAATAGAGCTGTACATTTCTGATACAGTGCCATATATCTGATGTTGTTTTGTGTCTATTTTGTGCAAAATTTTGAAGTTTGGTGGAAGAGGCCACGGACGTGGAAGAGGCCGTGGACGTGGGCGCGGGTGGGCCAGCTGGTGATGATGGTGGTGGTGCATCTGCTGGTAGTGGCAAAAGCACAATAGCAGCTAAGGCAGGAGGTGTTGAGCCTGCGTCATGGTCTGGCTCTGGATTCTAAATAGATGAAAGACTATGCAAAAAAATAATTTAGGATCACCACACTAATAACTAGTAATTGTGAAAAAATCATAAATTTTATTGTACATCAGGTCATGAAACACTACACACAGTAAAAACATTTAAAAACAAAGCAAGGGACTATAGCAGACAAGAGGTCCCATAGTCCACAATATGTCCACCAACTGCCTGTACAATATACAAATAACATATAAATTACTAATTAGTAGTAGTATGCTGCTGGTTGTTCCATTTAGGTAAGACCATAGGTTATGTAGAGCAAAACCTGATACACAGTGGTTATAGTATGCTCAGGTAGAGTGTAATATCATATCAAGCATAATACCTGAATAAATGACCACACAAAGAATATGTTTAATCCTAATAGTCAGTGACTCTAGCAGATCAAAGGTGAAGTACTAAGAGATGCACTAGCCCTGATTAAAGTATAGCCATACATCACCATTTCCCTATCAGGGTAAGTATCAGAGTCCTGTCACCCAGTCATCTCAGTCAGCAGTCAGACAGGCAGCCCATCAGGTGGCATAGGGAAACCCACGCGTTCCGACACACAGGGTGTCTTCCTCAAGGTGAGTGTATCCCATCCCTGTGTACACCAGATATTTATATTCAGCAATCATTAGAAAATAAAGAGAAAATTGTTACCAGCTGGGAGCCCTCAGCAATGGAGCAGTTTGAGTCAGAGTCTCAGCGCATGGTGTAGTACCCGGAAGAGCACGCTCAGGGCGGGGGGAGTGACCCACAGGAGTCTGTGACGTAACACAGACGGCGTCTACGCTCATGGAGCACAGCACGGGCTAATCCTCCAAGGTTATTCCAAGTTGTGTACGCAAACAGCGTACCAGATAGAGCAGTTAACACCAAGGGAGGAGTTACACAGATGACGAAAATGTGAGGGAGATTGCTGAGCAGGCAGCGCCCTCATGTGGTGGAGAGGTCATCCCTGTCAGGCGCTCCCAAATGTGTCCACACAATTATTTAACCATATAAACGCCAAGATATAGCACCCTTATATCGTGGCACAAAGGGTACATTGCATGGCGTTTTTGAACAGAACATCTTTATTTACAAATATAAAGGTCACACTATCAATGTAATACAGTAATTCCACTTGTATGTAAAAGTGGTATAGCGTAGACCAACAGAATATTATAGCAGATAGAATTTCAAGGCAGACTGCTCATCCAGATCACCTGCGTGTAAATACATTATACAGGACGCGTATCAATCAATAAAATCACCATGCAAAGGCTGTATTAAAGTAGTCCTCATCAAATACCCCTAGATATGTAGAGTCAGTTAACCTGTTGTCGCCCTACAAGCTCATCAAAATCTCTTGCATCCAAAGTACATTGTGCAGGGCATATGTAGATAGAAAAAACAACACTTATATAGTAAAATAATATAGCGCGAATCAGCACGATATTAGTACACCCAGAGCTTGCAATAAAATACTAATCTAGGTTGAAAAAACTTTTAATTCTCTTACATGCTCATCCAGATCTCCTACATCCAAGATGTATTATTTGTATGAAGCACATATGGATGAGAAAACTCTCCAAGCAGAGACAATATTTACATAGTAAATAGTATGACGCAAGTTTGCGTGGTGATAGTACATAATGATAGTGTTTTTAAATGTTTTTACTGTGTGTAGTGTTTCATGACCTGATGTACAATAAAATTTATGATTTTTTCACAATTACTAGTTATTAGTGTGGTGATCCTAAATTATTTTTTTGCATAGTCTTTCATCTATTTAGAATCTATAGTATTTCTATGTAAATTTGGCGATCCCAGTAGGTTATATTTTTGTACTATTTATTGATGGTGCCCGCTTAAATTGCTTTTGAAATTGGTATTTTGTCCTCATCTTTAGTGAGGTTTCTTAGTGAGTGGTGGCACATCTGTTGGTTATTATGGACTTAAATGCTAGGGAAGCTGCTTGGCAGGAGCAGGTTAAAGAGATTTTTGGAGCAGCTACTTTTAGTGCTCCTGGGGCTAGTGGTGATTCTGCCTTCCAAAATTTGACTTCTGATTTGATTAATCTACACAAGAAATTGACAAAAACCTGGTGGAATACCAAGAGCTTGGAGGAGTATAAGAGATTGGGCCTAATTCCACGTGGTCTCAGGGTCCAAATCTTTCCGGCATGGGAAGTGGACCATGAGTTTAAAAATGTCTGGGAAACTGGTTTAAAAA
Source organism: Dendrobates tinctorius (assembly GCF_039654945.1). Classification (NCBI taxonomy): domain Eukaryota; kingdom Metazoa; phylum Chordata; class Amphibia; order Anura; family Dendrobatidae; genus Dendrobates; species Dendrobates tinctorius. The sequence continues at coordinate 64,294,427 of NW_027361732.1, read as the reverse complement.
AATGTTCTTATATCATCATTGACATGCTAATAGAACAAGACCGTCTTTTTCTCTCTAAGATGAGAGAAGAAATTAAAGACAGGGAATTAAAATTGGAGTCTTTTGATAAGAAAACCCTGGTTGATCCTTTTAAAAATCAGCTTAGAGACCAATTGGATCGTTTTGAAAAAGATATAATTCGAGGGAAGAAGAGTAAGTTTCTACGTGATAAGACAGACTCGGATAGACACAGAGTATTTAAATGGTCTCACCAGGGCAATATGAGGAAACAGCCCTTTAAGACTCCAACCAATAGAACAGGAGTAACAGAGAGTGGCCCTATCCCTAATTTGAGCAGTGATTTTTTTATCCACAGATACAAGCGACAGGGAAAGCAGCATAGAAGGGGGCGAAGGAAGCCTAGGCCATCGACAAAAAAGGAAAGGGAATTCTCGAGTCTGGTCACCGACCTCGAAAAGAGAGACCAGGTTCAACAATCGGAGATATCGATAGGTACTGTTCCTTGGCAGGACAATATTGGTGATGTGGGAAATTTGCGCATCATCAATTTGTCCACATATACACTCTCTGACATTGAAACCAAGCTACTTACCAAAGGACTCTCATTTTCACCCATGATGTGTCTGGACAAATTTGAGTTGACAAAAGACTTGTACCTATTCTGCAGGCAATTAACTTTTAAAATGCTGTACCACCAGCCGTCCCTTATTGATGAACTACCCGACCAAGACAGACAGGTTTTTCGTGACCTGTTGGACCTACTAACTGAAAGTGAGACCGGACAAACCAGGCACAGATTTACTGGTAGACTCCCATCACAGGCCACTCCTAAATTCTCGCTGTTTCCAGTAATACAAATATTTTTTGAGAAGACATGCAGTGATATTAGGGACCTGAGGGTCGATAAGTATCGGGGCAACAATCTAAGTGTGCCTGAGAGGCAAGCCCTATATGATTTAAAAAATAACGATGCCTTCGAAATTAAGGAAGCAGACAAGGGCGGAAATATTGTCCTATGGCCCAAAACGATGTATTGCCAGGAGGTAAGAAGACAGTTGGACAATAGCCATCATTACCAACTACTCCCCTCTGACCCTACCTTTATTTTTAAAGGACAATTGGACAGAATGCTAACGAGGGCTCTTTCCTGTGACATTATTAACAAGAAAGAGCTGAACTTTTTGACAACTATTCATCCTGTGGTACCGACATTGTATATGTTGCCAAAGATTCACAAGTCCATGACACACCCTCCAGGTAGACCTATTATCTCAGGGATGGGGGGTTTATATGAGAGGCCATGTTCTTATTTGGATTACTTTTTGCAGCCAATTGTACAGACCTTGGATTCGTTTGTCCGTGATTCAACACATTTGATACTTCTCCTGGAGAAATTGGATTTACCGGAGGGCGCCATCCTAGCAACATTGGATGTAGAAGCTCTCTATACCAACATTGATCACAGTCTAGGTTTGCATGCTGTGTCTTTTTTTCTGGAATGTCAGACTACGGGGGAGAGGGGACATGATGCCTTTATTCTGGAGCTTTTAAAATTCGTCCTAGAGAAGAACTATTTTGTTTTTGATAGAGCTTTCTACAAACAAGTATCCGGGACGGCTATGGGAGCCAAATGTGCGCCCTCCTACGCCAACCTCTTTATGGGGTGGTGGGAGGAGACACATGTGTATAAACAACGTCTATTTAAGGAATCAGTCACCAAATGGCTACGATATATTGATGACATTGTGATCATCTGGTCTGGTACATTGGATAGACTTCATGATTTCATTGGTGGTCTGAATGATAACTGCTGGAATATCAAGCTGACTTCTTCCTTCTCTTTCAGCTCGGTGGAGTTTCTGGATTTAAAACTGATGATACACCAGAATCGTATCACCACCACTCTATTCAGAAAGAAAACCGCCACGAATAATGTACTACATTTTGACAGTTTCCATCCGGCACATCTACGACGAGGGATACCAAAAGGGCAGTTCTTGAGGCTTAGACGTAACTGTAGCCATATGGGAGACTTTTTACAAGAATCCCGACAGCTTACCAAAAGGTTCCATGAGAGGGGTTATCCAAAGAAGACCGTTTCAAGAGCCTTTGAATATTCGATGAACAAATCAAGGGATGATGCCCTCAGACCTCGGGTAAGGACGAATACACATAAGATCAGCCTTATCACGAGATTTAATAACCAATGGAGTGACATCTATCGCCTTTTGGGGAACAATTGGGGTATTCTACTCAGTGAACCCAAACTTAGGGGTTTCATTGGTGATCAACCTAAGGTGGTAGCCAGGAGGGCTAAGAACCTTAAGGACCATTTGTCAAACAGTCATTATAGGCGTCCTATGGTCAAACTAAGGTCAGGATATGATAACAGAGGAACTTTCCCCTGTGGGGGCTGTACGATTTGCTCTATTACTATTTCTAACCAAGCTGCTCTCTTGGTCCATCTACCCTTACAGCTACGGTCTAAGGCCCACTTTAACTGCCGCTCTCGGAACTTGGTCTACGCATTGGTCTGCGGTTGTAGAAAGATCTACGTTGGACAGACGACACAGGAACTGCGACGTAGAACTCAGCAGCATCTATCGAACATATCTACCGCTCGGGTGGACAAGTCAAAGGGTAAGCGCATTTCATCGGTGGCAGCCCATTTTTTGGACTATCATGGGGGGTCTTCGGCCTCTCTACGAGTTATGGGCCTTGAGGGTGTACAGACTAATATTAGGGGTGGCAATGTTACGGATGAATTACTTCGGCGAGAGGCCAGATGGATATTCTACCTTGACAGCCTCTCCCCTGCTGGTCTAAACGAAGAACTGTTATATACCGGTTTTTATAGGAGATCTTAAATTCGGTGTTTGATTGGTATGCGTTGTCACTCCTCTAATTTGATCCTTTTCTCATACAGGTCTGTGCAATGAGAGAGTGGCATCTTTGGGAGTCCCCTCTTCTGTCCGGCCTTTCAAAAAGCAAATCTACCAAAGATCAAGGAGTTCTCATTTGCTGTCTGTTCTCCTGATTTAAACCAACAGAGGAATAGGGATCATAGGCTGTTAGTCCATTGCGTTCCCTTCTTATTTATTATATCAGTCTTTATCCTGTTTATACCCATTATACCCATATACTCATACTCTTCTATACTCTGCTTATATCTTTATTGTCACTCTGAATTGTTTAATCTGGTGCGGCAAGATTGTAATACCCATTATATACTGTGCTAAAGGGTGGATAAAATACTTAGGGTTACTCTTCGTATATATTGTATTAGGTTGCTGTTACAGCATTGTATACACTTAAAGGGAAGAAAAGGAAAAACCTATTGCCATTTCCTTGAATCTTCCGCCTCTTTTTGAGGCATCCAGTTTGGAGTATGCTGCTGGTATGTTTCCTAAACCTTGCATTAAGATAGCCTCTACTGTATACCTTTTCACTGAGGCATGTAAGGTAACAACAGGTCCCCTGACCTTACCTACATATAGGGTCTCTCTATTGGGACTGTTCCCAATTTGCGTTTTATCGCTCTAGTATATAAGTGCTGTCTTTGCATGGCCACTCCTACATTTATATGTGGTCTGCATAATATACTGTAGCTACAAGTGACTTGGATGAGTACCTCATTCCAAGCCCCGTGTACTATCATTATGTACTATCACCACGCAAACTTGCGTCATACTATTTACTATGTAAATATTGTCTCTGCTTGGAGAGTTTTCTCATCCATATGTGCTTCATACAAATAATACATCTTGGATGTAGGAGATCTGGATGAGCATGTAAGAGAATTAAAAGTTTTTTCAACCTAGATTAGTATTTTATTGCAAGCTCTGGGTGTACTAATATCGTGCTGATTCGCGCTATATTATTTTACTATATAAGTGTTGTTTTTTCTATCTACATATGCCCTGCACAATGTACTTTGGATGCAAGAGATTTTGATGAGCTTGTAGGGCGACAACAGGTTAACTGACTCTACATATCTAGGGGTATTTGATGAGGACTACTTTAATACAGCCTTTGCATGGTGATTTTATTGATTGATACGCGTCCTGTATAATGTATTTACACGCAGGTGATCTGGATGAGCAGTCTGCCTTGAAATTCTATCTGCTAAAATATTCTGTTGGTCTACGCTATACCACTTTTACATACAAGTGGAATTACTGTATTACATTGATAGTGTGACCTTTATATTTGTAAATAAAGATGTTCTGTTCAAAAACGCCATGCAATGTACCCTTTGTGCCACGATATAAGGGTGCTATATCTTGGCGTTTATATGGTTAAATAATTGTGTGGACACATTTGGGAGCGCCTGACAGGGATGACCTCTCCACCACATGAGGGCGCTGCCTGCTCAGCAATCTCCCTCACATTTTCGTCATCTGTGTAACTCCTCCCTTGGTGTTAACTGCTCTATCTGGTACGCTGTTTGCGTACACAACTTGGAGTAACCTTGGAGGATTAGCCCGTGCTGTGCTCCATGAGCGTAGACGCCGTCTGTGTTACGTCACAGACTCCTGTGGGTCACTCCCCCCGCCCTGAGCGTGCTCTTCCGGGTACTACACCATGCGCTGAGACTCTGACTCAAACTGCTCCATTGCTGAGGGCTCCCAGCTGGTAACAATTTTCTCTTTATTTTCTAATGATTGCTGAATATAAATATCTGGTGTACACAGGGATGGGATACACTCACCTTGAGGAAGACACCCTGTGTGTCGGAACGCGTGGGTTTCCCTATGCCACCTGATGGGCTGCCTGTCTGACTGCTGACTGAGATGACTGGGTGACAGGACTCTGATACTTACCCTGACAGGGAAATGGTGATGTATGGCTATACTTTAATCAGGGCTAGTGCATCTCTTAGTACTTCACCTTTGATCTGCTAGAGCCACTGACTATTAGGATTAAACATATTCTTTGTGTGGTCATTTATTCAGGTATTATGCTTGATATGATATTACACTCTACCTGAGCATACTATAACCACTGTGTATCAGGTTTTGTTCTACATAACCTATGGTCTTACCTAAATGGAACAACCAGCAGCATACTACTACTAATTAGTAATTTATATGTTATTTGTATATTGTACAGGCAGTTGGTGGACATATTGTGGACTATGGGACCTCTTGTCTGCTATAGTCCCTTGCTTTGTTTTTAAATGTTTTTACTGTGTGTAGTGTTTCATGACCTGATGTACAATAAAATTTATGATTTTTTCACAATTACTAGTTATTAGTGTGGTGATCCTAAATTATTTTTTTGCATAGTCTTTCATCTATTTAGAATCTATAGTATTTCTATGTAAATTTGGCGATCCCAGTAGGTTATATTTTTGTACTATTTATTGATGGTGCCCGCTTAAATTGCTTTTGAAATTGGTCTGGCTCTGGAACGCCTGGAATGATACCTTTTCTGGGAGTAGGTTAACCGCTTTTAAAGGCGGAGCATGAGGAACTGGTTTTAGCTTACATTGCCGAAACAGACTCCATCAAATATGCCCGCCTCTTCAGAAGTTTCAAAAAATGCAAGCACTGAGGGGTCAAGTGCTGGCTCCTGGTCAGGAAGAACCCCTTTCCTTGTGTCCTGCACCCCCATCCAAACTGAATGAGGCAGCAGGCCACACTTCACATTAGTCCATGCCTGGGTTATCAAGTCAAGCCGTGAATTCCCCAGTCCAAGATGAATCTGACATGGAGTGTGGGTGGCCAGCCAGGGAGTGGGGTTAATCGGTACCGGGCCGGTGTCTCACAGGAATGTGTCACGGTGGTGGTGACCCGTTCCGTGGCCCTGGGCGTCCTATGCAAAGGGGTGAATTACGTTTATAGGTGAATGATACGTGACGCCGCCTGTGGTTTTTGATTAGATTCAACAGTGCTGCAGTGTTGCTTCTGTGGGACAGATGTTGTGGTGCAGCTAAGATGTAGAAGCCCTGCACAGGTAAGGCTGTAGTCGCAGGGCAGATGAAAGAGTTGGGAGATGGTGTGCAGTGCAGGATGTAGTTGAGCCGTGCGCCAGGCGCAGGAGAAAGATGACAGACACAGTCGTGCAGTTCCTTTACCTGTACTTGGTAGGTGCTGTCCAGGACCCAGAGTACAGATGGAGAAGGAGTTGGTCAGCCTGGAAGCCAATTTGGATTTCTCTCTCTGCAGATAGGTAGTGTGGCCTCCGTTCTAGCGCTTATCTGAGGTACTCGCAGTGCTAAGTTCAATTAAGTTCCCCCTGTTGACTCTCTTTTGGAACTTTCTCGTATGGCTGGCAGCCGTAGCCTTTTCCTTCTGGCTCACACATGTCGATGCTGGGGCCTCCGGGCCTCAGTTGGGTACAGAGCATATACAGCTGCTACTTCCTCTGGATTCTGCTGCAGGAACGTCAGTGTCCCTACAAACTCGGAGACCGGAATCCGGACCATGCGCTCCAGCTAGGAATGAGCCTTAACTCTGCTCATTTTCCAGCTCCCCTTCTCACATCGACACACACTTCCCCTTCCCTGCACAGAAAGGCCTAACTTACATCCTCCTGACCACAGAGAGCAGCTCCTCAGCAGTCATGTTCAGAGGTCTCCCTGCTGGCGTGGAGTGGGAAATGTGTTGTGTGTTGGTTTAACTGCTAAAGAGATCCTTTGTTGCTCCTAAGCATGACATCACACTCCCTAGGGGGAAGGTAATGCCACTGTGGCGACCGTACTCCTGGGGACGCCACAAGTGCACTGATACCCAGCCACTGCTAGATGATTCTGCTGGTACATTGACCCAGACCACTACACTCCCCTCACACTCGACACAGCCAGAATCTAACCCAGAGGAAACTCAGGTTCCCCTTCCCGCATACTATACCACCTTACACGGTGACAAAGAGGAAGGTGCAGATGAAAGTGCAGGTTCCTTGAGCTGGTGGGGGGGCATACTCATGGGCGATGACACTGGCACAGGGCCCCTCATAGTATGCAAAAGTGTCTCTGCCAGTGGGAGCCACCCCTCCAGCCATCAGACACACCGCCACACACCGCCGTACTATTAGAGGGGCCCTGTGCCACTACCGTCACCAACGAGTGGGCCCCCCCTGCTTGCTCAGGATCACAGCACTTGCAAAGTTGAAATACTTACCTCTCCCTGCTCCACCGCCATGATGTCTTCCGCGTTTCCTGACAATGATAGTCTGATCAGAGAGCGCAATGACATCACGTCTGTACGCCCGCTGCCTAAATAGCCAAGTGCAGTGAGATGGACTATGGGGACGATGAGTAGTCCAGACTAGTACAGGGATTCCATAGGGAGGAGACTTATTTAATTATTTTCAATGTTGGGACAGCAATTTTTGGGTAGCACTATACTCTGGAGAATGATATATGGGGCCCACCATACACTGGAGCATTCCAAAGGTGGACATCAGACACTGGAGCAGCATTTACAGGGCACATTATACACTAGAGCATTAGAAATGGGGCCCATTATGTATGGAGCATTATTTGGGCCCATAAGACAGTGTAGCTTCATCCATGGGGACCAACATATACTGTAGCATTATGTGGAGCTCATCATATACTGTTTCAAACATTATATAGAATCATAGAATCGTAGAGTTGGAAGGGACCTCCTGGGCCATCTGGTCCAACCCCCTGCTCAAAGCAGGATTCGCTAAATCATCCCAGTTAGATGTCTGTCCAGCCTCTGTTTGAAGACTTCCATTGAAGGAGAACTCACCACTTCTCGTGGCAGCCTGTTCCACTCATTGATCACTCTAACTGTCAAAAAGTTTTTTCTAATATCTAATCTGTGTCTCCTCCCATTCAGCTTCATCCCATTGCTTCTAGTCTTTCCTTGTGCAAATGAGAATAAAGTTGATCCTTCTACAATGTGACAGCCCTTTAGATATTTGTAGACAGCTATTAAGTCTCCTCTCAGTCTTCTCTTTTGCAAACTAAACATTCCCAAATCCTGCAACCTTTCCTCATAAGACAGGGTTTGCAGACCGGTCACCATTCTGGTCGCTCTTTTCTGAACTTGCTCCAGTTTGTTGATGTCTTTTTTAAAATGTGGTGCCCAAAATTGGACACAATATTCCAGATGAGGTCTGACCAAAGAGGAGTAGAGGGAAATAATTACTTCACGTGATCTAGACTGTATGCTTCTGTTAATACATCCTAGAATTGCATTTGCCTTTTTTGCTGCTGCATCACACTGTTGACTCATATTCAGTCTGTGATCTATTAGTATACCCAAGTCTTTTTCACATGTGCTGTCACTTAGCCCTATTCCTCCCATTCTATATATGCTTTTTTCATTTTTATTGCCCAGATGTAGTACTTTGCATTTCTCCCTGTTAAAAACCATTCTGTTAGTTGCTGCCCACTTCTCCAGTTTATTTAAATCTTTTTGAATCCTCTCTCTCTCTTCTCTAGTATTAGCTATCCCTCCTAGCTTTGTGTCATCAGCAAATTTAATCAGTTTACCCTCAATTCCTTCATCTAAATCGTTGATAAAGATGTTGAACAATACAGGGCCCAGGACAGAGCCCTGTGGTACCCCACTTGAGACATTCTTCCAACTGGATGTGCAGCCATTTACGACCACTCTTTGGGTCCGATCACTAAGCCAGTTATGAATCCACCTAACAGTTGCCTTGTCCATTCCATACTTAGTCATTTTTTCAATAAGGATTGTATGAGAGACTTTGTCAAATGCTTTGCTGAAGTCAAGATATACTATATCTACAGCATTTCCTTGATCCACCCAATCAGTAATACCATCATAGAAGGAAATTAAATTAGTCTGACATGACTTATTAGTTACAAACCCATGCTGACTCTGTTTAATCACTTCATTCTTATCCAGGTATTGACATACATGTTGTTTAATAATTTGTTCAAAGATCTTTCCTGGTATAGAAGTCAGACTCACCGGCCTATAGTTGCCTGGGTCCACCTTCTTCCCCTTTTTGAAGATAGGAACAACATTTGCTCTTCTCCAGTCTTCTGGCACTTCTCCTGTTCTCCAAGAATTTTCAAAGATTATGGAGAGGGGTTCAAAAATTTCTTCTGCTATCTCCTTCAGTACTCTGGGGTGTAATTCATCTGGACCTGGAGACTTGAATACATTTAGGTTAGCTAAGTGTTTCCTCACTATCTTTCTGTTTATAGATATCCTGGATTCTTCTATTCCCTTAATAGGACAGTGAATAACAGTTGATGTTACATTTCCTTTCTGAGAGAAAACAGATGCAAAATAGGAATTTAAAAGTTCAGCCTTCTCAACATCCTGTCTTACCATTTCATCATTTTCATCCTGTAAAAATCCTATAGCATCTTTGACTTTTCTTTTACTTTTGACATATCCCCAAAATCCTTTATTATTGCTTTTGACATCTCTTGCAAGCCTCAATTCATTTTCAGCTTTAGATAATCTGATTTGTGCCTTGCAGGTTCTGCAGACAGCATTATATTCTTCTTTAGATATGCCTCCTTCTTTCCATTTTATAAACATTTTTTGCTTCCTTTTTAGCATGTGCTTAAGTTCTGTGTTCATCCATCCTGGTTTCCTTAAATGCTTCCTATTCTTCCCTCTTTTCGGAATTGTTAACAACTGTGCTTTGAGAATTTCATTTTTCAAGATTTCCCATCCTTCCTGGACATTTTTGTCTTTAAGGATATCCAGCCATTGGATCCCTCCAATTCTCTTTCTGAATCCCTTAAAATCTGCCTTTCTGAAATCTAACCTTGACGTCTGAGTCTTCACAGGTCTTCCGCCTCTAGTTATCCAAAATTCTAAAATAGCATGGTCGCTACCTCCTAGGGTCCCAGCCACTTTTACCTCCTCAACCATTTCCTCCCTGTTTATAAGGATTAGATCCAAGGTAGCAGTTCCCCTTGTTTTCTCCCCTACCTTTTGGAAGATAAAGTTGTCAGCAAGAGAGGATAAGAATTTCCTTGACCTGTTAGTTTTGCCTGAGAGAGATTCCCAACAAATGTCTGGATAGTTGAAATCTCCCATGACAACTATGTCATATTTTTTGGAGAACTTGGCCATTTGATGCATAAAGAGTTCATCCATATCTTCAGCTTGCACAGGCGGCCTGTAGTAAATGCCTACAATGGTGTCCTTTCCATTGTTCTGTCCTTGTATTCTTACCCAAACAGTTTCCACAGAACTCCCAGTCTCTGAAGCTTCAATCTCTGTGCAGATATACGCATTTCTAACATACAATGCGACACCCCCTCCTCGTTTATCAAGTCTGTTTCTTGCAAATAAGTTGTATCCTTCTAGTCTTGTATTCCAATCATGTGTATTGTCCCACCAAGTTTCAGTGATTCCAATGACATCATATTTCTTTTCCTGTGTTAGTAGTTCCAATTCTCCTTGTTTGTTGCCCATGCTTTGTGCATTAGTATAGAAACATTTTAGTTTGTGATTGGTTTCTCCTTCTCCAATATTTTTTTTAATTAGATTCTTTCGTCTTTGTTCTTCCTTTCCATATGTGATCAATGGTTCTGTATGGAGAAATATATGGGCCCTCATTACTCTATATAGCGCACTATGCGGTGGCCATAATACTGTATGAAGTAATATACTGTCCGTTTTTGGAGCTATTAAAAATGGATATCAGTCATGAGATGTAAAAAGGGAAGTATTTTTCATTGTACTATGCCGCTATTTCTCTGCGGTATCGGAGCATCATGAGTTGTGGTATGTGTTAAAGGGGCGCTCTTTTGCCCAGGGCACATGAAAACCTGGAGCCAGCCCTACCCCCCCACAAATTTAGCCAAATAACCCCCATTTTTCAGTGCGTAACTAGTATTATGAAGTAAATTAAGGTTGAAAAGCTTCAGTAATCAGAATTGATGTTTTTTGCATTCAAAAGGGCACTGTAGGTGTGTTTCCTGTCCTCCACTCCCTGCCGACTTTGCTTCCTCATTGACTTGCATTGGGTTTCGTGTTTCAGTCGGCCTTCGACTTTTCACGATAATCGGCCGATTTCATTTGACCCGACTTTTGAGAAAGTCGGGTTTCATGAAACCCGACTCGACCAGAAAAAAGGCAAAGTCGCTCATCTCTAGTAACAAGTAATGATAAATAATAACAAAGACAAAAAATGAAACAATTATGTATTTTACAACTGCTGGTAGCTTGGTGGAGGTGATGGTGGGAGGCATTCATCTCTTTGTTGGGTGTTGGGGTGCTCAGCTTGAACATTACCCTTTTGGGGTGGATGATCTTAGCCCTGTGGGAATATGTGGCCATGTTCCTGCAGCTGCGCTCCAAAGAGACCATAAGGATTCTGTCAATTATAATCCTGTGGTTGATTGTAGCCACGTCCATCATACCCCCCAATATGACCATGTCGTTCAAACCCAGGTTGGGTCTGTACAAGTGGCCATATTGGGCAGGTATGTTATAGGCTGCCATTTGGCTATGTTGTTGCCAAGGTTGGTTTTGGGGGGAATGGGTGGAGGTGTAGGCACATGTGCAGGCAGACACTCAGATCCTAATTGAGCATGCACAGCTGGTTGTCGGACAAGGCGGAGACGGTTACGAGTTGAGAGCTGCCACCTCTCAAGATACTCAAACAACTCATGGGTCATTGGGGTGTGTGCATGCATCAATTAGGATCTGAATGGATCCTCGCACACGTAGCCTCACCTCACGGGGTAGGGGACGGAGGTACCGGGCCAGGTTTCAGGAATATGCCTCTTCACCCTCATCCTGGGCAGCCCTGGACAGGTAATTTAGGACACCTGTGTCTACATGCCTCCGGGTATCAGAGGCAGTGTTGTCCCTTCTCCGTCTCCCACGGCGGCCTACGGCTGCAGGCTGGGGGGACCCCTCAAAACGGCCAGTAGGGCTGCTGCTGTTGCCAGGGTCTTCTAAGTTGCTGCCTGCTGGTGGCTCTGCTGGGTCTGGACCTGGTCCAGAACCTGATGCTGGTCCTGATGCTGGTGGAGCTTGGGGGTTGCAAAAGCTCTAGTCAGAAGATGTGCCAGCCACCACTTCACATCCCCTGTCCAGGTCTATAATGGGCTCAGTATCCAACCCTGTCTCCCTCTCTGTGAGGTTGGACAGAGTTCTGTTAGGAAATGTACAAAAAACAAAATGTAGCTCTGACCCTAAAAAGCATATGTGTCATGTGGTGTGATGTCTGTACTTATGGTCTGAGATCCATACTGGGTGCCAAAAATGCCAAGCGGTCAAAATAGATGTATTTCCGCTTGGTCGGTGCTGCTGCCCCACTCCTGTCACTCTGCTGTCTTTCCCGCCGGTATTGTTTGCGGATGCTGCACCAGCGTCTCATCACATCCTCAACTGCAATGTGAAGTGAAAAGGGACTGTAACCTCTGGGAATTGTGCCATGCAATATTTCTAACATTTCACATAGTCACGTGGCCTAGTAGGGGGTGGTTTTTAGATAAATTTTTCTTTAGCAAACAGGGATACCTACATAGACAGTATAGGATTGTATGGGCTACATTTAAAAAAGCTCACTTATGGCCTTTAAGCTGATGACAATTACTTACGAATGTGTTGTTGCTCCTCACGTGGCCGTTGGGCAAAGTCTGGGAACATGTGCACACAGACGCGCCTCCATGCCGCCTCTTTGCGGCCCCGGTCAGAATAATGGACATCCCGTTGGTCTCAAAGTTCGGGCCTTTCCTGGACCAATACAATTAGGAGCTCCACATTAATGTGGTGAGACATGATGCTGCAGGACTCTGTGGATCACAGCCCCCCGACGAAGCCCACGCGAAACGCGCGTAGGGGCTACACGTGTGGCATACTAATTAGCTATGGGTAAGCGTTTTTGAACAGGTTTTCATTATGTGGCCTCTAAACTAAGATTTCGAGCTATTATGCCGTGATGGTTTATTACTGCGAGGGGGTCACTCTGTGGGACTCTTTGGATATCTGAAAGAAAGACTTGAAGCACTGGCACTTTATTTATCTCTGCATATCCATTATACACATTCCATTGCTCTTAGTATTGCTGCATGTGTATTTTTTCTGTACCTGAATTCCTTATCATATGGAGCTCTTCTATTATGTGACCCGTCTTTATGTACTTTTTTGTCTATATCATTAATCTTTGAGAATAAAACTATTTTAATTATTTTCCTTGGTGGATGTCTTTACTACAAGTGCTTTTGTATACAAGGACTCTGTGGAGGCGTACTTTCTGGATGTCTGGAGTGCTTTTTGAGCTAATTTGCATGTCTAAGCTTCCTGATGATGGATTGGCCTATTTCCTGTCACCAGGAGAAGTCTTGCGTATTTCTCGCAAGTCACACGGTTGGTCCGTGTGTAATGCATTTTTTTGTGCACCCATAGACTTGCATTGGCGTACTAAGGTCGTAATACGCTGACAATCGCAGCATGCTGCGATTGGCACGGACCGTATAAAATACACGCAAAAAATACGGCTGCTGGGAGCTACCCCATAGAGAATCTTTGGTCCGTGTGCAATGCGTTTTTTTTAACGCCTCTCACTCGTCCGTATTCCTCTCTAGTGTGACGCCGGCCTTAAAATCACAGCACGGTGAAGGGCGGAGTGCTCAGTCAGAAAGCTAGCATACAACTTACAAAAGACTGACGGCACATCTAGAACTAGTCTGAACAGGTGCATACCAAAAAACAGCTTACATATCAAAATTAGAAAATGGTTGCACTCAATTGCATTAAGGTATATCAATGTGAAATACAAGAAGTGTGAATAGCGTAATGGCTTTTGAAATTTCACAAATCAGATTTGGTTCCGACTTTCCTATAAATACAGGCTTTATCAAGTTATTAGCCATAGATAAGTGTTCACATTAGGCAGTCAGGTCAGGGACCCATTCAATGAGATCACCTTGACGTTGGTGAATCGGCTCACATTTTTTGGCCAAATTTTGTGCTAAGTATCTTGTGTGTATTTCCTAAATTTCAAAAGCCATTATGCTATTCACACTTCTTGCATTTCACATTGATATACTTTCCTTTATGTCACATAATATTCTGTCTGGGAACTCTAGTGTGGAACGCATGGACAGTTTAATTTTCATTATGAATGATTGTTACTGGCCGGGGTGTTCCTCACATAGGAATAACACCTGAGAAACACTCAAATGTTTTATTCTATCTGCTTCCTGACAGCAAAGAGATGAAAGACACTGAACTGACCATCGATTCAAAACATTAAACTGGAGCAATCAGAAACACAGGCTGGAGAACATACAACCTTGAAGTTAGCGTGGAGATTTATTGCAAAACACAGGATTATACCCAACATATCTCCACCACACTGTAATACATTGAGTGGATCTGTTGAACATACAGTAGGTATATTTAAAATGTATATCATTAATGTACTATTTGTCATCATAAATGTATAAATAACTATTTTATATAGTAATATTCAGTAAATATTCAGTAATATTCAGTAAAATGTTCGCGTTTGGTAGATTAGATATTTTGCAGCGGTAACGATTTTACTGCTAGCAGTGCCAATTGTGGTTTTGCTTGATGTCATTATGCCACTCGACCTTCATCTCAGACTATACTGTCAATTATTATAATATGAAAAAAGTATATGATCTGCTGTTCTCCACGGGAGATCGCCGTGGGACACTCGCGGATTTCTGCGGCTCAGGGAGTATATCAGTTGTTTGTTATTTTAATATATTTTAAAGATGACACTGACTTCGGGGATCAAAGTGACAAGTGATGGTGAGTATGTACTCTATGTTATATGTACTGTATGTCTATATGTATGTATTGTATGAATGTATTGTATGTAGAATGTATGTTGTATGTCTGTAGCATGTTTTATGTATGTAGTATATATGTAGTATGTATGTATGTTGCATGAATGTAGTATATATGTAGTATGTATGTTGTATGAATGTAGTATATATGTAGTATGTATGTTGCATGTATGTATGTATGTTGTACCAATGTAGTATATATGTAGTATGTATGTAGTATGTATGTATGCTGTATCAATGTAGTTTATATGAAGTATGTATGTAGTATGTAGTATGCATGTATGTTGTATGAATGCAGTATATATGAAGTATGTATGTAGTATGTATGTATGTTGTATGAATGTAGTACATATGTAGTATGTTTGTAATATGTATGTTTTTTTTTACATTCAACACATTAGCCGGACTACTACTGGCCATCATTGGCTAATGTGTCAATCACTGTCATTGTAGCAGGCATAGCCCAATGGGACTTGTAGTCCCATCGGACGATGCCTGCACACACACACACAACCCCCGGCAGGCCCGCACAGACCCCCGGCAGGCCCATACAGACCCCCGGCAGGCCCACACAGACCCCCGGCAGGCCCGCACTGACCCCCAGCAGGCCTGCACAGACCTCCGACAGGCCCACACAGACCCCCAAGAGGCCCGTACAGACCCCGCCCACAGACACAGACACGCACAGTGTCCGCCCACACACCGCCCACACTCTTCCCCCTCCCAAACTGGATGTACAAGTAAAGAAAGGGGTTTTTTTTAATTCCGATATTTCTGTCCCATTGACTTGAATGGGGTTTCTGGTATCGGAATCGGCGATACCCGATACTTTTTGGGTATCGGTCCAATCCAATCCGATCAGATACTTCACGGTATCGGATGGCATCGCTCAACACTAATAATGATGTAATTACATAACATGAATCCTTATTTAGCAATTTGTCCTTTGTGACATTTAGAATTAATCTGAAATAACAGAGTGACTGACAATCATGTTTAGTAAACAGCACATTGTGTTCCTCTTATTCATTATACACACTAATAAGCGGTAGAATTCATCTTTTTGCTTGTAATGCTGCACCGCATTTGCAGTCAGTCTGCTTTATTAAGCAACATTTAACCTGTGTATAAAAATTCTGTTAATGTACATCATGAAACAAAACTTAGCTTTATTATTTTATTTTCTCCAGGGATTACTGTATGAAAATCAGCATTTCAGGGCTAAAGATTAATTTAAATCATTCATGAACTCACTGATGAATATTGGGTCTTTAAAGAGAACTACTGTGGATCTTAAATACAATTCTTTAATTGTGGTTACTAATTTCTGGCTAGGAGCTTATCTGTTTTTGAGATTACCTTAGGCAAATAGCAGTAATTGCTTTGAAATAATTTATCTTAAAGATTTTAAAAGTCACTTGAAGGTTAAACAAAAATGGTAATATAGTGTTTCTTGTCTCCAGCTACTAACATTATCACTCTGCACAAAGTTAAAAAGGTGTCTAGAGATTCTGCTAAAACTGAAATCCTCTGCATCTCATGGGAACAGTTCTTAAGAAACTCAGCTGCCATATAAGCATGTACACAACAGTATGAGGTCTCAATATATATTGAAATATATTGCTAAGTTTATATCTGTAGCTTCATATAGATATTATTTTCATCACTTAACTCTTTATTTTTTTCCATCTGCATTAGATTATATAGAACAGTCGCTTACAATCCTATCCCCACTGAAAATCTTATAATATTTGTTTTCTTTCACTCTTGAAGTATTACTACCCAAAATCACATTCACTTCTGTTTCCTAGTTCACCCTAATCAGCTTACAAGGATCTCCATAGTTTGAGGAAAACCTGGTTTGGAAAAAAAATCGCAAATCAAAGGTTGCAAATACATGAAAGTAAATTCTCTTCACAGTATTCCACTCATCCCATTCTTCCACACAAAAACTCTTCAAATTCTTTAGGTTCTGTGAGCTCCTTCTATAAACTCTGAGCTTTAGCTCCTTCCATACATTTTCTGTTGGATTTAGGCCAGATAATTGGTTGAGCCATTACCAGCTTTAATTTCTTTTTCTGAAATAAATTGATAGCTTTCTTACGTGTGTTTTTTGGAACATTGTCTTGCTGAAATGTCAACCCTAATTTCATCTTTGTCATCCTAGTAGATGGCAGCAGATTTTCATCAAGAATGTGTCAGTACATTTGTCCATTCATGCTTTATTCAATTATCTAAAATTTGACAGGACCTATCACGATCCATTTTTGGATCTGTGGCAGATTTGGTGTTTCATATTAAAACTTTTTTCCTTTCAGGCCATCGGGGGTTAATGTCAGTTTTTCCCCCAATGGCCGCTGGTGTAAATACATTGCTGCTGAGCTTGCTGATGCAGGTGGTGACCACTCCCACTGTTAGCGCGGGTGGTCAGGAGCTGGAGCTCCGAGAGTGGACCCTCTGGACCGTGGCACCGAGGGACCCCGGGCGAGCTGCCAGGTGGTACCGACCCCTATACAGGGACCGTTAGGAGCAGGCCCAGGGGTTCGAGTACCACGGTAGCCGGTACCAAGAGGGGCGGCTCAGGATGGACCGGAGTAAGACTGAGACTGGAGTAGGACGGCAGGAGCACTGAAGACAGGACTGGAGTAGGACGACAGGAACACTGAAGGCAGGACTGGAGTAGGACGGCAGGAACACTGAAGGCAGGACTGGAGTAGGACGGCAGGAACACTGAAGGCAGGACTGAGAAGCTGCTGTGAGGAGCAGCCGAGACAGGAACTGCAGGAGCAGAGTGTGCACGATGGAGCGAGGCCAGAGTGTCAGGAAACACAACGATCAGGCGCCTCCCTCAGGGGGAAGCGGCCTGATATGGCCCTGTCTGGTCAGCCATTGGTCCAAAGGTGCTTCCGGGTCAGGGCACAGCCGGAGCATAAGAAGCAGGAAGGAGGCGCGGCCGCGGCCTATGGCGCATGCGCATAGCATGCAGGGAAGGCATCGGTCGCGGGCCTGTCTCAGGTGACCGCCGCGGCCGTCGGGTGGAGAGAGGCTGCGGCGTGGGAGCGGAGGGCGACTGCGGCGGGGGGGCGGAGGCCGGGTGAGTATGGCGGAGCAGTGTAACAGTACCCCCTCCCCTAAGCCGCCCCCCCTGGAGATTAACAAGAAACCTCTTGAGGATACGGGGAGCATTAATATTCTCCCGAGGCTCCCAGGATCTCTCCTCAGGACCAAAGCCCTTCCAATCAACGAGAAAGAAAGTCCTACCTCTAACCCTTTTCACAGCGAGGATGTCCTGCACTTCAAAGACGTTGTCGGCACCCACCGGCTGAGGACCAAGATCAAGCGAGGAATGGAAACGATTCAGCACCACAGGCTTCAGGAGAGAGACGTGAAAGGTGTTCGGGATCCGGAGCGAAGCAGGCAACCTCAATTTGTAGGCAACTTCGTTAATACGTCCCAGAATTTCAAACGGACCGATGTAGCGTGGACCCAACTTGTAGGAGGGCAGTTTTAGTCGGACGAATTTGGAGGAGAGCCAGACCTTGTCGCCAACACGATACGGAGGAGAATCCAACCTCTTTTTGTCTGCATAGTTCTTCATCTGATCAGCGGATCTCTTGAGTGATGTGTTGGTCTCAGCCCAAATCTTAGAAAATTCCGAGGACAAGGCATTGGCCGCGGGTACCTCAGAGGCAGGGGTTATCGGAAGAGGGACACCAGGATGTCTGCCAAAAACAATGAAAAATGGAGACTTGGCCGAAGACTCACCAGCATGGTTGTTATAAGCGAACTCTGCCCAGGGGAGTAAGTTGACCCAATCATTCTGGTGGGCGTTAGAGAAGTGGCGTAAGTATCCCGTAAGCGTCTGGTTGGTACGCTCTACTTGTCCGTTGGACTGTGGATGGTAGGCCGAGGAGAAGTCGAGGGAAACGTTCATAAGCTTACAAAGCGAACGCCAGAACTTGGAGGTAAACTGAACCCCTCGGTCAGACACAATGCGTCGAGGTAGTCCATGAAGCCTGAAGACTTGATGAATGAAGATCTCGGCCAGCTCTGGCGCTGAGGGAAGACCGGGCAGAGGGATGAAGTGAGCCATCTTGGAAAAACGATCCACCACCACCAGAATGACTGAGCAGCCCGCAGAGCAGGGTAGGTCGGTGATGAAATCCATGGCGATGTTCTCCCAAGGAACCGTAGGGACAGGCAACGGAAGCAACAAGCCGGACGGAGATCTCCGTGGCACCTTGTTCTTTGCACAGGATGGACAAGAAGCCACAAAGTCGAGTACATCTTGGCGAAGTGAGGGCCACCAGTAGTGACGTTTGATAAGGTCAAGGGTCTTCTTAGTTCTGGCATGGCCGGCCAGTTTGGAGGAGTGCCCCCATAGAAGAACCTTTTGCTTGAGATTCTCTGGCACA
The DNA here is from genome assembly GCF_039654945.1 of Dendrobates tinctorius. Lineage (NCBI taxonomy): Eukaryota > Metazoa > Chordata > Amphibia > Anura > Dendrobatidae > Dendrobates > Dendrobates tinctorius. The sequence goes on along the minus strand of NW_027361732.1, from coordinate 64,275,263 downwards.
AGCGTCTTGCCAGGCGGAGGAGTAAGCCAGTTCACTGGAGCCACGGTGATGATCCTAGTGGGATCAATGATATGTGACGGTTCCTCCGTGGATTTGTGTGGTTGGAAGACCCTGGACAGGGCGTCGGCTTTGGAATTCTTGTTGCCGGGACGGAATCGGAGCTCGAAATCAAATCGGGCAAAAAATAAAGTCCATCTGGCCTGGCGAGGGTTTAGTCTCTGGGCAGACTGGAGATAGGCCAGATTCTTGTGGTCCGAGAAGATGACAAAAGGATGGACAGCTCCTTCCAGGAGGTGGTGCCATTCCTCCAAGGCCAACTTGATGGCCAAAAGTTCCCGGTCACCGATCGAGTAGTTACACTCGGATGGAGAAAAGGCCTTCGAGAAGAAGCCACAAGGGTGCAGGCGACCGGAGGCGGTTCTCTGGGACAGCACCGCCCCGGCACCAGTCGAGGAAGCATCCACCTCGAGTACAAAAGGTCGATCGCTCTCAGGGCGATGCAGGACCGGAGCCGTGGAGAAAGCCCGTTTTAGGGACAGAAATGCCTCCTCTGCCTCAGGAGACCAATCCTTGGAAGTAGACCCTTTACGGGTGAGCACAGAAATGGGTCTTGTGATCGCGGAGAAGTGGGAGACAAATTGCCGGTAATAGTTGGCGAACCCGAGGAATCGTTGTATCGCCTTTAATCCGACGGGGCGAGGCCATTTGAGGATGGCAGACAACTTCTCGGGATCCATCCTTAGACCAGCGTCGGAGATAATGTATCCCAGAAATGGCAGAGAGGTCTGTTCGAAGAGACATTTCTCAATCTTTGCATACAGACGGTTCTCCCGAAGACGCTGAAGCACCAGGCGGACACTCCTTCTGTGGGACGAGAGGTCCAGCGAGAAGACGAGGATGTCGTCTAAGTACACGACCACACAGGAGTACAAGAGATCCCGGAAGATCTCGTTGACGAACTCTTGAAAGACTGCAGGAGCATTGCAAAGACCGAAGGGCATGACCAGGTACTCGTAATGGCCATCTCGAGTGTTGAAAGCGGTCTTCCACTCGTCACCTGCACGGATACGGACCAGATTGTAGGCTCCTCTGAGGTCCAGCTTGGTAAAGACCCGAGCCCCTCTGAGACGGTCAAACAGTTCCGGAATGAGTGGAAGAGGGTACCTGTTCTTGATGGTAATCTCATTCAAGCCCCTATAGTCAATGCATGGCCGTAGAGTCCCGTCCTTCTTTTTGACGAAGAAGAACCCGGCTCCCACGGGCGAAGAGGATTTCCGTATAAAGCCTTTGGCGAGGTTCTCTCGGATGTACTCGGACATGGCGGTGGTCTCCGCGGGAGACAGAGGGTAGATTCTGCCCCTTGGGGGGGTTGAACCAGAAACAAGTTCAATTGGGCAGTCAAACGGTCAGTGTGGAGGGAGGACCTCCGCTTCCTTCTTATCAAAAACATCAGCGTAGGAGCTGTAAGCTGGAGGAAGACCCGGGAGGTCTGGAGGTGACCGTGGAGCGGCCGCCAGGCGGACAGGAGTCCGACAGCGAGCTTGGCACGGGTGCCCCCAGCGGAGTATCTCCCCAGAAGACCAGTCGAGAACAGGCTGATGAGTCCTTAACCATGGAAGACCGAGTAGAATGGCGTGAGAGAGCTTAGGTAAAACGTAAAAGGCTATCTTCTCTCGATGTAAGGCTCCGATTTGCAATTCCACCTCTTCAGTGACCAAGGTGACGGTCACCTGTAGCGGTTTGCCATCCACGGTGGCAATCTGAATTGGGTTAGATAGAGTGACTACAGGAATTTGGTATTTGTCTACCTCTTCCGGCCGAATGAAGTTACCCGCTGAGCCCGAATCCACGTAGGCCACCTCGGAACCACGCCTCCCTCCTGAAACCAAAAGCACAGAAATCGTAAGGGGTTGAGAGGAATCATCATCATCACCTAGGAAGGCCTCTCTTACCTGACCTAGGTGGAGTCGTTTCCCTGTCTCTTAGGACAGGTGCGGATATAGTGTGACGAATGACCGCAATAGAGGCACAGACCTTGTGCCCGTCTCTCTCTCTGACGTAACTCGGCCAACCTGAGATGATCTATCTGCATGGGCTCACCCGAAGAGAGGGAAGAAGATCCGACTGAACGTGAGCTGGCCGACTGAGTGAAAGGAGAAACTGACCTGGAGGAGCGCCTGTCTCTCACTGACTCCCGAGCGTGCTCCAGGAAGCGCAGGTCAATGCAGGTAGCCAGCGAGATAAGGTCCTCTAAGGTGGACGGGGTATCTTGACCTGCGAGTTCATCCTTTATTTTACTAGAAAGACCGCGCCAGAATGCCCCCACCAAAGCTGCGTTATTCCAGCCGAGCTCAGAGGAAATAGTGCGAAAGCGAAAAATCTTACGAAACGTATCCAGGAAAACCGGGAGACTCGAAACGACCGGGTCGTCACGTTCCCAGAGCGGGTTTACCCAAGAAAGGGCCTCTCCCTCCAGATGGGACATGATGAAGGCCACTTTGGCCCGGTCCGAGGGATATTGCTGCAGCAGCCATTCAAAGTGGAGACTACACTGATTTAAGAACCCCCTACAGAGCTTGGGATCCCCGGTGAAACGAGGCGGCTTGGCGAGGCGGGGCGTCGGAGGAGCAGCAGACGCAGGGGGAGGAGTCGGCACTGCAGCGGCAGCCTGGAGGGCCGAAAAGCGACTATCAAAGGAGGCCATGTAGGACAAAATGTGGGTTTGAGTATCTTGCTGCTGACCCAGCTCCTGTTGGAGACCGGCCAGCTGAGTGGCATTTCCAGGATCGGCCACCTGTAGGGCCGACAAACGGGTGTCCATCGACTTCATGATTGACATAATGCGCCCCTGATTCTCCCGTAGGAATAGCAACTCTTTCTGGGTAGCAGCCGTAGTACCGGCGGAGTCCATGGCCTGATCGTACTGTTAGCGCGGGTGGTCAGGAGCGGGAGCTCCGAGAGTGGACCCTCTGGACCGTGGCACCGAGGGACCCCGGGCGAGCTGCCAGGTGGTACCGACCCCTATACAGGGACCGTTAGGAGCAGGCCCAGGGATTCGAGTACCACGGTAGCCGGTACTGAGAGGGGCGGCTCAGGATGGACCGGAGTAAGACTGAGACTGGAGTAGGACGGCAGGAGCACTGAAGACAGGACTGGAGTAGGACGACAGGAACACTGAAGGCAGGACTGGAGTAGGACGGCAGGAACACTGAAGGCAGGACTGGAGTAGGACGGCAGGAACACAAGGCAGGACTGAGAAGCTGCTGTGAGGAGCAGCCGAGACAGGAACTGCAGGAGCAGAGTGTGCACGATGGAGCGAGGCCAGAGTGTCAGGAAACACAACGATCAGGCGCCTCCCTCAGGGGGAAGCGGCCTGATATGGCCCCGTCTGGTCAGCCATTGGTCCAAAGGTGCTTCCGGGTCAGGGCACAGCCGGAGCATAAGAAGCAGGAAGGAGGCGCGGCCGCGGCCTATGGCGCATGCGCATAGCATGCAGGGAAGGCATCGGTCACGGGCCTGTCTCAGGTGACCGCCGCGGCCGTCGGGTGGAGAGAGGCTGCGGCGTGGGAGCGGAGGGCGACTGCGGCGTGGGAGCGGAGGCCGGGTGAGTATGGCGGAGCGGTGTAACACCCACCATCTTTTAAAAAGTCACCTGATGCGTCAGCTGACTCTTGGTGATACAGGTCCTTTTGGATACTGAAGACAGGAGGTTGCTGGTGCAGTGGTGCTTCAGCTGAATGCTCTGATCTGCTGACTTAGTCTGCTGTGTGATGCATTGCAGCAGAGTAAGCCAAGTGTTGTTTTCGTGTTTCCTATTCTCTGTGGTGTTTGTCTTACCTTACCTTGTGATGTCTTAGTGCAGCGGTGGGACCAGTGTCTTCACCTTCCAATTCCCTACTTAGGAATTGGAGCAGGGCAAGTGAGGGTTTAGGTATCTTGCTCGGCGACGGGTTGAAAAATCCCATATAAAGACAGTAGTAAGAGCAGGGCACATCCTCAGGTGAGTGCAGGAGGTGTCCATTCCCTATTGCAGGGTCCACCGTTGTTAAAGTTTCCCCGGTGTTCCCTGGTATGTTTTTTGTTTTGCCGCTTAGTGACTGACCAATTGGTGGGTCATGTCACACTGGGCCAGTCACTTCATGACAGTGCCATATACTAACAAACAGCCGAAAACCATGATGTACCTAGATTATTACTTCACTTTTGTTATGGTGTTTTGGGTGTTATATGTAGTGCCTTTTCGCCTCCAAACATAGTGTGTATTATGGAATCTAAAAAGGTCCAGGTCTCATCTGACCAGACTATATTCTCCCAATATTTCCCAAGCTTGTCTAAATGTTGTTGCGCAAACTTTAAACACACTTGAACATGCTTTTTGTTCAGCAATGGATACCTTGATTGTGAACATGCATACAGGCCATGGAGGTTGAGTGCATTACTTTGAAAGAATATTACCTGCTGGTTCCAAGACTTTGTGTACCTCTCCACGGGTAGTCCTTGGCTCTTGGACAACTCTTCTGATTTTTTTTTACTCCTTTGTCAGAAATCTTATAGAGAACACATGGTTGTGACTGGTTTTTGATGAAATAATGTTGCTTCCACTTCTGAATTATGGCCTCAGCAGTACTCATTGGAGCCTATAGTAGTTTAGAAGTTCTTCTGTATCCAATGCCATCAGTGTGTTTTGCAACAATAAGGTTGCAAAGGTCTTGAGAGAGCTCACTGTTTTGAGATGTTTCTTGTGTGGCAGCTTGGTAATGAGACAAATTTTTTATAGGCATTCAATTTAGCCAGTTTATACTATTTTTCACAAAGTGGCAGTGCCACACTGTGATCATAGGAATGCAGGCGACGAGTGACTCTATACGGTCACTAGCCAAGGGAAGCCTTAATCTATCCCTAACACAGGGGTTAATCTTAAAGGTTGAGATGCCCAGTTCTCGCACCTCTCTGTACTGTTACAAATTCCTATGCAGCTCCCCCTCTCACCCCAGAGAGGAAATACACAGGAGTAAAAGGGTTAACATCTGCTGGACAGACGGAGGAAAACCAAGGCACAATCAAATGACAGGTACACAGGACAAAATGTAAAGGGAGGATGGGAGCACAGAAAAGCAACACAAAGGAATGCCAAAAAGGGGAAGGAAGAGGTATTCACAACAAACCATATGCAACAATCTCAAACAATCTCAAAACAACAAGAGAGACTCTCCAGACAACCTTCTCCAATGCAGCCAAGAACATAAAGAAGATGCTATTGCTCACATGGACGGAAGGCAGGCAAAGGGTTTATATAATGGGAGAATGTGGTTCCAATAAGCAGCACAGCCAATTGACCACAAACAACTCCAAACCCTTTCCATGCCACAAAATAACCTGTTAACTTCTGAAAGGCCATGTAGATTTAAATAGGACCTGTGCTCAGCTAAACACCACAAATTTCTAATCTCAGATAAATGAAAAATGCGGAACATTAATGGCAGGCAGGATTGTTTTCTAATTACTGATACATTTCAGCTGGTACCATGATTTTTCATGGCTATTTGCACATCTCTTTTTTTCATATGTTAAAAATTTTTCCCTGTGTCACTCCTCATTACACATGATTTAATTTATGGACATCTAAGGTTTGACTTCTTTGCCTGTGCTTATTTATATATCAGCCCACTCACAGATACAATGTCCAAAATACAGGTCCCTAACATACCACACGGCCACAAACACTTTGCTGGAGTGTTTCCTCTCCAGGTACACTGCACACTGAAACCTTTTGGAAGTCAGCAATTTAAGCCCTATGTCAGCACACGGCTCTGTAGGTGGAGATAAGTGGACATTCTCCCAACAGCTTTATGAGTGTCTGCGTAAAAACCCACCCATAAAATAACTTAGCTTAAACCTTGCGACATTTAGGCTGTGTGCCCACGTAGCGATTTTTAAGCGTTTTTGCCTCGATTTTCGGCGCGAAAACGTTTAAAAATTGTGTACAGAACGCCCCCCCCCCCATGCATTCCTATGGCATTCCGCACATGCTGTGCTAATGCTGCGCTTTTTTCCGCGGCGGAATCGCATCGCGGAAAAAAATCGCAGCATGCTCATTCTTTTGTGCGGAATCGCAAAGAATTGCCGCGATTCTGCACACATAGAAATGCATGAGAATCGCTTACTTCCCGCATGTGGCTATGCCCACCATGCGGGAAGTTAAGGGTCTCATGTGCGGTTGGTACCCACGGTGTGGAGGAGAGGAGACTGTCCTCCAGGCCCTGGGTACCATACCCCTGTAAAAAAAAGAATAAAAAATAAAAAATTGGGGTATATTTACCTTCCGATGTCCCGCGCTGTATTCCCGGCCTAGCGTTCCCAGTAATGCCTTGCGGCAAGGCCCTGTAATGACGTAGTCTCGCGTGACTCTAGCGGTGTCGCGAGATCGCTATAGCAACGCGAGACCAACGTCATCACAGGTCTCGCAAGGCATTACTGGGAACGCTGTGGCCCGGGAATGCAGCGCGGGACGCCGGAAGGTAAATATACACTGATTTTTTTTATTTTTTTAGCATTTTAACATTCTATCTTTTACTATTGATGCCGCATAGGTGGCCTCAATAGTAAAAACCTGGTCACACTCGTCAAACACTATGTTTGATGAGTGTGACCAACCTGTCAATCACTTTCCAAGCGATGCTTCAATTCGCTTGGAAAGTGCTTGAATATCGCACGCGAAAATCGCGGCAAAATCGCGATCATAATCGCGGTAAAATCGCGGTGAAATCGCACGGAAAAAAACTTGCGATTTCTGGGAAGGAGTCCGGTTTTTAGCGAGCGTTTTAAAACGCTACGTGGGCACATAGCCTTACTGTGCTAGAGGAAAAACTCTGGGTTTTATATTACTGACACCATTAGGTGTAGTGAAACATAACTCCCTTCCAATATCTATATATATCTATATAAATCTATATATATATTTAATTGGCTGTAAGCCATAATCATCAACATTAACAGAAATAAACACTTGAGATAGATCACTCTGTATTGACTCTAAATACTGTAATATATGAGTTTCACTTTTTGTATTGAAGAACTGAAATAAATTAACTTTTTTGATGATATTCTAATTTTGTGAGAAACACCTGTATAGTCAATTTTGGCATCCTTGAAGTTGTTCCAGAAAATGAAATATTTCTCCAAGAAAACTATTGCCTTTACACAATTTATTGTTATACACATGTTAATTTCATTTATATGTATTGTAGCAACACAAAAAAATTCAGAAAAATGGCAAATTGGACATAATTTCACAGAAAACCTCAAAAATTGGGCTTGACAAATTTGTTGGAATCTTTCCAAAATTGTGGGGAAATAACTTTGTTTCAAGTGTGTGATGCTCATTTAACCCCTTTCCAAAGTTGGACATAATAGTCCGCCCACATAGGACTCCCTCCCTTTGAAGCGGTAGGCCCACATCTTTCATGGCACGTGTCAGCTGTTTTGAACAGCTGACATGTGTTTGGAACATTTGTGGGTAAAATCGCAGTCTACCAGAGGCTATTAACGCATTAAATGCCACTGTCAAAAGTTGACAGCAGCATTAAACATGTGATTCCGGCAATCGCAACGGAAATCTGACCATTGGTGACCCCGTCACGTGATTGCGGATCACCAAAGGGTTGGCATGACAACCAGAAGTCTTGAGACTTATATGGTTGTCACTGCTGGCTTGCTGTGAGTGCTGCCCCATGGTAAATGGAGTAATTCTGCTACATACGAGGGGCGATCCAAAAGTAATGATAATCAATAATAAACACAATGAATATAGTAAAAAAAAAATGTATTCTTCTACATAGTCTCCTAACAAGTCTATACATTTAGTCCATCTCTTTTCTAAACTTAGAATTCCCTTCGAAAAAAATTCTTGATCTTGACCCTCAAAAAACTCCCCAACAGCGGTTATCACGTCGCTATTGTCATCAAATTTCTTGCCCCGGAGGTGTTCCTTGAGCCGAGGAAAGAGAAAGAAGTCACTGGGGGCTAGATCTGGCGAATAGGGGGGGTGTTCCACCAGTTCAAATCCCGGTTATTGAATGGTAGCCATGGCAACTGCAGCTTTGTGAGCCGCTGCGTTATCTTGGTGAAACAGCACTCCAGCCCGCAGTTTGCCGCGCCTTTTCTCCTTGATAGCCTCCCGCAATCTTCTTATTTGTTCTGCGTAGTAGGAGCCCGTAATAGTGGCTCCCTTCTCCAAATAGTCCACCATAATAATTCCTTCAGCGTCCCAAAAAAGGACGCCATAACCTTCCCTGCTGAGCTTGACACTGAATTTCTTCGGCGTCGGTTCGTTGGCCCGTTCCCATGTCATCGATTGTTGTTTAGTTTCGGGATCAAAGTGGTGGATCCAGGTCTCATCCATGGTCAAAAAACGTGACAAAAAATTCTCCTTGTCTGCTTGGAACTTTTCGAGATTTGCTATTGAAATGTCAACTCGTTTCTTCTTTTGCTCGTCGGTTAACATTTTTGGCTCCTAACGCGTGGAGACCTTTCTCATATGCAATTCTTTTGCAAGGATTCTTTGAATACTGCCATATGAGATCCCTGTGACCTCAGCTACATGCCTGATAGTCATTCTTCGATCTGCCAACACAACTTCAACTTTTTTCACGTTTTCTTCATTGAGGGACGTGGATAGGCGTCCTTCGCGATGTTCAACTTCCGTCAATGTTCTTCCCAGCTTAAATTCCTTGGCCCAGCATGCAACTGTGGAACATGGAGGAGAAGAGTCCCCCAATGTTTCCACCAAGTCACTGTGTATGTCTTTGGCAGACATTTTTTTCAAGCAGAGGTATTTGATGAGAGCTCTGAGCTCGTTTTTTTCCATTTTGATGTTCACTCCGTGGCAGTTCATTTTCAAATGAATGTAGCTCCCGGGAATCGTGGCCTATTTAAGTGATATTTTTTTCCTGGACTAGTGGGTACCTAAGAGAGAAGAAAACATTTTATTTTAATTTCTGTGTGCAATAGAAATAACCGATTATCATTACTTTTGGATCGCCCCTCGTACAGGTGTTCTGATCATCGCATGTATGAAGCAGAGCTGATCGGATTATGGAAGCTTCTAGTCTCCCATGGAAACTTTTGAAGCATGCCAAAAGTAATATTAAAAAAATAGAAAATATATAAAAGTTCAAATCACCCCCGTTTCGCCCCATTCAAAATAAAACATTAAAAAAATAAAACATAGCTGTGTCCAGGGGTCCAGTGTCCCTCACCCCAATGCACGTTTCGTATTGTACTTCCATAAGGGGCGTGTGAGGAAGTACAATACAAAAATTGCGTTGGAGCTGAGGACCACACAGCGGGACACTGGACCCCGGAACACAATTCTGGACATTTAACAGCTAAACAATACACAGATAATTGACTCACCTACCCATACTTTGCTTTATGCACATTTTCTGCTTTATGCACTTAAGAAGACCATATATTAGAGCAGTGCCATCTTTAAGGAGACAATTTCTTTCTTTGTCTCTAGCATGATGGTGCTGCCGGTGCCAGCGCAGTAGCAGCTATTGAATCGCTGATAGCTGCTACTGCGCAGAAGCGGTTGGTGCCATTTTCAAACTTATTTTTTTTTAAATGAATTTATTGGTATCATGATGGAAAAAGATTACATGCACATTATATATGTGATCATGCTGCAGCGTAGGTGCCACCGCTGATGCATGCCTGCAGAAGAGGATTTATGTTTCAAGATATATATAATATTCATTATGTAAAATAGGGATAACATCACTGAGGGATCAGTGACCTATCAGAAGCCATACTGCCAAATAGCTAAGCAGAGCACCACTTAAAGACCCTCCCATACAGGTCTGCCCCAAAGTACAAGGATATCATTGACTCAAAACTGAAAATAAAGATTAAACAATAACCACAAGACCGATTACATCAACTAAGATATCATTTTAATCAGTATAACGGCATCAACCTGACACTGTAGGTTACTGTGCAAAATCTTGCTGACAGGTTCCCTTTAAGGAGCAGAATTTTTGGACTTTTACATTGTGAGCAGTTTTTATTTATTTCCAAATTAGGCATTCCAAATAAGGTTGTCATTTTCTTGAACATCAACAAATTTAGGCTACCTACATTCCTGATACTGAAGAAGTACTGATTGAGCCAGTCTACATGGTGATTTAGATGATCACTGTCAGATCTTGTACATTGTATTCTGCCCACAAAATGATCACTCTGCTCAGCAAAATGAGAAGACATTTGTTTCTTTCTTGTCTGGTCAGACAGAACACTCTTTCTTGATTGACTGTATGAGAATTCTGTGATGGTGAGCATAAGAGAACTATTGCAGAGCTTAAAGGATAAACTAAGTGATTTTCAATTGGATGACCACAGCTTATATTCTGTAGACCATTTTCCCGGGACCTGCGAGTGCCAAAAATGGGCACCCGATCCCAGTTTGTAGGACTTCCAATTGTCCTGTTGTAAAATTGGAATCACGGATGGTTTAGATTTCTTCATGATACATTATTTTTCAATAATTTCTTTCCATAGAGTATCCTCTTTAAATTTTGTATGTCTAAAGTCACAATACATCACTTCATGGCAAATTTTTATAAATGTGCTTCCATCCAATAAACTCTTCTTGCATCATATATCTTTCTGCTTTTACTTTGAGTTCTGGTTTTGAATTTTTAAGGCAAGATTAACTCATATTTATTGAATATAGATTTAGCTTGTGAGGAAGCAAATCTTATATTATCTTTGGGCGATCTACCTGCTCTATGGCAAAAGGCATACATTTATTCCTTGACTTTGAGGACGATTTTGCATTGCTAGAATAATTCAGGATTTGCTCCAGTTGACACCTAAAGAGGCTTCTCAGGTGGAAACGAACATTATGATTGTTATTTTTAAAGAGGACATCCCCTGACTAGAGATGAGAGGATTAGGCAAAATTCAAATCTTATTGAAAGGTGTATATACAAGCACTCCCAATTTCAATACACAAAAACTCGAGAAAACAAAGCAGCATATCCTAAAAGCATGAACTGCTTTGTATTTTAGGCAAATATATGTAAACATTGTAATTTTTGTTTTCATTTTAAAAATTACAAAATGAGAAATATACTGATGCAAAAGATTGGACACCCTTGGAGATTTGTGTGCTCTGATTATGTTGATCAATGTTTCAGATCTTAATCAACATGTTATGGGTTTATGGCTTGTTCACTTAGGAAGGGCCAAGTAATAAAAATTTGCCAGCTTTATAAAAAAACAGTTTCCCCTAACCTTGTGCCAAATCAAAAGAAGAAAGACAACCAAAAATTATTTGCTTCTCACAAAATTAGAATATCATCAAAAAGTAAATTTATTTCAATTCTTCAATACAAAAAGCGAAACCCATATATTATATAGAGTCACTACAAACAGAGTACGAGTCAGTGATAAGCGGTCATAAAGGAGCACTTAGGAAGCAACCCAGGGGCAGACAAGGATGTCAGTTCTCCACCGCAGCTCCAGCCGAAAACCTCCAATGGAGGATAGGAGCAATGAGAAAATGGAAAACGGTCTTAGGAGCGCAGGAAAGAGACTCAGACAAGAGATGGGTTTAAACCACAACGCGTTTCGACGGAGGATCCGTCTTCATCAGGTGGAAGTTACTTAGTTAGTTAGTAGAAGCTAGTGGAAAATGCCCTGGAAAGGTGACAGGTTCCCTTTAAATACATCTGTAGAAAGGCTTAATGAGGTGCAGATAATTTTAGTGCAAGGCGGGCCTTGCATTCAATGCATAGGCTAACAGTATGGGAGAACTAAATGAATAATGTGAACTTAGTTTTCCTGTGGCTTTCCAGTTCGTGGGTTTGTCACGGGGTCCTTCTCTGGTATCACACAATCAACAGAGCGAGGGAAGTGTGAACAATCCTAAGACCTTTATTATAGGAAAAATTAGAAGGTCAATAAACAATCCACTACACTGAGGATACAATAGTCCAGAACATGAATGAAGTTCAGTGACAGGATAAAATGTTCAGGGAGATGAGTCCAATAACCAGCAGCCAGAGGATAAAAAGTCCATACGCTTCCCTTTCTCTCTAACGTGCTGTGTGATGACATGTGATGTGGTCTCTCCATCTCAGGGTCTTTTATACCCCAGAAAGGTAAGCTATTTTTAGAATTACCCAGTGTCCTTCAGTACATCCTCACATTCTGTTCCCTCTTTAGAAGTCAACAAACTAGTTGCATAATACAATGCACAATTAGCATATCAGCACACATCAATAGACAAAGATAAACACACAATATGTACAGTCAGGCAGGGCAGGTATTTCTTTCAATGTATAGGCTAACAGTATGGAAGAACCAAATGAATAATGTCAATAATAATAATCTTTATTTTTATATAGCGCTAACATATTCCACAGCGCTTTACAGTTTGCACACGGTATCATCACTGTCCCCAATGGGACTCACAATTTTCCTGTGGCCTTCCAGTATGTAGGTTCACAGGCTTATTGGGGTACGTGTAACTTTGTGACAAGGTAGGCCTTGCATTCAATGCATACGCCTAACAGAATGGCAGTACCAAAAGAATAATTTGAACTTTTTTTTTTTCTGTGGCCATCTAGTACTGTCCCCATACATTTCCAATGTTTTGATACCCTAGAAAGACCTCTGGGGGGGGGTCGCGGCAAAAAAACTCGGATTTCCCATAGACTAACATTGGCCTCGTTGCTCGGGTTGAGTTCCCGAGTATTCAAATTTGCTCGACCCGAGCAACGAGCACCCGAGCATTTTAGTACTCACTCAACACTATGCATTATGTAATAATGGCAAACATATGCTAAGTGTTGATGAGCAGAACTGGAAAAAATGTTATTTCGCCTGTTCACATGTTTTTTCTCAGAAAAAATGATTTGCAGAAAAGTCATTTTCTGCTAATTTAACACCTTAATGACAGAGCCAGTGTGCTACTTAATGACCAAGCCAATTTTTACAATTCTGACCACTGTCACTTTATGGCATTATAGCTCTGGAACGCTTCAATAGATTCCACTAATTTTGAAACCTTTTGTCACGTTTGGTGAAACCCTGATTTGCCAAAACAGTAAAAAAAAAAAAACCCCAAAAGTGAACCATTTTGGAAACTAGACCCCCCAAGGAACTAATCTAGATGTGTGGTGAGCACTTTGAACCCCAAAGTGCTTCACAGAAGCTTATAATGTAGAGCCATGAAAAGAAAAAAATCTTATTTTTTTTCACAAAAATGATCTTTTTGCCCCCAAATTTTTATTTTTCCAAGGGTAACAGGAGAAATTAGACTCCCAAAGTTGTTGTGCAATTTGTCTTGAGTATGCTGATGCCCCATATGTGGGGGTAAACCACTGTTTATTAGCACGGCAGAGCTCTGAAGGGAAGGAGTGCCGTTTGACTTTTTCAATGCAGTTGGCTGGAATTGAGATTGAATGCCATGTCATGTATGGAGAGCCCCTGATATACCTACATAGTGGAGACCCCCCAATTCTAAGTCCAACCCTAACCTCAACACACCCCTAACCCTAACCATAACCCTAAACACAAACCTAAACCTAACACACCCCTAACATTAATCCCAACCCTAACCCTAATCCCAACCCTAAACGTAATCCCAACTCTAGCCCAAAACCTAACCCTAACTTTAGACCTAATCTTAACCTTAGCTTTAGCCCCAACCCTAACCCTAGCTTTATTTGCACGACCAGAAAAACCAAAAGAAACGTGCAATAGGATTAATACATCATTTATTGAAAATCAAAAAATAAAATAGAAAATACGGAAAAATCACTAAAAAAGGGGAGGTAGGGTGGGATCAAAATACCAAAAGAAGGGCAACACTGGGGATTCCAGTGCACCTAATTTATAGCACATTATATAGCTTTTTAAAATATGATGTAATCACAGAAAAAACTTTTGACTAGCCTAGGAATAATGAGTATGCTGATAAATATTTACATATAATGTGCAAACATATATAAAGTGCTTGTGCTATATAAAATAAGCAAAAACATCATTATTTGCAAAAAGAGCAGTATTTGTACAAAGTGCAAAATTGCAAAAAGAAAAGAAAATGGAAACACAAGGAAAAAGGATTTTTTGGTAAGGCTACAAGTGCAAATGTAAACTATACTCAAAAAAGTAGCTCAAAAGTGCAATTGTGTATGACTAAGGCCTCTTTCACACATCAGGTTTTCGGCGTCAGGCGCGATCCGGCGCTTTTGACAGAAACCGGATCTGGCGAAATGCAATGCCGGATCCGGTTTCCCCCCCATTGACTTGCATTTGCGCCGGATCGCGCCGGATGGCCATGCGTTTCATCCGGTTTTCGCCGGATCTGGCAATGTGTCGCGATCCGGCGTCTGGAAAAAACGGCTACTGTAATGTTTTTTGTCTCCGGCGAGACACAATGAAAGCCTATGAGCGCCGCAATGCGCCGGATCCGGCGAAAGCCGGATCCGGCGGCCGGATCCGGTTTTTTGGTCTGAGCATGCTCAGTAGCTCTGCCCACAAGACATATATAAAAGCAAGACAGTGGGACCCACAGCCACACCCAACATGCCACCCAAGAAAGCAACCAAGCGAAGCAGGAGAAGGCAGGAGACCACTGCAGCACCATCAGCACCACCACCACCCCAAATGGAGCAGCAAATAGAACATGCTGAGGAGGGGAGGCCAGCAGCAGATGAGAGACGGTAATTATCAAATCACCCATTCCTCCAAACTAGGGCTATTGAATATCAAGATATTCATTGGCCCTTTGTTTCTCTTTATTCAACAGCCGCCCAATAGATGCAGCAGCAGCAGCAGCAATGGCAGCAGCTGGAACACCACCCACAGGCATGGAGTGTGGCCACCAGGAAGACAGCACATCATCTTCTGGGAGCCCTCCCTCGCATCGTCAGCGTTTGACGGTAAGTTTTTATTTCCAAAATCCATCTTCTCTGTAATATATGTCTATTCATTGCCTTTTATTTCAAAACAGGAATCACAAGATGAAGAGGAGCTCCCAGAAGAAGAAGGAAGGGGTGGACAGACACCTGGAGTGGGCTCACAATTGGTAAGTTTTTTGCATCAAACGCAGAAACACAACATCACACTACACACAACACATAGAAAACAATGTTCTGCAGACCACACACAGCAAACAAATGCCTACATCCAAAGACATAACATTTTTTGTTTTCTTCTCTAGTCTTCCCAATCTGGTGCTCGGCCAAGAGGTCCTCGCAGTGCCTCCCAGGGTCGTCGGCGACAGCAACGCGGCGGTCACCAGCGTGTAAGTATAAATATTTTTGCTTTGTTTTTTTGCACTTTTTATTTCATTTCTTATGTGGAGGCTAATTATGTTATTTTTGTCTTTTTCTTTTACAGCCTTCACAGCGTGCTCCCGACTCTGACGGTGAGGATGGAGGACTCGATGTGGACCACCTCATCGATCTCGCCTGAGAAAGGGAGCCGCTCTGGAATATGGCTGACCGCCGCCACGCTGACCTTATCGTTACCCGACGACTCTGGGAGGAAATCTGTTCGCTCCTTGTGGGCCGCTGGGAGGACCTCGATGTTCGGGCCCAGATTACAGAGCGTAAGTATATACAGTACCGGTTGCTTGATGTAAACCAGTGTTTCCCGAACTCCAGTCCTCGTGGTCCCCACGGATCATGTGTTCAGGATTTCTATTTACTATGGAAATCCTGAAAACATGACCCCTGGGGACCATGAGGACTGGAGTTTGGGAAACACTGATGTTGTATACTAACCACTCCTTTCTCGTTTCAGGGAACAGAATTGTGAATCGGTGGCGGTCTGTGAGGGATCGTTTCAAGAAGGAGTTCAATAAAGAGATGCGGGCCCCGAGTGGATCTGGAGGACGCAGGAGCAAGTACAAGTACGCAGAAGCCCTGTCGTTCCTCTGGGAAACAATGGTCACCAGAAGGTAAATATTACACACCACATGTGAAAAAAAATGTTAGATGTAAATTTTTTTTTCAGCCAGGGCCATACCATGTCAGTATTTTAATTGTTTTTTTTTCTCTTTATTCCACAGCACGGTGAGCAGCACTCGGGAGCCTGCACGATTGGACCCTTCTGAGGCGATCCCTGAGGAGACCGGCACCGAGGGACACTTCGACCGCCCCGGTACATCTGCACCTTCCCAGCCTTCCCACACATTCGACCCATCTGTCCCATCCACCAGCACAGGAGCATCGTGGCCGCCTACATTACATGAAGCTGCTGGTGAGGAGATCGCTTTCCCTTTACCCCACCCTTCTGCCCCTGCCACCTCTAGTACACCTGCGGGTACTGGGCGGCAGCGGCAGAGGGGTCAGGAAAAGACTTATGCGCCAGAGTTCTTGCATCTGAATGCATCTTTCCATAACTGTCTAAAAGTCTTGTCAGAGCAAATCTCTGCAGGCTATCAGCAGATCAACTCCAGCATTCTGGAGGTGAAGACACTTCTGCAAACCATGCATTCAGAAGCAAGATCTTCGCCAAACCACACCTTTTTCAGGTCTGTTGTGGAGCGCATGGAAACGCTCTCTCCTGCCCAGCAGATGCATGTAATGCATTCATGCCACGCTGCTCTCCAGCAAGTTACCTCCCAACCTCCTCCTCCCACCACAGTAGTTCCTCCACCTGCACCCCCTCCAGCCACTTTCCATCCTCCCCCTCCTATTACATCTACACCCCCTCCAGCCACTTTCCATCCTCCCCCTCCTATTACATCTACACCCCCTCCAGCCACTTTCCATCCTCCCCCTCCTATTACATACCATCCACCTCCAGCCACTTTCCATCCTCCCCCTCCTATTACATACCATCCACCTCCCCAGCACCATCCACCTCCCCAGCACCATCCACCTCCCCAGCACCATCCACCTCCCCAGCACCATCCACCTCCCCAGCACCAGCAACCTCCCCAGCACCAGCAACCTCCCCAGTACCAGCAACCTCCACAGTACCTGCAAACTCCCCAGTACCAGCAACCTCCCCAGTACCAGACATCTCCCCACTTCCAGCAACCTGCCCCGTAACAGACATCTCCCCACTTCCAGCAACCTGCCCCGTACCAGACATCTCCCCACTTCCAGCAACCTGCCCCGTACCAAACTCCTTCCCCATACAACCTGCCATCAACATCATCTGCTCCTACAGTCCCTGCCCAACCCTCCACTCCACCACCCACCACCTCTTCTGCTTCCCACATGTCCACCCATTCTGTAGTTTTTTCCACACCTTCACCTCTAACTGTTCCTTCCCCACCACGATCCCAGTCCTCTCTCCACACTCCCAGTGTCGAAGTGTCCCGCAGCCCCTACAGCAGTATTTCCACCACACACTACACAGATTTATAATGTGTGTATTTAAATAAAAATGACCAGTTTTATGGTTTCAGTTTTATAGTTTCAAAGTTTTATTAAACAAGTTTATTACAATTTTAAAAAAGTTTACTAAAAAAAAATTTTTCAATAAAAGTTAAATTATTTTACACTGGTTGTCTGTCATTTCTTTCTGCGGCAAAAAAGGTTAAATACAGGGTATTTAAAAGGTGAAATGGTATTCAAAACTAGGTATATAACTGTGGGTAAATTTTAGCTTTTTGCCACAGTTGTGTTCCTGGTTGTGTTTGAAGAAAAGTATTTCAAATAAAAAGTTGTGTTTATTGTTGGTGATTTCCTAACAATGTACACAACTTTTGTTAAAAGGTGAAATACTTTGCATAAAACACAACCAGGTACACACCTGTGGCCTAAAGCTAAAAATAGAGACCATGACAAGATAGCCAACTTTGGTTGGCAAAGGTATATACTGTTGGTACAGAAGGTACACAAGTTTGGTTGGGCACAAATCTTTCACACTCTGTCATCCTGCCAGTGTACTCTGCCTTGAGGTGACATAAAGTATAGTGCAAAATTGTCCCTCATTACTGAAACCATCACAGAACTTCTAGTGGTAATGTCATGGTAATCTTGCAAGGTGGTTTCTTCAGAGGTGTCCTCAATGGAAATGGGTTCCTTGCAGATAACAAAATTGTGGAGTACCACGCACGCTTTGATCACCTCGTCCACAGTTTCTGTCTTGAGGTTGATCGCAGTCAATAGGACCCGCCATTTGGCTGTCAGAATACCAAAGGTACATTCAACCATTCTTCTTGCTCTTGTGAGGCGGTAATTAAAAATGCGTTTTGGTCTTGTCAATCCTCTGCTAGAGTACGGTTTCAAAAGGTGTTCTGACAGCTGGAAGGCTTCATCCCCTACACAGACAAATGGCATAGGTGGACCAGATGTTTGCGGCAGCGGTCTAGGTGGTGGGAACTGGAAGGTGTTTCCATACAGTTTACGCCCCATGGCAGACAGTTTGAAAACTAGAGAGTCATTGGAGCGGCCATAGGCCCCAATATCAACCGCAATAAATTTGTATTCCGCGTCAGCGATGGCCATGAGGACAATTGAAAAATATTTCTTGTAATTGAAATATTCCGATCCCGATCCAGCTGGCTTTACAATGCGGATATGTTTCCCGTCCACAGCGCCCAAGCAGTTTGGAAACTGACATATCTGTTGAAACTTGTCAGCAATTTCAATCCACCTCTCTGTTGTGGGCTCTGGTAAAAACTCTTCAGCTAAGGAATCCCACAGTGCACGGCATGTGTACTTCACAATTCCAGATATGGTGGAAATCCCGAGTCTGTACTGGAAATGCAGTGACGAAAGGGATTCTCCAGTTGCAAGAAATCTGTGGGGAATTAAAAAACAATAAATTAGTTTTAAATCACAGCATTACATACCAAATCTGTCATGTCGGACGCTGTTCACACCACAGCATCCGGCAGGCAGAGGTAGTTCCACCTCCAGCCACTATAGCCTCAGTGGCGCCGGCCTGATCTTCAGGCTCTCGGGGGTTAATCCTGCTGGAGACCAGGTTGGATGGTTAGTCACGCCCACGGTCTTTAAATAGTCATGCTGGCCTATGGGCGTCGCCGATTATAGCTTGTGTTTCATACCAAGTGGTTCCGGTCTGGAGTGGAGGTGTTCAAGAGAGAGAGATTCATATCTGGTGTCGTATGATCCGTCGTTATCCTTTCTCCTTCCCATATTTGTGTTTAGTTGTGCCCTGTTCACATTACTGTTTATTCCTGTGTGTGTGCGGCGCAGTGCAGTTTAAGTTCTCCCTGTCTGTCATTATTTGTGTGGGAGCTTTGGTGGTGACTTCTCACTGGGTGGAGGGTGGAGGGATAAGTGCAGGGCTGAGCAGGAGATAAGGAAAGGTCGGAGGCTCAGGCATTTGCACCTTCAGCAAAAACCCTGGGTTGAGGGTCAGACAGGGTTTCCCCTAGTAAAGGGACACCACAGGGGCCCCGGGTATTTCAGCCTTAGTTGAACAGTCATAGGCTCTATGTGGAGGCAGTTCTGAGCAACCCTTCTCAGAGAAAACATCCGCGAAATCCTGCAAAGCCTCCGGCAGGCTGGGCGTCACGGCGGACACACATGTGGCCAAGCAATTGTCTTGGCAGAAACCACTCCATTGTACTATGTCCTGAGTTTTCCAATCAATTACCGGGTTGTGCCTGGACAGCCATGGAAAACCCAGGACCATTTGAGCTGGGAGATTACGGAGGACCCTACATGTAACCGACTCAGAATGTAGGACCCCAATGTGGAGTTTCACCTCTGCCACAAACTCAGTAATCTCCCCTTGAGGGAGGGGAACAGCATTAATGGTCACCACCTGTATGGGGTGAGGAAGTTTTTCAATCTTAAACCCGGCGGTGTGTGCAAACTCCTCATCTATGAGATTGGTGGCGGAACCGCTATCCACAAACACTGATATAGGTAGCTCTCTGCCGGCGACAATAACCTTGGCAGGGAGCATACATTGAGATACCATCATGGAGGATATGCATACGCTCAGTTGGGTCTCCTCCATACCCTCTGAGCTTAACAGTTTTCCGCCGGTGTGACCCTCTTAGGTAGTACCGGGCAAACGTTAACATAATGACCACCTTTACCACAGTAGAAACATGCTCCGGACTTCCGGACTCCCGGAGCGCGAGGCTGAACCAGTGCCACGCCAGCAATCTGCATAGGTTCAGGGGACTCATCTACTTCAACCACACCTGCACCTCTGTTTTCCCCCAGAGGTAGCGTCTCCTGTGCCCCCTGACGAAAACGGCGATCAATACGTATCACCAAACTCATGGCAGACTCCAATGATGCCGGAGTCTCATACATCAGGAGGGCTTGTTTCACCCTCCCTGATACCCCATGAATAAACTGGCTCCGCAGTGCTGGGTCATTCCACTGTGTGTCTACAGCCCAGCGGCGAAATTCCGAACAATAGTCTTCTGCCAAGCGCTCCCTCTGGCGGAGGGCGCGGATTTTAGATTCCGCTAGAGCCAGTCGGTCAGGGTCATCGTAAATGAGCCCGAGGGCAGAAAAAACATTATCGACCGAATGAAATGTAGCAGAGTCAGGTGGTAAGGAAAATGCCCATGCTTGGGGGTCACCACTCAGTAATGACAACACCAGCCCTACTCGCTGGGCCTCATTACCTGAGGATATTGGCCGCATGCGGAAGTATAATTTGCAGGCCTCCCGAAATACGACAAATTTGCTGCGATCGCCTGAAAATCGTTCTGGCAGCGGAAACTTCGGCTCTGCACCGATACCTGCAGATGCCGTTTGCACCTTTGCTACTACCAGGCCCTGCTGCTGAACTGCCCCATTCAACTCGGAGACCTGTATGGACAGCGCCGCCAACTGGCGGGTTATGGAATCCATGGGATCCATGGACTCCTGAAAAAATGTGGGCCGATTATAATGTCACGGGGGCTTAGTTCAACTAAGGCTGAAATACCCGGGGCCCCTGTGGTGTCCCTTTACTAGGGGAAACCCTGTCTGACCCTCAACCCAGGGTTTTTGCTGAAGGTGCAAATGCCTGAGCCTCCGACCTTTCCTTATCTCCTGCTCAGCCCTGCACTTATCCCTCCACCCTCCACCCAGTGAGAAGTCACCACCAAAGCTCCCACACAAATAATGACAGACAGGGAGAACTTAAACTGCACTGCGCCGCACACACACAGGAATAAACAGTAATGTGAACAGGGCACAACTAAACACAAATATGGGAAGGAGAAAGGATAACGACGGATCATACGACACCAGATATGAATCTCTCTCTCTTGAACACCTCCACTCCAGACCGGAACCACTTGGTATGAAACACAAGCTATAATCGGCGACGCCCATAGGCCAGCATGACTATTTAAAGACCGTGGGCGTGACTAACCATCCAACCTGGTCTCCAGCAGGATTAACCCCCGAGAGCCTGAAGATCAGGCCGGCGCCACTGAGGCTATAGTGGCTGGAGGTGGAACTACCTCTGCCTGCCGGATGCTGTGGTGTGAACAGCGTCCGACATGACAAAATCTGACCTATAACACTTGGAGATACAAACTACCACCAACAAGATTGCAGTGAAAGTGTGCTCTGATGCGATCATATCCAATAAATGTGGCTTACCTTAAAGTCACCATCAGACGCTCTGCGGGTGAAACAGAGAAGCGGCAATAGGTGTCCGCTTTTCTTATGAGGTGTGCAATGCGCTCCACCAAGTAATCAAAATTCTCCATTTTCATCCTAACATATCCAAAAAATGTATCCGGGTTTCGTCGAAGGTCCATGCATAGTGTAGAATAGACCCCACGCGTCATTCTCTTGGCTGTGATGGGGTGGATCCACAAACGTCATCTACGATGCCTGATGCGCTGCTGTCTCGCTCTCTCCTTCTCCAGAACAATCACCCTCAAACGATTTGCCTCCGCTGTAAAATCCGCCAAATTCTTCAAAATATTTCCAATGACAACATCCATCTTCGCCAGTAACTTGCTCTTCTCTCCAACCTGCACTTTCTCCTCTACAACCTGTCAAAGAAGGGCTGTAGGAACATGCTATATATAGTTTTCCAGTAGCCAATCCCGTTCGGAAGGCCACAAGGGTCAATTTTAAAAACCGGATCCGACGTAATCCGTCGAAAAACGGATAGAAAAACGGATGAACCGGATGAGACGGATCCGGTTTTGTCTGTCAAGAAAAAGACGGATCCGGCAGAAAACCGGATCCGTCACATCCGGTTTTACGAAACATTTGCCGGATCCGGCGTTCCGGCACGACGCCGGATCGCGCCTGACGCCGAAAACCTGATGTGTGAAAGTAGCCTAACATATGTTATTATCAAAAAATTCCATATTAAAGATATATGCTGAATAGCAAGTAGTATATCAGAGATCAGACATGCCCAGTAATAGAAATATGTGCACAATGGCAAATAAAATAGGCAGACGCAGAAACGCGCATCGGGGGTCGGGCTCATCCTGGGGATCCCGCACTTACAAGGCACAAGGTACTGGGCACATTGCTGGACATGCTTATTTATGGTCTGAAATACTGATACTTGCTATATCTATCATTGAGCCAATATTCATAATACCGGGCATGTCTGTTTCTGACTATGTGAACCCCTGCTGGGGACTATATATGCATATGTAAGGTACAAATAATTGAGTATATCATTGGACATGCTTTCTTATACTTTTTTTTGCCATTGTGCACATATTTCTATTACTGGGCATGTCTGATCTCTAATATACTACTTGCTATTCAGCATATATCTTTAATATGAAATTTTTTGATAATAACATATGTTAGTCATACACAATTACTCTTTTGAGCTACTTTTTAGTGATTTTTCTGTATTTTCTATTTTATTTTTTGATTTTCAATAAATTATGTATTAATCCTATTGGACGTTTCTTTCGGTTTTTCTCGTCGTGCAATTATTTATTATCCGGTTGTCCATTGTTGTTTCTATTTGTCCATTTGTGCATTACCTAGGTTATTTATTATTCATAACTTTATATCAATATACATTTTCTATTTTGATATGCACTTTTGACCTTGGTATTTTCTGACTTAATCTAACCCTAGCTTTAGCCTAACTCACTTTAGCCCAACTCACAATAGCCCACCTCTAACCCTAATGGGAAAATGGAAATAAAAACTGTTTTTATTTTATTATTTTTACCTAAGGAGGTGATAAAGAGGGTTTGATTTGCAATTTTTTTTATTTTTATAACTGTGACGGTCTATCACAGTGATCAAAATGAACCAATAGGAAAAATCTCCTATTGATGCCGGGTGCTGTCTGGCAGATCTTGGTGGTCGCAATGCGCATGCGCCCTCCATTTTCTCCCGGAAGAAGGTGCTGGCTGCCTGGGGGACTTCAGGGGGTATGCAGGGACAACAGAGGTACCAGGGGTGATCGGGGGACCGGAGGACCCCATTTCTCTCTCCTCTGATGTGTGATCACATCAGAGGAGAGAGAAATTAAATCGAAAATCGGACTTTTTTTGCGGTCGTTGTTATACCATTAATTACAGCGATTGCAACACTGGGGTTGGTAAAATCTGACCCAAATCATGTTCTCTAGGGTCTCGGCTACACCCAGAAAAATTCAGACACCAAGGGGTGCTATATCCTTAAACCTCAGAACCACTAAAAAGCGATGTTGTGGTTTAAGTACCCTTAACTGCTGATATTAAAAGACATATCAGCGGTCATTAAGCGGTTTATGTGCCTTATTATGCTCTGGTTTGACTTCAGACCCCAGAGCACAATAAACTTAAGTGTAAAAATAAAAAATCCTCATACTTATGGTCACTTCTCCGGCCCCTCCACTCTTCACCACCACCTGTTTCACCATTTGTCATGTGTTTAGATCGCCATCGGCATAAGAGACATTAAATTTGTGCAAAATTACTTTTTCACAAACCAAACTTTCCTGGGAAAAACTGTGCCTGTAGGCAAATTCAATTTTTTTCTGATTTACTCATCTACACTTAGTATGTGTCTTGCATTATTACATCATACGGTGCATGCTGTGGCATCATATGTGGACATGACCTTTTCAAGTGCATGTGCTAAACCTTCCTAGGCCTGGTAAGCTTGGAATCCTTAGCTTACCAGCTGAGGCTAAGGGATTTCATCACAGCAACCCTAGATGAGATGAGAGCCGATGGATGGTAGTAAAAAGTGAAGAGAGAGAGAGAGGTGGGTATAATGAATATTTTATCTATATGTTGATGACCTTTTATGCGCTGAATCAAATTTAAAAAATCCACATTTTAGCAAATGTGTTTTTTTAAAACTTGAGTTGAAATCAATGCCGCTCTCATTTATTCACTCATCTTTAATCCTAAGGACATATTGGTATACTGAAAGGCATAGTGTTAGAGATGTGATGTAAGAAGTTATTTCCAAATATACTATATATATATATATATATTTCTGTGTGTTTTTTGACAGTCATCGCATACTCTTGCACAACATAAAAAATATGATAATGATATTTGAAAAATAATTATGTTTTCTAAAAATCTTTCATTTCTGTAATAAAATAATACTATAATAATGTAATACAATGTACTAAGTCTATCACACAAAGCAAATGGAACCCATTTTTATGCAGAAATATATTTGGAAATGTCATGGCCCTCATTACTATTTACTGCTTGCCAATCATGTGACCAATTGCTCATTTAATACTTTGCATATTATTATTATTATTATGCATTTATATAGCGCCATTTATTCTATGGCGCTTTACATGTGAAAAGGGGAAATATAGACAAGTATAATAAACATGTGTAAGACAAGGGACACACAAGTACATAAGGAGAGGGGACCCTGCCTGCGAGGGCTCACAGTCTACAGGGATGGGTGAGGATACATTAGGAGAGGGTAGAGCAGGTTGTGCAGTGGTTCAGTAGACCGAGGATCATTGCAGGCTGTAGGCTAGTCGGAACAGGTGGGTCTTTAGGTTCTTCTTGAAGGTTTCCGTTGATGGTGAGAGTCAGATGTGTTGTGGTCAATAGCTTTTCCTCCTACATCTGTCAATAGAATATTAGAACATTTGGGACAAGCAGGAAGAAAAGCGAGTTGGCAATTGATTGCAAATATGCAAATCACATAAGAGTTGTCACGTGAAGACTGCTTGAACCAGACAGAGTGGAATCCTAACGGTGTGCACATTACACATTGTTAGAATTTGGCACAATGTTATTTATTGCCAAAATGGCTGCTCGACCTAAAAGAATAGTTACAGATGCACATATCAGCAGTTAAAACCAACTGTCAAAGCACTGCTAAAATCACAAGGCAGGGACTCCACAAGACATGCAAAAGTATTTTTTGGTTTATGGCACAAGGATGTTAGCAGCAGATTCCTTAATTCACATAAATTGTGATTTGGATTCTCTTTGAATCAGACTTGTTTTTATCATTAAGTGCCACAGATGCTGAATGAAAATGTCTCACATCTTATCTGAGCAATTGAACGCTAAGGGTGTGTGCACACGTTGCTGATTCTGCTGCGGATCCGCAGCGGATTTGGCCCTGTGGATTTAAGTACCATTTAAGTCTATGCAAAATGAAAAACGCTGTGCCCATGGTGTCACTTCTTTTTGCGGATTCCGCAGCGGTTTGACACCTGCTCCATGACAGGTGTCAAACCGCAAGGGAAAACCACAGGCTAATCAGCAATAAATCCTCAGATAAACCACTGGTCTTTTGACCTGCAGATTTACCTGCGGATTTAGACAAATCTGCACGGAAAAATCCGCAGCAGAATCCGCAACGTGTGCACACACCCTTAGCAATACTCGTGATTAGGTGCAAATTAAATTTTATAAAAAAAAGAAATCATCAATCTTGGCAAGTTCAGATTTCAAAAGACTTGATCATATCTACAAGCCAGAAACCGTAAATGTGATACAACAAACTAGACCACCTTCTTCCACAGTTCCATGATCAAGTGAATTAATGACATGGCCACTGCAGTTGCTTTGTATGGTGATGAGCATAAGTTGTTCTGACCAGGCTAGTCCCATAAGAAGCCATCCGCACTGTGCATTCTGATACCATTCTAAAATAGTCAGAATTAACTTTTTTTCAGATAATAGTGCTGCAATAACTTCTCTGTTGAATTGGGCAGGATAAAATAAGTTTATTTGTCCCACACAAATCTGTGAAACTTAGCCACCAACAATGCCTCTATGAGTTCATGCTTAGTGTTCTCTAGGCCACTTCTAGTAGGTAGTAGCAGCATAGTGTGAACACATAAAAAAACCCTGTCTTCTTGAAGATGTAGTCATCTAATCCTCTAAAGTTCACACTGTTAAAGTTGCTTACATCCTAATATTTTCCCATTTTTCTTGCCTACAATTCATAAACTTTGAGTATTTACTATTTACTTGCTGGCTAAAATATTCCACCAATTGACAGGTGCGATTCTCATAAGATAATCTGTCAGTTGATTTAATATTATGGCTGATTGCTGTATAGTATTAGCTATTAATTGGAAATGATAACCTTCCAATTGACTCTTAAGGGCCTTTCACACATAGCGAGATCGCTAGCGATATCGCTAAAGCATCACCGATTTTGTGATGCAACAGCGATCTCCCTTTGTGTGACACGTACCTGCGACCAGCCCCCCCGCTCGATATCGCTGATCGCGCTTGAGTGGCCTGGGCCATTTTTTAATCATTGGCGTCCTGCTGGCCCCGACTTGCAACGCATGGTCGCAGGCGGAAGTCGTTATCATTGCTGCGGTGTGACAGGTAACAGCGACCACCAACGGATCGCTTATCGCTGCTGCATCGCTGGTGAGATCTGCTTGTTTGGCAGCTCACTAGCGACCATTTAGCGATGCACCAGCGATCCTGACCAGGTCGTATCGTTGTCGGGATCGCTGGTGCATCGCTAAATGTAACGGGACTCTTACACTGTGAAATTACAAATGTTTTCTCGCAAAGTCTATATCAATCTGCACAGCTACACTTACTCTATAACATACTGCCATCTTGTCCAAGCAACAACTTCAATTAAACCACATTAATGCATTAAACTGAGCAAAACTTACCAAACATACTGAGTTATAGTGACCTAAAAACAATACAACATAAAAGGAACACAAGAACATTATCTAATTAACTGGCAATTTATCAATAGGTTTTGTTCTAAGACGTGCATTATATATTTCAAAATCAGAAGTTGCATTCATAAGACATCGACATACTGTATAATAAGCCATATGGTTCAGGGTAACCATGAAAAATGATTGTGCTTTAATGTACTTAATAACCCATTTCAGCGGCATTTAGCATATAATAGAGCAATTAATGCACAGTCTTCAATGCTACTTTATTATCTTGCAAATGAGTTCTATGACAATATTCAAGCCAGGGGGTCTATGCCGATATAAAATTATTTAATGCATTATTAACAAAACCTAATTTGTAGATCTTAAAAGGAAGTCATATGGTGATACAATTAATTTAGACAGAAATAATCAGAAAAAGGAGACAAGGACTATTTTATGCTTGGTTACCTAATATAAAGTAAAAATTGGCTAGATAGATATAAATACAGATAAATACAGAGCGATAGACAGATAGATAAAGATATAGATACAGTAGATAGAGCTAGATAGATAGATAGATATTGATGTAAATGTAATGCATTTTGTTAATTTTGCTTTTACTGATTGAGCCATATTTGCTTGTGTTAAGGCAAAGCACCAATTTTGTATCACAGAAACATAGTTGGAGTGCATATGATATACTGTAATGTGTCTAAAAGAAACTTAAAATTGGATTAATATTGCTTGCTCATGCTTGAAGCATAAAAAGTGCTTAAAGGCAAAAGGAGACAGAGAGCTACATCTAAAAATAAAATGCCCAATGGAAGTACAGATTTTCACAATTCAGATTTGTTTTGTCAGGAATACAGGTCTCTGGAGAATGAAATAAATAAAGTATATGATTCATTTGTATTTTACAGCATATTATTATTTTTACAGACTTACAACTTAGTGGAAACATATTTGTGCAATATTTGTCTACTGGCACTTAATAAAATGTGCAATTTGATATTACTTTATATGGGAAGCATAACATATTGGAACATTCAGGCTGCTTACAGCCTGCAATAAATCCCTGCAACCTCACCACTACAGAAGCTCCAATAAACCCCCTAACCTACTGTCTCCTTCTCCATTATCCAGTAGCCTGTAAGCCCGGCACTCTCTCTCCCCTCTGCACCTGTCTGTCATGTTAGTTTGTTCACTGTAATTTATATTTGTATTTTGATTGAAACCCCTTCTTATATACAGCACCATGAAATCAATGGTGCTCTAAAAATAAATAATAATAATAATAATAATAATGAGAAGAATTCATCAAAAATGTCATTCTGCTCCTGTAACTCTTGGTGATCACTTCCAACACTAATGGATCCTTCTTGTAGTTGCCTTTATAGATTTATATACACACTGATCTTCCTCAGTAACATTAGAAATAGTGATGAGCAAACACATTCCGCACTATTCGTTACTCATGTGAATAGTACGCTATTCGGGCTATTCGTTACTCGGTGTGTAATTAGCTATTCGCCTCGGTATATTAAAGTGACCTGCCCAGCATGTTTGGTGCTTTATTTGCAGACAATGAACATGCTGGGCTTGCTTGACAATCACAGTAATGCCGTTGCCATCTTTGGTGTGGTTTTACTCTGATTGGCTGGCCTTACATTGCAAAAGGGGATAGTTAAGCTCGGTCGGCGCCATCTTGTACACATTACATGCAGAAACAGCATAGTGAGAGCGTTGCCATATGTCATAAAGGCGATATAAAAAATGACTCTGCTATTGGTTATATAAATAGCGTACATTTATCTAGTAGTTGTGTGAC
The DNA here is from genome assembly GCF_039654945.1 of Dendrobates tinctorius. Taxonomy (NCBI): domain Eukaryota; kingdom Metazoa; phylum Chordata; class Amphibia; order Anura; family Dendrobatidae; genus Dendrobates; species Dendrobates tinctorius. The sequence goes on along the minus strand of NW_027361732.1, from coordinate 64,246,417 downwards.
TGGAGCAAATCCTGCTAAGATATGAAAACGCCACTATTTACCAGTAACTTCTCTGAGTCTGCGGTTGGCGTGTGTCATAAAGGCAATATAACAAAAAAAATTACTCTGCTAATGGCTAAATAAATAGCGTACAATTATCAAGCAGTTGGGCAACTGGAGCAAATCCTGCTGAGAAACGCAAACATCACTATTTTCCAGTAATTTCCCTGAGTCTGCTGAAGGCATGTGTCATAAAGGCGAACATCCTCGCACTTGTCTTGGTTCGACAGTGGTGTAGCACACAGACCAAATTTTGACAGGAAGCTAGAATGAGATAATGTCACCTTCTGATCTGTCACACGGCGTTGGCGGGCACCACCACATCCACATTCCCGTTCCTTATTGTCATCTTTTCCCATATTGAATGAGTTATGAAAAAAAATCCTGGCTTTATTTTTCACAAGTACCCTCACAGAGGTGTTATGTACAAATTCCCTGTATGTAGTAATATGTGGGTATTTTTTTTAAACTTTCAGCTCTATTGCACAAGGCAACAACAGACTCAGGAAAATTACTGGTAAATAGTGATGTTTGCGTATTCCAGCAGTCTTTGCACCAGTTGCACAGGTGCTAGATAAATATACACTATTTATTTAACCAATAGCAGAGTAATTTTTTTGCTATATTGCCTACGACACATGCCAACAGCAGACTCAGGGAAATTACTGGAAAATAGTGATGTTTGCGTATCTCAGCAGGATTTGCTCCAGTCGCACAACTGGAGATTATTACATGGAGATTACATTACATTATTACATGGAGATTACATTACATTACATTATTACATGGAGATGCTTGAGAATATTCTCAAGTATAGCGAGCACAGCAGTGCAGAGAGGGATAGATCCATAGCATGAAAACATGTAAGAAGAGGTAGTGGTTTGACCAAAGGTAGAACTCGGTCAACTATTCCACAGACCCCCCCCCCACATTCAGATAGATAACAGGGCAAGGGTGCATTGTTCCCCTTTATGGCAGTTTTTCTCTGAAAATCCTTCAGACAAAACAACTGTAATTTGCAGTATTTGCCATACCAAGCTGAGAAGAGGCAAGAACACTGCCAACCTGAGCACCACCTGCATGCAGAAGCACATGGCAGCCAAGCACCCCAGTAGGTGGACGGAACGCCTGGGTACAAAATCTGTATCTGAGGGTGAAACATCTGCCCTTTCCCTATGTTACAGCCTTCCCAATCTGCTGCCCATGAAGCCTCCTGCCCACAACCTGTGGTTGCACAGGTCCAACTGTCAGCAACCACATCAAGTTTGTTGTCCCAGCATAGCACTCAATTGTCCCTGCCCCAGACATTTCACATGAAGTAGAAATATCCACCCACCCATAGGACCAAATGCTAAAAACTCACATTGTCAGATTGCTAGCTCTAGAAATGTTCCTGTTTTGGCTTGTGGGAACTGCGTCTTTCTGTGACATCTTTGTGGTGGCAGCTCCACGGTACTCGATTCCCAGCCGCCACAGTTTTTCCCGCTCTGCCATCCACGCATTACATAAGAACATGTTACACAATATCAGCCATGCTCTGGTCAACTTAGTCACAGGGAAGATCCACCTAACCACAGATAAGTGGACAAGTTCTTGTGGATAGGGATGCTACATTTCACTGATGGAAAACTGGGTGAACCTGGTGGAGTCTGGGACAGAGTCAGAGGCTGGGAAATCACACATCTTACCAACACCAAAAATAGCGGGCCCAACTTCCATCAGGGTTTTAATCTCCTCGCATGACAGTTCTTTTCTCTCCTCATCCTCATCATTCTCATCTGAACTAGCCTACCAATCACTCCCTTTTTAGAGAGCTGTGCAGCGCTGCCTTGGTGAAGCGGCAGCACGCTCTGCTGAAGCTCATCTGTTTAGGTGATAAAGCTCACAATGCAGCAGAGCTGTTGAATGGGATAAGAGACAAAAGAGCTCTCCCCGCTGAATCTACATCCAGTTCTGGTTGTGTGCGATAATGGGTGTAACTTGGTGATGGATTTAAAGCTCAGCAAGTTAGTACATGTTCCATGCATGACCCACATGCTTAACTTGGTTGTACAATGGTTTTTAAAAACCAACCCTGACTTCCCAGACATATTGCCAAGGTTTCCCGTGCCAGCGCCCATTTCCGAAAATAATCTCAGGCTTTTGCAGGTCTGGCAACGGCGCTTTAATTTGCCTCATCATTGACTGATTTGTGACCTGCCCACATGCAGGAATTCAAGTATTCATATGTTGGCAAGGCTTAGTGAGCAGCAGAGGGCAGTAGCAGAATTCCATCTTTTCAATGCCCATCAGATTAACACTCAGCCCTCACACATAACAACTGCCAACTGGGTGTGGGTCGCTGACATATGTGAATTTCTTCAAAACTTTGATTACTGCGCCAAGATGGTGAGCGCTGAAAATGCTACTATGAGCATAACCATCCTGCTGCTCTGTCTATTACAACGTTCGTTGCAGAATCTCAAAGCGGACGCTTTGAATGCTGAGCAGGTGGATATAGAGCAAGATTTTACAATAGCTGATACCACACAGCCTAGCCTCAGACAATATTCTCAGGCCACATTGGTTGATAGCGAGAAACAGGAGGAGAATGAGAAGTAGGAACAGGAGTTTTTGGTCTGTGCTACAGAGGGGACTCCCAATCCCAGCTTCATGCATGTTCAGCATGAATGGCCTGAGGAGGAGGTGATCGTCGTGAGCAAGAGAGGATGGTTAGTGTTCCTCCTGGTTGGGACTCTTTGTCGTCTGTCACACATGGCACAGTTCATGTCTAGATGCATTTCCAAAAACCTCTAATGAAAAACACTTTGTCCACTATGAAATACTGACTGTGCACCTTTTTTGACCCACGGTACAAGGAGAAATATTTTTCTCTCATGACGGAGGCAGATGTGCCATCCTCAATGTATGCATTCCAGAGAGCCTTTGCTGAAGACTTGCTGAAAAGATTACCCTGAGACAACGCTGCTAGCAGAGGTACCTGCTCTTTTCACCCACAATGATAATAGGGGAGGGACATTCACACCAGGTGCAATTCAAGGGGAAGGGATGTCTGTCAACTGGGCCATTTTCATGAAACTGTCACATCAGCTAGGGCTATCTATGGGTGTAAGTATGACAAAGAGGGAGAAGTTGACCAAGATGGTGAAAGAGTACTTAAGTGACCATAACAGCATCCTTCCTAATTCTTTAGTGCCCTTTAACTATTGGTTGTCCAAGATGCACACTTGGCCAAATCTTTCAATGTCCGCTTTGGAGGTGCTGCCATGCCCTGCAGCAAGTGTGTTGTCTAAGCGGGTTTTTTAGTTCAGCCGGTGCAATCACATGCCTGTCAACGGAAAATGCTGACAGGCTGACTCTTCTAAAATTGAACAAGGGCTGGATTTCTTCTGACTTTGTAAGCCTTAAGGATGAAAGCAACCCAACGTAAATGCAGCCCAAATGTTTGGAATTTGTCTTAACATCCATTCCTTACAATCAAAACCCATTTTGTTCCGGAAATTAAGTCCTGCTACTCCTGCTTCTGCAACAAGTACTTAGTAGCCATCTATATATACCTCACACTGGTAATGTTTTTAAATTTGTAAACCTTTGTACATTGTGCAATGGTAAAAAAAAAAAACACAGGATGCAGTGGACCCATATAATTAAGATGGCAACACAGGTGCAAGAATACTGATGAAGCAACCACTCACAACCTACCGATACATGGTTGCTTGGTATATTGATGCACAATAAAAACTTGTTTGCGGCGCTGTTCACACTATGGCAATGCACAGCATCCAGGTTAACAGACTAGTGGGTACACCCTTCTATTAGATCAGGCGGAGTGCCCAGCGCTATCTAAATGCATGCCATGTGAACAGACACCGCAGTTTACAAGACCAAAGGGCCAACTGCACCCTGAATAAAAGTGCAAAAAAACACATAAAAAATGTGAGGTATTAGCTGATATTTTGGTCAAAATACGTGAGCTCGTAACCTGTGCCAAAGGTCCCCACGTTTACGGGTCCTAACACTTAATACTAACAATGAAATAGCACAAAAAGATGACTTGAAAATCCTCCAATAATACAAAAACACAGCAAAAAAGCAGAGATGGTTACCTGTCTAGGTCTCCAGACTAATGCACTTTCAGGATGCAATGGACCCATATAATTAAGATGGCAACACAGGTGCAAGAATTCCGATGAAGCAACCACTCTCAACCTACCAATACATGGAGGGGGCGGTTGCTTGGTATATTGATGCACAATTAAAAGTTGTATGCGGTGCTGTTCACACTATGGCAATGCACAGCATCCAGGTTAACAGCCTAGTAGTTACACCCTTCTATTAGATCAGGCGGGCCCAGCGCTATCAAAATGCATGCCATGTGAACAGACGCTGCAGTTTACAAATTTATTTGCATTTTGCAGTGAGAAATAAGTATTTTATCCCTCTGGCAAACAAGACTTATTACTTGGTGGCAAAACCCTTATTGGCAACCTTAGCAGTCAGATGTTTTCTGTAGTTGATGATGAGGTTTGTGCATATGTCAGGAGGAATTTTGGTCCACTCATCTTTCCAGATCTCTATATCATTAAGATTTTGAGGTTGTCGCTTGGCAACTCAGAGCTTCAAATCTCTCCATAAGTTTTCTATGGGATTAAGGTCTGGAGACTGGTTGAGCCACTCCTTTGATGTCTTGGTTGTATGTTTTGGGTCATTGTCTTGCTGGAAGACCCACCAACGAACCATTTTTTTTATGTCCTGGTGGGAGAAGTAGGTTGTCACTCAAGATTTTACGGAACATGGCTCCATCTATTCTCCAATTGATGTGGTGAAGTAGTCCTGTGCACTGAGCAAAAAACAGCCCAAAACATAATGTTTCCACCTCCATGCTTGACAGTGGAGACAGTGTTCTTTGGATCATAGGCAGAATTTCTCTTCCATCAAACACGGCGATTTGAGTTAATGCCAAAGAGCTCAATTTTTGACTCATCTGACCGCAGCACCTTCTCCCAGTCCCTCATAGAATCATCCAAGTGTTCATTGGCAAACTTCAGACGGGCCTGCACATGTGCCTTCTTGAGCAGAGGAACCTTGTGGGCACTGCAGGATTTTAAACCTTTACGGCGTAATGCACAGAAATTACCAATTGTTTTATTGGTGACTGTGGTCCCAGCTGCTTTGAGATCATTAAGTTCTCCCTCATTAACAAGTAGTTTTAGACCAATATATCACCCTCCTCATAATCAGTGATACCCCACAAGGTGAGATTTTGCATGGTTCCCCAGATCGATGTCAATTTACAGTCATTTTGTATTTCTTCCATTTTCTTACTATTGCACCAACAGTTGTCTCCTTCTCACCCAGCGTCTTACTTATGGTTTTGTAGCCCATTTCATCTTTGTGCACATCTATGATCTTGTCTCTGACATCCTTATAAAGCTCTTTGGTATTGCCTATGTTTAAAGTTTAGAGTCTGACTGATTAATTGAGTTTGTGGACAGTGAAAAGTGAATATATGTAAGACAGCTGTCTTTAATGAAGGCAATGAGTTGATTAGGAGCGTCTAACTTGTCTGTAGGAGCCAGAAATCTTCGTGGCTGGTAGGGGATCAAATACTAATTTCTCACTGCATATATATCTCTCAATGTTAAAATTAACTTTCCCTTAAAATTATAAACTGTTCATGTGTTTGTCAGAAGGCAAACATACACAATCAGCAAGGGATCAAATAACTATTTCCTTCACTGTGTGTGTATATATATATATATATATATATATACACACGCAGTATATATATTGTAGGGATTCGCTCTGGTACGTAATGGCAGGGCTGCAGTAATGAGGCAACACACAGGCTTAAAGTCTAATTTCAGTGGTTTAATGTCACTTTGCAAACAGAAGGTTAACAGAAAATAAGGGAAAAACATAAATGTACTCCAGCTTAGAGAAACACTGGTCCCATACTCACCCCTTGCACGGGAGGGGCTTAACTAAGTGGCTGCCAGGTCCTGCAGCATCCGCCAGGTGCCATTCCCAGGGTTGTTGAGAGTCTTGCTGCTATAGTCCTGCAGCACGGGGATCCTGTATACAAGTTCAGGCTAAGTCCAGCCAAGTTCCTGTAACTTCCAGACACACACTCACCATGTGCCAAACACCAACCTTCATTATATAGCCCATAACCCCTCCCACCGGTGAGGTAGACATCAGATGGGCTGATCACGTGACCATGACATCATCACAGGACCATCTTTAGGGAAAAACCCAGCCAAATATTAATCTGCTGGGAGAATTGTATCTCCCATCCAGTAAAACACCCTTTACTGTACCACATACCTCCCTCCTTTGTTCAGCCCTAGAGGGGTGAACACATGACATACAGTGAACTCTGGACAGGGCATCTGCATTCCCCTGTAGTCTGCCTGCCCGATGTTCTACTGAAAATTTAAAATCTTGCAGGGACAGGAACCACTTGGGCATTCCTCTCCTTAGCTTGACTCATCCACGTAAGAGGGGAATGATCTGTCACCAACCGAAATGTTCTCCCCAGCAAATAGTAGCGCAATGACTCCAGTGCCCACTTGATAGCCAGGCACTCTCTGTCTACAATACTGTACCTGTATTCAGCTGGGGTGAGCTTCTGGCTTAGGCCTGTTTCACACATACGTTTTTTACATCAGCTGCAATCCACGAAAATGGCGGGACACGGATCCGCAACCGTTTTCAAAGCAACGTGTGCTACCGGACCGTTGCTTTGATGGATCCGGGGAAAGCAGAAATTTAAAGGAACCGTGCCCGGGAAAAGAGAGAGAGAGATTTTTTTACCAGCCGCCAGAAAGGGATTTAGGGTTAAATTTCCGGCAAAGGCAATTCTTCCGGGCATGCGCAGTGACAAATGCGGATCCGGCCAGCCTAAAAAACGTTTAATTGTCCGTCCTGTCATGTCAGCGGATGCCAAAATTTTGGCGGATCCGTAAAAAAACAGATCCAACGGATGACCATCCATCAAGATCCGCCAATAATGCAAGTCAATGGGAAAAAAACGGATCCGCCAAGAAAAATGGCGGATCCGTTTTTTTGCAAAACGGCGGATTTTGACTGATGGAGACAAACGGATGTGTGAAAGAGGCCTTAGGAAACTAACGGGATGCTCTTTCCCGTTAATCTCTTGAGACAGCACGGCACTGAGCCCTATCTCAGAGGCATCAGTCTGCACAACAAACTCTCTTTTGAAATTTGGAGTGATCAGGACTGTTGCACGACACAGTACCTCTTTTAACTTTGTAAAGGCTCCCTCTAACTGATAATTCCAGTGGACCATCACAGATTTCCTTCCTTTTAAGCAGTCTGTTAAAGGCGCGGACAGGTTGCAAAGTTGGGAATGAATCGCCTGTAATATCCCACCAAACCTAAAAAGGCTTTTACCTGTTTTGTTGTGAGAGGACGGGGCCAGTTCTGAATTACCTCCACTTTGTTTACTTGAGGCTTGAGAACTCCTCTCCCAATGACATAATCCAAGTACCGAGCTTCCTCCAACCCTATGGAACACTTCTTTGGGTTGGTCGTTAGCCCTGCTTGTTTCAGAGAGTATATCAATGCCTGTACTTTTGCTAAGTGACTTTCCCAGTCAGTGCTGTACACAATAATATCGTCTAGATAGGCTGAGGCATAGCGGCGATGGGGACGGCGAACAATATCCATTAATCGCTGGAACATTGCTGGTGCGCCATGCAACCCAAAGGGTAACACCTTATACTGGAACAGCCCCTCGGGCGTTACAAAAGCCGTTTTTTCCTTTGCCACCTCTGTTAGGGGTACCTGCCAATAAACTTTTGTGAGGTCCAGAGTTGTAAAACGCCGTGCCTGCCCAAATCGCTCTGCTGTCGCATGGCCTCTATGAGCGTTTTGACCGTGGCCTACATTTCTGGACAGTTCCCCACCTGGGTCTGTGCCACTTGTTTCATCCAGTACATAAGCTGAGATACAGATCAAAAATAAGCAAAAACAGCCTGGCCTCACTGCGTTTCCCCGCATTCAGTCCACCAATAGTAGGGATTCGCTCTGGTAGGCAATGGCAGGGCTGCAGTATTGAGGCAACACACATGCTTAAAGTCTAATTTCAGTGGTTTAATGTCACTTTGCAAACAGCAGGTTAACAGAAAATAAGGGAAAAACATAACTTTTGTGAGGTCCAGAGTTGTAAAACGCTGTGCCTGCCCAAATCACTCTATCAACTCGTCAACCCGGGGCATGGGGTAGGCGTCAAACTTTGAAAAGTCATTAAGCTTTCTAAAATCATTACAGAATCTTAGAGACCCATCAGGCTTGGGTATTAGGGCTATTGGGCTGGTCCTCTCACTTTGGGACTCTTCTATGACCCCTAACTGTAGCATAGCTTTCACTTCTTCCGAGATGGCTTGTCGCCGGGCCTCAGGCACCCGATATGGCTTTAGTCGGACTTTGGCCTGTGGCTCCGTGACAATGTCATGTTGGATTAGGGAGATGCGTCCGGGGAGCTCCAAAAAAAAAAAAATCTGTATTTCGGCTAATGAACTCCCGAACCTCCTGAACCTGTTTAGGAGACAAAGTATCTGCAATTTTGACTGCGGGTTGGGCTTCTCCTGCTTCACCCCGAGGTAATGAAGCCTTCTCCATCTGAAATGCAGGCAGCGGACTATCCCCATCAAGGTTTTCTCTATCTTTCCATGGTTTAAGCAAATTAACATGGTAAACCTGTTCTGGCTTTCCCAGTCCTGGCTGGTGTACTTTGTAGTCTACTGGCTCCACCTTTTCCATGATCTCGTAGGGTCCCTGCCACCTTGCAAGGAATTTGCTATCTATGGTAGGCACAAGTACCAACACCCGATCCCCAGGGCTAAAGGTTCTTACCCGAGCTTCCCGGTTATGGACCCGACTCTATGACTGTTGTACTGTCTCCATATGTTCCCGGACTAAGGGTAGGACTGTCTCCATTCTTTCTTGCATTTTTGCAACATGTTCTATCACACTTTTGTGGGGGGTAGGTTGGTTCTCCCAGGCCTCTTTGGCTATATCGAGTAAGCCACGCGTATGTCTGCCGTACAATAGTTCAAAGGGCGAGAGCCCCATAGATGCCTGAGGCACCTCCCGCACTGCAAACAACAAAATAGGGCAATAAGAGATCCCAGTACTTCCCATCTTTAGAAACTGTCTTTTTTAACATGCTTTTCAGCGTCTTATTGAACCTTTCTACCTGACCGTCTGTTTGGGGATGATAGACCGATGTGCGCAACTGCTTAACATTTAGCAAACGGCAGAGTTCCTTCATAATTTTTGACATAAAGTGGTTCCCTGGTCTGTTAAAATCTCTTGAGGAGTTCCCACCCACGAAAACATACCCATGAGTTCTTTTGCTATAAGCTTAGCTGATGTGTGGTGCAGAGGAATGGCCTCAGGATATCGGGTAGCATAATCTAGAACTACCAGGATGTGTTGGTGTCCCCTTGCTGACTTTTTGAGAGGCCCCACCAGATCCATTGCCACTCTCTCGAAGGGTATCTCTATAATTGGCAAAGGCACCAAAGGACTCCGAAAGTGAGGCTGGGGACTGGTTACCAGGCACACTGGACAGGAATTACAGTACCATTTAACTTCTTCATGGACCCCTAGCCGGTAGAACCGCTGCAGAATTCGGTCTAGGGTTTTCTTTTGGCCCAAATGTCCACCAAGTACATGCGCATGCGCTAAGTCCATTACCAGCCTATGATATGTCTGAGGTACAAGTAACTGTTCTACCAGTTCCCCACGTATTTTCTCCACTCGGTACAAAAAATCTTGGTGTAGCTCAAAGCGTGGCAGCACTGTAGCTGCCCCAGGTTGTTGGGGTTCCACATTGACAAACAACACATTTTTTCTGGCCCGGCCAAAATAGGGTCTCGCAGTTGCGCCGTACCAAAATTGTCACCTGACACATTCAAGTCTGACAAATCGAGTCCCGACGGCAAGTCTTCCACCTCTCCAGCCAATACTTCTATGCGAGAATTCTTCCCCTCGTTCACCGAAGGGAAGGTTACCCCTACCGCCAGCACTTCTTCCTGCGGGCCACCAGGTTCATGCCATACTTCTGGAGAATGTAACCTGGTTGCCTCTGATGCCGGCAGTTGCTCCGTGGGTGAGACAACAGATGGCCACAGCATAGAAAATAAAGGAAAGTCTCTTCCAATTATCAACTCATAATGCAAATTAGTCACAAACCCCACCTCGTGGCACCGCCTCCCCGCTGGCGTGCTGATCACCACAAGTGCAGTGGGATAGTCTTTTAAGTCCCAATGTGTACACAACACCCCAATTTTCTGACCAGTATACTAGCTGGTTTGTATCCAGCTGGCTCGTAGCAGGGTTACAAGACTCCCTGAGTCCAATAAGGCCACAGCCGGGGTGCCCTCCACTTCAACCTGACACAAATGCTCCATATTGGGACCTTTCGGGGTGCCCATTGCACACATCAGTTCGGCATAGTGAGACTGGCGGTACCCAAAGTTGGTGTCCATGGGCTCAGCCAGGTGGGGGTAATCAGCTCTCATATGCCCTGGTTCCTGGCACCGCCAGCAGATTATGGGGCTCCTTACTTCCCCAGATAAGTTCTGAGCTGCCTTCTTGGGCTCTGCTCACCGAATCAGGGGGGGAGACTTAGGGAACCTTCCTATTACCTTCCGGGCAGTCCCTCCCTGTAGCTCTTTGGTAGCCCCATACCTTTCTATGAGGTCTATCATCTGCATGGCATTAGTAGGGGATGACTGTCCGACCCATGTCTGGAGGGAGTGGAACAAAGCCCTTCAAAACTTATCAGTCACTATGCAGTCCAGCATGGCCGTGGGGGACAACACCTCAGGCTGCAACCATTTTCGTAACAGGTGCAGTTCGTAACACTGGGACCGAGCCGGCTTGGAGGGGGTAAACTCCCACTGGTGTACCCGCTGGGCCCGAACTAACACATTTATCCCAAGATATGCCAGTATCTCACCCTTGACGACCGTGTAGTCCGCCCTTTGCTCCGTGGGTAGGTCCTGATATGCTTTCAAAGGCCCTGGGGCCAGAAACGGAGTGATGATTTCTGCTCACTGGACCCAGGGTAGCTTCTCTCTCTCAGTGACTCCATGGAACATCTCCAGGTACGCCTCCACATTGACTGACTTCTCCATTTTGGGAACCACTGTACAAACCGCTTTTCAGACATCATGGATTCCCTGGTTAGTTCCTTTTGTCTGTGCTGTCGTGATATGCTGTATCAACAGCTGATTGGCTTCCTGCTGCTGCTGCATAACATGCTGCTGCATAGACTGCTGTCGCATTTCCTCCTGCTGCTGCCACATGGCCTCCTGCTGCTGCTGCATAGCTTGCTGCTGCTGTGTAGCTTGCCGCTGCATAGCCTGCTGCTGTCGCATGGCCTCTATGAGCGTTTTGACCGTGGCCTCCATTTCTGGAAAGTTCCCCGCCTAGGTCTGTGCCACTTGTTTCACACAGTACATAGGCTGGGATACAGATCAAAAATAAGCAAAAACAGCCTGGCCTCACTGCGTTTGCCTGCATTCAGTCCACCAATAGTAGGGATTCGCTCTGGTAGGCAATGACAGGTGTTATGAGTTCATTTTCTCCTTCACCTCTGATGTCGGATGAACTCCCTCTGCTGGTGAAAGGAGGTAGTGAAATTGATCTGGATGGGAAGAACCTGTCATCTGAATAGGTGGAGTGTGATTGGACATCCGGAATTTCTGAGTGGATATAAGGCAGCCGACGCCCTGCAAAGTTGCTGGTGATCCTTTCTGCTCTGAACTCTGGCATCCAGTTTAGTTCCTGTCTACTAAAAGCTAAGTTTTTGCTCTGCTATTTTTCCATGAGATTTTGTCTGTTTACTTAGTGTTTGTGTTCAGCCTTCCCTGGTTGGGATGGGCTGAACTCCATTTTTGTCTCTGATCGGTTGATCTCTTTGCTCTGTCTTCAGAATATACCTGAGTGCTGATATAGTGATTTTGAAGTCTAGTGACTTCAGGGCCTTATCTATCAGACGTGTTGGACATTATTTTTGGGAAGGTTTTTTGCGTGATTGCAGCCAGCATCTTTTCTGTCCTTTCCTATCTAGTTAGTTGGGCCCCATCATTTGCTCAGCCTGTCTTTCTGTCTGTGTTTGTGTTTTCATCTGTTTTCACCGACAATACATGTTGGGGGCTGTCTATTGCTTTGGGGTCTGCTCTAGGGCAATTTAGACTTCCCCTTTCTTTCTTTAGGCTTATTTAGCTCTCCGGCTGTGACGAGGGGTCTAGGGCACAGTAGGAACCCCCCACAGCTACTGATAGTTGTGGTGAATAGGATCAGGGGTCTGCAATCCGCTAGCTACCAACCTGTTGTGAGTTCATTTTCCCCTTCACCATTGAGGTGTGATGAACTCCCTCTTCTGGTGAAGGAAGGTAGTGAGGCTGATTACCAAGCACCTGAGCAGGATGATGATGACTGGGTGACTGGAATTGCTGACTGGATATAAGGCAGCCGACGCCCTTCTGCCTTGCTTGTGATCTCTCTGAGGGATTCTAGGAGACCAGTGTGATTCCTGCTCCTCAAAAGCTAAGTTTTCTGCTCTGCTTTTGCATTTGTGTTTTGGTTTTGTTTTGCCTTGTTTTTCTGGATTTCTGCCATTCCCTGCTGGGGTGAGCTGAATTCCTTTTTGCTCTGTCTTCAGAAAATACCTGAGTACTGATATAGTCTTTTTGAAGCCTAGCGTCTTCAGGGCTTTTTTCCCTATCAGTCTGTTGGCTCTTGTTTTGATAGGGTTTTTGACGGATTGCAGACAGCAGCTTTTCTATCCTGTCCTATTTAGTTAGCTTGGGCCCCATCGTTTGCTCAGCCTATCTTTCTATCTGTGTTGGTGTTTTTTCATCTTGCTTCACCATCATTATATGTTGGGGGCTCCCTATTGCTTTGGGGTCTGCTCTGGGGCAGTTTAGATTTCCCTTTCTGTCTTTAGGCTATTTAGTTCTCCGGCTGTGATCGAGGGGTCTATGGCACCGTAGGAACCCCCCACGGCTACTGCTAGTTGTTGTTGATAGGTTCAGGGGTCTGCAATCCGATAGCTGCCAAGTTCTCTGGTTTTCTGGACTTAGCTAGTATTTCTGTTTTTGCCTCCTATGGTGACTCATTCATAACACCAACCTCTCCAGTTTTCTGGACTTAGCTTGTGTTTTTGTTTATTCCTCCTCCGGTGACTCATTCATAACAGACAGGGCTGCAGTAATGAGGCAACACACAGGCTTAAAGTCTAATTTCAGTGGTTTAATGTCACTTTGCAAACAGCAGGTTAACAGAAAATAAGGGAAAAACATAAATGTACTCCAGCTTGGAGAAACACTGGTCCCAGACACACCCCTTGCACGGGATGGGCTTAACTAAGTGGCTGCCACGTCCTGCGGCATCCTCCAGGTGCCATTCCCAGGGTTGTTGAGAGTCTTGCTGTTATAGTCCTGCAGCACGGGGATCCTGTATACAAGTTCAGGCTAAGTCCAGCCAAGTTCCTGTAACTTCCAGACACACACTCACCATGTGCCAAACACCAACCTCCATTACATAGCCCATAATCCCTCCCCCCTGACAGAGAGGTAGACATCACATGGGCTGATCACATGACTATGACATCATCGCAGGTCCTATCTTTAGGGAAAAACCCGGCCAAACATTAATCTGCTGGGAGAAATGTATCTCCCATCCAGTAAAACACCCTTTACTGTACCACAATATATATTTATATATATATATATATATATATATATATATATATATATACATATACACACTAGCTGAAGAGACCGGCATTGCCTGGGCCTAGTAAACCACGGTGGTTAGTTATAACAAATTATAATGATTATATTGCACATAAAAACATTTCTCATCATATATTCAACACTAATGTACAGATTTGCAACACTAATTAACTAAATGATTACCCAAGTATCCTCTCCTGTGTGATACTTTCTGCTGAGCCGTGTATCTAATCCTATGGTGTGTTACTGACTGCTCAGCCGTGTATCTAATCCTATCCTGTGTGATACTGACTGCTGAGCAGTGTATCTAATCCTATCCTGTGTGATACCGTCTGCTGATCCGTGTATCTAACCCTATCCTGTGTCATACTGACTGCTTAGCCGTGTATCTAATCCTATAATGTGTGTTACTGACTGCTCAGCCGTGTATCTAATCCTCTCCTGTGTGATACTGACTGCTGAGCCGTGTATCTAATCCTATCCTGTGTGATACTGACTGCTGAGCCGTGTATCTATTCCTATCCTTTGTGATACTGACTGCTGAGCAGTGTATCTAATCCTATTCTGTGTGATACTGTCTGCTGAGCCGTGTATCTAATAGACGATAACACCATAGAAATGATAAGAATAATAGGCCTCACTGTCTACAAAGAAAACAGTTGCTGATAGCAACCAATCACAGCTCATTTTTCATCTTTTAAACAGCTCTGGGACAGCGTGGCGAGTTTTGAGTGGCGACTTTTGTGTTTCAACTTTTATGTGGCGAGGTTGGTGTATGTGTGGTGAAATGTGTGCTGAGGGTGGTATATGTGTTGAAGCACGTGCTAGTGTGTGGCGCATTTTGAAATGTTCCAGTTGCAAATTTTTATTGATTGCATAGTGGAATGTGTTCAGAACAATAAAATATAACAACTATCAATGTAAATCAAAATGAATATCCCATGGATCTCTGGATTTGGAACGATACTCAAAATCAAAGCGCAAAATCAAGTTACAGGCTTATCCAACTTCAGTGGAAATGTCTCATGACAAGTAAAAGATGCTCAGTATTGTGTGTGGTCTCCACGTGCCTGTATGACCTCCCTACAAAGCCTGGGCATTCTCCTGATGAGGCGGATGATGGTCTCCTGAGGGATCTCCACCCAGACCTTGACTAACGCATCTGTCAACTCCTGGACAGTCTGTGGTGCAACGTGTCGTTGGTGGATGGAACAAGACATGATTTCCCAGATGTGCTCAATCGGCTTCAGGTCTGTGGCATCGGCAGGCCAGTCCATAGCTTCAATGCCTTCATCTTGCAGGAACTGCTGACACACTCCAGCCACATGAGGTCTGGCATTGTCCTGCATTAGGAGGAACCCAGGACGAACCGCACCAGTATATGGTTTCACAAGGGGTCTGAGGATCTCTTCTCGGTACCTAATGGCAGTCAGGCTGCCTCTGGTGAGCACATGAAGGGCTGTGCGGCCTGCCAAAGAAATGCCACCCCACACCATTACTGACCCACTGCGAAACCAGTCATGCTGAAGGATGATACAGGTAGCAGATCACTCTCCACGGCATCTCCAGACTGTCACGTCTGTCATATGTGCTCAGTGTAAACCTGCTTTAATCTGTGAAGAGCACAGGGCGCCAGTGGTGAATTTGCGAATCCTGGTGTTCTGTGGCAAATGCGAAGCATCCTGCACGGTGTTGGACTGTGAGCACAACCCCCATCTGTGGACATCAGGCACACAGACCATCCTCATGGAGTCAGTTTCTAACCGTTTGTGCAGACACATGCACATTTTTGACCTGCTGGAGGTCATTTTGCAGGGCTCTGGCAGTGCGCCTCCTGTTTCTACTTGCACAAAGGCTGAGGTAACGGTCCTGCTGCTGGGTTGTTGCCCTCCTACAACCCCCTCCACATCTCCTGGTGTACCGGCCTGACTCCTGGTAGTGCCTCCAGCCTCTAAACACTACGCTGACAGACACAGCAAACCTTCTTGCCACAGCTCGCATTGATGTGCCATCCTGGATGAGCTGCACTACCTGAGTCACTTGTGTGGGTTGTAGAGTCTGTCTCATGCTACCACGAGTGTGAAAGCACAACCAACATTCAAAAGTGACCAAACTGTCAGCCAGAAAGCATTGGTTCTGAGATGTGGTCTGTGGTCCCTACCTGCAGAACCACTACTTTATTGAGTGTGTCTTGGTAATTGCCAATAATTTCCATCTGTTGTCTATTCCATTTGTACAACAGCATGTGAAATGGATTGTTAATCAGTTTTGCTTCCTAAGTGGCCAGTTTGATTTACTTGGAATTTATATTCTGTTGTTTAAGTGTTCCCTTTATTTTTTTGAGCAGTATATATATATATATACACATATATACACACACACACACACACACACACACACACACACACACACACACACATACACGTACATTGCCTTTTATATTTTAAAAACTACCAAAGGAGAGCTTAATGATGCAAAAGTTTGGACCCCCTGGAGATTTGTGTGCTCAGATAACTTTGACCAAAGGTTTAGAATCATAATCAGTCTAATAGGGTTATGGCTTGTTCAATATGATCTGTAGGAAGGGCTGTTCTGCCAAGCATTCAAAGGGGTCGGATACAACTTTAAAGATGGCAATTAATTTTATTATAATAATTAAATGATAACATAAAATAGAAAATAGTGTGATATTGCGTACAGTTTTGCATAATATAAATCACAAATGTAAAGTACTTACATTGCCCACTACACAGGAAAAACTTCACCACGAGTAGCACATCATCTGTCCTGGAACATCAACTGTGAGAAGCTGAACAGTGAAGACAGAGAAATTTCTGGGATCCACACAGTGGCATCACAGGTGTCCCCGTTTTAGTCCACAGGTTAACAGGGCTTCTGTCTTAGCTGAAGTCTTCCCCAACTTATATCTTGTTTAGAAACAAATGCTTGCGTAACCAAATATTACACAAGCCCTAACAAGTTCTATTTTTCAGATATAGTATCCCTCTAGCGGAGTGGCCAACTCTTGAGACATCAATCAACATCAGATAAATACATCACCAGATAAAATATGCCAAAGGCTCTCCTGGTACCAAATATTTAATCATACTATAAACATGACATTTCTCACTAAACATGGATACCAAAACTATGCAGTATTAGATGATACTATTAACGTACACTTTCCCAATAAATATTGACAAAGGAGCTATGCGGTCCAGGTGTTGTGAAAATTACAGAAAATACAAGTCTAACATAAGCTGAACTATTACTGTCTAATACAGTGGGTACAGAAAGTAATCAGACTCTTTAAATTTTTCACTCTTTGTTTCATTGCAGACATTTGGTATATTCCAAAAAGTTAATTTGTTCTCATTAAAGACACTCTGCTCCCCATCATGACTGAAAAAAAACATAAATGTAAACATTTTTGCAAATTTATTAAAAAAGAAAAACTGAAATATATAGTCATAAGTATTCATACCCTTTGTTCAGACTCTCATATTTAAGTCACATGCTGTCCATTTCCTTGTGATCCTCCTTGAGATGGTTCTACTCCTTCATTGGAGTCCAGCTGTGTTTTAATTAAACTGATAGGACTTGATTTGTAAAGGCACACACCTGTATATATAAGTCCTCACACAGCTCACAGTGCATGTCAGACCAAATGAGAATCATGAGGTCAAAGGAACTGGCCAAGGAGCTCAAAGACAGAATTGTGGCAAGGCACACATCTGGCCAAGGTTACAAAAGAATTTCTGCACTACTCAAGGTTCCTAAGAACACAGGGGGTGTTTTTCTGCTACAGGGACAGTACAACTGGTTGCCATTGAAGGAAACATGAATGTGGCCAAGTACAGAGATATTCTGGATGAAAATGAAAACCTCTTCCAGAGTGCTCTGGATCTCAGACTTGGCCAAAGGTTCACCTTCCAACAAGACAATAACTCTAAGCACACAGCTAAAATAACAAAGGAGTGGCTTCAGAACAACTCTGTGACCATTCTTGACTGGTCCTTCTAGAGCCCTGGCCTAAACCCAATTGAGCATCTCTGGAGAGACCTGAAATTGGCTGTCCACCAACATTCACCATCCAACCTGATGGAACTGGAGAGGATCTGCAAGGAAGAATGGCAGATTATCCCCAAATCCAGGTGTGAAAAATGTGTTGCATTATTCCCAAAGAGACTCATGACTGTACTAGCTCAAAAGGGTGTTTCTACTCAATACTGAGCAAAGGGTCTGAATATTTATGACCATGTGATATTTCACAATTTCTTTTTGAATAAATTTGCAAAAATGTCTACATTTCTGTTTTCTTCAGTCAAGATGGTGCAGTTTACATTAACAAGAAAAAAATGAACTATTTTGAATTTACAAAATAGCTGCAATGAAACAGAGTGAAAAATTTAAATGGGTCTGAAAACTTTCTGTACCCACTGTATCTTAAAGGTTCCTTAAAGACAGGCTACCTATATGGATTCCTGATAGCCATTAACATCTGAGATACGCAAACATCACTATTTTCCAGTAATTTCCCTGAGTCTGCTGAAGGCATGTGTCATAAAGGCGAACATCCTCGCACTTGTCTTGGTTCGACAGTGGTGTAGCACACAGACCAAATTTTGACAGGAAGCTAGAATGAGATAATGTCACCTTCTGATCTGTCACACGGCCTTGGCGGGCACCACCACATCCACATTCCCGTTCCTTATTGTCATCTTTTCCCATATTGAATGAGTTATGAAAAAAAATCCTGGCTTTATTTTTCACAAGTACCCTCACAGAGGTGTTATGTACAAATTCCCTGTATGTAGTAATATGTGGGTATTTTTTTTAAACTTTCAGCTCTATTGCACAAGGCAACAACAGACTCAGGAAAATTACTGGTAAATAGTGATGTTTGCGTATTCCAGCAGTCTTTGCACCAGTTGCACAGGTGCTAGATAAATATACACTATTTATTTAACCAATAGCAGAGTAATTTTTTTGCTATATTGCCTACGACACATGCCAACAGCAGACTCGGGGAAATTACTGGAAAATAGTGATGTTTGCGTATCTCAGCAGGATTTGTTCCAGTCGCACAACTGGAGATTATTACATGGAGATTACATTACATTATTACATGGAGATTACATTACATTACATTATTACATGGAGATGCTTGAGAATATTCTCAAGTATAGCGAGCACAGCAGTGCAGAGAGGGATAGATCCATAGCATGAAAACATGTAAGAAGAGGTAATGGTTTGACCAGAGGTAGAACTCGGTCAACTATTCCACAGACCCCCCCCCACATTCAGATAGATAACAGGGCAAGGGTGCATTGTTCCCCTTTATGGCAGTTTTTCTCTGAAAATCCTTCAGACAAAACAACTGTAATTTGCAGTATTTGCCATACCAAGCTGAGAGGAGGCAAGAACACTGCCAACCTGAGCACCACCTGCATGCAGAAGCACATGGCAGCCAAGCACCCCAGTAGGTGGACGGAACGCCTGGGTAAAAAATCTGTATCTGAGGGTGAAACATCTGCCCTTTCCCTATGTTACAGCCTTCCCAATCTGCTGCCCATGAAGCCTCCTGCCCACAACCTGCGGTTGCACAGATCCAACTGTCAGCAACCACATCAAGTTTGTTGTCCCAGCATAGCATTCAATTGTCCCTGCCCCAGACATTTCACATGAAGTAGAAATATCCACCCACCCATAGGACCAAATGCTAAAAACTCACATTGTCATATTGCTAGCTCTAGAAAAGTTCCTGTTTTGGCTTGTGGGAACTGCGTCTTTCTGTGACATCTTTGTGGTGGCAGCTCCACGGTACTCGATTCCCAGCCGCCACAGTTTTTCCCGCTCTGCCGTCCACGCATTACATAAGAACATGTTACACAATATCAGCCATGCTCTGGTCAACGCAGTCACAGGGAAGATCCACCTAACCACAGATAAGTGGACAAGTTCTTGTGGATAGGGATGCTACATTTCACTGATGGAAAACTGGGTGAACCTGGTGGAGTCTGGGACAGAGTCAGAGGCTGGGAAATCACACATCTTACCAACACCAAGAATAGCGGGCCCAACTTCCATCAGGGTTTTAATCTCCTCGCATGACAGTTCTTTTCTCTCCTCATCCTCATCATTCTCATCTGAACTAGCCTACCAATCACTCCCTTTTTAGAGAGCTGTGCAGCGCTGCCTTGGTGAAGCGGCAGCACGCTCTGCTGAAGCTCATCTGTTTAGGTGATAAAGCTCACAATGCAGCAGAGCTGTTGAATGGGATAAGAGACAAAAGAGCTCTCCCCGCTGAATCTACATCCAGTTCTGGTTGTGTGCGATAATGGGTGTAACTTGGTGATGGATTTAAAGCTCAGCAAGTTAGTACATGTTCCATGCATGACCCACATGCTTAACTTGGTTGTACAATGGTTTTTAAAAACCAACCCTGACTTCCCAGACATATTGCCAAGGTTTCCCGTGCCAGCGCCCATTTCCGAAAATCATCTCAGGCTTTTGCAGGTCTGGCAACGGCGCTTTATTTTGCCTCATCATTGACTGATTTGTGACCTGCCCACATGCAGGAATTCAAGCTTTCATATGTTGGCAAGGCTTAGTGAGCAGCAGAGGGCAGTAGCAGAATTCCATCTTTTCAATGCCCATCAGATTAACACTCAGCCCTCACACATAACAACTGCCAAGTGGGTGTGGGTCGCTGACATATGTGAATTTCTTCAAAACTTTGATTACTGCGCCAAGATGGTGAGCGCTGAAAATGCTACTATGAGCATAACCATCCTGCTGCTCTGTCTATTACAACGTTCGCTGCAGAATCTCAAAGAGGACGCTTTGAATGCTGAGCAGGTGGATATAGAGCAAGATTTTCAGTAGCTGATACCACACAGCCTAGCCTCAGACAATATTCTCAGGCCACATTGGTTGATAGCGAGGAACAGGAGGAGAATGAGAAGTAGGAACAGGAGTTTTTGGTCTGTGCTACAGAGGGGACTCCCAATCCCAGCTTCATGCCTGTTCAGCATGAATGACCTGAGGAAGAGGTGATTGTCGTGAGCAAGAGAGGATGGTTAGTGTTCGTCCTGGTTGGGACTCTTTGTCGTCTGTCACACATGGCACAGTTCATGTCTAGATGCATTTCCAAAAACCTCTCATGAAAAACACTTTGTCCACTATGAAATACTGACTGTACACCTTTTTTGACAACCGGTACAAGGAGAAATATTTTTCACTCATGACGGAGGCAGATGTGCCATCCTCAATGTATGCTTTCCAGAGAGCCTTTGCTGAAGACTTGCTGAAAAGATTACCCTGAGACAACGCTGCAAGCAGAGGTACCTGCTCTTTTCATCCACAATGATAATAGGGGAGGAACATTCACACCAGGTGCAATTCAAAGGGAAGGGATGTCTGTCAACTGGGCCATTTTCATGAAACTGTCACATCAGCTAGGGCTATCTATGGGTGTAAGTATGACAAAGAGGGAGAAGTTGACCAAGATGGTGAAAGAGTACTTAAGTGACCATAACAGCATCCTTCCTAATTCTTTAGTGCCCTTTAACTATTGGTTGTCCAAGATGCACACTTGGCCAAATCTTTCAATGTCCGCTTTGGAGGTGCTGCCATGCCCTGCAGCAAGTGTGTTGTCTAAGCGGGTTTTTTAGTTCAGCCGGTGCAATCACATGCCTGTCAATGGAAAATGCTGACAGGCTGACTCTTCTAAAATTGAACAAGGGCTGGATTTCTTCTGACTTTGTAAGCCTTAAGGATGAAAGCAACCCAACGTAAATGCAGCCCAAATGTTCTTTTTTGGAATCTGTCTTAACATCCATTCCTTACAATCAAAACCCATTTTGTTCTGGAAATTAAGTCCTGCTACTCCTGCTTCTGCAACAAGTACTTAGTAGCCATCTATATATACCTCACACTGGTAATGTTTTTAAATTTGTAAACCTTTGTACATTGTGCAATGGTAAAAAAAAAAAACACAGGATGCAGTGGACCCATATAATTAAGATGGCAACACAGGTGCAAGAATACTGATGAAGCAACCACTCACAACCTACCAATACATGGTTGCTTGGTATATTGATGCACAATAAAAACTTGTTTGCGGCGCTGTTCACACTATGGCAATGCACAGCATCCAGGTTAACAGACTAGTGGGTACACCCTTCTATTAGATCAGGCGGAGTGCCCAGCGCTATCTAAATGCATGCCATGTGAACAGACACCGCAGTTTACAAGACCAAAGGGCCAACTGCACCCTGAATAAAAGTGCAAAAAAACACATAAAAAATGTGAGGTATTAGCTGATATTTTGGTCAAAATACCTGTGCCAAAGGTCCCCACGTTTACGGGTCCTAACACTTAATACTAACAATGAAATAGCACAAAAAGATGACTTGAAAATCCTCCAATAATACAAAAACACAGCAAAAAAGCAGAGATGCTTACCTGTCTAGGTCTCCAGACTAATGCACTTTTCAGGATGCAATTATATTGATAAGATGGCAACACAGGTGCAAGAATTCCGATGAAGCAACCACTCGCAACCTACCAATACATGGAGGGGGCGGTTGCTTGGTATATTGATGCACAATTAAAAGTTGTATGCGGCGCTGTTCACACTATGGCAATGCACAGCATCCAGGTTAACAGCCTAGTAGTTACACCCTTCTATTAGATCAGGCGGGCCCAGCGCTATCAAAATGCATGCCATGTGAACAGACGCTGCAGTTTACAAATTTATTTGCATTTTGCAGTGAGAAATAAGTATTTTATCCCTCTGGCAAACAAGACTTATTACTTGGTGGCAAAACCCTTATTGGCAACCTTAGCAGTCAGATGTTTTTTGTAGTTGATGATGAGGTTTGTGCATATGTCAGGAGGAATTTTGGTCCACTCATCTTTCCAGATCTCTATATCATTAAGATTTTGAGGTTGTCGCTTGGCAACTAAGAGCTTCAAATCTCTCCATAAGTTTTCTATGGGATTAAGGTCTGGAGACTGGTTGAGCCACTCCTTTGATGTCTTGTTTGTATGCTTTGGGTCATTGTCTTGCTGGAAGACCCACCAACGAACCATTTTTTTTATGTCCTGGTGGGAGAAGTAGGTTGTCACTCAAGATTTTACGGAACATGGCTCCATCCATTCTCCAATTGATGTGGTGAAGTAGTCCTGTGCACTGAGCAAAAAACAGCCCAAAACATAATGTTTCCACCTCCATGCTTGACAGTGGAGACAGTGTTCTTTGGATCATAGGCAGAATTTCTCTTCCATCAAACACGGCGATTTGAGTTAATGCCAAAGAGCTCAATTTTTGACTCATCTGACCGCAGCACCTTCTCCCAGTCCCTCATAGAATCATCCAAGTGTTCATTGGCAAACTTCAGACGGGCCTGCACATGTGCCTTCTTGAGCAGAGGAACCTTGTGGGCACTGCAGGATTTTAAACCTTTACGGCGTAATGCACAGAAATTACCAATTGTTTTATTGGTGACTGTGGTCCCAGCTGCTTTGAGATCATTAAGTTCTCCCTCATTAACAAGTAGTTTTAGACCAATATATCACTTTCCTCATAATCAGGGATACCCCACAAGGTGAGATTTTGCATGGTTCCCCAGATCGATGTCAATTTACAGTCATTTTGTATTTCTTCCATTTTCTTACTATTGCACCAACAGTTGTCTCCTTCTCACCCAGCATCTTACTTATGATTTAGTAGCCCATTTCATCTTTGTGCACATTTATGATCTTGTCTCTGACATCCTTATAAAGCTCTTTGGTATTGCCTATGTTTAAAGTTTAGAGTCTGACTGATTAATTGAGTTTGTGGACAGTGAAAAGTGAATATATGTAAGACAGCTGTCTTTAATGAAGGCAATGAGTTGATTAGGAGCGTCTAACTTGTCTGTAGGAGCCAGAAATCTTCGTGGCTGGTAGGGGATCAAATACTAATTTCTCACTGCATATATATCTCTCAATGTTAAAATTAACTTTCCCTTAAAATTATAAACTGTTCATGTGTTTGTCAGAAGGCAAACATACACAATCAGCAAGGGATCAAAAAACTATTTCCTTCACTGTGCATATATATATATATATATATATATATACACACACAAAGTATATATATTGTAGGGATTCGCTCTGGTACGTAATGGCAGGGCTGCAGTAATGAGGCAACACACAGGCTTAAAGTCTAATTTCAGTGGTTTTATGTCACTTTGCAAACAGCAGGTTAACAGAAAATAAGGGAAAAACATAAATGTACTCCAGCTTAGAGAAACACTGGTCCCATACTCACCCCTTGCACGGTAGGGGCATAACTAAGTGGCTGCCAGGTCCTGCAGCATCCGCCAGGTGCCATTCCCAGGGTTGTTGAGAGTCTTGCTGCTATAGTCCTGCAGCACGGGGATCCTGTATACAAGTTCAGGCTAAGTCCAGCCAAGTTCCTGTAACTTCCAGACACACACTCACCATGTGCCAAACACCAACCTCCATTACATAGCCCATAATCCCTCCCCCCTGACAGAGAGGTACACATCACATGGGCTGATCACATGACTATGACATCATCGCAGTTCCTATCTTTAGGGAAAAACCCGGCCAAACATTAATCTGCTGGGAGAAATGTATCTCCCATCCAGTAAAACACCCTTTACTGTACCACATACCTCCCTCCTATGTTCAGCCCTAGAGGGGTGGACACATGAAATACAGTGAACTCTGGACAGGGCATCTGCATTCCCCTGTAGTCTGCCTGCCCGATGTTCTACTGAAAATTTAAAATTTTGCAGGGACAGGAACCACCTGGTGACTTGGGCATTCCTCTCCTTAGCTTGACTCATCCACGTAAGAGGGGAATGATCTGTCACCAACCGAAATGTTCTCCCCAGCAAATAGTAGCGCAATGACTCCAGTGCCCACTTGATAGCCAGGCACTTTCTCTCTACAATACTGTACCTGTATTCAGCTGGGGTAAGCTTCTGGCTTAGGCCTGTTTCACACATACGTTTTTTACATCAGCTGCAATCCACGAAAATGGCGGGACACGGATCCGCAACCGTTTTCAAAGCAACGTGTGCTACCGGACGGTTGCTTTGATGGATCCGGGGAAAGCAGAAATTTAAAGGAACCGTGCCCGGGAAAAGAGAGAGAGAGAGAGATTTTTTTACCAGCCACCAGAAAGGGATTTAGGGTTAAATTTCCGGCAAAGGCAATTCTTCCGGGCATGCGCAGTGACAAATGCGAATCCGGCCAGCCTAAAAAACGTTTCATTGTCCGTCCTGTCATGTCAGCGGATGCCAAAATTTTGGTGGATCCGTAAAAAAACAGATCCAACGGATGACCATCCATCAAGATCCGCCAATAATGCAAGTCAATGGGAAAAAAACGGATCCGCCAAGAAAAATGGCGGATCCGTTTTTTTGCAAAACGGCGGATTTTGACTGATGGAGACAAACGGATGTGTGAAAGAGGCCTTAGGAAACTAAGGGGATGCTCTTTCCCGTTAATCTCTTGAGACAGCACGGCACTGAGCCCTATCTCAGAGGCATCAGCCTGCACAACAAACTCTCTTTTGAAATTTGGAGTGATCAGGACTGTTGCACGACACAGTACCTCTTTTAACTTTGTAAAGGCTCACTCTAACTGATAATTCCAGTGGACCATCGCAGATTTCCTTCCTTTTAAGCAGTCTGTTAAAGGCGCGGACAGGTTGCAAAGTTGGGAATGAATCGCCTGTAATATCCCACCAAACCTAAAAAGGCTTTTACCTGTTTTGTTGTGAGAGGATGGGGCCAGTTCTGAATTACCTCCACTTTGTTTACTTGAGGCTTGAGAACTCCTCTCCCAATGACATAATCCAAGTACCGAGCTTCCTCCAACCCTATGGAACACTTCTTTGGGTTGGTCGTTAGCCCTGCTTGTTTCAGAGAGTATATCAATGCCTGTACTTTTGCTAAGTGACCTTCCCAGTCAGTGCTGTACACAATAATATCGTCTAGATAGGCTGAGGCATAGCGGCGATGGGGACGGCGAACAATATCCATTAATCGCTGGAACATTGCTGGTGCGCCATGCAACCCAAAGGGTAACACCTTATACTGGAACAGCCCCTCGGGCGTTACAAAAGCCGTTTTTTCCTTTGCCACCTCTGTTAGGGGTACCTGCCAATAAACTTTTGTGAGGTCCAGAGTTGTAAAACGCCGTGCCTGCCCAAATCGCTCCGCTGTCGCATGGCCTCTATGAGCGTTTTGACCGTGGCCTACATTTCTGGACAGTTCCCCACCTGGGTCTGTGCCACTTGTTTCACCCAGTACATAAGCTGAGATACAGATCAAAAATAAGCAAAAACAGCCTGGCCTCACTGCGTTTCCCCGCATTCAGTCCACCAATAGTAGGGATTCGCTCTGGTAGGCAATGGCAGGGCTGCAGTATTGAGGCAACACACATGCTTAAAGTCTAATTTCAGTGGTTTAATGTCACTTTGCAAACAGCAGGTTAACAGAAAATAAGGGAAAAACATAACTTTTGTGAGGTCCAGAGTTGTAAAACGCCGTGCCTGCCCAAATCGCTCTATCAACTCGTCAACCCGGGGCATGGGGTAGGCGTCAAACTTTGAAAAGTCATTAAGCTTTCTAAAATCATTACAGAATCTTAGAGACCCATCAGGCTTGGGTATTAGGGCTATTGGGCTCGCACACTCACTTTGGGACTCTTCTATGACCCCTAACTGTAGCATAGCTTTCACTTCTTCCGAGATGGCTTGTCGCCGGGCCTCAGGCACCCGATATGGCTTTAGTCGGACTTTGGCCTGTGGCTCCGTGACAATGTCATGTTGGATTAGGGAGATGCGTCCGGGGAGCTCCAAAAAAAAAAAAATCTGTATTTCGGCTAATGAACTCCCTAACCTCCTGAACCTGTTTAGGAGACAAAGTATCTGCAATTTTGACTGCGGGTTGGGCTTCTCCTGCCTCACCCCGAGGTAATGAAGCCTTCTCCATCTGAAATGCTGGCAGCGGACTATCCTCATCAAGGTTTTCTCTATCTTTCCATGGTTTAAGCAAATTAACAGGGTAAACCTGTTCTGGCTTTCTTAGTCCTGGCTGGTGTACTTTGTAGTCTACTGGCCCCACCTTTTCCATGATCTCGTAGGGTCCCTGCCACCTTGCAAGGAATTTGCTATCTATGGTAGGCACAAGTACCAACATCCGATCCCCAGGGCTAAAGGTTCTTACCCGAGCTTCCCGGTTATGGACCCGACTCTATGACTGTTGTACTGTCTCCATATGTTCCCGGACTAAGGGTAGGACTGTCTCCATTCTTTCTTGCATTTTTGCAACATGTTCTATCACACTTTTGTGGGGGGTAGGTTGGTTCTCCCAGGCCTCTTTGGCTATATCGAGTAAGCCACGTGGATGTCTGCCATACAATAGTTCAAAGGGCGAGAGCCCCATAGATGCCTGAGGCACCTCCCGCACTGCAAACAACAAAATAGGGCAATAAGAGATCCCAGTACTTCCCATCTTTAGAAACTGTCTTTTTTAACATGCTTTTCAGCGTCTTATTGAACCTTTCTACCTGACCGTCTGTTTGGGGATGATAGACCGATGTGCGCAACTGCTTAACATTTAGCAAACGGCAGAGTTCCTTCATAATTTTTGACATAAAGGGGTTCCCTGGTCTGTTAAAATCTCTTGAGGAGTTCCCACCCACGAAAACATACCCATGAGTTCCTTTGCTATAAGCTTAGCTGATGTGTGGTGCAGAGGAATGGCCTCAGGATATCGGGTAGCATAATCTAGAACTACCAGGATGTGTTGGTGTCCCCTTGCTGACTTATTGAGAGGCCCCACCAGATCCATTGCCACTCTCTCGAAGGGTATCTCTATAATTGGCAAAGGCACCAAAGGACTCCGAAAGTGAGGCTGGGGACTGGTTACCAGGCACACTGGACAGGAATTACAGTACCGTTTAACTTCTTCATGGACCCCTAGCCGGTAGAACCGCTGCAGAATTCGGTCTAGGGTTTTCTTTTGGCCCAAATGTCCACCAAGTACATGCGCATGCGCTAAGTCCATTACCAGCCTATGATATGTCTGAGGTACAAGTAACTGTTCTACCAGTTCCCCACATATTTTCTCCACTCGGTACAAAAAATCTTGGTGTAGCTCAAAGCGTGGCAGCACTGTAGCTGCCCCAGGTTGTTGGGGTTCCACATTGACAAACAACACATTTTTTCTGGCCCGGGCCAAGATAGGGTCTCGCAGTTGCGCCGTACCAAAATTGTCACCTGACACATTCAAGTCTGACAAATCGAGTCCCGGCGGCAAGTCTTCCACCTCTCCATCCAATACTTCTATGCGAGAATTCTTCCCCTCGTTCACCGAAGGGAAGGTTACCCCTACCGCCAGCACTTCTTCCTGCGGGGCACCAGGTTCATGCCATACTTCTGGAGAATGTAACCTGGTTGCCTCTGGTGCCGGCAGTTGCTCCGTGGGTGAGACAACAGATGGCCACAGCATAGAAAATAAAGGAAAGTCTCTTCCAATTATCAACTCATAATGCAAATTAGTCACAAACCCCACCTCGTGGCACCGCCTCCCCGCTGGTGTGCTGATCACCACAAGTGCAGTGGGATAGTCTTTTAAGTCCCAATGTGTACACAACACCCCAATTTTCTGACCAGTATACTAGCTGGTTTGTATCCAGCTGGCTCGTAGCAGGGTTACAAGACTCCCTGAGTCCAATAAGGCTACAGCCGGGGTGCCCTCCACTTCAACCTGACACAAATGTTCCATATTGGGACCTTTTGGGGTGCCCATTGCACACATCAGTTCGGCATAGTGAGACTGACGGTACCCAAAGTTGGTGTCCATGGGCTCAGCCAGGTGGGGGTAATCAGCCCTCATATGCCCTGGTTCCTGGCACTGCCAGCAGATTATGGGGCTCCTTACTTCCCCAGATAAGTTCTGAGCTGCCTTCTTGGGCTCTACTCACCGAACCAGGGGGGGAGACTTAGGGAACCTTCCTATTACCTTCCGGGCAGTCCCTCCCTGTAGCTCTTTGGTAGCCCCATACCTTTCTATGAGGTCTATCATCTGCATGGCATTAGTAGGGGATGACTGTCCGACCCATGTCTGGAGGGAGTGGAACAAAGCCCTTCAAAACTTATCAGTCACTATGCAGTCCAGCATGGCCGTGGGGGACAACACCTCAGGCTGCAACCATTTTCGTAACAGGTGCAGTTCGTAACACTGGGACCGAGCCGGCTTGGAGGGGGTAAACTCCCACTGGTGTACCCGCTGGGCCCGAACTAACACATTTATCCCAAGATATGCCAGTATCTCACCCTTGACGACCGTGTAGTCCGCCCTTTGCTCCGTGGGTAGGTCCTGATATGCTTTCAAAGGCCCTGGGGCCAGAAACGGAGTGATGATTTCTGCCCACTGGACCCAGGGTAGCTTCTCTCTCTCAGTGACTCCATGGAACATCTACAGGTACGCCTCCACATTGTCTGACTTCTCCATTTTGGGAACCACTGTACAAACCGCTTTTCAGACATCATGGATTCCCTGGTTAGTTCCTTTTGTCTGTGCTGTCGTGATATGCTGTATCAACAGCTGATTGGTTTCCTGCTGCTGCTGCATAACATGCTGCTGCATAGACTGCTGTCGCATTTCCTCCTGCTGCTGCCACATGGCCTCCTGCTGCTGCTGCATAGCTTGCTGCTGCTGTGTAGCTTGCCGCTGCATAGCCTGCTGCTGTCGCATGGCCTCTATGAGCGTTTTGACCGTGGCCTCCATTTCTGGAAAGTTCCCCGCCTAGGTCTGTGCCACTTGTTTCACCCAGTACATAGGCTGGGATACAGATCAAAAATAAGCAAAAACAGCCTGGCCTCACTGCATTTGCCCGCATTCAGTCCACCAATAGTAGGGATTCGCTCTGGTAGGCAATGACAGGTGTTATGAGTTCATTTTCTCCTTCACCTCTGATGTCGGATGAACTCCCTCTGCTGGTGAAAGGAGGTAGTGAAATTGATCTGGATGGGAAGAACCTGTCATCTGAATAAGTGGAGTGTGATTGGACATCCGGAATTTCTGAGTGGATATAAGGCAGCCGACGCCCTGCAAAGTTGCTGGTGATCCTTTCTGCTCTGAGCTCTGGCATCCAGTTTAGTTCCTGTCTACTAAAAGCTAAGTTTTTGCTCTGCTATTTTTCCATGAGATTTTGTCTGTTTACTTAGTGTTTGTGTTCAGCCTTCCCTGGTTGGGATGGGCTGAACTCCATTTTTGTCTCTGATCAGTTGATCTCTTTGCTCTGTCTTCAGAATATACCTGAGTGCTGATATAGTGATTTTGAAGTCTAGTGACTTCAGGGCCTTTTCTATCAGACGTGTTGGACATTATTTTTGACAGGGTTTTTTGTGTGATTGCAGCCAGCACCTTTTCTGTCCTTTCCTATCTAGTTAGTTGGGCCCCATCATTTGCTCAGCCTGTCTTTCTGTCTGTGTTTGTGTTTTCATCTGTTTTCACCGACAATACATGTTGGGGGCTGTCTATTGCTTTGGGGTCTGCTCTAGGGCAGTTTAGACTTCCCCTTTCTTTCTTTAGGCTTATTTAGCTCTCCGGCTGTGGAGGGGTCTAGGGCAGCGTAGGAACCCCCCACGGCTACTGATAGTTGTGGTGAATAGGATCAGGGGTCTGCAATCCGCTAGCTACCAACCTGTTGTGAGTTCATTTTCCCCTTCACCATTGAGGTGTGATGAACTCCCTCTTCTGGTGAAGGAAGGTAGTGAGGCTGATTACCAAGCACCTGAGCAGGATGATGATGACTGGGTGACTGAAATTGCTGACTGGATATAAGGCAGCCGACGCCCTTCTGCCTTGCTTGTGATCTCTCTGAGGGATTCTAGGAGACCAGTGTGATTCCTGCTCCTCAAAAGCTAAGTTTTCTGCTCTGCTTTTGCATTTGTGTTTTGGTTTTGTTTTGCCTTGTTTTTCTGGATTTCTGCCATTCCCTGCTGGGGTGAGCTGAATTCCTTTTTGCTCTGTCTTCAGAAAATACCTGAGTACTCATAAAGTCTTTTTGAAGCCTAGCGTCTTCAGTGCTTTTTTCCCTATCAGTCTGTTGGCTCTTGTTTTGATAGGGTTTTTGACGGATTGCAGACAGCAGCTTTTCTATCCTGTCCTATTTAGTTAGCTTGGGCCCCATCGTTTGCTCAGCCTATCTTTCTATCTGTGTTGGTGTTTTTTCATCTTGCTTCACCGTCATTATATGTTGGGGGCTCCCTATTGCTTTGGGGTCTGCTCTGGGGCAGTTTAGATTTCCCTTTCTGTCTTTAGGCTATTTAGTTCTCCGGCTGTGATCGAGGGGTCTAGGGCACCGTAGGAACCCCCACGGCTACTGCTAGTTGTTGTTGATAGGTTCAGGGGTCTGCAATCCGATAGCTGCCAAGTTCTCTGGTTTTCTGGACTTAGCTAATATTTCTGTTTTTGCCTCCTATGGTGACTCATTCATAACACCAACCTCTCCGGTTTTCTGGACTTAGCTTGTGTTTTTGTTTTTTCCTCCTCCGGTGACTCATTCATAACAGACAGGGCTGCAGTAATGAGGCAACACACAGGCTTAAAGTCTAATTTCAGTGGTTTAATGTCACTTTGCAAACAGCAGGTTAACAGAAAATAAGGGAAAAACATAAATGTACTCCAGCTTGGAGAAACACTGGTGCCAGACTCACGCCTTGCACGGGATGGGCTTAACTAAGTGGCTGCCACGTCCTGCGGCATACGCCAGGTGCCATTCCCAGGGTTGTTGAGAGTCTTGCTGTTATAGTCCTGCAGCACGGGGATCCTGCATACAAGTTCAGGCTAAGTCCAGCCAAGTTCCTGTAACTTCCAGACATACACTCACCATGTGCCAAACACCAACCTCCATTACATAGCCCATAATCCCTCCCCCCTGACAGAGAGGTAGACATCACATGGGCTGATCACATGACTATGACATCATCGCAGGTCCTATCTTTAGGGAAAAACCCGGCCAAACATTAATCTGCTGGGAGAAATGTATCTCCCATCCAGTAAAACACCCTTTACTGTACCACAATATATATTTATATATGTATATATATATATATATATATATATATATATATATATATATACACACTATCTGAAGAGACCGGTATTGCCTGGGCCTAGTAACCAACGGTGGTTAGTTATAACAAATTATAATGATTATATTGCACATAAAAACATTTCTCATCATATATTCAACACTAATGTACAGATTTGCAACACTAATTAACTAAATGATTACCCAAGTATCCTCTCCTATGTGATACTTTCTGCTGAGCCGTGTATCTAATCCTATGGTGTGTTACTGACTGCTCAGCCGTGTATCTAATCCTATCCTGTGTGATACTGACTGCTGAGCAGCGTATCTAATCCTATCCTGTGTGATACCGTCTGCTGATCCGTGTATCTAACCCTATCCTGTGTCATACTGACTGCTTAGCCATGTATCTAATCCTATAATGTGTGTTACTGACTGCTCAGCCGTGTATCTAATCCTCTCCTGTGTGATACTGACTGCTGAGCCGTGTATCTAATCCTATCCTGTGTGATACTGACTGCTGAGCCGTGTATCTAATCCTATCCTTTGTGATACTGACTGCTGAGCCGTGTATCTAATCCTATTCTGTGTGATACTGTCTGCTAAGCCGTGTATCTAATAGACGATAACGTCATAGAAATGATAAGAATAATAGGCCTCACTGTCTACAAAGAAAACAGTTGCTGATAGCAACCAATCACAGCTCATTTTTCATCTTTTAAACAGCTCTGGGACAGCGTGGCGAGTTTTGAGTGGCGACTTTTGTGTTTCGACTTTTATGTGGCGAGGTTGGTGTATGTGTGGTGAAATGTGTGCTGAGGGTGGTATATGTGTTGAAGCACGTGCTAGTGTGTGGCGCATTTTGAAATATTCCAGTTGCAAATTTTTATTGATTGCATAGTGGAATGTGTTCAGAACAATAAAATATAACAATTATCAATTTAAATCAAAATGAATATCCCATGGAGCTCTGGATTTGGAACGATACTCAAAATCAAAGCGCAAAATCAAGTTACAGGCTTATCCAACTTCAGTGGAAATGTCTCATGAAAAGGAAAAGATGCTCAGTATTGTGTGTGGTCTCCACGTGCCTGTATGACCTCCCTACAATGCCTGGGCATTCTCCTGATGAGGCGGATGATTGTCTCCTGAGGGATCTCCACCCAGACCTTGACTAATGCATCTGTCAACTCCTGGACAGTCTGTGGTGCAACGTGTCGTTGGTGGATGGAACAAGACATGATTTCCCAGATGTGCTCAATCGGCTTCAGGTCTGTGGAACCGGCAGGCCAGTCCATAGCTTCAATGCCTTCATCTTGCAGGAACTGCTGACACACTTCAGCCACATGAGGTCTGGCATTGTCCTGCATTAGGAGGAACCCAGGACGAACCGCACCAGTATATGGTTTCACAAGGGGTCTGAGGATCTCTTCTCGGTACCTAATGGCAGTCAGGCTGCCTCTGGTGAGCACATGAAGGGCTGTGCGGCCTGCCAAAGAAATGCCACCCCACACCATTACTGAACCACTGCGAAACCAGTCATGCTGAAGGATGATACAGGTAGCAGATCACTCTCCACGGCATCTCCAGACTGTCACGTCTGTCATATGTGCTCAGTGTAAACCTGCTTTAATCTGTGAAGAGCACAGGGCGCCAGTGGCGAATTTGCCAATCCTGGTGTTCTGTGGCAAATGCCAAGCATCCTACACGGTGTTGGACTGTGAGCACAACCCCCATCTGTGGACATCAGGCACACAGACCATCCTCATGGAGTCAGTTTCTAACCGTTTGTGCAGACACATGCACATTTTTGACCTGCTGGAGGTCATTTTGCAGGGCTCTGGCAGTGCGCCTCCTGTTTCTACTTGCACAAAGGCTGAGGTAACGGTCCTGCTGCTGGGTTGTTGCCCTCCTGCAACCCCCTCCACATCTCCTGGTGTACCGGCCTGTCTCCTGGTAGTGCCTCCAGCCTCTAAACACTACGCTGACAGACACAGCAAACCTTCTTGCCACAGCTCGCATTGATGTGCCATCCTGGATGAGCTGCACTACCTGAGTCACTTGTGTGGGTTGTAGAGTCCGTCTCATGCTACCACGAGTGTGAAAGCACAACCAACATTCAAAAGTGACCAAACTGTCAGCCAGAAAGCATTGGTTCTGAGATGTGGTCTGTGGTCCCTACCTGCAGAACCACTACTTTATTGAGTGTGTCTTGGTAATTGCCAATAATTTCCATCTGTTGTCTATTCGATTTGTACAACAGCATGTGAAATGGATTGTTAATCAGTGTTGCTTCCTAAGTGGCCAGTTTGATTTACTTGGAATTTATATTCTGTTGTTTAAGTGTTCCCTTTATTTTTTTGAGCAGTATATATATATATATATACACATATATACACTCACACACACACACACACACACACACATACACGTACATTGCCTTTTATATTTTAAAAACTACCAAAGGAGAGCTTAATGATGCAAAAGTTTGGACCCCCTGGAGATTTGTGTGCTCAGATAACTTTGACCAAAGGTTTAGAATCATAATCAGTCTAATAGGGTTATGGCTTGTTCAATATGATCTGTAGGAAGGGCTGTTCTGCCAAGCATTCAAAGGGGTCGGATACAACTTTAAAGATGGCAATTAATTTTATTATAATAATTAAATGATAACATAAAATAGAAAATAGTGTGATATTGCGTACAGTTTTGCATAATATAAATCACAAATGTAAAGTACTTACATTGCCCACTACACAGGAAAAACTTCACCACGAGTAGCACATCATCTGTCCTGGAACATCAGCTGTGAGAAGCTGAACAGTGAAGACAGAGAAATTTCTGGGATCCACACAGTGGCATCACAGGTGTCCCCGTTTTAGTCCACAGGTTAACAGGGCTTCTGTCTTAGCTGAAGTCTTCCCCAACTTATATCTTGTTTAGAAACAAATGCTTGCGTAACCAAATATTACACAAGCCCTAACAAGTTCTATTTTTCAGATATAGTATCCCTCTAGCGGAGTGGCCAACTCTTGAGACGTCAATCAACATCAGATAAATACATCACCAGATAAAATATGCCAAAGGCTCTCCTGGTACCAAATATTTAGTCATACTATAAACATGACACTTCTCACTAAACATGGATACCAAAACTATGCAGTAATTAGATGATACTATTAACGTACACTTTCCCAATAAATATTGACAAAGGAGCTATGCGGTCCAGGTGTTGTGAAAATTACAGAAAATACATGTCTAACATAAGCTGAACTATTACTGTCTAATACAGTGGGTTACGGAAAGTAATCAGACTCTTTAAATTTTTCACTCTTTGTTTCATTGCAGACATTTGGTATATTCCAAAAAGTTAATTTGTTCTCATTAAAGACACTCTGCTCCCCATCATGACTGAAAAAAACATAAATGTAAACATTTTTTCAAATTTATTAAAAAAGAAAAACTGAAATATTAGTCATAAGTATTCATACCCTTTGTTCAGACTCTCATATTTAAGTCACATGCTGTCCATTTCCTTGTGATCCTCCTTGAGATGGTTCTACTCCTTCATTGGAGTCCAGCTGTGTTTTAATTAAACTGATAGGACTTGATTTGTAAAGGCACACACCTGTATATATAAGTCCTCACACAGCTCACAGTGCATGTCAGACCAAATGAGAATCATGAGGTCAAAGGAACTGGCCAAGGAGCTCAAAGACAGAATTGTGGCAAGGCACACATCTGGCCAAGGTTACAAAAGAATTTCTGCACTACTCAAGGTTCCTAAGAACACAGGGGGTGTTTTTCTGCTACAGGGACAGTACAACTGGTTGCCATTGAAGGAAACATGAATGTGGCCAAGTACAGAGATATTCTGGATGAAAATGAAAACCTCTTCCAGAGTGCTCTGGATCTCAGACTTGGCCAAAGGTTCACCTTCCAACAAGACAATAACTCTAAGCACACAGCTAAACAGCTAAAATAACAAAGGAGTGGCTTCAGAACAACTCTGTGACCATTCTTGACTGGTCCTTCTAGAGCCCTGGCCTAAACCCAATTGAGCATCTCTGGTGAGACCTGAAATTGGTTGTCCACCAACATTCACCATCCAACCTGATGGAACTGGAGAGGATCTGCAAGGAAGAATGGCAGATTATCCCCAAATCCAGGTGTGAAAAATGTGTTGCATTATTCCCAAAGAGACTCATGACTGTACTAGCTCAAAAGGGTGTTTCTACTCAATACTGAGCAAAGGGTCTGAATACTTATGACCATGTGATATTTCACAATTTCTTTTTGAATAAATTTGCAAAAATTTCTACATTTCTGTTTTCTTCAGTCAAGATGGTGCAGAGTTTACATTAACAAGAAAAAAATGAACTATTTTGAATTTACAAAATAGCTGCAATGAAACAGAGTGAAAAATTTAAATGGGTCTGAAAACTTTCTGTACCCACTGTATCTTAAAGGTTCCTTAAAGACAGGCTACCTATATGGATTCCTGATAGCCATTAACATCTTAGCACTGCAAGGGCCAGGTGATAACAATTTACCAGCTTTATTAAAACCCAGCCTCCTCTTACTTTGTGCCAAAAAACAGCAGTCATGTGTTCTTCTTATCAGCTGTCTAGTGCTCATAAAATGAAAATGGAGAAGGTCCACAAAGCAGGATAAGGCTATTAGAAGATTGTAAAGCATTTTAAAGTTGCCCTTTCCTCAGTTCAAAATGTAATTAAGAAATGGCGGTTAACATGAACACCAAGAAAATTTTCAGTAAGAGCTGCTCATATTATTGATAGAGTGGCAACTAAGATCTCCCAGTTGACTGAAAAAGATCTTCAGAAAGATTTAGCAGACTTTGGAGTTGTGGTTCCATGCTCTACTGTTCAGAGACATCTGCACAAATATGACCTTCATGGAAGAATCATCAGAAGAAAACTTCTCCTGCTTCCTCAAAATCAAATTCAGTACGAAAAGTAAGCAAAAGAACATCTAATCAAGCCTGATGCATTTTGGAAGAAAGTAGACCGATGAGGTTAAAATAGAACTCTTTGCTCACAATGATAAAAGATATGTCCAAAACATCACAGAATTTCATGAAAAGAACATGTCACCAACCATTAAGCATGGGGTTGGTCAATCATGCTTTGGAGTTGTGTTGAAGCCAATGGCACATGGATCATTTCACGGGTAGAGAGTAGGATGGATTCAATGAAATTTCAACAAATTCTAGATGGAAACATTACACCATCTGTAAAAAAGATGAATTTGAAAAGAGGATGGCAGTAATTCTGACCAGGGATTCAAAAACTTTTACATGCCTCTGTAGGTTAGCTTGGTAATTGCTTATGTTGTGCTAAACAGGAGGACTCAAGAGAGGCATAAAGGGTCTGCAAGACTTGAGGAGAAGCAAGTGCTGCTGGGAGAGGTTCTTCTGGTAGATAAGAATAGGACAACCCATTCAGTTATGTGAAGCTGGATGCACAGACCGACACATAGAGATTGAAAACGCACGCAAATAGAGAAACGTTATGTTGGGCTTAGTCTGCATATGAACAATAAGAATACACTTATTGTGCTTTATGAAAAATTGTGATTTTGGGAATCACCCTTTAAGGAAATGTGAGAGGATAGTATAGTAAATGAATAATAGTATTTTGAAAAGTAGTTTTTCTTGAAAATAAAACCAGGTTCTCAAAAATATTTTGTTATCTATTTTTATATTCTAACTGTAGAATTGATAAAGAATAACAGTCATTTTAATTTTTTATCTTCACAATAAATAGTACACATGAAAATAAGCAACTTTGCCATATTTCCTATCAAATAAATCTGCTTCCTTCTCCTATTGGACTGATCATTTATTTTTCAAATTCTCAATTTCCAAGTAAAATCTGTATTCAGTGAAAACAGACTTTTACATTACTAAAATGATAGGAGTTGGCAGTTACCACTGATTAAATCCTATGTAGACCAGAGAATGGAGAAGCTACAGGAAGAGCTACTCCCCTCTGTCTAAAAAGATTTTTATCAGTAGTAACTGACATCTCCTAATTCAGAAATGTAAAAGTCACTTATTAAAGATTTTACCTGAAAATTGAGAATTTTGAAAATAATTATCAGTTCTGGCAAAGAAAATGTAGATTTCTCTGGTAAAATGTATTACAAAGTATAGTTCATGTTGAACTATAGGTATATTAAATAAAGATTAAAACGATAATTACACTTTAAACCTATGTGATATTTTGCATTGTTAACAGTAATTAAGAGGTATGCTTTGTGTTACCCAAAACCTTGATGCAGGCTTGTATCTAATCTTCTGTTCATCTCTAAACTCCTGCAACACTTAGTTTCCTTTTGACAAATCTGCTGTGATAGGGTTGGCGGATTGCACTAAATTAAAATAAATTTGAAAGTTCAATCGCAACCCAGGGTCCACCGTGCAGAGATGTGAAACTGCTGCTAGTGTGAACAATGGCGGTGCACACGGCGAGCGAGCGAATGCTCGTACACACAGATTTAATGCCACTCAGTGTGAACAAAATGCAGAGTTCCAAGCTCTGTTACTACACAGAGAGGAACAGTACAAACAAGTACTAGGAACTAAGTCCTGTTATGCGTCACAGGACAAAGCATGTGGACTGAACCTGCTCTGCGACAGAACTGTGTCAGAAGCACACGTTAAAGAAACAGGCGCTGAGTATGGAGCCCTAACTATGGGTTGGACATGCTCTGCAAACTTCAGATGCTATGACAAGCACCTAATTGCCCCCACTGATGCTAGCTGCCTACCTACAAGTTCAATCCCAAGCTAGATGGATGAATAGCATATGCAGGTGTGGGGAGGAGGACCCCCATACAGTGATTGGGCTGGAACCAGGGGGACCGCCATCAGGGTTGTTGAAGAACCCACATCAGGGGGATTACAAAGGGAGACATGCGACTGAAGTTGTCAGGGCAACAGGGGGCGGGGGGAGGGTAAAAGGAGCAGGGGACGCGCTGAGGTGGCAGTTGGCAGAGAGCCTGACAGGAGAGAGGAAGCCGTGCGGCAGAGAGAGGACTGTGGCAACTGACGGTGTGGAAAAGAGAGACAGGCAGGAGATTGAAAAAGGGAAATTTGAGACTTACCGAAGGTTGACGCGTAAGAGACTCTCCCCGGGAGTTTCCCCCCGCAAAGATTCAGATAAAGTGACGGCCGCTGATTCCCTCCGTGGTGTGACAGGACCGGGATCTCAGGCGACCGCTGCGACGACACAGCAATCCGGTACAGTGGCCAGGACACTGCCCCCCTGTCTTCTCCCACAGCTGCGGCCCCGTCATCACCGACCTCAGGGGACGTCACCTCGCTATAGGCGGCCGCAGAGCCCGTCCCGGTTACTGAGGGGACACTGAGCAGAATTTGTTAACGTTTATGTCTTTTTTTTTTAAACTGCGTCATGACCTGGCTGGGGAACGAGCGCCTCTAAACGGACGCCTGGGAGATTGACCCCCTGAACAGTTTCTTCAGGGCCTGTTGTGCCCCACCGTGCCAGCTTCTTCAGGGCCTGTTGTGCCCCACCGACCCCATTTCTTCAGGGCCTGTTGTGCCCCACCGTGCCAGATTCTTCAGTTCCCGTTGTGCCCCACTGACCCCATTTCTTCAGGGCCCGTTGCGCCCCACCGCCCAGTTTCTTCAGGGCCTGTTGTGCCCCATCGTTCCGGTTTCTTCAGGGCCTGTTGTGCCCCATCATTCCGGTTACTACAGGGCCCGTTGCGCCCCACCGTCCAGTTTCTTAAGGGCCTGCTGCGCCCCATCGTTCTGGTCTCTTCGGGGCTGGACAAGCACAAGTCCTTCCGGGAAGTCGTGGATTACAAGGCAGCCACATCTTCAACCCCTGAGTGGTCGTGAACTCGAGCGACGCCCGGAAGGCTAAGTGTATTATAGAGAAAATAAGGACCCTTTCTGTTTTTTTTAATGTTGTTTTACGAGTCCCTGCGAGGACAAATAAGTGTTTCCCCTTTTGTCTGATTTAAGCAGTTTTAGCCCTTGCGGCTAATAAACTTATAAAAGTTTATTTCACCCCACATTCAGTCTCGTGTCTCGTCACTGCATCCTGTGAGCCTGCTCGAACCCTACACTTGGCGTAGTCGGCAGGATGCAGTCTCCGAGCGCGGACAGTGGTAGCCCCGAACATGGGGGAGCTGTAAGCTCTGTTAATAATGAGGGTCCCCGTACCAGCATCTCATTGGGGGCCATGTTGAACAACCTGCCTAGATTCTCTGGCTCAAATACTATGCTATGGAACTGGACAGAGCGGATGAGGGGGCTTTTTCGGATGCACCCAATGACCCCTGACCTGGAAGCTGAAGTGGCACTCATGGCCCTAGACGGGGAGGTGCGGAGGTCAGTGATGTTGAAACCCCCGGGGCACCGCAACACTTTTGAAAAGGTGTTGCAGATAGTGGAACAGACCCACGGGGATCCCACTAATGTGGGAGAGTTAAGGACCCGACTGTTTAGCCGGATGCAGGCAGAAGGGGAGACGATTACTCAGTATATGAATGTACTCCAAGAGTTTCATACGGCTATTGAAAGAAAAGATGGGGTAGGGGTAGGACCTGTTGACATAACCCTACGTGACCTACTGGTGACTGGACTGCGAGATCCACTGATAAAGCAGGCATTACGGGAACAGATCAGAATGAATCCCCAAATCGACTTTTCAGAAGTGGGAAGTCAGGCACGGGTTCAGGAGCAAGAGCAGGGGATGGCGGTCCCCGTGGGGAAGGTCCGAGGTGTGGAGGCCTCCTCGAACACAGTTGAGGAACCTCAATGGGTGGAGGAGATGAAGCGTGAATTGAAAAATATAAAGAGCGAGTTGGCTGAAGTAAAGAGAAGAACCAAACCGGAGACTGGACGACCCAGTGCTAATCCCGGTCCCTGGGGGTCACGCTCTCCGCGAGGTGGTCAATCTCTACCGGCCCGGTGTTATGAGTGTGGAGAACCAGGCCACTTCGCCCGAGAGTGTCCGCGGCGTGGGAGATACCCACCCCGGCGGCCATTAAACTAAAGGGCTCCGGGCTGGGGGGACGCCGCTCGGAGCCAAAAACCACAACTAGGGGTGGTGGAAGTCCCGAAGATTTGGTAGCAAAGTGTCCTGAAGTTTGGGCAGAAGTAGAGGGCCGGGCCGTCCGGTGTCTGGTGGACACGGGGTCACAAGTAACCACTATGCCCGCAGCGTACTTTTGACAAAACTTTCCGGAGGCAGCAAGGCCTCAGTGGGGGCCCATGATTAGACTAGTAGCCGCCAACCAACTGCCGGTTCCGGTTGCCGGGGTAGTGTGGGTGCAGGTGACGTTGTGCGGTAAACCCCTCGGCCGCAGAGGGGTGGTGCTGACTCAAGGAGAAGCTGATCAACGACACCCCGTCACCCTAGGCATGAATATTTTAAAAGAGTTTGGTAACCTGTTGCTTAATGATCCCACACAAAGGACACTGAAGCAGTGGGGTTCTCGCACAGCTCAGGGACAGGTATTCCAGCAGCTGGTGCGAGGTGCGCGGGTGCATCGGGACTGCCAGGAGGGTGAGGCTCTGGGCAAGGTCATCGCGACAGCGGCACCCCTGCTTGTGCTGCCTCCTGGACAGACAGTGGTGGCCCTGCCAATTCGGGCCCCGATACCTTTGGAAGGCGTAGAGGTGCAGGTGGAGCCGTGTCACTCAGAGCACTTACCTCCTGGCATACTGGTGGCCCGTTCCCTCGCTACGGTGCGAAAAGGAACCGCCCTGGTCCGCTGCGTTAACCTTGAAGACCGAGATATCATTCTGAAAGCACGGACTGTACTGGCCAAACTAGTAAAGCCTCTAGAAGAAGTGCTGCCCGCTGCTGCGGTTCAATTACGAGTACACCCCGAGGATCCTGGGGAGGTAACAATACGAACCCTACAGGCCCACGAAGTCTCGACACAAGAGAAGGGCCGAAATATTTTGGAGCAGATGCGGGCCGAGCTTTCTGGACTAACTGCCGCCCAACTTTCACAAGTAAAAGCATTGCTGGGACAGTACCATGAAGTATTTGCTAGTCATGAGGACGACTTTGGGTGTACCACCGCCATCACTCATGAGATCCCCACTGCAGGAGCGGCCCCTATCCGAGAACGATATCGACAGATCCCGCCACAACTCTATCAGGAGGTGAAAACTTTGCTGGCTCAGATGCTACAAAAAGGGGTGATACGGGAAAGTCAAAGCCCTTGGGCGGCCCCCATCGTGTTGGTCCGGAAGAAAGATGGTACACTACGATTCTGTGTGGATTATCGTAAATTGAATGCTTGCACTATTAAAGACTCATACCCACTGCCCCGCATAGAAGAATCTCTGTCTGCATTGGGTAAAGCAACATATTTTTCGACCCTGGACTTGGCCAGTGGGTACTGGCAGGTGCCTATGTCAGAAGAGGACAGAGCTAAGACGGCGTTCATAGTGCCCATGGGACTGTTTGAGTTTAATTGAATGCCATTCGGGCTGGCCAACGCCCCCGGGACATTTCAGCGATTGATGGAGCGATGTCTAGGGGATCTCAATTTTGAGGCCACGTTGATCTACCTGGATGACATCATCGTCTATGCCGCCTCCTTCGAGGACCACCTGAAGCGGTTGGGACAGGTACTCAGCCAGCTGCAAAAGTACGGGTTGAAGGTGAAGCCTCAGAAATGTCACCTATTTCGCTCTCAGATTGAGTATCTGGGTCATGTCGTTTCGGCAGAAGGTGTGAGGCCATCCCGGGAGAAGATTGCTGCTATCCAGGAATGGCCTACCCCCGAGACGGTGAAAGACGTGCGGGCTTTTCTGGGGTTAGCTGGATATTACCGTCGTTTCGTAAAGAATTTTGCATGTCGA
The DNA here is from genome assembly GCF_039654945.1 of Dendrobates tinctorius. NCBI lineage: Eukaryota > Metazoa > Chordata > Amphibia > Anura > Dendrobatidae > Dendrobates > Dendrobates tinctorius. The sequence goes on along the minus strand of NW_027361732.1, from coordinate 64,203,589 downwards.
GCTCGAGCCCTACATGACCTGCTGAAGGGGGCTCCCGCTGGGGCCAATGGGCGAAAAATCCAGTGGCAACACCCTCAGGAAGAGGCCTTCCGAGATCTCAAGGCTGCACTCTCGGATGCCCCAGTGTTGGCTTATGCGGATTTTTCTCAGCCGTTCATCCTGCACACTGACGGGAGTCTTCACGGGCTAGGAGCTGTGTTGTCACAAGTTCAGGATGGCCGGGAAAGGGTGATCGCATATGGAAGCCGTTCACTCCATGACTCCGAGCGTAACCCTGACAATTACAGCTCTTTTAAGCTCGAGCTCCTCGCAGTGGTGTGGGCTATGACGGAGAGATTCGCAGAGTACCTAGCGGGCTCCGAGGTGGTAGTGCGAACTGACAATAACCCACTGGCTCATTTGGAAAACGCCAAGTTGGGGGCTTTGGAGCAGCGATGGGTGGCCCGAATGGCGAAGTACAATTACAAGATTATTTACAAAAGAGGGGCCGAGAATGTTCATGCAGATGCTCTCTCTAGGATTCGACATACAACTCCTGGACAGAATCGAGACGAAGAATTAGAAGGAGAGGAAATACCGTTCGCTCTTACCGCTGCCGTGCTCACCAATGTTGATGCAAAAGTATCTTCCCCAGAGGCCCACAGGGGCATCCTGGAACAATCTCGTAATAAGTGGATACAACAGCAACAAGAAGATGAAGAAGTTGGACTTCTCCGGACATGGGTCGCCGCTGGTCAATTACCCACTGATACTCAACGACAAGCTTTGACCCAAGACCTGTCGCTGATGCTGCGACAATGGGAGAGACTGATTATCCGAAGGGGATTACTGTACCGTAAGATCACTTCGCAAACAACCTCAACGACTGTTTGGCAGGTGGTTACGCCCGGAGCTCAACTACACGAACTGGCTCGAGAGGCTCACGAAAAAGGGGCCCACTTTGGAGTCAAAAAGACTTTGCAATGGTTACAACAGAAAGTTTATCACCCACGCTTGTCGGCTGTTGTGGACGAAGTTTGTCGTACTTGCCGCTTATGTGAATTGGCCAAACCGCCTGCTCAGAGGGCCGCAACACAGACGATTGTGACTTCAGAACCCTTGGAGCTCTTGACGGTGGATTATCTGCACATTGGTCCCGCATTCCAGGGATACGAACACTGCCTCATCATGGTGGATCATTTCACTAAATTCGCTGTGGTCACCCCTACTCGAGACCAGACCGCGGAGTCAGCCGCCTCCGCAATTTGCAGAAATTTTATACAAGTCTACGGCTGTCCTCAACGCATACATTCCGACCAGGGAGCATGTTTTTTGGGGAAAGTTATGGAGGAACTACATCATCTTTATGGGATTGATAAATCCCGGACCACACCATATCACCCGCAAGGGAATGGGGCTTGTGAGCGATTTAATCGGACATTGATTCAAATGCTACGCACTCTGGAGAGTGACAAGAAAGCTCGTTGGCCTGAATATGTTTCTGAATTAGTGTGGGTTTATAATAATCGGGTACATCGAGTAACGGGCTATACTCCTTATTTCCTGCTGTTCGGACGAGAGGGTAAAGGGATCACGGAGGTAGAGTTGGACCCCGAAGAGCCTCGGCCCTGGACCGGAGTGTCGTCTTGGGTCCGAAATCATCGCCACAGGTTGCAAACTCTTCACCGAATTGTACATACCAAACTTCAAGACTGGGAACACCCCGGGAAGAATACAACCTCCCCTCCCCATCTCCAAAGCGGGGACCGTGTGCTTGTACTAGATCAACGCCCCCAGAATAAACTGGAGTCACGTTGGGAAGAGAGTCCTTATCGGGTACTACGCCGTATCCATTCAGAAGGACTTGTGTACGAAATACAGCCCGAGCAAGATGAAACACTGCCCACTCGCATTGTGCATCGTAATATGTTACGCCTGTGTATTTCTTCCGACCCGAAGCAACTGGAACCCGTCCCGATGACATCCGAACCGGAGTCCATATGCTGGGACTCAGACGACGAGGATTTCCCTCCAGTTCCCAAGGGCCCTCCACCCAATAATGAGCCAGTTGACACAATTAACCCACCGGCATCTTGCAGCTCACCGACGTCCACCACCCCAGAAGATTCCACCCCAGTCGAACTTAGACGCTCCGAGCGGTCAACAGCCGGCAAACCCCCCGAACGGTATGAACAAGACCAGTTCGTATGGCAACAAATATTGACACCTTTACAGACCAATCTCAATAGACTAACACCCTCGCCCGAGGACTGGCGAGCTTACAGGGTGGGGGAATGTGGGGAGGAGGACCCCCATACAGTGATTGGGCTGGAACCAGGGGGACCGCCATCAGGGTTGTTGAAGAAACCACATCAGGGGGATTACAAAGGGAGACATGCGACTGAAGTTGTCAGGGCAACAGGGGGCGGGGGGAGGGTAAAAGGAGCAGGGGACACGCTGAGGTGGCAGTTGGCAGAGAGCCTGACAGGAGAGAGGAAGCCGTGCGGCAGAGAGAGGACTGTGGCAACTGACGGTGTGGAAAAGAGAGACAGGCAGGAGATTGAAAAAGGGAAATTTGAGACTTACCGAAGGTTGACGCGTAAGAGACTCTCCCCGGGAGTTTCCCCCCGCAAAGATTCAGATAAAGTGACGGCCGCTGATTCCCTCCGTGGTGTGACAGGACCGGGATCTCAGGCGACCGCTGCGACGACACAGCAATCCGGTACAGTGGCCAGGACACTGCCCCCCTGTCTTCTCCCACAGCTGCGGCCCCGTCATCACCGACCTCAGGGGACGTCACCTCGCTATAGGCGGCCGCAGAGCCCGTCCCGGTTACTGAGGGGACACTGAGCAGAATTTGTTAACGTTTATGTCTTTTTTTTTTAAACTGCGTCATGACCTGGCTGGGGAACGAGCGCCTCTAAACGGACGCCTGGGAGATTGACCCCCTGAACAGTTTCTTCAGGGCCTGTTGTGCCCCACCGTGCCAGCTTCTTCAGGGCCTGTTGTGCCCCACCGACCCCATTTCTTCAGGGCCTGTTGTGCCCCACCGTGCCAGATTCTTCAGTTCCCGTTGTGCCCCACTGACCCCATTTCTTCAGGGCCCGTTGCGCCCCACCGCCCAGTTTCTTCAGGGCCTGTTGTGCCCCATCGTTCCGGTTTCTTCAGGGCCTGTTGTGCCCCATCGTTCCGGTTACTACAGGGCCCGTTGCGCCCCACCGTCCAGTTTCTTAAGGGCCTGCTGCGCCCCATCGTTCTGGTCTCTTCGGGGCTGGACAAGCACAAGTCCTTCCGGGAAGTCGTGGATTACAAGGCAGCCACATCTTCAACCCCTGAGTGGTCGTGAACTCGAGCGACGCCCGGAAGGCTAAGTGTATTATAGAGAAAATAAGGACCCTTTCTGTTTTTTTTAATGTTGTTTTACGAGTCCCTGCGAGGACAAATAAGTGTTTCCCCTTTTGTCTGATTTAAGCAGTTTTAGCCCTTGCGGCTAATAAACTTATAAAAGTTTATTTCACCCCACATTCAGTCTCGTGTCTCGTCACTGCATCCTGTGAGCCTGCTCGAACCCTACACAGGCAGAGTGGTATAGTCTTCAGTTTTTAATTAAATAATTTGGTGATGCATATGAAGTTTTAATAAATGTTTATCTAATTTTTTGTGGGAGGCATGACCACCAAGAAACAATAGTTTTAGTGTTTTGAGATTTTTTCCTTTATGAAGTTTTCTGCATTGGTTAAATAATGTATGCTTATTTTTTTATTTTTTTTTTATGTATTAGATGTAACTGACATTTCAGGTGGACTTGCAAAAGAATGTCTGTTTCTACCTCTAGTTCCTCCTTCCTCATTCCTTTTCCAACCCCATCTCTCCCTATAAAATGAATGAATGTTCAGACCAGGAGAAAAAAAAGCAAGATTCTCTGCTCAGATATATTACAAAGTATCTTTCATTTTCATATATACTATTGATTTATAAAAATATAAATGATGGTTACTCTTTAAATGCAACCTGTAACCATAAAAAATGCTATTTACCTTCAGATATGAGGTTAATTTGCTTGTTATTAGAGCTACTAACTTGCACGGTGCCTCTACTTAGCCAAGCACTGTTGGGAGAAAATTAATTTTATTCCCTGCGTCAGTGTTCCCGGTATCAGTCACAGTGCTGTGCTTCACAGGAGTACCACCATAGCTGGGAACAGGGCCTTCAGCAGACCCTAACTACTATAGCAACCAATCTACCCATCAGCACCATGCAGTCATGTTGCAAGGGAGGCAACTGCTGTCAACGATGGATGCTTTGGTAGGGTTGTGCAGTTTAAATGCCATTACCAATGATTGACAGTGGAATTTAGCCAGTTAGCAGGAGTGATTGCAGCCTATTCTACATACTCTGAGCTGCTACATAATGAATACATCTGTCATGAAGCTTTAAGTGATTAAAGTGGTAAACTGTAAGTGTGACTTAACTAACACATAGTCAAACATAAATGGCACTGCTAAAAACAGCTGAAAATGTCTCTTTGTAGGAGCCTTACATTCCAATACACTAGAAAACTTTTGGATAACCAGCTGTACTATTGGCAGAAAAGCTCTAAATCTTGATTTCCAATCCCAAAAAAAGGAGGGAAAACAAAAAGTTATTGCAACTTATTTTTTGAGAAATCATAAGAATTGCTCATTTTAAATCATCGTGCCTGATCTTTTCATCGCTAATGCCAGAAGAGAGTTAGGATGCCTACATATACCCACATACTGTATATGCCCACATTAGATTATTGGCTGTTCCCATTGATTTCATCTGACTTTAATGTGTATGGGGTAGAGTTGAGCGAAACGGGTCTGCCAAATTCACAATCTGCCGACTTTTGCTAAAGTCGGGTTTCGCCGATCGAAGCCCGTCCATAGCATGAGGTCAGCCATGAGGTCGCCGACTTGAGCGCCAAAATCGTGTTTCCCACAATCCTTCCAGCGCCTATTTTCAGCCAATCATGAAGGACGCACACTGTGGGCAACGTGATTACGTCGGCAGCGGCCCCCACCATGTTAGAGAAGGGCATGCAAGTGATTGGCTGGCTTTGTGTGGCGTCACAGTGCCTATAAAAGGCCGTGACTGCCGACCGCCATCTTACTTCTGCTGATCTTAGCATAGGGAGAGGTTGCTGCTGATTGTTCTCAATAGGGAGAGAGTTTAGGCAGGGAGAAAGAAAAAAAAATTGCTTGTGCTGATAGTGAATGTCACTGTAAAACACAACTGTATACTGTGCAGTGACAGGGGAGGATATATTTGTGTGCAGCAGCTTTGTTGGTTATTAGGCTGCCTTATAAGGCTCCCTGATAGCTGCCTTGCTGTTTGCACACTGCTGTGCAGAGTGCTTTTTTAAAAGCAAAAATATTTTTATTCCTTTTTTCTGCACAGTTACCAATCCTTCATTTTTCACACTTTTTTGTGCAGCAGCTCTGTTGGTGATTAGGCTGCCTTATAGGCTCCCTGATAGCTGCATTGCTGTTTGCACACTGCAGTGCAGACTGCTTTTTGAAAAGCAAAAATCCTTTTATTCCTTTTTTCTGCACAGTAGATACTGAGCGTAAATTTTTTCACACACCGTATAGAGGTATACGCTCCTCACACACTACCGTGTACTGGCTGGTATCACGGACAAATGCATGCTATATGTGTGTGACTCCGAAAAAAAAAATACACGGAGATTAACATTTTTCCATACATACACCGTATAGAGGTGTCCGATTATCAAACAGTATCGGATATCTGGTGTTCTTATTACTGTCACATCTACACAGAGTCAGCGTGTGTGTGTGTGACACTCCAGAAATACATATATGGACATTTCCATTTCGTTATACACCATATTGAGCAGTCCGATTGTCAAACAGTATCGGATATCTGGTGTTCTTATTACGGTCACATCTACACAGAGTAAGCGTGTGTGTGTGTGTGACACTCCATAAATACATACAGTGCCTACAAGTAGTATTCAACCCCCTGCAGATTTAGCAGGTTTACACATTCGGAATTAACTTGGCATTGTGACATTTGGACTGTAGATCAGCCTGGAAGTGTGAAATGCACTGCAGCAAAAAAGAATGTTATTTCTTTGTTTAATTTTTTTTTAAATTGTGAAAAGTTTATTCAGAGGGTCATTTATTATTCAACCCCTCAAACCACCAGAATTCTGTTTGGTTCCCCTAAAGTATTAAGAAGTATTTCAGGCACAAAGAACAATGAGCTTCACATGTTTGGATTAATTATCTTTTTCCAGCCTTTTCTGACTATTTAAGACCCTCCCCAAACTTGTGAACAGCACTCATACATGGTCAACATGGGAAAGACAAAGGAGCATTCCAAGGCCATCAGAGACAAGATCGTGGAGGGTCACAAGGCTGGCAAGGGGTACAAAACCCTTTCCAAGGAGTTGGGCCTACCTGTCTCCACTGTTGGGAGCATCATCCGGAAGTGGAAGGCTTATGGAACTACTGTTAGCCTTCCACGGCCTGGACAGCCTTTGAAAGTTTCCTCCCGTGCCGAGGCCAGGCTTGTCCGAAGAGTCAAGGCTAACCCAAGGACAACAAGGAAGGAGCTCCGGGAAGATCTCATGGCAGTGGGGACATTGGTTTCAGTCAATACCATAAGTAACGTACTCCACCGCAATGGTCTCCGTTCCAGACGAGCCCGTAAGGTACCTTTACTTTCAAAGCGTCATGTCAAGGCTTGTCTACAGTTTGCTCATGATCACTTGGAGGACTCTGAGACAGACTGGTTCAAGGTTCTCTGGTCTGATGAGACCAAGATCGAGATCTTTGGTGCCAAACACACACGTGACGTTTGGAGACTGGATGGCACTGCATACGACCCCAAGAATACCATCCCTACAGTCAAGCATGGTGGTGGCAGCATCATGCTGTGGGGCTGTTTCTCAGCCAAGGGGCCTGGCCATCTGGTCCGGATCCATGGGAAGATGGATAGCACGGCCTACCTGGAGATTTTGGCCAAGAACCTCCGCTCCTCCATCAAGGATCTTAAGATGGGTCGTCATTTCATCTTCCAACAAGACAACGACCCAAAGCACACAGCCAACAAAACCAAGGCCTGGTTCAAGAGGCAAAAAATCAAGGTGTTGGAGTGGCCTAGTCAGTCTCCTGACCTTAACCCAATTGAAAACTTGTGGAAGGAGCTCAAGATTAAAGTCCACATGAGACACCCAAAGAACCTAGATAACTTGGAGAAGATCTGCATGGAGGAGTGGGCCAAGATAACTCCAGAGACCTGTGCCGGCCTGATCAGGTCTTATAAAAGACTATTATTAGCTGTAATTGCAAACAAGGGTTATTCCACAAAATATTAAACCTAGGGGTTGAATAATAATTGACCCACACTTTTATGTTTAAAATTTATTAAAATTTAACTGAGCAACATAACTTTTTGGTTTGTAAGATTTATGCATCTGTTAATAAATCCTGCTCTTGTGTGAAGTTTGAAGGCTCTAACTTATTTGCATCTTATCAAACCTGCTAAATCTGCAGGGGGTTGAATACTACTTGTAGGCACTGTATATGGACATTTCCATTACTTTATACACCGTATTGAGCAGTCCGATTGTCAAACAGTATCAGATATCTGGTGTTCTTATTACGGTCACATCTACACAGAGTAAGCGTGTGTGTGCAACATTCCGTAAATACATATACGGAGATTGACAGTTTCACCAACAATGTATACGGCTGTACACCTCTGATACAGCACCGAATATCTGCTTGTTGGATTACGGTGAAATACATACTGGGTGAGCGACTGTGACTCACAAAATATATATGGAGATTTCACTTCTTATATACACCTTACACAGCTGTATGTTACTCATACAGTACCATTTCTCTGCTGGTATTTTTGGTACATTTTCCCAAACATGAGGAAGTCTGGTGGAAGAGGCCGTGGATGTGGGTGGGGGGGTGCAGCTGGTACTGATGGTGGTGGTGGTGGTGGTGCATCGGCTGGTTCTGGCAAAAGCACAATAGCAGCTAAGACAGGAGGTGTTGAGCCTGCGTCATCATCTGGCACAAGAAGGCCTTTAAGGTTCCCTTTACTGGGAGTAGGTAAACTGCTTTTAAAGCCAGAGAATCAGGAACAGGTTTTGGCTTACATTGCCGAAACAGCCTCCAGCTCTATTGCCTTCTCTTCTGAAGTTACAAAAACTGCAAGCACAGAGTCATCAGTTCAGGCCTCTGGTCAGGAACAACACCTTTCTGTGTGTCCTTCACCCACACCAAAAGTGAAGGATGCTGCAGCACACACTTGAGATTACTCCATGGAGCTCTTTTCACATACATTCCTGGGTTATCAAGTCAAATCCTGAATTCCCCAGTCCAAGATGAATGTGACATGGAGTGCACTTATGCACAGCCACTGCTAGACAAATCTGCTGGTACATTCACCCACAGCAATACATTGCCCTCGCAGTCCACTGAGCCCAAATCAGACCCTGATGAAACTCAGGTGCCCCTTCCCTCATACTATACCACCTTACACGGTGACACAGAGGAAGGTACAGAGGAAGGTGCAGATGACATTGAAGACGAAGTCATAGATGACCCAATTGTTGACCCGGATTGGCATCCATTGGGGGAAGAGGTTGCACGTGACAATAGGTCAGAACAAAAGAAGGATCCGCAGCAGGCATCGTCATCGCAGCAGCGGTTATCCTGCAGGCCTGTAGCTGTCAAAGAACTTGGCAAGAAAACTAAAAGAGTTGCAGGACAGCTTGGCCAAATGGAAAAATTAGCACAGGGTGCAAGCCCTGAATATTTGTACCATAGTAGGAAGAGTGCAGTGTGGCACTTTTATGAACAAAATCCTACTGATGATGCAAAGGTTATCTGTAGGAAGTGCCGTAGGACCTTTAGCAGAGGGAAAAATCTAAGAAATTTGAATACCAGTTGCATGCTTAGACATTTAACCAACATGTACTTGCAAGCGTGGACAGACTACAAAAGCTCAGGTAACACATGTGCACCTGCTCCAACTCAAGTTAGCCAACAACGCTCCATCGCTTGCCCCACTGTAAGGCCACCGCTAAGCACACTACCATCAAGAAATATTGAGGTGTCGTCGCTAGGCCAAACCAGTCATGCAAACACAATATTTTCGTGAGGAAACACTGAATCTGGGCCATCAACACCCTCACCATCACCAACCACTTCTCAGTCCGTCATGTCCAATCCGCGTACACTGGGTTTGAATGCCCACATTGCCAAACTAATCTCGTTAGAGATGATGCCCTGCCGGTTGGTTGAAAGCGAAGCTTTCCGCGAACTCATGGCCTACGCTGTCCCACGCTATGACCTACCCAGTCGGCACTTCTTTTCTCGAAAAACCATCCCTGCCCTCCACTGGCATCTGAAAGACCGCATTTTCCATGCACTAAAACAACCAGTGAGTGGAAAGGTGCACCTCACAACAGATGAGTGGACCAGTAGGCATGGCCAGGGCCGTTACGTGTCCATCACTGCGCACTGGGTTAATGTGATGGATGCAAGCTCCACAGGGGACAGCGTCGGTGGAACAGTGCTGCCTAGCCCAAGGTATAGGAAACAGTTGGGTGTACCCTCCTCCTCCTCCACGAGAAGCAAAAGCTCATCGACAGAGCGCAGTCGCACGAGCACTCCATCCACATCTGTCAGTGTTGCACACGAGGTGTCCCACTATCGAACAGCTAGTGGTAAGCGGCAGCAGGCGGTTTTAAAAATGATGTGTTTGGATGACAGTAGATACACCGCAGAGGTACTGGCCGAATACTTGCTTCGAAAAACTGAGTCATGGATGGGCAGTCTACATCTTGAGCCAGGCAAGGTAGTCAGTGATAATGGGCAAAATTTTGTAGCAGCCATAGTCTTTTCAAAACTCACACACATACCTTGCCTGGCTCACACCTTGAACCTAGTGGTGCAGTGCTTCCTAAATAAATATTATTATTATTATTATTATTTATTGTTATAGCGCCATTTATTCCATGGCGCTTTACATGTGAGGAGGGGTATACATAAAAACAAGTACAATAATCTTAAACAATACAAGTCATAACTGGTACAGGAGGAGAGAGGACCCTGCCCGCGAGGGCTCACAATCTTCAAGGTATGGGTGATAATACAGTAGGCGAGGGTAGAGCTGGTCGTGCAGCGGTTTGGTCGATCGGTGGTTACTGCAGGTTATAGGCTTGTCGGAAGAGGTAAATATCCAGCGTTAACAGCCCTGTGTTATGAATGGGGCACCGAGGAGAAAAAAAGCAACACACGCTAAGTCTCAGAAAACCAGAGAGGTTGGTAACTATGCAGGTTGCAGATCCCTGATCTTAACACACAACTAGCAGCAGTCGAGGAGCGTGCCTACGATGGCCTGAATGCCTCGTCACAACCGGAGAGCTAAATAAGCCTAAAGTAAGAAAAGAGGAAAACTAACTCCCCCAGATCAGACCCCAAAGGAAAGACAGCCCCCCCACATGTATTGATGGTGAAGCAAGATGAAAACACTAACAAAGGCAGAAAAATTTGGCTGAGCAAACGATGGGGCCAAACTAACTTGAAAGGACAGGAAAGGAAAGATACTGTCTGCAATCTGCCAAAAAACCCTACCCAAAATAATGTCCAACACTTCTAATAACAAAATTAACCCTGAAGTCACTAGACTTCTCCCACTATATCAGCACTCTGAAATATTCTGAGACAGAGCAAAAAAGAGGTCAATCTAATAAATGACAAAAAGGCAAATTGGCAAATACAGATAAATAAGAGTGGAAGTTCAGCACAGCCCAGTCGGGCTGGCTGACCACAAAAAAACTGAGTTGACCAACAAGAGCAAGTGTGAACTTTAGCAAAAACAAATTTAACTTGAGAAGACTGGAGCAGAGCTGAAGTCCAAGACCTGAGAAACAGACTGAATCACCAGCAACTGGATAGGGCGTCGGCTGTCTTATATCCAGTCTGATACTCCAGAAATCCAATCATTATCCTCCTCGTCAGGTGGCAGACCATTACCAATTAAACCAAATTCACGACCTCCTGTCACCACCAGAGGGAGAACAGAAGGAGAACTCCCAGCTGGTGGAGCAGAAAATGAGCTCATAACAGCCCTGCTCCATAAGGTGCAAAGACTGTGTTCGCACATCCGTCACTCAATCGTCCACTCTAGTCGTATGCAGAAGCTGCAGTGATCACTCAACCTCCCCAAGCACCGCCTAATAATAGACGTTGCTGCAAGATGGAACTCCACCATGCACATGGTTGAGAGGCTGTGCGAACAGAGGCAGGCTGTAATGCATTTGTGGGAGGATACACGGGCAGGCAGTTTGAGGGCAGACATGGAATTGTTGGGTGTGTAGTGGTCTAAGCGGAAAGACCTCTGTAAAGTCCTTAAGTGTTTTGAGGAATGCACACGGCTGGTAAGCGCAGACGACGCCATCATAAGCATGAGCATCCCACTTATGCGTCTGCTCATGCAAACTTTGACACACATCATGGATCAGGCTTCTGCAGTTGAGGAGCAACAGAAGGAGGAGGGAAGCCTTGATGACAGTCAGCCATTGTCTGCTCAGGGAAGACTTGTGGACAAGATGGAGGAATAAGAGGAAGAGGAGGAGGATGATGGGGATGATTTTTTTGGGGAGGAGGGTGCATCTCAGGGGGCAAGAAAAAATGTTGGCGTGGCAAGGTCAGGTACAGGGTTTGTGCGTGACTGGAGTGATGTGGATTTGCCAGAAAGTGCTCCTCCACCCAGCACTCGCAGTGCATCATTGACACCTGGAACATTGGCCCACATGTCTGATTATGCCTTGCAGATCCTAAAAAGGGACCCCTGCAAATTCCAAAACATCATGCCACAGGAGAACCTAGAGCTAATATTGGCTAACAAACAAGCAACTCTGGTAAACCATTTGTTTGAGGCATTCCCAGCACACAGCGGCGGTGATGTTTTTCCAACGAGCCGTAGGGGCAACATGGAAGAGGTATTCATGGTGCACACAGTCAAACTGGCGTTGGAGACAGGGTTTTCCTGACCATGTTGTGGTCTGATTTCTCAAGTCCTGCGCACACAACAGCTAATACAGAATCGATTGCAAGTGACAGGAGTCAGAAGTGACAGGAGTCAGAAGTTGTCAACTATGGTTACAAACTACTTCTCCTCCCATATCGAGGTTCTCCCTCACAGGTCATTCCCCTTTTATTATTGGGCCTCAAAACTGAACACATGGCCTGATTTGGCACAATATGCCTTACAGGAGCTCGCTTGCCCTGCTGGTAGTTTGCTATCTGAATGAGTATTCAGTGCTGCTGGATCAATCCTGACAGAAAAAAGGACCCATCTGTCGACCCAAAATGTTGATGATCTAACCTTCATTAAAATGAACCATGCATGGGTTTAAAAAGATTTTGTCCCACCCTCCCCTTATAACACATAGGTTGCCAGAAAAAAGGCACGCTTTTGTCCTCCTCTTTCTCTGACTTCTCCAATTCCTCCATTTGCAGCAGCTGAAAGTCCAGCCTACACATCACCATATGCCATTTTTTAAACCACCTGAAATGGGCTGCCCCCCACCCCAGGCCCGAGGTCAACACCTGCTGCACCCGGGCAAGTGCTGTTGCCCTGAACAGGTGTGTGGCCCAACACTTGGGGACGGCACTGGCACAGGGCCTCTCATAGTACAATAAAGTGTCTCTGATGGTGGGGGGGCCCACTCGCCGTCAGACACACTGGCGCACTATGAGGGGCCCTATGCCAGTACCGGCGCCCACGAGTGGCTCCCCCCTGCTTGCTCAGGGACACAGCACTTGCAATACTTACCTCTCCCTGCTCCACCGCTGTGTAGTCTGGCCAGTTAAATCCATCACAGGGACGGCCACTACACATTTGGTGTACTGATCGATGATGGTTAAGATGTAGCTATGTCCTGTCCTGCTGGCTTCTATCTTCAGATTACCAATGGCTACCATTTGTAATGGATGTCAACTCCCATATGGATGCAAAGGTGCTTTATGATCACCTTTCACATTTTTCATAGACACAGACGTGTGACATTCCTGCCACTATTTTTCAATGTGTCCTGTCATGGCAATCCAATAGAATCCCCTATGGCCTGTGGTTTGTGTGCTTTGCACTCCAAAGTGACCAGACAGATCATGATAGGCAGTGAGGACCATGTCTACAGCTCTCCCTGTGATCACAATTTGATGGAGATGATTTACGGTTATGGGATCGACACTACTGCGATACAGCAACCCTTTCTTCACTAATTTGCATTTTTTAGTTGTATCCACAGTTAAAGTTATTGAGGGTCAGCATCGCCTCTGCGAATTCTGCCGGGAGGTTTTCCCGTGATTACAAATTCAAAAACATCTAAAATCACTCGACTTTACGTCTGTACTATTGTCCATCTTCCTTCCTCTAGCGGAGAGTCTGGACTGGCAGACTGACACTGAAATAAAAACAAAGATTTCAAAGTACTCCAACACTGTACACTGGTGTACGTTTCAAATACATTTCCCTTTTTCTCATTTTTATATTCGAGTGTAATCCATACTGAGCCTGTGAGAGTTTGAGTCTTACTCTGTTAAAATATAAGGAGATTTAAAATGACACCAACACTGTATGCAGCTGACCGATTGTAAAACATTACCCTTTTTCAAGTTTTTATATCTTGTGTAATCCATACTGAGCCTGTGAACGTCTGTCTGTAACTCCAGAAATATATTTGTAGATTTAAGATTAACCCAACATTGTATACAGCTGTACGCTTGTGATACCTTACCCATTTACTGCTTTTTACATAGTGGTCTAATCCATACTGGGCCAGTGAGAGTCTGTTTCTGACTCTGGAAATATCTACTGAGATTTACAATTACCCCAACACTATATGCAGCTGTACGCTTCTGATCCATTACCCTTTTACTGCTTTTTATATTGTGTAATCCATGCTGACCCTAAGAGCATCTGTGTCTGCCTCCTGAAAAAAACAGGAGATTTATAATGTTTAAACAATTCTATATGTACCCTGTATCTGGTGATACAGTAACCTTTTTATACTTTTTATATTCTTGGCTAATGCATACTGGCACTGAGAATGTCTGTGTCTGCCTCATGAAATGTCTACGGAGGTTTAGAATGTTTAAATTATACTATATATACCTTGTATCTAGTCATACTGTACCCTTTTTCAACTTGTCACATTATTGTCAAATCCATACTGAGCGTGTGAGCATATGTGTCTGCCTCCTGAAATACATATGGAAATTTTTTTGTATTTTAAGTAGACTACATATACCTTGTATCTGTTGATCCAGTACCCTTTGTGCTCGAAATTCATCCTCCACCCACCACTCAAAGTGCATCATTGACACCTGGAACATTGGCACACATGTGTGATTATTTCTTGCGCATCTTCTTTTTATATTATGGTGTGATCCATACTGAGCCTGTGAGAGGCTGTGTGTTACTCTTGAAATATATATGTAGATCGCCAAATGACCCCAACACTGTATACAGCAGTGCGCTTGGGATCCATTCTCCTTTTACTGCTTTTTATATCGTTGTGTAATTCATACTGGGCCTCAGAGCGTCTGTGTCTGCCTCCTGAAATAAATACGGAGATTTTGAATGTTGAAACTATACTATATATACCTTGGATCTGGTGATACTGTACCCTTTTTCTATGTTTTAGTTTGTTGTCAAATCCATACTGGCCATGACAGCATCTGTGTCTGCCTCCTCAAATATATGCATAGATTTATAATGTTGAAACTATACAGTATATCCCTGTTATCTGGTGTTAAAATGAAACCATGCAGGGCTGGGGGTTACTCAGTACAGGACCATTCAGGCTCTTTTAAGGGGGAAGTATGTCACGGTGGTGATTGGGACCCGGTCCGTGGCCCTGGGTGTCCAATAAAGAAGATGACAGTTCAGATGAAGGGAAAGATGGTATGATAATTAATATGGAAAAAGGGGATCGCGACGCCACACGTGGTACGCGGCTAGGGTAGCTGACGCTGCAAGGCAGATCCTCTGTGCCAGTGTTAAAGCAGACAAGATGATCAAGCTCTCCATGGGCAGAGCTGTATCCTAGGGCAGTTGAGATGGTGCTTGTGAGCCATTGCCGGAGATGGTGAGTGTAGCATATGTAGCAGGCAAGTTGAAAAAGCCACCAAGGATGCAGTTGGGTGCAGTTTCTGAATTTTTCCTGCAAAAGTTTTGTGCATAAGATGACCCGATTGGTACTGTGTCATCTGAGGGAGGAGTCCGGCAAACTCAAAGGTAGATCAGGAACACCTGTTCAAGACTTCTCCTTCTGTATCCTTTCTAGGCCGTGTCTCTGCGCTGATCTCTCCCTTCCTTTCTGCTGTGGGCCTTCGCAAACAGTGTCCCAAGCTGGCAGCCATGGATCACACCAGGTGATGTGGGTCATGCTCCGGGGTCCTTTATTCCAACTGCTGCCTTTTTGAGTATTGAATGCGGCTTTGACTGAGGTACTTAAAGTTACCTCAGCCTCCGTCTTTCTAGCTGAGCCCTGTATTTCTCCACTACCTTCATGAGCCACCTACCCCAATGAGGCCTGGTCCTTCCTTCTACAGAAATGGGCTTCACAGGTGGCTAATTGCACTTCTCGTGCCCCAAGGACCCCTTCCTTCCAGTCTAGGAGCTTGGACAAGATTTTTCTCTCTTCTCTGACCCTCAGCCCTCTCACAGCAATCCTGCTCTTACTCTGACCTGTCACCGACTGACAACTCTCTAGAAAGATCCACTTACCTCAGACTAGCTCCACTCATCAACTGTCAGCTTGCTCTCTCTGATTGGATGCTCACAATCACTCCACTACCTAAGCTCCTCCCACTGTACCTACCTTCCACACTAACCCCCAACACCCTTTCCTAGTCAGTCTGGGATGAGGCCATCCTCCCGCCAGGTACACCCAGAAAGCACTGACTAACATGTGTGTGTGTTGAGTGCAGGGTTAGGAGTCCTGAGTGGTGATCCCTCCTTACCTGAGGGTGGGAACCACACCCTTGGATGAGGTGCAGTACCTCTGTGGTGATCGTACCCTCAGGGGTGCCATAGTACCCATTCTCAACTTTCTATAGTGTTGTGGGATCCATACTGGGTCTGAGAGTGTCTGTGTTTGCCTCCTGAAATGTATAAGGAGAATCAGTATGTTTAAACTATACTATATATACCTTGTATCTAGTGATACTGTACAGTTTTGCAAATTTTGATATTATTGTCTAATCTATACTGAGCCAGTGACCATCTGTGTCTGACTCATGAAATATATACGGAGATTTACAATTATCCCTAGACTGTATAGAGCTGTCCGCTTCTGAAACAGTACCATATATCTGCTGGTATTTTTAGTCCATTTTCACAAAAATTATTACATATGGTGGATGAGGTCGCAGACGTTGGTGTGGGGGGGCAGCTGGTACTGATGGTGGTGGTGGTGCATCAGCTGGTATTGCCAAAAGCACAATAGCAGCTAAGGCAGGAGGTGTTGAGCCTGCGTCATCAGCTAGCACAAGAAGGCGTTTAAGGCTCCCTTTTCTGGGAGTAGGTAAACTGCTTTTAAAGCCGGAGCATCAGGAACTGGTTTTGCCTTACATTGCCGAAAAAGCCTCCAGCTCTATCGCCTCCTCTTCTGAAGTTTAAAAAAATGCAAGCACAGAGTCGTCAGTGCAGGCTTCAGGTCAGGAACCACCCCTTTCCTTCTCTCCTTCACCCCAACTAAAAGTGAAGGATGCGGCAGCCCACACTTCAGATTACTCCATGGAGCTCGTTTCACAGGCTATGCCTGTGTTATCAAGTGAAAATCTGAATTCCCCAGTCCAACATGAATTGGAGATGGAGTGTACTGATGCACAGCCACTGCTAGATGATTCTGCTTTTACATTGACCCACAGCACTACATTCCCCTCGCACTCTACAGAGCCAGAATGTGACACTGATGAAACTCAGGTGCCCCTTCCCGCATACTATACCACCTTACACGGTGACACAGAGGAAGGTGCAGATGAAAGTGCCAGTTCCCTAAGCAGGTGGGTGGTCCTACTCGTGGGTGACGGCATTGGCACAGGGCCCCTCATAGTACGCAAAAGTGTCTCTGCCGGTGGGAGGGCCCACTCGCCATCAGACATATTGCTGTACTATGAGGGGCCCTGTGCCAGTGCCGTCACCCACGAGTGGGCCCCCCATGCTTGCTCAGGGCCACAGCACTTGCAATACTTACCTCTCCCTGCTCCACCGCCGTGACGTCTTCTGCCTTTCCTGACAGTGACATTCAGGTTACAGAGCGCGATGACATCACGTCTGTATGCCCTCTACCGAAACAGTACAATTGCAGAGAGATTTAAAATGGCAATGCTGAGGAGTCCAGAGTAGAGAAGTGCCCAGCGAGGAGAGGTATTTAATTTTTTTAAATGTTGGGAGCATTTTTTGGGGAGCAATATACATTGGAGAATGATATATGGGGCCCATCATACACTGGAGCATCATCCATTTGGCCCATCATATACTGGAGCATTACAAATGAGGGACATCAGACATTGGAGCAGCATTTATGGGGCCCATTATACACTGGAGCATTAGAAATGGGACCCATTATATATGTAGCATTATTTGGGCCCATAACACACTGGAGCATCGTCCATGAGGACCAACATATACTGTAGCATTAGGTGCAGCTCATCATATACTGTATGGAACATTATATAGTAACAATTATTCTGTATGGAGAAATATATGGGGCTCATTATTCTGTGTGGCGCACTAGGTGGTGGCCATAATACTGTATGGAGTAATATACTATCCGTTTCTTGAGCTATTGTAGAATTTAAAATAGATATCAGTCATATCATGTAAGCAGTGAAGTATTTTTCATTGTACTATACCTATATTTCTGTGCTGTATCGGAGCATTATGAATTGTGGTAAGTGTTAAAAGGGCGCACTGACATTCTTTGCCCAGGGCACACGAAAACCTGGCGCCAGCCCTACCCCCCCACAACTTTAGCCAAATAATCCCCAGTTTTCAATGCGTAACTATTATTATAAAGTAAATTAAGGTTGCCATGCTTAAGTAATGAGAATTGATGTCGCTGGCATTGAAATGGGCACTGTAGGTGTGTTTACTGTCCTCCACTCCCTGCCGACTTTGCTTGCCCATTAACTTCCATTGGGTTTCGTGTTTCAGTCGGACCCCGACTTTTCCGATTTCGTTCAACCCGACTTTTTAGAAAGTCCGTTTTCATGAAACCCGACTCGACCCAAAAAAAAGGAAAAGTCTCTCATCTCTAGTATGGGGTTTTAAGATCCATCTTATCTGCCAAGCATATCTAATGACATTGAGGAGTCGTTGCTGCCAGCCAAACTGAATTGTTGGTCTGTAGTTTTAGAAACCAGTTTATTTTTGCTGGCATTTGCCCTGCTCCTATATATTTATTTTTGAATAGAAACATAAGGATATTGGGAAGCAATTTGGCAGTCCTGTCATGCTTTGATGGTTGCCAGATCACTCCATTAATCTAAATCAAATTTTCTCCACCCTTGTAAAATAGTGTTGATATTCTAGCATGACAAATGGATTAGCCTGACAATAGTTTCTTCTTAAGAATGGCTTTCCTATTACGTGATAGGTTTTGCCATCTTGCCCCATAATACGTGCAATGCCGAAATAAAGGTAGATAGACATAATATTTTCAGGTATATTCAATGTGCCCTTTTTTATTGAAATTAAATTATACATAAAAGTTTCATAAATTACACCTGAAACTCAAGATTTGTGCAGGATTTCCAGTTATGTGGATTTTACTTGTAATAAAATGACAATATTTTTCTTGAATATCCGAAGAGCATAAAGAAATAACAATCTAGCTAGAGTATTTGAAATGACTAAGATGTAAAATAATAAAAATGGAAATGCCAGTGTGAAAACATATATTCCTGAATTTTTTACTATGACTAAAAGTTATAGTACATTATTAAAATATATTTTGTATTTTTCATATAGCAGAAGTGAATCTAAATCCATTCAGTATCACTGCCTTATATTGTATGGCATATATGTATAGACACAATGAATAAAACTAGATTATTTCACTTTTTTATCAGACATCAAATTACATATTTTCACGTTTCTATAGAAACACAACATCTGAATCTGCTCATAAGTGCAGTCAGGAGGTCTTTCATTGTTACGAATCATTATTCAGTACAGTCAGCTCTTCAACGAATGATTCAGCTTTGATTACATACATGTGCTATTTGCTTAGTTCTATTCATCTGTGGCCTTGACAAGTGCTAAAACTACATTTGCACAGCTAAAATACAAATTATTTAATTATGCCAAATAAAGGGATCTAATTGAACTAAATTAAATTTTGCAGCAATGACTTCCAAAAACTGTGTACAAAACAGTTATTGCTGATACAGTTGTGGCCAAAAGTATTGACACCCCTGCAATTCTGTCAGATAATACTCAGTTTCTTCCTGAAAATGATTGCAAACACAAATTCTTTGGTATTATCTTCATTTAATTTGTCTTAAATGAAAAAACACAAAAAGAATTGTCCTAAAGCCAAATTGGATATAATTCCACACCAAACATAAAAAAGAGGGTGGACAAAAGTATTGGCACTGTTCAAAAAATCATGTGATGCTTCTCTAATTTGTGTAATTAACAGCACCTGTAACTTACCTGTGGCACCTAACAGGTGTTGGCAATAACTAACTCACACTTGCAGCCAGTTGACATGGATTAAAGTTGACTCAACCTCTGTCCTGTGTCCCTGTGTGTACCACATTGAGCATGGAGAAAAGAAAGAAGACCAAAGAATAATAATAATAATAATAATAATAATAATAATAAATTTTATTTCTATAGCGCTGACATATTCCGCAGCACTTTACATTTCAGAGGGGACTTGTACAGACAATATACATTACAGCACAACAATAATCACAAAGATCATAACAGACACCAAGAGGAATGAGGGCCCTGCTCACAAGCTTACAATCTATGAGGAAAGAACTGTGTGAAGACTTGAGAAACCAAATTGTGAGGAAGCATGAGCAATCTCAAGGCTACAAGTCCATCTCCAAAGACCTGAATGTTTCTGTGTCTACCGTGCGCAGTGTCATCAAGAAGTTTAAAGCCCATGGCACTGTGGCTAACCTCCCTAGATGTGGACGGAAAAGAAAAATTGACAAGAGATTTCAACGCAAGATTATGCGGATGTTGGATAAAGAACCTCGACTAACATCCAAACAAGTTCAAGCTGCCCTGTAGTCCGAGGGCACAACAGTGTCAACCTGTACTATCCGTCGGCGTATGAATGAAAAGGGACTGTATGGCAGGAGACCCAGGAAGACCCCACTTCTTACCCCGAGACATAAAAAAGCCAGGCTGGAGTTTGCCAAAACTTACCTGAAAAAGCCTAAAACGTTTTGGAAGAATGTTCTCTGGTCAGATGAGACAAAAGTAGAGCTTTTTGGGCAAAGGCATTAACATAGAGTTTACAGGAGAAAAAAAGAGGCATTCAAAGAAAAGAACATGGCCCCTACAGTCAAACATGGCAGAGGTTCCCTGATGTTTTGGGGTTGCTTTGCTGCCTCTGGCACTGGACTGCTTGACCGTGTGCATGGCATTATGAAGTCTGAAGACTACCAACAAATTTTGCAGCATAATGTAGGGCCCAGTGTGAGAAAGCTGGGTCTCCCTCAGAGGTCATGGGTCTTCCAGCAGGACAATGACCCAAAACACACTTCAAAATGCACTAGAAAATGGTTTGAGAGAAAGCACTGGAGACTTCTAAGGTGGCCAGCAATGAGTCCAGACCTGAATCCCAGAGAACACCTGTGGAGAGACCTAAAAATGGCAGTTTGGAGAAGGCACCATTCTAATATCAGGGACCTGGAGCAGTTTGCCAAAGAAGAATGGTCTAAAATTCCAGCAGAGCATTGCAAGAAACTCATTGATGGTTACCGGAAGTGGTTTGTCGCAGTTATTTTGGCTAAAGGTTGTGCAACCAAGTATTAGGCTGAGGGTGCCAATACTTTTGTCTGGCCCATTTTTGGAGTTTTGTGTGAAATGATCAATGTTTTGCATTTTGCTTCATTCTCTTTTGTGTTTTTTTATTTAAGACAAATTATATGAAGATAATAATACCAAAGAATTTGTGTTTGCAATCATTTTCAGGAAGAAACTGAGTGTTATCTGACAAAATTGCAGGGGCGTCAATACTTTTGGCCACAACTGTATATCAGGGTGTTTGCTCATGTTATGAATATAGCAGGATCCTAACTACATTATGCATACTTTGATATTTTTCCTTTTAGCCTGCGAGCACAATGTTTGGGGTTGTGTTGGCAAATACGAAGACCAACCTGTCCTTACAAAGGGAAACATTTTCAGGTAACATATCTTCTCTCTTGGCAATGTCAAAGGTTCATCTCTTGGTCTGTAATCTTCCACTATTTAATTTAAAGTAGCAAATCTCTCCTTCAACAAAAAAAGACTTTTCTTAAGTCTTGCTTGCTATTACAGCCATATGATGAACTTTTTTCCTTTTTATATATAAAAAAAAAACCTACATATATATGGAAGCTGATGCCATGTGTTTAAAAATTAATACAAATCTTTATTGGTCAAATATCTCAAACAATTTAAAAATAATTCTAGTGAGAAAAATTTCAAAATAGATCTACAAACACAGGGGTGAGTATATATAATACATTTCTATCCTTATATGGATAAATTCATGCCCAATTATCAGAGAGTATTTAACTATCCCAAAACTTTTGTATAAAGAGAAAGGAATTGGGTATTACGTGGATTTTTTTCTGCACTGCTAAATGATTCAAGGTCTGGGCATGTATTAATTTAGTTGTGGATTTATTCAACACGTTTCAAAGTACAAGACTTCTTCATCAGGGACACCACAATAAGGAAGAAGGTTAAAGAAGAAGCTAATGTGACACGTGCGTCGGAGCGCTACTCTGCAACCAGGTCATGTATACTTAATATCCCCTTTCTTGTGGAGCTCTTTTTTCCTCTTAACTCATGTATCTATCTTATTGACACTGGTATTAGCACTATTCTCTTCAGCACTCTGCTTAATTATGATAAATTGGGATTCATCCCAGGCACTATCTAACATCATTGGTCTCCATTTGGAATTTTGAGCATTCTTTTCCTCCTTGATCCAGGTAAGATGCTTCTGGCATTGTCTATTGGTCATGAGTGACTTGACATAAGGAATGTGACACTTGGAGCCCATGTCCTGGATACGTCAGTGTGTGGTGACTCTTGAAGCAATGACTCTAGCAGCATTCCACTCCTTGTGAATTTTCTCCAAATTTTTGAATGGCTTTCCTTAACAATCCTTTCAAGGCTGTGGTTATCCCTGTTGCTTGTGCACCTTTTTCAAGCACACTTTTTCCTTCCACTCAACTTTCCATTAATATGCTTGGATATAGCACTCTGTGAACAGCTAGCTTCTTTAGCTAGCAATGACCTTTTGAGGCTTACCCTCCTTGTGGAGTGTGTCAAAGACTGCCTTCTGGACATCTGTCAATCAACAGTCTTCCTCATGATCGTGAAGCCTACTGATATGGACTAAGGAATCTTTTTAAAAGCTTAGGAAGCCTTTGCAGATTTTTTTTAATTATTCTAATTTACTCAGATAATAACTTTTGAGTTTTCATTGGCTGAAAGCCATAATCATCAACATTAACAGAAATAAACACTTAAAATAGATCACTCTGTTTGTAATTTCACTCTTTGTATTGAAGAACTGAAATAAATTTACTTTTTGATGATATTCTAATTTTGTGGAAGCACCTGTAATTTTTTTTAAAGGGGTTTTACCACGAACAAAGTACATTTTAATTAATAGATCTTGGAAAAATAATAAGTTCCACAATTGGATGTGTTAAAAAATTTTCATCCGCTGAGATAATCTTATAAATGTGCTCCTGCTATGTACCGTGTAATTATATTATTTAGCACCATTGATTCCATGGTACTGCACATGAGAAAAGGCTACATATAAATTACAGATATCACTTACAGTAAACAAACTAACAATGACCTACTGGTACAGAGGGTAGAGGACCCCGCCCTTGCAGGCTTACATTCTACAGGATGGTGGGGCAGGAGACAGTAGGTTGGGGGGTTGTAGCAGCTCCGCTGTTGGTGAGGCGGTAGCTCCGGTAGTGATGAGGAGGCAGCGGGCAGGCTGTAAGCTTTCCTGAAGAGGTGGGTTTTCAGGTTCCGTTTGAAGGATCCGAGGTGGTTGGGTGAGGAGCAAATATGTGTGGAGGAGAGAAGGAGGTCTTGGGAGGACTGGAAATTACGTGAGGGAAGATATTGGGAGATTAATTCAGATTTAGGTAGGAAGAAAGGATCATCCCCACGCTGTACCAATATTTGTGTTATGTCCTGATGAAGGGGTCACCTGAACCCTGAAACGCGTTGAATAAACCACGCTGAAACCTCTACAATTTTTGGAATTCTTCTTGCGGCAGCGCAGGGATGATCCTTCCTTCCTACCTAAGTGTATGCTTCAACCAGGTCCTGCACTGACCTGTGGATCAGCAGCAGCCAACATTAATATATGTCTTTCCTTCACTCTCACCAGGTGAGTAGTTCTCTTGGTGGGCATATCTGTGTAACGTTTGATAAGACCCTATTTGCGCTTTTGTGTCTCCCTCTTTTCTCTGACATGATTAATTCAGAGACATATGGAGGAGACAGGTTATATATGGCCTTGTAGGTCAGTATTAGTAATTTGAACTGGATGCACTGAGGGAATTGGAGACAGTGAAGAGATTTGCAGAGGGGAGAAGCAGAAGACTAGCGAGGAGAGACATGAATTTGTCGGGCAGCAGAGTTAAGGATGGACTGGAGAGGTGTGAGGTTGTTGGCAGGGAGGTGTGACGGACTCAGCTCCTGCTGAGCCCATTTTTTGAGTGGACCCTCTGGGTCGTGGCACCCACCCACCGAGGGCGAGCTGACCTTGTGAGAATCCACCCCCTATACAGGGAGTGTCAGGGGCAAGACCAAGGGGGTGAGCCACCACGACTGCTGGGACCAGACGGCCGGCTCAGGGGACACTAGACGAGTGTCTGACGACAAGGACGAGCAGGAAGCAAGACGAGACTAGACGTAGGTGCAAGGTATCTTCATTAGAATAACACAAGATCACATACAGAGAAAACAAGCAAAACGTGCAAGGTACGCGCGTGGGCACGCCAAGGTCCATAACATGGTACGTGCCAGATGGCACGCCTAGGCACAGGTAATGGCATGATGGCATCGGACTCCGGACTGCTGGCAAACCGACAGGGTCCAGGGATCAGGCTGCGGACGTCAGCTCCGGACATCAGGCCGTAGTCATCTGGTTCCGGACCTCTGGCAACGGTCGGCAGGTTCCGGGCATCCGGCAGGCAAACCAGGGTTCAGGCAAGGAGGCACGACAGATATTCAAGCAGGGTGCGTGTTTAGGGAACACGCCAAGGTCCAAGGCTAGGTGCGTGTGTAGGGGACACGCCAGGGTCCAAGGCTAGGTGCGTGTGTAGGGGACACACCAGGGTTCAAGACTAGGTGCGTGTGTAGGGGACACACCAGGGTTCAAGACTAGGTGCGTGTGTAGGGGACACGCCAGGGTTCAAAGCGAGGTGCGTGTGTAGGGGACACGCCAAGGTTCACAAACGAGACAGGGTGCGTGTGTAGCCACGCCAAAGCATAGAATAAGACAGTGCGTGTAGAGACACGCCAAGGCACAAGGTACAAGACAGTGCGTGTAGAGACACGCCAAGGTACAAGGTATAAGACAGAGTGCGTGTAGAGACACGCCAAGGTTCAAGGTACAAGACAGAGTGCGTGTTGAGACACGAAAAAGGCACAAGACAGGGTGCGTGTAGAGACACGCCAAGGTTCAAGGCAGGGTGCGTGCTAGAAGCGACGCCAGGGTTCAAGGCAGGGTGCGTGCTAGGAGCCACGCCAGGGTTCAAGGCAGGGTGCGTGCTAGGAGCCACGCAGGGGGCACGCCACACTGGCCAGTACACACGGCTGTACACAAACACGTGGCACTTACCACGGCACAGGAGACGGCCAAGGGGAACCCACGCCGGGGTTCAATGCAAGGACAAGGCAGGGAACAAGGCAAGGAACACAGGCAGAAACAGAGCCAGGTCAGAGAGAGGACAGAGTTTAGCAGCAGAGCGTAGGCAGAAGCCCAGAGCCGGGCCAAGGGAAGACCTTGGGACTAGACAAAGAAACGAGCACTAAGGAGAGGAGAAATGGTGCGTGTGCCAGGGAGCACTACAGAGCACCATGGGAGAGAGCGAGGCAGAGCAAGCAAAGACTGAGACCATAGGGAGGAACACAAAGCAAGGAATAGCAAGGCAGAGAACACAGGGAGGACTACAAGTCAAAGCATAGCTAAGGCGAGACATAGCAAAACAGACTAAGACAAAGAACAGCAGAAGGACTACAAGGCAAAGCAAGGCAAAGACAAACATGGCACGAGAGACAACACAAGACATGGCACAAGACAAGAGGCGGAATACGAGCACGGAGCGTGTGCAGAGATGCACTACAGAGCAAAGTGCAAGGGCACAGAATAGAGGGAGCAACCCCACAGACCCAGAGCCTTGCAGGGAAGCAACACAATAATCAGGCCCTGAGCATAGGAAGAGGCGGCCTGATATAGGGCATAGCACCTCCTCCTCCAGGTCAGGACCAGGGGAGCACTTCCGGGATTCTAGACATGACGAGATGATAGCAGAACCAGACAGTGCAGGATCTTAGGAAACGTCACATGATCAGGGTTTCAGACATGACGAGATGATCACCGAACCAACCAGTGCAGGATCCTAGGAAGAACACATGATCCGGGATTCTAGACATGACGAGATGATTGCAGAACCAGACAGTGCAGGATCTTAAGAAACATCACATGATCAAGGACTCCAGACATGACGAGAAGATCACAGAAGGCAGAGCAGAAACGCAGGGATCCTGCAGCTCAGACATGAGGTGAGTCTGCACACAGCTCTAGCGAACATGCAGGACAGCAGACAAAACATGCGCATGCACATCGCTCCAGGAGTTCTTGAGACAAACAGACATGGCAGACATGGCGGACGTGACAGGAGGCCACAGAAAAGGATGTTGCAGTAGTCGAGGTGGGAGATGATGAGCGCTGGTTGATGCTCATAGCAATGCTGTAATTCTGCTACATATTGGTGATCTGCTCACACAGACAAAGGTTTTGTACCTAGGCGTTCCTCCCAGCTACTGGGGTGTTTTGCTGCTACGTGCTTTTCCATGCTGGTGTTGCTCAGGTTGGCTCAGTTCTTGCCTCTTCTTAGCTTGGTTTGGCAGATGATGCAAATTACAGTTGTTTTGTCTGAAAGAATTTCAGAAACAACTGCCATACAGGGGAACAATTCACCCTTGGCCTGTTATCTAGCTAAGTGCAGGGGACTCTGTGGAGCAGTTGACCGAGTTCTCCCTCTGGTCAAACCACTAACTCTTCTTGCCTGTTTTTGTGCTATGGACCAATGCCTGTCTGCACTGCTCGCTAGGCGTGCCACCGTGCCAGGTTGGATCAGTGGCCTCATCATCCACCACGTCATCTTTCAATTCCTCAATCAGATCATCCTTCTGAGTTGAGATTTTAGCCTGACCTGATGGCAACTGTGCATCATGATTATTCTCTACCTCTTCAGACATGAATTGACCTTCTCCATCATGGCTTTCTACTGGCCGTGGGTATTCAAATGTTTGGGCATCACTGTACTCCACCTCTTCATGAACCTCTTTAATGGTGTACATTGAGAGGCCTGAAAAATTGCAAGGGAATGTAAACAGCTCCTCAGAGTGGACAGCATTGGGGTCATTTGCCTTCTGGGACTCATGATGGTGGAAGAAAAGAGGACTAGGTTGAGGTTTCTTAGGCCCAGCCTCTTGGCTACTGAGACTGAGCCATGTGGAAGACTTTGTGGTGCTGCTTGTTAACACACTAGAGCCTTTGTCTGCCATCCAACCCACAACATCCTGGCAATTGTCTGGATTCGTCAGCAGTGTACCACACTGACAACATTTTCACAGGAAGTTAGATCAAGATCCAGTCACCTTTTGATCTGTAACATGGCCTTGTTGGGCACCACCACATCCACATCCCTTAACGTCACCATTTCTCATGCTGAATGCTTTTGAAAAAAAATTTCCTGTCTTTATTTTTAGCAAGTACCCTCACAGAGGTGTTATGTACATATTTAATATATCTAGCAATGTGTGGCATTTTTTTTAAGATATCCATTTTATTACGCACTGCAACAGCAGACTCATGAAAATTAGAGATAGTCATATTTGCTCCAGTCGCATAACTGCTAGATAAAAATAATGCTGTTTATTAAACCAATAGAAAATGTGTAAGCTTGTGCAGATTGATCAATGGCACTCTTTTATCTTTCCCTTGAGGAGGCTGCTTCAAAATAAAATGAAGCTTGTGCATGTTCCTGACATGGGTTTCAGGCCTGACAGACCGAGCACAATACAGGCCCTTGCTGCATACACTGCATTCAGAATTTAATTCTAATGATTTTAGTGTCTGCTGAAATCCAATTTCCTGACAATGATCATACAGCTCCCCCACCTCCTATATTCTATTCACCTTACAGCAGCTTCAACCTCAATGACAATGGTTCCATTGCGATCCTGTGGAAAAAATGAACTGTGGACCTTACAAAACACTCAGTTTCACAGCACCTGATGGCCCTCTGAAAATTAAAAGTGAGGGTTGCATAATGACATGGTGGTGGACATGGTGGTGGTGGCGAGTAAAGCCCAAAATTCAAATGAGCATGTTTTCGCTGGCATTGTAAAGTGATGGGGAATATGTATTCCACTATCTGGCTAAGTACTTGGCATGAGGGAGGGACTTCCCGAAAGTAGGAGGGAGAGCTCTCCCAAAGGTATGATACAGGGCCACCTGAGGGCCTTACCAAACTCTGGTTTCATGGCACCTGCTGGCACTCTGCTAATTGTAAGCGAGGGCCGCATAATGACATGGCGATGAACATGGTGGTGGACAAAGCCAAAAATTCAAATGGACATGTTTGAAATGGCATTATAAAGGGATGCGAAATATGTATTCCACTATCTTCTTAACTATTTGGCATAAGGCAGGGTCTTCCCAAATGTAAGAGTGAGAGCTCTCACAAATGTTAAAGTAAAAAATAAAGACAAAACACTCCATGTGAACATATGATAAAGGGAGTTATAATTCTTTTTTTAATTTTTATTTTGCATTATATATATATTCTATAAAATTATGAAGGAAATATTGTTTCTTAACATTTTTCCCTTTAACCGCTCCCTGATATTAGATGTGCAATTCCGTCCATGTGACCTGACACAATTTGACCATGGATGGAATAGTACGCCAACGAGATTGGCCACACTCAAGGGAGAAGCGTGGCCGATTGTGGCCAGGTGTCAGCTGATTCTGACAGCTGACACCCAGCACTAGGTGCCAAGAGTGGTCACAGAACTCTCCCAGCACTTTATGCCACGAAATACTGCGCTCTAACAAGATCGCAGCATTCGGGAGCCGGCACAGGGGCTGACAGCCCCTCTGCCTTTGCATCAGAGACCCTGCGGCATGAGGTGGGGTCCTGATCATTGCCATAGTGAGCCGGATGTTGTCATGATGACATCCGGGTCACCAGAGCTATGTAAATTTGCTGATCATGCGCAGTGCATGATCAGCAAGTCTCTCTCTGTCAATGCAGCGCTGATAGCTTATATGGCATGCAGATGCAGCTTCATCTGCATGCCACAGAAGCAATCAGCCTGCAAAAAATGATTGTCCTATAGTGGAACTAAGTAAAAAAAATATTTTAAAAAAATAAAAAAATCAATATACAGTATAATTTACCTCTAAATAAATATTTGAACTAAAAAAGACAATAAAAGTACACATATTTGGCATCGTTGCATTCATAGTGACCCATCCTATTAAACTGTCCCATTAATTAACCCCTTTAGTGATCACCATTAAAAAAGGCAAAAAACAATGCTTTACCATCATACCACTGAACAAAAAGTGGAATAACACACAATCAAAAAGAAAGATATAAAAAAACATGGTACCATTGAAAACGTCATCTTGTCCAGCAAAAACAAGCCACCATAGAGCTCCATCAGTGGAAAAATAAAAAAGCTATTGCTCTCAAAATTAAGTGATGAAAATACAATTATTTTTTCTATAAAATAGTTTTTATTGTATAAAAGTGCCAAAACATAAAAAAAATATAAATGAGGTATTGCTGTCATTGTACTGACACGAAGAATAAAACTGCCTTATGAATTTTACCACACACGGAACGGTATTAAACCCTCCAAAAGAAATTCATGAATTGAAGGTTTCTGCTCATTCTGTCTCCCTAAAATCGGAATAGAAAGCGATCAAAAAATATCATGTGTCCAAAAATGGTACCAATAAAAATGTCAGCTCGTCTCGCAAAAAACAAGACCTCACATGACTCTGTGGGCCAAAATATGGAAAAATTATAGCTCTCAAAATGTGGTGATGCAAACACTATTTTTTGCAACCAAAAGCGTCTTTCAGCGTGTGACAGCAGCCAAGCATAAATCATTAGTTTTCAACCTCAGCGGTGCCAAGATGTGACAGTCCAGGCTAAGAACCATTGGTGAATGTGCTGGGGAACACAGTGTCAGTATCCAGGGGTTACATCACAAAGATTACCTCCGGTCACTAGGCTCTGTTCCCAGCCAGACTTAGCTGCAGTGAGATCCAGGGTCACTTATAAAATTCACATACCACGAAACAGTAGATTAATTCCAAAAGGGGGCACTTGTTGGGCATTAATACAGTTAAGTCACATCTAGATAAGTTCCTTAGGGGGTCTAGTTTCCAAAATGGGGTCACTTGTTGGGGGGTTTCCACTGTTTAGACACATCAGGGGCTCTGCAAACAGAACATGATGCCCGCACACCATTCCAACAAAGTTGCATGCCAAAACGTCACTACTTCCATTTCTCCTGTTACCCTTAAGAAAATAAAAAATTGAGGGCTAAAATATCATTTTGTGGAAAAAAAATGTTTTTTTTTTTAATTTTCGTGCCTGGGCGTTAGAAACTTTAATTAAATACTTGAGGGTTAAAGGTTCTCACCACGCATCTAGATAAGTTCCTTTGGGGGCCTAGTTTCCAAAATAGTGTCAATTGTGCATGGTTTCCACTGTTTAGGCACATCAGGGGCTCTCCAAACATGACATGGCGTCTGATCTAAATTCCAGCCAATTTTGCATTGAAAAGTCAAACGGCGCATCTTTCCTTCCGAGCTCTGCCATGCACCCAAAACAGTGGTTTTCCCCCACATATGACGTACCAGCATACTCAGGAAAAATTGCACAATAACTTTGGGGTCCAATTTCTCTTTTTACCCCTGGGAAAATATTTTTTTTATTTCTGAAGTAAATTTTTTGTGAAAAAATGTTAATTTTTTTTAAAACATGTCAAAAATTCCTGTGAAGCACCTGAAGGGTTAATAAACTTCTTGAATGTGGTTTTGAGCACCTTGAGGGGTGCAGTTTTTAGAATGGTATCACTTTTGGGTGTTTTCAATCATATACACCCCACAAAGTGACTTCAAATGTAATGTGGTCCCTAAAATAAATGGTGTTACAAAATTGTGCTGATGTAAAGTAGACATTTGGAAAATGTTACTTATTAAGTACTTTGTGTGAAATAACTGTGTAATTTAAGGGCATGAAAATTCAAAGTTGGAAAATTGCAAAAACTTTAAAATTTTCACCAAATTTTAGTTTTTTCACAAATAAACTCAAGTCACATCAAATATATTTTAAAACTATAATAAAGTACAATAGGTCATGAGAAAACAATGTCAGAATCACAGTGATCCATGGAAGCATTCCAAAGTTATAATTTGACAGTGGTCAGAATTGTAAAAATTGGTCTGGTCATTAACAAGCAAACCATCCTTTTAATGTGTTAAAAAAACTTTGGTTTGGTAGGTCTTTTTAAAAATCCATAAAACTGGCGCAATAGTCTGACAAAATTATTCCTAAATACAGTACCATGTGTGAGATAGAAAGGCATGTAGGCATCTTCTCCATGCTGTTCGCATTTAGTTTTAGCTCTTTCTCATCAATTTCAGCCTTTTCCCTTGCCCCCAGACCTGTTTGTTGGCTCCAGTAGAAAAATATTTATCTTGCATTGGATTCGTTATTTGTTGCGAATACACGGATATTAGAAATTGTTTTGCTTATTTTCCCAAATCCGAATATTTCCTTATTTAATCATCACTAATACCAACTTATACTCCAGCTCATTTTTTTTTGTTATATCAGACTTCTTGCAGGCTGTGTATACAATCTGAAGAGGAACAGATGCAAGAGAAGGGATAGACTAGCAGTCTTAGGCTATGTTTACACTTTCCGTTTGTTTTGCAGCCCATTATTGCGGCCCATTTTTCCAGGTCGTATTGCCGCAATTTTTTCGGTCTGCTGCAATAACGAACCGCAAAAAAGCTTGTGGATTGCCGTTTTTCATTTTTCCAATACTATGGAAATAGTATTGGAAAAAATCCGCGTTCCGCAAAACCGGAAGTCACGGTGCACCGCAAAATCAAATTTACGTTTGTTTTTGCAGCCCCATTGATTTTTAATGGGGTCCATGTCCATACACCATGAAAAAGATCGAGCAAGCTCAATCTTTTATCATGGTCGCAAATACAGCCCTCACGGCTGTATGGCACACGGCGCACAGTGGATTTTTGCGGGCCAATTTTGCAGCCCCATATAAATCTATTGGGGTCGCAAAATCAGCCCATAAAAGCACAGTAAGTGTAAAAGCAGCCCTAACCAGACATTAGACAGTAGGTGTGTGTCAGACAATAGCAGGCTCTGTTGGTAAGTTGTAGCCACAGATATCTACTCGGTCTAGGAGGATCTGACTTGCACAAAAGTAATGTTTGCTGACTTTGTATTTTCTTCAGAGCTTATCATTTCATATATTGGTAGTGACTTATTCATCATTTTGAAACTCACAACAGCTTTAAATCCACACAATGAAAAACATGTGTGCAAGTACTTTGACTTAGACTCACAACAGAATAAAAAGAAAATATTACTCACGGTATATATAGACTTACTGTGCAACTATGACAATTTGTTGTTCCAGGACAGCTAGGTGACAACCCCTGTGGGAGCTGTAATAACAGGAACATTGTTTGTCACTCAGATTTCCCAAAAGCAAATATAATTTAGATAAATCTACGTATATCTGACAAAAGAGGACGACTCAAGGATTTTTGTTTAGGAAAGATGCATTTCCTTGTTATCAAGAGTGTATATACTTTAGAAGGGAATAAAGACTGGTTATTAAATTATGCAGTTGCAAAGACATCAATATTGATAAAAACATTCACATTCTTCCTTTATTGTTATATTCACATTCAAAATATGTTCTTTTGTATCAAAAGTAAATATCAAAAATTAGTTATACCTTTTACTATTAAAAAACTTAATAAATTAATATCTCATGTTGTCAACTTAAACTGAGGGAAATTCATACAAAAAACCCTTGTTATTTCAGCCACTTTTGATTTTGTTATTGCCTTAACCCCTTCACCCGCAAGGTTCATGACCGGGCCAATTTTTACAATTCTGACCACGGTCCCTTTATGAGGTAATAACTCTGAAACGTTTCCATGGATCCCGGTGATTCTGACAGTGTTTTCTCATGACATATTGTACTTCATGATAGTGGTAAAATTTCATTCAAATAACTTGCGTTTATTTGTGAAAAAAATGGAAATTTGGCGAAAATTTTGAAAATTTCGCAATTTTCCAACTTTGAATTTTTATGCCCTTAAATCACAGAGATGTGGCACACAAAAAACTTAATAAGTAACATTTCCCACATGTTTACTTTACATCAGCACAATTTTGGTTAAAATTGATGAGCGATTTCTCATTTTTGCAACACCATTTTATTTTTACAGACCACATCACATTTGAAGCCACTTTGAGGGGTCTATATGATAGAAAATACCCAAAAGTGACACCATTCTAAAAACTGCACCCCTTAAGGTGCTCAAAACCACATTCAAAAAGTTTATTAACCCTTCAGGTGCGTCACAGGAATTTTTTGAATATTTAAAAAAAATGAACATTTAACTTTTTTTTCACAAAAAAAATACTTCAGGTTCAATTGTTTTATTTTACCAAGAGTAACAGGAGAAATTGGACTGCAAAAGTTATTGTGCAATTCGTCCTGAGTACGCTGATACCTGATATGTGGGGGGAACCACTGTTTCGGCGCATGGCAGAGCTCAGAAGGGAAGAGCACCGTTTGACTTTTTGAATGCAAAATTGGCTGGAATTCAGATCGGACACCATGTCACGTTTGGAGAGCCCCTGATATACCTAAACAGTGGAAACCCCCCACAAGTGACCCCATTTTGGAAACTAAACCCCACAAGGAACTTATCTAGATGTGTGGTGAGAACTTTGAACCCCCAAGGACTTCACAGAAGTTTATAACGTACAGCCGTACAATTAAAAAATCATATTTTTTCCAAAAAAAGTTTTTTTCACCCCCAATTTTTATTTTCCCAAGGGTAACAGGACCCTAAAAGTTATTGTGCAATTTGTCCTGAGTACGCTGATACCCCATATGTGGGTGTAAACGACTATTTGGGCGCATGGCAGAGCTCAGAAGGGAAGCAGCGCCATTTGACTTTTTTGGCTGGAATTGAGATTGGACACCATGTCGCGATTGGAAAACCCCTGATGTACCAAAACAGTGGAAACCCCCCACAAATGACACCATTTTGGAAACTAGACCCCACAAGGAACTTATCTAGCTGTGTGGTGAGCACTTTGAACCCCCCAGTGCTTCACTGAAGTTTATAACGCCCCGGCATGAAAATAAAAAAAAATTGCATTTTTTCCACAAACATGACCTTTTAGTCACCAATTTTTTTATTTTCCCAAGGGTAACAGGAGAAATTGGACACCAAAAGGTGTTGTCCAATTTGTCCTGAGTACGCTGATACCCCATATGTGGGAGAAAGCTACTGTATGGGCACACGTCGGGGCTCGGAAGGGAAGTAGTGATGTTTTTGAATGCAGACTTTGATGGAATGGTCTGCGGGTGTCAAGTTTCTTTTGGAGAGCCCCTGATGTACCTAAACAGTGGTAAACCCCCACAAATGACACCATTTTGGAAACTAGACCCCACAAGGAACTTATCTAGCTGTGTGGTGAGCACTTTGAACCCCCCCAGTGCTTAACAGAAGTTTATAACGCCCGGGCGTGAAAATAAAAAAATCGTATTTTTTCCACAAACATGATCATTTAGTCACCAATTTTTTTATTTTCCCAAGGGTAACAGGAGAAATTGGACCCCAAACGTTGTTGTACAATTTGTCATGAGTCCACTGATACCTAATATGTGGGAGAAAACTACTGTATGGGCACACGTCGGGGCTCGGAAGGAAAGTAGTGACGTTTTTGAATGCAGACTTTGATGGAATGTCTGTGGGTGTCATGTGCATTTGGAGAGCCCCTGATGTACCTAGACTATTGAAACTCCCAACAAGTGACCCCATTTTGGAAACTAGACCCCCCACAGAACTTATCTAGATGTGTTGTGAGCACTTTGAACCCCCAAGTGCTTCACAGAAGTTTATAACGCCCGGGCTTGAAAATAAAAAAAAATCATTTTTTTCCACAAACATGATATTTTTGCCCCCAATTTTTTTATTTTGCTAAGGGTAACAGGAGAAATTGGACCCCAAAAGTTGTTTTGCAATTTGTCCTGAGTAGGCCGATACCCTATATGTGGGGGCAAAACACTGTTTGGGCGCATGGCAGTGCTTGGAAGGGAAGGAGCACCATTTGACTTTTTCAACGCAGAATAGGCTGGAATGGAAATCAGACTCCATGTTGCATTTGGAGAGCACCTGATGTGCCTAAACAGTGAAAACCCCCCAATTCTAACTCCAACCCTAACCCCAACACACCCCTAACCCTGATCTCAGCCCTAACCCTAGCACTAACCCTAGCCCTAACGGGAAAATGGAAATACATACATTTTGTTTTAATTTTATTATTTTTCCCTAACTAAGGGGGTGATAATGGGGAGTTTGATATTTGGCAGCTGTCACACGCTAAAAGACGCTTTTTATTGTAAAAATAGTTTTTGCATCACCACATATTGAGAGCTATAATTTTTCCATATTTTGACCCACCGAGTCATGTGAGGTCTTATTTTATGCGGAACGAGTTGATGTTTTTATTGGTACCATTTTCGGGCACATGACTTTTTGATCACTTTTTATTCCGATTTTTGGGACGCAGAATGAACAAAAACCAGCGTTTCATGAATTTCTTTTGGGGGGTGTGTTTACACCGTTCCGCCTGTGGTAAAATTGATAAAGCAGTTTTATTCTGCAGGTCAGTACGGTTACAGCGATACCTCATTTATGTCTTTTTTTATGTTTTTGACGCTTTTATGCAATGAAAACAATTTTATAGCTGATCGCGCTAGACATACTATCCCATCCATGGGCATAGGGGACCGGGTCCCATGGATGGG
Source organism: Dendrobates tinctorius (assembly GCF_039654945.1). Classification (NCBI taxonomy): domain Eukaryota; kingdom Metazoa; phylum Chordata; class Amphibia; order Anura; family Dendrobatidae; genus Dendrobates; species Dendrobates tinctorius. The sequence continues at coordinate 64,167,898 of NW_027361732.1, read as the reverse complement.
ATAGTACGTCTGATGTCAGAAAGGGGTTAACTATCATAATCTTCTAATTATTGCTACGAATCTAAGCTACTAGCGCTTGTAATGTTTGAGCTAATCTGCTTCATCAATTAAAGCCAAAATCTATATTCCACATTGGATGCCAGAAATTATAGAAAAGTGTCATATCTACATATAACTGCCTTGTTCAGCACATTTTTAAACTGATGATATTTAATTGAACTGAGATTTCCTAACTAAGGGTTTTAGTCCTCATTCACATGGCAGTATGACTTGGACGAGTGCTATCCGATTTTTTATCTGATAGTACTCAGACCAATGTTATACTATGGGGCAATGCAGACTTGCATTTTTTTGGGGGGTAAACCACTATTTGGGTGCATGGCAGAGCTCGGAAGGGAAGCAGCGCCATTTGACGTTTTTGGCTGGAATTGAGATCGGACACCATGTCGCGATTGGAAAACCCCTGATGTACCAAAACAGTGGAAACCCCCCACAAATTACCCTATTTTGGAACTTAGACCCCCTAATGAACGTATCTAGATTTGTGATGAGCACTTTGAACCCCCAAGGGCTTCACAGAAGTTTATAATGCCCGGGCATGAAAATAAAAAAATCGTATTTTTTCCACAAACATGATCAATTAGTCCCCATTTTTTTTATTTTCCCAAGGGTAACAGGAGAAATTGGACCACAAAAGTTGTTGTCCAATTTGTCCTGAGTACGCTGATAGCTAATATGTGGGAGAAAACTACTGTATGGGCACACGTCGGGTCTCGGAAGGGAAGTAGTGACGCTTTGGAATGCAGACTCTGATTGAATGGTCTGCGGGTGTAATCTGCGTTTGGAGAACCCCTGATGTACCTAAACTATTGAAACTCCCCACAAGTTGACCCCATTTTGGAAACTAGACCCCCCACGGAACTTACCTAGATGTGTGGTGAGCACTTTGAACCCCCAAGTGCTTCACAGAAGTTTATAACGCCCGGGCGTGAAAATAAAAAAATCATTTTTTTCCGCAAAAATTATATTTTTGCCCCCAATTTTTTTATTTTCCTAAGGGTAACAGGAGAAATTGGACCCCAAAAGTTGGTTTGCAATTTGTTCTGAGTAGGCTGATACCCCATATGGTGGAGTAAAACATTGTTTGGGTGCATGGCAGAGCTTGGAAGGGAAGGACCACTATTTGACTTTTTCAACTCAGAATTGGCTGGAATTGAGATCAGATGCCATGTTGCATTTGGAGAGCACCTAATGTGCCCAAGCAGGGGAAACCCCCAATTCTAACTCCAACCCTAACCCCAACACACCCCTAACCCTAATCTCAGCCCTAACCCTAGACCTAACCCTAGCCCTAGCCCTAACCCTCATGGGAAAATGGAAATAAATACATTTTCTTTTAATTTTATTATTTTTCCCTAACTAAGGGGGTGATAACGGGGGTTTGATTTACTATTTATGGCGGTTTTTTTGTTTGGCAGCTGTCACATGCTAAAAGACGCATTTTATTGTAAAAATAGTTTTTGCATCACCACATATTGAGTCATGTGAGGTCTTATTTTTTGCCGGACGAGATGATGTTTTCATTGGTACCATTTTCGGGCACGTGACTTTTTTGATTGCTTTTTATTCCAATTTTTGGGACGCAGAATGAACAAAAACCAGAGTTTCATGAATTTCTTTTGGGGGGGTGCGTTTACACCGTTCCACGTGCGATAAAATTGATAAAGCCCTTTTATTCTTCGGGTCAGTACGGTTACAGCGATACCTCATTTAGGTCTTTTTTTATGTTTTGTCGGTTTTATGCAATGAAAACTATTTTATAAAAAAAAAATGATTATTTTTGCATCACTTTATTCAGCGAGCTGTAACTTTTTTATTTTTTCGCTGATGATGCTGTATGATGCGGCTCATTTTTTGTGGGACAAGATGACGTTTTCAGCGGTACCATGGATATTTATATGCGTCTTTTTGATCGCGCGTTATTGCACTTTTGTTCGGCGGTATGATAATAAATCATTATTTTTTGCTTCGTTTTTTATTTTTTATTTTTAAGGGGTTCGCTAAAGGGGTTAACTAATGGGACAGTTTTATAGGGCAGGTGGTTACGGACGTGGCGATACCAAACATGTGTACTTTTATTTTATTTTTTTTTTTTTCCAAAAAATGAATTTATTGGGGGAATATCTTTTTTTTTCTAATTTATTTGGCGATTTTTAAAAAAATTATTTTAACACTTTCTTTTTTTTTTTAACTTTATTACATTGTCCCAGGTGGGACGTCACTGTCCTGTGACAGATTGCTGATCTGTCACATCACAGATCACTGTGACAGATCAGCGATCTGTCACAGGCAGTGCAGCAGACTTCCTCATGCCTGCGCTTTGCAGGCACTGAGGAAGCCGGCTCCCTGCAGGCCCACGAAGGTCCCCGTCACCATCTTGGATTTGTGGGCCTGCAGGGAAGGAGCCCCCCGCAGCAGCACTGCACATTGCGCTGCCGTGGGGGGCTCAGGGAAGCATGGAGGGAGCCCCCTCCCTGCTGATGCTTCCCTTTAACCCCCGGTACACCGCGATCGTGTTTGATCATGGTGTGCAAGGGGCTAATGTGTTGGGGCGGTCCGTGACCACCCCTGACACACTGTGCTTTGTGTCAGCTGTGATAATCAGCTGACACCGGGCCGCGATCAGCGGCGCTCACCACGTGGGCGCCGCTGATCGCTATGACGTAGTATCCCGTCCCTGGGAATTAAGTCCCAGGGCACATGGATGGGATAGTATGTCTCATGGCAGAAAGGGGTTAAGGGACAGCTGGGTATTGGGTAATGTTTGTATATCTATTCCTTTTTATTACGACTGGCTTTGAGGGCATTATTTTGTCACACCTCTGCAATTGCTTATTAGTAATTAACTGCTAATAAGCAATTATTCAGCATTGTTTTGTAAACCTGAACTAGGGAGGAATTCAAGATACAGGTAAACAACCCAAGAGCAGTAAGACCTCCTTCACATGTCGGTGTTTCCAGTACGTGTGGCAACCGTTTTTGACACAGATACCGAACGTACCCAACACAGAGATGTGTCCATTTTTTTCTGGCAGCACTGAAGACAAGGGCCAAAGCAAATCTATGGGTCCATGAAAAACACATGCAGCCAAGGTCAGGAAAAGAAATAGGCAGGAGAGGCACCTAAATAAGGCATTACCTTTTGCCTGCCCAAAGGGGGCACACTTTGAATAAAATCTGAGTACCTGGTGTTGAGCAATGCCTTCCTCCGGCCACAGGCATTCATCATAGTGACTGGCGGCACACAGGGGCGCAGTGTGCTATAACCCAAAATCTTCCAACAACACAACTAAAATTGGCACTATAATCTTGTTAGGAAAGTGCTATAATCTGATTTTTTTTTACATATGGGGAGTCCAAGGGGGTCTCAGATCACTTTATTGTGTTGTTTGTTGAGTCTCTTTATTACGGTTTCATTTCTATTTGTGATCAGTAATAATTAATCATGAACATTTTCAAAATAAATTTTAATGTTTATTGATATTAATATTCCCCCTTTATGTGTTCCAGTGGTTTGGAATTAATTAATGGCCTTCTTGAGGAATTTATTATTTAGGAAATATTTTTTATAATCAATGAATATGTATTTTTCATACAGTATACTCTATGTTTTGCTTTATATTAGGGATATACTGTTTTCTCCTCGAGAAGGAAGTTTGTGGGTGTTCTCAAATTGTTTCTTGAACAGCTCAGAGCAATGCAGTCTCCTTAGCTCCTTAATGTCCTCAGTTCTAGTGGGGTGGGCTCACCTACAAAACTTGAGTAACAGCTGTACTGAATAGTAGGATTGTAGTATTAGTAGAACTATAAAGCTCAGCAAAAGATTTGCAATACTACAATCAGCTCTCAGTGCTTTGTTCTGCAATGTACAGTGCTATCACTGCATTTACATTAAAAGAATACATTTGAACAAGCTCTCATCTCTGTATAGTGAGAAAGAGAAACACAAAGACGTGATATGAAAGCTGATGACTGATGATTTTGAAAGGTTTTTGACAGCACCAAATCACAAGATGAGAGGGAGTTTAGAAACTAATTGCTGTATAGAAATAAATGGACTGAACAGAGTTTACTGTGATGTGAAGAGCTATCTCCTCTCCTAGAATGTAACTACTCCTCTCCTAACATTTAACTATGGTGTGCTCTCAACAGGGTCTGAAGGCCAGGCTCTATGGAATCCAGTTGTACACCATAATAGATAAAAGCTATCATTGCAGGAAAATGACTACAAATAGAAAAAGCAAGTCAAATGCAAGCATGCTTATTTTCATGCTGTCCAATTAAAGCAATTTAAGATCTTGAGAATACCCCTTTCAGACTGTACTTTCACTTATTACAACTTTCTTAAGACTAGATCACAAACATTTTACCAATATGATAATAGACATTGTAAAATATGTCTTCTGTATCAAAAGTTCTAACTGTGTCAAAATGAATTTCTTCAATTCCATTAATCATACCTTTTAATATTAAAAACCTCAAGTAGTCAACCAAAACAGAAGAAAAGTCATACAAAAGACATTTTAAAAATTGGCTTTATCCCAAATGGTCTTTCTGGCACAAGTAATTGTTAACAGCCTGGAAACTGCATAGCATTGCATGTTGAAAGAACATTCTATCCTTAGGGTATTTTTAATGGTTTGAACTAACATGACCTTTGTTCAGCCTTTGAATCTACTTAATCATGAATCCAAAATAAAGACACTACAGAACAGTTTAAAATATAGTTGTAAATGCTATTAGCTGAGACAAATCTGTTTATAAGTCTCATGTGCATAGGTGCGTGGATATTTGTGTATGTGTTTTAATAGTAAATTTAAAATGAATAAGTGTTGTGTTCATTTGCATCAAAATTATGTTTAACCATTTTAGACATTGCTCAACTCATTCTGAAGTAGCTTAGTATATTTTAATTAGGTACATTCCTCATTTAATCAATGGAAAATGTAATGGAGAGAATATTTACAAAATTTAAAAAAAACAACTGTCCAAAAATCAACATTTTGTACTCATCAGTTTCATGCGAAATAAATGGAAAATCAGCACACAATACATGACTTGAGGTTAATTTACACAGGGAACTCTTGTTCTTAAGACAACATTTCCTGTTCCCTGAAAAAAATCTACGTCTGTCAGGGTGCATTTTACCTCTGAGATGCAGAAGGTTCCAGCTCCAGTTAAAACAATTGCTTTATTCAATCTTCATTAAAATAGATACATGGTGGCAAGTTCTCATGTGGTCCAATGTCATGGCATAGCAAGGCAACGCGTTTCGATCAGAAGATCTTTGTCAAGCCATCACAGCTGCTATATCCAGATCATTTAAATAAATTGAAATGATCAATAGAAATCATATGACATACACAAGGTCCTGTTCCCACAATTAAAAACAATCAAGTACAGCTATACTTAAAAATAAATAATTAATCTTACACAGAAGACATTCATTTCAATAATGTAGCATGAGATCATTCCGTTTGTTTAAACCCGCTGGATATCGGGTGTTTAGTTGGTGAATCCAAAATGCTTCACGGGTCAGACGCCGCTTTAGGTCTCCACCTCGCATAGGCATCATGATCTGCTCTATGCCCTGCACCTGGAAGTAAGACACTCTACGTGCATGTTTTTCTATAAAATGTTTCGATGCAGCCGAAACCCCCCGTTTCTGATTAGTGGTGTGAACAATATCATACAAATGTTCCCTAATCCTGATTTTTAATTTTCTGGATGTACATCCAATGTAGCTCAAATTGCACGCCTTACAATCTGTTTTATAAATAACATTAGAGGTGTTGCAATTTATATATTGTTTGATATTGAAGCCGCTAGGGTTATACTAAGTGTGAAAATTCTTTGTTACATTTGAATGTTTGCACATTTTGCAATAATTACTGCCACACTTATAAAACCCTAAGCATCTTAACCAAGTGTTGGTAGAGTTTTTATTTCTCAAAGAAAAAACACTAGGCGATATTTTGTTACCAATTGTCGGAGCTCTACGCTACACTACATTTACTCCCTCTTTTAAAATGATTGCAAGTTTCTCATCCTCAAATAAAATCAGTAAATATTTATTCACTATTTGTTTTAATTTAGAAAATTGAGGACTATATTGAAAGCAAATATACGGTTTATTGGTACCGCTATTCTTATTTGCACTTTGAGTGAAAGAAATAAGGTCACTGCGACTTTTATTATCAGTAATCTGTATTGCTCTGTCTATCATCCAATTAGGATAGCTGCGGTTCCTTAAGGCCCTTTTACATTTAGCGATGCACCAGCGATCCAACCAGCGATCCGACCCGGTCAGGATCGCTGGTGCATCGCTAAATGATCGCTAGTGAGCTTTCATACAGAAAGATCTCACAGCGATGCAGCAGCGACGCAGCGCACGATACTTACCATTCACACACAGCGATCCTGCGTCCTCCGGCCCGCCTCCACGCGTCGCTGGACGTCACAGCAGGAAGTCTCAGCAGGAAGCGCCCGACGAGAAATGGAGCCGGACATTCTCGCGTGATCAGCGATGGACAGTGGGGGAGCCGGTCGGAGGTAAGTATCACACATAGCGATATCGCTAGCAATATCGCTATAACGTCACAAAACCGGTGACGTTTTAGCGATATTGCTAGCGATATTGCTTAGTGTAAAACCCCCTTAAGTTTTTTTGACACATGCATAAATTCCCTATGCAGATCTCGCTCCTCTCTACAATTCCATTTAATCCGTGTGAATTCTCCCACTGGCACTGTTCTAATAGTATGCTTATTATGACTACTTTTAGCATGAAGGCAAAAGATTTTTTTTAACTGTGCAAAAATTCTTTTTATTCAATTTTAATAAATACATGTATACTAAGAAGGCGGACATACAGATCAGAGTATATGTAAGGTGATAGACACAGCCCCCCCGAGGAAGCCCTATAGCGAAACACGTCGGGGCATTAGCAAGACCATCTGACCACCCACATGGGTAAGATAATGTTTACGTTGTCTCTTGGTAGTTTTCCATGGATTTGAGGGAGGGGACGTGGAGTAGACAGCAGGCAATGAGGCCTAACCACTATATGTACCCTCTCCCTGCTCATTAAGGTGAAATAATGGCATGATACAAAATTTACTACTAATTTATTGGCATTTGGATTGTATATGCATTCATTTTGTCATTGATCACCTTATTTGAATGGAGACTTTTTTCAATGTGATTAACTAATGTGTTGGGTAGTCTGTGCTTTGGTTCTATCACCTTACATATACTCTCATCTGTATGTCCGTCTTCTTAGTATACATGTATTTATTAAAATTGAATAAAAAGAATTTTTGCACGGTTAAAAAACTCTTGCCTTCGTGCTGAATACTTTGTTTGTATTGGTTGGGCTTTTTGAACACAGTTCTCTGCAGATTCTAATAATGTTTTGAGTTGCCCATTTCACATACAGTACCTTGACACTAATGATCAAATTTAGGTATGATAACTTTAGCTAAAATTACTTTTAGAATGTAAAATAGTATTGCCGCTTAGTGGTTTATGATGCGTTTTTGTGATAATAGTAGCCTGACTGGTGCCTGTCAAATCCAAATAAAAAAAAAACATATGAGTAGAATCATGTCTGAATGTAAATTGAATATTATATTCATTGGAATTGATGTATTGAATAAAGTCTGGTATGGCAGACACATCACCCCTCCAAATAATGAGGGTATCATCAGTGTATCTGCCATACCAGACCACATGATCAACAAATGGATTAGATACAGAAAAAATATACTCCATTTCCGAATAAGACATGACAAGGTTGGTGAGGGAAGGTGAAAATTTAGCCCCCATCGCCACACCTGTTTTCTGCAAGTAATACTTGCCATCATAGGACAAAAAATTGTGTGATAATAAAAAACTAGTAACAGACAAAATAAAATTATTTAAAGCTTCAGTGTAGTTGCTATACCAGAGCAAATGGAATTGCAGAGCTTTGGATCTCATGGAAGTGCCTGACACATGTGCACCTTCTTGCTGCACTTCAACAATGTGCTCATATTCTTAGGGTTTGAAACAGTGCTGACTGCTGAGTTGTCACTCTGTTAGATCCATGGTAAAAGACTAAATTTTGCCATATGCTTAACCCCTGAAAAGAGACACGTGCATGTTGGAGAATTAAAACACGCTAGTAGACAAGAGTGGTTTTCCCCAAGATAGCAGGGAGGAACACAATGTGCATCACAGTTCCAAACTTCCAATCCTGGAAACGTCAAGGTGTCACTGCAAAAACATTAGTAGCAGCAGTGTATAGCAGTTGCATAGCAATTTCTGTAAGTCATTTCACACACTTTAAGACCAGCCGGTGCACCAGCAGAACAGAGTACAAGTCTGACTCGATGTGGTTGACTGGAGAGGACAGTGCAGGACTATCTGGAGCTCAAATCAATGCCAGGGAGAAATTTCACCCTTTTGCATTTTCTTACTTAAAAATGAAAGAGTGGCCTGAGCTCGTCTGTAACACTTTGGAGGTTTTCTCATGCCCGGCAGCCAGCATTGTCTCAGAACATGCATTCAGCTTTGCTGATGGTGTCCTGATGGATAAGTGCATCCAGCTGTCCTGTGAAAGTGTAGAATGATCTCCAATGACTTTTGCACCCCAGTGGCAGACTGTTCAGACTAGGCGATGATGTTGTTTTTAGTGTCGTGCATTGAACTTGTGTTATTGCAGCCTGTGACACCTTTGTCATGGCTTATGTGCCTGCCGTAGCTATTGCTGCTGATGTTGCAAACAATTTTTTGAAATGTTATTATTATTATTGTTATTATTTATTTATAAAGCACCATTGTTTCCATGGTGCTGTACATAAGAAGGGGTTACATACGAATTACAGATATCACTTACAGTAAAAAAAACTAACAATCACAGACTGATATAGAGGGGAGAGAGGACCCTGCCCTTTCGGGCTTACATGCTATAGGAAAGTGGGAAGGAGACAGTAGGTTGGGGGGGTTGCAGCAGCTCCAGTGATTATGAGGCGGTAGCTCCAGTAGTGGTGAGGAGGCAGCGGGGATCATTGCAGGCTGTAGGCTATCCGGAAGAGGTGGGTTTTCAGGTTCCGTCCGAAGGATCCGAGTGTGGATGATAGCCGGACGTGTTGGGGCAGGGAATTCCAGAGGATGGGGACTATTCGGGAGAAGTCTTGGAGGCGGTTGGGTGAGGAGCGAATAAGTGTGGAAGAGAGAAGGAGGTCTTGGGAGGACTGGAGATTACGTGAGGGGAAGTATCAGGAGATTAGTTCAGAGATGTTTGGAGGAGACAGGTTGTAGATGACCTTGTAGGTCAGTATTAGTAATTTGAATTGGATACGCTGAGGGAAAGGGAGCCAGTGAAGAGATTTGCAGAGGGGAGAAGCAGAGGAGTAGCGAGGAGAGAGATGAATTAGTCGGGTGGCAGAGTTGAGGATGGACTGCAGAGGTGCAAGGGTGTTAGCAGGGAGGCCACAGAAAAGGATGTTGCAATAGTCGAGGCGGGAGATGATGAGTGCATGCACAAGTAGTTTGGTAGATTGAGGGTTGAGGAAGGGATGGATTCTGGAGATATTTTTGAGCTGGAGGCGACAGGAGGTGGAGAGATCTTGGATGTGCGGTTTGAAGGACAGGTTAGAGTCAAGGGTTACTCCGAGGCAGCGGACATCCGTTATGGAGGAAAGCGTGATATCGTCAATTGTTATAGAAAGGTCGGGTAAGGAAGATCTGTGGGATGAGGGAAAGATGATTAGTTCAGATTTGTCCACATTGAGTTTGAGGAAGCGAGAGGAGAAGAAGGAGGCTATGGCTGATAGACAGTCTGGGATTCTGGAGAGCAGAGAGGTGACGTCTGGGTCAGAGAGGTAGATCTGAGTATCATCGGCATAAAGGTGGTACTGGAATCCATGGGACTTTATGAGTTGCCCAAGGCCAAGTGTATAGATTGAGAAGAGTAGGGGTCCTAGAACAGAGCCTTGCGGGACTCCAACAGAGAGAGAGTGGGATGAGGAGGTAGTGTGGGAGTGGGAGACGCTGAATGTGTGGTTGGAAAGGTATGAGGAGATCCAGGATAGGGCAAGGTCTTTGATGCCAAAGGAGGAGAGGATCTGTAGTAGGAGGTAGTGGTCAACTGTGTCGAAAGCAGAGGACAGGTCTAGAAGGAGGATTATAGAGTATTGTCCGTTAGCTTTGGCTGTAAGTAGGTCGTTGGTAATTTTGGTCAGGGCTGTCTCAGTGTAATGATGGGGCGGAAGCCAGATTGTAGATTGTCAAAGAGCAAGTTAGATGAGAGGTGGGAGGAAAGTTCAGTGTGGACATGCTGCTTCAGGAGTTTAGAAGCAAATGGGAGCAGCAATATTGGGCGATAGCTGGATGTGGCTGCTGTATCGAGGGTTGGCTTTTTAAGGATAGGCGTGATTGTGGCATGTTTGAAAGCAGAAGGGAAGGTACCAGAAGTTAGTGATAGGTTGAAGAGGTGGGTTAGGGATGGGAGAGGAGTGGTGTTGAGGTTGGGGAGGAGGTGGGATGGGATAGGGTCAAGTGCACAAGTGGTGAGGTGTGATTTGGAGAGAAGATGAGCAAGCTCCCCTTCAGTGATGTTAGATAAGGAGGTTATGGGGTTTGGGCATTGGTCTGACATGCAAAGGGGTTGTTTTGGTTGAGCAATAAAGACTTGCCATGTTTGGTCTATCTTGTTTTTGAAGTGTGCGGCAAATCCAGAGATTAGGGAAGTCGGAGGGGGCAGTGGTGGGCAAAGGTGGGAGTTAAAAGTATTGAACAACTGTTTGGAGTTGTGGGATAAGGAAGATACAAGGGATGTAAAGTAGGCCTGTTTAGCGGAGGTGAGGGCAGATTTGAATGCAAGTGTTGCTTGTATGAGTGCAGTGAAGTCATCTTGCAAATGCAATTTCTTCCAGTGACGTTCTGCAATTCTGGATGCTTGCCGAAGCTTTTTAGTGATGATATTGTGCCAGGGTTGTTTATTAATTCGTCAGCCTCTGTTAGGCATGACAGGAGCGACCGAGTCAATGGCTGATGCAAGAGTGGCATTGCAGAAAGTAGTGGCAGTGTCTGTGTCATGGAGTGAAGATATCGAGGACAGTGGTAGGATAGAGTCAGAGAGTGTGCGAGTGTCAAGATGTGTGAGGTTTCTGCGGGGGTGCACATGCTGCTAGACATGGGTGACAGGTGAGGAGGACAGGGATGAGAAAGTGAGTAGATGGTGGTCAGGTCAGAGGAAGAGGGGAGGTGGTGAAGTTAGAAAGAGAGCAGAGGCGGGTGAAGACCAGGTCTAATGTGTGTCCGTCTGTGTGGGTGGCTGAGGAGGACCACTGAGTAAGTCCAAAAGATGAAGTATGGGACAGGAGTTTGGAGGCAGCTGACTGGTGGGTGTCAATGGGGATGTTGAAGTCACCCAAGATTATGGGAATGTCAGCAGAAGTGAAGGAGCCAGGTAGAGAATTGGTCAATGAAGGCAGTGGTCGGGCCCGGAGGTCGGTATATGATGTCCACTTGGAGGTTGGAGGGAGAATAGATGCGGACAGAGTGGACTTCAAAAGAGGGGAGGACAAGGGAGGGATTGGGTTGAAGGTGCAGTTGGAAGAAAGGAGAAGGCCCACTCCTCCACCATGTCTATTGCCAGAGCAAGGAGTGTGGGTGAAGTGGAGGATGCCGTAACTAAGCGCAGCAGGGGAGGTGGTGTCGGAGGGTGTCAGCCATGTTTCGGTGAGGCCAAGGAAGGAAAAATTACGAGAGGTAAAGAGGTCATGAATCACATGGAGTTTATTGCAGATGGAGCGGGCATTCCAGAGTGATCCATAGAGTGGGAGCAGGGAGGTGGTTGGGATGGGCACGGATTTGAGGTGGGAAAGATTTCTGATGCTTGTGTTTGTTTTGGAACGATAGAAGGGGTAATAATGGGAGGTATGAGCTGTGGGGTCCAGGGTTGGGAGATATGTCACCAGCAGTGAGGAGAAGAAGAGAGAGGGAGAGCATGTGGGAAAAGGAGGGTGGGTGGCTTGTTTTGTATTTTATTAGGAGAGCTCTGAGGTTGAGGAGCAGTTCAGCAGAGGAGGTCAGGTGGGGAGGCAAGAGGGAAGGAGAGATTACTATTTGGTTAGCAGGTGCTGGGGTTTGTGGATAGCGAAGGAGAGTGAGGATTAATGGACCCAAAACTGTTAGAGCATATGTCAGCATGGTGAGAGTAATTTAGAAGGCAAAAGAAATTTAGTACATCTAAACGCAGTGGTTAGTCATACCTTCTGGTCCCTTCAGGCTCATTTCAGGCATTATTTCAGAATTTATCCTTAGAAGACATCCTTGGAAGTCAGCCAGACCGAGGTCCAGACAGACCACTGAGTCTGAATTTATAGTAACTTAACAGCACATGAAAGGGCCCAGGTGTGGTCAGAAATGGAGGAGCAGCAAGGGAGACTGGACAGACACAGGAGACGATTAATTAGAAGTCTGGAGAGAAAATGCAAAAGGAGATAGATTTGAATGGACAGATATGGCCAAATTGTGTGTTACAATCAAGGAAATAAGGTGAGAAAGCAGCTACAACACATACCAGTGATAGAGAGATACAGGGTGATTGGGGGTTCAGGAAAGATGGGTGATGGTATTGCAGCAGCCAGAACACATACCTGTGGATGAAGCAAATGTTATGTCTCCATCTGTTCGATTGCCTGTAGTGGAACGTGTGTCAGAGGCCTATTATACTATTTCTACTCTGTGGAAATTGATGTCACTTTAGTGGTGTGTGACAACAATTTTTTGAAATGTGGAGTCTTCAAGTTATGTCTCCATCTGTTGGATTGCCTGTAGTTTAAGGTGTATCAGAGGCCTATTATACTGTTACTACTCTGTGGAAATTGATGCCACTTTAGTGGTGTGTGACAATAATTTTTGTACTTTGGAGATTCCAAGTTGGGTCTCCATCTGGTGGGTGGGTTGACTGTAGTGAAAAGTGTGCAAGAGGCCTATTATACTGTTTCTACTCTGTGGAAATTGATGCCACTTTATTGGTGTGTGACAATAATTTTTTGAACTGTAGAGACTCTAAGTTTGGTTTCTTTCTGGTGGGTGGGTTGCCTGTAGTAGAAGGTGTGTCAGAGGCCTATAGTACTGCTTCTACTCTGGGGAAATTGATGCCACGTTAGTGGTGTGTGACAATAATTTTTTGAACTGTAGAGACTCTAAGTTTGGTTTCCTTCTGGTGGGTCGGTTGCCTGTAGTAGAAGGTGTGTCAGAGGCCTATAGTACTGTTTCTACTCTGGGCAAATTGGTGCCACGTTAGTGGTGTGTGACAATAATTTTTTGAACTGTAGAGACTCAAGTTTGGTTTCTTTCTGGTGGGTGGGTTGCCTGTAGTAGAAGGTGTGTCAGAGGCCTATAGTACTGTTTCTACTCTAGGGAAATTGATGCCACGTTAGTGGTGTGTGACAATAATTTTTTGAACTGTAGAGACTCTAAGTTTGGTTTCCTTCTGGTGGGTGGGTTGCCTGTAGTAGAAGGTGTGTCAGAGGCCTATTATAATGTTTCTACTCTGGGGAAATTGATGCCACATTAGTGGTGTGTGACAATAATTTTTTGAACTGTGGAGATTCCAAGTTCGGTCTCCATCTGGTCTGTGAGTTGCCTGTATTGGAAGGTGTGTCAGAGGCCTATTATACTGTTTCTACTTTGTGGAAATTGATGACACTTTAATGATGTGTGACAATAATTTTTTGAAATGTGGAGAATTCAAGTTGGGTCTCCTTCATGTGTGTTGCCTGTAGCAGTAGGGCTCCCAAACCGACAGACCTGCACTTGCTTTTATTCAACTACCTGTGTTACAATCCTTCTATTTTTCTATCATTAGTACGTTATGAAACTAATGTTTGTGCCTCCTGAGTGTGGCTGGGAAAAAAATAAAAAAAATTGAGCTGTTGCATATGGTATCAGTGTTCCCAGCAAATAAGGTCTGTACCTCTTCCTTAACCACCAGGTCTTAATTGAAACTTCAATTCAAAGCTCTAAATGCTGGCTCAGGCTCTGATGTGTCATGCAAGTGAACTATCTGCTACACCATATATATTTTAATTCCAACTGATTGACTGACTTGCTGAAAACATCACACATTTTATCTAGTCAGTTCCAATTGATATCACAATTACCAAATATTCACTACGTACAGCGGCTAGAATATGCTTAGTTCATTCTCTAGAACTTTTGATAGTGTGCACATTTATTGCTGAGAACATATAAGAGTGAATAGTATCCTCATTCTAGAATGTCTTGGAAGTAAATCCTTAAAATATTGAATAAATATAATGTTTCAGTAGAGATGAAGGAATTTAGTTGAGTTGAATTTAGTTCTTTTCGATTATACAAAACACCTGCATTTTTGAGAATAAGGATTTAATTCCACTTAGTGCGGACTCAGTATAATAGTGGCAAGCTAGATGCCCATGATCTAAACCATAGACACTGGAAAAAATATAATAAAAAAGAAACTTACAATCACCTCACGACTAGTGTTGAGCGATACCATCCGATATCGTGAAATATCGGATCGGATTGGATCGGACCGATACCCAAAAAGTATCGGGTATCGCCAATTCCGATATCGGAAGCCCCATTCAAGTCAATGGGACAGAAATATCGGAATTAAAAAAACACCCTTTCTTTCCTTGTAGGTTAATTCTACATGAAGAAAAACAACTAAGAATAATGTAGAATGCATTGGGGGAGGTGGAGGAGACATTAAAGGCATAGAGGTTTAGCCCAATGAAATGGAATAGCAGGAATTAATTTTTTTTTTAAGACGTTCGGAGATACAAAGATATTGACTATGTTAACCTTTTTATATTTTGTCAGATATGTATGTTTCACTACTTCCATGCTCTTCACCTTCTTTTTTACTTTTCCCACACTTTCTCCTTCATCATCCTCAGCAGGATCTTTTTCATCAGCTTCTTCTTCACCTTCTTCCTATTATTTTTTTTTTTTACATTCTTCATATTCTTCTTATTCAACGATTATTCTTCTTCCTATTCTTCTTCTTCATCATATTCTTATTTGTGACAGGCATTCCTGTAGTTGTTATCTAGAAAAGTTTGAAGATTACACCTTCCGTTCTGCCTGTCACAAAAGATTTACAACAGGATTTGTCCGCGTTCAGTTAGGCCTGCAGCAGCAGGCATTTTCCAGGGGCACCACGAGGAGGAACGGACTCACCCCCATACACTGCTTAGTCTTCTTCTGCTTATAATTTAGATAATATCTTTTGCTCTGATTTTTAGTCTTATGCTTAATGTTCTTCTGCTTTAGGTTCTTCTGATTTTTGTTCTTCTGCTTCTTGGTCTTCTGTCTCTTGTTGTTCTGCATCTTGGTGGTTGTCTTCATGTTCTTTGTCCTTTTGGTCGTCTTCTTCAGGGTAATCTTTTTGGTCATCTTCGGTGTGGTCTTCAGGGTTGTCGTCTTCAGGGTCGTCATCAGGGAGATCCAGAGTGAGAACCAAAAACCATTTCCACAAGCTTGAACTTGGAAAAGTAGCAGAAGGTACAAGAAGGCTGAGGAACTGCCAAGAACCAGCTGACGGTACTGGAACCTGGATGGGTAGCAGAAGGAACAAGAGCAAATGAAACTAGCGAGGACCAGCTGACGGTGCTGGAACCCGGAGGGGCAGCAGAAGGAACAAGAGCCAATGGCATAACCGTGGACCAACTGACGGTGCTGGAACACGGTTACTAAGCAGGAGGCACCTGTGCTAGAAAGCACTACCAAGGACCAGCAGACGTTGCTGGAACTCGGATACTGAGAAGGAGGCACTTAAGCCAAAGGCACTGCCGAGAACCAGATGACGGTGCTGGAACCCGGATGGGTAGCAGAAGCTGAAGAGCCAATGGCACTACCGAGGACCAGCTGACGGTGCTGGAACTTGGAAACCGAGAAGGAGGCACCTAAGCCAAAGGCACTGCCGAGAACCAGCTGACGGTGCTGGAACCCGAAGGGGCAGCAGAAGGAAGAAGAGCCAATGGCACTACCAAGGACCAGCTGACGGTGCTGGAACCTGGTTACTAAGCAGGAGGTACCTGTGCTTGAAAGCGCTACCAAGGACCAGCAGACGCTGCTGGAACTCGGATACCGAGAAGGAGGCACCCAAGCCAAAAGCACTGCCGAGAACCAGCTGACGGTACTGGAACCCGGAGGGGTAGCAGAAAGTACCTATGAAAAACAAAGTTGCAAGGCCACGAGCCGGCCGCAGTTACCGAAACCCACAGTCCTACAGGGGGTGCTTGTCCTATTGGCACTACGGAACCAGCCTTTGTTGCCAGATCCAACAGCCCACATAGGAAGCACATAAACTGCAGGCACCATAGACTCGGCTAACTCGACCGCAAAACGACTGGACAACGTTTTGGAGGCAAAGTGACGTTGACACTCCCCGGAAACAGCAGATGTGTTGGAACCAAGATGGGCAGGAGGAAGTACCCATGCCAAAGACACTTCTGAGCAGCAACTGGTGATGTTGGAGCCCAGGGTCAATCAGGGTGTAGGCTGAGGCCTAATTTCATCAAGTTTAATATCGGTTGTAGACTACTACTGATTTTAACCGTTCTCCAATTAGGCCTCTGGCTCCAGTGTCTCTATTATTTACCCTGGCCTCCAACACCGCCAGTTGCTGCTCAAAAGTGCGGTCTGCACAATCAACACTTGTTCCTGTGTTACTGGGGTTCTGTAACGTCAGTCGATCCCCTGATGTGTGTCCGGCAATGTCTTCTGCTGTGTCCACATTCCCACTTCTAGTGGCACAGGAACAAGTATTGATTGTGCAGACCACACTTTTGAGCAACAACTGTTGGAGGCCAGGGTAAATACTCGAGACACTGGAGCCAGAGGCCTAATTGGAGCACGCTTAAAAATCAGTAGTACTCTGAATGTGGAGGGAGCAGGAGACTTTGCCGTACACACAGCAGGGGAGCAGCAGGCGTTACTGCACCCCACTAACACTGGAGCATGTGTTTTTCTCTGTGTGGACTGCACTTCCGAGCAACAACTGGTTGTGTTGAAGCCCTGGGATTACAGTTCAGGTGGTAGAAACATGAACACAACACGGCACTTCTGAGCAACAACAGGCTGTCAGGAACACCGCACTGCACTTGCTCACTGAGCCAGTGCGCGTGTCCTGAGTACAAAGACTGTGCACAAAGATACCTGCGGAGCGGGCAGCAGTAGTGACAGGGCATGGCCTAAGGCTAGTTTCACACTTGCTTTTTTTTGCAGCGCGTTTTTCCCGCAAAAAAACGCATTGAAAAAACGCATACATAAGCATACAACTGCTGCGTTTTTTTCAAGCATTTTTATGAGCATGCATGAAAAAAAACGCAGCGTTTTTATGCGTTTGTATGCATTTTTAGCGCGTTTTTACCGCGTTTGCGTTTTTTTCCAACATTTTTAGGTGGCCCCTCACACTACCCAAACCATGACTTTACTAACCCTAACCCTGACCCTAACCCTAACCCTAACCCTGACCCTAACCCTAACCCTGACCCTAACCCTTAACCAAATCATACTTAACCCTAACCCAAACCCTAAACCCTAACTAACCCTAACCCTAACCCTAACCCTGACCCTAACCCTAACCCTAACCCTGACCCTAACCCTAACCCTAACCCTGACCCTAACCCTTAACAAAACCATACTTAACCCTAACCCTGACCCTAACCCTAACCCTAACCCTGACCCTGACCCTAACCCTTAACCAAACCATACTTAACCCTAATCCTGACCCTAACCCTGACCCTAACCCTAACCCTAACCCTAACCCTGACCCTAACCCTTAACAAAACCATACTAACCCTAATCCTGACCCTAACCCTGACCCTAATCCTTAACAAAACCATACTTAACCCTAATCCTGACCCTAACCCTGACCCTAACCCTAACCCTAACCCTAACCCTGACCCTAACCCTAACCCTAACCCTAACCCTGACCCTAACCCTTAACAAAACCATACTTAACCCTAATCCTGACCCTAACCATGACCCTAATCCTTAACAAAACCATACTTAACCCTAATCCTGACCCTAACCCTGACCCTAACCCTAACCCTAACCCTGACCCTAACCCTAACCCTAACCCTGACCCTAACCCTTAACAAAACCATACTTAACCCTAACCCTGACCCTAACCCTAACCCTAACCCTAACCCTGACCCTGACCCTAACCCTTAACCAAACCATACTTAACCCTAATCCTGACCCTAACCCTGACCCTAACCCTAACCCTAACCCTAACCCTGACCCTAACCCTTAACAAAACCATACTAACCCTAATCCTGACCCTAACCCTGACCCTAATCCTTAACAAAACCATACTTAACCCTAATCCTGACCCTAACCCTGACCCTAACCCTAACCCTAACCCTAACCCTGACCCTAACCCTAACCCTAACCCTAACCCTGACCCTAACCCTTAACAAAACCATACTAACCCTAATCCTGACCCTAACCCTGACCCTAATCCTTAACAAAACCATACTTAACCCTAATCCTGACCCTAACCCTGACCCTAACCCTAACCCTAACCCTAACCCTGACCCTAACCCTAACCCTAACCCTAACCCTGACCCTAACCCTTAACAAAACCATACTTAACCCTAATCCTGACCCTAACCATGACCCTAATCCTTAACAAAACCATACTTAACCCTAATCCTGACCCTAACCCTGACCCTAACCCTAACCCTAACCCTGACCCTAACCCTAACCCTAACCCTAACCCTGACCCTAACCCTTAACAAAACCATACTTAACCCTAATCCTGACCCTAACCATGACCCTAATCCTTAACAAAACCATACTTAACCCTAACCCTGACCCAAACCCCAACCCTAACCCTGACCCTGACCATAACCCTAACCCTAAACCCCCTTAACTAACCCTAACTCTAACCCAAACCCCTAAATTCCATGGTTTAAAAAAAAAAACGCATATGCAAAAAAACGCATACATGAGCATGCCAGTGCGCACATATGCGCATCCATAGGCTATAATGGCCATTTTTAGCGCAAAACGTGCGCATATGTGCGCATGCGCTTTTTTGCAGGGCCAAAAAATGCAACATGCTGCGTCTGGAAAATCCCAACGCACACCCCAAAAAAACGCAGCGCATGAAAATCGCATACATGCGCTTACCAGCGCGCAGGTATGCGCACCCATGTTAAATATAGGGGAAAAAACGCATGCGCAGGTGTGCGTTTTTTTCCAGCGCTAAAAAACGCAAATGTGAAACCAGCCTAAGCTCCACAGAGCTAGGAGCTGCAGGGAAACTCCTAGAAAGGTAACTACAGGACAATGTTACCAAGGGGCATAGACAGAGACAGAAACCAGATCAAGCCGAGGTCAAAGCACGAGATAGCAATACAGTACCAAAGGATTAGACAGAAAGGACAGTCAGGACGTAGCAATAGATCAGAAAACCAGAACGGACATTAGACGGTACAATAGGGGTAACCTGTAACGGAGAAACGATAGCCAAGCCAGGAGGTCAGAACCAGAAAGGACAATTGTACAAAAACGAGAGACGGAGTACAGAGTGAAGGAACAAGCCAGGTCATACACGGGAAGCAAACACACAACGCAGAGTACACGCACACCAGGGGTCAGACACACCAGAACAGCAGTATAACTGACAGAGATTGCTAGTCTGGAGTGAGTATAAATACCCCTCCCAGATGCAAAGAAAGGCCGGCAAAAGTTAACCCTGTGAGAACAGGACATTAACCATATCCTAACCATGACACTGGCTGTGTTGATGCCCAGGGTGAATCATGGTGTAGGCTGAGGCCTACTTGTAGCAAGTAGAAAAGCTGATGTAGTGTGATTTTGGAGGGAGCAGGAGACTTTGTCGTACACACAGCAGGGGAGCAGCAGGCATTACTGCACCCCACTAACACTGGAGCATGTGTTTTTCTCTGTGTACATGGCACTTCTGAGCAACAACTGGCTGTGTTGAAGTCCAGGGTGAATCATGGTGTAGGCTGAGGCCTACTTGTAGCAAGTTGAAAAGCTGATGTAGTGTGATTTTGGAGGGAGCAGGAGACTTTGCCGTACACACAGCAGGGGAGCAGCAGGTGTTACTGCACCCCACTAACACTGGAGCATGTGTTTTTCTCTGTGTACACGGCACTCCTGAGCAACAACTGGCTGTGTTGAAGCCCAGGGTGAATCATGGTGTAGGCTGAGGCCTACTTGAAGCAAGTTGAAAAGCTGATGTAGTGTGATTTTGGAGTTATCTGGAGACTTTGCCGTACACACAGCAGGGGAGCAGCAGGAGTTACTGCACTCCACTAACACTGGAGCATGTGTTTTTCTCTGTGTACACGGCACTTCTGAGCAACAACTGGCTGTGTTGAAGCCCAGGGTGAATCATGGTGTAGGCTGAGGCCTACTTGTAGCAAGTTGAAAAGCTGATGTAGTGTGATTTTGGAAGGAGCAGGAGACTTTGCCATACACACTGCAGGGGAGCAGCAGGCGTTACTGCACCCCACTAACACTGGAGCATGTGTTTTTGTCTGTGTACACGGCACTTCTGAGCAACAACTGGCTGTATTGAAGCCCAGGGTGAATCATGGTGTAGGCTGAGGCCTAAATTCATCAAGTTTAATATATGTTGTAGAGTACTACTGATTTTAAACGTGATCCAATTAGGCCTCTGGCTCCACTCTGTCTCTAGTTTTTCCCCAGGCCTCCAACACAGACAGTTGCTGCTCAGAAGTGGAGTAATGTGTAATGGGTATGTGGACAGAGCAGGAGACAATGCCGGACACACATCAGGGGATCAGCTGACGTTACTGAACCCCACTAACACAGGAACAAGTGTTGATTGTGCAGACGCCACTTCTGAGCAGCAACTGGCGGTGTTGGAGGCCTGGGGAAATACTAGAGACAGAGTGGAGCCAGAGGCCTAGTTGGAGCAAGTTTGAAATCAGTAGTAGTGTGAATGTGGAGGCAGCATTAGACATTGCCGTCCACACAGCAGGGGAGCAGCTGGCGTTACTGAACCCCACTAACACAGGAGCTAGTGTTTTTCTCTGTGCCGACGGCACTTCCGAGCAACAACTGGCGATGTTAGAGCCCAGGATCAATCATGGAGCAGGCTGAGGCCTACTTGGTGCAAGTTGAAAATATGATGTATTTTGAATGTGGAGACACCTGGAGATATTGCCGTCCACACAGCAGGGGAGCAGCTGGCGTTATTGAACCCCACTAACACAGGAGCTAGTGTTTTTCTCTGTGCGGACGGCACTTCCGAGCAACAACTGGCGATGTTGGACCCCAGGATCAATCATGGAGCAGGCTGAGGCCTACTTGGAGCAAGTTGAAAATATGATGTATTTTGAATGTGGAGGCAGCATTAGACATTGCCGTCCACACAGCAGGGGAGCAGCTGGCGTTACTGAACCCCACGAACACAGGAGCTAGTGTTTTTCTCTGTGCCGACGGCACTTCCGAGCAACAACTGGCGATGTTAGAGCCCAGGATCAATCATGGAGCAGGCTGAGGCCTACTTGGAGCAAGTTGAAAATATGATGTATTTTGAATGTGGAGGCAGCATTAGACATTGCCGTCCACACAGCAGGGGAGCAGCTGGCGTTACTGAACCCCACGAACACAGGAGCTAGTGTTTTTTTCTGTGTGGACTGCACTTCCGAGCAACAACTGGCTGTGTTGAAGCCCTGGGATTACAGTTCAGGTGGTAGAAACATGAACACAACAGGAGACCTGGATACTGTTGCCAACCAATTATTTATTCTGGAAGAGGACTGGCAAATTCTGGCGAGATCCAGGCCTTGCTCATTTTCAGAAAAGTAAGCCGGTCAACTTTATCGGAGGATAGTCGCGTTCGACGGTCTGTTAGTACACCAACTGCGGCACTAAAGACGCGCTCCGATAATACACTGGCAGCAGGGCAAGCCAGCACCTCCAATGCATACTGGCTAAGCTCTGGCAATGTATCCAGCTTAGAGACCCAAAACTTGAAGGGGGAAGAGCCGTCTGGGAGTACACTGACAGGGCAAGACATGTAGTCTGTCACCATCTGACGGAAACGTTGCCTCCTGCTGACTGGAGCTGTCTGTGATGGTGTAGACATTTGTGGCGGGCACACAAAACTTTGCCACATTTGGGCCATACTGGTCTTGCCTTGTGCTGAGGCGCTGCCTCTGCTCCCTCTTTGTGCAGAGCTTCCTCCACTGCCTCGACGCACAGAGCTGCTTTGTAAAGCACTAGCAGCACTGCTCTCGGGTGGAATGGAGAACATGATGGACTGCACCAGTGTTTCTTGGTACTCCCGCATTTTATGCTCCCGGTTCAACGGTGCTATGAGGCTTTGTAAGTTGTCCCGGTAGCGAGGATCTAGGAGGGTGTACATCCAATTATCAGCCATGATGAGAATGTGGGCGATGTGGCGGTCATTTTTCAGGCACTGCAGCATGAAATCAACCATGTGCTGCAGACTCCCAACTGCCCGAGAAACGCTGTCCCCTGCTTGAGGCGTCATCTCTGCCTCCTCTGCATCACCCCACCCTCGCTGTACATACTGACAAGAGCATTGTGTACCTCCCTCCTCTAGAGAGATGTTTTCCTCCTCCATTGACTCCTCCTCATCCTCCTCACAAAGTGTCCCCTGTCTAGGCCTTTGTGAGGAACCACGTAGCGCAGACTGTCCAGAAGCAGATGGCATTTGGGACTCCTCATCCTCCACCTCTTCGAAAACCTCCTCCCTTAGTGCTTGCAGTGTTTTTTGAAGTAGGCAGATAAGGGGGATAGTCATGCTGACTAGTGCAACATCTGCACTCGCCATCCGCGTGGATTCATCGAAGGCACGCAAAACATGGCAGATGTCCTTCATAGAGGCCCACTCAGTGGTGCTGAAGTGTGACCGGCGCACAGTGCGACTTGTTTGCGCCTGATGCAGCTGGTACACCATTACTGCTGCCTGCTGCTCACACAACCGCTCGAACATAAATTCCACCTGGTGGGTAGGTCACATATGATGCGATGTTCTGGAAGTTGGAATCGGCGCTGAAGAGCTGCAATGCGCGATCTTGCCGTGCTGGAACGCCGCAAGTGAGCGCACTCTATGCGGACCTTGTGCAGCAGTGCATCAAGATCCGGATAGTTCCTCAGAAAGCTCTGCACAACCAAGTTGAGCACATGTGCCAGACATGGCATGTGAGTGAGGTTGCCTAGGCCCAGAGCTGCCACCATATTTCGGCCATTGTCACACACTACCAAGCCTGGCTGGAGATTCGTTGGCACAAACCACATATCGCTCTCCTGCTTGATGGCATTCCAGAGCTCCTGCGCTGTGTGGCTTCGATTCCCCAAAGAAATTAATTTCAGTACGGCCTGTTGACGTTTGGCCACGGCTGTGCTCATATCGGTCGTAACAGGCTCCTGCAGCGCTGATTCTGAGGAACTGGAGTATGAGGAGGAGTCAATGCGTACAGACTGGATTCCTGCAATCCTTGGAGTTGGCAGAACACGTACAGCGCCACTCTCAAGATCTGTACCCGGCTCCACAACATTGACCCAATGGGCAGTGAGGGAAAGGTATCGTCCCTGTCCATGGGTACTGGTCCATGCATCGGTGGTCAGGTGGACCTTGCTACTGACGGCGTTTAGTAGCGCATGTTTAATTTTTGCCTCCACATGCTTTTGCAGGGCAGGGACGGCTTGCCTGCTGAAATAAAAGTGGCTGGGCACGGTGTATTGTGGGACTGCCAATGCCATGAAGTTCCTGAAGGTGTCAGTCTCCACCAGCCTGAATGAGAGCATTTCAACGGCCAGTAACTTTGCAATGCCAGCATTCAGAGCCTGTGCTCGGGGATGGTTTGCCGAGTATGGCCGCCTTTCTTCCCATGCCTGTGCTACCAATGGCTGTAGAGTGGCCTGGGAGTGTGAGGATGAACGGGAACGTGGTGCTGTGGGTGGAATGTCACTGGGTCTCTGTACAACAGTGCCAGATGTTCTTCCATGGCGATCCTGTGAGGAAGCCTAACCAGCTGTGTGTGAGCTGGAGGAAGAGGCTACAACATGAGCTGAAGAGGTGGTAGGTGGTGCTGTAGGTTGGCCTATGTCTTCAGTGTGTCTTTGTAACTCCACCACGTGCTTGGTCTGCACATGTTTCCACATATTTGTGGTAGTGAGGTTGCTGACACTTTTCCCTCTTTTGATTTTCTGATGACACAGCTTGCATTTGACAAAGCATATGTCATCTGCAACTGTGTCAAAAAAGGACCACGCACTGCAAGTCTTGGGAGCGCCCGTTTTGGCTTTTGGAAGAGGTGCCGAAGTGGAGGCTACAGGCAACCAAGTCTGCCCCCTCCCTCTCCCTCCTGTTTTGGCCGTTCGGGGAATCTCTTCTTCAGAGCTGCTCCCACCACCTTCCTGTTCCTCACGCCATGATGGGTCAAGGACCTCATCATCTACACTCCCCTCATCAAACACCTGCTTCTCCTGGGTAGTCTTGCCAGCACCGTATGCACCAGAAAGTGGCACCTGAGTCTCATTATCATCTGATGCATACTGAGGTGTGCTGACCATAGGCACTGGCCCACCCGCCTCTTCAGATTCAGAGGGACAAAGAAGTTGCGCATCACTGCATACTCCCTCTTCTTCACATTCTTGAATGCTGCTTGGCTGGCCCTCTCTTTCCAAGCCAACAGATTCAGAGAACAGAAGTAGAGACTGTGATGGCTCCTGTACAGGCCTCTCTGACTGCCTGGGCAATTTGGCAGGTGGTGAAGAGACAGATGGTTGCTCTTCAGTGCTCTGGCCCTGAGAGGATGTGGAAGTCATTGAAGTCGATGCGTTAGCTGCCATCCATCCGACAACAGCTTCAAGTTGTTCATCACGCAGCAGTGGGGTACGGCGAGGTCCTACAAAGCTGCGCATAAAGGACTGTTGCCTGGTAAAACTGGGGGATGCTGACTCACTGGTGCTCGCAGCAGGCACAGAATCCCCACGTCCTCTCCCTGCTGAATCCCCACGTCCTCTCCCTGCTGCAACTCCACGCCCATGACCACGTGCCTTACTCCTTGACTTCTTCATCTTGGTAGTCTGATAAAGATAGGCAGAAAAGTAGAAAGGGGGGCTTAGTGTGCTTATTCCTGAACAGCTGCTAACAGGTATAAGAAACACTAATTTTATAAAGTGTGTGGACTACACTTAAATATGAGCTAATGTGGCCTACACAACTGTCAAGTGGAGTGTTTCGTGAACTTTATTTTGCTTTGTTTTTTTCAAAAAAACAAAGAATGTGACAAAAGATTTGAAAGCGATAGTATCACAAACGTTTTGGAGCTATTACAATGCAGCAAGGTAGCCTACAATGCAAAAGATGAGGCTCCAAAAAATAGGGTAATACTAATCTGGCTGTGCCTGCAGGGCACAAGCCATGAAAAAGGCTCCTCTATCTTCTCCTATATAGTGTTTGCAACCAATCAATGTAGATGGATACAAATGGATGCCCACTAATAGGAGAATTAATGAAAAATGAGCTGCAATAAAAGAGAAATATGTATGAGGCAGTGACGCACGCTGAGCAGCCTACAACCAGACGTGGCTACAGGACACACTACAGCGTGAGCTGCACTCACACAGAGACCTCTCAGACAGCCGTGAACAGTGCAGAGAATTGGGCACTAGCACTGAAAGGCTCCATAAAGGCTCCGCTGTCTACTCCTATAGTGTTAGCAACCAACGTATAGGGATATGGATGGATGCACAGTTGCACACTAATAGGAGAATTAAAAATGAGCAGCAATAAAAGAAAAATGTCAGGAACACCGCACTGCACTTGCTCACTGAGCCAGGGCGCGTGTCCTGAGTACAAAGACTGTGCACAAATATACCTGCGGAGCGAGCAGCAGTGGTGACAATGCATGCTCCAGGACCTGAATCATGTGACTGCTGGGGGCGTGGCCTAAGCTCTAGGAGTGGCAGGGAAACTCCTAGAAGGGTAACTACAGGACAATGTTACCAAGGAGCATAGACAGAGACAGACACCAGATCAAGCCGGGTCAAAGCACGAGATAGCAGGACAGTACCAAAGGGCTTAGACAGAAAGAATAGTCAGGACGTAGCAATAGATCAGAAAACCAGAACAGGTATTAGACGGTACCATAGGGGTAAACTGTAACGGAGTAACGATAGCCAAGCCAGGAGGTCAGAACCAGAAAAGACAATGGTACCAAAAACGAGAGATGGAGTACAGAGTGAAGGAACAAGCCGGGTCATACACGGGAAGCAAACAAACAATGCAGAGTACACACACACCAGGGGTCAGACACACCAGAACAGCAGTATAACTGACAGAGAATGCCAGTATGGAGTGAGCATAAATACCCCTCCCAGATCCAAAGAGAGGCCGGCAATGTTAACCCTGTCAGAACAGGACATTAACCATGTCCTAACCATGACAGTACCCCCCTCTTAATGGGGGGCCACCGGACCCCCAGGTTTCTCAGGATACCTGGCATGAAAAGCCCGCACCAGTCGATCAGCGTGCACCGAACTGGCCGGAACCCACGATCGATCCTCAACGGAATATCCCTTCCAATGGATAAGGTACTGAAGTCTCCGGCGCACCCACCGCGAATCAATGATGCGCCCTATCTCGTACTCCAGTTGACCCTCTACCAACACTGGTGGAGCCACGGATGAGGGATCTTCTCTAACTGTCCCCACAGGTTTTAATAGGGACCTGTGGAAGACGTTAGAGATTTTGAAGGAGGTGGGCAACTGTAATCTGTATGCCACCGGGTTGATCACCTCTACAATCTTGTATGGGCCAATAAATTTGGGGCCCAACTTCATAGAGGGTATTTTAAGTTTGATGTTACGGGTGGACAACCAGACTTTTTCCCCCACTGTCAACGCAGGAACCACCCCCCTCCTCCTGTCTGCAAAATGTTTGAACTTCTTCTGGGCTTTGGAGATGTTCCCCTGTACCTCCTTCCAGAGGGTTTTTAATTGTTGTACCATCCCCTCGGCACCAGGGCAATCCGAATCCATACGGGGAAATTCCCCAAACTGCGGAACAAACCCATAATTGACCAGAAAGGGAGGCTTTCCGGTAGACTGATTAACCCGACAGTTGAATGCAAATTCTGCCATGGGCAATACCTCACACCAGTCTTCCTGTCTGGAGGAGGCCAGGCATCTCAGAATCTGCTCCAATGACTGGTTGGTGCGTTCCGTTTGTCCGTTAGATTCCGGGTGATAGGCAGAGGAGAATGACAACGTGACCCCCAACTTCATACAAAACGCTCTCCAAAACCTGGCCACAAATTGCACACCCCTGTCCGACAACACGTTCACAGGCACTCCATGCAGTCGAACAATGTGCTGTATAAACAAACGAGCCAAGGTTTCAGCAGATGGTAACACAGGTAATGGCACAAAGTGGGCTTGCTTAGAAAATCTATCAACCACTACCCATACCACTGAGTTGCCCTTGGAAGGTGGAAGGTTAGTGATAAAGTCCATGGACAGGTGTGTCCATGGTTTATCCGGAATTGGGAAAGGCACCAATTCCCCGGCCGGCCGGACCTGAGAGCTTTTAGAGCACGCGCACACCCCACAAGTATTCACAAACCTTTTTATATCAGTACCCATAGAGGGCCACCAAAAACCCCTAGCTACTGCCCCCCGGGTAGCTGCAATACCGGGGTTTGCACTTAACATAGAGTCATGAAATTCTTGAAGGAGTGTGGGACGGAATTGTTCGGGTACAAACAATTTACCTGGGGGTTTATTCCTGGGAGCTTGTGCTTGTGCTTCCAGAATCTCTCTCTGTAACTCAGAGGAGATTTCGGCTACAACCACTCCCGGTTGAAGAATGGAGGAAGGAGGTTCTGGAGGGGACACAGAATCAAAACTTCGGGGTAAGGCATCTGCCTTTACATTTTTAGACCCTGGTCGGAACGTGATGGTAAATTGAAATCGAGAAAAAAAAAGTGCCCACGAGCCTGTCTGGGGGTCAATCTCTTAGCAGACTCGATATAGGCCAGGTTTTTATGATCAGTGATGACCATAATGGGATGAGCGGCCCCCTCCAAGAAATGCCTCCATTCTTCAAAGGCCAATTTAACTGCTAACAGTTCCCTGTTACCGACATCATAATTTCTCTCCGCCGACGAGAACTTCTTAGAGAAAAAGGCACAGGGTTTGAGGTTAGTCAGGGTAGAGGGGCCCTGTGACAATACTGCCCCCACCCCCACCTCCGAAGCCTCGACCTCGACGATAAAAGGTCTTGACGAATCGGGTTGTACCAACACAGGGGCTGTAGGTAAACACTTCTTTAATGCCAGGAAGGAATTTTTTGCGGCCACAGACCAAATTTTTACATCTGCCCCTTTAAGAGTGAGGTCCGTCAAGGGTTTTACCACCTGCGAGAACCCTTTAATGAACTTCCTATAATAATTAGCGAAGCCCAGAAATCGCTGCAACCCCTTCAGGTCATGAGGCTGCACCCAATCTGTAATGGCCTGAACCTTCCCTGGATCCATGCGGAATCCCTCCCCGGATACAATTACACCCAGAAAAGACAGTTCTTGCATAAAAAATGAGCACTTCTCCAGCTTAGCATACAAATGGTTTTCCCGGAGTCTCATAAGCACCGTACGCAGATGATGCAAGTGTGACTGACTGTCCTCAGAGTAAATCAAGATGTCATCCAGGTAGATGACTACATAACGTCCAATCAAGTCAGAAAAAACAACATTAATAAAGTTCTGAAAAACCGCAGGAGCATTAGTGAGGCCGAAGGGCATAACCAGGTTTTCAAACAGCCCCTCAGTTGTCAGGAACGCTGTTTTCAATTCGTCCCCCTCCCGGATCCTTATAAGGTTATAAGCCCCTCGTAGATCGAGCTTAGAAAACCATTTGGCCCCCCGTGAGTTGATTGCATAGATCAGGAATCAACGGGAGAGGGTACGTGTTCTTAACAGTAATTTTGTTCAGTTCTCGAAAGTCGAGGCACGGTCGCAACCCACCATCTTTTTTCTTTACAAAGAAAAACCCCGCTGCCACGGGTGAGACCGAGGGCCAAATATGCCCCTTGTGAAGGCTTTCTTTAATGTACTCTTTCATAGCTTGGCGCTCAGGCCCGGACAAACGAGCCTTGGGTAATTTGGCTCCAGGTACTAAATCGATAGCACAATCATATGGTCTATGTGGTGGGAGCGTCTCGGCCTCGCTTTCGGAAAACACATCTTTAAGGTCTCTCAGGTACTCCGGAATACCCTCCAGACCGACAGATGACACAGATACAGATTTTATCGGATTGACAAAAGGAACCGGGTTACAACACAGACCATTATCATTACATCCCCAACGGGTGATCTCCCCCTTCACCCAATCAATAAGAGGATTGTGGCGTTGCAACCAGGGCATTCCCAATACCAGTCCTGCAGGCAGATTATTCATAACGAAACAACTTAAATTTTCCACATGAGTGGAACCCACTTTCATAGAAAAAACTTCAGACATAAAACAATTCCATCCCGGGTAAGAGGGGATGAATCCACAGCCACAATTTTAACAGGGTCTTTTAACCTGACTGTCCCTATCTTATTAAGAGTCACAACTTGGGCATCAATCAGATTAATGGAGGAACCACAGTCAACAAAGGCGGTGGTCATAACAGGACCGCCAGCAATTTCCAATTCAACCTGGAGGACCATTTTTATACGTGAGAAAAAATGTACCTGGGAGTCTGGACAACCTCCTCGATTGTTGCCCAGACTCAGTCGTTTCTCAGAAGGTTTCTCTGAAGAAGGGCAGGAGGGACAATTCCTTTTCCAATGTCCAGAGGCTCCACAGTAAAAATAGTAGGTTGTCTCTGCGGTGCCTTCTCTCTTTCTCCTTAACCGAGACTGACCCAATGTTCATGGGCTCAGATACGGGTGAAGTGTCACACAATTTGGGGTACAAGGGAGACTCTTGTTGCATCATTCCTCTAGCACGGAGTCTCCGGTCCATACGGACTGCCTGCATCATGGCGTCCTCCAGGGTATCAGGAGGCGGATGTAATGCCAGAGCGTCCTGCAGATGGTCAGAAAGGCCCCTGCGAAACAACCCCCTCAGGGCGGCGTCATTCCAGGATACTTTGGCGGTCCAACGTCTAAACTCTGAGCAGAACCATTCAGCAGAGTGCCTCCCCTGTGTCACACTCATCACCATATCCTCTGCCAGACGCACTCTATCAGGCTCGTCATAAATGTGCCCCAGAGCCTCAAAGAACAAGTTCACTGACATACGTTCAGGAGCAGAGGAAGACAGAGAGAAAGCCCATGCTTGCGGAGCCCCCCGAAGTAGGGAAATAATGACCCCCACCCTCTGGAACTCATCCCCGGAGGAGCGGGGCCTTAGAGAAAAAAAAAGCTTGCATCCTTCTCCGAAAGACCTGAACTCCTTTTTATCCCCTGAGAAGGGATCGGGCAATTTGACTGGAGATTCGGGGGACGCTAATGACACATCCCTACCCCCAGAACTAGAAGCCCCTGCATCGACAGCCCCCTGCACAGTAACCACCAACTGTTGCTGGGTATGGGCCATCGTGCGCTGTTCCACATTGGGTTTATGGAACATTTGGGTCAGGTGCTTGACCTGATCAGCCAAGGCTTGTATGGGATCCATGAGGATAACACACACTTTTTTTTTTTTTTCCTTCAGAGGAAAAAAAAACTGAAACGGTCAGTTATAGTGTCAGGAACACCGCACTGCACTTGCTCACTGAGCCAGGGCGCATGTCCTGAGTACAAAGACTGTGCACAAAGATACCTGCGGAGCGAGCAGCAGTGGTGACAATGCATGCTCCAGGACCTGAATCACGTGACTGCTGGGGGCATGGCCTAAGCTCCACAGAGCTAGGAGCTGCAGGGAAACTCCTAGAAGGGTAACTACAGGACAATGTTACCAAGGAGCATAGACAGAGACAGACACCAGATCAAGCCGGGTCAAAGCACGAGATAGCAGGACAGTACCAAAGGGCTTAGACAGAAAGAATAGTCAGGACGTAGCAATAGATCAGAAAACCAGAACAGGTATTAGACGGTACCATAGGGGTAAACTGTAACAGAGTAACGATAGCCAAGCCAGGAGGTCAGAACCAGAAAAGACAATGGTACCAAAAACGAGAGACGGAGTACAGAGTGAAGGAACAAACCGGGTCATACACGGGAAGCAAACAAACAATGCAGAGTACACACACACCAGGGGTCAGACACACCAGAACAGCAGTATAACTGACAGAGAATGCCAGTATGGAGTGAGCATAAATACCCCTCCCAGATCCAAAGAGAGGCCGGCAATGTTAACCCTGTCAGAACAGGACATTAACCATGTCCTAACCATGACAAAAAATATGTATGAGGCAGTGACACGCTGAGCGGCCTACAAGCAGACGTGCCTGCAAGACACACTACAGCGTGAGCTGCACTCACACAGACCTTGCAGACAGCTGTGAACAGCGCTGCTGCAAGGCAAAAGAAAGCTACACTTTTTGAGAATGTAGCCTGGGTAAAGCACAATATTATTTGGAAAATCGCTC
Organism: Dendrobates tinctorius; assembly: GCF_039654945.1. Taxonomy (NCBI): domain Eukaryota; kingdom Metazoa; phylum Chordata; class Amphibia; order Anura; family Dendrobatidae; genus Dendrobates; species Dendrobates tinctorius. Next base: position 64,136,226 of record NW_027361732.1, on the reverse strand, counting down.
TCTAACTGTCCCTCAGAGTCTTGAACAGCAGCCTGTCCCTAACTGAATTCACAGCAGAGTGAACCCTAAATGGCGGCGGCAGCGGCTTTTATAGTGCATCATGACATCATTTCAGAAGCCAATCACAGCTATGCCATTAGTTAGCATGCCTACATGCCTAACAGGATGTGCTCACACTTCTGAGGATTGTCATTGGCTGAATCAAATCAAACTGGCTCATAGCATTATGGGAACTTCCGATTCCGATATTCGATATCCTAAAAGTATTGGAACTCAGTATCGGCCGATACCCGATACTTGTGGTATCAGAATTCTCAACACTACTCACTACTCATTTTTCCAGCCCCTCTGATACTCGCTGCCTCTTCTTTTCCTCATTGCATGTTGTGCCTTCAAGCGTTGTCTCACTCTAAGATGGGACTTCTGAATGCAACCGGGCTTCAGAGAACATTGTGCGTTGCCCATCATGACATCATGGACATGCAATATGCAGTGACTTCTAAGGCCTTGCCTGTGGTTTCAAGTCCTGGCGTACATTTAAATGGCCAAAGCTGTAAAAGCAATAAGAAAATTACTAGGTGGTGGGCTTCACTACTAATGGCCTCTTCTTTTCTGCCATTGTAGCTCTAGCCAGATCACCCCAGGTCTCAAGAGTTACTGAGCATCACATTTTTGGACATCATGATGTATGTACAGTAACATCTGAAGCCTGGTCATAGCCGGAATTCCATGCCTATAGTGATAAGTCTATTATATGTGTCACGTGATGGGAAAAAAAAAGATGGCTTGGGGCCTGAATGGCGGAAGGTGAAGGAGCCCAACCTTTAGGAGGCCTTATGCCTCTTTCACACATCAGTGTTTTCCAATCAGTCGCAATCCGTCAATGTTTGAAAATAACGGATCCTGCGCAGATTGTGATAAACTGACTGTTTTTTTGACGGATCCCTCACAGCAGGTGTAGCTTGAGGTAAACTTTGACCCTTGCGCTTCGAGAGAGAGAGAAAGAGAGAATTTTTTTATGTGCCAGAATGGAAAATGCAGCTGTAGGGGATAAATTAAAGGAATAAAAATTATTCCAGTCATGCTCAATTTTAAAAACAGAATCTGTCGCCGGATTCTGTCTTTTGACAGACAGCAACGTATCCTGCGCCCATAGACTTCCATTATAGCCAACGACGATGTCTTTTGTCTCTGGCCGATGGACAAAGAATTTTCGACGTGCGGCCATCCGTCGTAATCTGTCGCTAATAAAAGTCTATGAGAAAAAAAACGGATCCAGGAGCATCAGTCGCTGGACCTTTTTTTTTATTCAAAAAGCGACAGATTGTGACTGATGGCAAAAAACTGATGTGTGAAAGAGGCCTTATATGTCACAATTCGTGCAGTGACTACATAGTGCATGTTGATTAAGGCTACTTTCACACATCAGGTTTTCGGCGTCAGGCGCGATCCGGCGTCGTGCCGGAACGCCGGATCCGGCAAATGTTTAGTAAAACCGGATGTGACTGATCCGGTTTTCTGCCGGATCCGTCTTTTTCTTGACAGACAAAACTGGATCCGTCTCATCCGGTTCATCCGTTTTTCGACGGATTACGCCGGATCCGGTTTTTAAAATTGACCCTTGTGGCCTTCCGAACGGTATTGGCTACTGGAAAACTATATATAGCATGTTCCTACAGCCCTTCTTTGACAGGTTGTAGAGGAGAAAGTGCAGGTTGGAGAGAAGAGCAAGTTACTGGCGAAGATGGATGTTGTCATTGGAAATATTTTGAAGAATTTGGCGGATTTTACAGCGGAGGCAAATCGTTTGAGGGTGATTGTTCTGGAGAAGGAGAGAGCGAGACAGCAGCGCATCAGGCATCGTAGACGACGTTTGTGGATCCACCCCATCACAGCCAAGAGAATGACGCGTGGGGTCTATTCTACACTATGCATGGACCTTCGACGAAACCCGGATAAATTTTTTGGATATGTTAGGATGAAAATGGAGAATTTTGATTACTTGGTGAAGCGCATTGCACACCTCATAAGAAAAGCGGACACCTATTGCCGCTTCTCTGTTTCACCCGCAGAGCGTCTGATGGTGACTTTAAGGTAAGCCACATTTATTGGATATGATCGCATCAGAGCACACTTTCACTGCAATCTTGTTGGTGGTAATTTGTATCTCCAAGTGTTATAGGTCAGTTTTGGTATGTAATGCTGTGATTTAAAACTAATTTATTGTTTTTTAATTCCCCACAGATTTCTTGCAACTGGAGAATCCCTTTCGTCACTGCATTTCCAGTACAGACTCGGGATTTCCACCATATCTGGAATTGTGAAGTACACATGCCGTGCACTGTGGGACTCCTTAGCTGAAGAGTTTTTACCAGAGCCCACAACAGAGAGGTGGATTGAAATTGCTGACAAGTTTCAACAGATATGTCAGTTTCCAAACTGCTTGGGCGCTGTGGACGGGAAACATATCCGCATTGTAAAGCCAGCTGGATCGGGATCGGAATATTTCAATTACAAGAAATATTTTTCAATTGTCCTCATGGCCATCGCTGACGCGGAATACAAATTTATTGCGGTTGATATTGGGGCCTATGGCCGCTCCAATGACTCTCAAGTTTTCAAACTGTCTGCCATGGGGCGTAAACTGTATGGAAACACCTTCCAGTTCCCACCACCTAGACTGCTGCCGCAAACATCTGGTCCCCCTATGCCATTTGTCTGTGTAGGGGATGAAGCCTTCCAGCTGTCAGAACACCTTTTGAAACCGTACTCTAGCAGAGGATTGACAAGACCAAAACGCATTTTTAATTACCGCCTCACAAGAGCAAGAAGAATGGTTGAATGTACCTTTGGTATTCTGACAGCCAAATGGCGGGTCCTATTGACTGCGATCAACCTCAAGACAGAAACTGTGGACGAGGTGATCAAAGCGTGCGTGGTACTCCACAATTTTGTTATCTGCAAGGAACCCATTTCCATTGAGGACACCTCTGAAGAAACCACCTTGCAAGATTACTATGACATTACCACTAGAAGTTCTGTGACGGTTTCAGTAATGAGGGACAATTTTGCACTATACTTTATGTCACCTCAAGGCAGAGTACACTGGCAGGATGACAGAGTGTGAAAGATTTGTGCCCTAACCAAACTTGTGTACCTTCTGTACCAACAGTATATACCTTTGCCAACCAAAGTTGGCTATCTTGTCATGGTCTCTATTTTTAGCTTTAGGCCACAGGTGTGTACCTGGTTGTGTTTTATGCAAAGTATTTCACCTTTTAACAAAAGTTGTGTACATTGTTAGGAAATCACCAACAATAAACACAACTTTTTAGGTGAAATACTTTGCTTCAAACACAACCAGGAACACAACTGTGGCAAAAGGCTAAAATTTACCCACAGTTATATACCTAGTTTTGAATACCATTTCACCTTTTAAATACCCTGTATTTAACCTTTTTCGCCGCAGAAAGAAATGACAGACAACCAGTGTAAAATAATTTAACTTTTATTGAAAAATGTTTTTTTTAGTAAACTTTTTTAAAATTTTAATAAACTTGTTTAATAAAACTTTGAAACTATAAAACTGAAACCATAAAACTGGTCATTTTTATTTAAATACACACATTATAATTCTGTGTAGTGTGTGGTGGAAATACTGCTGTAGGGGCTGCGGGACACTTCGACACTGGGAGTGTGGAGAGAGGACTGGGATCGTGGTGGGGAAGGAACAGTTAGAGGTGAAGGTGTGGAAAAAACTACAGAATGGGTGGACATGTGGGAAGCAGAAGAGGTGGTGGGTGGTGGAGTGGAGGGTTGGGCAGGGACTGTAAGAGCAGATGATGTTGATGGCAAGTTGTATGGGGAAGGAGTTTGGTACGGGGCAGGTTGCTGGAAGTGGGGAGATGTCTGGTACGGGGCAGGTTGCTGGAAGTGGGGAGATGTCTGGTACGGGGCAGGTTGCTGGAAGTGGGGAGATGTCTGGTACGGGGCAGGTTGCTGGAAGTGGGGAGATGTCTGGTACGGGGCAGGTTGCTGGAAGTGGGGAGATGTCTGGTACTGGGGAGGTTGCTGGTACTGGGGAGTTTGCAGGTACTGTGGAGGTTGCTGGTACTGGTGAGGTGGCTGGTGCTGGGGAGGTTGCTGGTGCTGGGGAGGTGGATGGTGCTGGGGAGGTGGATGGTGCTGGGGAGGTGGATGGTGCTGGGGAGGTGGATGGTATGTAATAGGAGGGGGAGGATGGAAAGTGGCTGGAGGTGGATGGTATGTAATAGGAGGGGGAGGATGGAAAGTGGCTGGAGGGGGTGTAGATGTAATAGGAGGGGGAGGATGGAAAGTGGCTGGAGGGGGTGTAGATGTAATAGGAGGGGGAGGATGGAAAGTGGCTGGAGGGGGTGCAGGTGGAGGAATTACTGTGGTGGGAGGAGGAGGAGGTTGGGAGGTAACTTGCTGGAGAGCAGCGTGGCATGAATGCATTACATGCATCTGCTGGGCAGGAGAGAGCGTTTCCATGCGCTCCACAACAGACCTGAAAAAGGTGTGGTTTGGCGAAGATCTTGCTTCTGAATGCATGGTTTGCAGAAGTGTCTTCACCTCCAGAATGCTGGAGTTGATCTGCTGATAGCCTGCGGAGATTTGCTCTGACAAGACTTTTAGACAGTTCTGGAAAGATGCATTCAGATGCAAGAACTCTGGCGCATAAGTCTTTTCCTGACCCCTCTGCCGCTGCCGCCCAGTACCCGCAGGTGTACTAGAGGTGGCAGGGGCAGAAGGGTGGGGTAAAGGGAAAGCGATCTCCTCACCAGCAGCTTCATGTAATGTAGGCGGCCACGATGCTCCTGTGCTGGTGGATGGGACAGATGGGTCGAATGTGTTGGAAGGCTGGGAAGGTGCAGATGTACCGGGGCGGTCGAAGTGTCCCTCGGTGCCGGTCTCCTCAGGGATCGCCTCAGAAGGGTCCAATCGTGCCGGCTCCCGAGTGCTGCTCACCGTGCTGTGGAATAAAGAGAAAAAAAAACAATTAAAATACTGACATGGTATGGCCCTGGCTGAAAAAAAAATTTACATCTAACATTTTTTTTTACATGTGGTGTGTAATATTTACCTTCTGGTGACCATTGTTTCCCGGAGGAACGACAGGGCTTCTGCGTACTTGTACTTGCTGCTGCGTCCTCCAGATCCACTAGGGGCCCGCATCTCTTTATTGAACTCCTTCTTGAAACGATCTCTCACAGACCGCCACCGATTCACAATTCTGTTCCCTGAAACGAGAAAGGAGTGGTTAGTATACAACATCAGTGTTTCCCAAACTCCAGTCCTCATGGTCCCCAGGGGTCATGTTTTCAGGATTTCCATAGTAAATAGAAATCCTGAACACATGATCCGTGGGGACCACGAGGACTGGAGTTCGGGAAACACTGGTTTACATCAAGCAACCGGTACTGTATATACTTACGCTCTTTAATCTGGGCCCGAGCTTCGAGGTCCTCCCAGCGGCCCACAAGGAGCGAACAGATTTCCTCCCAGAGTCGTCGGGTAACGATCAGGTCAGCGTGGCGGCGGTCAGCCATATTCCAGAGCGGCTCCCTTTCTCTGACGAGATCGATGAGGCCGTCCACATCAATCCCTCCATCCTCACCGTCAGAGTCGGGAGCACGCTGTGAAGGCTGTTAAAGAAAAAGACAAAAATAACATAATTAGCCTCCACAAAAGAAATGAAATAAAAAGTGCAAAAAAACAAAGCAAAAATATTTATACTTACACGCTGGTGACCGCCGCGTTGCTGTCGCCGACGACCCTGGGAGGCACTGCGAGGACCTCTTGGCCAAGCACCAGATTGGGAAGACTAGAGAAGAAAACAAAAAATGTCATGTCTTTGGATGTAGGCATTTGTTTGCTGTGTGTGGTCTGCAGAACATTGTTTTCTATGTGTTGTGTGTAGTGTGATGTTGTGTTTCTGCGTTTGATGCAAAAAACTTACCAATTGTGAGCCCACTCCAGGTGTCTGTCCACCCCTTCCTTCTTCTTCTGGGAGCTCCTCTTCATCTTGTGATTCCTGTTTTGAAATAAAAGGCCATGAATAGACATATATTACAGAGAAGATGGATTTTGGAAATAAAAACTTACCGTCAAACGCTGACGATGCGAGGGAGGGCTCCCAGAAGATGATGTGCTGTCTTCCTGGTGGCCACACTCCATGCCTGTGGGTGGTGTTCCAGCTGCTTCCATTGCTGCTGCTGCTGCTGCTGCATCTATTGGGAGGCTGTTGAATAAAGAGAAACAAAGGGCCAATGAATATCTTGATATTCAATAGCCCTAGTTTGGAGGAATGGGTGATTTGATAATTACCGTCTCTCATCTGCTGCTGGACTCCCCTCCCGTTGTTCAGCATGCTGCTCCAATTGGGGTGGTGCTGATGGTGCTGCTGCAGATGTCTCCTGCCTTCTCCTGCGCCTGGTTGCTGTCTTGGGTGGCATGTTGGGTGTGGCTGTGGGTCCCACTGTCTTGCTTTTATATATGTCTTGTGGGCAGAGCTACTGAGCATGCTCAGACCAAAAAACCGGATCCGGCCGCCGGATCCGGCTTTCGCCGGATCCGGTGCATTGCGGCGCTCATAGGCTTTCATTGTGTGAAAAAGCCGGACGCGCCGGATCCGGCGTGTCCGGCTTTTTCGCCGGAGACAAAAAACATTACAGTAGACGTTTTTTCCAGACGCCAGATCGCGACACATTGCGACACATTGCCGGATCCGGCGAAAACCGGATGAAACGCATGGCCATCCGGCGCGATCCGGCGCAAATGCAAGTCAATGGGGGGGAAACTGGATCCGGCATTGCATTTCGCCGGATCCGGTTTCTGTCAAAAGCGCCGGATCGCGCCTGACGGCGAAAACCTGATGTGTGAAAGAGGCCTTAGACCTAATCAAGGTCTCAAGATATGCATGTTGAAATACAGGATTTATGTTGTGACTAGAGATGAGTGAACATCGCTGACTCCTTCTTTATTCGACAAGCTAAAGCGCTTACCGAAGGAGCTGCATCGGGAACCTGGATACCTGAAGCACTTCCGATAATTAGCTGTTCAGCGCCACAGCTTCATGTGTCACGATTGTGTGACATTCACAACACACAGGCTCTCCATGCATGTTTTGTGACTGTCACACAGCCCCTATTTCATGCTAAAGCAAGTCAATGTGAAATATATGAAATATGAATAGCAAAACGGCTTTTTAATATTAGGAAATATTACATTAATATTGTATACCTCCATATACAATATATAATACACAACCTCAGCATGATAGAGTGCAACCTTTTTTGTATAATGTACATGGAGGTAGCTCCTCCTGGTATGCACCTATTCACACAAGTCTGGATGTGCCAGTCAGTTTTTTGTCACTTATATGTTAGCTTACTGACCAAGCACATACAAACATATATATGTATATATATATATATATATATATATATATATATATATATACAGTATATACGTAGGGTACAGCAGGTTCTCAGGAGTGTAGAGTACAGCAGGTTCTCAGGATGCAGTGACGAGACACAAGACTGAGTGTGGTTTTTAAAATTAACTTTTATAAATTGTAGCCGCCGGGCTATATTGAGCAAACAAAAGGGGTCAAAAACAACCGGTCCACTCAGGGACCCAACAATATTAATAACACTTTCCTATTATAAATGCAGCTAACCCGGTTTGTCCGGGTGATATAGGCAGCGTATGGCCAACCTTTGTGTCCTTATTTCCTATTGTAAACTTATCCTTCCAAGGGTCATTCAGGAACACAAACGTGGCCGCATAGAGGTCGCTGATGTGGCTGCCCTGGCGCCTCGATATTCAGGGATGATTGGGCTCGACAGGCCCTGAAGGATCGTTGCCATTGCGGCACAGCAGGCCCTGAAGAATCTGTGCTGTTGGGGCACAACAGGCCCTGAAGGATCTGTGCTGTTGGGGCACAACAGGCCCTGAAGAATCTGTGCTGTTGGGGCGCAACAGGCCCTGAAGAATCTGTGCTGTTGGGACACAACAGGCCCTGAAGGATCGTTGCCGTTGGGGCACAACAAGCCCTGAAGAATCTGTGCTGTTGGGGCGCAACAGGCCCTGAAGAATCTGTGCTGTTGGTGCGCAGCAGGCCCTGAAGGAATCTGAGTCGGCTCTCGTCCCCAGTGCGCAGGAATGTCACAGTCGCTAAAGTGACCGTTGATCAGCCTTTGCTCAGGGTCCCTTTGTGGATGGGGCGTGGGCCTCTGCTGTCGCCGAACGGTGAGAAGGTGTCCACTGAGGCCGGTGATGGAAGGGCCACAGACGTGGGCGGAGACAGGGAGGTAGTGTCCTGGCCATTGATGCCTGTCAATGCGCAGTTACAGCAGCGGCTCGGGGTCGCGGACCAGCCGCGACGTGGCGAGGGAGAGCGAGCCTGGCTGTTTCTGAACGTGAATGGCGGACGGCTCCCGGTTGGGGTTGGGCACACGTAACTTGATGGTCAGTCGGTCGCTTACCCTTCACAGACCCCTGCTGGCCTCTCAACACCACTACGCCGTTACACTGTTTTCCTCTGTCAAGCACGGAGTCTTGTCTCTTGTCAGCCTCTCTGCCAACTGCCTCCTGAGCACCCCCCCTGCTCCTTTTATCCCTGCCCCACCCTCAGTCACCCGGCAACCTTCAGTCGTCTCTCTCCCTTTGTTGCCCCCCCGATGTCGTTTCTTCAGGAACCCTGATGGCGGTCCCCTTAGTTCCGGCCCAGTCACCCTATGGGAGTCCTCCTCCCCATATTCCCCCACCCTGCAAGCTTGCCAGTCCTTGGGCGACGGTCTTAGTCTATTGAGATTGGTCTCTAGGGGTATCAATGTTTGTTGCCATACGAACTGGTCTTGTTCGTATCGTTCGGGGGGTTTGCCGGCTGTTGACCGCTCAGAGCGTCTTAGTTCGACTGGGGTGGAGTCTTCTGTGGTGGTGTATAGTGTTGGGTTGATTGGTGCAGGCGGGCTAATTGTGTGAGCTGGCTCATTATCGAGTGGAGGGCCTCTGGGTTCTGGAGGAAAATCTTCCTTGTCATCCGGGTCTCAAAACATGGGCGACGGTTCAGAGGTTGAAGGAGCAGGCTCCGATTGCTTCGGGTTGGTGGAAATACACGGGCATAACATATTACGATGCACAATGCGGGTGGGCAGTGTTTCATCCTCCTCGGGTCGTATTTCGTACACGGATCCTTCTGGATGGATACGGCGCAGAACCCGATAAGGACCCTCTTCCCAGCGTGGCTCCAGTTTGTTCTGGGGGTGTTGATCTAGTACAAGCACACCGTCCCCGCTTTGTAGGTGGGGAGGTGGAGTTGTTTGTGTGTGCACGATTCGGTGCAGAGTTTGCAGCCGGTGGCGATGGTTTTGGACCCAAGACGACACTCCGGTCCAGGGCTGAGGTTCTTTGGGGTCCAACTCCCCCTCATGATTCCTTTACCTTCTCGTCCAAACAACAGGGAGTAAGGGGTATAGCCAGTAACTCGGTGCACTCGGTTGTTATAGACCCATACTAATTCAGGAACATATTCGGGCCAATGGGCTTTCTTGTCACTCTCCAGAGTGCACAACATTTGAATCAATGTCCGATTAAATCGCTCACAGGCCCCATTTCCTTGAGGGTTACACGGCGTATCCTGAGAGGGTTAGCGGAGCTTGTCAAAGATGCCCTAGCTACCAGAGAGGTCCCCGCAAGACTGGAGGACTTGATTGCCATTTCCACCCGCATCGATCTCCGGTTTATGGAGCGCGGGCTGGAGCGCGCGCAATCCAGACAAAGGGTTAAGTTGGCTCCCACTTTCTCTGAGCCGCTAGAGCTTCCCACTCAGGAGATTATGCCTTCTGATCCCGTGGAGGTGTCTCACACCGGTCCCAGACTGCATCCGGTGTGAAGCTCCGCACGCTGTTACCAGTGCCGGCAGTTTGGTCACTCGGCTAACACGTGTCTACTGAGGTTGAAAAAACGATCATGTCCAGTGGTCGTAGGTGGGGGTCTATCTGATATGAAACCTTTCTCCCCCAAACCGGTATTCCAGGGGATGTTAGATAGTGGGGCGTCCACCTGGGAGGTAGAAGTCATGGTGGATTCCGGGGCAGAAGAGAACTTTATGTCTTCGGCCTTCACCCAAAAGGACGCTATTCCACTGGTGTTACTGCCTCAACCCTTGACCATCAGGGTGGTTAATCGTGCACCTTTACCATCTCAGGTTACCCACCAGACAGCACCCCTATGTCTCTCAATCTCACCATCCCACCGTGAGATCTTGTCCCTGTTCATTTTGCCAGATGGCATCGACCAGGTGCTACTTGGAGTTCCCTGGCTCCATTGCCATTCCCCTCATATAGAATGGTCCTTGGGGAGTATACTGGGTTGGAGCAAGGAAGGTGAGGGAAGGTGCCTGAGGGGCAGTGTTCATGTAGCCTCCACGGAGGTGCCCGCGGATCTCTCCGCGCTTCCCAGACAATACCACCAGTACGCAGACGTCTTCTCCAAAAAATCTGTAGAGACGCTTCCGCCGCACCGTCCTTACGATTGCCCGATAGACCTATTGCCAGGCACGGAACCTCCTAGAAGCCGCATGTATCCTCTATCTCTCCCCAAGACGGAGGCTATGTCTCAATATATCCGGGACAACCTGGCAAGAGGTTTTATCAGAAAGTCGGTGTCGCCGGCTGGTGGTCTTCTTCGTGCAGAAGAAGAGTGGAGAGTTACGTCCCTGCATTGACTACAGAGGTCTCAACGGCATTGCAGTAAAGAACAAATACCCTCTTCTGTTGATCTCTGAGTTGTTTGACAGGTTGCGAGGGGCCCGGATCTTTACAAAACTGGATCTACGGGGGGCGTACTACCTGATCCGCATTTGCGAAGGAGACGAGTGGAAGACAGCCTTTAATACCAGGGATGGTCACTATGAATATTTGGTCATGCCCTTCGACCTCTGTAATGCGCCTGCTGTCTTCCAAGATTTTGTAAATGACGTCTTTCGTGATGATATGCTCCCTACCTCGGTGGTGATCTATCTGGATGACATCCTCATCTTTTCTCCAGATTTGACCTGTCATCGGAGAGACATCTGCAAGGTCTTCGACCGTTTGCGGGCGAATTCTCTCTTTGCCCAGCTGGAGAAGTGCCAGTTTGAGCAGGAGTCCTTGCCCTTCCTGGGCTACATCATCTCGGCCCAGGGGTTGGCTATGGATCCTGCCAAATTGCAAGCAGTATTGGACTGGCAGGAGCCCCATTCTCTCAAAGCGGTGCAGTGCTTTTTGGGGTTCGTTAATTTCTACTGCCAGTTCATTCCCCACTTCTCCACACTGGTAGCTCCTCTGGTTGCCCTCAATAAAAATGGAGCTAATCCCAAGGCTTGGTCTGAACAGGTCTCCAATGCCTTTTTGTCCTTGAAAACCCATTTTGCCGGCTCTCCTATTCTACACCATTCCAATGTGGATAAACCTTTTATCCTAGAGGTGGATGCCTCATCCGTCCGTGCAGGAGCAGTCCTTTTCCAGAAGGATGCTCAAGGTTGGAAGCATCCCTGCTTCTTCTTCTCTAAGACCTTCTCACCGGCGGAGAAAAACTACTCCATCGGGGACAGGGAGTTGCTGGCAATGAAGTTGGCCTTTTCCGAGTGGAGACATCTCCTGGAGGGAGCCGGGTTTCCCTTCCAGGTGCACACTGACCATAAAAACCTGGTCTATTTACAAACGTCCCAGCGCTTGAACTCTCGTCAAGCTAGGTTGTCGCTCTTCTTCTCCCACTTCCGCTTCACCTTGCACTATCTGTCTGGAGAGAAGAACGTCCATGCGGATGCTCTCTCGCGCTCGGTGGTCTCAGCTGAGGACGAGGAGGCTGAACCTTGGCTAATTGTCCCCACTGAGAGCCTGAGGACCGTGTCTCTGGTCGCTCTTGAGGCAGTTCCACCGGGCAAGATCTTTGTCCCTTATCGCCTGCGACCAGGGGTCATCGCGTGGGCACACGCGTCCAGGGTGGGTGGTCACTTTGGCAATAAGTGGACCACAGAACTCCTGGCAAGGTCTTATTGGTGGCCGCACATGGCTCAGGACACTAAAGAGTACATTCAAGCAAGCGTCTCTTGTGCTCGGAACAGGTTTTCTAGGCAGAGGCCGGCTGGGTTACTGTATCCTTTGCCAGTGGCAGAAAGACCCTGGGAGATGGTAGGCATGGCCTTCCACTCGCGGTCTCGCTGCACTGTTCATAAAGCATGTATTTCATTTGCACGGTATGCCGGACAAAATAGTCAGTAACCGAGGTCCCCAATTTGCGTCTCGGTTTTGGAGGGAGCTCTGCAGTCTACTCAGTATTGAGCTAAACTTGTCCTCCGCCTATCACCCCGAGAGGAATGGGTTGGTTGAGAGAGCCAATCAAACTCTGGTCACATACCTGTGACATTTTGTTTCTGCCAGGCAGGATGACTGGGCATCCTTACTACCGTGGGTTGAATTTGCCCTGAATAATGCAGTGGCTGATTCCACTGGTCAGATGCCGTTCCTTCTTAATTACGTCCAGCATCCGCACGTTCCTGTCCCGATGCCAGTGTCTTCCACCGACTACAAGGTGGCAGACTGGGCAGTGGAGGCTCGCGACATTTGGGATCGCACCCAGGATGCTATTTGAGCCTCTAAAAGGGGAATGAGAGCGTGCGCCGACACACATCGGCGCCCTGCTCCAACTTTTGCCCCTAGCGACTTGGTGTCGCTCTCTGCCCGAAATATCAGGCTGCCGGCTGAGTTCTCCAAGTTCGCTCTGCAGTACATTGGTCCCTTCAAGGTCCTCGAACGGATCAGCTCAGTGGTCTACCGTCTGGCTCTTCCACCACACTTGGCCATTTCTGACGTCTTCCACATGTCCCTCCTCAAGCTTGTTCACATGGCCTGGTTTTCCGAGCCATCTGCCGGGACATCAGACTTGTCTTCGGATGAGTTTGAGGTCAACGCCATTGTGGGACGCAGGATTGTGCGTGGCAAAAAATTTGATTTAGTGGACTGGAAGGGTCATGGTCCAGAGGCCCGGACCTGGGAGCCAGTGGAGAACATTCACGCCCCGCTCCTGATTGCGGCTTTTGAGCATAGTGAGGCTCAGAGGGGAGGGGCCCTTAGGAGGGGGGGTAATGTTAGGCGTCGGGTTCCTGCAACTGCATAGCAAGAATCCAGAGCCTCGCATTCAGTGGTCTCCCATTCTCCTCCGAACGCTCAGGAGCCTGCACAGCAATCCCGGCGTTCCAGATGCTCTGCTCAGACCAGCTCTGTGGGTCTGGTTGTTGCTGCCACCTCTGGGCCAGCAATAGTAGCGCAGTCTGCTCTGCAGCAAGCCACTCCAGAGGTTAAGTCTTACCATCGCGCTACTGGGCATGCTCACGAAACGATCTCCCATTGGAGATCGGGAGTCACGTGCTCAGGTCCTTCTCCAGATCTCATTGGTTCATCTCAGAGATTTGGAAGCTTCCGGAAGGTCCCGGCTATAAAAAAAACTCCACAGCAGGAATCCAGAGCCTTGCATTCAGTGGTTTCCCATTCTCCTCCGAACGCTCAGGAGCCTGCACAGCAATCCCGGCGTTCCAGATGCTCTGCTCAGACCAGCTCTGTGGGTCTGGTTGTTGCTGCCACCTCTGGGCCAGCAATAGTAGCGCAGTCTGCTCTGCAGCAAGCCACTCCAGAGGCTAAATCCTACCTTCGCGCTACTGGGCATGCTCACGAGACGATCTCCCATTGGAGATCGGGAGTCACGTGCTCAGGTCCTTCTCCAGATCTCATTGGTCCATCTCAGAGATTTGGAAGCTTCCAGAAGGTCCTGGCTATAAAAGGGTCGCATGGCCACTCGGCCATGCGCTAGTATAGACTCTAATTGCTACTGTGTGAATGTTGATGGATGTATGGACTGCAAATGACTCATTAAGATTCACCTCCCTCTGATATTACGAGTGTGTATATGGATCTAGTAATAGAGTCAGCACCAGTCAGTGGCAAGCTATAGGCCACAGTACTCATCCACCACAGTACTAGCATCCGACATTGCGCCTGCTTCCGGGCATTGTCGTATATCAGCAGTGTCTGTCGCCACGCTGCAGTCAGCAGCTTCTCTTGGCATCCATGGTTGCGACGCCGCACGCACGGTAGGTCTAGACGAACACTGACTCTGGGTCTGGGCCTAGTATCCCGTGTGTGCACACCGCTGAGACCTGTGAGGTCAACAGGCTCGGCATTTATGTTTATGCCTCAGGCGCCTCTGTGATTATAACAGAGTACGCCCAGTGCACACCGGGTGACGTTCAACCCATGTGCGATATACCGCCATATTGTGCGTCTGCCATTATATATCAGCAGTTTACCACCTCTGCACGGTGGACCCCGGGCGGCGAAAGCACTTCCTGTTATTTAATATTTAGTGCTTTCCGCCATCCCTAACACATGTCAGAGACAGGATGGCCAGCCATAAGTCCACTATTCACTGCAGTAAAACCTGGCTGCCCCTACCAGACCACTTTGCTAATGCTAGACACTCTGTGTCCCAGTTATGTTTTCAAATTATTGAACAAATCCTGAAACACAGACGCGGTGGTAATCATATACAACTACTGAAGCATAGAGAGTCATACTGGATACACACACTACAAACATTGGTCCCTAAGGGACTTAATAGAGAAATGGATTGACTTGCCTAAATAACTTTAATCTTTGTTCCCCATAGACCCATTGATTTCACACCGTCTCCTAAGTGTACCCTAACATACTGATGTTCCAGCCCCAGGGATTACTATTCTTCATGTTGCCAAACATTATTCCTACAAACCTGACCTAATTTTATATAATCCTGAGTTACCAATATACAATATCATCATGTTTTAATATTGGACAGCTACATCAGTATGTTGTGCCTTTCCTCTAGTTCCACTACTACTTATATTATGCCACATGAGGATTTTCCTCATTAATTAGGACACCTTTATTATCCAACATGCCCTATGTCATAAGAGTGCCCATGCTCCTCTTATTATGCTCACCCTTTAATGATATATAGCCGTGCCATTTGTGCTATTGCACTTTGACTCAGCAAGCCTTTCTCCTTTTCTTTCAGGCAAAGCACGCATGCGCAATATGCAATTCACACAGCCTTTAGGACAGTCTCATGTCAATGACCACACACTTGCAGACAGTCAGGACCCGCTTCTGATCTGGTGAAACATGCCGGCATTTAAACCAGCCAGCAGCCTCATTAGAGCTATTGCCTGACAGCCAGACAGGCACGTGAGCTTCAAAAAGCAGCATCAACAGCATAATTAACCACTATGGTGTGGCTGTGGTCATTGATGCCATGTTATTTTAATCTTCATCAGTAAATTGAAGCCTTCATGGAAGCTGGACTTTTCTATGTTTTCATAGGTAATGTCGTGGCTTGTGGAACCACAGTGCCACAGACTGCAGAGAGCCTGGGAGGCATAACTAAGCAATCGCCAGACTGTTCACTAGAGCCTCTGATGGTGAGGATAGACTTGGCTCCCGATGAATGCCATGTTGCACTCCAGGACAGACCAATGATCGCGCAGCAGCTGGACCCAAAAGGACAGACTGGATGGAGCAGCAGGCAGAGCTTGTATCAGAGTGCAGCTGACCAAGTTGATAGCTGAGTGTAGCATACAGAGTTTGTGTCAGAGTGCAGCAGGCAGGATTTACATCTGATTGCAGCAAGCAGGATTTGCATCCGACTATGAGTAAAAGTGCTCGTGAAAGCAAGCATGGATCCAAATGTGCTATGTTCGTGCTGAATTTGAATTTGGCAAATGTTTTCCAAACACATTTGCTCATCTCTAGTTAAGTTAAATAACTATTGTAAAGGGTTTTTCCTTACCACTTTCCTTTAACATATAGAGATACACATTCAGTCTTGTGTAACAGGTTTAGGCACGTGCGAGAGTAAAAAAACAGCAAGAAGAAATTTTCCATCAAGTTAGTATTTGGTGTGTCCACAGTTTCCCTTTAAAGCAGGAGCTTTCTTTCTAGGTACATTTATACGAAATCACCAAATTTAGTAAAAACAGGAGAATAACTTGGAGTTTGAATGGTTAAAAAAGATATATTTTATTGACTACAAAACCTTTTTGATTAAATAGAAAAATAATATCTACAAAATGCAAAAAGACAGACGGAGTAACAATCACTAATAAAAAGCGTGCATATAAACACATGTCAAAGTATACCCACAGGGTAAGTATGAAGTCTGCCAAAGTGGTGACCATAAATGGTCAAAAAGTATCCACCATTGCATCAAGTAAATTTACCATCAATTAAAAGGAGAGCCCACTTAACCCTTTATAGGAGTCAGCTTGATTTATTACCAGAGAAAAAATTAAGTCCCCAACTCCCATTTCGCTCTTCAAGTCATCAGCTTTCTCAAGGGGAGTTTGGTAACAGTAGTACCTGTCATGACCTTGAAGTATCCATTGTAATGGTCATGTGATCATGGTCATGTGGTCTGTGTCCACCAATGGGGTAGAAGGGGCCAGCACATGCGCATCACACAGAGCGCTAATCCATACACTGGTCTGACATCAGGCCTCCCGTGCACATGCCCGGTTATGCTGCTAATGGCTGAAGCTCCCGAACATGCTCAGACAGCATGAACATGCCAAGAGATGTCCAGAGAAGCACAATGAAGAAGCGCACATGCACACATCAATTCCATAGGGTAATATAAATAAAACATAGATAAAGTAATGAACACATTAAAGAGCACAAAATTATAACACTCCCAGATGAAATGCAACAAATAGGACAATAGCAAGTGCACCATACTTGAGATTCTATTAGAATCACAGCAAAATTGTTGAAATGTTATGATATGTGTCCATATAGATGATCTGTTGGTAGGTGCTTCACTTTGTGCTCCATGATATCTGATAGATTCAATAGGGCTAAAATGGGAAAAGGACTTCTACTTGTCAACTAAGTCAGGCTTCCAAAAACAAAAGACCTCTGGGGAAACAAGGGAATAAGTCCCAGATTTAGCTACAGGTAGTCATTCTGTCCTCGCATGTATTTAGTGAGGCACAGCTTGCGATTTTGGGTAAAGATTTGCCTTCCTCTCTGAGTGTTTCCATTATTTCACAGGCCTAACAGAGTTGCATACATTCTCTCTGAAACTTATTTTGAAAAAGTTTCACCATAAGAATCCACCATTGAATTATTTTCAGAGTCTGAATGAGATGGAGGCTTTGCTAGTTTTGGAGGATTTGCTTAGGGATCAAATATCAGGTGCCCAAGGTAGGTTTCCACAGTCTGTCATGCCAAAGTAAACAAAGTTATCCCCTTGTCCCTTGGTTCGGCAGTCAAAATATTTACCAAACTGGTATTAGATGATTTCAAACTTTTATCTACACGGCAGAGATACAACAGTTTAAACCATTAACAAAGCACATTTTTTTCTGTGAACTGCAGTCTTATGACTACATAAAATATAAGGCAACTGACAAAGGGGGGCAACATTGTTGTTGGCCTACCATTACAGATGCAAACACTAAGCTTTCCTCCAACCCAGTAACCTCCTTCTCGAACCAACTCCATGCCATTCTCATTAGGACTTTTGAAGATGGCATTATTGATGAAAAGGTACTTGACGGTTTTACTGTCAGGTACCCTAAGATCCCAATGCTGTAGCCCCTCTCTAAGGTTGACAATGATTCTGCTAACTTTCCAGGACGTCCAATTGTGTAAGATATTGAGTTCTATGTGACCCAGTATTTAGCTTTGTCGAAATTTCTACTTAAAACCTCTTGTGAAGACATTACAATTTCATGTCAAAGACACAACGTACGTCCTTACCAGGATTGGCATGATCTTTGTGGAAGCCGATACACCACTAGTGACAGAAAATAACAAGGAGGAAGGAAAAAAGACAATCTCATAGTCCATATTTATGAATACAAAATGTTTTTATTAAATTATATGGACATACATGGATAGGCATGGGTTAAAAATGGATAAATACAGCTATGAACATAGAGGGCGAGTGAGACCATATGATCGAACAGTGTGATTAGGGTACAATCAAACACATTAATTCAATTGCCATCACAGGTAGAATCCACTGTATGTGGAGATTATATGGAACTTAAAAAGGTTATACCCTGCATCAGAGTGTCAGGATGAGATACCAGAGGATTCTGAGATAAAGTGCAATATACATATATAAATATACGCTATTGAAAACGGGATATATAAAAATGCTATTAGTACTCTGGTCGCTCATTAACCTGTTACTCTTTCTTATGTTAACGGGTCGGTTTTGACCCGTGTCTTAAATCACCCCTAGGATACCCTAAAAACAGTTATTTATGATCCAATTTGTTTCTTACCTCTTAGTTACCTTGTTAGGATTTCTCATCCATGGAAGGATTGATTTTAATATTTTTGTTGTGGCCCCCTGGGCCTTTTATTTGAGAGCATACCCTACATTTTCAATATAAAAATATTGTCAAATGAACCTCAAGAGAATAATATAAACTTAAAAAAGTTTGTTATATTACCTGACTATTACTGAAGGGTTTTAGAACACATTTCTTAAATGTAAAAAAAATATACATATATATATTTTATATTATTAACTCTAGTAACATCTATGGTGTTACGGGTCAATTTTGACCCATATCTAACTACTTTATGAAAAAGGCAATAAACAGATTTTTTTTTTTTATAGAACTTTAATACAAATAAAAGATGAAAATTATATTAACATTAATAGCAATAATAATAAAAAGTAGCTTTTCTAGGTCAAACAAACAAACAACAATCAATCAAGCAAATCAAATCAACAGAAATCAAGTACTAGTTTTTAGATTCATTAGTATTTAGATGCATGTGTGGCAAAAAGTGACACTTTTTGTGTGTTCTTTGCAGAGGTATTTTTTGCAGGCGAAGCACGATGTGTTTGTCTTTCTGTCCTTATTGCTAGGGCACACCTGACACCTCTTTCTTTTAGAATCAGGTGGTCTCACTGGGGTTGTGGCTGTTGTGGTTGATGTTGAGGCATGCCTGGTTGAGAAGGATGCTGGTGATGATGCTCTTTGTGTTGCTGTGGGTGTGGACGAAGCACTTGTTGAGCTCTGGAGTTGTCGGACCAAGGCTGCAGTGGCTGGGTCTCGGGGCACTCGTTCCCTTTGGTCAATGTGCGCCTTGACAAGGGATCTTCCTAGTTCCTCAAGAAACATCCTCCGCTTGTTTTTTTTCTTTGAATTCCATCCTTGGTGAATGTGGGTCCACAACACAAATGAATTGCATGCTGACACATCAAGGATGTTGTAAAATACAACCATTGGCCATCTCCTAGTCATTCGCTGGCAAGTGTAGGTGGCAGTCAGCTTGTCCAGGTTGTCCACTCCTCCTTTGTTTTTGTTATAGTCCAGGATGATTCTGGGCTTTTTGTCACTTCCTGATGACACAGCTGCATCTTTGTGAAGTGTGGACATCAGTACCACATTCTGTCGTTTTTTGGGGCAGTATGAAACAGCAGTGGTGTTGTCTGTAAAAACAACCTTTGAGGAAAGTGGAGCCCTGTCCTTCATCTGCAACAATTCAGCGGGCAGCTCAGGTTTGTTTTTTTTCACTGTGCCCACCATGGTGATTTTCCTCCTGAGAAGTTCTTGTCCAAGGTCATAGCTGGTAAAAAAATTGTAATTGTAAAAAGTAATGTTGTGACCCTGCAGTCCAAAAGTCATATCGAGGACTACACGTTTTCCTTATTTTTTTTTCAGGGATGCCGCTTGCAGACCTGCCTGTGTAAATCTATAGATTCCATGCATAGCTAGATTTTGCATCACAGGCTGCCCAGATTTTTATGCTGTATTTGCCTGGCTTACTTGGCATGTATTGCCGGAAGGGGCATTTTCCGCGGAAAGGGAAAAAACGTTCATCTACTGTCACCTCTGGCCCTGGGTTGAACATCAGTGGAAGGAGCTGCACCCATTTCTCCCAAACATCCCTGATGGGAGCAAGTTTGTCAGATTTTGTTCTGGTGTCTCTGTTGTCAAATCTGAGGACTCTTGATATCATTTGAAACTTTTGAAGTGACATTGTTGCCCGGAAAATATTCCTGCCTGTCGATGCGTCCAAGAGACTATCAGTGGCCTCATTGCAGGATTTGTACACTCCAGCAAGGAGAAGAACACCAATGTAGGCATCCAGGACATCATCATGAAGGTCATTCCACATGTTGCCGTGGACTTTTTTTCCTTCAAGGTTTGTCATAGCAATAATGACTTTTTTTATTGACAATGGCATAAACAGATCAAATCATGTCTTGATGTCACTTACTCTTGTCACAGCAAACCTTGTGATCCCAGGGGTCATTTTTATGACATTTGCAGCATCTGCCCTGCCATGTACATCTGTAGGTACTGAGCTCCAACTGATCTTGCCACTTTTGGATTTGAATCTTTCAGCGGGAGCAGCTTCAGCACCAGTGACCTCCTCATCAGACTGATCAGAACTGTCTGTGTCTTCCGGTTGATACTCCACATCATCTTCCTCCTCAGAAACCTGTTCATCTGTATCAGTTTGCTGCTGTGTGTCCTCTGATTCATTATCATCTAAGATATAATCCAGAATTTGGCTTACATCAAATCTTTTCCTCATTGTTGCATGTGTAAACTGGAGATGTATACTCTGCAAAGTACCAACTCTAAGCTGATTTGGCCATACATGCCTGGACATGTCCCTAACTCAAGTTGTTGGAGTTAGAGCTGGCTGTGGGCTGTTGGTTTATATTGTGTTTATGAGTTGAGTTTTGGGACTTATTATTGTTTTTTTACTCTTATATTAGACCTGAGTCGAAATTGACCCCAACAACACAAATGTTATAATTTTAATAAGAGCATTTTACAATTTAGTAAAATAGTTTTATTTTATTGTATTTTGTTTAAAAATAAGTTCCTGAAAAAGTCAAAAAGTCTTGATGCAATAAACAAATATATGTAGAATTTGTATCCATTTAAAACCTAAAACGGGTCGGTCACGACCCTAACACTAGAGGAAGGTTTTAACCGAAGAGGTTCCCCAGCAGGATCTCATATGGTCCCCCCGCCCTAGAGCATGTTTGAGAACAGATCCTTGTTGTGAATTCCCCTGCTCGGACTTCTGAGCCGAAGCTCCCTCTGCTCAGGGTTCTGTCTAGAGCGCAACGTCAATCGTTCAGAAGGCGTAATAAGTTATGCTTCTTTTGTGGGGACACCTCTCATGTTATTTCTGTCTGCACTAAATGAGAAAAACGTTTTGCTTACACATTTGCGGTGGGCAGTGTACAGCTTAAGTTCCTGTTGGCAGTTACCTTGATCTGCTTCTTGTCTACATTTTCTGCTAAGGCCTTTGTTGATTCAGGAGCAGCCTTGAATCTGATGGATCTTGACTTTGCCAAACGTTGTGGTTTCCCCATGGTGCCCCAGAGGACCCCTATTTCCTTGAGGGGGATTGATGCTACCCCTTTTGGTGGAGAATAAACCCCAGTTTTGGACCCAGCTAATAATGCGGGTCGCCCCGGACCATCAAGAGAATTGTAAATTTTTGGTGTTGCACAATTTACTTGATATTATTGTACTGGGTTTTCCTTGGTTGCAAACCCATAATCCTGTTTTGGATTGGAAATCTGTGTCTGTGGTGAGTTGGGGTTGTCAATGTGTTCCTAGTGACACTCCTGTTTTCTCCACCTCTACCCAGTCTCAGGATGTTACAGACTATTTGGCTGATTTTTCTGATGTATTTGGTGAGAGTAAGTCTGCGTTTTTGCCTCCTCATAGGAGTTATGACTGCGCAATTGAGTTAATGCCTGGTTGTAAATTTCCCAAGGCAAAGCAAGAAACAAGGCAAGATTAGGCAGGGTACGGAACCAGGTGCAGAACGTAGGCAGAAACACAGAGTCAGGTCAGAGCGAGAACAGAGCTAGCAGCGGAGCATAGGCCGAAGCCCAGAGCCGGGTCAAGGGAGAACCTTGAGACTAGCCATGAAATGTGCTAGAGAGCACGATAGGACAGAGTCTAGCAGCGGAGCGTAGGCTGAAGCCCAGAGCTAGGTCAAGGCAGAGCATTGAGACTAGACATGGAAATGTGCTTAAGAAGCACCATAGTCAGAGAGGAGGAATGGTGCGTGTGCCAAGAGGCACTACAGAGCACCATAGATAAGAGAGGAGGAAAGGTGCGTGTGCTAGGAGACACAACAGAGCACCATAGGTCAGAGCAAGGAAGAACAAGCAAAGACAGAGAACATAGGAAGGACCACAAGGCAAAGCATAGCAAAGGCGAGACAAGGCAAAGCAGGCAAGGCAGAGAACATAGGAAGGACTACAAGTCCAAGCATGACACGGACAAAACATGGCACAAAGGATGAACACAAGTCAAGGCACGAGACAAGAGGCAGAGTACAAGCACAGAGCATGTGCAGAGACGCACTACAAGGCAGAGTGCAGAGGGACAGAATAAAGGAATTGACCCAGCAGACCAAGCAGCCATGCAGGGAAGCAACACGATACTCAGGCCCCACCCATAGGAAGGTGAGGTCTGATATAGCACCACAGCACCTGCACTTCCGGGTGAGGATCAGGGAAGGACTTCCAGTTCAGATCCTCCAGTATCATAGAGAGCGTTGCTAGATCAGACTGGGCTGAACCATAGAGAAGGTCACATGATCAGGGGTTCCAGGATTACATAGAGGATTGCAGAATCAGACAGTGCTGGAACATAGGAACGGTCACATGATCAGGGGTTCCAGGAATACAGAGGATTGCAGAATCAGAGCAGAGATGGATGGTTACCTAGCAATGATGTGCAGCCATGAGGTAAGGCGCGTGTGCACACCGCTCCAGGTATCTTGCAGCACGAGACATAACGGGCATGAGAATTCAGTGCACGTGCACTCCGCTCCAGGAATCATGCGGCATAACAGACATGGCGGGCATGACAGGCATAACGGACAGGACAGGCATAACGGACATGGCGGGCATGACAGTACCCCAATCCTTAAGCCCCCTCTTACCGGGGCTGGCAGAAAAAGGGAAAAAAATTTATTTGGCTGAGTCCAGAGTTTTAGGACAAGCCACTCCAACACGTTGATCCACCATCTTGAAACGGACACCTGCACCGGTCCAGATACAGGAGCCACAGACGAAGACACGGGAATCCAGTGGGGAGGACTGCGAGTAGACAAGGAAGTCTTCATTCTCTGGCTGCCACAATTTTCCAAGCGAGTTCGGAGGACATGGGGCCGGGTCTGAATCTTCATCAGAACGGTGGCCGAGGGTACCGCCATTTTCCAATCGGGTTCGGAGGACATAGACCGGGTCTGAATCTTCATCAGAACAGTGATGGAGGGTACCGCCATCTTCAAAGCGAGTTCAATGGACATGGTTCGGGTCTGAATCTTCATCAGTACGGTGGCCGAGATACAAGCGGAGTCCATGGACCGAGTATTCTGTGACAAGGTCAGCTTACGCTGAGTCGACTTTTCTTTAGAGTGGGCTCTCTGGGTCGTGGCACCCACCCAACTAGGGCAAGCTGACCTTGTGAGAAACCACCCCCTATACAGGGAGTGTCAGGGGCAAGACCAAGGGGGTGAGCCACCACAACTGCTGGCACCAGATGGCTGGCTCAGGTAGACACTAGGTACGAGTGTCTGATGACAAGGACGAGCAGGAAGCAAGACAAGACAAGACGTAAGTTCAAGGTAGTCCTGCGCGTGCAGAGGGCATGCCAGGGTCAGGTTCAAGGCAGAGTCCTGCATGTGCAGAGGGCATGTCAAGGTTCAAGGCAGAGTCCTGCGCGTGCAGAGAGACACGCCAGGGTCCGGTTCAAGGCAGAGTCCTGCACCTACAGAGGGCACGCCAAGGTCAGGGTTCAAGGCAGAGTCCTGCGTGTGCAGAGAGACACGCCAGGGTCAGGGTTAAAAGCAGAGTCCTGCACGTGCAGATGACATGCCAGGGACAGAGTACAGGCTAGGACCTTTACGTGCAAGGGGGCATGACAAGGGACATGGCAAGACCTGCGCATACTTTTACAGAAGCACGGGGAGATATGCCACGGGGCAGGTGAGGGCCTGCGCATGTTAAGAGAGGAGCACGCCAAGCACAGTGCAGAGACAGCATGGGTGCAAGGAAGCACAGAGAGCACGGCTGGGGCACTGGCTAGCTGGATGGGCTGCAGCACAAACAGGCGGGTAAGACTCCAGCGAACCCAGCTGGGGCATAGCAGGCGACACAGCTGTCACTGACCGACGAGCATAGCTGAGGCACAAGCAGGCGGGCACATCTAGGGTGGGCACGGCTGAGGCACAAGCAGGAGGCTGGGAAGGCCAGGCTCATGGAATGGGCACACGGAGAAACAAGGCAAGGCAAAGCAAGAAACAAGGCATGAATAGGCAGGGTACAGAACTAGGAGCGGAACGTAGGCACAAGCACAGAGTCAGGTCAGAGCGAGAACAGAGCTAAAAGCGGAGCGTAGGCCGAAGCCCAGAGCCGGGTCAAGGGATAACCTTGAGACTAGCCATGAAATGTGCTAGAGAGCATGATAGGACAGAGTCTAGCAGCGGAGCGTAGGCCGAAGCCCAGAGTCTGGTCAAGGCAGAGCCTTGAGACTAGACATGGAAATGTGCTGAAGAAGCACCATAGTCAGAGAGGAGGAATGGTGTGTGTGCCAGGAGGCACTACAGAGCACCATAGATAAGAGAGCAGGAAAGGTGCGTGTGTCAGGAGGCACAACAGTTGTATAAAAAGGTGTGGGGTGCACCAAACAATCAATGGGTTCTATATATGAGGGTGCAAAAGCCTTGCATGGAGAGAACCATGAAATGTAAGAGAAAAAAGACCAAGCAAAGAATGGCCTGCACACCAATTAAATCTGATGACACATAATAACCGTAGAAAAATGCTTTATTGGAAAACACAACACACGAGTTAGAAACAATTAAAAAGGACAGAGAGTAAGTCTGCGTTTTTGCCTCCTCATAGGAGTTATGACTGCGCAATTGAGTTAATGCCTGGTTGTAAATTTCCCAAGGCAAAGCAAGAAACAAGGCAAGACTAGGCAGGGTACGGAACCAGGAGCGGAACATAGGCAGAAACACAGAGTCTGGTCAGAGCGAGAACAGAGCTAGCAGCGGAGCATAGGCTGAAGTCCAGAGCCGGGTCAAGGGAGAACCTTGAGACTAGCCATGAAATGTGCTAGAGAGCACGATAGGACAGAGTCTAGCAGCGGAGCGTAGGCCGAAGCCCAGAGCTGGGTCAAGGCAGAGCATTGAGACTAGACATGGAAATGTGCTTAAGAAGCACCATAGTCAGAGAGGAGGAATGGTGCGTGTGCCAAGAGGCACTACAGAGCACCATAGATAAGAGAGGAGGAAAGGTGCATGTGCCAGGAGGCACAACAGAGCACCATAGGTCAGAGCAAGGAAGAACAAGCAAAGACAGAGAACATAGGAAGGACCACAAGGCAAAGCATAGCAAAGGCGAGACTTTGCTAAGCAGGCAAGGCACAGAGCACAGGAAGGACTACAAGTCAACGCATGACACGGACAAGACATGGCACAAAGGACGAACACAAGACAAAGCACGAGACACGAAGCAGAGTACAAGCACAGAGCATGTGCAGAGACGCACTACAAGGCAGAGTGCAGGGGTACAGAATACAGGAAGCGACCCAGCAGACCAAGCAGCCATGCAGGGAAGCAACACGATACTCAGGCCCCACCCATAGGAAGGGGAGGTCTGATATAACACCACAACACCTGCACTTCCGGGTGAGGATCAGGGAAGGACTTCCAGTTCAGATCCTCCAGTATCATAGAGAGCGTTGCTAGATCAGACTGGGCTGAACCATAGAGAAGGTCACATGATCAGGGGTTCCAGGATTACATAGAGGATTGCAGAATCAGACAGTGCTGGAACATAGGAACGGTCACATGATCAGGGGTTCCAGGAATACATAGAGGATTGCAGAATCAGACAGCACTGGAACATAGGAAAGGTCACATGATCAGGGGTTCCAGGAATACAGAGGATTGCAGAATCAGAGCAGAAATGGATGGTTACCTAGCAATGGCGAGTAGCCATGAGGTAAGGCGTGCGTGCACACCGCTCCAGGCATCTTGCTGCACTAGACATAGCGGGCATGAGAATTCAGTGCATGTGCACACGGCTCCAGGAGTCATACGGCATAACAGACATGGCGGGCATGACAGGCATAACGGACATGACAAGCATAACGGACATGGTGAACATGACAAGGGCTAGTTCTGCCACTTTGATGTCTCCTTTCTTTTGTAACTTTGGGTTTCATCCTCGATTTTCTTTGGGGCAGGTGGAAGCTTCTGCCTGCCCAGGTGTCGATTCTGTGGTAGAGAGAATGCAGCAGATTTGGGACCAAGCAGTGGATAAGTTGTCCCACTCTCAGGAAAAGGCTCAACGGTTTTTCAACCGGTATAGGACCATTGGTCCCCAATTTAAAGTGGGTGATATGGTTTGGTTGTCCTCAAAAAATATTCCCATGAAGGTTGCATCTCCAAAATTCAAGCAAAGGTTTATTGGACCTTATAAGATTTTGGAAATCCTTAACCCCGTTTCTTTCCTTTTGGCTCTTCCAGTTACGTTTAAGATTCATAACGTTTTTCATAAATCTTTGTTGAAAAGGTTTGTGGAGCCAATAGTTCCCATGGAGGTGCCCCCTGACCCTGTACTGGTTAAGGGTAATTTGGAGTATGAGGTAGAGAAGATATTGGATTCTTGTCTGGCTAGACGGAGACTTCAGGACTTGGTCAAGTGGAAGGGTTATGGCCAGGAGGATAATTTTTGGTCTCTGCTTCTGACATCCATGCCAAGAGATTGATTTGTGTCTTTCACCAGGCCCATCCTGATTGGCCTGGTGGCATGGATGAGGGTTCAGTGACCCCTCCTCAAGGGGGGTACTGTTGTGAATTCCCTTGCTTGGACTTTTGAGCCGAAGCTCCCTTTGCTCCCTCTGGCGGTTACTGGGAGTAGTGGAGCTGGCCAGGTTGATGGAAGTTTCCCACCTGACGACGATAATTGGGAACCTGGGATTACTGGCTGGTAGCATATAATTGAGCTGGCTGCTCTTGGTGATTGCTGGTGATTTCCTCCTTGTGCATTTGGAGTTCTTTTGTCTCCTGCCTGATCTGCATGGTTCAGTTAAGTGATTATTTTGCTAATCCTTTGCATCTAATCTGGTTGTGCCTTTTTTTTGCTTTCTGCTTTGTTGCTAGGGTTCAGCGTACTCCCTGCTGGGGGCAGCGCTGGGCCCCACTCCATATGTTACATCTTGTGTCAGTTTGTTCAGTCCCATGTTATGTTAGTATCTTTTGCTTTGCTTCCAGTTAATACCAGAGTGCTGATCTAGCGGGGTTGAGGTCGTGTGGCCTCAAGTTTTTTGTATATCAGATGTGTTGGATTTTTTCAGGGTTTTGTGCATGATTGCAGACAGTATCTTTTCTGTCCTGTCCTGTCTAGACAGCTTGGGCCCCACCGTTTGCTCAGTCTGTTCTCTGCCTGTGTTTGTGTCTCATCTTGGCTCACCGACAATATATGTTTGGGGGCTATATATTCCTTTGGGGATCTGCTCCGGGGCAGTTTAGATTTCACCTTTCTGGCTTTAGGCTTAGTTAGTTCTCTGGCTGTACCGAAGCGTCTAGGGCATCGTAGGAACTCTCCACGGCTACAGCTAGTTGTGTTGATAGGATCAGGGGTCTGCAATCCGCTTAGTTACCAACCTCTCTGGTTTTCAAGTGGCTTAGCCTGTTCCTGCCATCCTCCTCGGTGACCCATTAATAACAGATCCTTCTTCATAATGAAGAAGAGTCATTATGTTTCAAATAAATCAAACCTTTTTGGGTTGAGTGTCCAGTTTTGGAAGGTTATCTATGCAGCCATTGTCTTGCTTTCACCAATGTCCTTTGTAGCACCACCTTTGACTCGGCATATGGGAAGAAACATTAAAATATTAACCATCATATATCGTGCAGCAGCACAAATGTAATTTATTATGCTACCTGTGGATATCCGATGATCTTTGTAAGTATAACGATAAGGAATCTGGGAGTCAGGGTGTATGAGCATGTGAGGAATATTGGCAAGGCCAGGACAATGGCCGAAATTTGAGAATTTAAAGCAATCCCTCGTCATTTCAGAATTTTCTGATATCTCTTAAAAAAGAAGTATTGATGCAATCCACATCGTGATTTGGGGGAGATGTTAAAAAAAAACTCCTTGCTCAACATGAGACAAGGTGGATTGCTACGTTGGGCGCTATATAGCTAGAAGGAATATAGAACACACATAGGGTCTTATCCAAGATAAAAGGAATGTTAGATAATTCAAATTCACTCACCTATTGCGGTTATGTGAGACACAACCACTATACTGTTGCAAGCCCCGGAGCGATGATTCCTTGTTCGGTAAAGAGAATGGGGCTCAGGACAGTCTATCTAGAAGGTCCTGAGGAAGTGGTGCAATCACCATGAAACATGCAAAAATAAAGTTTATTTCTCTTTTGTATCCACTTGGACTCCCCTGGTTCATCATTCTGACAAGCGAGCAGCGCAGTCTGATGCCCCATTCTCTTTATCCAAAAAGAAATAACTTTGGACACTATGACACCTATATAATTAATGAATCATTTAGTTTTGGTCATTTTTTTTATAGGTAACTGCCCTTTTATATATTCTATATGGGCTATTCCACTACTCTCCATTTTAGCTGATTTTTTACTGTTTGTTCTAATTGTAGTAGTAGTAGTGCAACCTGGGCCATTTCCCTTTTTAGTACTAATGAGACTATTGCATATCATGGATCACAAAGTGAAGCACCTATAAATGATCATTTATATGTACTCATTATAATAATTTAACCCCTTAGCGACAGAGCCAGTTTGCAGCTTAATGACCAGGCCAATTTTTACAATTCTGACCACTGTCCCTTTATGAGGTTATAACTCTGGAACGCTTTAATGGATCCCGCTGATTCTAAGACTGTTTTTTCGTGACATATTGTACTTCATGATAGTGGTAAAATTTCTTCGATAAGTCTTGTATTTATTTATGAAAAAAACGGAAATATGGCGAAAATTTTGAAAATTTTGCAATTTTAAAACTTTAAATTTTTATGCCCTCAAATCAGAGAGATGTGTCACACAAATTTCTTAATAAATAACATTTCCCACATGTCTACTTTACATCAGCACAATTTTGGAAGCAAAATTTTTTTTTGTTAGGAAGTTATAAGGGTTAAAAGTTGACCAGCGATTTCTCATTTTTACAACAAAATTTACAAAACCATTTTTTTTAGGGACCACATCATATTTAAAGTCATTTTGAGGGGTGTACATGACAGAAAATACCCAAAAGTGGCACCATTCTAAACACTTGACCCCTCAAGGTGCTCAAAACCACATTCAAGAAGTTTATTAACCCTTTAAGTGCTTCACAGGAACTAAAGCAATGTGGAAGGAAAAAATTAACATTTAACTTTTTTTTGCAAAAAATTTACTTCAGAACCAATTTTTTTTATTTTCACAAGTGTTAAAAGAGAAAATCAACCAAAAATTTGTTGTACAATTTCTCCTGAATACGCCGATACCCTATATGTGGGGGTAAACCACTTTTTCAGCACACGGCAGAGCTCGCAAGGGATGGAGCGCCGTTTGACTTTTTCAGCGCAGAATTGGCTGGAATTGAGATCGGATGCCATGTTGCGTTCGGAGAGCCCTTAATGCGCCTAAACAGTGGAAAACTCCAACAAGTGACCCCATTTTGGAAACTAGACCCATTAAGGAACTTATCTAGATGTGTGGTGAGCACTTTGAACCCCCAAGGGCTTCACAGAAGTTTATAACGTAGAGCCGTGAAAATAAGAAATCTATTTTTTTCCACAAAAATGATCTTTTCGCCCCCAAATTTTTATTTTTCACAAGGGTAACAGGAGAAATCATACCCGCACAGTTGTTATGCGATTCGTCCTGAGTACGCCGATACCCCATATGTGGGGGGGAACCACTGTTTGGGTGCATGGGAGAGCTCGGAAGGGAAGGAGTGCCATTTTGGAATGCAGACTTTGATGGAATGGTCTGCGGACATCATGTTGCGCTTGCAGAGCCCCTGATGGGCCTAAACAGTGGAAACCCCCCACAAGTGACCCCATTTTGGAAACTAGACCCATTAAGGAACTTATCTAGATATGTGGTGAGCACTTTGAACCTTCAAGTGCTTCACAGAAGTTTATAACGTAGAGCCGTGAAAATATAAAATCCATTTTTTTCCACAAAAATGATCTTTTCGCCCCCAAATTTTTACAAGGGTAACAGGAGAAATCGTACCCGCACAGTTGTTATGCGATTTGTCCTGAGTACGCCGATACCCCATATGTGGGGGGGAACCACTGTTTGGGCGCATGGGAGAGCTCGGAAGGGAAGGAGTGCCATTTTGGAATACAGACTTTGATGGAATGGTCTGCGGGCATCATGTTGCGCTTGCAGAGCCCCTGATGGGCCTAAACAGTGGAAACCCCCCACAATTGACCCCATTTTGGAAATTAGACCCCCTAAGGAACTTATCTAGATGTGTGGTGAGCACTTTGAACCCCCAAGCGCTTCACAAAAGTTTATAAGCGCAGAGCCGTGAAAATAAAAAGTCTTTTTTTATTTCCACAAAAGTGATTTTTTTAGACCCCAATTTTTAGACCCCCAAAGTTGGCAAATAGTGGAAACCCCTCAATTCTTGCTCCAACCCTAACCCCAACACACCCCTAACCCTAATCCCAACCCTAACCCTAATCCCAACCCTAATCCCTAATCCTAATTCTAACCCTAATTCTAGTTCACCCTAACCCTAATTCTAACCCTAGTCATGACTCGAGCCCTAACCCTAGCCCTAACGCTAGCCCAACCCTAGACCTAGCACAACCCTAACCCTAACCCTAGCCCTAACCCTAGCCCAACCCTAACCTAACCCTAGCCCAACCCTAACCCTAGCCCAACCCTAACCCTAACCATAGTCCAACCCTAACCCTAGCCCAACCCTAACCCTAGCCCAACCCTAACCCTAGCCCTAGCCCTAGCCCTAACCCTACCCTAACCCTAACCCTAGCCCTAACCCTACCCTAACCCTAACCCTAGCCCTAACCCTACCCTAACCCTAACCCTAGCCCAACCCTAACCCAACCCTAACCCTAACCCTAATGGAAAACTGAAAAAAAAAATTTTCTTTATTTCATTATATTGGCCTATATAAGGGAGTGATAAACGGGGGGGTTATGTACTATTTTTTTTTATTTTGATCACTATGACATAGTGATCAAAATAATGAATGGAATCTGCCAGCCGGAGCCGGAAGATTCCCGGCGGGCGCACTGCGCATGCGCCCGCCATTTTCAAGATGGCGGCGCCCATCGGAGGATGCCGGCGGGACGTGGGACCACCGGGAGGGGACGGAGGGCCACGGAGAGGTACCGGGGGGATCGGGGACCCTATTTCTCTCTCCTCTGATGTGCGATCACATCAGAGGAGAGAGAAATTAAATGTAAAATCGCGGCTTTTTTTTTGCGGTCGCCGTTATAGGGTTAATAACGGCGATCGCAAAAGCGGGGGTCAGTAAAAACCGACCGATTCATGTTCTCTGGGGTCTCGGCTACCCCTGGCAGCCGAGACCCCGGAGAAAATCCGACACTGGGGGGCGCTATTCACTTAAATCACAGCGCCGTGAATTAACGGCGCTGTGGTTTTAGTACCCTTAATTACCGCCGTTAAAAGGCGTATCGGCGGTCGTTAAGGGGTTAACATTGTTGCTATGATTCTAATAGTATCTGAGGTTTGGTGCATTTGCTATTGTATTATTTGTGGCATTTCATCTGGGTGTGTTATATTTTGTGCTGTTTATTGTGTTACATTACTATAGCTTACTTTTTTATTCCTCTGGGATCAATGTGCATGTGCATTCTTCTCCTCTGTGCTTCTCTGGGCATCTCTCAACATCTTTGTGCCGTCTGTGCATGCTTGGGAGCTTTGGCCATTAGCCGCTCTCCTGGACATGTGCACTGGCAGCCTGATTGCAAGGCAATGTCTAGATGATGAGTGCAGCATGGTGCACATGCACCACCCCCTTTGATCACATTGGTGGAGATAGGTCATGTGATCATGATCAGATGACCTTATTACGGATACTTAAAGGTCCTGGCAGGTAGATTGGTTACCAAATTCCTCATGAAAAAGCTGATGACTTGAAGAGCGAGACGGGCGTTGAGAACACATTTTCTCTGGTAACAGACTGAGCTGACTCCAATAATGGGTATGGTGGTCTCTCCTTTTACTTGTCAGTAAATTTAATTGATGCAATGGTGGATACTTTTTGACCATCTTTTATTACCACTTTGGGAAACTCCACACACACCCTGTGGGTATACTTTGCCATTTTTTTATATGTACACTTTATCAGCAATTTTTTTCCTGTCATTCTGGTTTTTTGCATTCTGTAGATATTATTTTTCTATTTAATCATAAACATTTTGTAATGAAATCTATATTTTTAATCATTCAAACTTCGAGATATTCTCCTGTTCTTGCTATATTATTTGTAAGTGGTTCACTTTTATATGTGGGTATTTTCCGTGACCAGAGATTGTGGCATTATCCATATTCATTATGCTAGTGGGTTTATGTTTGTATCTAAAAGTCACAAAATTTGTAGGATTATAGACAGGTGTATGAGTAACTAATTATACCAAACAAGTGATAATGGTGATAGTGTTCATAATTTTGATATGTAGGTGGAAACACAGTAATTAACTAAAACAGAGATATCACGTCTGCTACAAACGAGAATTAGTGAAACAGTTTTATGTCAGAGGACTTACATCACGGCAAGACTGAGCATAGCAACAAAAAACATGGTAATTAGAATGCATTGGTAAGATCTATCCTAGGCATATATTTCAAAGCATACTGGGTTTTCAAGATGTGCTGTTCAAGCTCTTTTGAAGAAGTGCCAAGAAACGGGCAACCGTAAGGACTGTGGCCATGGAAACATGGTGAAACAGACAAAAAGCCCTGATCTCAACATCATCTATATAGGATTTCTGAAGGATTTATGCAAACCTACATTCACAGATCTGTGGTTAGTTGTTAAAAATGTTTGGAACAACTTCCCTACAGAGGTCCTTTAAAAACTTTCTACAATTGTACCTAAAATCATTTCTGCTATTTTTAAGGCAAAGGGCAGTCACACCAAATATTAATTTGATTTAGAATTCTAATTTAGTCATTAACTTTCCATTTTGCTAATTATGGAAAATAAACTATATACATTTCTACTTTTGAAAGCTTTCTTACTTTGCAATACATATATGGGTGTTTGTAAACAAGTATTTCCAGGTAGGGAATATATTAGGACTTAATAGGGGGAGTGTATGTTGAGCTCTGATGCCATATCATTATATTTAAGTAGCAAAACTCTGCGGTTAGCTAAGAAGTATTAGGGCTATCCAAGGTCAGTATGTAGAAATCGCAGGAATGTGGGATGTCATCACGGACAGGAGACAGATCAAGAGTTAACAGGGATATATTAACAACAGGGATACTCTGCGTAGGGAGTATTATGACAAGAGTGGTATGTTAGGAAGGAGGAAAGGACAGGGAGTTTGGAAGGGGTAGGACAGGGACGAGCAATAGTTCAGTAGGAAAAGGCAAACACTTATCAGTCTGTAGTCTTCTTGATTGCAGCATCTCAGTTCTCCAAAGATGGCACCAACAACGGAGGCACATGTAGTCTCGGAGTGGTCTGGAACTTTAGATCTGCAAATATATACTTGTGAAATCAGGGCACAAATGTCAGGTCCTCACTTAGCCCCTAGTTCTGTAACATATGCCACCGTAGACAGCAAGGTCGCAGTACAATCAGGGTCTCCTGCGGGTGGGAAAGTATATGCTGGTAAGGTGGGTAATAAAAGTCTGTCCAGTACTAAGCTCTCTCAGCTCTCTTGTGGCACGTGCGCTGTATTGCTCAGTCACTAAATGCACAGCACCTCGATTTCTGCTTGCTACTGGGCATGCTGCACTTTCCTTTCAATGCTGTGTGCCACCTGTCCACGCCAAGACTCAAGCGCTGACATCCACTGGCATGCAGATTCTCTCTGGTAGTCACCGGCATACTGCACCTACCTCTCCCTCTCTGGTCCTAGCTGTTGGCGGCTGCTGCTGCTGGTCTGCATGGCGCTGGTGCTCCCTGCTGGAACACTCCTCTCGTTGGCTGCTGCAACACCAGACTCGACTCTGCTCTGTTCACATGGCTCTGCTCTGTGTGCACAGCTCTGTTCTGCACGGCTCTGCCCTATATTATGGCCATCTCTCTGCAAGTGACGGGGGCTCTCTATATGTGGCCTGTCCCTGGGCCTGTCTTCTGTGGTGGGGGCAGGGGAGGCAGTGCGCACCGCTCACTGCACTGCTCGCTGCTCTGCACTGGCACCAGTACCTCTTGCTGAGCACGCGCTTTCCTCTTAAATATCCCCACAGCTGTGCGCCCTTTCGAGGTTCTCTCTGTACTCTCCCGTCAGCAGGAAGCTCCGTATCTCTAATGCTTCCCTCAGGCAGCAGGGGAAGGTCTGCCTCTCTAAAGCTTCCCTCCAGAAACAGAGGATGCAGCCCTTTCAGTTCCGGACCTGCATGCAGGTACCCGCGGTCCAGTCGACCTCCTTACAAGTACATCCTAATTTTTTTTTCATCTACCAAGTATTTTTCAAACCTAATGCAGCATGTTGCATTTTGTCGCGCATGGCACACCTTCAAAAGTGCGCAGCACACAGTAAAATCCTGCCAGCGCACCATCTGCGCACCCCATACTAAACATAGGGTGCGCAGATCCCAAGCGTCCATGTGCGCTAGTAGGCGGCGATGACCGGATGGGACGGGGATTAGTGCAAATGTGAAACTGACCTAACTGGTATTGTATGTGGTGTAATTGGGCCCTGACATCTGGCAACAGCCACACTGAAGACACCGAACCAGACATCAAACTCAGCTGCAAATCTTCCACCTGCAAAAGTGTGTGTGTGTGTGTGTGTCTGGCCTGGCTGTGTGGGTTTTTTTTTAATTTTATTTTCAGATTTGCAATTGTGTTATTAATGTATCTGTTGTAAATTGGTGTTTTTTTATTTTTCATTTATTGTGGTATTTAAAATAAAGAGCAGAGGAGCTCCTATTTGTTGTAAAAAAAAATTATAAAAAAATAAATAAATAATAAACTGTTTTGAAAAAATCTCCTTTTGTATCATTTAAAAAAAAGGTAAAATTAAGTTACCATAAAGGTACATAAGTGTGGTTAAAAGTGAGATTGCAACATGAAAATAATCTGGGTATACACAGCTACATGAAAATAATCTGGGTATACACAGCTGAGTTTTTAAGGGAATTCATAAACATCCAAACACAGTGTGGGTATACACAAAATAAACACCTTCAATCACTGGTTACACTCTCGGTGAGAGTTTGAGGGAATGCAAACACTGGTTTACACACCTTAATCACTGGTTACTCTCGGTGAGAGTTTGAGGGAATGCAAACACTGGTTTACACACCTTAATCACTGGTTACTCTCGGTGAGAGTTTGAGGGAATGCAAACACTGGTTTACACACCTTAATCACTGGTTACACTTGGTAACACCTTCAATCACTGGTAACACTACACTGATTTACACACCTTCAATCACTGGTTAGACTTGGTGACACTTTTTCAGGGAATTCACATGCAAAAAAGGGGTTTACACAAAATATTACACACCTTCAATCACTAGTTACACTTGGTGAGAGATAAGGAAATGTAAACATGAAAACACTTAATCATTTTCCTAATACTTACAGATCACTAAATAATGAAGAACCAAAAAAGCAGAGATGGTCAGCCAGACGGCAGAAGGGATCATCAAATACAGCGCAGCAGCGAGGAACGGCAAGAGCGCAGCAGAGAGGAACGGAGAGAGCGCAGCAGAGAGGAACGGCGAGTGCGCAGCAGACATGAACACCCAGGCCGTGGCAGAGTACACGCAAGTTTCCCTGTAAGTATAAAGACCTGAAAGCTTATTATGATCGTTTCTATAGTAGCTTAGCAATTATCTTTATACTTCCAGATAACTTCAGCAAGCACCACCAACCAGACCGCAGCAGAGACGGTGAGGAATGCAGCAGCGAACACGGTCGGACAGGCCGCAGCGGAAACAGTTGGACAGGCAGCGGAGATGGTCGAACAGACCGCAGCAGAGACGGCCAGCCAACCTTTATTTTCCCTGTAAGTATAAAGGCCTGAAAGCTTATTATGATCCTTTGTATAGTAGCTTAACAAGTGTCTTTATACTTGCAGATCACTTCAGGAAGCACCGCAGCTGCCAACGCAGCAGCCACAAACCATTATGTCTTCTCCTGAAAGCTCCCCCTCACATCATCAGCGAGCT
Organism: Dendrobates tinctorius; assembly: GCF_039654945.1. NCBI lineage: Eukaryota > Metazoa > Chordata > Amphibia > Anura > Dendrobatidae > Dendrobates > Dendrobates tinctorius. Next base: position 64,099,718 of record NW_027361732.1, on the reverse strand, counting down.
GAGGTAAAAAAAATTTTTTTTTTTAATTTAAACTAATTTTTTTTTTTGGGTTAAAAACACTATCCTATTATGTTTTAACAGGAAGCTGATTCAGAGGAGCTTCCAGGAGGAGACGTGCAGGGTGGAGAGACGCAAGGAGGGGGTGCGCAGAGTGTAAGTTTAGCACATACACAGATACATAATGCTACACACAACACAAACATTCATCACAGTGCACACACCATAACTACGCATCCATCGAAACAAAATTTTTTTTTTTCTTTCCCACAGTCTTCAGAATCCGGTGCCCGTACTAGAGTGACTCCCAGGACATCCCAGGGTCGTCAAGGTGATGCATCTGGTGGTCGGCAAACAGTAAGTAACCCTATTTGGATAATTGTTTAAATGAACATCATGTGTTTGAATAGAATGTAATTTTTTTGTTTTTTCTTTTGTTTTTTATCTTCACAGGTTTCACAGCGTGCTCCCCGCAGACATCTGGAGGAGGGTGTGGTCATCGATACTGATGACCTCATCCGTGAGGTGGAAAACCGGGAGCCGCTGTGGAACATGGCAAACGGTCTACACGCCGACCAACCAACCACCCGACGGCTCTGGGATGAGGTGTGTTCCGAGGTTATTGACAACTGGGAGGAACTCAATGCGAGGGCCAGGGATTTTGTGCGTAAGTATTACAACTTCAGTAACTTATATTTCCAGCATGTGAAGTGTTGAATACTAAACCTTTTTTTTTTTTTTGCTTCACAGGTGACAGGGTTATCACACAGTGGCGGTCGCTCCGGGATCGCTTCAAGAGGGACTACAACAAAGAGATTCAGACCCCGAGTGGATCGTCGGGAGGACGCCGGGGACCCCAGTAAAAAAACTACAAAGCCCTGGCGTTCCTGCGATCTACAATGGTGTGCAGAAGGTAAATATTCCCCAAACAATTCCTGTAGTAGAAATGTTTAACCAATTTTTTTTTCAGCAGACTTAAATTAAATATCAATATTTTTAATATACATTTTTTTCTCCTTTTTTTTAGCACCATCTGCAGCACTCGGGAGTCTGCATCAGAGTTGCGTCCCTCTGGAGTGATCCCTAGTGAGACCGCCCCCGGTGACCACATCGAGGTATCCGACCCCTCTGTACCTACCCTCTTGTCTCATCCCTCTATCCCCTCCACCAGCACTGGAGCAGCAGGGCAGACTTCATCACATGAAGCTGCTGGTGACGACTTGTTCCCTGTTCCCCACCCCTCAGACACTGCCGCAACATCTCGACCAACTTTTGGTTCTGGCCGGCAGCGTCTGAGGAGTCAGGAAAGGATGACCTTGTCTGACTGTTTGAGTCTAAACTCAACTGTTCAACACGGTTTCCACACTTATGGACAACGGTTATCTTCTGGGTTGACCATGATCAATCAAAGTATCATGGAACTCAGAAAATACATGGAACAGATGAATTTAGAATCAAACCAGACACCGAGACATACCTTTTTTCAATCTGTTGTCCGGCAAATGGAAGGTTTAAGTACTCACCAGCAGATGCGTGTGATGCAAGCCTGTCAGAATGCTCTAGTGGAAGTGCTTGCTGAAGCATCTCATCCTCCCCCTGTCCATCCTCCCCCTGTCCATCCTCCCCCTGTCCATCCTCCCCCTGTCTATCCTTCCACAGTCCATCCTTCCCCCGTCTATCCTTCCACCACCATCCATCACACAGCCGTCCCTCCTCCTACCACTCCCTCTCCTTTCTCTAGTTCCCCATTCCATTCTTCCCAGTACCTACCTTCCCCATTGCCTTATACCCCAATGCCCTCACCATACCCACCCCCACATACACCTTCAATGTACCCACAAACCTCATCTGTCCATCCACTCCCGTCCCAACCACATGTGTTAAACCCCCCTTCCACTTCTGGTCCTCACCAACTCCCTCCCCAGTCCTCTACCCCCCCTCGATGTGGTCAACCCTGTTAACCCCTCCAATTCTATCTCCACCCAACATTATCACACTCTGTGATGTTTTCTTATAAAAAAAAAAAATAAATAAATAAAAAATAAAAAAAAGGTAATATATACCAAGAAAAAAGTTACAAAAAGTAATATATACCAAAAAAAAATACAAAAAAGGTAATATATACCAAAAAAAAAAAAATTACAATATTACAAATTCAGAAATAAACTGTTTTTTTTTTCAAAAAACTTTATTGTGTTGTTTCTTTTTTGCTTCTTTCTTTTGAAATATTCAAATTACACCAGTGGTGTAAAAGGTAAACACAACACTTGGTAACACAACACACAACAATATTTCACAGTACACCGGTGGTGTACAAGGTGCAAAAAAACACTTGGTAGCACAACATTTGGTACCATTTCAAAGTGTGAAACGCTTGGTACACAACACTTGGTAAAATTTCAAAGTGTCACATTTTACACTTGGTACATTTGTAAGTGCAAAACAACACTTGGTAAAACTTTATGCTTGGTACCCAACAATTGGTACCCAACAATTGGTAACACTAGTAAAACTTTATGCTTGGTACCCAACAATTGGTAACACTGGTAAAACTTTATGCTTGGTACCCAACAATTGATAACACTGGTAAAGTGTAAAACTTGAAGAAAAAAAAAAAATGGTAAACCAAATCACATGGTAACAATGCTTGGGAAAGCCAAACACTTGGTAACATTTCAGTTAAAAAAAAAAAAGGTTACTCACAATTGGTATAGAAAATTATATCAGGTCATCTTGCCAGTCCACTTGTCCCTCTGGGGTCACAAAATAGTCTGCAAAGGTGTCCCTGATTCTTGACACTGATCCAGTACTCCGAAAAGTTTGCTGCTCATAATCCCACAAGGTGGTTCCAGACAGATTATCATCGATGGAAACTGGTTCCTTTGAAAGGACAAAATTGTGCAGGATTACACAGGCCTTAACCACCTCATCCACAGTCTCTGTTTTCATTTTCATGGCTGTTAACAGGACTCTCCATTTGGCAGTTAAAATTCCAAATGCACACTCCACAACTCTGCACGCTCCATACAAGCGACGGCCCATGGTGGAAATCTTGAACACCTGAGAGTCATTAGAACGACCGTATGCACCAATGTCCACGGCAATGAATTTGCAGTTTGCATCCAAAATGGCCATCAGCACAATAGAAAAGTATTTCTTATAGTTGTAAAACTGTGAACCAGATCCCATAGGCTTCACAATCCTGATATGCTTTCCATCCACGGCACCGATGCAGTTTGCAAACTGGCAGACTTCTTGAAACTTCTCTGCAATCTCCAGCCACCTCTCCTGTGTTGGCTCTGGAATGTATTCCTCCTGTAGAGAATTCCATAATGCCCTGCAGGTCTGTTGTACAATTCCAGCAATAGTGGAAATCCCAATCCGGAACTGGAAATGGAGGGAGGTGAAGGATTCTCCAATTGCCAGGAATCTGTAAAAAAAATTGAAACAGTAAAATTAATACAAACTACAAGCCTTAACATAACAATAAAATCCTGCAGAATCTGAAACATTTTAAAATTTAGATAACTTACCGAAGGGTCACCATCAAACGCTCCGCCGGTGATATAGAAAACCGCATTTGTGTGTCCCTTCTCCGGATTTGTTCTCCAACACGATCCACCAATATCTCAAAGAATTCCAGCCTCATGCGCACGTAGTTGAAGAACTTGTGCGGATTATCCCTCAATTCCAGGTACAATGTGGAAAAAACACCACGGGTGAACCTCTGCGCATTAATGGAATGAATCCACTGGCGCCGTCTCCTCATACGCAGGATTTGCAATCTTCTTTTCTCCGTCTCGAGAGCAATAATTGCCAACTGATTCAAGTGAAGATCCAATTCCACACTGAAGCTGTCAATACTCGCAATAACTCCTTCCAGACTCGCACTAACTCCTTCCATCGCTGCCACTAGCTCTAAAACCTTTCAAAGAAATTGTATCACAACACCCTAGATATATTTCTCCTTAGTTTCCAGCATCCAATCACATTTGAGAGCATTTTCAAAGAGCGAATCATATTTGGGAGCATCCCATTTTGGAGGTGTGGAAAAACGGATCCGCAAGAAAACAGATCCAACGGATGTACAAAACGGATGCCAACGGATGGGACGGATCCGTTTTGTTGAGGATCCGCAATAGAATCGGTATGGCGGATCCTTAAAAAAGCGGTTCCGTCCCATCAGCTTGCATCCATTTTATACATTTTTTTGCGGATCCGCCAATTTCAAATTTTGGCGGATTTTGACTGATGGCAAAAAACTGAAGTGTGAAAGAGGCCTAAGCGCAACACGAAGGGATGGGAGGAAAGAAGCCCAAAAGCTGGGGATTGGGGGAGTGGAGACTCCTAGGCATATCTAATAGCACCATCCCTATATTGTTTCCACACCAATCACCAAATAGGAAACCTAAGCCTTGTATATCCCTAGGGCTAAGGCATGAATTGGGAAGGGGGATGTGCACCGGTTAGTCATCACTGTACACTAAAGACAAGAAAGGAGACAAACAAGGGAAGGAGAAACTTAACTTGAGCAGACTCCAGATAGGTAACACCAAACGTCCTCCAAGAGCACTAGAGAGGAAGTAAGCTGACTTTTATAGCTCCAAGCCTTCACAAGGAAAAATATGAATATCACCGGTGGCTCCCTGAAGCAGACTGAGAGCCTATAAACACACAGGTCCAGGTGTGTCAATTAGAGCTGGATGCAGGTTGCCACTGGGTCCAAAAGTCAGAAGGATTAGGAAGGCATCTGAAATGCCAAACGCAGAGACCTTCTGCAGCCAGATGCAGAACGACTGTCTGCAGCAGTGATATACCTGTGACAGTCAGTGTGACATGTATCATGATATTTTTGCCATTTTAAAAAAGAATACATGTGCATGCATACACACATATGCACACACATGATGTTATTATTTTATGCTATTGTTTTCTATAAATGTAATCCCTGAGATACATGTAAAAATGTATTCTTGGAATTAATAAATTTTTCTTTTTCAAATCATTTTTATATTTTAGTTTCAAACATCTATACTTCTGCAATGACAACTTAGCCAGCCAATTAAAACTGCATTCACTAGTTGTCTTCTGCCAAAATAATAATTTAATAATTTAAAATCCAGAAATCATCATTTACAAAACCGGCAATAATTAAACTTATTATCATATGACAAATGAATATGCTCTTCATGGCAGCTTTGCAAATCTTTTGAAAATACCTTTGGGAAAAAGGAGCCCAATTTTCTTAAAAGAATCCTGAAATTCTTAACCATGTAAATATTGGGTAATGTGTATGTGGTTTCAGAATGTGATTAGCTAAATTGTTTTAATGTAAGCCTATAAACAGTGTGTGTTTATCTTTAATACAGCACAATAACATTTTTTTTAATTGAATTATTTGTTTTTTTCCTTTGCAGCAAACATTTTATATTTGAAATATAAATATTTATATAATGTGTAACTTCAGATTTGTTTTCCTTAGCTGATGTTTACACAGTAATATGCCATACGGCTTTAATTGTTAAACATTCTTGTTTGTTTTCCCTACGATATGCAAATAGCAATTTTCATAAAATACTCAAAGATTCCATATTAGAAAATACATTGTATTATATACTGTTTATTTACAGACATTACAAGGAAGGTACACACAGCTTCAGTTATTTTTATGGAAAATGTCAGGTTCTTTAAACTATAACTCCAGAGTTTCACCAAGGTGTGCTTTTTAATTACTTGCTTTGCAACAATGCCAGCTATGCCAGTTGCATTGTACTAAGAGAATTGATGTTCTGGTGGTTGACATAGTTACAAACAAATTTAAGCTTCCAACCAGTGCTTTTCAAACAAATGTTACCATCATTGTTCTTGCTTCTCATAGTTTATGATGAGTTAACATCAGGTGACAGTTTAGACAGCACTGATTAAAAGCTGTTTAATTCTAAATATTATACCTTTGGGTTCAGACTTATTTGTCCATTAGAATATCTCTTATATAAGGCAAAAATTTACTTTTAAGATATCCGATGTACGTACCCTCTATTTTTTTTTCCATTTAGTTCTAAATACTCATTTGTGATATATTAACCCCCCAGGAAAATGATAACCTGTGCTGACTTCATGTCAAAGTTACCATATGGAAACTATATCCAAGAAGTATAATTTCTCCTTGTGGAGAATGACATGCTAAGGCTACTTTCACACTTGCTTTTTTTTGCAGCGCAAACACATACAAATGCTGCGTTTTTTTCAAGCATTTTTATGAGCATGCATGAAAAAAATGCAGCATTTTTATGCGTTTGTATGCGTTTTTAGTGCATTTTTACCGCGTTTGCGTTTTTTCCAACATCAGTTGGCCCCTCACACTAACCCAAACCATGACTTTACTAACCCTAACTCTAACCCTGACCCTGACCCTAACCCTGACCCTCACCCTAACCCTGACCCTAACCCTAACCCTAACCCTTAACCAAACCATACCCTAACCCTAACCCTAACCCTTAACCAAACCATACTAACCCTAACCCTAACCCTTAACCAAACCCTACCCAAACCCTAACCCTAAACCCTAACTAACTCTAAACCCTAACCCGTAACCAAACCATACTAACCCTAACCCAAACCCTAACCCTAACCCTAAACCCCTTTAACTAACCCTAACTATAACCCAAACCCCTAAATTCCATTGTCTAACTAATGGTCAACAAAAAAACGCATGCGCAAAAAAACGCATACATGAGCATGGCAATGCGCACATATGCGCACCCATAGACTTATAATGGGTGTCTTGCTGTAAAAAACCGCATTGCGCGCATGCGTTTTTTTGAGGCAAGTCGGACACCCAAAAAATGCAACAGGATGCATTTTGTGCGCTCGAGAGCACACCACAAAAAAACGCATGCTCGGAAAAACGCATACAAATGCATGTGTATGCGCACATAAGTGCATCCCATGCAAAATATAGGGGAAAAAAACGCATACGTTTTTTAGCGCTAAAATCCAGCGCAAAAAAACGCAAGTGTGAAACCAGCCTAAGCATGACGGCTCGTTAAAGGGTCGACATTTACTTTTAGGATTGCTACTTCCAATAGGTGGCACTAGAGTTCTAGTCCTCTTCCTCTCTGAAGAGACAATTTGCATATGGAAACTAGTACTAAGTAATTAAGCTATGATTTCACATTTCAAGCAGCTACGTAACAAAGGCAAGAAATTCATGAAATTGTCCATTATTTATTATTTTACATTAAAGTCATACGTATTTTAAAAAGATAATATATTAATATGCTTATAGAAATTAATTGTGATATATATTTTTAAAGTTTCTTTCTTGCAGTAAGGGTACAATGTTCTATGTTCTTGTACATAAGGTTGCAAAAATTGCTTTTTTTTCCTCTTCTGCAGTAATTAAATCACGGAAGTGTTGCACCAACTTAACAGCCCTGTTAGCTGTATCGTTCACTGCTTGAAAGGGATAATACAGTATTTTGGCTTCAAAAAATGAGGCGCTAGTCTCCCATGAAAAAGGATCGTCTTGGAGAAAACTGTCATCAATCTTGAGACAATAAATGAATAAATCATTGCTCTTGATTGATATAAAATCATCAATGCTCTTCTCTGAAATAAAAGAAAATATGGTTATCATGAAAGTGGAAGGCTAACTGGCAAAAAATCCTTATGAATTGTAACTTTTAATAAGTTTAGTTTGAAAAAGAATATCTTATGTACCCAAAACAAAGTGAAAAGTGCAACATGCAAAATATGTTTTAAATATATATATATATATATATATAATTATAAAGGGCTAATAGGAACAGAAGTTAGGCTGGTATAATATATATAAACCTAACCCGATACACTTATGTCTAATGCAGTAGTATAGTTGATTACAACTGCTGTGTATATTCAAATGCCACCTTAATCTGACCAGAGAATTGAAAAACACTTTTAGCCCTAAAACACAGTGCCTCATCAATGAAGGCAGTATAACTGATTGCCTAGGGTGCCTAAAAATTGAAGCTTGCACTGGCTATATGGATGGATAATTTGTCACAGCATTAGTGTCTGCAATGACTGTGCTTTAGGTAGTAACCAGTCATACTAAGCCGATGTGAAGAAAGGGGTGTGCAAACCCTATGTGCACCCTTGCTGTGCACCTACCTATTTGCAGAGGTTGGAACCCTAAGATGGCGAGACAGGGCGCCCCTGTTCGTGCTTTGGCTGCCCCTATACTCCTATAGCAACCCTTTGCCAGACGTATAGTAAGAAACAGAGGGCCAATTTGACCTGTATCTGCTGCTCACATTGTATTTGGCAACAGATTAGGGTATTTAATGTTATGAGGAGATAAATCTCATAGATAAATAGGGGAAAGAGTAAGGGGCTATGTGTCAGAGTGATAGAGAAGAAGAATAGACTCGCTTTCATACATACCGTATAAGCCGTAAGTGCAAATTATATACAGCACACCTGCGATGTACAGAATACTATATATGGTTTCCCCCTAGTATTATACACAAAGGACAAAATACATAGATAAGTGATCCTCTCCCCTCTGTACAAGCCTGTTATTGTAAATTTGTTTACTGTTAATGATATCTATAGCTTTGTATGTAATGATATCTATAACTTTGTATGTAACCCCCCTTCTCATGTACAGCACCATGGAATTAATGGAGCTATATAAATAAATAATAATAATAAATCTTCTCATAAACAATAATATGTGAGCACTATACACATCAACAGCAAGCATATAAAGGAAAAGTAGCAAATCCCTGTTCAAATTTTTGTTGCAAGAGCACACAAGTAACATTGATATGACCTTGATTTGAGGCTGTAGTGTCACAACTGTTTAAAAACACACATGTGACATGCACAAATGTGAACACGTCAATCAGACAATGCTCACACCACCCACTAACTGAGATACCACAAGAAAACACAGAATGACATATTTGCAAAAATACTCTGCAATAAAAAATGGCAGTAATCAGCAAGTGCTGAATAACAAATACAGGGTATTTAGTCGATACTTTTTTTGTGCAAAAAAATGTACACCAAGCTGCTCCACCATGTGAAGGTAACCCCTTATTGAAGCAGTCCCTATCTAATGTGCTAAAAACCTGAACATGTTAACAGTGTCTAATATGAACAGGATTCAGACAGGCCGCTCCATAGTATGGGCTTGTGGTCTGAGACAGCTCTTATGTGCACGTCACACAAGAGAGGGGTGGGGTCTCCCAAACGATGCTAAGCAAGGAAGAAAAAAATGGATTAAAAACACACATGTGACATGCACAAATGTGAACACGTTGATCAGACAATGCTCACACCACCCACTAACTGAGATACCACAAGAAAACACAGAATGACATATTTGCAAAAATACTCTGCAATAAAAAATGGCAGTAATCAGCAAGTGCTGGATAACAATTACAGGGTATTTAGTCGATATGTTTTTTTGCGCAAAAAAATGTACACCAAGCTGCTCCACCATGTCAAGGTAACCCCTTATTGAAGCAGTCCCTATCTAATGTATTAAAAACCTGAACATGTGAACAGTGTCTAATATGAACATGATTCAGACAGGCCGCTCCATAGTATGGGCTTGTGGTCAGAGACAGCTCTCATGTGCACATCACACAAGAGAGGGGTGGGGTCTCCCAAACCATGCTAAGCAAGGAAAAATGGATTAAAAACACACATTTGACAAGCACAAATGTGAACACGTCAATCAGACAATGCTCACACCACCCACTAACTGAGATACAACAAGAAAACACAGAATGACATATTTGCAAAAAAATGCACATCACACAAGAGAGGGGTAAGGTCTCGCAAACCATGCTAAGCAAGGAAAAAAACGTATTGACTAAATACCCTGTATTTGTTATCCAGCATTTGCTGATTACTGCCATTTTTTATTGCAGAGTATTTTTGCAAATATATCATTCTGTGTTTTCTTGTTGTATCTCAGTTAGTGGGTGGTGTGAGCATTGTCTGATCGACGTGTTCACATTTGTGCATGTCACATATGTGTTTTTAACCCGTTTTTTTTTCCTTGCATAGCATGGTTTGGGAGACCCCACCCCTCTCTTTTGTGACGTGCACATAAGAGCTGTCTCAGACCACAAGCCCATACTATGGAGCGGCCTGTCTGAATCCTGTTCATATTAGACACTGTTCACATGTTCAGGTTTTTAATACATTAGATAGGGACTGCTTCAATAAGGGGTTACCTTGACGTGGTGGAGCAGCTTGGTGTACATTTTTTTGCGCAAAAAAATGTAATCGACTAAATACCCTGTATTTGTTATCCAGCACTTGCTGATTACTGCCATTTTTTATTGCAGAGTATTTTTGCAAATATGTCATTCTGTGTTTTCTTTTAGTGTCACAACTGTGCATCTGCGCTTTATCTTTTATGTTCCAATTGGTGATCACTTGTCCAATTTTGGCACACTAATAAGTTGTTCATTTTTTCCTAGGATGACCTTCTTTCAAATATTTGACATCCATAGCTGGTAACAATTTGCCATCCCAGCGAACAGTAACAACTACCGGTACCTCATTTTGCAAATATATTTTATGGCATCTGTGCATTCCTTTCCATTTTTCTGTGTAGACTCATTGGATGGATGATTTATTTACCTCAAAATTTTCCACATTTTTTCCAAGTGTCTCGATTGTAGCTTGAATAATGAAAACAGGTTTTCTTTTACTTAATTGATAGCTATCTGAAGCTGTTACTAATTTCAGAGCAACAATCTTTCCTACCTCGTTTCACAAGAGTCTTAGGTGGTGAGCTCTTGGTCAAAGTTGATAACTGCTCTTGTAAACTTTCAATAATACCAGCTAAACTCTACGATAAATTGTGAGGTAAGTTTGTAATATCATATGCTGCCATAAGTGTTGATTCTTTAGAGATTTTTTATTAGATGATTTTGCTTTTGTGAAGCCTTTTGTCTCACATGCTCCTCTTTTTTATCAAGTTTTCTATCCACTCCAGCTACGTTACCAAGTCGGCCTGGCTCTCTCTGATGTGGAAAAAAGATCTCGTCTTCTATTTTCAATAACTGAAGTGCATTGGTGTGTGCAATGTCAAATAGCTTGATAACTTCTTTACGATGCTCAATGAAGTCTTGTGATTTCTTTGCATTGTTTTGCAATTCCCTGCAAAAGTGATGTTAATTAACTATATTTTTTACAAAATTAGGTAAAGTTTTTGTAGTTATTCTAGCTTTATCCCAAAAATCGTAGTTACTTACCATTAACGGTATTTCTCTGAGCACATGATGGCACCATGGAAAGAGGGGATCCACCCCACGGGGACAGGAAACCTACAGATAAAAAGGCGGTACCTCTCTTCTGCATCAGTTGTTTCACAGAGCATTAACGGAACTTCAGCCTAATACTAACACAACACTTTAACAAAAAGGAATTTCTATAATCAATAAACTGCATAGAGGAGACACCACGTGACTTTTTGACTAAACTGTATTTACAATAAGTGCGCACCCCACGCGTGTAGGGAGGGAATATACAGGTGCCGTCATGGGCTCAGAGAAATATCATTAATGGTAAGTAACTACAATTTTCTCCTTCCCCCATGATGGCACCATGGAGAGAATTGCAGAGACTATCTATTAGGGGGGACCACTGCCTTCAGCATCCTTCTACCAAAGGTTAGATCTGAGGTGGTGGCTAGGTCCAGCCGATAGTGGTTGAAGAAAGTTGAAGGAGATGACCAAGGAGCGGCTCTAAGGATCTATTCAATGGAGGCGCCTGCTCTCTCTGCCCAGGAAGTTGACACCACTCTTGTGGAATGGGCCGTTACTCTGCCTGGAATGTCCAAGCCTTGTGACGAGTATGACAAGGTGATGGCGTCCCATATCCACCTCGCCAGCGTGCTCTTTGATGCCTTTCGCCCTTTCTTTGGCCTCTGGAAGCAGACAAAAAGAGACCTATCCTTTCTACACTTCCTGGTGGCCGCTAACTATTCCATTAGGCATCTCCTGACATCTAATGTGTACAGAGTCTCTTCTCCCTTGTTTTTAGGATTGGGGCAAAATGAGGGGAGGGAGATTTCCTGAGTTCTGTGGAATCGGGACGCTACTTTCGGCAGATAGGCTGGGTCTGTCCTAAGTACCACCCTGTCATCCAGAATCTGTGTAAATGGAGGGAAGGCTGACAGGGCCTGGATGTTGCTGATTCTACGAGCCGATGTGAGGGCTATCAAGAGGGAGGTCTTGAGAGATATTAATTTTAGTGGTGCTTCCTTCAAAGGCTCAAAAGGGGGCTTGGTCAGGGCTGAGAGTACCAAGTTTCGATCCCAGGGAGGGGTGTTTAGGGAAGACATGGGTCTGGATCTACTGGCTGCCTTAGTGAACCTGGACACTCAACGATTCCCTGCCAAGTCACAGTTGTATAGGGACCCCAGGGCTGCAACTTGAACCTTTAATGTACTGGTAGCTAGACCTTGCTCTAAGCCCTTTTGCAGGATCTTTGATATTGGTACCTTCCCCTTTGGACTGGCCTTTGATACTGAAAGGAACTTCATCCAGACCCTCCCGTACTGTTTAGTGGTTATCGGCTTCCTGCTTCATAGTAGAGTGGATACTAAATTTTGGGTGAAGCCTCTGTTGATTAATAGAGCCCTTTCAAATTCCAGGCTGTCATGTGTAGGTTCCCCTCCTGAGGGTGCAGTACTGGGCCCTGGGAGAGTAAATTCGGGATATCCGGGAGGACCCAAGGATCGGAGATGGACATTCTCCTCACCCAAGAGAACCACGTCCTTCTCGGCCAGAAGGGGGCTATTAATATTACCCTTGCTTTGTCATCCCGAATCTTCCTCAGAACTGATGGAATTAAGGCTATCCGTGGGAACGCATATGCAAGGGGAAAGTGCCAGGGGATTATAAGGGCATCCAGGGTTATTGGGTCCCCGGCTGGGTCTATGGAAAAGAATGTTTTTTCACCTTCCAATTCATCTTGTTGGCGAATAGGTCTATGTTGGGTTTCCCCCATAGCTTTGTGATCTGATTGAAAACTCCCTGGTTCAACTCCCACTCGCCCTGTCTCAGCTGTATGCGACTTAGAAAGTCCGCCATCAAATTGTCTGAACCTTTTATGTGTAATGCCATCAGTGAGCCTAGGTTCCCCTCTGCAAAGTGGAAAATTGTGTTTGTCACCTCCATAAGGGTACGGGATCTCGTGCCCCCTGATGATTTAAGTAAGAGACTACAGTGCTGGTGACCGAGAACACTCTTACGTGGTGGCCCCTGAGGGAGTTTAGAAAATACAGGAGGGTGTGCTTCACTACTAATAGCTCCTTCATATTCGAGGAGGCTGTCTTTGTGTTTTCTGTCCAGGCTCCTTGTGCTACCTGGTTGCCCCAGTGAGCCCCCCACCCCCTGGGGCTTGCATCTGTAGTAAGGATCTGAGAGACCGGTATCACCCAAGGGACCCCCCTTGATAAGTTGGATGGTTTCGTCCACCATTGTAGAGAGCGAGCTTTTACGGGTGAGATGTCTAACTGCCCTTCTAAATTCCCGTGAAGAGAAATCTCCGCCTCTAGTATCTCCCACTGGAGATCTCTTGTATGAGCTTGGGCCCACTGGACAGCTGGTAGGCAGGCTGTCATTGAGCCGAGCAAGGACATGGCCTTCCTGAGAGTCATTACTGGATGTGTTATTGCTAGAGTTGAGCGATACCGTCCGATACTTCAAAGTATCGGATCGCAATGGATCGGCCGATCTTAAAAAAAAGTATCGGTATCGCCGATTCCGATACCGGAAGTCCCATTCAAGTCTATGGGACTTCCGGTATCGGAATAAGAAAAATCCTGTTTTTCCCTTGTACAGCCTCTCTGGGGTCTGTACGGGCCTTTCGGGGGGCTGTGCCGGCCTGCCAGGGGGTCTGTGCAGGCTCCGGTGGTCTGTGCAGGCCTGCCGGGGGGCTGTGCAGGCTCCGGTGGGCTGTGCCGGCCTGCCGGGGGGCTGTGCCGGCCTGCCGGGGGGCTGTGCAGGCTCCGGTGGTCTGTGCCGGCCTGCCGGGGGGCTGTGCAGGCTCCGGTGGGCTGTGCCGGCCTGCCGGGGGGCTGTGCCGGCCTGCCGGGGGGCTGTGCAGGCTCCGGTGGTCTGTGCCGGCCTGCCGGGGGGCTGTGCAGGCTCCGGTGGGCTGTGCCGGCCTGCCGGGGGGCTGTGCAGGCTCCGGGGGTCTGTGCAGGCATCGTCCGATGGGACTACAAGTCCCATCGGGCGATGCCTGCTACCATGACAGTGATTGACACATTAGCCAATGATGGGACAGTAGTAGTCCCATCATCCGGCTAATGTGTTGAATGTAAAAAAAAAAAAAAATTACATGCTACATACATACAACATGCATACTACATACATGCTACATTCATACTACATACATGCTACATTCATACTACATATATACTACATGCAACATACATACTACATATATACTACATGCAACATACATACTACATATATACTACATGCATGCAACATGCATACTACATATATACTATATGCTACATACATACTACATATATGCTACATACATACTACATATATACTACATGCATGCTACATACATACTGCATGCTACATACATACTACATGCTACATACATACCACATATATACTACATACTACATGCATGCTACATACATACTGCATACATACTACATACATACTACATACATACTACATGCATGCTACATACATACCACATACATACTACATACATACTACATGCATGCTACATACATAACACATATATACTACATGCATGCTACATACATACTACATGCTACATACATACTACATACATACTACATGCTACATACATACCACATACATACTACATACATACTACATGCTACATACATACTACATATATACTACATGCATGCTACACACATACTGCATGCTACATGCATGCTACATACATACTACATACATACTACATGCTACATACATACCACATATATACTACATACATACTACATACAATACATTCATACAATACATACATAGACATACAGTACATATAACATAGAGTAACATACTTACCAATACTTGTCACATTGTTCCCCGAAGCCATTGTCTTTTACGGAATAAATATTAACATAACAAACCACAAAAATACTCACCCACGATTCGAAGCAGTCCACGAGTGTGTCCCACGACGATCTTGGGTAGAGAACTGCAGCATCAGCTGTTGCTGCCGTTCTCTACGGGCTGCAGGAATCCAATGACGGAAGGTAGGTATCCTTCCGCACTGTATTCCTCCGCCACTTAAAAAAAAAAAAAGTCCCTAGTCTCACTTTATGCCATTGCTGCGTGGGAATTTCCCACACAGCAATGGCATAAAGTGAGACTAGGGACTTTTTTTTTTAAGTGGCGGAGGAATACAGTGCGGAAGGATACCTACCTTCCGTCATTGGATTCCTGCAGCCCGTAGAGAACGGCAGCAACAGCTGATGCTGCAGTTCTCTACCCAAGATCGTCGTGGGACACACTCGTGGACTGCTTCGGATCGTGGGTGAGTATTTTTGTGGTTTGTTATGTTAATATTTATTCCGTAAAAGACAATGGCTTCGGGGAACAATGTGACAAGTATTGGTAAGTATGTTACTCTATGTTATATGTACTGTATGTCTATGTATGTATTGTATGAATGTATTGTATGTAGTATGTATGTAGTATATATGTGGTATGTATGTAGCATGTAGTATGTATGTAGTATGTATGTAGCATGCATGTAGCATGCAGTATGTATGTAGCATGCATGTAGTATATATGTAGTATGTATGTAGCATGTAGTATGTATGTAGTATGTATGTGGTATGTATGTAGCATGTAGTATGTATGTAGCATGCATGTAGTATATATGTAGTATGTATGTAGTATGTATGTAGCATGCATGTAGTATATATGTAGTATGTATGTAGCATGTAGTATGTATGTAGTATGTATGTGGTATGTATGTAGCATGTAGTATGTATGTAGCATGCATGTAGTATATATGTAGTATGTATGTAGTATGTATGTAGCATGCAGTATGTATGTAGCATGCATGTAGTATATATGTAGTATGTATGTAGCATGTAGTATGTATGTAGTATGTATGTGGTATGTATGTAGCATGTAGTATGTATGTAGCATGCATGTAGTATATATGTAGTATGTATGTAGCATGCATGTAGTATATATGTAGTATGTATGTAGCATGTAGTATGTATGTAGTATGTATGTGGTATGTATGTAGCATGTAGTATGTATGTAGCATGCATATAGTATATATGTAGTATGTATGTAGTATGTATGTAGCATGCAGTATGTATGTAGCATGCATGTAGTATATATGTAGTATGTATGTAGCATGTAGTATGTATGTAGTATGTATGTGGTATGTATGTAGCATGTAGTATGTATGTAGCATGCATGTAGTATATATGTAGTATGTATGTAGCATGTAGTATGTATGTAGCATGCATGTAGTATATATGTAGTATGTATGTAGTATGTATGTAGCATGTAGTATGTATGTAGCATGCATGTAGTATATATGTAGTATGTATGTAGCATGTAGTATGTATGTAGTATGTATGTAGTATGTAGTATATATGTAGTATGTATGTAGCATGTAGTATGTATGTAGCATGCATGTAGCATGCATGTAGTATGTATGTAGTATGTATGTAGCATGCATGTAGTATATATGTAGTATGTATGTAGTATGTATGTAGTATATATGTGTTATGTAGTATGTATGTATGTAGTATGTATGTAGTATGTATGTAGCATGTAGTATGTATGTAGCATGCATGTCGTATGTATGTAGTATGTATGTAGTATTTTTTTTTTGTTTTGTTTTTTTTTAACATTTAACACATTAGCCGGATGATGGGACTACTACTGTCCCATCATTGGCTAATGTGTCAATCACTGTCATGGTAGCAGGCATCGCCAGATGGGACTTGTAGCCCCATCGGACGATGCTTGCACAGACCCCCGGACATCAGCACAGCCCCCCAGCAGGCCGGCACAGCCCCCCGGCAGGCCGGTACAGACCCCCACAGGGTGCACAGACCACTGGCAGGCCGGCACAGCCCCCCGGCAGGCCGGTACAGACCCCCACAGGGTGTACAGACCACCGGCAGGCCGGCACAGCCCCCCGGCAGGCCGGTACAGACCCCGGGCAGTCCACACAGCCCCCCGGCAGGCCGGCACAGCCCCCCGGCAGGCCGGCAGAGACCCCCGGAAGGCCCGAAATGACGGCGCATCATGATGCGCACACACCGCGCATCATGATGACGTCAGGCTGTCAATCAACTTTGAACTTCCGATTCCGATGCCGACTTCCGATATTGAAAAAATATCGGAAGTCGGTATCGGAATTCCGATACAGCAAGTATCGGCCGATACCCGATACTTGCGGTATCGGAATGCTCAACACTAGTTATTGCTCCTGTTGCTAGCTGTTCTATGTGTAGCATTTTCCCTACCGGGAGACGGCACTCCTGCCTGATGGAATCTATGGTTATGCCCAAATATTCTTGCACTTGGCTCAGAATTAACCGAGATTTCTGTAGGTTTAGCAGCCAATCTACAGTCATATGTTAAAGTTTGGGCACCCCTATTAATGTTAACCTTTTTTCTTTATAACAATTTTGGTTTTTGCAACAGCTATTTCAGTTTCATATATCTAATAACTGATGGACTCAGTTATATTTCTGGATTCAAATGAGGTTTATTGTACTAACAGAAAATGTGCAATCTGCATTTAAACAAAATTTGACCGTGCAAAAGTATGGGCACCCTTATCATTTTCTTGATTTGAACACTCCTAACTACTTTTTAATGACTTCCTGAAGCACTAAATTGGTTTTGTAACCTCATTGAGCTTTGAACTTCATAGCCAGGTGTATCAAATCATGAGAAAAGGTATTTAAGGTGGCCACTTGCAAGTAGTTCTCCTATTTGATTCTCCTATGAAGAGTGGCATCATGGGCTCCTCAAAACAACTCTCAAATGATCTGAAAACAAAGATTATTCAACATAGCTTTTCAGGGGAAGGATACAAAAAGTTGTCTCAGAGATTTAACCTGTCAGTTTCCACTGTGAGGAACATAGTAAGGAAATGGAAGAACACAGGTACAGTTCTTGTTAAGCCCAGAAGTGGCAGGCAAAGAAAAATATCAGAAAGGCAGAGAAGAAGAATGGTGAGAACAGTCAAGGACAATCCACAGACCACCTCCAAAGACCTGCAGCATCATCTTGTGCAGATGGTGTCACTGTGCATCGGTCAACAATACAGCGCACTTTGCACAAGGAGAAGCTGTATGGGAGAGTGATGCGAAAGAAGCCGTTTCTGCAAGCACGCCACAAACAGAGTCGCCTGAGGTATGCAAAAGCACATTTGGACAAGCCAGTTACATTTTGGAAGAAGGTCCTGTGGACTGATGAAACAAAGATTGAGTTGTTTGGTCATACAAAAAGGCATTATGCATGGAGGCTAAAAAACACAGCATTCCAAGAAAAACACTTGCCACCCACAGTAAAATTTGGTGGAGGTTCCATCATGCTTTGGGGCTGTGTGGCCAATGCCGGCACCGGGAATCTTGTTAAAGTTGAGGGTCGCATGGATTCAACTCAGTATCATCAGATTCTTGACAATAATGTGCAAGAATCAGTGACGAAGTTGAAGTTACGCAGGGGATGGATATTTCAGCAAGACAATGATCCAAAACACCGCTCCAAATCTACTCAAACATTCATGCAGAGGAACAATTACAATGTTCTGGAATGGCCATCCCAGTCCCCAGACCTGAATATCATTGAACATCTGTGGGATGATTTGAAGCGGGCTGTCCATGCTCGGCGACCATCAAACTTAACTGAACTGGAATTGTTTTGTAAACAGGAATGGTCACAAATACCTTCATCCAGGATCCAGGAACTCATTAATAGCTACAGGAAGCAACCAGAGGCTATTATTTTTGCAAAAGGAGGATCTACACAATATTAATGTCACTTTTATGTTGAGGTGCCCATACTTTTGCACCGGTCAAATTTTGTTAAAATGCAGATTGCACATTTTCTGTTAGTACAATAAACCTCATTTGAATCCAGAAATATAACTGAGTCCATCAGTTATTAGATATATGAAACTGAAATAGCTGTTGCAAAAACCAAAATTGTTATAAAGAAAAAAGGTTAACATTAATAGGGGTGCCCAAACTTTAACATATGACTGTAGGTTGGACAAAGATTCCATAGTCTGGTTCAACTGGTCTCTGCAATGACAGGGGGAGTTGCCTACCACTAGGAAGTCGTGCAAGTATGGGACTATTAGGATGTCCTGCTCTCTCAAGTGTGCCATGACCTCTGATATGATTTTCATAAATACTCTCAGGGCGATAGCCAGCCCAAATGGGAGAGCTTTGAATTGGTAATGCTTTCTTTCTCCCCCTATGTTGACAGCTATTCTGAGAAACCGGCGGTAGTCCGTGTGTATGGGGACGTGATAGTACTCATCTTTTAAGTCGAGTACCGTCATGTAACAAGATGGAAACAGCATCTTTACTGCAGATTTTATTGTCTCCATTTTGAATGGATGAATCAACAGGCATTTGTTTAACTTTTTTAGGTTCACTGTTGTCCTGAACGTCCCATCTGGTTTCTTCTGCAAGAAGATAGGGGAATAGAAGCCTTCTCCTTTTTCTTGGTGGGGTACCTCCTGCAATACCGATTTCTCCACCAGGGCCTGAATCTCCTGTTGTACTGCAGCTTGCTCCTCTATCGACTGCCTCTGTGGGGTCACTGCGAAAGAGGGTTTGGGTGAGGTGTGAAATTTTAAGTTGAGACCTGTTTTTACGATGCTTAGGGTCCAGGAACTGCTTGATATCTTTTCCCAGGTCAGGAAGAAGAGGCCCACTCTTCCCCCTACCTGGAAGACACCTTCATTGGGGTTGCTTCTTGTCTGCCGGTTTCCCGAACATGAACCCCTTCCCTTTGCCTCTTCTATCTTCCTACTTATCCTGGGTTTTTTTAGGTGGCTTCCTCTGGATAAATTTCCTGCTCTGAAAACGTTTGAAGGGGAAATTGGATGGGTTAGGGAAGGACTTCTTTTTATCCCCTGCTTTCTCAAGTATATCATCCAGTGTGGGCCCGAAAAGAAATTCACCTTCACAGGGGATGGAGCACAGCTTTGTTTTTGTTTGCAGGTTTCCCATCCAGCACTTGAGCCATAGAGCCCTTCTAGCTGCATTCGAGAATGAGGCTGCCCTGGCTGTTAACCTGATTGAATCCACGGATGCGTCTGCTAGAAATGCCGCTGCTCCTTTCATTAACAGGACGGAGTCCAGGATTGCGCCTCTTGGAGTTTTGTTCCTTAGTTGGTTGTCCAGCCACACCATCAGGGCTCTGGCTGTGCAAGTGGCAGCTATAGCGGGTTTTAGTCCTCCTCCAGCTGCTTCCCAGGCTCCTTTTAGGAATGTATCCGCTTTTTTGTCCATGGGGTCTTTCAGTGTCCCCATGTCCTCAAGTGGCAGAGAAAATTTTTTCGAGGCTTTTGCTATGGCTACATCTACTTTCAGTGCTTTGTCCCAAAACGAACAGCTTGGCTCCTCAAAGGGGTATTTCATTTTTGGTGCTAGGAGGCCATTTTTCTCTGGCCTTTTCCACTCCCTCTGTATGAGCGCCTGGATTTTATCATTCATGGGAAAATACCTCCTCTTCTTCTGCTCTAACCCGCTAAACATGGCATCCTGAATGGTTCTTTTAGGCCTGGTGTCTACTAGTCCCATAGTGGTTCTGATAGCCTTTATTAAGTTATCCATTTCTTCTATAGGGAAGCAGCTGCGACCTTCATCCTCAGAGGATGAGGAGCCGGGTGACAGGCTATCTGTGCCTGATGAAGAAGATTTGCGCTCCCTATCACTAGGATCTGACTCAGGTTCCTTTCTTTTGGGTTTCTTATGCTTTTTGCTTTTTCCATGAATTGTTTTGAAGGTGTTCTCTACCTGGTGGGCAATTAGGGCTCTAAGGTCAGAAGCGAACCCTGGGGATTCCTTGCATATTGTATGTTCAATGCAGGACTGGCAGAGCCTTTTTTCCCATGCCGTGGGGAGCTCCTCCTCACAAAGTGGGCAAATCTTGTGGTTGGCCTTCTGTGTGCATTTCTTCCCATATAAGAGAAGGAGGATAGGCCCTAATTACAGCATAGACGTTCACCTAGTCCACTTACCCGCCAGACCGAAGAAGGATGCCGAATCAGACGTGGGCACGCGGCTTGTCCTTTGGGACCCCTGCCCCCCCGGTCTCCTTGCTGCAACGGGAGTCCGAACGGCTGCTGCTGTGTCGCTGTGACTGCTCCTTGGTCTCCTTCTTACGGTGCTGCTGCGGTGACTTCCGTGGCTGCTGCTGGTGTCCTGTGTCCGAGGACACGTCCAGCAGCTGCTGCTCTTCTGGAGGCTCGGTGCTCATGGTGCCAGGAAACAGGCCATGCTGTGCCCCCTGTGCGCTTTTAAGCAAGTGAGGGGCATGTTTCAAGAAGCAAAGTTTTTTTTTTCTTTTCTTTTCCCCTTCCCCGGGAAGAGCGACACCTGTGCATCCCTCCAAGAGATGCTTTGCGCTGCCAACGTCATCCGACGGCGCCCCGCCCCCCCTGCACGCGTGCACCCGGCCTACCCAGAGATGCCTTGCGGCGTGTGACGTTGTGCGCTCTGCCGGCTCCCAGTGGTGCATTGCGTGGGTGGTGGCATTTCACCAGGTTGCCAGCGTGTGTGGGGGATACCTGCGCCCACTGGCGCTCTCCCACCCTGGTACCTGCTCTGGCTCAGGGCCAGCCCCGGCCACCCTGGAGGATGCTTTCCTGGGAGAGGACAGTTCTTCTTGTGTCTGCCGCCTCTCCCCCCGCACACCCTGGAGGCCCGCTGACCCCAGCAGTGGTGCCTCGGGTAACCGCCCCAGCTGGGACAGGGGGCTCCCGCTGCCATCTTCCAGACTGGTCGGCCCCGGCATCCGATGGTAAGTCTGTAGGTTCCCTATGGGGAAAGGAAACCAACTGATGCAGAAGAGAGGTACCACCTTTTTATCTGTAGGTTTCCTGTCCCTGTGGGGCAGATCCCCTCTCTCCGTGGTGCAGTCATGGGGGAAGGAGAAATATAATTCACTCATGAATAGCGAGATTTGAGCATTCACTGACAGTTAATTTAACTTAATGAATATTAAAAAATAAAACTGCAAAAACTTGACGATATTATGGTAGTTTGAATCCCACTATTTGATGACTTACATGACACACTAAAAATATAGTTTTTTTTACAACTGCGCAGTTCTACCAGCATGATGTTTCACTGAAAACAATCCATCCTCTATCAAAAACAATAGATAAATTCAAGGTAAGGGTTGAGGACGCTTAAGAGCGGGTGCCCCTAAGTACACAAGTACTTACATGACTCAGCTCAGCACAGGTTATAGTATACCAAACATGATAAAATTTGATTTATTAGAATTTTGAGATTAGATGGAAAAAATAAGAGAGTTTATGTTAAAAAATTGAAGTTAATAAATAGGGACACCTTAATGTCCATGCCTTAGAAGTATTATGATCTCTTCTGGTGTCCATTTTTCATTATGCTTGATTGATTAGTAAAATTAAAATTAAAGATAAAATTAGCCATATTTTTAACTCTTATGTGAGATGTAATCAATGAGGAGACTTAGTTATCACAATTTCTTGATTGTTACGTCCAAATAAAAAAGTTTTTAGATAGCCATACTTTAAACCCTTCAAGGGCATCTGTAAAATCCTCCCTTAGCAACAAAGTTTATGGAGTGACCTACTAAGTAAATTTAACTACATTTTTAATTATGTTTTAATAATGTTCTAGTATTGTAAGTTATGAAATTTTTTAAATCACTGTTGCAGGGTAATTGCCTTTATGTCAGAAAAAAGTACCTGTCAATGGCTATTAGAGATAAGTTAATCTTGATAGAGTTTTCCCCCAAAATTTGATTTATCTGAATAGATTCATACAAATTTCAATACTGAAAAGCTTGTAATTGTAATATCGTTCATCACTATATCTCTTGTCAGCTCATGTAAAAATTAATTTACCACCCCTGGCATACTATGAGGGTAGCATTGAATTGAGGAACACAAGCATATAGGGTGCAAATCCATTACAGTATACAGGGTGCAGCCATGGTCAGTGTATTGATGCAGATATTATTGATTTAACATGAGTAGAAGGAGATAGTGGTGTTGGTTAGACCAGTCACACAGAAATATGACAGAAGCAAAAGGAATGCTGACTAAGCTCACTAAGGGTAGGTGCCCATGATCAGGAAGTGAAAAATGAGGATGAATGAACTCATGGAGATCAACATCCAACACTGCGGAGACACCTTCACATGTTTCTCAACGCAGTGATTCTAGAGCAATGCCCCCATCCCTTATGGGAATACGTAAAAATATGCAAAACACAAGCCGCGGAAACACCATCACATGTTTCTCAACGCAAGCAATGTCTAGCCAGGTCTTTCCCCAGGAAGGAACAACCATGGGAAGGGCAGTCTCCAATGAAGGAAACCACCTATGCCAAAACATGGTATCCATCCACAGACAGCTGTTTTGGGGTATTGCCACTCATCAGTGTGGAGTAGGAAACTGGCCAGTAGGAGCAATGCCTAGTAGAAGACTGTGAAAAATGAGGATGAATGAACTCATGGAGATCAACATCCAACACTGCGGAGACACCAAATGTTTCTCAATGCAGTGATTCTAGAGCAATGCCCCCATCCATTATGGGAAATACATAAAAATATACAAAACACAAGCCGCGGAGACACCATCACATGTTTCTCAATGCAAGCAATTGCTTGCGTTGAGAAGCATGTGATGGTGTCTCCGCGGCTTGTGTTTTGCATGTTTTTACATGATCAGGAAGTAGCAGCGATTTGGACACAGCGTATTTTTGCAGCGTCCAAAATGCTGCATTCTAATCACTGAACCATGCAGATTTACTGCATCCAATACATTCTATTGTGGAAATTTCTGTTGCAAAAAATTTACATGCTGCGGCTCGTAAACTCCCACCACAGGTGAGTTTAAGCAGCAATAAATAGAAGCACAGTGGTCATGGGATTTCTATAAATCCCATCCACTGTGCTTCTAAAGTAGAATGCAGCATTTTGAACACAGCACAGATGAGCTGCATCCAAAACTCTGCCATTTCAGATTTTGGTCATATACCCTAAGGGTCCCGTCACACTAAACGATGCACCAGCGATCCCGACAACAATACGACCTTGTCAGGACAAGCATGCCTGCTGCATGAGATTATTCTGATAAGCACACATGAAGGAAGAGACAGGTGCTCACTACTTCACTGCCAGCAGCAGTACTTCAAATATGTATGTTTTGATATCAATGCAATGAAGGAAGGCAAATTAACTGGAGGAAGGCAGGAGGTTTTGAAGCCAATAACATGCATTTTTTTTTTTTTACAAAAATAAAGACAAATCTCCTAATAAAGTGATTTGCAAAATGTCATATCTTTCCAATTCAAATGAAAATGTAGCTACTCTTTAAGAAATGGTCCCCATGAAAATGATATGCTTTCATTTACCAAGTATGTTTGTTTCCTCTTTGCAAAAAACAAGTCCTCAGAATATTTGTATAGCAATAACTTTTCTATCAGCTGATTCAGAAACTATGGTAAGTGGCCTTAATACAAAACAGCATTTTGCAAGCCAACCAATTAAATGCATACTGTATAATTATAGTAAAAAAAAGCATTTAACATGTATTCATAATTCAGTAATATATTACTTTTCAGCATGAAATAATTTCAATTGTTTTGTTTTATAATTGTAAGCATAAATACAATGTAGAAGCAAGGAAAGACTTTAGGGCATGCTCTCTGGAATATAGAAATAAATGGCGTAAAGTGCAGAATATGTGCTGATAGTAGTCCAAAATATCTGTCAGCAGCATCTCTGCCATTTTTTTCTGTACTCTGATTTATTTAGCTTAATCCAGTGTTCAACCCACTCTGCACCACTTGCGCATAACCTCGGGCCTCCCGTGAGCTAAAAGCCGTCATGGAAAATAAGCAGTCCATACACAGTAATTGATCTTCTTATACTTTTATAAAACTTCAAAAAATGAAAAGATCGTTGAACTGCAAATTCAAGCAATTCACATTTAGCCTAGGTCATAAAAGTCCACTATTATCAGTGTTATTCTCATCCATGTGGTATATAACATCATGCAGTCAGAGAAGATAAATCTTCATGAATACGATAAATTTGCCTTCCACAGTATTATATATTACTCTACCTGGCTCTCCAAACATGGTGCGGATTCAGTATGGGTATATTCTACTTCATCCCTGAAAATATATGAATAGTGTGTGACCATATTATTTAATTCCATGAAACACCTTAAAAAAATGAAATAGAAAACAATCAGAAAAATCACATGATTATGATAGGGTGGCAAAAGTTTCAAGCCATGACTGTAAGAGCAGAGATGCTGCTGAGATGTCTGATGAAGGGTTATGTCCCCATAGTCCAGCTGGTGGACATACCATGATGTGACTTATGCGGCATCTCTGCTCCTATACGTGGAACTTTTGAAAAGGTCACAGGTGTTTCAGCCGACTTACCGTCTGGAATATTGGACTTTTGTTTCTGTAATCCATGGACGATCCACATCATGTTTAGAAAGCCAGGTGATTTTTTTATATTATTTTTGAAATAATATTAAAGTATAAGATTGTGTGGACTGTTTGTTTCATTTTCAGTTGGGTATAGTGCAGTATACTAAGTATGAAAAATAAATCAATATGAAGATGTTACAATATATTTATAACTTAAATAGCTGCAAAATTATAACCGATCCCTGCCTTTTTAAAACCAGCAAAATAGCGTCCAGCTGGCAACCATTTTGCTTGATTCAGACAAATTGAATAAATAAAAAAGGGATGCTGGCTTATGCAAATGTATGTTCCTTATGTTTTAAGTTCCATAGTTGCTAAAATGATTGTCTGTGATTTTGAGTAAGGGTACCGCTACACTTAGCGATGCACCAGCGATCCCGACAACGATATGACGCGGTCAGGATCGCTGGTGCATAAGTGGTCGCTAGTGAGCTGCCACACAGGCAGATCTCACCAGTGACATCGCAGGAGTCGGGGGTCGCTACTTACCTGTCAGACGCGGTGATGCTGACGTCCTCCCGCCCGCGTCCACGCGTGGCTCGTCGGCGCCAGAGGAAGCCCAGCAGGAAGCAGACAACGAGAAATGATCCAGGACCGTCACGCGAGATCAGCGATAACCAGACGGAGAGCCGGTCGGAGGTAAGTATCAAACATAGCGATATCGCTGCTACGTCACAAAATCGGTGACATTACAGCGATATTGCTAGCGATATCGCAGTGTGTAACTGGGGCTTAAGTTGGCAAACTCTGACTTTATTATTTACACAACCTTTGTTCGGTGACTAATAAGGCTTTTTTCTTCAGAAGACATTCTTTAATTGGGATATGGGTTGAGGCGTTCTTTCTTTACATTTTTGTTATTTTGAAGTTTTAGTAAGTGAAAAAATACTTCTCTCCATTCAGATTGTCTGGCTGTTGCTTAGAGGACTTTGTTCCCTTATGACAATCATTAACTGACTATTTTCAGGCTGTGGAATGATATTTTTAAGAGATGGCTCTAATTATCCCTGTCTAGTCTGTTGTATTTTGCTCTCATACTGGTAAGGCAATACACTTTACAGTACAATGCATAGCTGACTATTATGTCCCAAATGTGTATGTTAGTTTAGTATTGTAAAAGTGTATCTTCATGAGAGATCTGCATACTTTTACTTTTTTAAAATCAGTGTATTGTGCTTTTGATCATTCAATGACGTTTTGCTAAAAACAACTGAGAATATTATATTTGACAGAAGAAAAATTGTAAACACACTTTAAATTGACTGGCTAGGTTGTCTGTTGGAAAGTATACATATCTAAAATGTATAATATTGGTTGGAAATTAGTAAAGGGTGAACTTGCTGAAATTCAATATTTTGCTCGAATTTGGATTTGGGCATTGAATAAAATTTGTGGTCTTACAAATAAGAAATAGTAAAAGGGTGAAAATATAACCGGCTAAGGCTACTTTCAGACTAGCGTTCTGAGGTGCAGCGCAGGGCCGCCGCTAAGCTCCTTCCCTGGCCACGCCTCCTCCGGTAAGCTCCTCCTATGATCGCACGACACTGCATGTGATCAGCGCACACTATATTTAGCATTGGGTATGCTGGCCATGCGCTGGTATGATTTTGCCGGCGCTTGCGCCCTTTTGGCGCTGCACCAAGCGCACAAAAATGCAACACAGTGTGTTTTTGTGCGCTCGGCGCAGATTGAAAAGGGCGTAAGTGCCGGCAAAATCATACAAGCGCATGGCCAGCGTACCCCATGCTAAACATAGTGTACGCTGATCGCTTGCAGCGTCATGCGATTATAGGAGGAGCTGACCGGAGGAGGCATGGCCGGGGGTGGGGCTTACAGTGGCCCTGCACTGCACCTCAGAACGCTAGTCTGAAAGTAGCCTTACTAGTAAAACCCTTTAAAACATAACGTTTAATAGTTAAGTATAAAAGAACGCACCAAAAATTGAAAGTGCCACAGTGCAAAGAAAACCTTATAGGACTAAAAACAATACCAAAATGGTAGGGAATCTTGATAATTTACCCTCACCATTTTAAACTGGAATATTCAGAAAAATATATATACATATAGCCTCAAAAATCTTATGGCTGATACAGCCTGTAATATTTACTATTGAGCTTAGTTCCTCATAGATTGGAGACTTTGCACAATACCTAAAAAAAGGTATTAAATTCAAGGGAAATGAAAAACCTTGATAGATGATGGTAAAATGCTGAAAGTGATTCCTACAATTGTGCTGTCCACACTTACACACAAAAACCAACCGTGTGATGATATACGTGAACTGTCCCTAACTGCAACTCTAACTAGTGACCTACTGATTCGCGGAGGATGGTACCCTAAGATAATGAGAAGTGGCACCCCGCTTGTCTGATGGCTGTCTCTTAAACTCCTGTTAATGCCCTATCAATACGCAGAAAGAGAAACAGAAAGCCAGGTTGTCATGTATCCAAATTACTGTTGTAAATACAGATCAGGAACGTGATATATGTTCTTCTTTTCTAGTGAGAATGTCCTCTTTCTTGTAGCGTACATTATAACAATGATAAAAAATTGGCAGGAGATACTGGTGTTGCAAAAAAGGGACAGTGTATCCAAGCACAAAGTACTACCATATAAATAATTGGGCACACATGAGTCCCAAATACACCAAGGACACAATTTCTGACAGCAACCACAAATAATATAACCAAGCAGTATATGTGATCAATATGAATATAGTTATAGTTATGGGTCCAAGTAGAGAAAAGGTTGCACTCAACGAGCTGATGAAAATGTAGATTGATTTATTGGCTGTTTCGCGCTGTCCAAGCGCTTCAACGGGTCATCAACTCCCTTTGCACTCCTGATATCACTCCCCCGGCCTGACATGTGTAACTTGTGCCAATAAATCAAGCTACATTTTCATCAGCTTGTTGAGTGCAACCTTTTCTCTACTTGGACTCAAACAGTACTGTGAATTCCCCGGTCTAGCACCTGAAGCTGCCAGCTATCAGCGCTCCGAATGCCGCACACCATCTGAGAACACACGGTAATAGCGGTGCCGTCCGTGCTTTTTCTTTTCATTTTATGCACATAGTTATAGTTATGCACAAGTTAAATGCACTGAATACAGATGAACAACAGTGCTACAATACCTTATAGCCAAATAACAAATATCATACAGACCAGCATTGAAATGGTATATCCACATATAACAAATGTACTGTCAGAAATTAGACATGCCAGATAAAGCAATACAATTGATAAACAACAATATTTGAGCACCCCATGTAAAAGGTATACCAGGGAACGCAGGTGCCTAATAAGATAAAACCTCAGAAACGAGGCTAAACAAAACTGCTTATCTTATCCATGGTGGTGTTCAGCGACACATGGCTTTATGAAGCCTCCCATATACTCTCAACACATTTCTCCCTTTCAAGGGATCATCAGGAGAGATCAGATGCACGTCTTCATGGCAAAAATTCAATGTCCAAATAAATGAGGTCGTCACTAACAATCAAAATGCACCTGTATAAATACCTTGGCGGTCTATTGCTGTTAAACACTATTTCCTGTTTATAAGAGCCACATGTCTTGCTGGTATAAACTACGTATGCATGGTTAAATTCTCAAACACTAGAGTGTGTGGACAAAATCCATACACATTACGCATGCGCTAAAGGTGCACGAAATAAAAAGGTTCATTGCGCAAGCGATAAGAGACCACAGATAGATATATAGATAGATATAAATATATCTATAGATAGATATATCTACTTTATAGATAGATAAATATAAAAATATCTATAGATGGATAGATATAGATATGTCTATAGATAGATAGATATATCTATAGATAGATATATGGATAGATATATCTATGTATCTATAGATCTATCTATATATCTGTCTATCTATAGATCTGTCTATCTATGTATAGATCTATCTGTCTATCTATAAATATATCTATCTCATTCTATGTATGTATGTATCTATCTATCCCATATCTATCTAGCTATCTATCTATAGAAAAATAGATATGGGATAGATAGACAGACAGACAGATAGATAGATAGATAGATAGATAGATAGATGGAATGAGATAGATATATAGAAAGAAAGATATGGAATAGATAGACAGATCTATAGATAGATAGGTGTATACATAGGTCAATAGATAATATCTATAGATCTATCTATCTCTCCCATATCTATCTATTTATCTATCTGTGTGTGTGTAATGCTGTATGGGTTGGACAAATGTAAAAGAGGAGGTTGGACAAGAAATGACATCACAAATCATTTTTTGTTAAATATCTTTATTTAGCTTACAAAAACGCATACAATCCGCATGAAAAAAATGCATAAAAATCCGCATGAAAAAAACGCATAAAAGTCCACATGAAAATGCATGAAAAATGCATGGATTTTTACCTGCATTTTCTGCCCAAAGGTGCAGATTCTATGCAGAAAATTCTGCAGGCAAATCTGCAATGTGTGCACATACCCTAAGGGTATGTGCACACGTTGTGGATTTTGATGTGTTTCGGCAGCGTTTTTGGATGAGGGGATTTGCATCGAATCCACAGTGTAGAGTACACACAATGTTAATCAATGGGAAATCCAAAAGCGCTGTGCGCATGCTGCAGAAAAAAATGCGCGGATTTGCAGTGTTTTTTTTTTCTGCAGCATGTCAATTCCATGTGCGGAACTGCAGCGTTTCTGCACCCATTGACTTGCATTGAGTCTGGCACATCCGCAGCAAAACCGCAGATGTAAAATAGATCTGCAGTTTTGCTGCAGATGTGGGTGTGAGAAACGCTGCGGCCCGGGAGGAGCGAATTGTGTGGGTGGAGTGTGGGTGGAGACTATGTGTGTGTCTGTGTGTGCAGGCGGGGTCTGCGGGGCTGTGTATGTGCATGCCGGTGGGCATGCATGTATGTGTGTGTCTGTGTGCGCATGTTTGTGCGTGTGTTACCTGTGTGTGTGTGTGTGTGTGTGTGCTGTGTGCGGGTCTGTGTAGGCATCCATTGTCTGATGGGTCTACTGCTCCCATCCAGCAATGAATGCTCACAATGACAGCATTGCCGCTGATTGGAAAGTAGTCCCATCAGACAATGGCTGTGATCTGTAGTAGAAAAAAAACATACAGAACATGACATACATATAACATACAGAACATACATATAACATACAACACATAACATAGATTACATATTTACCAATCATGTAGTCCCCGAAGCCCTAGTCTCCTTTAATAAAAATAAAATAAAAAAACAACCTGTACTTACCTTTATGCTGTTGTCCAGTTATTAACGAGTGTCACACGATGATCCGGTGTAGAACACTGACATAGGGTGACTTCAGTGCTCTACACGGCCTCCGACATGCACTGACAGCGGAGGTAACCCTCCGTGGTGTATATCCCTCTGCCGCTGCTGGGAGAGAGGTCACTTCAGTTCATTCTCTCACTGGCAATGCTGTGTGAGAAAATTCCCATGCAGCATTACCGTGAAGTGAGAGAATGAACTCACTTGACCTCTTCAGTGATGCACTGCAGGAGGATTATCTCTTGTCAGTGCATCACTGGGAGGCCCTATAGAGCAGTGACATCACCTAATGTCACTGTTCTATAGGGGAGATCATCATGGGACACTCATTAATTGGACTGCTTCTGACAGGGAGTATGCGATTGGTTTATTATTTTAAATTCTTTGCAGGAGATCGAGGGCGTTACATGGATTTTAGGCGTGCAATAAAGATTGAAAACAGTGTGGTGTTTCATTTCATTAAAATACTATTTTCTGGCTGTCTTTTTTCTAACCCTTTGATACTAAAAGATTAATAATGGATAGGCTTCTTATTGACACCTCTCCATTATTAACTGGGCTTAATGTCACCTTACAATAGCAAGGTGACATTAACCCTTTATTACCCCATATGTCACCGCTACACAGCAGTGGGAAGAAAGAGGCTAAATACCAGAATTGGTGCATCGTACAGATGCGCCATTTCTGGGGCGGCTGCAGGCTGGTATTTGTAGCCAGGGGGGGCCAATATCCATGGCCCCTTCCTAGGCTATAAATGTTAGCCACAGCTGTCTGCATAGCCTTTCTGGCTGTAAAATATAGGGGGACCCAATGTTAGTTTTTTTGAGGAGGGAACCCCTATTTTAATAGCCAGTAAAGGCTATGCAGACATCTGTGGACTGATATTCATAACCTGGGAAAGGGCAATGGGTATTACCCCTTCCCAGGCTACAAATATTGACCCCCGGCTGTCGGCTTTCCCTCTCTGGCGCAGAAAATGGCGTGGAGCCTATGTCATTGTTTTTCCCGTTTTTCTTTTTCAAAATTAAACATATTGTTCATTAATGAACATCGGCCCTGCTATTATTTATCTATCTATATCTATCCATAGATTTATCAAAAGATAGTCCTCAAGATGAAAGCAGCAGCACACCAAAAGAGTTACAGTCAAAGTGCTATTTATTAGCCCATCTGGCTAGTTGCCCATACAGTGATGTTTCGGTCCTGGGAATTGTGGACCTTTCTCAAGCAGTGTAACAATGCAAAGTGAGTGCTATTTAATGCTCACCAATCATACAGGTGTTCACAGACAATTAGATAATATACATTGTGCAATACATAGTTTTACAAAACATGAATAACAATCAAAAAGTGCATTTATAGTGCAATGTGCAAAAGTGCCTCAATTCATGAAAAGATACAGTTGTGGCCAAAAGTATTGACACCCCTGCAATTTTGTCAGATAATACTCAGTTTCTTCCTGAAAATGATTGCAAACACAAATTCTTTGGTATTATTATCTTCATTTAATTTGTCTTAAATGAAAAAACACAAAAAGAATTGTCCTAAAGCCAAATTGGATATAATTCCACACCAAACATAAAAAAGAGGGTGGACAAAAGTATTGGCACTGTTTGAAAAATCATGTGATGCTTCTCTAATTTGTGTAATTAACAGCACCTGTAACTTACGTGTGGCACCTAACAGGTGTTGACAATAGCTAAATCATACTTGCAGCCAAAGAAAAGGCAGGCTGGAGTTTGCCAAAACTTACCTGAAAAAGCCTAAAACGTTTTGGAAGAATGGTCTCAGGTCAGATGAGACAAAAGTAGAGCTTTTTGGGAAAAGGCATGAACATAGAGTTTACAGGAGAATAAAAGAGGCACTCAAAGAAAAAAACACGGTCCCTACAGTCAAACATGGCAGAAGACTACCAACTAATTTTGCAGCATAATGTAGGGCCCAGTGAGAGAAAGCTGGGTCTCCCTCAGAGGTCATGGGTCTTCCAGCAGGACAATGACCCAAAACACACTTCAAAAACCACTAGAAAATGGTTTGAGAGAAAGCACTGGAGACTTCTAAGGTGGCCAGTAGAGTTGAGCGACTTTTGGTTTTTTAGGGTCGCGTTTCGTTTCGTGAAACCCGACTTTTCCAAAAGTCGGGTCGAGCAAGATCGTCCGATTATAGGGAAAAGTCGGGGTCGTCCCGAAACACGAAACCCAATGTAAGTCAATGGGGAATAAAAGTCGGCAGTGAGAGGAGGACAGGAAACACACCTACAGTGCCCATTTGAATGCCAAAAGCATCAATTCTTCTTTCTTAAGCTTGTCAACCTTAATTAACTTCATAATACAAGTTACGCACTGAAAAATGGGGGTTATTTGGCTACAAACTGTGGGGGGGGAGGGCTGGCTCCAGGTTTTCATGTGCCCTGGGAGAAAGAGCGCCCCTTTAACAGATACCACAACTCATCATGCTCCGATACGGCAGAGAAATAGCGGTATAGTACAATGAAAAATACCTCACTTTTTACATCTCATGACGAGGCCCATCTATTTCTCCATACAGAATCATTGGTCCCATATAATGTTTGAAACAGTATATGATGAGCTCCACATAATGCTACAGTATATGTTGGTCCCCATGGATGAAGCTCCACTGTCTTATGGGCCCAAATAATGCTCCAAACATAATGGGCCCCATTTCTAATGCTCTAGTGTATAATGGGCCCTGTAAATGCTGCTCCAGTGTCTGATGTCCACCTTTGGAATGTTCCAGTGTATGGTGGGCCCCATCTATCATTCTCCAGAGTATAGTGCTCCCCAAAAATTGCTGTCCCAACATTGAAAACAGTCAAATAAGTCTCCTCGCTAGGGAATCCCTGTACTTGTCTGGACAGGTGCTGTAGCTTGCTTAACAGCTCGCCAGCCGTTCTCACGCCCAGTATGGATTACACGTGATTGCACAAAGGTGAGAAAGGGTACCGTATCCCCAGATAACATGTATGGATAGCGTAC
The DNA here is from genome assembly GCF_039654945.1 of Dendrobates tinctorius. Lineage (NCBI taxonomy): Eukaryota > Metazoa > Chordata > Amphibia > Anura > Dendrobatidae > Dendrobates > Dendrobates tinctorius. The sequence goes on along the minus strand of NW_027361732.1, from coordinate 64,065,666 downwards.
ACATTCAAAATATATGTCTCAGGAGGCAGGCTCAGACGGTGTTAGGCCCAGTATGGATTGCACGTGATTGCACAAAGGTTAGAAAGGGTACCGTATCCCCAGATAACATGTATGGATAGCGTACACATTCAAAATATATGTCTATACAGCATGAGGCAGGCTCAGACGGTGTTAGGCCCAGTATGGATTGCACGTGATTGCACAAAGGTTAGAAAGGGTACCGTATCCCTGGATAACATGTATGGATAGCGTACACATTCAAAATATATGTCTATACAGCATGAGGCAGGCTCAGACGGTGTTAGGCCCAGTATGGATTGCACGTGATTGCACAAAGGTTAGAAAGGGTACCGTATTCCTGGATAACATGTATGGATAGCGTACACATTCAAAATATATGTCTCAGGAGGCAGGCTCAGACGGTGTTAGGCCCAGTATGGATTGCACGTGATTGCACAAAGGTTAGAAAGGGTACCGTATCCCCGGATAACATGTATGGATAGCGTACACATTCAAAATATATGTCTATACAGCATGAGGCAGGCTCAGACGGTGTTAGGCCCAGTATGGATTGCACGTGATTGCACAAAGGTTAGAAAGGGTACCGTATCCCCGGATAACATGTATGGATAGCGCACACATTCAAAATATATGTCTCAGGAGGCAGGCTCAGACGGTGTTAGGCCCAGTATGGATTGCACATGATTGCACAAAGGTTAGAAAGGGTACCGTATCCCTGGATAACATGTATGGATAGCGTACACATTCAAAATATATGTCTCAGGAGGCAGGCTCAGACGGTGTCAGGCACAGTATGGATTTGACGGCCCAGATTACACAGCGGAGGAGCAGGGAGAGGTAAAGATTGCAAATGCTGGGGCCCTGCCCAAGCAAGGGGGGCCCACTCGTGGGCGTCGGTACTGCCACTGGGCCCCTCATAGTACAGCGGTGTGTCTGACGGCGGGTGTGCACCACCACCGTCAGAGACACTTGATTGCACTATGAGGGACCCTGTGCCAGTGCCCGCGCCCAAGAGTCGGCCTACCCACCTGTCCAGGGCAATGGCACTCGCACGGTGTCGTGCGGTAGGTGGTGACCCCGGCCATGGGGGGGGAGGCAGCACAGTTAGGGAGTTTTAGAAAGTGGCATATGTTGATGTTGGACATTCAGCTGATGCAAAAGGCGAAATAGGTGAAGTACCAGGAAGAGGTGGACCAAAGCAAGCCATTTTTCTGTCACCCTATGTGTCATCAGGGGAAGGTGGGACAAAATCCTTGGAAACCCATGCGTGGTTCATTTTAATGAAGGTTAGATCATCCACATTTTGGGTTGACAGACGGGTCCTTTTTTCTGTCAGGATTGATCCAGCTGCACTGAAGACTCTTTCCGATAGCACACTTGCAGCTGGGCAAGCGAGCTCCTGTAAGGCATATTGGGCCAATTCAGGCCAGGTGTCCAGTTTAGCGGCCCAATAGTCAAAGGGGAATGACCTGTGTGGGAGAACATCGATATGGGAGGAAAAGTAGTTTGTTACCATAGTTGACAACTGCTGTCTCCTGTCACTTTCCATCGATGCAGTATTACCAGTTGTGTGAGCGGTATTTGAAAAATCAGTCCACAACTTTGTCATGAAACCCCTGTCTCCAACGCCACTTCTGCTGTGTGCACCACGAACACCTCTGCCAAGCTGCCCCCGGCCCGTACGGCTCGTGTGAGAACCATCACTGCTGCTGTGTGCTGGGAATGCCTCAAGCAACCGATTTACCAGAGTTGCTTGTTTATTAGCCAATATTAGGTCAAGGTTCTCCTCTGGCATGATGTTTTGTAATTTGCCTTTATAGCGTGGATCCAGGATGCTGGCCAACCAGTAGTCATCATCGTTCATCATTTTGGCAATGCGGGGGTCCCTTTTTAGGATCCGCAAGGCATAATCTGACATGTGGGCCAATGTTCCCGGTGTCAATGATGCACTGCGAGTGCTGGGTGGAGGAGCACTTTCTGGCAAATCCACATCCCTCCAGTCACGCACAAACCCTGTACCAGACCTTGCCACGCCAACATTTTCACTTGCCCCACGAGATGCATCCTCCTCCCCTAAGTAATCATCCCCATCATCCTCCTCCTCCTCCTCTTCTTCCTCCACCTCGTCCAGGAGAGGTCCCTGAGCAGACAATGGCTGAATGTCATCAAGGATTCCCTCCTCCTCTTCCTCCTCATCAACATTGGCTGCAGACGCCTGCTCCTTAAGGTGCGTCAAAGTTTGCATGAGCAGACGCATAAGTGGGATGCTCATGCTTAGGATGGCGTCGTCTGCGCTTAACAGCCGTGTGCATTCCTCAAAACACTGAAGGACTTTACAAAGGTCTTTCAGCTTCGACCACTGCACACCTGTCAACTCCATGTCTGCTCTCAAAGTGCCTGGCCGTGTATCCTCCCACAAATGCATTATGGCCTGCCTCTGCTCGCACAGCCGCTCCACCATGTGCAGGGTGGAGTTCCACCTTGTTGCAATGTCGATAATGAGGCAGTGGTTGGGAAGGTGGAGCAATCGCTGCAGCTTCTGCATACGAACGGAGTGTACAGGCGACCGGCGGATGTGCGCGCACAGTCTTCGCACCTTCTGGAGCAGGGCTGTTAACTCCGGATAATTTTTGAGGAAGCACTGCACCACCAGGTTCAAGGTGTGAGCCAAGCAAGGTATGTGGCTTAGTTTTGAAAGGGCTATGGCTGCCACAAAATTACGGCCGTTATCACTAACTACCTTGCCTGCCTCAAGATGTACACTGCCCAGCCATGACTCAGTTTGTCGCTTCAAGTACTCGGCCAGCACCTCGGCGGTGTGTCTGTCGCCCAAACACATCATCTGCAACACAGCCTGCTGACGCTTTCCACTAGCTGCTCGATAGGGGGACACATCGTGTGCAACAGTGGCAGCTGCAGATGGAGTGCTCGTACGACTGCGCTCTGTGGACGAGCTTTCGCTTCTGGAGGAGGTGGAGGAGGGGGAGGGTCGAACGCCTACAGCCAACTGTTTCCTATACCGTGGGCTAGGCAGCACTGTCCCACCACCGCTGTCCCCTGTGGACCCTGCATCCACCACATTAACCCAGTGCGCAGTGATGGACACGAAACGGCCCTGGCCATGCCGACTGGACCATGCATCAGTTGTGAGGTGCACCTTTCCGCTCACTGACTGCTTGAGTGCATGGACAATGCGGTCTTTCACATGATGGTGGAGGGCTGGGATGGCTTTGCGAGAGAAGAAGTGGCGACTGGGTAGGTCATAGCGTGGTACTGCATAGGCCATGAGTTCGCGGAAAGCTGTGCTTTCCACCAACCGAAAGGGCATCATCTCAAACGAGATTAGTTTGGCAATGTGGGCGTTCAAACCCAGTGTACGCGGATGAGAGACTGAGTACTTTCTTGACCTACTCATAGTGTCTGGGAGGGTGAGCTGGACTTGAGAGCTGCATATGGTGGAAGTAGCGGTGGACAGGGCGGACTGAGAGAGGGTTGATGATGGTGATGGAGTTGGTGTTCTTTCTGATGGCCTAGAATCAGTATTTCGTTGATATAACAGTGGGATTCCCTGACTGCTGTGGCCTCGCAACGACACCTCAACATTTGCTGCTGTGCTAACCGGTGGGCTTACAGTGGGGGAAACAATGTAGCGTTGCTGACTACCTTCATTGTGATCAGTTGCACATGTGGTACTTGAGGTTTGGTGTTGTGTCCACGCTTGCAAGTGCATGCTGGTTAAATGTCTAAGCATGCAACTGGTATTCAAATTTTTCAGATTTTTCCCTCGGCTAAAGGTCTTTGTGCACTTCTTACAGATAACCTTGGCCTGATCATGAGGATTTTGTTCAAAAAAGTGCCACACTGCACTCTTCCTACTTTGGCAGACATTTTGCGGCCTAGCATGCTGTGATCTTTTGACCCTCTGGACAAGCTGTCCAGCAACTCTTTTGATGTTTGGAACCTGTCTTTGGAGTGCTCCGGGCCTGCCAGATAACAGCTGTTGCGATGTCGATGTCTGCTGTGGATGCTCCTCATCTGAGCTATTGGATGCAGCACCCTCTTCCCCCAATGGATGCCAATCTGGGTCAACAACTGGGTCATCCATCACCTCCTCTTCTATGTCATGTGCACCTTCCTCTGTGTCACCGTGTATGGTGGTATAGTGTGCGGGAAGGGGCACCTGAGTCTCATCAGGGTCAGAATCTGGCTCTGTACACTGGGGGGACAATGTAGTGCTCTGAGTGAATGTACCAGCAGAATCATCCATCAGCGGCTGTGCATCAGTGCACTCCATGTCAGATTCATCTTGGCCTGGGTAATTCACCATTTCTTTTGATAATCCAGGCATGGTATGTGAAAACAGCTCCATGGAGTAATCAGTAGTATGGCCTGCGTCATCCTTCAATCTTGGTTGGGGTGAAGGACACAAGGAAAGGTGTGGTTCATGAACATGAGCCTCCAATGACGACTCAGTGCTTTTACTTTTTACAACTGAAGAAGAGGAGGCGATAGAGCTGGAGGCTGAGTCAGCAATGTAAGACAAAACTTTTTCCTGATGCTCTGGCTTTAAAAGCGGTTTGCCAACTCCTAGAAAACTAAGCGCTCGAGGCCTTATGTAGACAGACGATGACGCAGGGTCAGCACCTCCTGCATTCGGTCCTATTTTGCTCTTGCCACTACCATCAGATCCACCACCAACACCATCATTACCAGCTGCCAACCCCCGCCCAATTCCACGGCCTCTTCCACCAGCCTTCCTCATTTTTGGTAGAAATGTAGACAAAATCCAACAAACTATATTGTAATGTAAAACAAGGTACAAGGTGTCTATAGGGCAGGGGAGATTTTGAATTTCTGCACACACTTGTGGACAGTGGACACTTTTGGATTGTGTGAGGCCCACTGATATCTGAGCGCTATGTGACAGGCTCGATGGCACTGCTGTGACAAAAGTGACTAGAGGATAAGGGAGATTTTGAATATCTGCACACACTTTTGGACACTGGACACTTTTGGATTGTGTGAGGCCCACTGATATCTGAGCGCTATGTGACAGGCTCGATGGCACTGCTATGACAAAAGTGACTAGAGGATAAGGGAGATTTTGAATATCTGCACACACTTTTGGACACTGGACACTTTTGGATTGTGTGAGGCCCACTGATATCTGAGCGCTTTGTGACAGGCTCGATGGCACAGCTGTGACAAAAGTGACTAGAGGATAAGGGAGATTTTGAATTTCTGCACACACTTGTGGACAGTGGACACTTTTGGATTGTGTGAGGCCCACTGATATCTGAGCGCTATGTGACAGGCTCGATGGCACTGCTGTGACAAAAGTGATTAGAGGATAAGGGAGATTTTGAATATCTGCACACACTTTTGGACACTGGACACTTTTGGATTGTGTGAGGCCCACTGATATCTGAGCGCTATGTGACAGGCTCGATGGCACTGCTGTGACAAAAGTGACTAGAGGATAAGGGAGATTTTGAATATCTGCACACACTTTTGGACACTGGACACTTTTGGATTGTGTGAGGCCCACTGATATCTGAGCGCTATGTGACAGGCTCGATGGCACAGCTGTGACAAAAGTGACTAGAGGATAAGGGAGATTTTGAATTTCTGCACACACTTGTGGACAGTGGACACTTTTGGATTGTGTGAGGCCCACTGATATCTGAGTGCTATGTGACAGGCTCAATGGCACTGCTGTGACAAAAGTGACTAGAGGATAAGGGAGATTTTGAATATCTGCACACACTTTTGGACACTGGACACTTTTGGATTGTGTGAGGCCCACTGATATCTGAGCGCTATGTGACAGGCTCGATGGCACTGCTGTGACAAAAGTGACTAGAGGATAAGGGAGATTTTGAATACCTGCACACACTTTTGGACAGTGGACACTTTTGGATTGTGTGAGGCCCACTGATATCTGAGCGCTATGTGACAGGCTCGATGGCACAGCTGTGACAAAAGTGACTAGAGGATAAGGGAGATTTTGAATTTCTGCACACACTTGTGGACAGTGGACACTTTTGGATTGTGTGAGGCCCACTGATATCTGAGCGCTATGTGACAGGCTCGATGGCACTTCTGTGACAAAAGTGACTAGAGGATAAGGGAGATTTTGAATATCTGCATACACTTTTGGACACTGGACACTTTTGGATTGTGTGAGGCCCACTGATATCTGAGCGCTATGTGACAGGCTCGATGGCACTGCTGTGACAAAAGTGACTAGAAGATAAGGGAGATTTTGAATTTCTGCACACACTTGTGGACAGTGGACACTTTTGGATTGTGTGAGGCCCACTGATATCTGAGCGCTATGTGACAGGCTCGATGGCACTGCTGTGACAAAAGTGACTAGAGGATAAGGGAGATTTTGAATATCTGCACACACTTTTGGACACTGGACACTTTTGGATTGTATCAGGCCCACTGATATCTGAGCGCTATGTGACAGGCTCGATGGCACAGCTGTGACAAAAGTGACTAGAGGAAAAGGGAGATTTTGAATTTCTGCAGACACTTGTGGACAGTGGACACTTTTGGATTGTGTGATGCCCACTGATATCTGAGCGCTATGTGACAGGCTCGATGGCACTGCTGTGACAAAAGTGACTAGAGGATAAGGGAGATTTTGAATATCTGCACACACTTTTGGACACTGGACACTTTTGGATTGTGTGAGGCCCACTGATATCTGAGCGCTATGTGACAGGCTCGATGGCACTGCTGTGACAAAAGTGACTAGAGGATAAGGGAGATTTTGAATTTCTGCACACACTTTTGGACAGTGGACACTTTTGGATTGTGTGAGGCCCACTGATATCTGAGCGCTATGTGACAGGCTCGATGGCACTGCTGTGACAAAAGTGACTAGAGGATAAGGGAGATTTTGAATATCTGCACACACTTTTGGACACTGGACACTTTTGGATTGTGTGAGGCCCACTGATATCTGAGCGCTATGTGACAGGCTCGATGGCACTGCTGTGACAAAAGTGACTAGAGGATAAGGGAGATTTTGAATTTCTGCACACACTTGTGGACAGTGGACACTTTTGGATTGTGTGAGGCCCACTGATATCTGAGCGCTATGTGACAGGCTCGATGGCACTGCTGTGACAAAAGTGACTAGAGGATAAGGGAGATTTTGAATATCTGCACACACTTTCGGACACTGGACACTTTTGGATTGTGTGAGGCCCACTGATATCTGAGCGCTATGTGACAGGCTCGATGGCACTGCTGTGACAAAAGTGACTAGAGGATAAGGGAGATTTTGAATATCTGCACACACTTTTGGACACTGGACACTTTTGGATTGTGTGAGGCCCACTGATATCTGAGCGCTATGTGACAGGCTCGATGGCACTGCTGTGACAAAAGTGACTAGAGGATAAGGGAGATTTTGAATTTCTGCACACACTTGTGGACAGTGGACACTTTTGGATTGTGTGAGGCCCACTGATATCTGAGCGCTATGTGACAGGCTCGATGGCACTGCTGTGACAAAAGTGACTAGAGGATAAGGGATATTTTGAATATCTGCACACACTTTTGGACACTGGACACTTTTGGATTGTGTGAGGCCCACTGATATCTGAGCGCTATGTGACAGGCTCGATGGCACTGCTGTGACAAAAGTGACTAGAGGATAAGGGAGATTTTGAATATCTGCACACACTTTTGGACACTGGACACTTTTGGATTGTGTGAGGCCCACTGATATCTGAGCGCTATGTGACAGGCTCGATGGCACAGCTGTGACAAAAGTGACTAGAGGATAAGGGAGATTTTGAATATCTGCACACACTTTTGGACACTGGACACTTTTGGATTGTGTGAGGCCCACTGATATCTGAGCGCTATGTGACAGGCTCGATCGCACTGCTGTGACAAAAGTGACTAGAGGATAAGGGAGATTTTGAATATCTGCACACACTTTTGGACACTGGACACTTTTGGATTGTGTGAGGCCCACTGATATCTGAGCGCTATGTGACAGGCTCGATGGCACAGCTGTGACAAAAGTGACTAGAGGATAAGGGAGATTTTGAATTTCTGCACATACTTGTGGACAGTGGACACTTTTGGATTGTGTGAGGCCCACTGATATCTGAGCGCTATGTGACAGGCTCGATGGCACTGCTGTGACAAAAGTGACTAGAGGATAAGGGAGATTTTGAATATCTGCACACACTTTTGGACAGTGGACACTTTTGGATTGTGTGAGGCCCACTGATATCTGAGCGCTATGTGACAGGCTCGATGGCACTGCTGTGACAAAAGTGACTAGAGGATAAGGGAGATTTTGAATATCTGCACACACTTTTGGACACTGGACACTTTTGGATTGTGTGAGGCCCACTGATATCTGAGCGCTATGTGACAGGCTCGATGGCACTGCTGTGACAAAAGTGACTAGAGGATAAGGGAGATTTTGAATTTCTGCACACACTTGTGGACAGTGGACACTTTTGGATTGTGTGAGGCCCACTGATATCTGAGCGCTATGTGACAGGCTCGATGGCACTGCTGTGACAAAAGTGACTAGAGGATAAGGGAGATTTTGAATATGTGCACACACTTTTGGACACTGGACACTTTTGGATTGTGTGAGGCCCACTGATATCTGAGCGCTATGTGACAGGCTCGATGGCACTGCTGTGACAAAAGTGACTAGAGGATAAGGGAGATTTTGAATTTCTGCACACACTTGTGGACAGTGGACACTTTTGGATTGTGTGAGGCCCACTGATATCTGAGCGCTATGTGACAGGCTCGATGGCACTGCTGTGACAAAAGTGACTAGAGGATAAGGGAGATTTTGAATCTCTGCACACACTTTTGGACACTGGACACTTTTGGATTGTGTGAGGCCCAATGAATATCTGAGCGCTATGTGACAGGCTCGATGGCACAGCTGTGACAAAAGTGACTAGAGGATAAGGGAGATTGGATTGCTTTTAAAAAAGCAGTTTGCGGAGCAGTGGGTAAACAGCAATGCCAGCCTGTCAGGAAGCCTTAGAAGGCAGCGCAACAACCAACACCACTGATACACCACTATATAGCCTCCCCTTGCACTGCACACACAGTGACTGGTGTGTTGTGCAGGCCAAATTGCTAGCAGCAGAAGCAGTTTTTTTTTCTTCTCAGCAGGACAAAAAAAAAAAATTGGGATTGCTTTTAAAAAAGCAGTTTGCGGAGCAGGGGGTAAACAGCAATGCCAGCCTGTCAGGAAGCCTTAAAAGGCAGCCCAACAACCAACACCACTGATACACTACTATATAGCCTCCCCTTGCACTGCACACACAGTGACTGGTGTGTTGTGCAGGCCAAATCGCTAGCAGCAGAAGCAGTTTTTTTGTCTTCTTCCCTGCCTAACGCTCTCCCTACAGAATCAGCAGCAACCTCTCCCTATATTAAGATCGGCAGAAGTAAGATGGCGGTCGGCGTGCACGCCCTTTTATACCCCCTGTGACGCCCACCAAAACAAGCCAATCACTTGCATGTCCTTCTGAAAGATGGTGGTGACCCGTGCCTATGTCATCACGTTGCCCACAGTGTCCGTGGATCCTGATTGGCTGAAAAAGAGCGCAAAACAAACTTTTGAAACGCGGCTTTGGCGCGTAAGTCGCCGACCTCGTGGCCGACCTCATCCTAGGGTCGGGTTTCGTTTCATGAAACCCGACTTTGCCAAAAGTCGGCGACTTTTGAATTTTTTCGACCCGTTTTGCTCAACTCTAGTGGCCAGCAATGAGTCCAGACCTGAATCCCATAGAACACCTGTGGAAAGGTCTAAAAATGGTAGTTTGGAGAAGGCACCCTTCTACTATCAGGAACCTGGAGCAGTTTGCCAAAGAAGAATGGTCTAAAATTCCAGCAGAGCATTGTAAGAAACTCATTGATGGTTACCGGAAGAGGTTGGTCGCAGTTATTTTGGCTAAAGGTTGTGCACCCAAGTATTAGGCTGAGGGTGCCAATACTTTTGTCTAGCCCATTTTTGGAGTTTTGTGTGAAATGATCAATGTTTTGCTTTTTGCTTCATTCTCTTTTGTGTTTTTTCACTTAAGACAAAGAATTTGTGTTTGCAATCATTTTCAGGAAGAAACTGAGTATTATCTGACAAAATTGCAGTGGTGTCAATACTTTTGGCCACAACTGTATTAATCTCCACTTAAAAACCATTAACCCCTTCACCCCCAAGGGTGGTTTGCGCGTTCATGACCGGGCCTATTTTTACAATTCTGACAACTGTCCCTTTAGGAGGTAATAACTCTGAAACGCTTCCATGGATCCCGGTGATTCTGACATTGTTTTCTCATGACATATTGTACTTCATGATAGTGGTAAAATTTCATTCACATAACTTGCGTTTATTTGTGAAAAGAATGGAAATTTGGCAAAAATTTTGAAAATTTCGCAATTCTCCAACTTTGAATTTTTATGCCCTTAAATCACAGAGATATGGCACACAAAAAACTTAATAAGTAAGATTTCCTACATGTTTACTTTACATCAGCACAATTTTGGAACCAAAATTTTTTTTTCTTAGGAAGTTATAAGGGTTAAAAGTTGACCAGTGATTTCTCATTTTTACAACACCATTTTATTTTTACGGACCACATCACATTTGAAGCCACTTTGAGGGGTCTATATGATAGAAAGTACCCAAAAGTGACACCATTCTAAAAACTGCACCCCTTAAGGTGCTCAAAACCACATTCAAGAAGTTTATTAACCCTTCAGGAGCTTCACAGGAATTTTTTGAATATTTAAAAAAAAATGAACATTTAATTTTTTTTCACAAAAAAATATTTCAGGTTCAATTTTTTTTATTTTACCAAGGGTAACAGGAGAAATTGGACTGGAAAAGTTATTGTGCAATTTGTCCTGAATACACTGATACCTGAAATGTGGGGGGAACCACTGTTTCGGCGCATGGCAGGGCTCAGAAGGGAAGGAGCACCGTTTGACTTTTTCAATGCAAAATTGGCTGGAATTCTGATCGGACGCCATGTCACGTTTGGAGAGCCCCTGATGTACCTAAACAGTGGAAACCCCCCACAAGTGACCCCATTTTGGAAACTAGACCCCCCAAGGAACTTATCGGGATATGTGGTGAGAACTTTGAATCCACAAGGGCTTCACAGAAGTTTATAACGTACAGAGGTACAATTAAAAAATCATATTTTTTCCACAAAAATGATCTTTTCACCCCAAATTTTTATTTTCCCAAGGGTATCAGGACCCTAAAAGTTATTGTACAATTTGTCCTGAGTACGCTGATACCCCAAATGTGGGGGTAAACCACTATTTGGGCGCATGGCAGAGCTCGGAAGGGAAGCATCGCCATTTGACTTTTTTGGCTGGAATTGAGATCGGACACCATGTCGCGTTTGAAAAGTCCCTGATGTACCTAAACAATGGAATCTCCCCACAAGTCACCCCATTTTGGAAGCTAGACCCCCTAAGGAACTTAACTAGATGTGTGGTGAGCACTTTGAACTCCCCCAGTGCTTCACAGAAGTTTATAACGCCCGGGCGAGAAAATAAAAAAAATCATATTTTTCCACAAACATGATCATTTAGTCCCCATTTTTTTATTTTCCCAAGGGTACCAGGAGAAAATGGACCCCAAAAGTTGTTGTCCAATTTGTCCTGAGTACACTGACACCCCATATGTGGGAGAAAACTACTGTATGGGCCCACGTCGGGGCTCAGAAGGGAAGTAGTGACTAGAGTTGAGCGATACCAGCCGATACTTGAAAATATCGGATCGGAATGGATCGGCCGATCTTAAAAAAAAGTATCGGTATCGCCGATTCCGATACCGGGAACCAATGCAAGTCAATGGTGCCAAAATATCGGAATAAAAAAAAACCCTTTCTTTCCTTGTAGGTTAATTCTACATGAAGAAAAACAACTAAGAATAATGTAGAATGTATTGTGGGAGGTGGAGGAGACATTAAAGCCATAGAGGTTTAGCCCAATCAAATGGAATAGCAGGAATTAAACTTTTTTTTTAAAGACGTTAGGAGTTACAAAGATATTGACTATGTTAGCCTCATTTATATTTTGTCAGACATGTATGTCTTCTTCTTTCTTCTTCTTTCTTATTCTTCTTCCTTTTTTTACCTTCTTCTTCTTCTTATTCCTTTTTTTACATTCTTCTTCTTCTTCTTCTTCTTCTTCTTCTTCTTCCTTTTTTTACATTCTTCTACTTCCTTTTTTTACATTCTTCTTCTTATTCCTTTTTTTACATTCTTCTTCTTCCTTTTTTTAAATTCTTCTACTTCCTTTTTTTACATTCTTCTTCTTCCTTTCCTTACATTCTTCATATTCTTCTTATTCAACAATTATTATTCTACATATTCAACTTCTTCATCTTCTTCCTTTTCTTCTTCATCATATTCTTATTTGTGTCAGGCATTCCTGTAGTTGTTATCTAGAAAAGTTAGAAGTTTACACCTTCCGTTCTGCCTGTCACAAAAGATTTACAACAGGATTTGTCCGCGTTCAGTTTGGCCTGCAGTAGCAGGCCTTTTCCAGGGGCACCACGAGGAGGAACGGACTCACCCCCATACACTGCTTAGTCTTCTTCTGCTTATAAATAAGATAATATCATTTGCTCAGAGTATTAGTCTTAATGTTCTTCTGCTTTGTTTTTTTATGCTTCTTTGTCTTCTCTCTCTTGTTGTTCTGCATCTTGGTGGTTGTCTTCCTGTTCTTTGTCCTCTTGAACCAGCTGACGGTATTGGCACCCGGAGGGGCAGCAGAAGGAACAAGAGCCAATGGCACTACCGAGGACCAGCTGACGGTGCTGGAACCCGGTTACTAAGCAGGAGGTACCTGTGCTACAAAGCACTACCAAGGACCAGCAGACGTTGCCGGAACTCGGATACCGAGATGGAGGCACCTAGGCCAAAGGCTTTGCCGAGAACCAGCTGACGGTGCTGGAACCCGGATGGGTAGCATAAGCTGCAAGAGCAAATGGAAATAGCGAGGACCAGCTGACAGTGCTGGCACCCGGAGGGGCAGCAGAAGGAATAAGAGCCAATGGCACAACCGAGGACCAGCTGACGGTGCTGGAACACGGTTACTAAGCAGGAGGTACCTGTGCTACAAAGCACTACCAAGGACCAGCAGACGTTGCCGGAACTCGGATACCGAGATGGAGGCACCTAGGCCAAAGGCTCTGCCGAGAACCAGCTGACGGTGCTGGAACCCGGATGGGTAGCATAAGCTGCAAGAGCAGATGGAAATAGCGAGGACCAGCTGACAGTGCTGGCACCCGGAGGGGCAGCAGAAGGAATAAGAGCCAATGGCACAACCGAGGACCAGCTGATGGTGCTGGAACCCGGTTACTAAGCAGGAGGTACCTGTGCTACAAAGCACTACCAAGGACCAGCAGACGTTGCCGGAACTCGGATACCGAGATGGAGGCACCTAGGCCAAAGGCTCTGCCGAGAACCAGCTGACGGTGCTGGAACACGGAGGGGCAGCTGAAGTTACCCCTGAAAAGCAAAGTTGGCATGCCGCAAGCTGGCCGCAGTTACCGAATCACACAGTCCTACAGGGGGTGCTTGTCCTACTGGCACTACGGAACAAGCCTTTCTTACCAGAACCCGCAGTCCACATAGGAAGCACCTAAACTGCTGGCACCCTAGCCTCGGCTAACCCAACCGCAACATGACATGGCAACTTGGGGTGGCAAACTGACATTGACACTTCCCGGAAACAGCAGGCAGGGCTGGAACCAAGCTGGGCAGGAGGGAGTACCCGTGCCAAAGTCAGTTATGAGCAGCAACTGGCGATGTTGGAGCCCAGGGACAAGCACTTAGCAGGCTGAGGCCTGATGTGCTGTCAATTGGGAGGCAGCAGGACAGATTGCCATCAAAACAGCAGGGGAACAGCTGACGTTACTGAACCCCACAAACACAGGAGCTAGTGTTTTACTCTGTGAAGACGGCACTTCCGAGCAACAACTGGCTGTGTTGAAGCCCAGGGACAAGCACGGAGCAGGCTGAGGCTGCATTGAAGAAATTTTAAGATCGGTTGTAGACTTCTACTAATTTTAACCAAGCTCCACTTAGGCCTGTGGCTTCACTGATTTTCGTATTTCCCCTGTCCTCCAACCCCACCAGTTACAGCTCCGAAGTGGCGTCTGCACAATCCACACTTGTTCCTGTGTTACAGGTGTTCAGTCCGGTCAGTTAATCCCCTGATGTTTGTCCGGCAATGCCGCCTGCTCTGTCCACATTCCCATAACTAGTTATGGGAATGTGGACAGAGCAGGCGACATTGCCGGACACACATCAGGGGATTAACTGACCGGACTGAACACCTGTAACACAGGAACAAGTGTGGATTGTGCAGACGCCACTTCGGAGCTGTAACTGGCGGGGTTGGAGGACAGGGGAAATACGAGAGACAGTGGAGCCACAGGCCTATTTGGAGCACGGTTAAAAATCAGTAGTAGTAGGACTGTGTAGGCAGCAGGAGACTTTGCCATCCACACAGCAGGGGATCAGCTAGCGTTACTGAACCCCAGAGAGACACGGGAGCAAGTGTCTCTTTCCGTGTGGACGGCACTTCCGAGCTACAACTGGCTGTGTTGAAGCCCAGGAAATAGGAGGGTGTAGGCAGAGGCCTACTGTCTTTGAAATGCGGAGACAGCAGGAGAGACTGCCATCCACACAGCAGGGGATCAGCTAGCGTTACTGAACCCCACTGAGACAGGGGAGCAAGTGTCTCTTTCCGTGTGGACGGCACTTCCGAGCTACAACTGGCTGTGTTGAAGCCCAGGAAATAGGAGGGTGTAGGCAGAGGCCTACTGTCTTTGGAATGCGGAGACAGCAGGAGAGACTGCCATCCATACAGCAGGGGATCAGCTAGCGTTACTGAACCCCACTGAGACACGGGAGCAAGTGTCTCTTTCCGTGTGGACGGCACTTCCGAGCTACAACTGGCTGTGTTGAAGCCCAGGAAATAGGAGGGTGTAGGCAGAGGCCTACTGTCTTTGGAATGCGGAGACAGCAGGAGAGACTGCCATCCACACAGCAGGGGATCAGCTAGCGTTACTGAACCCCACTGAGACACGGGAGCAAGTGTCTCTTTCCATGTGGACGGCACTTCCGAGCTACAACTGGCTGTGTTGAAGCCCAGGAAATAGGAGGGTGTAGGCAGAGGCCTACTGTCTTTGGAATGCGGAGACAGCAGGAGAGACTGCCATCCACACAGCAGGGGAACAGCTGGCGTTACTGAACCCCACTGAGACACGGCAGCAAGTGTCTCTTTCCGTGTGGACGGCACTTCCGAGCTACAACTGGCTGTGTTGAAGCCCAGGAAATAGGAGGGTGTAGGCAGAGGCCTACTGTCTTTGGAATGCGGAGACAGCAGGAGAGACTGCCATCCACACAGCAGGGGATCAGCTAGCGTTACTGAACCCCACTGAGACACGGGAGCAAGTGTCTCTTTCCGTGTGGACGGCACTTCCGAGCTACAACTGGCTGTGTTGAAGTCCAGGAAATAGGAAGGTGTAGGCAGAGGCCTACTGTCTTTGGAATGCGGAGACAGCAGGAGAGACTGCCATCTCCACAGCAGGGGAACAGCTGGCAGTGCTGAACCCCACTAACACTTGAACGAATGTGTTTGGCTCTGTGGAGACGACACTTCTGAACACCAACTGACGCTGTTGGAGCCCAGGATCAGGCGTGGAGCAGGCTGGGACCTACTGGATTTTGGCTGGTGTAGGCAACAGGAGACTTGCCATCTCCACAGCAGGGGAACAGCTGGCAGTGTTGAACCCCACTAACACTTGAACGAATGTGTTTGGCTCTGTGGAGACGACACTTCTGAACACCAACTGACGCTGTTGGAGCCCAGGATTACGCATGCCGCATGCAGAGGCCAATGGGCAGCGGTTTTTATGGAGGTTGTTGACTACTACTGATTCTAACCATGCTCCACTTAGGCCTCTGGCTCCACTGTCTCTACTATTTACCCTGGCCTCCAACCCCGCCAGCTACATCTCTGAAGTGGCGTCAGCACAATCTACACTTGTTCCTGTGTTACTGGTGCTCAGTCCCGTCAGTTGATCCCCTGATGTTTGTCCGGCAAGTTCGCCAGCTCTGTCCTCATTCCCACTACTGGTTATGGGAATGTGGACAGAGCAGGAGACCTTGCCGGACACACATCAGGGGATAAACTGATGGGACTGAGCCACAGGAACACAGGAACAAGTGTAGATTGTGCTGACGCCACTTCAGAGATGTAGATGGCGGGGTTGGAGGCCAGGGGAAATAGTAGAGACAGTGGAGCCAGAGACCTAAGTTGGACACGGTTAAAAATCAGTAGTGGTTTGAATGTGACTTTGCCGTCCACACAGCAGGGGATCAGCTGGCGTTACTGAACCCCACTAACACAGGAGCTAGTGTGTTTCTCTGTGCAGACGACACATCTGAGCGACAACTGGCTGTGTTGAAGCACAGGGATTATAGTTCAGGTGGTAGAAAAGTGAACACACCAGCAGACCTGGATACAGTTGCCAACCACTAATTTAGTCTGTAAGAGGAATGGCAAAGTCTTTGGAGATCCAGGCCTTGTTCATTTTCAGAAAAGTCAGCCGGTCAACATTATCGGAAGATAGTCGCGTGCGACGGTCTGTTAGTACACCACCTGCGGCACTAAAGACGCGTTCCGATAATACACTGGCAGCAGGGCAAGCCAGCACCTCCAATGCATACTGGCTAAGCTCTGGCCATGTATCCAGCTTAGAGACCCAAAACTTGAAGGGGGAAGAGCCATCTGGGAGTACAGTGACAGGGCAAGACATGTAGTCTGACACCATCTGACGGAAGCGTTGCCTCCTGCTGACTCGAGGCGTCGCTGATGGTGTAGACAATTGTGGTGGACACACAAAACTTTGCCACATTTGGGCCATAGTGGTCTTGCCTTGTGCTGCGGCGCTGCCTCTGCTCCCTCTTTGTGCAGGGTTTCCTCCACTGCCTCGACGCACAGAGCTGCTTTGTAAAGCACTAGCAACAATGCTGTCGGGTGGAATGGAAAACATTATGGACTGCACCAGTGACTCTTCGTACTCCCGCAGTTTACGCTCCTGGTTCAACGTTGGTATGAGCCTTTGTACGCTGTCCCGGTAGCGAGGATCTAGGAGGGTGTACACCCAATAATCAGCCGAGACGAGAATGTGGGCGATGCGGCGGTCGTTTCTCAGGCACTGCAGCATGAAATCAACCATGTGCTGCAGACTCCCAACTGCCAAAGAACCGCTGTCCCCTGTTTGAGGCGTGACCTCGGCCTGCTCTGCATCACCCCACCCTCGCTGTACATACTGAGTAGAGGTTTGTGTACCTCCCTCCTCTGGAGAGATGTCTTCCTCCTCCATCGACTCCTCCTCATCCTCCTCACAAAGTGTCCCCTGCCTAGGCCTTTGTGAGGAAACACGTAGCGCAGACTGTCCAGAAGCAGATGGCATTTGGGACTCCTCAGCCTCCACCTCTTCCGAAACCTCATCCCTTAGTGCTTGCAGAGTTTGTTGAAGCAGGCAGATAAGGGGGACAGTCATGCTGACTAGTGCATCATCTGCACTCGCCATCCGCGTGGATTCATCGAAGGCACGCAAAACGAGGCAGATGTCCTTCATAGAGGCCCACTCAATGGTGCTGAAGTGTGAACGGCGCACAGTGCGACTTGTTTGTGCCTGATGCAGCTGGTACTCCATGACTGCTGCCTGCTGCTCACACAACCGCTCCAACATATGTAACGTTGAATTCCACCAGGTGGGTAGGTCACATATGATGCGATGTTCCGGAAGGCCAAATCGTCGCTGCAGAGCAGCGAGGTGCGATCTTGCCGTGCTGGAACGCCGCAAGTGAGCGCACTCTATGCGGACCTTGTGCAACAGTGCATCAAAATCCGGATAGTCCCTCAGAAAGCTCTGCATGACCAAGTTAAGCACATGTGCCAGACATGGGATGTGTGTGAGGTTGCCTAGGCCAAGAGCTGCCACCAGATTTCGGCCATTGTCACACACTACCAAGCCCGGCTGGAGATTCGCTGGCCCAAACCACACATCGCTCTCCTGCTTGATAGCATTCCAGAGCTCCTGCGCTGTGTGGCTTCGATTCCCCAAAGAAATTAATTTGAGTACAGCCTGTTGACATTTGGCCACGGCTGTGCTCATATCGGTCGTAACAGGCTCCTGCTCTGCTGTTTCTGAGGAACTTGAGTAGGAGGAGTCTATGTGTACAGACTGGAGTCCTGCAATCCGTGGCGTTGGAAGAACACGTACAGCGCCACTCTCCAGATCTGTACCCGGCTCCACAACATTGACCCAGTGGGCAGTGAGGGAAAGGTATCGTCCCTGTCCATGGTTACTGGTCCACGCATCGGTGGTCAGGTGGACCTTGCTACTAACGGCGTTTAGTAGCGCATGTTTTATTTTGCCCTCAACATGTTTCTGCAGGGCAGGGACGGCTCGCCTGCTGAAATAAAAGCGGCTGGGCACGTTGTATTGGGGGACTGCCAATGCCATTAAGTCCCGGAAGGTGTCAGTGT
This sequence comes from Dendrobates tinctorius, assembly GCF_039654945.1. Classification (NCBI taxonomy): domain Eukaryota; kingdom Metazoa; phylum Chordata; class Amphibia; order Anura; family Dendrobatidae; genus Dendrobates; species Dendrobates tinctorius. Next base: position 64,047,048 of record NW_027361732.1, on the reverse strand, counting down.
CCACCAGCCTGAATGACAGCATTTCAACTGCCAGAAGTTTGGCAATGCCAGCATTCAGAGACTGTGCTCGGGGATGGTTTGCCGAGTAAGGGCGCCTTTTATCCCATGCCTGTGCTACCGATGGCTGTGATGGATGGGAACGTGCTGCTATGGGTGGAATCTGACAGGGTCTCCAGACAACAGTGGCAGAGGTTCTTCCTTGGCGATCCTGTGAGGAAGCCGAACCAGCAGTGTGTGAGCTGGAGGAAGAGGCCCCAACACGAACTGAAGAGGTGGTAGGTGGTGCTGTACGTTGGCCTACGTCTTCAGGGTGTCTCTGCAACTCCAACTCGTGCTTGGTGCGCACATGTTTCCACATATTTGTGGTATTGAGGTTGCTGACATTTCTCCCTCTTTTGACTTTCTGATGACACAGCTTGCATTTGACAAAGCAAATGTCATCTGCAACTGTGTCAAAAAAGGACCACGCACTGCAAGTCTTGGGAGCGCCCGTTTTGCCTTTGGAATGAGGAATGCTCCTAACGGGTGCCGAAGTGGAGGGTACAGGCAACCAAGTCTTCCCCCTCCCTCTGCCTCCTGTTTTGGCCGGTAGGGGAATCTCTTCCTCCGAGCTGCTCCCACCACCTTCCTGTTCCTCATGCCATGATGGGTCAAGGACCTCATCATCTTCCCTCCCCTCTTCAAACAGCTGCTTCTCCGGGGTTGTCTCGCCAGCACCGTACGCACCAGAAAGTGGCAACTGAGTCTCGTCATCATCTGATGCGTACTGGGGTGTGCTGACCATAGGCACTGGCCCACTCGCCTCTTCAGATTCAGAGGGACAAAGAAGTTGCGCATCACTGCATACTCCCTCTTCTTCACATTCTTGAATGCTGCTTGGCTGGCCCCCTCTTTCCAAGCCAACAGATTCCGAGAACAGAAGTAGAGACTGTGATGGCTCCTGTCCATGTCTCTCTGACTGCCTGGGCAATTTGGCAGGTGGTGAAGAGACAGATGGTTGCTCTTCGGTGCTCTGGTCCTGAGAGGCTGTGGAAGTAATTGAAGTCGATGCGTTAGCTGCCATCCATCCGACAACGGCTTCAATTTGTTCCTCCCGCAGCAGTGGGGTACGTTGAGGTCCTACAAAGCTGCGCATAAAGGACTGTTGCCTGCTAAAACTGGGGGATGCTGATCCACTGGTGCCCGCAGCAGGCCCAGAATCCCCAAGTCCTCTACCTGCAGAATCCCCACGTCCTCTCCCTGCAGAATCCCCACGTCCTCTCCCTGCTGAAACTCCACGCCCACGCCCACGCGCCTTACTCCCTGCCTTCTTCATCTTGCCAGACTGCTTAAGATAGGCAGAAAAGTACAAAGGGGGGCCTTAGTGTGCTTATTCCTGAACAGCTGGTTACAGGTACAAGAAACACTAATTTTATGAAGTGTGTGTGTGTGGACTACACTTTAATAGGAGCTGATATGGCCTACACAAGTTCCAAATGTAGTGTTTGGTGAACTTTTTTTGTGGTTTCTTTGTTGGAAACAAACTCAAAGTATGTGAACAAAGAATTGAAGCAGATAGTATCAACAACCTTTTGGAGCTATTACAATGCAGGCAGGTAACCTACAATGCAAAAGATGAGGCTCCAAAAAAATTGGGTAATACTAATCTGGCTGCGCCGGCAGGGCACAAGCCAGAAAAAAAGGCTCCTCTATCTACTCCTATATAGTGTTTGCAACCAACCAATGTTAATGGATACGGATGGATGCACACTAATAGGAGAAGAAAAAATGAGCTGCACTCAAAGACAAATATGTGTGAGGCAGTGACGCACGTTGAGCGTCCTACAACCAGACGTAGCTGCAGGACACTCTACTCAGCGTGAGCTGCACTCACACACAGTCAGAGACCTCTCAGACAGCCGTGAACAGTGCAGCTAAGTGGGCACTGGCACTGACAGGCTGCAGAAAGGCTCCGCTGTGTACTCCTATATAGTGTTTGCAACCACCGTAGATGGAGACGGATGGATGCACACTAATAGAAGAAAAAATGAGCTGCACTCAAATAAAAATATGTGTGAGGCACTGATGCACGCTGAGCGTCCTACAACCAGACGTAGCTGCAGGACACACTACTCAGCGTGAGCTGCACTCACACACAGTCAGAGACCTCTCAGACAGCCGTGAACAGTGCAGCAAAGTGGACACTAGCACTGAAAGGCTGCAGAAAGGCTCCGCTGTCTACTACTAGTGTTTGCAACCAACGTATATGGATACGGATGGAAGCACACTAGATTGAAATTATGTAAAAAATGCAGCTCAAAAATTAAAAGATGTATGAGGCAGCAGTGAGGCACGCTGGGCAGCCTACAACCTGAAGTGGCTGCAGGACCCACTCCACAGCGTGAGCTGCACTCACACAGCCCTTGCAGACAGCTGTGAACACGGCTGCTAGGGCAAAGAAGGCTACAGTGGTGGTTTATGTAGCCTGGGTAAAGCACTAGATGTTTGGTGTAATCGCTATTTCTAACTGTCCCTCACAGTCTTCTACAGCAGCCTGTCCCTAACTGAATTCACAGCAGAGTGAACCAGAAATGGCGACTGCGGTGGCTTTTATAGTGCATCATGACATCATTTCGGCAGCCAATCACAGCCATGCCAATAGTTAACATGCCTACATGCCTAACAGGATGTGCCCACACTTCGGAGGATTCCCATTGGCTTAATCAAAGCAAGCAGGCTCATAGCATGATGGGAACTTCCGATTCCGGTATCCGATATGACAAAAGTATCGGAAGTAAGTATCGGAATTCCGATACCGCTAATATCGGCCGATACCCGATACTTGCGGTATCGGAATGCTCAACACTAGTAGTGACGTTTTGGAATGCAGACTTTGATGGAATGATCTGCGGGTGTCATGTTGCATTTGGAGAGCCCCTGATGTACCTAAACAGTGGAAACCCCCCATAACTGACACCATTTTGGAAACTAGACCCCCTAAGGAACATATCTAGATGTGTGTTGAGCACTTTGAACCCCCAAGGGCTTCACAGAAGTTTATAACGCCCGGGCGTGAAAATAAAAAAATCATATTTTTTTCCCACAAAAAAGATATTTTTGCCCAGAGAAATAGGACCCCAAAAGCTGTTTTGCAATTTGTCCTGAGTAGGCTGATACCCCATATGTGGGGGTAAAACACCGTTTGGGTGCATGGCAGAGCTTGGAAGGGAAGGAGCACCAATTGACTTTTTCAACGCAGAATTGGCTGGAATTGAGATCAGACGCCATGTTGCGTTTGGAGTGCACCTGATGTGCCCAAACAGTGGAAACCCCCCAATTCTAACACCAACCCTAACCCCAACACACCCCTAACCCTAATCTCAGCCCTAACCCTAGCCCTAGCCCTAACCCTAGCCCTAACCCTAATGGGAAAATGGAAATAAATACATTTTTTTAATTTTATTATTTTTCCCTAACTAAGGGGGTGATAACGGGGGGTGTGATTTACTATTTATGGTGGTTTTTATTTTTGGCAGCTGTCACACGCTAAAAGACTTTTTATTGTAAAAATAGTTATTGCATCATCACATATTGAGAGCTATAATTTTTCCGTATTTTGACCCACTGAGTCATATGAGGTCTTATTTTTTGCGGGACGAGTTGACGTTTTTATTGGTATCATGTTTGGGCACGTGACATTTTTTGATCGCTTTTTATTCCGATTTTTGGGACACAGAATGAACAAAACCAGCGTTTCATGAATTTCTTTTGGGGGGTGCGTTTACACCGTTCCGCATGTGGTAAAATTGATAAAGCAATTTTATTCTTCGGGTCAGTACGGTTACAGTGATACCTCATTTATGTCTTTTTTTTATGTTTTGGCGCTTTTATGCAATAAAAAACATTTTATATAAAAAATAATTATTTTTGCATTGCTTTATTCTGTGAGCTATAACTTTTTAATTTTTTCTCTGATGATGCTGTGTGGCAGCTCGTTTTTTGCGGGACAAGATGTCATTTTCAGCGGTACCATGGATATTTCTATGCGTCTTTTTGATCGCGCGTTATTGCACTTTTTGTTTCGGCAGTATGATAATAAATCATTATTTTTTGCTTCGCTTTTTTTTTTAAGGGGTTCGCTAAAGGGGTTAACTAATGGGACAGTTTTATAGGGCAAGTCGGTATGGACGCGGCGATACCAAATATGTGCACTTTTATTGTTTTGTTTTTTTAATTTCCAAAAACTGAATTTATTAGGGAATATACAGTATCTTTTTTTTTTAATTTATTTAGCGATTTTTTTTAAATTATTTTTACACTTTTTTTTTAACTTTATTAGTTTGTCCCAAAGGGGACATCACTGTCCTGTGACAGATCGCTGATCTGTCATATCACTGATCACTGTGACAGATCAGCAATCTGTCACAGGCAGTGCACAAGGCTTTCTCGTGCCTGCGCTTTGCAGGCACTGAGGAAGCCAGCTCCCTGCAGGTCCCATCTTGGATCCGGGGACGTGCAGGGAAAGAGCCCCCCGCAGCAGCGCTGCACATTGCGCTGCTGTGGTGGGCTCAGGGAAGCACAGAGGGAGCCCTCTCCCTGCCGATGCTTCCCTTTAACCCCCGGTACACCGCGATCGTGTTTGATCGCGGTGTGCAAGGGGTTAACGTGTCGGGGGCGGTCCGTGACTGCCCCTGACACATAGTGTCGGATGTCAGCTGTGATAATCAGCTGACACCCGGCCACGATCAGCGGCGCTCACCACGTGGGCACCGCTGATCGCGCTAGACATGCTATCCCATCCATGGGCATAGGGGCCTGGGTCCCATGGATGGGATAGTACGTCTCATGGCAGAAAGGGGTTAATATCTAGTAATGTCCTATAATTTCAAATTAGCGGCAGCTGTATTAGCATATAAATGAGCATGTCTCACCCCATAGTAACTATTGCAATTGCGCCATGTATCGGCGTCTCACACTGTGCAATAGTTACCATGGGGTGAACACCTGTATGATTGGTGAGCTTTAAATAGCACTCATTTTGCATTGTTACACTGCTTGAGAAAGGTCCACAATTCCCAGGACCGAAACGTCTCTGTATGGGCAACTAGCCAGATGGGCTAATAAATAGCACTTTGACTGGAACTCTTTTGGTGTGCTGCTTTCTTCTTGAGGACTATTTTTGAGGTTTGGTATATGCCTGGAAGGCTTGCACCCACATTGTCTGTTTATTTTTTGTGCTGCTTTTCCTCTTTTTTCATATATCAAAAGATAGATATATCTATAGATTTAGCTATAGATATATCTATGGATATATCTATAGATATATCTATGAATATATCTATAGATATATCTATAGATATATCTGTGGATATATCTATGGATAGATATGGATATATCTATAGAAAGACAAATGTGGATATATCTATCTATAGATATATCCATATCTATCTATCTATCTATCTATATATCTATCTATCTATATATAGATAGATACATCTATCTATCTATAGATATATCTATAGATAGATATGAGATAGATAGATCTATAGATAGATAGATCTACACATAGATCGATAGATATTATCTATCTATCTATATATCTATCTATCCCAATTCTATCTATCAGTGTGTTTAATGGAGTGTGGGTTGGGCAAATGTAAAAGAGGAGGTTGGAGTAGAAATGACATCACAAATCTTTTTTTTGTTTAATAGCATATCTTTATTTAGCTTACAAAAACGCATACAATCCGCATTAAAAAAATGCATGAAAATCCATCAAAAACGTGTGGATTTTTACCTGCATTTTCTGCCAAGAGGTGCAGATTCTGTGCAGAAAATTCTGCAGGCAAATCTGCAACGTGTGCACATACCAACAGTATTTTTTGGCAACTTCTATCAATCATGACAACATGGCAGGACTCATAAAGGTAGAAGTGTTATTTGTTTTTTGGAGCGTAAATTTGGCTAGACTAGATTACAGACTACATGTCTCACTTACAGAGTATCTGCGATAGCAGAATAACAAAGATGTGATCATATTTTTTAAATTAGACTTTTAAGAAATTAATATAGGTGTATGGCGAATGTTTTATCCCACATGTGCTTCCCAGATATTTTAAAAATTGGGACATGAAAAATAATGTTTTCCAGTAAAATGTTACTTTAGCAACGAAAGGAAATGGACGGAAATGAAGGAAATGGACTGAACAATTTGATAAGCAATTTCTTCAAAATACGGTGACTTCCCATATATGCTAAAAAGCTAATGCTTGTTCACATGGTGGGGCTCGACTGAGCGCTAATTGAGTTTTGGAGTACAGTTTGTTTATTGAACTGATTGCGGAATGCCATGTTGCATTTGCAGCACCCAGATGTCCAAAAATACCAGAGATTGCCTACAGTTCACCTCACTTTGGAAAACAGACCCCACAAGGAATTCACCTTAAAGTGTGATGAGTATATTTAACCCACAAGTATTTCACCAACCTTTATAATATTGGGGCATGAGAACCAAAAATTATGGGTTTGATTCATTAAGGTGTTTATATCAGTTTTCAGACATAAAATCCCTTACTAAGTAACAATATTTTTGTCCAATTTAGAAGTTGCACAAAAATATTCTGGCCTTTGACATTTATAAATGTCAGTTTTAATTTCAGCAGGGACCTACCTATCTATAAATGCAGGCATCAGCCTAGGAGAAGATTCACATTACTTGGGTCCCTAAGGCCTGTTTCACACATCAGTTTTTTTGTGTCAGTTAAAATCCGCCAAGATGGCAGAAAGCGGATCCATTGTTAACTGATGTGAACGGATGTAACCAGACAGTTTTTTTGACGGATCCGCCGAATGAAGAATTTTAAAGGAACTGCTGCCCGGGAAGGAGAGAGAGAGAGAGAGAATTTTTTTGTGTCCGCCAGAAATGATTTCAGGGTTAAATTTCTGTCTGACTTCATTCCTTCGGGCATGCGCACTATAAAAGTGCAGATCCTGAAGTACAAAAAACGTTACATGGTCCGTCCAGGCATCTCGGTGGACGCAAAAAAATTGACGGATCCGCAAAAAAACGGATCCAACGGATGGCCATCCGTCAAGATCCGCCGGTAATGCAAATCAATGGGGGAAAAAACGGATCCGCCAAAAAAAATGGCGGATACGTTTTTTTGCAAAAACGGCGGATTTTGACTGACAACTGAAAGGGAAGTGTGAAACGGGCCTAACAACTGGAGATAACCTTGTTATTGACTGCTGGGCACACATGAATTGGCCAAAGTATTTGCTAAGCATCTACATCTTTTCTTATTATTTGGAGCAGTAAGGCAATTCAACTTTCATATCTTTCATATTTACATGTCATATATATTTTGGAAGTGACAGTCAGTTTTTTATCATTTGCATTTGGCATTTACCCATCAGTGTTACTCACTGTTACTCGGGACACCGTACTAGGCAGAGTGAAGTTCTCCGGAGTGGACCCTCTGGACCGTGGCACCGAGGGACCCCGAACGAGCGACCAGGTGTGGCCGACCCCTATACAGGGACCGTTAGGCGCAGGTCCGGGGGTTCGAATGCCACGGTAGCCGGAACCAAGAGGGGCGGCTCGGAATAGATCCGGTAGACTGGACTGGAGCTGGACCGCGAGCTGGAACCCGGGTTGGTGCGGCTTGTGATGGACAGCAGGTATGGAGTCGGGTAGGCAGTGCTGGAGCAGGTACGGAGACTGGGCCGGAACAGGTACAGACCCAGGACTGGAGCTGGTACGGACCCAGGACTAGGACAGGTATGATCCCGGAACTGGAGCAGGTGTGGACTTAGTACTGGAACCGGTATGACCACAGGACTGGAGCAGGTGCGGACACAGGACTAGAATGGGAACGGAGACAGGACTGGAACTGGAACGGACACAGGACTGGAACAGGTGCGGACACAGGACTGGAACAGGTGCGGACACAGGACTGGAACAGGAACGGACACAGGACTGGAACAGGAATGGACGCAGGACTGGAACTGGAATGGACACAGGACTGGAACTGGAATGGACACAGGACTGGAACTGGAACGGACAAGATAGATTAGCACAAGGAGCCTGACGACAGGCGAGCGTGCGGACCCAAAGGTGCTGAATGAACAACAGCGGTCAGGCGCCTCCATTAAGGGAGGACGACCTGATATAACAGCCGCTGTGCTCCCATTGGCCCGGCGGCGCCATCAGGGCAGGGCGCCGCCGGAGGCCGGGTCAGATGGGGAGAGCTGACCGCGGCCTACGGCGCATGCGCGAGACCCGCGGTGACGTCACCAGCTGCGGCCGCACAGAGAAGGAAGCCGGCGTCGGGGCTGGGAGGAGCGCGGCTGCCGAACGCGGTAAGTATGGCTGCGTGCGCTGGGAGACCTGATGGGGAGCGTGGCAGGGGGCCCGGGGGCCGAAACGGCAGGGCCAGGGGCCGTGACAGTCAGTCTGAGCCAGTTACGCCAATATGGGCTTGGCATGGGCGGGACAGGTAGTGGCCACCTCCACTCATTAAATTCATAAAAAATTATGCCATACCTCATTAACAGATGCTCCTAGTGTATTAGATAGAATGTGCATGTTAATGAATTATGTGTTTGGCACTCTAATGAGGACTTTCATTAAGATACATTTTTATAGAGCGCCTTCCTCTCAGGATTATAACATGACCTCAGCCATGCCTCATTAGTGAAGAAGAGAGCGTATTGTGAGCATTAAATTAAAATATCAATATCTCAAACTATATAGATTTCTAAAAGTAAAACAAAAAACAGAATACTTAGAGTAGCTGAGGGAATAAAATAAGCGTAAAATTTGTCACTTTTAATCTGGTGACCAATCCTCTTTAATGATAGAATTGATCCTATTTTGGGATGTACAGTATGTCTCCTCTCTTTTAAGAGGGCCTCTCGATTCTATGTGCTATATTGTAGAAACTATTCAAGAACAGTAAGTAAAACAATCATAACAGCTGGATATATATATTTACTGATCAGCTGAGAACAATATACTGTGTGAGAATGTGATCTTGACATAAAAGGTAAAGCAATGGTGGGAAATTTTGAAACTTATTTGTGCTTTATAGTTTTCTATTTATACTATATCAATTCCTCATACAATTGACTACATTTTCTCCTGCTCTAACACTGCAAGCATTTAACATTTCTAAAATGTAAGCTGCTAAACCAACAAGCCAAAGAAATTCTATGCATAAAATGTAGACAATTAAGAAAATAAAGGTATGATTTACAGGGCAGGCTTTGAAATTCTAATTTGTCTAATTAAAATGTTTGCAATGTTCAGAAACATTTGTTATCACTGTTATAATGAAGATAAAGTAAGTTGTCAGTGTGTAAATCAGTTATTTTTACATGTCTGTGGTACCCTGAGAAAAATGGGATGTCTGACAGATGGAGCCAGATGGCATATTGCAGGGACGCATTAACCAGGGAAATCTAAAAGTCCAATCGTTCCTATTTATTTAAATGAATGTTTACATTAAAAAGATGCTTCCAAAATATTTATATTTACAACTTTAATAGATTTATCTGCTACATATTATAAGATCTTGCTATTTATGAATCACAAAGGTTGCATTCCACAACAGTTGTATGATCTAATCAACATCCGTATTAATAAGGAATATTATGAATGACGGCATTGTAACATTGTCATGTTCTGCAGATAGTCAAGTACATATGAACAAAGACAGGACCAATTCATTTCTAGTATAAACGTGTGATTAAACATTAGAGATGATAAAGTCAAGCCTTGAGAATCAATGGCGAAAAGGATTTTAACATTTCCTGATCAATAGAGATGATAGAATCGATTCACCGCACTAGTTTCAAAATGTTCAGCAAATAAAACTAATTTACATTCTTGTGAATCACTTAAACATTGAATTCTAAAATTCCACTGTTTATATGCAATTTCTCCATTTCTGTCGCTTCTCCTTTCTGAAAAAAGCATAAACAAAGCCAAATCCATCCATCCTCTATTTTATTCCGTCCCTACTAAAACTATTGATTACAGTATTTGGGGTCTTTTTTCCAAGTCCGCTGACTTTGGTTAACCTTGGATTCTGGCCTGTCATTCAGACTAAACATGAAGGCCCTTATTAAATCTACCTCAAAACAATACTGAAATTTCCCCTTTCTTTAACTAGTTCACAACTGGACCACTTTAGTGATGAGCGAGCATGCTCGCCACTACTCGGTACTCACCTGAGCATCTCACTGCTCTAGATGCTCATATCTCACCGAACATTTCAGAGGTTGCTCAGCAGGAGCTCGGGTCTCCTTCCTGCATGTTTGGTGCTCTTTAGTGAGTCAATGAACATGCATGGATTGTCTACCTCACACTGTAATGCCGCAGCCATATTGGTTGTGGCATTACAGTAATTGGCTGCCGCACAGTGTCATCAGGTCTATATCAGACCTGGCACAACCATGCTCATCACAATCTACTCCGCAATCAGGCAGCGTAGGGAGAGGTGATGCTGAGCTAGGGAGAGGTTTCCTTGTTTCCTAGTTAGTGCAGGTATGCCACAATATATTGTACACATATCCATCTCAACTAATTAGTCCTCCTGAGGACTAATCCAGCTGCATAGATATCAGTGTTAGGCAGGCAGTGTATGTGATACAAACCAGACAGGCCTAAATGCATCTGCACTAATCCAGGGTGCAGCGGACCCAAGTAAAATGGCAGCTGCACAGGTGCATAAATATCAAATGAAACAGCCAGCCTACAATCAGGGATTAGCCGTGTGGTACACCAGTGCAGAAGAAATAATCCGCATGTGGCAGTGTTCACACAGGGAATGCAGGGCTTCTGGCTCACAACCTCTTAGTAACACCATATAGGGGGGCTGCCCAGTGCCAATTAGAATGCATCCCGTGTGAACAGAGGCCACAAGTTTGCAGAACCATTTGGGCCCAACTGCACCCTGGAAAAAATATAAAAAGTGCACAAAAACATATCAATATATGTAAGGTATTGGTTGATATTAAGGCCTTAATACGAAGCAGACAAACTACGTCAAAGTCCATTACACTTGCCAGTCCTACTCTAACATGAAAACCTCAAAAAGAGGAAAAAAATCCTCCAAAAAATTCAGATACAAACCAGACAGGCCTAAATGCATCTGCACTAATCCAGGGTGCAGCGGACCCAAGTAAAATGGCAGCTGCACAGGTGCATAAATACCAAATGAAACAGCCAGCCTACAATCAGGGATTGGCCGTGTGGTACACCAGTGCAGAAGAAATAATCCACATGTGGCAGTATTCACACCGGGAATGCAGGGCTTCTGGCTCACAACCTCTTAGTAACAACATATAGGGGGGCTGCCCAGTGCCAACTAGAATGCATCCCGTGTGAACAGAGGCCACAAGTTTGCAGAACCATTTGGGCCCAACTGCACCCTGAAAGAAATATAAAAAGTGCACAAAAAACATATCAATATATTTAAGGTATTGGTTGATATTAAGGCCTTAATACGGAAGCTGGCAAACTAAGTCAAAGTCAAAATTGTGGCCTCTGTTCACACGGGATGCATTCTAGCTGGCACTGGGCAGCCCCCCTATATGGTGTTACTAAGAGGTTGTGAACCAGAAGCCCTGCATTCCCTGTGTGAACACTGCCACATGCAGATTATTTCTTCTGCACTGGTGTACCACACGGCCAATCCCTGATTGTAGGCTGGCTGTTTCATTTGGTATTTATGTACCTGTGCAGCTGCCATTTTACTTGGGTCCACTGCACCCTGTATTAGTGCAGATGCATTTAGGCCTGTCTGGTTTGTATCTGAATTTTTTGGAGGATTTTTTTTCCTCTTTTTGAGGTTTTCAAGGCAGTGTATGTGGCAGATTGCAGTGCATATAGCAAGAGGGTCCATTCCAGTTCTGTCTGCTGCTCCTGCTTTTACAGATATTTCTAGACATAGCCCCGGGTATCAGGGGCCAGGAATTTTTTTTTGGATCTTAGACGTGATTATTTGCTTAAAAAGTGATCCAGAGAACACTGTTTTTTTTTTTTGCTCCATTTGCTTGATGGCCCTGCAGAATACAGCCAGATCCTTTCCATATTACAGCGCTAAAGATCTATCTATTTAAAACTGTGGTTTGTCCATCACATGTATCACATATAAGGGCGTTTAAAATTCTGCCATTTCTGGCCTCCATTTAAATTTTGTTGCATTTTGTTATCGAAGATATTGACACCAGTTTGCTGTTAAAAATAGTTACCTACAGGCGAGTAATTTAAAACTGTGGTTTGTCCATCAAACGGATCACGTATAAGTGCGATCAAAATTCTGCCATTACAGGCTTCCATTTAAATTTTTCTGCAGTGTGTTAGCAAAGATATTGACATCAGTATGCTGCTAAAAATAGTTACCTACAGGCCAGCAATTTAAAACTGTGGTTTTCTATCACACGGATCACATATAAGTTCGCTCCAAATTCAGCCATGTGTAGTGAACATGGAAAATATTGTCCTCCATTTAAAAAGGGCAAGGCGTGTGGCAAGGGACGAGGAACTGGATGTGATGGTGATGGTGCTTGCATAGGCCGAGGTCGTGGGCAAGCTGAAATTGTGCCACAACAAATACCCACGTCTTCTCACCCGACTTTCCTGTCCCAATTACTAGGGGACCAAAGCACACCACTTTTGCAGAGCACTGTCAAAAGGTTATTGGTTGGATAGCAGAAAATGCTTCCAGTAACTTTGCCACCACCACCACCCTGTGTTCCACAGAGTCAAGTCTCAGTAGCCATGAGTCTGGAGCACATATTCCTCACCCTAATCCTCCTTCCTCCCACCATGTCGAGTGCCCAGACACAACTGATCTCACACTTGGGCACTCCAAAGAGCTGTTTACTTTTCCATTTAGAGATTCAGGCCTCTCACCCGGTCCACTTGAAGAGGGGCAAATATTTGAGCAGCCACGGTCACACGAAGGCGACAGTGGGAAAGTGTCACAAGAGGTAGACGATAATGAGACACATTTACTGGAAAGTCAGGAGAAAGACCAGGGTGCGGAAGAGGAAGAATAGTTGGTGGATGATATAGTAACTGACCCAACTTGACAGGAGGACATGCAGAGCGAGGACAGCAGCATGCAGGGGGAGGGAGGTGTAGCACCCCAACAGGCAGGAAGAAACAGTTTGGTGGCTACAGACAGAAGGCGGGCAACCGTTCCCTGTAAAACCAACATGACAGAATTTGCCAATCCAGCTATTAGGTCTTACCGAGTCTGGTTGTTTTTTAAAGACTCTGTCGAAAACCCCAAAAAGGCCATTTGCATCGCCTGTCGGGTCAGCATCAGCCTGGGTAGCAAAATTACCATCCTGACCACCACCAGCATGATCAGGCACATCGCAGCAAAGCACCTGACTTTGTAGGCCGAACCCCAGGCTGCAGGAACAGTGTCTGCAGGTGACACCACTGCTTATTCCGCTGTTGTGTGTGCAAGCCAATTCCCTGTCCATGCTGCATGCGAAGATGCCTTCTGCTCTACACCTTTTGTTGCACACACTCAACTGGCACCGTCAGCAAGCACGTCCACGTTCTTGTCCCAGCACAGCGTTTATTTGTCCATACCCCAGTTCTTGGAGCGCAAGCACAAATGCACAGCTAACACCCCACAGGCCACACTACTAAATTCAAACATTGCACGACTGCATGCGCTCAAAATGTTGCCTTTTAGGCTTGTGGAGATTGAAGCTTTCCGCAACCTGGTGGTACTCGATCCCCAGCCGCCACTATTTCTTCCAGAGTTCCATCCCTGCATTACACAAACACATGTCCCGCAACATTAGCCGTGCCCTCAACAGTGCAGTTACTGGGAAAGTCCACCAAACCATGGACACGTGGACATGTGCTTGTTGACAGGGATGGTACATCTTGCTGATGGCACACTGGGTTAACATAGTGGAAGCCGGGACCCAGTCAGACCTTGGGATGGAACACATCCTCCCAATGCTGAGGATTGCAGGCCCTAGGCCAATTAGGGTTCCCCCACATTCTACAGCTCCTCCTATTCTTCAGACTCCATCTCTGAATTGAGCACATAAGTCACAAGCTGGAAGCACTGCAGCACTGCCTCAGCCAAGCAGCAACAGGCTGTGCTGAAGCTAATATGCTTAGTTGAAAAACTACACAATGCTGAAGAGTTTTGGACAGCTCTGAAAGAGCAGACAGATCTGTGGCTGACACCGCAGAATCTACAGCCAGGCAGGGTCATGTGTGACAATGGCCAGAACCTGGTGGCAGCTCTGAGGTGAGGCACCTCACACACTTACCATCCCTAGCCCATGTGCTAAACCTGCCGGATCTGCTTGTCAAAATGCGTTAGTATATGCAAAAACCTCAGTGACATCTCAAAATGTCCACACAAGGGATCGGGCTAAGAAACAGCCCCCCTAAAACAAGGGAAATAACACCCACTCCAATGAATATGAGCACCAGGAGAAAAAGGAGTGTACAGGTGAATAATATGTAAAATTCATCTTTATTTAATACAGTAAAATTACATGATCAAGGCAACACATAACATAATAAATAGGACATCACCACAGGGTGAAAGCAGACAAACCGCAGGGTAATCACCGCACAAAAACTGCTCATAGGTGCACACAATATAAGTCAAATAAATGTACACAGATCAATTGCCAGTGCGTGTAAGTAGATCATGCACCATAGGAAGAATACCCCAGACGCTAGTGCGTGAAGCAAGAATTAAATATGCCAGTATACATTCAAGACATGTAGGGGTAAAATGCTTACTGGAGGCAGTAGCACTGTGAACCCTGAGCCGGGTGTGGGGGGCCCGATACGCGTTTCGCGAGTCACACAGCACGCTTTCTCAAGAGAAGTGTGAGGCAAGTACGAACAGGACCTTCTTTAGACCCATGTGACGGGTCACGTGATGGCCAGTCGGCCAATCACAGTGGTTTATGGTGGTGCATGCACGCTGCACATCCCAGGAGACGGCAGATCAGGGAGAGCATCACACGTCACTGCGGGCAGGCGGGGAGGAGGAATAATCCCTAGACGCATGAAGGGAGCTGAAGAGACGCCCCCCTGATTGCCGGCAACAGGGGAGCACAGAGCGCATGCGCACAGTCACTGTGTCACCAACGAGATATATAGAGGAGACCCGTCAAAGCATGATGTATATCCAGTAACTCATACACATATACAAAAATGATTATATGCATACCGTATATACACTACTGTATAGCAGGGGCTCATCACAGCATTAAATACACAAAAACAAATATTTGGGCATATAGAAATATCATCAGTGGCTCATACACATATACAGCAACAATTATTTGCATATCTACACTTAAATGTATGGCAAGAGGTCGTCACAGCATTATATACACAAACAACAAATATTTAAGCATATAAGAGAAAAAATATAGATGTTTTTGCTTATGGGGGTCTGTGCTGCGAATCCTGACCACAGAAAGAGGTCAGCAAAGATGTGAAATATGCATCCACAGGAAAACAGAAGGTCCCGAAAAAAGCTAAAATGAGAAAATAATAACACAAATTAAAAAAACAGATAATTGAACAAAACCTAAAAACAAAGAAACTCCCCCAAAAACCCCGAATGGGTGGAATACAGGGGGAGAGGGAAGGACCAGGGAAATAAACATGGATTCCATACGGAATCAATACAGACATATTCTGACCCGGAATTAGTCCTACAAAAACGAGGAAAAGGACAAAGACTCATTTAGGCCTTTAGGAGACATTGTATCCAATGTCACAATCCATTTGGCTTCAACTTGAGCCAACTTTTTTTGTAATTACCACCTCTTATACCAAGATGAATTTGATCAATCCCTCTAACCTGGAGGGAAGCGGGTTCGCTGTTATGGAATTGACGAAAATGGCATGGTAGCGTTTTTAGAAGTGAGATATCAACCACTGTCTTCAATGCACAAATGTCCCGCATATGCTCACGCACTCGTGTTCTGAGTTCCCTAGATGTAAGGCCAAAGTAGATTTTTGAACAGCCACACGTAGCATAGTAGATTACGTTCATACTACTACATGAAATTCGGTGACGGATCTCAAATTGTTTCCGTCCGTCTGAGGAACTAAAGGTCGTGCAGCGCAGGATATTTGTGCATGCCAGACAGTGGCCGCATGGTATAGAACCAAATGTGGGGCCCCTAGAACCAAAGGGATTGGCAGGAGTAGGTACATAATGGCTCTTGACAAGGAGGTCACTAAGGTTTTTAGACCTCCTTGAGGTTATCATAGGGTATTTGCCAAGAGACCCACCAAGGGAGGGCTCGGTACTCAGAATTGGCCATTGTTTTATAAGAATTTGCCTCATGTCCTCTCATGCATGGTTAAAAGTGGAGATAAACCTCATAGGTCCATTTTTGTCAGTACGAGGGTTCCCCTTATGGGACTTAAGGAGACTGCCGCGTGGAATAGCCCTTGCTCTCTGATAACCCTTTTTTATACATCTATTAGAGTAACCACGATTAGAAAAGCGTGACCTAAAATCAGAAGATTGAGCTTCAAATTTGGCATCTGATGAGCAGATCCGCCTCATCCTTAGGAACTGTCCGACCGGGACGGCCCTGATGGTGGAGGGATTGAGAGCAGAGGACGCATGAACCAATGAATTGATAGATGTGGGTTTACGATATCCGCCAGTCTGGATGCGACCGGTCTCATCAACATCCATGGTGACGTCCAAAAAATTAATTTTCTTGAAGTCATAGGAATAAGTCAAATGAATGTTAAACGGGTTAGAGTTCAGCGTCCTCATAAAATCCTCAAGCTGCTGCATGGTCCCATCCCACAAAAACAAAATGCCATTAATATTGCCAGCACAGCACATGGGAGGCGGCCGGCACGCCCGCGTCGCCAAAAATGGATCTCTCCCATGAGCCGAGAAAGAGATTAGCATACCACGGCTGTGGCTGTGCCACGCTTCTTTAAATAAAACTGATCTTTGAAAATAAAGAAATTCTGGGTAAGGATATAGTGCAGTAGCTCAAGGATTAGCTCACGTAACGGGACGTCCAGGTCGGAGGCACCCAGGAAAAGGCGGACCACCTCAGTGCCATGAGAGTGTTCAATACAAGTGTAGAGGCTCTCCACGTCGGCAGTCACCAATAAAGTTCCCTGATGCATAAAAATGCCATCAACCATAGCCAGGGCATCCGTAGTATCACGTACATGTGAAGGTAGTGTTTCCACTATTGATTTCAAGTAGAAGTCCATAAACTGGTAAATGGGGTCACATAGTCCCCCAATGCCGGACACTATAGGACGCCCCGGTGGGTCAAGGGCATTCTTGTGGATTTTGGGTGACAAATAAAAGGTTGGCACCCTCGGATATTTTGCCAAAAGGCCATCAATGATCTGTCTCGTGATAACATTGGTATCAAGGGCCTCCACTAGAATACGCTGGAGGTCAAGAGAGAAAGATGCAAGTGGATTGGAGGAGAGCCAAAGATAGGTACTAGAGTCCCCAACTGACGAAGGGCCTCACGTTCATATTTATCATGCGGCCAGATCACAATATTCCCCCCCTTGTCCGCCGGTTTGAAGACAACATCAGACAAAGATAGTAATTGAGCTATTGCTATTGTGACCCCATTTGCCAGTTTATTGACTTCTAATTGAAACCAATAGTGGAAACACTACCTTCACATGTACTACGGACACCCTGGCTAGGGTTGATGGGATTATTGTGGATCAGGGAACTTTATTGGTGACTGCTGACGTGGCGAGCATCTACACCTGTATTGAACACTCTCATGGCATTGAGGCGGTCCGCTTTTTCCTGGGTGCCTCCGACCTGGACATCCCGTTACGTGAGCTAATCCTTGAGCTGCTGCACTATATCCTTACCCACAATTTCTTTATTTTCAAAGATCAGTTTTATTTACAGAAGCGCGGCACAGCCATGGGCGCAGCCTGTGTGCCCGTGTACGCTAATCTCTCTCGGCTCATGGGAGAGATCCATTTTTGGTGACGCGGGCGTGCCAACTGCCTCCCATGTGCTGTGCTGGCACAGATATATTGATGATATTTTGTTTTTGTGGGATGGGACCATGCAGCAGCTCTAGGATTTTATGAGGATGCTGAACTCTAACCCGTTTAACATTCATTTGACTTATTCCTATGATTTCAAGAAAATTAATTTTTTGGACGTCACCATCGATGTTGATGAGACTGGTCGCATCCAAACTGACGTATATCGTAAACCCACATCTGTCAATTCATTGGTTCATGCGTCCTCAGCTCACATTCCCTCCACCATCAAGGCCGTCCCAGTCGGACAGTTCTTAAGGATGAGGTGGATCTGCTCATCAGATGCCAAATTTGAAGCTCAGTCTTCTGATTTTAGGTCACGCTTTTCTAATCGTGGTTACTAGAGTTGAGCGAAACGGGTCGGTCAAATTCATAAGTCGATCTTAGCATTAGGGAGAGGTTGCAGCTGCTGATTCTGAATAAAGGAGAGCGTTAGGCAGGGAAGAAGAACAAAAAAACTGCTTCTGCTGGTAGCGATTTCCACTGTACAACACAATAGTTTGTGTGCAGTGACAGGGGAGGCAATATTTTTGTGCATCAACTCTGTTGGTTATTAGGCTGCCTTATAAGGCTCCCTGATAGCTGCATTGCTGTTTGCACACTGCTGTGCAAACTGCTTTTTTAAAAGCAAAAATACTTTTCTTCCTCTATCCTGCACAGTTACCAAGCGTTCATTTTTCCACACTTTTGTGTGCAGCAGTCCTGCTTATTAGGCTGCCTGCTGCAATACTTGGACTGAAAGCATCATTGTCAGCGTCCTAAAATCTCTAGGGAGCTTCCAATTCTCCCCAATACTATATACACCTTGTACCAGGTCATACACCTGCCTATTTCAGCCTGTTAAATTGAGGTGTAATCTATAGTGGGCCTGAGATAATAGTTCAGCCTCCTAAAATCTCTAGGGAGATTCAAATTCTCCCCAATACTATATACACCTTGTACTTTGTCATACACCAGGCAATTTCAGCCTGTTAAATTGAGGTGTAATCTATAGTGGGCCTGAGATAATAGTTCAGCCTCCTAAAATCTCTAGGGAGATTGAAATTCTCCCCAATACTATATACACCTTGTACCAGGTTATACACCTGCCTATTTCAGCCTGTTAAACTGAGGTGTAATCTGTAGTGGGCCTGAGAAAATAGTTCAGCCTCCTAAAATCTCTAGGGAGATTCAAATTCTCCCCAATACTATATACACCTTGTACTTTGTCATACACCAGGCAATTTCAGCCTGTTAATTTGAGGTGTAATCTATAGTGGGCCAGAGATAATAGTTCAGCCTCCTAAAATTTCTAGGGAGATTCACATTCTCCCCAATACTATATACACCTTGCACTTTGTCATACACCAGCCAATTTCAGCCTGTGAAATTGAGGTGTAATCTATAGTGGGCCTGAGATAATATTTCAGCCTCCTAAAATCTCTAGGGAGATTGAAATTCTCCCCAATACTATATACACCTTGTACTTTGTCATACACCAGCCAATTTCAGCCTGTTAAATTGAGATGTAATCTATAGTGGGCCTGAGATAATTGTTCAGCCTCCTAAAATCTCTAGGGAGATTGAAATTCTCTCCAATACTATATACACCTTGTACCTTGTTTTACAGTACCATATAGCTGGTGGTATTTTTGGTACATTTTCCCAAAAATGAGGAAGTATGGTGGAAGAGGCCGTGAACGTGGGCGGGGGTTGTCAGCTGGTACTGATGGTGATGGTAGTGCATCTGCTGGTAGTGGCAAAAGCACAATAACACCTAAGGCAGGAGGAGTTGAGCCTGCGTCATCGTCTGGCTCCACAAGGCCTCGAAGGCTCCCTTTTTTGGGAGTAGGTAAATCACTTTTAAAGCCGGAGCTTCAGGAACAAGTTTTGGCTTACATTGCTGACACAGCCTCCAGCTCTATCGCCTCCTCTTCTGAAGTTTCAAAAAATAAAAGCACTGAGTCATCAATGGAGGCTCCTGGTCAGGAACAACACCTTTCCTTGTGTCCTTCACCCCTACCAAAAGTGAAGGATGTGGCAGGCCACACTACAGATTACTCCATGGAGCTCTTTTCACATACCATGCCTGGGTTATCAAGTCAAATCGTGAATTCCCCAGTCCAAGATGAATCGGACATGGAGTGCACTGATGCACAGCCACTGCTAGATTTTTCTGCTGGTACATTCACTCAGAGCACTACATTGTCCTTGCAGTGTACTGAGACAGAATCTGACCCTGATGAAATTCAGATGCCCCTTCCCGCATACTATACCACCTTACACGGTGACACTGAGGAAGGTGCACATGAAATTGAAGAGGATGTCATGGATGACCCAGTTGTTGACCCATATTGGCATCCATTGGGGGAAGAGGGTGCCGCTGCCAATAGCTCAGAAGAGGAGGAGGAGCATCCGCAGCAGGCAGCGACATCGCAACAGCTGTTATCTGGCAGGCCTGTAGCAGTCCAAAAATGGGTTACAAAAGCCAAAACAGTTGCAGGACAGCTTGGCCAGACGATCAAATTAGCACAGCGTGCAAGGCCTCAAAATATCTTCTATAGTAGAAAGAGTGCAGTGTGGCACTTTTTTGAACAAAATCCTAATGCTCAGGCAAAGGTTATCTGTAAGAAGTGCGCAAAGACCTTTAGCCGAGGGTAAAATCTGAGAAATTTGAATACCAGTTGCATGCTTAGACATTTAACCACCATGCACTTGCAAGCGTGGACGGACTACCAAACCTCACGTACCACATGTGCACCTGCTCCGAATGAAGGTAGTCAGCAACGCTACATCGCTTCCCCCACTGTAAGCCCACCTGTTAGCACACCACCAGCAGCAAATGTTGAGGTGTCGTCGCAAGGCCAAAGCAGTCAGGGAATCACAATGTTATTGCTACAAAAGACTGAATCTAGGCCATCAGCAAGACCACCATCACCATCACCAACCATCTCTCAGTCCACCATGTCCACCGCTAGTTCCACCACATGCAGCTCTCAAGTCCAGCTCACCCTACCAGAAACTCTGAGTAGGACAAGAAAGTACTCATCCTCTCATCTGTGTACACTGTGCTTGAACGCCCACATTGCCAAACTAATCTCGTTAGAGATTATGCCCTACCGGTTGGTTGAAAGCGAAGCTTTCCGCGAGCTCAAGGCCTACGCAGTACCACGCTATGACCTACCCAGTCGGCACTTCTTTTCTCGAAAAGCCATCCCAGCCCTCCACCTGCATGTGAAAGACCGCATCGTCCATGCACTAAAGCAATCAGTGAGTGGAAAGGTGCACCTCACAACAGATGCATGGTCCAGTAGGCATGGACAGGGCCGTTACGTGTCCATCACTGCGCACTGGGCAGTGGGACAGTGCTGCCTAGCCCACGGTATGGAAACAGTTGGCTGTAGGCGTTCGACCCTCCTCCTCCTCCAGAAGCAAAAGCTCGTCCACAGAACGCAGTCGCACGAGCACTCCATCCGCAGCTGCCAGTGTTGCACACGAGGTGTCTCACTATTGAACAGCTAGTGGTAAGCGTCAGCAGGCTGTGTTGAAGATGATGTGTTTGGGTGACAACAGACACACCACGGAGGTACTGGCCGACTACTTGCAACGACAAACTGAGTCATGGCTGGGCAGTCTACATCTTGAGGCAGGCAAGGTAGTTAGTGATAACGGCCGGAATTTTGTGGCATCCATAGCCCTTTCAAAACTCAGACACATACCTTGCCTGGCTCACACCTTGAATCTGGTGGTACAGTGCTTCCTCAATAATTATCTGAAGTTAACAGCCCTGCTCCATAAGGTGCGAAACTGTGCTCGCACATCCGCCGATCGCCCGTACACTCCAGTCGTATACAGAAGCTGCAGCGATTGCTCCACCTTCCCAAGCAATGCCTAATTATTGACGTTGCATCAAGGTGGAACTCCACTGTCAAGAACACCGCACTGCGCTTGCTCACTGAGCCAGTGCGCGTGTCCTGAGTAAAGCGAATTGTGCTCAAAGATACATGTGGAGCGGACAGCAGCCGAGTAAGTGCGTACTTCAGAACAGCAGGACCTAAAGCACGTGACTGCTGGGGGTGTGGCCTAAACTCCAGAGAGCTAGGAGCTGCAAGAGAACTCCTAGCAGGGTAACTGCGAGACAAAGTTACCAACGGGCATAGACAAGGAGGATAGTCGGAACGTAGCCAATGAGTCTTACACAGAGATAGCTGCAAGGTACAAGAGGGGCGAGCAGAGAGTAGTCAGATCACAGGTAATGTGTCATACACAGGGAGGGTAGCGAAGTACAGAAACAACAGGCAAACTCACAACGGGGAACAGAACCGGGTCAGAACTATATAAACAAGCTATAACAACAAACATGCACACAGAGGTCACCACATTCGGCCAAAGGCAAAAGTATAACTGACAGAGATTGGAGCTTCCCAGGGGTTTAAGAAGCTCTCCCAGAACCATAGAGAGGCCACAATCATTAACCCCAGGTGTGCAGGTCAAAACCTGCACTGAGCTCCAGACATTAACCCCTGATGTGCAGCTCAGAAACCTGCACTGGGATCAGGACATCCACCCTGCACATGGTTCAGAGGCTATGTGAACAGAGGCAGGCTGTAATGCATTTGTGGGAGGATACACAGGCAGGCAGTTTGAGGGCAGACATGGAGTTGTCTGGTGTGCAGTGGTCGAAGCTAAAAAACCTCTGTAAAGTCCTTCAGTGTTTAGAGGAATGCACACGGCTGGTAAGTGCAGATGACGCCATCGTAAGCATGAGCATCCCACTTATGTGTCTGCTCATGCAAACTTTGACGCACATTAAGGAGCAGGCGTCTGCAGCCGAGGAGGAGGGAAGCCTTGATGACAGTCAGCCATTGTCTGCTCAGGGAACTCTCCTGGACGAGGTGGAGGAAGAAGAGGAGGATGATGGGGATGATTATTTAGGGGAGGAGGATGCTTCTCAGGGGGCAAGAGAAAATGTTGGCGTGGCAAAGTCACGTACAGGGTTTGTGCGTGACTGGAGGGATGTTGATTTGTCAGAAAGTGCTCCTCCACCCAGCACTCGCAGTGCATCATTGACACCTGGAACATTGGCCCACATGTGTGATTATGCCTTGCAGATCCTAAAAAGGACCCCCGCATTGCCAAAATGATGAACGATGCCGACGACTGGTTAGCCAGCATCCTGGATCCACGCTATAAAGGCAAATTCCATAACATCATGCCACAGGAGAACCTAGAGCTTATATTGGCTAACAAACAAGCAACTCTGGTAAACCGTTTGTTTGAGGCATTCCCAGCACACAGCGGCGGTGATGGTTCTCCCACGAGCCGTAGGAAGCAACATGGAAGAGGTGTTTGTGGTGCACATAGCCGAAGTGGCGTTGGACACAGGGGTTTCATGACCATGTTGTGGACTGATTTTTCAAGTTCCGCTCACACGACTGGTAATACTGCATCGATTGAAAGTGACAGGAGACAGCAGTTGTCAACTATGGTTACAAACTACTTCTCCTCCCATATCGATGTTCTCCCTCACAGGTCATTCCCCGTTGACTATTGGGCCTGTAAACTGGACACTTGGCCTGAATTGGCACAATATGCCTTACAGAAGCGCGCTTCCCTGCTGCTAGTGTACTATCCGAAAGAGTCTTCAGTGCTGTTGGATCAATCCTGACAGAAAAAAGGACCCGTCTGTTGACCCAAAATGTTGATAATCTAACGTTCATTAAAATGAACCATGCATGGGTTTCAATGGATTTTGTCCCACCTTCCCCTGCTGACACGTAGGTTGCCAGAAAAATGGCTCGCTTTTGTCCTCCTCTTCCTCGGACATCTCCAATTCCTCCATTTGCAGCTGCTGAATGTCCAACATCAACATATGCTATTTTTTCCACCTCCCTAACTGGGCTGCCTCCCCCCACAAGGCCGGGGTCACCACCTGGTGCACGCACCCATGCGAGTGCCGTTGCCCTGGACAGGTGGGTGGGCCCACTCCTGGGTGACGGCACTGGCACAGGGTCCCTCATAGTACAATCAAGTGTCTCTGATGGCGGGGGTGCACACCTGCCATCAGACACACCAGCGTACTATGAGGGGCCTTGTGCAATACTTACCTCTCCCTGCTCCACCGCTGTGTAGTCTGGGCTGTTAAATTCTTCACTGGGACTGCCAATACAAATTTGGTGAACTGATAGATGATGGTTAAGACATAGATATGCCCTGTCCTGCTGGGCTCTATCTTCAGATGATCAATGGCTTCCATTTGTTATGGACGTTGACTCACAATGAGATGCAGTGGTGGTTTATCATCAGCTTTCACAGTTTTCCTACTCACAGACGTGTGACATTCCTGCCCACATTTTTAAATGTGCCCTCTCATGCCAATCCAATAGAATCGCCTATGGCCTGTGGCTTCTGCCTTTTGCACTCCAAAGTTACCTGACAGATCATGATAGGCAGTGAGGACAATGTCTACATCTCTCCCTGTGATCACAATTTGATGTAGATGAGTAACGGTGATGGGATCCACGGTACTGCGATACAGCAAACCTTTCTTCACAAAGAACTGTTTTCGCTGTCTCAACAGACAAAGTAATTGAGGGTCAGCATCGCCTCTGAGAATTCTCCCGGGAGTTTTTCCCGTGATTAGTAATTCCAAAATTTCTGCAATCACTCGACTTTCTGTCTGTACTTGTATCCATCTCATTTCCTCTTGCAGAGAGTCTGGACTGTCTTACTGAGACTGAAATATATATTAAGATTGAAAAATACCCCAACAGTGTATACTGGTGTACGCTTCGAATACATTACCCTTTTTCTACTTTTTAGATTCTTGTCTAATCCATACTGAGGCTGTGAGTGTCTTTGTCGGACTCCAGAAATATACACAGAGATTTTTAATGTTTAAACTATGCTATATATACCTGTTATCCGGTGATACTGCACCCTTTCTCAACTTTCTACAATCTTGTCGAATCCATACTGTGCCTGAGACCGTCTGAGTCTGCCTCCTGATATATAGACATAGATTTTTAATGTGTAAACTATGCTAGATATATACCTGTTATCCGGTGATACTGTACCCTTTCTCAACTTTCTACAATCTTGTCGAATCCATACTGGGCCAGAGACCATCTGAGTCTGCCTCCTGATATATAAACATAGATTTTTAATGTGTAAACTATGTTACATATATACCTGTTATCCGGTGATACTGTACCCTTTCTCAACTTTCTGCAATCTTGTCGAATCCATACTGGGCCTGAGACCGTCTGAGTCTGCCTCCTGATATATAGACATAGATTTTTAATGCGTAAACTATGCTACATATATACCTGTTATCCGGTGATACTTTACCCTTTCTCAACTTTCTACAATCTTGTCGAATCCTTTCTGGGCCCGAGACAGTCAGAGTCTGCCTCCTGATATGCAGACATAGATTTTTAATGTGTAAACTATGCTAGATATATACCTGTTATCCGGTGATACTGTACCCTTTCTCAACTTTCTACAATCTTGTCGAATCCATACTGGGCCTGAGACCTTCTGAGTCTGCCTCCTGATTAGAGATGAGCGGTGTTTGAGTCGACCTGTTCGCCAAGTTCAAATTTGAGCTGTTTTGGGCGGTGTTCGAGCCGTTCGTTGAACTCGAACACTTTGCTTAAAATTCGCCTGTTCGAGGTTCCGTTCGAGAACGGTTCGCTCACCAAAAGCGTAACTTTTTTTTCACATTAATAATGGTTTTCAATGTTAACAGACAGTTTCATGGCATAGTAGTGGTGTCTGGTAGCCAGCGGTGTAGTACACCTGTCAAGGAGCTACACCGTGTGTGTTTCTAATAATTTTTTACCGCGTATTGTCCAGAAAATACTTTTGGGCCTTGTAGCACTGTCTGCCACTCAGCAGAGGAGCCCACCCGTGAACCTATCTATGCCGCCTATTTATGAAAGAACAAGTTTTTGACTGCATTTAGCCCAGTTAATACTTTGGGCCTAGTAATTGTGTCTGCTACTCAGCAGAGGAGCCCAAACGTGAACCAAGCTGTGCTGCCTGTTTATGTAAGAACCATTTTTTAACTCCATTTAGCCCAGTGAATACTTTGGGCCTAGTATCTGTGTGTACTGCTCAGCAGAGGAGCCTACCCGTGAACCTAGCTATGCCGCCTGTTTATGTAAGCACTGTTTGCTACTCAGCAGAGTTGCCCACCCGTGAACCAAGCTATGCCACCTGTTTATGTAAGAACTGCGTGCTACTCAGCAAAGGAGCCCAGCTGTTAAGCAAGCTCCAGCACCTGTGGTTTGGACACTTAATTTTTTCACATTCTTTCTGGAATGCCGGTTAGGCCTCATTCCAGAATTCCGGTTGACCTGAACTTACTGGGAAATCCTCGGTTGCGGGGAAGAGTTGGAATCCCAGATCCCCATCACTAACGTGGTTCAGCGGGTTATCCACACCTGTAAGCGACACACGCTGGTCCTTTCAGTGTAGCGCGCATGCAGCCCCGGACATGTAAGGGCATGACAGACCTGTTATTGCTTGATCTCGCGTGCCAGAGCCTCGTGTGTCCCTCTAGTAAGCTGGATGCGGACCGTGGGGGCATGCCGGAGTCTCGTTCGTTAACGGAATTAAGCTGACAAATCGCTAACACAACTAAAAACGGCCATGCACCACCACCTGCAGAATCGACAAAGCTTGCAATCTGTCCATCCTTTCTGTGGCTGGCATGGTTGAGGTTGCCCGTGTGGTGACCATTTAAGCTGCAGGCTCCACTCCTGGTGGTGCCCTTCTGGATATTCCTTTAAGGTTCAGCTTTTCAACCATACTGCCCCCGGAAACCAAACACTTTGCCTTCATGGACGCTGTTCGGAGGGTCGTGGGAATAACGCCGCCCGATCGGCATAATTTATGGTGGGAAGTCCGACGGTGTATGATCGTCTTCGATTTTAGAAATTTAGATTTTTTTATTTTAGATTTTTATTCCAGCCTTTCTTGACTTTATAATGGCATGACATGCCTATATCTGTGTCTCCTCCTCCTCCTTTTTCTCCTCCATCTCTTTTCTATATGTAGTTTCCCTTTTTCATATGTTATTTGTGTCTTCTGAGCATTTTGTTTGCTTTGGGACACCTTTTAAGGTGTTTTGTAATTGTTTTCTATGTGTTTGTATGTGTTTGTGTTTGCCTGCCATTGTTTTCAATGGGGTTCGACGGTGTTCGTCGAATGTTCGACGAACATTCGACGAACTTGCCTCCTGTTCGACGAACCGAACCCAACTCGAACACTAGCGGGGTGGCTCAACACTTCTCCTGATATATAGACGTACATTTTTAATGTTTAAACTATGCTATATATACCTGGTATCTGGTGATACTGTATCCTTTCTGCCAGGAAGTCCTCCTCCACCCACCACTTTAAGTATATCATTGACACCTGGAACATTGGCCCACATGTGTGATTATTTCTTGCGGATCTTCTTTTTATATTGTGATGTGATCCATCCTGAGCATGTGAGAGTCTGTGGGTTACTCCTGCAATTTATATGTAGATTTAAAAATTACCCCAACACTGTATACAGCTGTATGCTTGTGATACATTACCCATTTACTGCTTTTTATACTCTGGTCTAATCCAAACTGACCAAGTGAGAGTTTGTTTCTGACTGTGGAAATAAATACTGAGATTGACAATGACCCCTACACTTTATACAGCTGTACGCTTCAGATCCATTACCGTTTTAAGGCTTTTTATATTGTGTTGTAATCCATACTGAGCCTGAGAGCGTCTGTGTCTGCCTCCTGAAATATATACATAGATTTAGAATGTTTATACTATATATACTTGGTATCTGATGATACTGTACCCTTTTTCTACTTTTTATATTCTGGTCTAATCCATACTGAGCCTGTGAGCGTCTCTGTGTGACTCACAGGCTGTGCGCTTCTGATACAGTACCATATACCTAATGTTATTTTGGGTACATTTTCTCCAAAATTTGCAAGTATGGTGGAAGAGGCCACGGACATGGGTGTGGTGGTGCCAGCTGGTACTGATGGTGGTGCATCTGCTTGTAGTGGCAAAAGCACAATAGCAGCTAAGGCAGGAGGTGTTGAGCCTGCGTCATGGTCTGGCTCCAGAACGCCTGGAAGACTACCTTTTCTGGGAGTAGGTTAACCGCTTTTAAAGCCGGAGCATCAGGAACTGGTTTTGGATTACATTGCCGAAACAGACTCCAGCTAATATGCCCTCCTCTTCTGAAGTTTCAAAAAATGCAAGCACTGATTCGTCAAGTGCTGGCTCCTGGTCAGGAAGAACCCCTTTCCTTGTGTCCTTCACCCCCAACAAAAGTGAATGATGCAGCAGGCCACACTTCACATTAGTCCATGTAGCTCTTTCTCACATACCATGCCTGGGTTATCAAGTCAAATTGTGACTTCCCCAGCCCAAGATGAAACTGACATGGAGTGTGGGTTGCCAGCCAGGGCAGTGGGGTTAATCGGTACCAGGCCGGAGTCTCAGAGGGATGTGTCACGGTGGTGGTGACCCGGTCAGTGGCCCTGAGCGTCCATGCAAAGGGGTGAATTACGTTTATAGGTGAATGATACGTGTCACCACCTGTGGTTTCTGATCAGATTGACCAGCGCTGCAGTGTCGCTTCTCTGGGACAGATGTTGTGGTGCAGCTAAGATGTAGAAGCCCTGCACAGGTAGGGCTGTAGTTGCAGGGCAGATGAAAGAGTTGGTAGATGGTATGCAGTGCAGGATGTAGCAGAGCCGTGCGCCAGGTGCAGGAGAAAGATGACAGACACAGTCGTGCAGTTCCTTTACCTGTACTTGGTAAGTGTCGTCAAGGACCCAGAGTACAGATGGAGAAGGAGTTGGTCAGCCTGGAAGCAAATAAGGAATTCTCTCTCTGCAGATAGGTAGTGTGGCCTCCGTTCTAGCGCTTATCTGAGGTACTCGCAGTACTGAGTTCACTGAAGTTCCCCCTGTTGACTCTTTTGAAACTTTCTCGTATGGCAGGCAGCCGTAGCCTTTTCATTCTGGCTCACACAAGTCGCTGCTGGGGCCTCCGAGCTTTAGTTGGGAACAGAGCATTTACAGCTGCTACTTCCTCGGGTTTCTGCTGCAGGACTGTCAGTGTCCCTACAAACTCGGAGACCGGAATCCGGACCATGCGCTCCAGCTAGGAATGAGCCTTAACTCTGCTCATCCTCCAGCTCCCCTTCTCACGTCCACACACTTCCCCTTCCCTTCACAGACTGCCCTAACTTACCTCCTCCCGACCACAGAGAACAGCTCCTCAGCAGTCAGGTTCAGAGGTCGCCCTGCTGGCCTGGAGTGGGAACTGTGTTGTGTGTTGGTTTAACTGCTCTGGAGATCCTTCGTTGCCCCCAAGCATGACATCACACTCCCTATGAGGAAGGTAATGCCACTGTGGCGACCATAGTCCTGGGGGCGCCACAAGTGCATTGATGCCCAGCCACTGCTAGATGATTCTGCTGGTACATTGACCCAGACCACTACATTCCCCTTTTTTCTCGTTTTTGTAGGACTAATTCCGGGTCAGAATATGTCTGTATTGATTCTGTATGGAATCCATGTTTATTTTCCTGGTCCTTCCCTCTCCCTCTGTGTTCCCCCCATTCGGGGTTTTTGGGGAAGTTTCTTTGTTTTTAATTTTTTGTTCAATTATCTGTTTTTTTAATTTGTGTTATTATTTTCTCATTTTAGCTTTTTTCGGGACCTTGTTTTCCTATGGATGCATATTTCACATATTTGCCGACCTATTTCTGTGGTCAGGATTCGCAGCACAGACCCCCACAAGCAAATACATCTATATTTTTACTCTTATATGCTTAAATATTTGCTCATACAGTGGGGCAAAAAAGTATTTAGTCAGTCAGCAATAGTGCAAGTTCCACCACTTAAAAAGATGAGAGGCGTCTGTAATTTACATCATAGGTAGACCTCAACTATGGGAGACAAACTGAGAAAAAAAAATCCAGAAAATCACATTGTCTGTTTTTTTTTCATTTTATTTGCATATTATGGTGGAAAATAAGTATTTGGTCAGAAACAAGCAATCAAGATTTCTGGCTCTCACAGACCTGTAACTTCTTCTTTAAGAGTCTCCTCTTTCCTCCACTCATTACCTGTAGTAATGGCACCTGTTTAAACTTGTTATCAGTATAAAAAGACACCTGTGCACACCCTCAAACAGTCTGACTCCAAACTTCACTATGGTGAAGACCAAAGAGCTGTCAAAGGACACCAGAAACAAAATTGTAGACCTGCACCAGGCTGGGAAGACTGAATCTGCAATAGCCAACCAGCTTGGAGTGAAGAAATCAACTGTGGGAGCAATAATTAGAAAATGGAAGACATACAAGACCACTGATAATCTCCCTCGATCTGGTGCTCCACGCAAAATCCCACCCCGAGGGGTCAGAATGATCACAAGAACGGTGAGCAAAAATCCCAGAACCACGCGGGGGGACCTAGTGAATGAACTGCAGAGAGCTGGGACCAATGTAACAAGGCCTACCATAAGTAACACACTACGCCACCATGGACTCAGATCCTGCAGTGCCAGACGTGTCCCACTGCTTAAGCCTGTACATGTCCGGGCCCGTCTGAAGTTTGCTAGAGAGCATTTGGATGATCCAGAGGAGTTTTGGGAGAATGTCCTATGGTCTGATGAAACCAAACTGGAACTGTTTGGTAGAAACACAACTTGTCGTGTTTGGAGGAAAAAGAATACTGAGTTGCATCCATCAAACACCATACCTACTGTAAAGCATGGTGGTGGAAACATCATGCTTTGGGGCTGTTTCTCTGCATAGGGGCCAGGACGACTGATCCGGGTACATGAAAGAATGAATGGGGCCATGTATCGTGAGATTTTGAGTGCAAACCTCCTTCCATCAGCAAGGGCATTGAAGATGAAACGTGGCTGGGTCTTTCAACATGACAATGATCCAAAGCACACCGCCAGGGCAACGAAGGAGTGGCTTCGTAAGAAGCATTTCAAGGTCCTGGAGTGGCCTAGCCAGTCTCCAGATCTCAACCCTATAGAAAACCTTTGGAGGGAGTTGAAAGTCCGTGTTGCCAAGCGAAAAGCCAAAAACATCACTGCTCTAGAGGAGATCTGCATGGAGGAATGGGCCAACATACCAACAACAGTGTGTGGCAACCTTGTGAAGACTTACAGAAAACGTTTGACCTCTGTCATTGCCAACAAAGGATACATCACAAAGTATTGAGATGAAATTTTGTTTCTGACCAAATACTTATTTTCCACCATAATATTCAAATAAAATGAAAAAAAAACAGACAATGTGATTTTCTGGATTTTTTTTTCTCAGTTTGTCTCCCATAGTTGAGGTCTACCTATGATGTAAATTACAGACGCCTCTCATCTTTTTAAGTGGTGGAACTTGCACTATTGCTGACTGACTAAATACTTTTTTGCCCCACTGTATGTCTATAATGCTGTGACGACCTCTTGTCATACATGTAAATGTAGATATGCAAATAATCATTGCTGTAGATGTGCATGAGCCACTGATGATATTTCTATATGCCCAAATATTTGTTTTTGTGTATTTAATGCTGTGATGAGCCCCTGCTATACAGTAGTGTAGATATGCCTATAATTGTTGTTGTATATGTGTATGAGTTACTGGATATACATCATGGTTAGACGGGTCTCCTCTATATATCTCGTTGGTGACACAGTTACTGTGCGCATGCGTTCTGTGCTCCTGTATTGCCGTCAATCAGTGGGGCGTCTCTTCACATCCCTCCGTGCGTCCGGGGATTATTCCTCCTCCCCGCCCGCCCACAGTGACGTGTGACGCTCTCCCTGATCTGCCGTCTCTTGGGATGTGCAACGCACATGCACCGCCATAAACCACTATGATTGGCCAACTGGCCATCACGTGACCCGTCACCTGGGTCTTAAGAAGGTCATGTTCTTACTTGCCTCACACTTCCCTTGAGAAAGCGTGCTGTGTGACTCGCGAAACGCACGTCGGTCCCCCCCCACCCGGCCCAGGTTTCACAGTACTACTGCCTCCGGTAAGCATTTTACCCCTACATGTCTTGAATGTATGCTGACATATTTACATCTTGCTTCACGCATTAGCATCTGGGGTATTCTTCCTATGGTGCAAGATCTACTTACATGCACTGGCGATGGATCTGTGTACATCTATTTGACTTATATTGTGTGTACCTATCAGCAGTTTTTACCCTGTGATTATCCTACGGTTTGTCTGCTTTCACCCTGTGGTGATGTCCTATTTATCATCTTATGTGTTACCTTGATCATGTAATTTTACTGCATTAAATAATGATGAATTTTACATATTATTCACCTGTATACTCCTGTTTCTCCTGGTGCTCATTTTCAAAATACGTTGCCTGTGTGCCATTTTAGAAAGTTAGCTACAGCTTCTGCTGCCCTTGCCATGCTTTAGCAGCGTTTGCAGCTTCCGGATCACCGACTGGTGTGATATCCCCTCACATTGGAACTCTACATTGCAGATGTTGGGAAGGATTTGTGAGAAGAAGAGGGCAGTTGTTGACTACCAGCATCAACAAGGCCGCTGGTATTCAGTTCAGACTCCACACATAAAACCTCAGTAGTGGACATGAATGTCAGACATATGTACCATCCTCCAAAACTTTGAGGACTCCACCAAGATGGTGAGCGGTGATGAAGCCATAATTAGTGTCACCATCCTGCTTCTCTATATTCTGAAACGCTCTCTGCTCACAATGAAAGAGGATGCATTGCATGTGGAGCACAATGAGATGGAGCAAGAAACCATGCAGGGTGATTACACACAGCCCAGCTTCATCTCATACCAATGTGGATTGGGTGACAATGAGGAAGAGGATGAGGAGGAGGAAGAACAGGAGCTAGTTTCATGCGCTATAGATGGTACTAACTGCACATCTGTCATACCGTCTGTTCAGCGTGGATGGCCTGTTGACAGGGAGGAGGAGAGCATGGTCCATCATCCTCTTGGTGAAGAAATGGAAGTCATGCCTGTTAGCAGTGTGGCACTCATGGATGAGTTTATGTTCTGCTGTCTTTCCCATGACCCTCGCATACTCAAAATTTTGGGTGACAGTCATTACTGGTTGGTGACACTTCTAGACCCACACTACAAGGAGAACATTCTATCTCTTATTCCCGAGGCGGACAGGTCTACTAAAATGGGGCAGTACCAGAAGGCTCTTGTTGTGGAATTATTTAAAAAAATTCTCATCTGAAATCACTGGCAGCAGAGGTCACTGTTCATTGGACAACCAAGAAATACATGTGAGAAAGACACAACTCAGAACATCCCATCACACAGGCCCTGAGGTGCTGGGTACTCTCACAAGGAATGCAAAGTTAGAGAAGATGCTGAGGGAATACATTGCTGACTGTACCATTGTCCTCCATGATTCCTCTGTGCCTTATAATTATTGGGTATCCAAGCTTGACACATGGCATGAACTGGCTCTCTAGGTCCTGGCCTGCCCTGCCGCTAGTGTTTTGTCAGAGCCAGTTTTTAATGCTGCTGGTGAAATTATAACTGGTAAGCGCATATGCCTGTCAACTGAAAATTCTGACAGGCTGACTCTTATAAAAATGAACAAGGGCTGGATTGGGCCAGAATTTTTAACACCACAAAGTGACAGCAGCATAACATAAACTCACATCCAGTGTCTTTTTTGGGAGGTCTATTCCCATACACCTCTTCACACTCACACATAGGTGTATTCTTGCTGATTTTGGCTATTTGCTGTTGTCCTCCTCCTTCTCCTCATCCTCATCCTCCACCACCATATCGCCAGGGTAACCACGGTCCATGATGCAACACCCACATCATTTTTTTAAAGAGTGTTTTTGATGCCCGTAAAAAAATTGTTATACAGTATTTTCATGTATGCTCCCCAGGGGTAAATGTTTGTCAGCCCATGCACTTAGTGCATGTGGAATACAAGCATAGGAGACCCGCTCCTTTCTAATGGGAACATTTTTTATGAGGCCCTTCTCTTTGTGTCTTCCAAGGGGCATTGGAAAGCCTCCAAAAGTTTTGGCAGCCCTTGCATTCACTGCATAGTCAAACAGTATCAATTCTTATGGAACTTATTTTTGGACTTCCATGCGATGCTTGACAAAATACACGATTCCAATTATGATGGAAGATTAATCATTTAATCCGAACGCGTTTCGAAGTAAGAACTACTTCTTCCCCTGAGGAAGAAGTAGTTCTTACTTCGAAACGCATTGGGAATAAATGATTAATCTTCTATCAAATTTGGAATCCTGTATTTTGTCAAGCAGCGCATGGAAGTAGAAAAAATAAGTTCCGTAAGAACTGATATATTAGCGGTCACTTGTTTGATCATTGGACATGCAGCAGCTGACTACTAATCTTATATCAAGACACTAAACTGTCCTTACAACTATTTTGGCACTTCAGACACAATAATACACATAGGGATAAGAGGATTACACTAATTATCCCAAAAAGAAGCGAACCAGCTAACCATATTAATAATAATATTATTTTATTAAATATCAAATACACCAATTTTCATAAAAAATTGCAGACTACATAACACTTGACCAATAACATACCCCAATGGGGAAAAATGCACAGGCCATAAATACAGACAAATATTCTTCTATGAATAATCATAATATCCCTGCATAATAAATGACAAAAATCCAATATTATAGCTCTCCCAAACAAAAAAACAATCTTGTCTTATCGTTATAGGGCATCTCCGACTTTTTTAATATATAATCATATGTCTCACTCTGTATATTAAAGTTTAAGGTACAAACACCTTGTATAATTCCAGACGTAGAGACACAATATCAGTACCATATAAAACCATCGGAAAAGAATAAATCCCCACAATAATAAAGTACCAATATGGCATAGACAGGAAAGAGCTTGTCACCAATAGGATAACATAATAAAGAAATCACCAGGCTAGTAATTACCTGAAACCGATCATGCAGAGATAAATGGTCCTGTGCAGGAATCCCCGCGCCCCGACACGCGTTTCGCCCTCTAGCTTCTTCCGGGAGCGTACCCAAACCTAATTAGGGATCTCCTCTTATACCCATATACGGCCAATCAATAAGCTGAATCCCTATCATGTGACCCCATACTTCCGGGAGTGCGCAGTGCAGTGTCCGATGTGGTGAGATAATCTAAGTGCACAGAAGACATTACGGCGCATGCACCAGTCCAGCATATTCCGAAGTAACAAAACTACTTCTTGAGCATGCGCTGAATGACCCACACCTGCATTCATGTGGATCATTATAATAGCGCTGCAAGAAGTACACGGAATGCCGACCATGCATGCGCACTGTCTTCAAAAATAACTAACTAAAAAGAGTTGCATGAATTATTATATCCGTTTTTATACCCCAAACAAAAAATAGAAATAAAAAATTCAGTATTTATTAAAAAAGAATAAATACTCCAATATTATGAATAGTGCACGTGCCCCAAAGTAACAAATAAATTTATTAGTAATATCATAGTATTATTAATACAGATAATTAATACCAATCAGAAAATACTTATATAAAAAAGATAAATCATAACAATTAGTGATAATTTATAGTGCCCATAAAACTATGGCCAATGACAAAAAGACCTACATATAATGAAGGTCAATAACAATCCATACTTGCCATACCATTAACATATGATATGATACATATGGTCCAAATATACATCCACCTTTCTAAAATACCACACATATAACTTTAATAACTTTATTATCTATATTAAAACATTTTTTTATATATATTCTTTGTTCTTCGTTTCTTGTTCTTTAATTCTTTCTTAAATGGACTTCTGCAAGTAAAGACTGCTCCGAATAACCACATCAGAAGACAGCAAAAGATGACCAAATGTCCAAATACTAAAATAATAAAAATAACCAATTTTAATAATAAAATAAATAAAATAATACCCAACCCCTAAAAAGAAAAGGAAAACCCCTCAATAGACATGCTATGCAAAAAACATTAAACATTACCCCAACGTATATTGAAGGAAACAATCCATGGACCCATCAAGCTCAAAGAAATGCCCCAAAACCAAAGGTTTCATTGAGCCCATCGGGGCTCAAACTACCCAAACGGTAGATCCATCTACTTTCTATCTGCAATAAGATTTTGGTGAGATCACCCCCCCTAGCCCCCAAAAATACTTGATCTATGGCCTGTATCTTTAGGCCTTTAGCGTTACATTCATGAGACAATTTAAAATGTCTTTGAAGGGGTTTAAGAGAGGTAAAATCCTCATTATTTCTGGCTTTTTCAATGTCTCTAACATGTTCCCTAGTTCTTACCTTGAGCTCTCTTGTGGTCATTCCTATGTAGATTTTTCCACAAGGACATTGAGCATGGTAGATGACTCCAGAAGAATTGCAACTCAGATGTTTTCTTATATCGAAATTACATGATCCATCATAATTGGAGAAAGAGACCGACTTTACATGATTCCGACATCCCTTACACAAACCGCAAGGAAAAAAGCCAGGCGTTCCAGACTTTAAATTTTGTTTTCCAGGTTCAAAATGACTATGGACTAGAGTGTCTCTCAAATTCAACGATCTCTTGGCTACAAAAGAAGGCTGAGCCGGAAGAATTTTACGTAACACAGGATCCACCATCAAGACATCCCAATGATTTCGCACAATACCCTTCAGATCGTCCCACTTATTACTAAAAGTACTAATAAATCGGATTTGATTACCCTGTTTTCCTTTATTTTTGGTAGAGGTTCCATACAAAAGATTGTTTCTAGTGGTTTTGGTTGCCCTCACATAGCCTCTCTTTATCATCTTTTTACTGTATCCCCTATCCAAAAACCTTCTTGTTAAGTCCACAGCTTGTCGCTCAAAATCCTCCTCCTTTGAACAGATTCTTCTTGCGCGTAAAAATTGACCTATTGGAATGCCCCGAATAGTGGAAACTGGATGTGCTGAATCTGCAACCAGAAAAGAATTAGTTGAAGTGCTTTTACGAAAAATATCCGTATTCAAAAAACCCCCCGAGTCCACTGTGACTTTAATATCAAGAAAATCAATCTCTCTGCCAAAACGAAAAGTCAGCTTAATGTTTTTGTTGTTGTTATTCAGATGTTCCATGAGTCGATACAATCCTTGTACCGGACCATCCCATAAGAAGAGAATATCGTCGATGTACCTCATCCAGTTGTGAACATGGTTCAACTCCTGGATGAGGTCACCTTGAAATATCTCTCGCTCCCATGCTCCTAAAAATAGATTAGCATAGGAGGGGGCACAACAGGCCCCCATTGCTGTTCCTTGCAGTTGCAAATACATCCTTTTGTTGAAAATGAACACATTGTGCGTAAGGATGTATTCTAACAAAGTCATGATCAACTCAACTAATGAGGCTTCCAGCGAACTGGAATTCAGAAAAAACCTGACCGCAGCCAAACCATCCTGATGCCGTATTGACGTATACAGTGACTCCACGTCGGCAGTTACAATGACCATACCCTCATCTAATGACAGTTGGTCTAACCTTTGTAATGCCGACGTGGTGTCCCTGATATACGATGGTAGATCACATACCAATGGTTTCAAGAAATAATCCACAATTTGCCCAATAAGCTCACATGGTCCATCATTACCTGCCACTATCGGGCGGCCAGGGGGATCCACAGGATTTTTATGTATCTTTGGTATTAGATAAAATGTGGGGAACTTAGGATGACTACTCCGAATCCGATCCAGCAATTTCTTGGAAATTATACCTTGTACAAAGGCTTTATCCAAAATATCAACCAAAAGGCTCTGGAAAGAGGATAGGGGGTTAAAAGTTAATCTTTGATAACAATTGATATCATTCAAAAGTTTATTGGCCTGTTTCTCATATTGTTTTATTGGCCAAATGACCAAATTGCCCCCTTTGTCTGCCGGCTTGAAAACTACGTCATCCCATGATTTAAGATCTCTTAAAGCCACCCGTTCTTGTTTTGATAAATTGGATATACCTCCCTGTTTCTGAGCCAATTTTGCGATATCAGAGGAAACAAGTTTTGTAAACACTTCTACCGCCGGACAAAGCCCCAAAGATGGAAATGTTTTACATTGTGTGAACAAATGATTAGGAATCATATTCACCTCGGTAGCAGCAGTATTCTCTTCTTGTAATGAGACTAATGTCTCAATCGCCTCCTTTTCTGCTTCCGTGTACCCAGATTCCTGATTAAATTTATTTGCATGTAATCTTTTTAAAATCAGTTTTCTAGAAAAAAGATGAACGTCCTTCACCGATTCGAACGAGTCTAAGTGATTGGAGGGAGAAAATGATAAACCACGTTCCAATACCGATAGCTGGTCAATATTTAAGATATGATCGGAGAGATTAATTACCTGGTAACGATCCCTGGAATCACATCCTCTCTGCACCTTCTGAAACATGGCTGGAAATCTCTTCTTCTCTCCAGTCCTGGCGCGTGAACCCCTAGAGGCTTCCACGTCACCACTGGAGACGTTACTGCCAGCCTCCGAAGTGTTAGACATATTAGAGACATTAGACTGCGTTCTCATTCTTTTTCTTTGATTGTTCCTTAATCCATTAAACTGCCACCTATATATTTTATTTGCATCATAGTCATCCACATCTCGTTGATACTTCTTGAGTTTCTCTTGGCAAACCTTCTCCTCCCATTTTGAGATATCCACATCAAGGTCTTTTGACCATTTAGTAAATTGATCATTAGGCATATCCTTCATTAGTAGTCTAGATAAATTATCCAATTCCTTATCAATCTCCAATAATGACATTGTATTGTTATCAATCAAAATTTGTATTAAATCCAAAGAACATTTCGATGCTACCGTGGTCCATCTCGTAATAAGATCATTGTTTCCGAGATCATACGTCGGATATAATTGGACCCTCAAGCCCCTAGGAATAATCTTTTTTTCCAAATAATTTTCTAATGACGAACGATTCCACCATATTTTAGTCTTCCGTTGTAAAGCATGTCTATATTTATGCATGAGATCTTTAATTTCATGAGAGGTATCCTGCGAAACCACCGGGGTGTTACGAGAAAATATATCTGTAGCCTTAGAACGCCAGGCATTCTCCCTGGCTTTCAAATCCATAATATCGGACAATCTGTTTAGAAAAACAGCAATACAGAATCAAGACACTAAACTGTCCTTACAACTATTTTGGCACTTCAGACACAATAATACACATAGGGATAAGAGGATTACACTAATTATCCCAAAAAGAAGCGAACCAGCTAACCATATTAATAATAATATTATTTTATTAAATATCAAATACACCAATTTTCATAAAAAATTGCAGACTACATAACACTTGACCAATAACATACCCCAACGGGGAAAAATGCACAGGCCATAAATACAGACAAATATTCTTCTATGAATAATCATAATATCCCTGCATAATAAATGACAAAAATCCAATATTATAGCTCTCCCAAACAAAAAAACAATCTTGTCTTATCGTTATAGGGCATCTCCGACTTTTTTAATATATAATCATATGTCTCACTCTGTATATTAAAGTTTAAGGTACAAACACCTTGTATAATTCCAGACGTAGAGACACAATATCAGTACCATATAAAACCATCGGAAAAGAATAAATCCCCACAATAATAAAGTACCAATATGGCATAGACAGGAAAGAGCTTGTCACCAATAGGATAACATAATAAAGAAATCACCAGGCTAGTAATTACCTGAAACCGATCATGCAGAGATAAATGGTCCTGTGCAGGAATCCCCGCGCCCCGACGCGCGTTTCGCCCTCTAGCTTCTTCCGGGAGCGTACCCAAACCTAATTAGGGATCTCCTCTTATACCCATATACGGCCAATCAATAAGCTGAATCCCTATCATGTGACCCCATACTTCCGGGAGTGCGCAGTGCAGTGTCCGATGTGGTGAGATAATCTAAGTGCACAGAAGACATTACGGCGCATGCACCAGTCCAGCATATTCCGAAGTAACAAAACTACTTCTTGAGCATGCGCTGAATGACCCACACCTGCATTCATGTGGATCATTATAATAGCGCTGCAAGAAGTACACGGAATGCCGACCATGCATGCGCACTGTCTTCAAAAATAACTAACTAAAAAGAGTTGCATGAATTATTATATCCGTTTTTATACCCCAAACAAAAAATAGAAATAAAAAATTCAGTATTTATTAAAAAAGAATAAATACTCCAATATTATGAATAGTGCACGTGCCCCAAAGTAACAAATAAATTTATTAGTAATATCATAGTATTATTAATACAGATAATTAATACCAATCAGAAAATACTTATATAAAAAAGATAAATCATAACAATTAGTGATAATTTATAGTGCCCATAAAACTATGGCCAATGAC
This sequence comes from Dendrobates tinctorius, assembly GCF_039654945.1. Taxonomy (NCBI): domain Eukaryota; kingdom Metazoa; phylum Chordata; class Amphibia; order Anura; family Dendrobatidae; genus Dendrobates; species Dendrobates tinctorius. Next base: position 64,006,555 of record NW_027361732.1, on the reverse strand, counting down.
AAAAAGACCTACATATAATGAAGGTCAATAACAATCCATACTTGCCATACCATTAACATATGATATGATACATATGGTCCAAATATACATCCACCTTTCTAAAATACCACACATATAACTTTAATAACTTTATTATCTATATTAAAACATTTTTTTATATATATTCTTTGTTCTTCGTTTCTTGTTCTTTAATTCTTTCTTAAATGGACTTCTGCAAGTAAAGACTGCTCCGAATAACCACATCAGAAGACAGCAAAAGATGACCAAATGTCCAAATACTAAAATAATAAAAATAACCAATTTTAATAATAAAATAAATAAAATAATACCCAACCCCTAAAAAGAAAAGGAAAACCCCTCAATAGACATGCTATGCAAAAAACATTAAACATTACCCCAACGTATATTGAAGGAAACAATCCATGGACCCATCAAGCTCAAAGAAATGCCCCAAAACCAAAGGTTTCATTGAGCCCATCGGGGCTCAAACTACCCAAACGGTAGATCCATCTACTTTCTATCTGCAATAAGATTTTGGTGAGATCACCCCCCCTAGCCCCCAAAAATACTTGATCTATGGCCTGTATCTTTAGGCCTTTAGCGTTACATTCATGAGACAATTTAAAATGTCTTTGAAGGGGTTTAAGAGAGGTAAAATCCTCATTATTTCTGGCTTTTTCAATGTCTCTAACATGTTCCCTAGTTCTTACCTTGAGCTCTCTTGTGGTCATTCCTATGTAGATTTTTCCACAAGGACATTGAGCATGGTAGATGACTCCAGAAGAATTGCAACTCAGATGTTTTCTTATATCGAAATTACATGATCCATCATAATTGGAGAAAGAGACTGACTTTACATGATTCCGACATCCCTTACACAAACCGCAAGGAAAAAAGCCAGGCGTTCCAGACTTTAAATTTTGTTTTCCAGGTTCAAAATGACTATGGACTAGAGTGTCTCTCAAATTCAACGATCTCTTGGCTACAAAAGAAGGCTGAGCCGGAAGAATTTTACGTAACACAGGATCCACCATCAAGACATCCCAATGATTTCGCACAATACCCTTCAGATCGTCCCACTTATTACTAAAAGTACTAATAAATCGGATTTGATTACCCTGTTTTCCTTTATTTTTGGTAGAGGTTCCATACAAAAGATTGTTTCTAGTGGTTTTGGTTGCCCTCACATAGCCTCTCTTTATCATCTTTTTACTGTATCCCCTATCCAAAAACCTTCTTGTTAAGTCCACAGCTTGTCGCTCAAAATCCTCCTCCTTTGAACAGATTCTTCTTGCGCGTAAAAATTGACCTATTGGAATGCCCCGAATAGTGGAAACTGGATGTGCTGAATCTGCAACCAGAAAAGAATTAGTTGAAGTGCTTTTACGAAAAATATCCGTATTCAAAAAACCCCCCGAGTCCACTGTGACTTTAATATCAAGAAAATCAATCTCTCTGCCAAAACGAAAAGTCAGCTTAATGTTTTTGTTGTTGTTATTCAGATGTTCCATGAGTCGATACAATCCTTGTACCGGACCATCCCATAAGAAGAGAATATCGTCGATGTACCTCATCCAGTTGTGAACATGGTTCAACTCCTGGATGAGGTCACCTTGAAATATCTCTCGCTCCCATGCTCCTAAAAATAGATTAGCATAGGAGGGGGCACAACAGGCCCCCATTGCTGTTCCTTGCAGTTGCAAATACATCCTTTTGTTGAAAATGAACACATTGTGCATAAGGATGTATTCTAACAAAGTCATGATCAACTCAACTAATGAGGCTTCCAGCGAACTGGAATTCAGAAAAAACCTGACCGCAGCCAAACCATCCTGATGCCGTATTGACGTATACAGTGACTCCACGTCGGCAGTTACAATGACCATACCCTCATCTAATGACAGTTGGTCTAACCTTTGTAATGCCGACGTGGTGTCCCTGATATACGATGGTAGATCACATACCAATGGTTTCAAGAAATAATCCACAATTTGCCCAATAAGCTCACATGGTCCATCATTACCTGCCACTATCGGGCGGCCAGGGGGATCCACAGGATTTTTATGTATCTTTGGTATTAGATAAAATGTGGGGAACTTAGGATGACTACTCCGAATCCGATCCAGCAATTTCTTGGAAATTATACCTTGTACAAAGGCTTTATCCAAAATATTAACCAAAAGGCTCTGGAAAGAGGATAGGGGGTTAAAAGTTAATCTTCGATAACAATTGATATCATTCAAAAGTTTATTGGCCTGTTTCTCATATTGTTTTATTGGCCAAATGACCAAATTGCCCCCTTTGTCTGCCGGCTTGAAAACTACGTCATCCCATGATTTAAGATCTCTTAAAGCCACCCGTTCTTGTTTTGATAAATTGGATATACCTCCCTGTTTCTGAGCCAATTTTGCGAGGAAACAAGTTTTGTAAACAAACTTTTGTTTGTACCTTAAACTTTAATATACAGAGTGAGACATATGATTATATATTAAAAAAGTCGGAGATGCCCTATAACGATAAGACAAGATTGTTTTTTTGTTTGGGAGAGCTATAATATTGGATTTTTGTCATTTATTATGCAGGGATATTATGATTATTCATAGAAGAATATTTGTCTGTATTTATGGCCTGTGCATTTTTCCCCGTTGGGGTATGTTATTGGTCAAGTGTTATGTAGTCTGCAATTTTTTATGAAAATTGGTGTATTTGATATTTAATAAAATAATATTATTATTAATATGGTTAGCTGGTTCGCTTCTTTTTGGGATAATTAGTGTAATCCTCTTATCCCTATGTGTATTACTAATCTTATATGCCTGATCTCTCCTACAACAGGTGAGTGGATTTCTTATATATTTTTTTATTAGCCCAGATAAGACCCTATTTGCGCTTTTCTGTTCCTTTAGTGTATTATATAGGCAAACAGCATGGCAGACCCACTTCCTAATAATGGGAGCATTGTTTTGAGGAGGCCCTGTTGAAGTGCAATGTAAGCGTGAAACGATCGTCGTCTGTACTTGCTCCATGGTTTTATCTGCCTGCTGTTGGTAACTTGATGCCACAATAAAGGATATTCTTTTCATGGGACGGATTGTGCCTATCCACTTTCTTTTCTATGGATTGTTTTCAGGAGGCCCTCCTGTACGTCTCATCAAAGGGGTATTGGGATGCGTCCAAATTTTGGGCACTCACTGCATATGCAATAACAGTATAGGAGACCCACTGTTTAATAATGGGAACAACAAAGCATAGCCAGCTGATGGCTCTCTAAGAATAGTGAGGGCCGACTGCTGGCCTATTAAGAATAGTAAAGGCCGCCTTATGGCCCTTAAAAAATAAGCTTTGTGACTTTCAGAGTTCTGCCTTCATAAATGAAACAGGATGTGTCTGATGATGTGCCACACACCATATGGTCAGATAAAGTTGTAAAATGTTAAACTGATATTTCCCAGTGAATGCATTTGTCTTGGTTGAAAGCAATGCTAATGTTCAAAAATGCACTACGTGTGAACATAGCCCAAGTTATGAAGGAGCATTTTTGTTTTTGGTTATTTATTTTGCCTTATATACAAGTCATTACCCTGGAAAGGATGCTTCTTAACATATTTCCCAAGAAAATTAATTTTGGTTTAGTTTTTGTATGTTGTAATACAGTGTTTACTGCATGTGTTGCGGTACAGTAGCTTGGCAATGGGATTCAGTCACACCGGAATGATCTTCTCCATTAAACAGTCCATGCAGTTTATTATCCACTCATAAACCACTGTTAATACAACACACGTCACATACAGTTCATAGTACACAGCTTCCTTCATTTTACAAACACTACACATGCCAGTCCTCCTCTGTCTAGTTGCCGGGGGTGTCCGTGTGCCGTATCAATGTCTCTAGCCACATAGCATTACCCGACATTAAATTGCAGTCTCTAATCACACTGGACATCACTTCGTCCAGTTACTATGGGTGACCACACAGTTCATAGTAACCCCTTTTGTTCGAGGTTCCAGGAGCTCCGCTCCATACTCTGACCTCCTGTCAGTTCTGGTTCCCAGGGAAGATGTTTACCTGGGATCACTATCCTGGGCAATGCCTTGCTTACCACTCCACCTGACAGTTCCATACCCTCAGAAGTATGGTAGCTACCCCAATGCAGTGCCGTCACAGACTCTGCCAGCATGTGGTCTCACCCTGTGCTTTTCAGGAATTCAGTCCATGCATAGGACCTTCCAATATAATGACCATCCAGGTCTACAGCCTCACCATGTGTTCTTCAGGAAGTCAGGACCTTCCAACACACAGGCCTTCCAGGAACTAACATCACAAACCATGTGACCAAACCTCAGTCACATTATATCACTGTAGCTACACCCATAGGTGAGAGGTGTGTGTGGTTAACATGTCCTGCCCTGCTCACTGACTAACCATGTAAGCACCCTTTAAACTAAACAAAAACTTGTGGGACTACAGGACCCAGAACAACAACATTTCGCGGTTGCAGCACAGAGGACATCCTCCATCTCTGCAACACATACCGGCCATTCACAATGACACCAGTCACTGTCTCACCATCCCAGTTACTCCTGCGACTGCACGCATTCCACTCAATATGCCTCCATGCGTATCCTGATGAGAACATACAGCAACCCTAGCAGTAAAAGGGGTCACTGCCTAACATATCCCCCGTGTTCAATTTTATGGGATTGAACATTTGCCATAAACAAGGGGCCTTGAGACCGGGTACCCAGGTCACCCTGCCCTACCCGTCGAGCGGGCCCTCTCAGTTGTCTTTGAGCATCAGCTCCTGAGATGTAGTCCATCACTGCCACTTTGTTAAACCTCCCTCGCCCCCCAGAGGTCAATCTGTAGGTCTTGAGCTTCAGCCCCAGAGGCAGTCTGCCACCAGACGCTTTTTTGTCACCACACTTTCCAAGTGCACCACTTGTTAAATATACTTATTTTCCAATATTTATTTAATTCAGGACTTGTTACCAGATATGATACTCTAAAGAAAATGTCATGATGTTTCTTATAAAAAAATGTAGTGGTTTATTGGATTGTCAACCAAAAAAGATCATTGCAGTAAAATATGAAATAGTTATAATAATTATATTGTCCATATCAAAGTTTGCACACTTCTTTCCTGGGTTCCTGAATGGTAAATGAAATCTGTCTCTGTTAAAAGCATGGTAGAAGTTCCTCAAGTAACACGTGGTTAATGTACAAATCAGCTGTAAATTCAACATAGTGTCAGAGTAAAGTGTCCCTGGAGTGTGTCCGAAGAGAGTGTAGAAGAGCCCCCCTTCCTGTAGTCCATGTGTTATATACGTCCCACAGAGCACATGTTCTCTCTATATGGTGTTGACATTTTACCATGAGCTAAATACAGAAATAACATATGTAATGTCAGCGAAAGGCAAAGTGCTCGGTACAGAATTGAGTGTAATAAGAATAAATCCATAAACATTAGTTAATATTTAACAATTCCCCTTTTGAGGGTGACCAACATTAATTGGAACCCTCAAAGTAGATAAGTTCATAATAATAATAATAATAATAATAGATTATTGTTATACATACTCAATAACATGACGTGAATTCATGTTATAGTAAACCATGACCAATATTCATATAAAATATATAATTATACTTCCCTAAATCTAAATTGAAGCATCTCCGGTCCAGTCATCATCATTTGATGTCTTCTGTCTTCCTTCAAAATAATTTGCAGCATGTAGATATTGTAGAGACCGTGTGTTATGTGTCAATCAAAGTCCATAAATTCAAATGTTGATAAGAAAAAAAAGTCCATAGATGAAATGTAGCTTTAATATCTGTGCAGTGTCACCTGGACAGGCCTGGACTTACATTGGCTCGCCTTGGATATTTCTGGAATCCTCCATGTCATTCGCACTGGTCTTGGAATAGGTGAGGGTTAAAATGACTCTTCCTTGCTAAACATAGCACCATAACCAGTCCTTAGTCCTAATGCACATGACACATGTCAGGGTTATAGCTTCCTGACTAGAGTTGAGCGAAACAGGTCGGTCAGATTCATGAAACGAAACCCGACCACAGTGTGAAGTTGGCCATGCAGTCGGCGACCCAAGCGTCAAAGTCAGGTTTCGCTGAATGCTTGCATGTGACTTTTTTCAGCCAATGAGAGAAGCGGAGTGTAGCTGGAGTGGGAGTGGGAGAGAGAGGGAGAGGGAGAGAGAGAAGAGAGAGAGAGAGAAGAGAGAGAGAGATTTCACCGCCTCTAGGGTTAAAATTCATGCCAGGTGGGTTGACAGTCCTCCACTCACTGCCGACTTTTCTCCCCATTGACTTGCATTGGGTTTCGTGTTTCCCGACTTTTCCCTATAGTCGGCCGATTTCGTTCGACTCGCCTTTTGAGAAAGTCGGGTTTCATGAAACCCGACTCGACCTTAAAAAAGGCAAAGTCGCTCATCTCTATTCCTGACAATTACCTTTATTGTTCACCAGCTTTCATTGAAGCTTTGCAGGTGATAGGAAACAACTGGAACTTGATAAAAACGTGATAACACAGTTCATCTTAGCATCATAGGATCATTGTCCTCTGCAATCATGGTTGTCAGGTTAGATACCGCAGTCGTAGTTGTCAGTAGTGAACTGAATTGAAATTGACACAGTCTATTATTACTTAGAAATCATATAGCATTTTTACTTTCTAGGACTTCTGGATAGTGGCTTTTTCTTCTTGCAATTTTTAAGAATCACTTGAATTTAGAAATGTGAAAAGTCGTTATTAACGTATATTCAGTATTTTGCTTGAAGTCTTCATTCCCTATTCTATACCAAATCTGGTAATTTTCCTAACCTATAATATCACAGCGTACCATAGCAATCAGTGATATCCATATAATTATTATCAGAATATTAATATGGAATTCATGTTTGGAATAATAAAACAATATTAAATGATAATAGATTATTAACCATGTTCTTCATGTGATCGAATATTTTTATGCCATAGGTGTAATTACCTTTTGAAACCATAGATGCCAGTGTATTTTTTTATGAAACAAGTTTTTCCATCTTTATTATTCAACTTTATTAATAGAATATTTATTAGACCAATAATAGGTATAAATCTGACGAAGGGCAAAAAGCCGAAACGTGCATCGGGGTGGACGTCACATGGATTGAGGAGCCAGTTTTGTATGTAAGCTTTGCCTTTTCAATATGTCTATTTGAATTACTGCTTTTATGTAGGCATAAGCATTACTTTTTGTATCCATACATTGTGTCCTTATAGAGATTTTGGTGTGTAATGGTAACGATTTCTTCTATTTAGTCATTACATTTGGAAGAGTGATCTATGCTCTAAGGTTATCAGCATGGATATATATTACACTCTGCACTTTATAACTGTATAATTTCTATTCTATTTTATAAACACTAATATAATGCCTAAGGCTGCTAGTATGGATATATATCGCACCCTGCACTTTATAATTATATAAAATATTTTTTTTTCTTATACTTCTATTTTCCTTATTGATTATATTGTGCATAGTATTTTATATTGTTTACTGTTCAATGTGGCAGTATCTTAATTTTGCACTATAATTATTTTTTGTGCACAGCACTTTTTTTGATATATAAAAAAAATTTCTGCAAATTTTTTTTTACTGCATCATTTTTATGCCTATATCAATTTATTGGGTGTTAATATTATCGGCTCCTTTGTATTTTACATCTTATAGTCCAGTGAGCATCCTTGTTCATATTTTAATATATAAAAAATATTTTTATTTAAATGTTCCCAATTACCATTGTGTATATTTAATAAAGATTATATGACTTATTATTATATTGTGATTTTTTTGGACGTTTTTTTCTTCCTTTTTCCCCCCATTTTGTTCAGTTTATAGATACCGTTTATCCCTTTTATTCAGTCCAGTCTACTTGGTCTTTTAATACTATATTTATATCTGCTGGCTAATATTATTTTGACCTTGTTATAGATGTTTTTTTCCTTGTAATTCTTTTTCATTGCTGTCACTATGTTTGTATATTTATTTGAACAAGCTGCTCAGGATAATAAGAGCAGAAAGCTATGATAACATCTGCGCTGAAAGTTGTAGTCTGGTGATATTGCAAGAAAGGGGAGAGTGAAAGGGAGAAAAAATATCTGCTGTATAGAAATCAATGGAATGGAGAGCTAACTGGGATATTAAAAGTTAGCCATTCTTCTGTAAATACTGTGCACACAAAGCCTGATCGTAGAGGCTGAGCTCCATTAAAATGAGTTCTTTACCATGATGGGCGAGCACTAAAATGCTCAGGTGCTCGTTGTTCGGGTCGAGCAAATTGGAATGGTCGACCTGAGCAACTAGCCCAATGTAAGTCTATGGGAAACCCAAGCATTTTTGTTGCGATTCCCCTCGGGGGTCATTTTAGTGTCTAAAAGCATCAGAAATCGAGTGCTCAAATTGCATGGGAACATCATGGGGAAGACCTCTTGAAGCATTTCTGACTCTAGGTCACTGCTGTGAACAATGCTGTCAGAGTGTTATGCCACTTTTACAGGCGCACACTAAAACATATAAAAAAAGAACAAAATGGATTTTCCTGGGAAATATGTTAAGGAACATCCTTTCCAGGGTAATGATTTATATGTAAGGCAAAATAAATAACCCCCCCAAAAATGTACTTACACCACTTGGGCTAAGTTCACACGTAGCGTTTTTGATGCATTTTTCAACTTTAGCACTGCTTTCAACCAACACAAATGCATTCACATTGAAATGTCATTTTAACATATACTGTAACATCCTTAGCTGGCCATGTGGTGTGTGACACATCATCAGACACATCCTGCTTCTTTTATGATGGAGAGACTCTGAAAGTCACAAGCCTATTTTTATAGAGGCATCAGGTGGCATTAATATTCTTAAAGGGCCATCACCTGGCTATGCTTTGTTGTTCCCATTACTAAACAGTGGGTCTCCTATACTGATATTGCCTATGCAATGAGTGGCTGGGCTGCCAAAAATTAGGACGCACCCCAATACCCCATTGACGAGACGTACGGGAGGGCCTCATGAAAAAATGTTCCCATTATAAGAAAGTTGGTTTGCCATAGTATTTTCCTATGCATTGAATGCAAAGCCTGCCTTCCCCCATAGTTACACGCACCTCAATAACTCTTTGAACCAACATACTGGTTGGCCACATGAAACCAAAGTTCCCATTTTATTTTCATTTGGTGCTGCCATACTGTTAGCCTATGCATTGAATGCAAGGCCTGCCCTGCACCAAATTTAGACGCACCCCAATACCCCTTTGAAGAGAGGTACAGGAGGGTCTCATGAAAGAAATGTTCCCATTAGGAGAAAGTGAGTCTCCCATAGTATTTGCCTATGCATTGAATGCAAGGCCTGCCTTGCCACAAAGTTACACACACCCCAATAACCCTTTGAACTGACATAGTGGATCGCCACATGAAACTAAAGTTCCCATTATGCTTATTTTTTTACTTCCTTACAGATTGCCCATGAAGTGAATGCAAGGCCTGACCTGCCACGAACTTACCCACACCCCAATAACACTTGGAACAGACATCCTGGATGGCCACATGAAACCAAAGATCCCATTATTAGAAATGTTGTACTGCTACACTGTTTGCTATGTATTGAATACAAGGCCCGCCTTGCCACAAAGTTACACTCACCCCAATAACCCTTTGAACCAATGTACTGGATGGCCACATGAAACCAAAGTTCCCATTTTTTTCATTTGGTACTGTCATTCTGTTAGTCTATGCATTGAATGCAAAGCCTGCCCTGCACCAAATTTAGATGCACCCCAATACCCCTTTGAAGAGACATACAGGAGGGTCTCATGAAAAAATATTCCCATTAGGAGAAAGTGGGTCTCCCAATGATATTTGCCTATGCATTGAATGCAAGGCCTGGTGGCCTCGCCTGACCCAAAGTTACACGCACCTCTATAACCATTTGAACCAGCTTACTGGATGGCCACATGAAACCAAAGTTCCCATTTTTTTATTTGCCAGTCCCATAATGTTTGCCCATGAAGTGGATGCAATGCCTTATCCAAATTTGGATGCACCCCAATACCCCTTGGAAGAGATGTGGAGGATTGAATACCAAGAATCTTTTCCAAATTTAAAGGAGCGGGTGTCCTATAGTTGTAATGTGCATACACTAAAGGCCCCTTTACATTTAGCGATGCACCAGCGATCCCGACCACGATACGACCCGGTCAGGATTGCTGGTGCATGGCTAAATGGTCGCTAGTGAGCTGCCACACAGGCAGATCTCACAGCAATGCAGCAGCGATACAGCAGTCATTACTTACCTTTCCGATGCGGCCATCCTGACGTCCTCCCGTTCGCGTCCACGCGTCGCTCGTTGGCATCAGCAGGAAGCCCAGCAGGAAGCGCCTGACAAGAAATGGAGCTGCACGATCTCGCATGATCAGCGACAGACAGCGGGGGAGCCGGTCGGAGGTAAGTATCACACATAGCGATATTGCTAGCAATATTACTGCTGCGTCACAAAATCGTTGAAGCTTTAGCGATATTGCTAGCTATATCGCTATGTGTAAAACCTCCTTAAGTGTATGGGATGACAAACATTTCCCCCTGAGGGGTACACATCAACATACTGTGTAAACTATTTTTTACAGGCATCATAAACACCCTTGAAAAAAAAACCTGCCTGTTGAATCATGTTCACCATTGTGATCTAGTGGTGGTGTCGGAAGAGACATGGAGGATGGCCTACTAAAAATCTTTTCCCAATTTAAAGGAGCGGGTCTCCTATGGTTGTAATGCCAATGCACTTAGTGTATGGGCTGACAATCAATTCCCCCGGGGGGGTATACATCACATCAACATAATGTGTAAAAAAAAATTTACAGGCATCAGAACACAATAACGTGGCTGTTGCATAGCGGATCACGGTCACCATGGTGATCTAGTGGTGACTGATGAGCATGAGGTGAAGGAGGAGGATAACAGCAAATAAGCAAAATCAGGACTTGCATACCCATGTGTGGGTGTGAAGAGGTGCATGGGAATATACCTCCCAAAAAATGACACTAGATTTGAGGTTATGTTTCGCTGTTACCATTCGGTGGTGTAGAGACGTCTGGCCCAATCCAGCCCATGATAATTTTTATAAGAGTCAGCCTGTCAGCATTTTCAGTTGACAGGCGGATGCGCTTATCAGTTATAATTTCATCAGTGGCACTAATAACCCGCTATGACAAAACTCTAGCGGCAGGGCAGGCCAGGAACTCCAAGACGCAGAGAGTCTGTTCATGCCATGTGTCTAGCTTGGATACCCAATAATTAAAAGGCTCAGAGGATGTTGGTACAGTCAGCAAGGTACTCCCTCAGCATCTTCCAAAACATTGCACGCCTTTTGAAAGTACCCCACGCCACTGGGCAAGTGTGATGGGAGGGTGTGAGAAAACTCTCCCAGAAAAAAATGTGTGCTCTGAATTGCTCTTGAATAAAATAAAATTATTCCTTGCCATGGATACCTGGGGCTATGTATATATGGTCAATATATGTAATAGGCAGCAGCAGGCAGTAATGGAATGGACCCTCTTGATGTATGCCATGAATAATGCCACATACAATGCCTGCCTGACTAGCAATGATATCTATATACCCACATATAGTGGCTGCATGCCTTGCACTGATATGTATATACCCACATACACTCCCTGCCTACCTAGCTCTGCAATCTATATACCTGTAATTAGTCCTAAGAAGGACTGTTGATTTAGCTGGATTTGTGTATTCAGTTATGGTATTCCCACAGTAACTGATACCCTACCTATTCTGTCCCTATCGCTGCAGCAAGTCTCCCTACACTGGTGATTCCAGAGCTGACTGGGATGAACAGGACGGTGCCAGGTCTGATGTAGACCTGATGATGCTGTACAGACAGCCAATCACTGTAATGCCCAAACCAACATGGCTGCAGCATTACTGTGTGTGGCAGACAATCCCTGCATGTTGATTAGTGTTCTAAAAAGCGCCAAACATGCAGGGCGGGGACCTGAACTCCTGCTGAGCAATCCCGGAAATGCTCGTCGCTGGCTGAGCACCGCAAGTACAGCCATGCTCGGGTGAGTACCGAGCATTACAGAGTATGCTCACTCATCATTATTCTTTACCATTAAAGACAAAGACAAAGGCTCTGACTGTAGGTGAATGACAGCAGGTAGAAAAAGTAAGTCAAATGCAAACTTGCATTTTCATGATGTATAATTAAAGCAATTTTATAATTCGAGAACAAATATACCCTTTTAAATGAATGTACAAATTAAAAAAGTACAACAAAGTGAGAAACTACAGTTATTCAAGGGGTAACGTTCATCTTAGCAGAGAGCGACATGTCAAGCGAGACATGCCGAGCTGAGGGGACTTTTAAGTTGCATTGCTACTCTGGTAAATCTGCAAATTGTTTCTTCAGAGAGGAAGAGGACTAGCACTCTAGTGCCACCTATAGGAAGTCATTATTGACTCTCTAGCGAGCCTTGTCACATGACTGAAGATAAAAGCAAAAACCAGAATCTCAATTTGCAGACACTGTGTTTCAGGGTACTGCCCCTCATCAGTGCAAAGTGTGAGATCTGGTTTGGTTGGGTGAGAGGTGTCTGACCGGGATCTAATGGGTAAAATTTCAACTTTTAGGATTGCTACTGCCTGTAGGTGGCACTAGAGCTCTAGTTCTCTTCATTTGCATAACCACAGTTATAAACAGTATATGCAGCAAGTGAAGAGTTACTTTTTTCTCCATTTTTATATGTTTTTTTAAAAGAACTGTAGATAAGTTTAGAATTTTCTGTGAATTCATTCAGCTCATCAGGACAACAGTAAAGTGAATTATGAATGCACACAAGGACATTCATTTTACAACGTGATATATTTTACCAATGTTTCAGTTATATAAAAGTCACCTTCATTGCTTTAAAACATTGCGCTAAACTTTCACTTGAAAGTGTTTGCTTCAGACACAGGTAATCATCAGTTGTGATCTCAGACATTTTCTATCTGCTAGCAAAATATAACTATAAAATAAACATATTAGGATGTTAGTTATAGTATTTGCATTGATTTCATAGGTTCATACATATAAACATTTATTTTCTCTATTATTTTGCTTCTATTATAACTTCAATACCACAGAAAATACCTCCTAAAATGTATGGAAAGCATAAGGCAAAAGTGGTTTGTTTAAGACCTGCAGTGCTGACAAGCACAATAAATAAAGAATAACTGAATGAAAAATGAATATACTGCATATTCATAAATAAAACGTAATTAATGAAATATAAAAAACATATTTAGAAGAATACAGAGGTAAATTATTCATAAATCTAAATGTATTTATTACACAATGGTTACTTCAGGATTTTTTTGAAACTTTGGATGGAATTCATCAAAATTGCCATTTTACACCACAGTCTTGATCCAAGGTCCACTAGAGTAAAATGTTGCAAATCATTAAAAGATGAATAAATGTATTCCAGCTGCCTTTGTGCATTCATAGGTTGGAATAGATATCTGTTATAATTTATTCCACTTTCATGGTGTAAAGTATACTGAATCTGTTGGCTATTGAAAAGTCACTACTACTAAGCTTCGCTCGGTTGATGAGAGATCAAGTGAAAAAAATTGTCAAACAACACAAACTTTTGAGTTTTCTACCTGTTTTCTGGCAAAAGAGCTTAATGGATTGGCCCCTTTATGTTTAAATGAACTTAACCAAGTTTATTCTGGAAACCTTTCCGTAATTGGAAATCGAAAAGATGGACTCAACAGGAGAATTCCACTCCTCATGGCGAACGGAGAGTCAGTTTCACCATGTCCCAGGAATCTGCAGGTTCCTCTAGTTCTAATCTGAACATGTCTGATAATTTTTCAGACTCTTCAATCAGCTCCACCAGGCACAACGGTTCATATTATATCAGATCTGGAACTGGCACTGTCACGGGGTCCTTCTCTGGAATCACACAATCAACAGAGCAAGCGAAGAGTGAACAATTCCAAGACCTTTATTCAGGCAAAAATACGAAAAGGTCCATATTCAGTCCACCACACAAAGGATAAGATAGTCCAGAATAAGAATGCAGTCCTGTATCAGGATAAAATGTCCAGGGAAACGAGATTTCAAAACACTCTAGCACCAGAGGATAAAAATGGATCCTTCTCTCTGAAATGCTGTCTGTACACGATGCTATCCAGACCGGAACTGACTTGTAGTCCAGCTGCTGTTCTTCCCCCACCCCCTTCCTTGTCCAGGGGTAGTCAAACAAGTTGCCTCCCAGAGGAGAACAAAAGGCCTTAGGGATTAATGCACTACAGGGGGTCATCATGAGACAGATACAGTGAGGCTGTAGACTTACAATGTAATAAGAAAATCACTATGAAAATAACTGGAATTGTTAAAAATAGGAATATACAAAAAATGACATCCACATAGCATATCACACGTTTTCAAAAAACGACAGAGAAGAGGTGGGAGGAAACATAAAATCCTACCAACTCAGGAACAATAGGAAATACTGACTTGCCCAGTGTGGAATCGTTGCTCATATATTCTCTCTGAATCGCAAATGACTTTGCTGAGCAAGGGTCTTGGTTTTTGTCCGGTCAAAAAATTTAATATCTTTAATACATTGTTGGACATAAACAGATTTGCAAGAAATTTAACCCTTAAGTGTCATTTCTCTCAACAGCAGGATGTGGAGAAATCGTTACAATATGTCAGTGAACGATTTTCTTCAGCTAATGATCTTCCTTTTGGTAATTTTCTTTTTCAGGATCTTTTGCATTTTAATACATTGAGAGACTGAGAATCACAATCTCTCCACAAAGATTGTTCACTTAATGATAATTTTCATATGTCTAAAGGCCCCTTTACATTTAGTGATGCATCAGCGATCCGACCAGCGATCCGACCCGGTCAGGATCGCTGGTGCATCGTTAAATGATCGCTAGTGAGCTTTCACACCGGAAGATCTCACAGCGATGCAGCAGCGACGCAGCACACGATACTCACCTTTCACACACAGCGATCCTGACGTCCTCCCGCCCGCCTCCACGCGTCGCTCGTCGGCGCCAGCAGGAAGCCCAGCAGGAAGCAGACGACGAGAAATGGAGCCGGACATTTTTGCGCGATCAGCGATGGACAGCGGGGGAGCCGGTCGGAAGTAAGTATCACACATAGCGATATCGCTAGCGATATCGCTATAACGTCACAAAATCGGTGACGTTAGAGTGATATCGCTAGCGATATCGCTATGTGTAAAACCCCCTTATCCCGTTTTATTATCCAATCCAGTCTAGACCATCTATTTTATACACCTTACAAAAGTTAATTGAAAAGGATCTTGTTATGCTTGATAAAACCAGTAACAATTTTGGTGACAACCTCACCCTCCCTGAAAAACTGGCTATGAAATATCTTATTGCAAATAGGGATATTAGGGTCAGACAGGCAGATAAGGGGGGGTGAAGTTGCCATTCTAAATGGGGTCTTTACCATTCTGAAAATCTAAAAGTTCTAAATGATTCTACTACTTATTGAAAGTTAATGGGTGATCCAACAGATTTATACAAGAAAGATTTGGATAAGTTATTAAACAAAGGTTTATCCATGGGTGCTATCACACAAATTTTTTTTGATTATTTATCTGTAAAAAACCCGGTAATTCACTACCTGAACTGCACAAAAAATGTTTTTCCTCCCCCTTTCAAGGCTATTGTGTTGGGCATTGGGTCCCTTATGGAAAATTTGGGTGAGTGGGTTGATGTTTACCTGTAACCCTTGGTTGTGAATTTAACTAGTTACATCAAAGATACTAAAGCGATTATCTCAGCACTAGATGGATATATTTGGTCTCCCTTATATTTTTGGGTAACTAGTGATATTGTTGGTCTTTACTAGTGTTGAGCATTCCAATACCGCAAATATCGGGTATCGGACGATATTCGCGGTATCCGAATTCCGATACAGAGTTCCGATACTTTTTGCATATCGAATATCGGAATCGGAAGTTCCCATAATGTTATGAGCCAGTTAGATTTGATTCAGCCAATGAGAAATCCTCAGAAGTGTAGGCACATCCTGTTAGGCATAAAGGCATGTTAACTAATGGCATGGCTGAGATTGGCTGCTGAAATGAGGTCATGATGCACTATAAAAGCCGCTGCCGCCGCCACTTAGGGTTCACTCTGCTGTGAATTGAGTTAGGGACAGGCTGCTGTTCAAGACTCTGAGGGACAGTTAGAGATAGAGATTTGCTATATAATATTGTGCTTTACCAAGGCTACATTATCAATCACTGTAGCTTTCTTTTGCCTTGCAGCGCTGTTCACAGCTGTCTGCAAGGTCTGTGTGAGTGCAGCTCACGCTGTAGTGTGTCCTGCACCACCTCTGGTTGTAGGCCACTCAGCGTGTGTCACTGCCTCATACATATTTATTTTTGTTTTATTGCTGCTCATTTTTCATTAATTCTCCTATTAGTGTGCATCCACCCGTATCCATCTACATTGGTTGCAAACACTATAGGAGTAGACAGCGGAGCCTTTCTGCAGCCTTTCAGTGCTAGTGCCCAGTTCTCTGCACTGTTCACGGCTGTCTGTGAGGTCTCTGCCTCATGCCTAGTCCTTTTTTTTTTAATTGCAGCTCATTTTTCCTGATTTTTTTCTCCTATTAGTGTGCTTCTATCCGTATCCATCTACATTGGTTGGTTGCAAACACTATATAGGAGTAGATAGAGGAGCCTTTTTTTCTGGCTTGTACCTTGCAGCCGCAGCCAGATTAGCATTAGCCTATTTTTTGGAGCCTCATCTATTGCATTGTAGGTTACCATCCTGCATTGTAATAGCTCCGAAAAGTTTGTGATACTATCGCTTTCACATCTTTGGTCACATTCTTTTAGTTTTTTTAAAAAAAAAAACATATAAATAAAGTTCGCCAAACACTCCACTTGACAGTTGTGTAGGCCACATTAGCTCATATTAAAGTGTAGTCCACACTTTATAAAATTAGTGTTTCTTATACCTGTGAGTAGCTGTTCAGGAATAAGCACACTAAGCCCCTCCTTTGTACTTTTCTGCCTATCTTTATCAGTCTACCAAGATGAAGAAGGCAGGGAGTAAGGCATGTGGTCGTGGGCGTGGAGTTTCAGCAGGGAGAGGACGTGGGGATTCTGTGCCTGATGCGGGAACCAGTGACTCAGCATCCCCCAGTTTTACCAGGCAACAGTCCTTTATGCGCAGCTTTGTAGGACCTCGCCGTACCCCACTCCTGCGGGACTAACAAATTGAAGCCGTTGTCGGATGGATGGCAGCTAACGCATCGACTTCAATTACTTCCACATCCTCTCAGGGCCAGAGCACTGAAGAGCAACCATCTGTCTCTTCACCACATGCCAAATTGCCCAGGCAGTCAGAGAGCCCTGGACAGGAGCCATCTCTACTTCTGTTCTCTGAATCTCTTGGCTTGGAAGCAGGGGGCCAGCCAAGCAGCATTCAAGAATGTGAAGAAGAGGGAGTATGCAGTGATGCACAACTGCTTTGTCCCTCTGAATCTGAAGAGGCGGGTGGGCCAGTGCCTATGGTCAGCACACCTCTGTAGGCATCAGATGATGAGACTCAGGTGCCACTTTCTGGTGCACACTGTGCTAGCGAGACTACCCAGGAGAAGCAGGTGTTTGAAGAAGGGAGTGTAGATGATGAGGTCCTTGACCCATCATGGCGTGAGGAACAGGAAGGTGGTGGGAGCAGCTCTGAGGAAGAGATTCCCGAACGGCCAAAACAGGAGGGAGAGGGAGGGGGCAGACTTGGTTGCCTGTAGCCTCCACTTCGGCACCCGTTAGGAGCATTCCTCTTCCAAAAAATCCAAAACGGGCGCTCCCAGGACTTGCAGTGCATGGTCCATTTTTGACACAGTTGCAGATGACATTTGCTTTGTCAAATGCAAGCTGTGTAATCATAAAGTCAAAAGAGGGAAAAGTGTCAGCAACCTCAATACCACAAATATGTGGAAACATGTGCGGACCAAGCACATGGTGGAGTTACAAAGACACACTGAAGACATAGGCCAACCTACAGCACCACCTACCACCTCTTCAGCTTGTGTTGTAGCCTCTTCCTCCAGCTCACACACAGCTGGTTCAGCTTCCTCACAGGATCGCCATGGAAGAACCTCTGGCACTGTTGTCCAGAGACCCAGTGACATTCCACCCACAGCACCACGTTCCCTGTCAACCTCACACTCCCAGGCCACTCTACAGCCATCAGGCATGAGAGAAAAGGCGGCCATACTCGGCAAACCATCCCCGAGCACAGGCTCTGAATTCTGGCATTGCAAAACTACTGGCCCTTGAAATGCTCTCATTCAGGCTGGTGGAGACTGACACCTTCCTAACTTCATGGCATTGGCAGTCCCACAATACACCGTGCCCAGCCACTTTTATTTCAGCAGGCAAACCATCCCAGCCCTGCAAAAGCATGTGGTGGGAAAAATTAAATATGCGCTACTAAACGCCGTCAGTAGCAAGGTACACCTGACCACCGATGCGTGGACCAGTAACCATGGACAGGGACGATACTTTTCCCTCACTGCCCATTGGGTCAATGTTGTGGAGCCGGGTACAAATCTTGAGAGTGGTCCTGTACGTGTTCTGCCAACTCCAAGGATTGCAGGAATCCAGTCTGTACACATTGACTCCTCCTCATACTCCAGTTCCTCAGAATCAGCGCTGCAGGAGCTGTCACGGTCTACCTCCACATGGACCCGTGAACGCTTACCCAATATGAATACAGCCGTGGCCAAACGTCAACAGGCCGTACTGAAATTAATTTCTTTGGGGAATCGAAACCACATAGCGCAGGAGCTCTGGAATGCCATCAAGCAGGAGAGAGACGTGTGGTTTGTGCCAGCGAATCTCTAGCCAGGCTTGGTAGTGTGTGACAATGGCCAAAATCTGGTGGCAGCTCTGGGCCTAGGCAACCTCACTCACATCCCATGTCTGGCACATGTGCTCAACTTGGTCGTGCAGAGCTTTCTGAGGGACTATCTGGATCTTGATGCACTCCTGCACAAGGTCCGCATAGAGTGCGCTCACTTGCGGCATTCCAGCATGGCAAGATCATGCATTGCAGCTCTGCAGCGCCGATTCCGCCTTCCAGAACATCGCATCATATGTGACCTACCCACCAGGTGGAATTCAACGTTACATATGTTGGAGTGGTTGTGTGAGCAGTAGGCAGCAGTAATGGAGTACCAGCTGCATCAGGTGCAAACAAGTCGCACTGTGCGCCGGTCACACTTCAGCACCACTGACTAGGCCTCTATGAAGGACATCTGCCAGTTTTGCGTGCCTTCGATGATTCCACGCGGATGGCGAGTGCAGATGATGCACTAGTCAGCATGACTGTCGCCCTTAACTGCCTGCTTCAAAAAACACTGCAAGCACTAAGGGAGGAGGTTTTGGAAAAGGTGGAGGATGAGGAGTCACAAATGCCATCTGCTTCTGGACAGTCTGCGCAACGTGGTTCCTCACAAAGGCCTAGGCAGGGGATACTTTGTGAGGAGGAAGAGGAGGAGTCAATGGAGGAGGAAGACATCTCTCCAGAGGAGGGAGGTACACAATGCTCTAGTAGTCAGTATGTAGAGCGAGGGTGGGGTGATGCAGAGCAGGCAGAGATGACGCCTCAAGCAGGGGACAGCGTTTCTTGGGCAGTTGGGAGTCTGCAGCACATGGTTGATTTCATGCTGCAGTGCCTGAGAAACGACAGCCGCATCGCCCACATTCTCAACATGGCTGATTATTGGGTGTACACCCTCCTAGATCCTCGCTACCGGGACAACCTACAAAGCCTCATAACACCGTTGAACCGGGAGCGTAAAATGCGGGAGTACCAAGACACACTGGTGCATTCCATCATGTACTCCATTCCACCCAAGAGCAGTGCTACTAGTGCTTTACAAAGCAGATCTGTGCGTCAAGGCAGTGGAGGAAGCTCTGCACAAAGAGGGAGCAGAGGCAGCGACTCAACACAATGCAAGACCAGTATGGCCCAAATGTTGAAAAGTTTTGTGTGCCCACCTCAAATATCTACACCATCACAGACGGCTCCAGTCAGCAGGAGGCAACGTTTCCGTCAGATGGTGACAGACAACATGTCTTGCCCTCTCAGTGTACTCCCAGACAGCTCTTCCCCCTTCAAGTTTTGGGTCTCTAAGCTGGATACATGGCCAGAGCTTGGCCAGTATGCATTGGAGATGCTGGCTTGCCCTGCTGCTAGTGTATTATCGGAACGCGTCTTTAGTGCCGCAGGTGGTGTACTAGCAGACCATCGCACGTGACTATCCTCCGATATAATTGACCGGCTTACTTTTCTGAAAATGAACAAGGCCTGGATCTCACCGGAATTTGCCAGTCCTCTTCCAGAATAAATAATTGGTTGGCAAAAGTATCCAGGTCTCCTGTTGTGTTCATGTTTCTTCCACCTGAACAGTAATCCCTGGGCTCCAATACCACCAGTTGTTGCTCAGTTGCTCAGTCGTGCCATCTGCACAGAGAAAAACACTAGCTCCTGTGTTAGTGGGGTTCAGTAACGCCAGCTGCTCCCCTGCTGTGTGTCCGGCCAAGTCTCCTGCTGCCTCCACATTCAAACTACAACAGATATAAAACTTGCTCCAATTAGGCCTCAGCCTAAACCCTGTTTGAACCTGGGCTCCAACACCGCCAGTTGTTGCTCAGAAGTGCCATCTGCACAGAGAAAAACACATGCTTCAGTGTTAGTGGGGTTCAGTAACGCCAGCTGCTCCCCTGCTGTGTGTCCGGCAAAGTCTCCTGCTGCCTTCAAATTCAAACTACATCAGATATAAAACTTGCTCCAATTAGACCTCAGCCTAAACCCTGATTGAACCTGGGATCCAACACTGCCAGTTGCTGCTCAGAAGTGCCGTCTGCACAGAAAAAAACACTAGCTTCTGTGTTAGTGGGGTTCAGTAAAGCCAGCTGCTCCCCTGCTGTGTGTCCGGCAAAGTCTCCTGCTGCCTCCACATTCATCCCAACATCAGATATTAAACTTGCTCCAATTCGGCCATAGCCTACTCCATGAATAACCCTGGGCACCAACACCGCCAGTTGTTGCTCAGAAGTGCCGTCTGCACAGAGAAAAAAACTAGCTCCTGTGTTACTGGGGTTCAGTAGCGCCAGCTGCTTCCCTGCTGTGTGTCCGGCAATGTCTACTGCTGTCTCCACATTCACACTACTACTGATTTCAAACTTGCTCCAATTAGGCCTCTGGCTCCACTCTGTCTCTAGTATTTACCCTGGCCTCCAACACTGCCAGTTGCTGCTCAGAAGTGCTGTCTGCACAATCAACACTTGTTCCTGTGTTACTGGGGTTCAGTAACGTCAGCTGATCCCCTGATGTGTGTCCGGCAATGTCTCCTGCTCTGTCCACACTGACACAACAACAGATTTTAAACTTGCTCCAATTAGGCCTCTGTCGCCACTCTGTTTGTAGTATTTTCCCTGGGTTCCAGCACCGCCAGCTGCTTCTCTGTATTGTCTTTGGCACAGGTACTCCCTCCTGCCCAGCCTGTTTCCAGCACACCTGCTGTTTCCGGGTAGTGTCAACGTCACTTTGCCACCAATACATTGTCCTGTTGTGTTGCGGTTGGGTTAGCCAAGTCAATGGTGCCTGCAGTTTATGGGCTTCCTATGTGGGCTGCGGGATCTGGCAACAAAGGCTG
The DNA here is from genome assembly GCF_039654945.1 of Dendrobates tinctorius. Classification (NCBI taxonomy): domain Eukaryota; kingdom Metazoa; phylum Chordata; class Amphibia; order Anura; family Dendrobatidae; genus Dendrobates; species Dendrobates tinctorius. The sequence continues at coordinate 63,984,764 of NW_027361732.1, read as the reverse complement.
GTTCCGTAGTGCCAATAGGACACGCACCCCCTGTAGGACTGTGGGTTTCGGTAACTGCGGCCGGCTTGCGGCCTTGCAACTTTGTTTTTCATGGGTACCTTCTGCTACCCATCTGGGTTCCAGCGCCGTCAGCTGGTTCTCGGCAGTGCCTTTGGCTCTGGTGCCTCCTGCTTTGTAACCATGTTCCAGCACCGTCAGCTGGTCCTTGGTAGTGCCATTGGCTCTTGTTCCTTCTGCTGCCCCTCCGGGTTCCAGCACCGTCAGCTGGTCCTCGCTAGTTCCATTGTCTCTTGCAGCTTCTGCTACCCATCCGGGTTCCAGCACCGTCAGCTCGTTCTCTTCAGTGCCTTTGGCTTAGGTGCCTTCTTCTCGGTATCCGAGTTCCACCAACATCTGCTGGTCCTTGGTAGTGCTTTCTAGCACAGGTACCTCCTGATTAGTAACCATGTTCCAGCACCGTCAGGTGGTCCTCCATAGTGCCATTGGCTCTTGTTCCTTCTGCTGCCCCTCTGGGTTCCAGCACCGTCAGCTGGTCCTCGATAGTTCCATTGACTCTTGTAGCCTCTGCTACCCATCTGGGTTCCAGCACCGTCAGCTGGTTCTCGGCAGTGTCTTTGGCATGGGTACTTCCTCCTGCCCAGCCTGGTTCCAGCACGCCTGCTGTTTCCGGGTAGTGTCAATGTCACTTTACCACCAATACGTTGTCCTGTCGTGTTGAATGATGAATACAAAAAAAAATGTCCCACTTTTTTTCCAACAGAAGAGGTTCATTAATCCACACTTGAAAAAAAAAACCTTTTTTTTCCTTAAGTGCGCTTTCCTAAGTTGTCATAATATTATTCTAATGAATGCATTTCATTATAAGCTATAGGTTCTCTATAATATGTATATTTGTATTTTTGTCATTCTCGTGTCCAAGTGGATTTGATTGTGTGTTCTTAAGATTTTTAATTACTGCACATCTTTCATCTTGTGCAGTTAATCATTTAAAGTTTGGACAAGGGATCTCACTTCATACCATGACTTAAGCCCCCGTGACACATAGCGAGATCGCTAGCGAGATTGCTGCTGAGTCACAAGGTTGGTGATGAAACAGCGTCCTCAGCAGCGATCTCTCTGTGAGTGACAGCAATCAGCGACCGCCCCCCCCACCGGGTATCGCTGATCGTTCAGGAATGTCCTGGGCCTTTTTTTGATCGTTGTTATCCCGCTGGCCAGCATGCATTGCTGCAGGTGGCAGCGGGAGACCATCGATCAACGAGCTCCCAGCGCTGTAAGCAGACGCTGGGAGCTGGTATCCAAGGTAAACAGCGGATAACTAAGCGACGCACGCGCTTGATACCCACATCGTCGCAGGTCCTGATCGCTGGTGAGATCTGCCTGTTTGACAGCTCTCCAGCGATCATGTAGCGACACACCAGTGATCCTGACCAGGTCATATCGCTGTTAAGATCGCTGGTGCGTCGCTATATGTGACAGGGGCTTAAGACCACAAGAGGTTGATACGCGTTGGTTGTTATGGGGACCCCATCCTTTTTTCCTTTGTTCATTTGTATTTTTGATACATACATTTTAAAATGTCTTGAATAAAATAATTGATTTTATTGGATTACACACTGGAAATTTTTTTTCCTCTTCCAATTTTCATTGTGAACAACGCCTCTGATGAAGGCGGCTACATGCATGATCAATCAGAGAAACCTGCAGAAGACTGGTGAGCTGACTATTTTCCTTTTCCCCTTTACCTATGCTATTGATTTTATGTTTAAATTCCTCACACTTTGCAAAGCTTCTGATTGGAGTCAATATATAACATGATTTCAATTTACAGAGGCAAAAAATCAAATGTGTCTTGTTACAATCAGAATCTTATTTAACTTCTACCTTCCCATGTTCATTAATTTCTAGTTAATTTTGTAACTGTGACACTAAGTGAACTGCTTACATTATCTAATATTTATATTTAGGATTATTATATATACAGTTGTGGCCAAAAGTATTGACACCCCTGCAATTTTGTCAGATAATACTGTTTCTTCCTGAAAATTATTGCAAACACAAATTCTTTGTTATTATTATCTTCATTAAATTTGTTTTAAATGAAAAAAACACAAAAATAATTGTCCTAAAGCCAAATTGGATATAATTCCACACCAAACATAAAAAAGAGGGTGGACAAAAGTATTGGCACTGTTAGAAAAATCATGTGATGCTTCTCTAATTTGTGTAATAAGCAGCACCTGTAACTTACCTGTGGCACCTAACAGGTGTTGGCAATAACTAAATCACACTTGCAGCCAGTTGACATGGATTAAAGTTGACTCAACCTCTGTCCTGTGTCCTTGTGTGTACCACATTGAGCATGGAGAAAAGAAAGAAGACCAAAGAACTGTCTGAGGACTTGAGAAACCAAATTGTGAGGAAGCATGACCAATCTCAAGGCTACAAGTCCATCTCCAAAGACCTGAATGTTCCTGTGTCTACCATGCGCAGTGTCAACAAGAAGTTTAAAGCCCATGGCACTGTGGCTAACCTCCCTAGATTTGGACGGAAAAGAAAAATTGACAAGAGATTTCAACGCAAGATTGTGTGGATGTTAGATAAAGAACCTCAACTAACATCCAAACATGTTCAAGCTGCCCTGCAGTCCGAGGGTACAACAGTGTCAACCCGTACTATCCATCGGCATCTGAATGAAAAGGGACTGTATGGTAGGAGACCCAGGAAGACCCCACTTCTTACCCCGAGACATAAAAAAGCCAGGCTGGAGTTTGCCAAAACTTACCTGAAAAAGCCTAAAACGTTTTGGAAGAATGTTCTCTGGTCAGATGAGACAAAAGTAGAGCTTTTTGGGCAAAGGCATCAACATAGAATTTACAGGAGAAAAAAAGAGGCATTCAAAGAAAAAAACACGGTCTCTACAGTCAAACATGGCGGAGGTTCCCTGATGTTTTGAGGTTGTTTTGCTGCCTCTGGCACTGGACTGCTTGACCGTGTGCATGGCATTATGAAGTCTGAAGACTACTAACAAATTTTGCAGCATAGTGTAGGGCCCAGTGTGAGAAAACTGGGTCTCCCTCAGAGGTCATGGGTCTTCCAGCAGGACAATGACCTAAAACACACTTCAAAAAGCACTAGAAAATGGTTTGAGAGAAAGCACTGGAGACTTCTAAGGTGGCCAGCAATGAGTCCAGACCTGAATCCAATAGAACACCTGTGGAGAGATCTGAAAATGGCAGTTTGGAGAAGGCACCTTTCTAATATCTGGGACCTGGAGCAGTTTGCCAAAGAAGAATTATCTAAATTCCAGCAGAGCATTGTAAGAAACTCATTGATGGTTACCGGAAGTGGTTGGTCGCAGTTATTTTGGCTAAAGGTTGTGCAACCAAGTATTAGGCTAAGGTGCCAATTTGGAGTTTTGTGTGAAATGATCAATGTTTTGCTTTTTGCTTCATTCTATTTTGTGTTTTTTCATTTAAGACAAATTAAATGAAGATAATAATACCAAAGAATTTGTGATTGCAATCATTTTCAGGAAGAAACTGAGTATTATCTGACAAAATTGCAGGGGTGTCAATACTTTTGGACACAACTGTAACTAATGAATATATTAATTACAAATATCAATTAGGTAAACCAATAAAATTTGAGGTCAAAGCAATTCCAAAACATGTGAAGAAAATCTGTTGATTTGATGTGTACATGAAACATTTTGAGGCCGTCTTTAAGAATTAAAATATTAGCAATCTTTAATACACCATGTATAAGATTTGAAAGAGGCATCTTGCTTCCATCAAAGAAGTTTTCTGGAACCTCTTCTGAAATATCAAACGTTTTCTATCAGCAATAGATTCTCCAATATCTCTAACCCATTTAGCTTTTATATGTCATATGGTGTTTTCACTTGATAAAGACGCTGGTACGGCATCGAAGTGCATTGTGAACAAAATATCCTATTTTCATCATTATTAATGTAATGATACAACGAGAGAAAAAATGCATCCAGATGGCAAAATCCAAAACGTGGTTGGGGGAGTTTGTGAAAATTAGCATTTTGTCTTGATCCTGGAGTCAGTTGGAGTTAGGTAAAGTAAATATATTAAAATATGCACACTTCTTAATAATTTCTACACTTCTTTCCACCAGAAAATTTCTACACTTCTTTCCACCAGAAAATTCAATCTACATCAGCTGTGAACTGGCATTTATTACAGCTGCAAAGTACACCTGTTTTCTGGCATACATTCTATTCAATTTGTTGCACTGGGACAGAGCAAAAGGGAACAAAGTCACAAAATTTTACACAATCATACCATTTGCAACTATTTCACTAAAATTTTCGGGCCTAGAGAGGATAATACATTTCCCTGTGTAATTAGACTAAAAACATTTGTGAACAAAAAATGAAAATGCTACCTAAAAGAAACACAACACATGGGAAGGAACACTTAGGTAATGTGCATCAGGCACCTTTTTCCTGAGTGTATGCTCTGTAACCCACCTGAAAGAGCACTAATGAAACTCTAATAAGAATTAACATATGCATACAGTATGTTCAGTTTGAGCTTCTTTTAAGCTCTCAAGGTATGCAAAGACGCAAAGCAGAAAAAAGAATAGGTCTTATCATTATTCAGGAGGTTTCCCTTGGAAGTTGCTTAGAATATTATACATACATATTTCATACATAAAAGTAAATAAATGCTGACTATAAAGCAGTTGCAAAAAACAACCGCAAAGGTGATAAAAAAAAAGGATAAAAGAAAGATATTTATAAAGAATCTCATGCACATCAAAATTATTGGATAGTAATAGATATAATCAAGGGGAATTCAATTCTCTCTGAATTTTATAAAACTCCACGGTCATCAAAATGAAGATTTTTTTTTAAATTAATTTTCATGCGAATTCACCAACAATGCATTTACTGGTTGCAATTTTGCTGAAGCATAAATGGCCATCAAAAAGTTAAAAAATCCATATTAAAAAAAATTCTTCACTCATATCTCTGGCAATTCCACTTTGTACCGTCACTTTTCTAGAGCACTAAATTCTCCGGTTTGCGCTGTGACGTCGGGATGTTGTGACCTTACAAAACGCCGAACTGTTCAGGGCCTCATCAGAGCTGGAATTTCTGGCTAAACATGATGAGACTCAGGGATTCAGCGATCATGGCGGTGATAAGAAAATACAGCAAGGAACTGAATGGTGACAGTGAGTAGCGGAGGTAAGTGGCAAGGTGAGTATAGGTAGTTCTTAATTTTTTAAATCTTATGGTCATTATGCTCTGGGGTCTTCATATTAAATTTGAGAATATTTTTTTTCTTTAAGTCAGATTTCCCTGGAAAATATGCACAAACAAGCAAACACAAATTTTGGCCTGTACGCTCTTCTTGAGTAGTAATGTGTTTGCACTTTTCTTTTTAGCATAACAAAATGTAATGTGTGTGAAAAAGATCCATATATTATCAACTTTCTAAACTATACTGGAAGTTATCATCTAGGAAATAAAAAGGTTTACTTCTTGCTGATAAATGTATGGCCTGTATTAAACAGTATGCCATGGTTCAGGGAGAAAATACATTTTTTTGTATTTATTTAAAGGTTAATAATAACATCTTCTCAAGTACTCTCAATGTAGCCATATTTAAAATGTCAAATAATTGTAAAATTACTTTAATGGCAACGAGTGCCAAGTATGCCAATCAAAGGGAATTTATGTGATGATGATTCATTCATCACATTCATCACTGACCAGACTTGATGCTATTATCGCTTTCTTTAGCAGCCCACACGTGCTGAATTGCACATTTTTAATACTGTTTTATTCCCAGCTGTGCTGCATTCACTGCCTTGCACATCTATCATATCCCACATCCATAAAAAGTATATCCACAAAAACCTTTATTCATTTCATACCCACAAAGGAATACAATGTACTTTGTTACTTAACAAGCCTTTTCTTACTGCATGCTAATGTAATGTAATATTCACTCACTGCAGCAAGGACTTGCTAATGAAAATGATTTTGTAATTTGTACAAATTTCCCTGGCTGCTTCAGTTCATCAATTTATCAACATTTCCTAATTAACTTTTTTCCAATTCATATTTCTCTTCTGCAAGAAGATAAAATACACATTTTACAGTTTTAGATTTTCTCTGTACTATACCAGGTGTTGATGTCCACAATAGAAAAATTTAATTTGCATTAATATTTTCTGCTCAATTGAGTCATTATTATGTAAACTTTAAACCGGCTCAAACCGCTTGCTTACAAACGCTAGCCAAATTGGCATTTTTAGTAATATTTAAAATATTACAATCTATAATATCCCAAAGTAACTTAAACATTACACGATCAAAACAGACGCTCTTCATCATTCCTACAATTAAATTACCTAGACAGTAAAATGAATTATAACGTTTAATTGCTACAACAAGGGGCCAATTCATGAAACACTTTTTGCAAGAATTCTAATGTAAAACTGCTTAAAGTATCACAAATATTTTGCTCCATTTGAAGTAGTGTAAAAATGTTGTGACTTTCCAGATTTTTATGTGGACAGTGCTCAGGCTGAAAATGTTGTGACTAGTGATGAGTGAATTTGTTCGGAAATCGATCACCAAACATAAATTCGGCACGAATACGGCACATTCGGATTCGTGATAGGAAAGCCAAGCAAAATTTTATAAAATCGGTAAAAATCGGTAACAGTCGGTAGAAGTGCGGAAAATATCTGCGTTGCCTCAAAAATATTTTCAGCACTTTAACAACAATAATGGTTGTGTATCAATAGCTTTTGGCTCGTGTTTGATGAGAGTAGGGAGATTTCAGAGCCCAGAGGCAAAGCAGTCTTGTAAGCACAGCATAGCAGTCATTTATTCCCCTAACTTTATGTGTGCACATTGCGGCTAGTCAATCAGGGCACAGGAAACAACCACAATGTTCTGACACAACGGCTTGTGTTATTGGCTGCTGTCCCTCTCTGTATAAATTGCGGACATCTTTTTTTAGCACCATTTTGACACTGTAACAGTGCAGAGAGGCTGATCCTGTCACGCAGTGACTGACCACTGCGACATGAACCAACGATTGGTCGGTCTCCAAACAGCAAACAAACAAGAGAACACCGGGGACACAAAAACAATGGTGGGCCCTGCGACCTGGAGTGGGGAAATGGACACCTCCTGCACTCTCCTGAGGATGTGCCCTGTTCTTACTAGTGTCTAATGTTGAGCATTCCGATACTGCAAATATCGGGTATCTGTCGATATTCGCAGTATTGGAATTCCAATACTGAGTTTCAATACTTTTTGCATATCGAATACCGAAATCGGAAGTTCCCATAATGCTATGAGCCAGTTTGATTTGATTCAGCCAATGAGGAATCCTCAGACGTGTGGGCACATCCTGTTAGGCATGTAGGCATGTTAACTAATGGCATGGCTGTGATTGGCGCTAAAATGATGTCATAATGCACTATAAAAGCCGCCGCCGCCATTTAGGGTTCACTCTGCTGTGAATTCAGTTAGGGACAGGCTGCTGCTCAAGACTCTGAGGGACAGTTAGAGATAGCGATTTGCTATATAATATTGTGCTTTACCCAGGCTACATTATCAATCACTGTAGCTTTCTTTTGGCTTGCAGCGCTGTTCACAGCTGTCTGCAAGGTCTGTGTGAGTGCAGCTCACGCTGTAGTGTGTCCTGCACCACCTCTGGTTGTAGGCCGCTCAGCATGCTTCACTGATTCATACATATTTTTGTTTTATTGCTGCTCATTTTTCATTAATTCTATTAGTGTGCATCCATCCGTATCCATCTGCATTGGTTGCAAACACTATAGGAGTAGACAGCGGAGCCTTTCTGCAGCCTTTCAGTGCTAGTGCCCAGTTCTCTGCACTGTTCACGGCTGTCTGTGAGGTCTCTGTGTGTGAGTGCAGCTCACGTTGTAGTGTGTTCTGCAGCCAACTCTGGTTGTAATCCGCTCAGCGTGCGCCACTGCCTCATACATAGTCCTTTTTTTGTTTTATTGCAGCTCATTTTTCCTGTTTTTTTTCTCCTATTAGTGTGCTTCCATCCGTATCCATCTACATTGGTTGGTTGCAAACACTATATAGGAGTAGATAGAGGAGCCTTTTTGCTGGCTTGTGCCCTGCAGCCGCAGCCAGAATAGTATTAGCCTATTTTTTGGAGCCTCATCTATTGCATTGTAAGTTACCTTCCTGCATTGTAATAGCTCCAAAAAGTTTGTGATACTATCGCTTTCACATCTTTGGTCACATCCTTTTTGTTTTTTTGCAAAGAAACACGTAAATAAAGTTCACCAAACACTCCACTTGACAGATGTGTAGGCCACATTAGCTCATATTAAAGTGTAGTCCGTAGTGTGTGACAATGGCCAAAATCTGGTGGCAGCCCTGGACCTAGGCAACCTCACTCACATCCCATGTCTGGCACATGTGCTGAACTTGGTCGTGCAGAGCTTTCTGAGGGACTATCCAGATATTGATGCACTGCTGCACATGGTCCGCATAGAGTGCGCTCACTTGCGGCGTTCCAGCATGGCAAGATTGCACATTGCAGCTCTGCAGCATTCCGCCTTCCGGAACATCGCATCGTATGTGAACTACCCACCAGGTGGAATTCAACGTAACGTATGTTGGAGCGGTTGTTTGAGCAGCAGGCAGCAGTAATGGAGTACCAGCTGCATCAGGCGCAAACAAGTCGCACTGTGCGCCGGTCACACTTCCGCACCACTGATTGGGCCTCTATGAAGGACATCTGCCACGTTTTGCGTGCCTTTGATGATTCCATGCAGATTTCGAGTGCAGATGATGCAGTAGTCAGCATGACTGTCCCCCTTATCTGCCTGCTTCAAAAAACACTGCAAGCACTAAGGGAGGAGGTTTTTGAAAAGGTGGAGGATGAGGAGTCACAAATGCCATCTGCTTCTGGACAGACTGCGCAACATGGTTCCTCACAAAGGCCTAGGCAGGGGACACTTAGTGAGGAGGATGAGGAGGAGTCAATGGAGGAGGAAGACATCTCTCCAGAGGAGGGAGTTACACAATGCTCTAGTAGTCAGTATGTAGAGCGAGGGTGGGGTGATGCAGAGCAGGCAGAGATGACGCCTCAAGCAGGGGACAGCGTTTCTTGGGAAGTTGGGAGTCTGCAGCACATGGTTGATTTCATGCTGCAGTGCCTGAGAAACGACCGCCGCATCACCCACATTCTCAACACGGCTGATTATTGGGTGTACACCCTCCTAGATCCTCGCTACCGGGACAACTTACAAAGCCTCATAACACCATTGAACCGGGAGCGTAAAATGCGGGAGTAGCAAGACACACTGGTGCATTCCATCATGTTCTCCATTCCACCCGAGAGCAGTGCTGCTAGTGCTTTGCAAAGCAGCTCTGTGCGTCAAGGCAGTGGAGGAAGCTCTGCACAAAGAGAGAGCAGAGGCAGCACCTCAGCACAAGGCAAGACCAGTATGGCCCAAATGTGGCAAAGTTTTGTGTGCCCGCCACAAATGTCTACACCATCACAGACGGCTCTAGTCAGCAGGAGGCAAAGTTTCCTTCAGATGGTGACAGACTACATGTCTACAGGTGGTGTACTAACAGACCATCGCACACGACTATCCTCCGATTACGATGACCGGCTTACTTTTCTGAAAATGAACAAGGCCTGGATCTCGCTGGAATTTGCCAGTCCTCTTCCAGAATAAATAATTGGTTGGCAACAGTATCCAGGTCTCCTGTTGTGTTCATGTTTCTACCACCTGAACTGTAATCCCTGGGCTCCAACACCACCAGTTGTTGCTCAGAAGTGCCGTCTGCACAGAGAAAAACACTAGCTCCTGTGTTAGTAGGGTTCAGTAATGCCAGCTGCTCCCCTGCTGTGAGTCCGGCAAAGTCTCCTGCTGCCTCCACATTCAAACTACATCAGATTTTACACTTGCTCCAAGTAGGCCTCAGCCTACTCCATGATTGACCCTAGGCTCCAACACTGCCAGTTGCTGCTCAGAAGTGCCGTCTGCACAGAGAAAAACACATGCTCCAGTGTTAGTGGGGTTCAGTAACGCCAGCTGCTTCCCTGCTGTGTGTCTGGCAAAGTCTAATGCTGCCTCCACATTCAAACTACATCAGATATAAAACTTGCTCCAATTAGGCCTCAGCCTAAACCCTGATTGACCCTGGGCTCCAACACTGCTAGTTGCTGCTCAGAAGTGCCATCTGCACAGAGAAAAACACATGCTCCAGTGTTAGTGGGGCTCAGTAATGCCAGCTGCTCCCCTGCTGTGTGTCCGGCAAAGTCTCCTGCTGCCTCCACATTCAAACTGACCCTGGGCTCCAACATCGCCAGTTGCTGCTCAGAAGTGCCGTCTGCACAGTCAACATATGCTCCAGTGTTATTGGGGTTCAGAAATGTCATCTGATCCTCAACTGTGTGTCCGGCAATTTTTCCTGCTCTGTCCACACTAACACAACTACAGATTTTAAACTTGCTCCAATTAGGCCTCTGTCTCCACTTTGCTTGTAGTATTTTCCCTGGGTTCCAGCACCGCCAGCTGTTTCCTGGCATTGTTTTTGGCACAGGTACTCCCTCCTGCCCAGCCTGGGTCCAGCACGCCTGCTGTTTCCGGATAGTGTCAATGTCACTTTGCCACCAATACGTTGGACTGTCGTGTTGCGGTCGGGTTAGCCGAGTCTATGGTGCCTGCAGTTTATGGGCTTCCTATGTGGGCTGCGGGATCTGGCATCAAAGGCTGGTTCTGTAGTGCCAATAGGACAAGCACCCCCTGGTTTCAGTATTTGCGGCCGGCTCGCGGCCTTTCAACTTTGTTTTTCATGGGTACCTTCTGCTACCCATCCTGGTTCCAGTACCGTCAGCTGGTTCTCGGCAGTGCCTTTGGCTTAGGTGCCTTCTTCGCGGTATCTGAGTTCCACCAACGTCTGCTGGTCCTTGGTAGTGCCATTGGCTCTTGTTCCTTCTGCTGCCCCTCCGGGTTCCAGCACCGTCAGCTAGAGTTGAGCGATACCGTCCGATACTTCAAAGTATCGGATCGGAATGGATCGGCCGATCTTTAAAAAAAGTATCGGTATCGCCGATTCCGATACCGGAAGTCCCATTCAAGTCTATGGGACTTCCGGTATCGGAATAAGAAAAACCCTGTTTTTGCTTTGTACAGCCTCTCTGGGGTCTGTACGGGCCTTTCGGGGGGCTGTGCCGGCCTGCCAGGGGGTCTGTGCAGGCTCCGGTGGTCTGTGCCGGCCTGCCGGGGGGCTGTGCCGGCCTGCCGGTGGTCTGTGCAGGCTCCGGTGGGCTGTGCCGGCCTGCCGGGGGGCTGTGCCGGCCTGCCGGGGGGCTGTGCAGGCTCCGGGGGGGCTGTGCCGGCCTGCCGGGGGGCTGTGCCGGCCTGCCGGTGGTCTGTGCAGGCTTCGGGGGTCTGTGCAGGCATCGTCCGATGGGACTACAAGTCCCATTGGGTGATGCCTGCTACCATGACAGTGATTGACACATTAGCCAATGATGGGACAGTAGTAGTCCCATCATCCGGCTAATGTGTTGAATGTAAAAAAAAAAAAAAAAAAAAAAAAAATTACATGCTACATACATGCTACATACATACAACATGCATACTACATACATACTACATACATGCTACATTCATACTACATACTACATACATGCTACATTCATACTACATAAATACTACATGCAACATACATACTACATATATACTACATACATACTACATGCATGCTACATACATACTGCATGCTACATACATACTACATGCTACATACATACCACATATATACTACATACATACTACATGCATGCTACATACATACCACATACATACTACATACATACTACATACATACTACATGCATGCTACATGCTACATACATACTACATACATGCTACATGCATGCTACATGCATGCTACATGCTACATACATAACACATATATACTACATGCATGCTACATACATACTACATGCTACATACATACCACATACATACTACATGCATGCTACATACATACTACATGCATGCTACATACATACTACATGCTACATACTACATATATACTACATGCATGCTACATACATACTACATGCTACATACATACTACATATATACTACATGCATGCTACATACATACTACATGCTACATACATACTACATATATACTACATGCATGCTACATACATACTACATGCTACATACATACTACATATATACTACATGCATGCTACATACATACTACATGCTACATACATACTACATATATACTACATGCATGCTACATACTACATGCTACATACATACTACATATATACTGCATGCATGCTACATACTACATGCTACATACATACTACATATATACTACATGCATGCTACATACATACTACATACATACTACATGCATGCTACATACATACTACATGCTACATACATACCACATACATACTACATATATACTACATGCATGCTACATACATACTGCATGCTACATGCATGCTACCTACATACTACATGCTACATACATACCACATATATACTACATACATACAATACATTCATACAATACATACATAGACATACAGTACATATAACATAGAGTAACATACTTACCAATACTTGTCACATTGTTCCCCGAAGCCATTGTCTTTTCCGGAATAAATATTAACATAACAAACCACAAAAATACTCACCCACGATCCGAAGCAGTCCACGAGTGTGTCCCACGACGATCTTGGGTAGAGAACTGCAGCATCAGCTGATGCTGCCATTCTCTACGGGCTGTAGGAATCCAATGACGGAAGGTAGGTATCCTTCCGCACTGTATTCCTCCGCCACTTAAAAAAAAAAAAGTCCCTAGTCTCACTTTATGCCATTGCTGTGTGGGAATTTCCCACGCAGCATTGGCATAAAGTGAGACTAGGGACTTTTTTTTTTAAGTGGCGGAGGAATACAGTGCGGAAGGATACCTACCTTCCGTCATTGGATTCCTGCAGCCCGTAGAGAACGGCAGCATCATCTGATGCTGCAGTTCTCTACCCAAGATCGTCATGGGACACACTCGTGGACTGCTTCGGATCGTGGGTGAGTATTTTTGTGGTTTGTTATGTTAATATTTATTCCGGAAAAGACAATGGCTTCGGGGAACAATGTGACAAGTATTGGTAAGTATGTTACTCTATGTTATATGTACTGTATGTCTATGTATGTATTGTATGAATGTATTGTATGTATGTAGTATATATGTGGTATGTATGTAGCATGTAATATGTATGTAGTATGTATGTAGCATGCATGTAGCATGCAGTATGTATGTAGCATGCATGTAGTATATATGTAGTATGTATGTAGCATGTATGTAGTATGTATGTAGTATGTATGTAGCATGTAGCATGTATGTAGTATATATATGTGGTATGTATGTAGCATGTATGTAGTATGTATGTGGTATGTATGTAGCATGTATGTAGTATGTATGTAGTATGTATGTAGCATGCATGTAGTATGTATGTAGTATGTATGTAGCATGCATGTAGCATGCAGTATGTATGTAGCATGCATGTAGTATATATGTAGTATGTATGTAGCATGCATGTAGTATATATGTAGTATGTATGTAGCATGTATGTAGTATGTATGTAGTATGTATGTAGCATGTAGCATGTATGTAGTATATATGTGGTATGTATGTAGCATGTATGTAGTATGTATGTAGCATGCATGTAGTATGTATGTAGTATGTATGTAGCATGTATGTAGAATGTATGTAGCATGTATGTAGTATGTATGTAGTATGTATGTAGTATATATGTAGTATGTATGTAGCATGTAGTATGTATGTAGCATGTAGTATGTATGTAGCATGCATGTAGTATATATGTAGTATGTATGTAGCATGTAGTATGTATGTAGCATGCATGTAGTATATATGTAGTATGTATGTAGCATGTAGTATGTATGTAGCATGTAGTATGTATGTAGCATGCATGTAGTATGTATGTAGTATGTATGTAGCATTTTTTTTTTTTTTTTTAACATTTAACACATTAGCCGGATGATGGGACTACTACTGTCCCATCATTGGCTAATGTGTCAATCACTGTCATGGTAGCAGGCATCGCCAGATGGGACTTGTAGTCCCATCAGACGATGCTTGCACAGACCCCCGGACATCAGCACAGCCCCCCGGCAGGCCGGCACAGCCCCCCGGCAGGCCGGTACAGACCCCCACAGGGTGCACAGACCACCGGCAGGCCGGCACAGCCCCCCGGCAGGCCGGTACAGACCCCCACAGGGTGCACAGACCACCGGCAGGCCGGCACAGCCCCCCGGCAGGCCGGTACAGACCCCGGGCAGTCCACACAGCCCCCCAGCAGGCCGGCAGAGACCCCCGGAAGGCCCGAAATGACGGCGCATCATGATGCGCACACACCGCGCATCATGATGACGTCAGGCTGTCAATCAACTTTGAACTTCCGATTCCGATGCCGAATTCCGATATTGAAAAAATATCGGAAGTCGGTATTGGAATTCCGATACAGCAAGTATCGGCCGATACCCGATACTTGCGGTATCGGAATGCTCAACACTACCGTCAGCTGGTCCTCGCTAGTTCCATTGGCTCTTGCAGCTTCTGCTACCCATCCAGGTTCCAGCACTGTCAGCTGGTTCTCGGCTGTGCCTTTGGCTTAGGTGCCTCCTTCTCGGTATCCAAGTTCCAGCAACGTCTGCTGTTCCTTGGTAGTGCTTTCTAGCACAGGTACCTCCTGCTTAGTAACCAGGTTCCAGCACCGTCAGCTGGTCCTCGATAGTGCCATTGACTCTTGTTCCTTCTGCTGCCCCTCCGGGTTCCAGCACCATCAGCTGGTCCTCGCTAGTTCCATTGGCTCTTGCAGCTTCTGCTACCCATCCGGGTTCCAGCACCATCAGCTGGTTCTCGGCAGTGTCTTTGGCACGGGTACTCCCTCCTGCCCAGCCTGGCTCCAGCACGCCTGCTGTTTCCGGATAGTGTCAATGTCACTTTGCCACCAATATGTTGGACTGTCGTGTTGCGGTCGGGTTAGACGAGTCTATGGTGCCTGCAGTTTATGTGCTTCCTATGTGGGCTGCGGGATCTCGCAACAAAGGCTGGTTCCGTAGTGCTAATAGGACAAGCACCCCCTGTAGGACTGTGGGTTTTGGTAACTGCGGCCTGCTCGCGGCCTTGCAACTTTGTTTTTCATGGGTACCTTCTGCTACCCATCCGGGTTCCAGTATCGTCAGCTGGTTCTCGGCACTGCCTTTGGCTTAGGTGCCTTCTTCGCGGTATCTGAGTTTCAGCAACGTCTGCTGGTCCTTGGTAGTGCCAATGGCTCTTGTTCCTTCTGCTGCCCCTCTGGGTTCCAGCACCATCAGCTGGTCCTCGCTAGTTCCATTGGCTCTTGCAGCTTCTGCTACCCATCCGGGTTCCAGAACCGTCAGCTGGTTCTCGGCAGTGTCTTTGGCACGGGTATTCCCTCCTGCCCAGCCTGGTTCCAGCACACCTGCTGTTTCCAGGTAATGTAAATGTCACTTTGCCACCAATACATTGTCCTGTCATGTTGCGGCCGGGTTAGCCGACTCTATGGTGCCTGCAGTTTATTGGCTTCCTATGTGGGCTGCGGGATCTGGCAACAAAGGCTGGTTCCGTAGTGCCAATAGGACAAGCACCCCCTGTAGGACTGTGGGTTTCGGTAACTGCAAGGCCGGCTCGCGGCCTTGCAACTTTGTTTTTCATGGGTACCTTCTGCTACCCATCTGGGTTCCAGTACCGTCAGCTGATTCTCGGCAGTGCCTTGGGCTTAGGCGCCTTCTTCTCGGTATCCAAGTTACAGCAGCGTCTGCTGGTCCTTGGTAGTGCCATTGGCTCTTGTTCCTTCTGCTGCCTCTCCGGGTTCCAGCACCGTCAGCTGGTCCTCGCTAGTTCCATTGGCTCTTGCAGCTTCTGCTACCTATCCAGGATCCAGCACCGTCAGATGGATCTCGGCAGTGTCTTTGGCATGGGTACTCCCTTTTGCCCAGCCTGGTTCCAGCACGCCTGCTGTTTCCAGGTAGTGTCAATGTCACTTTACCACCAATACGTTGTCCTGTCGTGTTGCGGTCGGTTTAGCCGAGTCTGTGCTGCCTGCAGTTTATGGGCTTCCTATGTGGGCTGCGGGATCTGGCAACAAAGGCTGTTTCCGTAGTGTAGTGCCAATAGGACTTGCACCCCCTGTAGGACTGTGGGTTTCGGTAACTGCGGCCTGCTCGCGGCCTTGCAACTTTGTTTTTCATGGGTACCTTCTGCTACCCATCCGGGTTCCAGTACCGTCAGCTGGTTCTCGGCAGTGCCTTTGGCTTAGGTGCCTTCTTCTCGGTATCCGAGTTCCAGCAACGTCTGCTGGTCCTTGGTAATGCTTTCTAGCACAGGTACCTCCTGCTTAGTAAACAGGTTCCAGCAGAGTCAGCTGGTCCTTGGTAGTGCCATTGGCTCTTGTTCCTTCTGCTACCAATCCGGGTTCCAGTACCGTCAGCTGGTTCTCGGCAGTTCCTCAGCCTTCTTGTACCTTCTGCTACGTTTCCAAGTTCAAGCTTTTGAATTGGTTTTTGGTTATCACTCTGGATCTCCCTGACGACGACCCTGAAGACCACCCCGAAAAAGATGACGACCACGAAAACGATGACCCTGAAGACGACGACCTGGAAAACCACCTCGAAGAAGACCAGAAAGATGACCCTGAAGAAGATGACCAAGAGGACAAAGAACATGAAGACAACCACCAAGATACAGAACAACAAGAGACAGAAGACCAAGAAGCAGAAGAACAAAAAGCAGAACAACAAAAAGCAGAAGAACATTAAGCATAAGACTAAAAATCAGAGCAAAAGATATTATCTTTATTATAAGCAGAAGAAGACTAAGCAGTGTATGGTGGTGAGTCCGTTCCTCCTCGTGGTGCCCCTGGAAAATGCCTGCTGCTGCAGGCCAAACTGAACGCGGACAAATCCTGTTGTAAATCTTTTGTGACAGGCAGAACGGAAGGTGTAATCTTCAAACTTTTATAGATAATAACTACAGGAATGACTGTCACAAATAAGAATATGATGAAGAAGAAGAATAGGAAGAAAATGAAGAAGTAGAATACGAAGAAGAATAATTGTTGAATAAGAAGAATATGAAGAATGTAAAAAAAGAATAATAGGAAGAAGGTGAAGAAGAAGAAGATGAATAAGGTGAAGAAGAAGTTGATGAAAAAGATGCTGCTGCTGCTGCTGAGGATCACGAAGGAGAAAGTGTGGGAGAAGTAAAAAAGGTGAAGATCATGGTAGTAGTGAAACATAGATATCTGACAAACATAGTCAATATCTTTGTAACTCCAAACGTCTTTAAAAAAAAAATGTATTCCTGCTATTCCATTTGATTGGCCTATGCCTCTATGCCTTTAATGTCTCCTCCTCTTCCCCCAATACATTCTACATTATTATTAGTTGTTTTTCTTCATGTAGAATTAACCTGCAAGGAAAGAAAGGGTTTATTTTAATTCCGATATTTCTGTCCCATTGACTTGCATTGGTTTCCGGAGTCGGAATCGGCAATATCCAATTCTTTTTGGGTATCGGTCCGATCCAATCCAATATTTCACGATGTCGGATGGTATCGCTCAACACTACTAGTGTCCCTATACAGGTTCTTTCACCCTGTTGCCAAGCAGGATACCTTAGACCTCGCTTGCCCTGCACCTATCTCTAAGTAGGGAATTGGCAACTGAGGACACCGGTACCACCGCTGCACTAATATAACACAAGGTATGGATAGACACACAGTAAAAGGAACAGAAAAAATACAACACTTAGCTTTCTGCTGTAAAGCACCACACAGCAGGATAAAAACACCAGATACACCATAAACAGCTGAGGCACCACCGCTCCCAGCAAGCTCCTTCCTCCGGTTCAGTTGCTGTAGCATGAACTCTAACACCGACGGTCAGCTGATGCATCAGGTGACCCTTTAAAGAATGGTAGGAGTGGTCACCACCTGCATCAGCAAATTCTGCTGCAATGTAATTACACCAGCGGCCACCGGGGGAAAAATTAATATTAACCCCCGATGGCCTGAAAGAAAAAAGTTTTAATGTGAGAATCCAGATCTGCCACAGATCCAAAAATGGATTGTGACAGATCCTGATGCTGACACTGTTAACCGCAAAATTTTAGCTAAGCTAGTTAATTAGGCGGTTGTATATCAGTCAGAGAATGTAGCTAGAGTCCAGTGTGGCTGTAAAATTTCCCTTCTGGAATTTTTTTTGGGGGGCATTACTGAGGTTCACAGACAAAGCCAGCTGGGCACTAGTCCTACAAGTGTGTTGTGCACTGCTTCTATTGTGCTCCATGCACAAATATAGCATTCTAAATAATATTTTTACTAGATAAATGTGAAAAAGCCTGCTGTATCCCACATTTTAGCTAGTTAGATAGGTTGCTGCATATCAGTCAGATAGTGTAGATAGCTAGTGTCCAGTGTGGCTGTTAAATTTACCTTCCTGCACATTTTTTTAGTTTTTGGCAATTACTGAGGTCCACAAAGAAAGCCAGCAGAGAACATGTTGTGCACTGCTTCTATTGTGCTCCATACACGAGTATAGCATTCTAATTAATAATTTTTCACTAGCCAAATGTGAAAAAGCCTGCTGTATGCCACATTTTAGCTATTTAGCTAGGTGGTTGTATATCAGTCAGATAGTGTAGCTAGATAATGTCCAGTGTGGCTGTAAAATTTACCTTCCAGAATTTTTTTTGGGGGGGCATTCCTGAGGTCCACAGACAAAGCCAGCGTTGCAAATGTCCTACTGTACAAGTGTGTTGTGCACTGCTTCTATTGTGCTCCATGCACAAGTATAGCATTGTAAACAATATTTTTTCAATAGCTAAATGTGAAAAAGTCTGCTGTATCGTACCTTGTTATTTAGTGCTGTGGTGATATGAAACTGTCTGCCGACCTAACACGCATTAAAAATTTTTAAATTTTTTTCTGTTGCTGAATGTGATACAGCCCTCCCTATCCCACATTGTCATGTTGTGGCAGTGTTATGAACCTGTCCTCAGACCTAACGCGCATTTAAAAAAAATGTTGCAATTTTTTCTGTTGTTGAATGTGATGTAGCCCAGCATATCCCACATTGTCATGTTGTGGCGGTGATATGAACCTGTGTGCAGACCTAACATGCATTAAAAAAAAATTCAGTTGCTGAATGTGAAACAGCCTGCCATATCACACAGTGTCATGTTGTGGCGCTGATATGAACTTCTCTGCAGACCTAGCGCGCATTAAAAAAATAGAATATTTTCTTTTGCAGAAGGAGATACAGCCCACTGTATCCCACATTGTCACATTGTGGCAGTGTTATGAACCTGTTTGCACACCTAACACCCTCTATAAAAGTTCTAATTTTTTCTGATGCTGAATGTGATACAGCCCACCGTATCCCACATTGTCATGTTGTGTCGGTGATATGAACATTTGTGCGGACTAAACGCGTATTAGAAAAATCTAATTTTTAATGTTGCTCTATGTGATATTGCTCTACAGCCTGCTGTATCCCACATTGTCTTGTTGTGGTGGTGATATGAACCTGTCTGCAGACCTAATGTGCATTAAAAAATTTTGAATTTATTTTCTTTTGCTGAATGAGATACAGCCCGCCGTATCACACATTGTCATGTTGTGGCAGTGTTATGAACCTGTTTGCAGACCTAGAGCACATTAAAAAAAGTTCTAAATGTTTCTGTTGCTGAATGTGATACAGCCCACCGTATCCCACATTGTCATTTTGTAGCGGTGATATGAAATTGTCTACAGTTGCACATTAAAATTAATTTATTTTATTTACGAACGTGATGCAGCAGCTGAGATCTGAGTTTGAAACTGTTATGCACTTCTTTCGCATCCAATTTCTCATGTTTTATACCTAGCTTGAGATGCGCATCTGTTACACCTGCACATCAAACGCTCTCTGGTAATTGGCGATAATAATCTTTTATGTTTATATAGCACTAATATCTTCTGCAGCGCTTTACAGTTTGCACACATTATCATCATTGTCCCCGATGAGGCTCACAATCTCAATTCACTATCAGTATGTCTTTGGAATGTGGGAGGAAACCGGAGTGCCGAGAGGAAACCCATGCAAACTCCTTGCAGATGCTGTCCTTGGTGGGATTTAAACCCAGGACCCCAGTGCTGTAAGGCTGCAGTGCTATCCACTGAGCCACCGTGCCACCCATAGGTAGATGAGTAATAGTTGTAGGCTGGATCCTGGATCTTGTAATTCCTGTTATTCTGTTACTAATGTCATACATTAAGAAACATGTCACTTTTAAATAGTTTGAAGCATCCACTCAATCTTATACTTCACGCCTTATTGACAGGCCCAAAAAAATTCTTCTGTTACTAACGTCATACAGTAGGGGACATGTCACTTTTAAATTGTATAGAGCATCCACTCAATCTTATACTGGCCTTATCGGCACTTTTAAATTGTTTACAGCATCCACTCAATCTTATACAGGCCTTATCGGCAAGCCCAAAAAATTTTTTCTGTTACAAACTTCATACAGCAGAGGACATGTCACTTTTAAATTGTTTGGAGCATCCACTCAATCTTATACAAGCCTTATCGACAGACCCAAAAAAATTATTCTGTTACTAAAGTCATACAGCAAGGGAGATCTCAGTTTTAAATTGTTTGTAGCACATCTTCTTTGTCATAAAGGCCTCATCCACACAGATTTTTTTTTCTTTGACTAACTCGATTCAATACTCCATATTTCACCTTCTCATTTAGTGCCACTGAAATTCAGCTGTGCAGAGGTGGTGCAGAGTAAAAAACATAATTTTTAGTTGCTAATACTGTGCTAATAGCACACTATGTGAGCAGTATGACTGGGAAAAAGTGAGGTCATGGTGGAAGGGGGATTAGGCTTGGTGTTTGAGGTCTAAATGTGGTAGGTTTTGAAAGTGATGCCACTTTATTGGTGTCTGCCACTCATTTTTGAAAATGTGTACACTCTTGGTTGGGTCTCCATTTGCTGGGTTAGCAGTAGTGGAAGATGCGTCGGTCACTATTATACTATTTCTACTCTCTTGAAATTGATACCACTTTGTTGGTGTCTCCAACTAATTTTTGGAAATGTGAGCACTCCTGGTTTGGTGTCCAACTGTCCATCTGCTGACTTGAGTGTAGTGGAAGATCTGTCAGTCCCTATAGTCCAGGTACTTACAGCATGTATGTAAGTACCTGGACAAGAATGAAGTGATTAAACAGAGTCAGCATGAGTTTGTAACTAATAAGTCATGTCAGACTAACTTAATTTCCTTCTATGACAGAATCACTAATTGGGTGGATCAGGGAAAAGCTGTAGATATAGTATATCTTGACTTCAGCAAAGCATTTGACAAAGTATCTCACACAATCCTTATTGAAAAAATGGCTAAGTATGGAATGGAAAAAACCAAGATAGCAAAAAGAAAAATAAATTTGACCCTAAAAATTAACTTTTATTCCAATATTTAAAACCTGGATAGTACCAGTATAAAGAACAGGGTACATGATATTTTTGACATACAAATTGTGCAATATATCAGGGCACTACACTCGCCCTAATAAGCCCTAGTGCGTCCCTTCCTTGCCGCGGAGGTTGGCACCCTAATATATGCGATATGGCGCCCCCGCTCAACGTCGGTGACCCTAATAGCACCCTAAACAGACCCTAGTCCACGAAGAGGATACACAAAAAAAAAAAACACAAACACACACAAATCCCGAAAAAATGACCCCTAGTGGAGAGACCATGTACTGTCTCTAGGAGTACACCTAATCTTAACACAGAGTGGAGGGTATATATCCACCCTAATATCTCGTAGTAAAAAATGCTTATGGTTGCAGCTCAATTAGAAACTTATCTCGTAGGAAAAAATGCCAAACGCTGCATAGATGACAGACTGTAGCTTTCTAAAAAAGCGTTTACACATAACAATACATAGATCAAATCCAAAGGAGTTCATCAGGAAAACATATTTGCTGATCTAACGTGTCCAAAGGACATAATAGTCCTCAAAATTCACAATAGACACAATAGTCTTTATTATAAACGAGGATGGCAAAAAACACCATTAAATTCATTCATGGGATAACCCAATGACCCAATAAACAAATTGCCATCCATCAGTCTGTCAGCATAAAAATTCAAAAAAAAAAAAAAAAAATACTTATCAGCCATCAGATGATATCGAGCCCAGCCCGACGCGTTTCCCCCTCTTGGATGCTGAGGGTTCATCAGGGGCAAAAGAGCGCAAGGGGTCTCATCACCCCAGCCGAATGATCAATGCAGTGTGCCGCATTAAATAAATAAAAAGCAAAAGTGCATCTAAATCATACAGAGTTCTTAGTAATACTGTATTTGATAAAATATAGCATAAAAGCCATCCCACCATCGACAAGGTGACTCTGTGGTCGGGGCGG
The DNA here is from genome assembly GCF_039654945.1 of Dendrobates tinctorius. Classification (NCBI taxonomy): domain Eukaryota; kingdom Metazoa; phylum Chordata; class Amphibia; order Anura; family Dendrobatidae; genus Dendrobates; species Dendrobates tinctorius. Next base: position 63,962,212 of record NW_027361732.1, on the reverse strand, counting down.
TCCTACACTGTCTAATATTAAAAACCTTATGTGTCAAAGTTGACGTCTGTTTGAATAAGGGCAGACAAGGATGGCTTTTATGCTATGTTTGATCAAATACAGTATTACTAAGAACTCTGTATGATTTAAATGCACTTTTGCTTTTTATTTATTTAATTACAGCAGGGTTTCTTTCATTTTGTCTTTTGTAGGTTTTGTATGCTTTTTGGCTATGTGAACATGCATTTATATGCTGCATGTGTACCAACTCAAACCAAGCTCAATTTTTGTGTTGTTTCTTTGTATTTTTGCATTCTGTGCAAGCTGGGGTGTGGCCTCCCTCTCCTGAGCTGGAAATTGTATTTAAAGGCTTCCCCTGACTGGTGTCCAGTGGTTGGGACCCGGTCCTTGTCTGCCCTTATTCACACTGACGTCAACTTTGACACATGATAAGGTTTTTTAATATTACACAGTGTAGGACCGCCCCGACCACATAGTCACCTTGTCGATGGTGGGACGGCTTTTATGCTATGTTTGATCAAATACAGTATTGCTAAGAACTCTGCATGATTTAGATGCACTTTTGCTTTTTATTTATTTAATTACAGCAGGGCTTCTTTCATTTTGTCTTTTGTAGGTTTTGTATTTTTGGAAATGTGTAGACTCCTGGCTGAGTCTCCTTCATGTGTTGCCTGTAGCAGTGGGCATCCGAGACCAGCAGTCCTTCACTCTCATTGAGTAAACTACCTGCATTACTATTCTTACATTTTTCTGTCAATACAGTAGTAATCAGCAAAACTGATATTTGTGCCATCTGATTGTGGCTGAGCAGCAAGTTCAAATGTTTTTTTATCACTTATATAGAGCCAATAATTCAACATTCACTTTATAGACATTTGCAGACATTATTGCCATTGGGACCCACAATCGAAATTTAATATTTGTATGTCTTTGGAGTGTGGGTAGAAAAATAAGTACTGAGAGGAAACTCTTGCATACACGGTTCGTACACAGGACTCAAGCTCTGCAAGGCTGCTAATATTTTTGCATTGATGACTCAATATTTCTCTGGTTAGAAGCCTATCTCTGTGATGCAAACTGTGTGTGTCACTGCTGTCTTAGGGAAAACCACTGTCAAGATTGTCTTCAAGCATATTTTGATACTGCAGAATGGAGGTGTCTTAGGCCTGTTTCATACTTCCGTTGATGGCGGACAGCTTACAACCGCCAAAAATGAAAAGTAGCGGATCCGCCTCCGGTTGTGACAAACGGATGTCAGCAGCCGCTAATTTGGTCAGATCCGGCAAAGATGAAATGTGCTGGAAATTTAAAGAGATAGCGGTCTGGAAGGAGAGAGAGAGACTCTCTCCCGGAATGGCATTTCATGGCTAAAATGCTTCCCGGAGAAAAGCTTCCGGGCATGCACACTTCAAATTAGCGGACCGTCAAAGAAAAAAAAAACGTTGCAGGGTCCGTCTCATCCGCCCAGGAGTCGCTAAAATCTTGGCCAATCCGTCAAAAAGCAGATGGGATGGACGACCGTCAGGCAAGATCCACCACTAATGTAAGTCTATGGGGGAAAAAACGGATCCGCCCCTTTTATGGCAGATCAGTTTTTTTCAAAAATTGGCGGATTTTGACTGACGTCAAAAAACGGAAATGTGAAGCAGGCCTTAGCTATGCTGTTAGCTTGCCTTGCATGCTTGCTAGTTGTCAGGTTCCCCAGGTCCATCTGTCTGCTTGTCTACCCTGTACCCATCTGCTTTTACCTGTCTGTGCCTGTCTGCCTATACCTGTCTGCGCTCTCCTGTCCATCAGCCGGTCCAGATCGCACCTGCAAACATTCATCTGTCTAACACCCAGCCAGCCCACAACTGCCAGCTGGTCCCATCTATACCTGTTGCTCCAGACTTCCTATAGTGCATGCCTGCATTTTTTATCCTTAGCAGCTTACCCACTGTAGGGGGTCAGCTGCCACATTCTGTAGGTCAGCCATGGAGTAGAACCTGGTGCCACCTCTTTGTACCTCCTTTGGTTGTAAATTTCGCCTGCTGCTACTTGTCCAAGTAGGGATTTGGTAGGCCACCTAGTTACAACCCTTCGAGGCTTTCAGAGAGATACAGAATAGTGATTCCACCACCTTGCCCATTACAGTCTCCATCTGCTAGATTGGCTGCAGTAGAAAAGGTGTCAGTTCCTGCTATACTAATTCTATTTTATTGCAATTGATGACACTTTGTTGGTGTCTGCTACTATTTTTTGTAAATTTGTAGACTCTTGGTTGGGTCTCTTTCATGGATGTTTCCTGTAGCAGTAGGCCTCCAAGACCGTCAGACCTCCACTTCCTTGGACTCAACTACCTGTATTACTAGCCTTAAATTTTTTTGACAATGGTAGTCTACAAAACTATTATTTGTGCCACCTGAGTGTGTCTCAGCATGAAAGCAGATAGAGGTATTGCATGTGAGTATCAGGGCTCCCAGCAAAGGGGGCCTACCCCGATCCCTCACCCACCTCGTCTTACTGTGATGTTCAATTGAAAGCTGTAAATGCGGTCCCAAACCTCGATACCTCATGCCTGGCTGATTTTTGCAGTTCCATGCTGCAATTTGTACTGTGGGAGAATTGAGGCCACTTTCCTGTTGTCTGTCCCTCATTTGATGTGTTTTGGTAGCATTTGGGGCCATTATAAGGTGCATGCATTTGTTTTTGCTTCTTATTAACGTGAATGGTGTTCGGTAATGTTCGGTGAATATTCAACTAATTAATCAGCGAAAATTGAAAAATTTGGCGAACATAATCCGAACCGCACATGGAAATATTCACTCATCTCTAGTCATAACGAAGTACACGACACATTCATCATAATTTATTTCACAAAAGTGTTGTCCATTTCACAGAAAGCACACCAGATCCTGATTGATGTATATATTTGCTGGTGGTACACGACAGATGCCACATGCACCAAATTCATTGAAGAGGTGCATGCCAGTTAACAAATTTGGTGCACTCTTCTCTAGCCCTAAATTCATTATTATTGTTATACAAAACACGGATCTTAATGAATCGGGGCTTACATCTTTCATCTGATAACACTACTGGTACGGCTTCTTTCATCACTTACTATACAGTGAGCTATGGATGTTAGCATACTGCAGCTCTTTGACAGCTGGCTCAGCACTGATGCACTGCTGAGCCGGCTGTTAGTCTAAGTACCAGGGTGTGCTCACAGTCACCACTCACAGCACAGTGAGCAATGACTGAAGCTGTGCTGGCATGTATTTATAACTTAATGCTGGTAGCTCCAGGGAGGAATAATAATAGGAGATTAATAAGTCGTGCTACAAGGGCTGAGCCTTGCCTTTATATATGAAAAGGTGCAGGAGCAGCTGAAAAATATCCTCCCTATTGTTGGTTAGTGCTTTTGTATGATAGAGGTTTTCTGTTATCCCCATTTTGTCTTTGTTTCTTGTTTACCATACATTTCTGTCCCATGCCTCATGGTGTGGAGGAGTGAACAGATAAGGATTTTAAAGCAGTACAGTAAGGTCAGAGAAATGGGCCTCTCTACCATCAAGAGCACCTCTGGGATAGGAATAGTTAGGGTCCCAGCTCCAGGAAAAGGTTGAGGTCCTTCTTCCTTCCTGAAGACCATCACAGCATGGCAAATATAGAATGAGGTTCAGCAGCACCTGAGGTGTACTATGTGGAATACATATATATATATATATATATATATATATACCGCTCAAAGAAATAAAGGGAACACAAACAGCCTGTTGTAAATGGAATAGTGTTCCCTTTATTTTTTTGAGCAATATATACATACTAGCTGAAGAGCCCGGCGTTGCACGGGCATAGTAACCAACTGTGGTTAGTTCTAACAAATTATAATGATTATATTGCACATAAAAACCATGCATCTACTCCTATCCTGTGTGATACTGACTGCTGAGCCATGTATCTAATCCTATTCTGTGTGATACTGACTGCTGAGCCATGTATCTATTCCTATCCTATGTGATACTGACTGCTGAGCCATGTGTCTAATCCTCTCCTGTGCGATACTGACTGCTGAGCTGTGTATCTAATCCTATCCTGTGTGATACTGACTGCTGAGCCGTGTATCTAATACAATCCTGTGTGATACTGGGCTCCCCCTGCAGTCTGTGTCAGAGGGTGGTCTGTGTTGGCACGGTAATAAATTGTGTTATTTCCAGCTTTACAGAAGGACGATAACACCATAGAAATGATAAGAATAATAGGCCTCAGTTACCACAACTGTCTACAAAGAAAACTGTTGCTGATAGCAACCAATCACAGCTCATTTGTCATCTTTTAAACAGCTCTGGGACAGTGTGGCGAGTTTTGAGTGACGACTTTTGTGTTTCGACTTTTATGTGGCGAGGTTGGTGTATGTGTGGTGAAATGTGTGCTGAGGGTGGTTTATGTGTTGAAGCACGTGGTAGTGTGTGGCACATTTTGTGTGTGTGTTCATATCCCCGTGTGTGGTGAGTATCTCATGTCAGGGCCCCACCTTAGCAACTGTACGGTATATACTCTTTGGCACCATTGCTCTCATTCTTTCAATCCCCCTTGTTCACATCTGGCAGCTGTCAGTTTGCCTCCAACACTTTTCCTTTCGCTTTTTCCCCATTATGTAGATAGGGGCAAAAATTGTTTGGTGAATTGGAATGCGTGGGGTAAATTTAGGCTCACAACATAGCCTCAGAGTCCAGATGTGTGACTGTGCAAAATTTTGTGGCTGTAGCTACAACGGTGCAGATGCCAATACATACACTTTTTCCCCAGTATGTAGATAGGGGCAAAATTGTTTGGTGAATTGGAACGCGCGGGGTTAAAATTTTGCCTCATAACATAGCCTATGACGCTCTCAGGGTCCAGACGTGTGACTGTGCCAAATTTTGTAGCTGTAGCTGCGACGGTGTGGATGCCAGTCCCGGACAAACACACACACATACATACATACACACACATCCACATTGAGCTTTGTATATTAGATATATATATACTAGCTGAAGAGCCCGGCACTGCCCGGGCATAGTAACTAACTGTGGTTAGTTATAGCATATTATAATTATCCACCATCCCATAGTCCCGTGCCCATATACCCATAATACATATCCACGATCCCATAGGCCCGTGCCCATATACCCATCATACATATCCTCCATCCCATAGTCGAGTGCCCATATACCCATCACACATCCCCTCCATCCCATAGTCCCATGCCCATATACCCATCACACATCCTCCATCCCATAGTCCCATGCCCATGTATCCATCATACATATTCGCCATCCCATAGTCGAGTGCCCATATACCCATCACACATCCTTCATCTCATAGTCCCATGCCCATATACCCATCATACATATCCTCCATCCCATAGTCCTGTGCCCATATACGCATCATACATATCCGCCATCCCATAGTCCCGTGTCCATATACCCATCACACATCCTCCATCCATAGTCCAATGCCCATATACCAGTCATAGATATCCTCCATCCCATAGTCCCATGCCCATATACTCATCATACATATCATCCATCCCATAGTCCAGTGCCCATATATCCATCACACATCCTCCATCCCATAGTCAACCATTATGACATCATAATGAGCAGCGGGGCTTGCAACCTATGATGACATTAGCTTCGCCATGGCAACCATTATGACATCATAATGAGGGGCGGGGCTTGACACACACACACTTTTTCCCCATTATGTAGATAGGGGCAAAATTGTTTGGTGAATTGGAACGCGCGGGGTTAAAATTTCACCTCACAACATAGCCTAGGACACTCTCGGGGTCCAGACGTGTGACTGTGCCATATTTTGTGGCTGTAGCTGTGGATGCCAATCCCGGACATACACATACACTGTGTTCCAAATTATTATGCGAAAAATATTTCCTCATATTTTCTCTAAATTATCTATATGAATTGCAGTCATTGTTATTTTCCAGTCATCTAATATTCTAGTATAATTGCAATGTTTTTGAACAAACTGCCTATGAAAACAGTATATTTTTAAAAATAAGAAACACTCAAAATGCATGTTCCAAATTATTATGCACAGCAGAGTTTTCAACCTTTTTATTTTTATTTTGAACAAAAAAATGGTGAATTGTGAAATTATAAGCATTATCAGCTTATTACAAAATGAAATCAAACAGTTTTCAAGTCAAAACTTTATTCTAGGTGATGTTACATTTGCACATAGGACCCCTTGTTCGAAAGAAGCTTCTGAACTCTCTCGTCCATTGAATTTGTCAGTTTTTGGATGGTTTGTGCTTCAATAGTTTTGCATGTGGACAGAACACCCTCCCAGAGCTGTTGCTTAGATGTGAACTGCCTCCCACCATCATAGGCACTCCTTTTGATGATGCTCCAGAGGTTCTCAATGGGGTTGAGATCAGGGGAAGATGGTGGCCACACCATAAGTTTGTCCTCTTTTATGCCCATAGCAGCCAGAGATGCAGATGTGTTATTTGCAGCATGAGACGGTGCATTATCATGCATGAAAATTTTGGCAAAAAATGTAGGCTGCTTAATAATGTGGAACATCCTTCTTAAGTAGTCTTACCTTTATTTGGACACAGCTGCCAAACTAATTTGCACAGGTATCTGCAATTGCTTTCAGTGATATAAAGAGCCCTGACACACATCACCATCAATGAGTTTAAATGACAAACAAAAAAATTCTAACCTTATTACTCCTAAACTCTTTTTGCATAATAATTTGGAACACAGTTTACATACATACACACATACACACATACATACATACACACATACACACATACATACATACACACATACACACATACATACATACACATCCACATTGAGCTTTATATATTAGATATATAAAGCTCATTGTGGATGTGTGTGTATGCATGTGTGTGTGTATGTCCGGGACTGGCATCCACATCGTCGCAGCTACAGCCATAAAATTTTGCACAGTCACACATCTGGACCCCAAGAGCATCATAGGCTATGTTGTGAGGCGAAACTTTAACCCCGCGTGTTCCAATTCACCAAACAATTTTGCCCCTATCTACATAATGGGGGAAAAGTGAAAGGAAAAGTGTTGGAGACAGATGTGCCAGATGTGAACAAGGGGGACTGAAAGAATGAGAGCGATTGCACCAAAGAGTATATACCGTACAGTTGCTAAGGTGGGGCCCTGACATGAGATACTTACCACACACAGGGATATGAACACACACACAAAATGCGCCACACACTACCACGTGCTTCAACACATATACCACCCTCAGCACACATTTCACCACACATACACCAACCTCGCCACATAAAAGTCGAAACACAAATGTCACCACTCAAAACTCGCCACGCTGTCCCAGAGCTGTTTAAAAGATGACAAATGAGCTGTGATTGGTTGCTATCAGCAACAGTTTTCTTTGTAGACAGTTGTGCTAACTGAGACCTATTATTGTTATCATTTCTATGGTGTTATCGTCCTTCTGTAAAGCTGGAAATAACACAATTTATTACCGTGCCAACACAGACCACCCTCTGACAAAGACTGCAGGGGGAGCCCAGTATCACGCAGGATAGGATTAGATACACTGCTCAGCAGTCAGTATCACACAGGATAGGATTAGATACACAGCTCAACAGTCAGTATCACACAGAAGAGGTTAGATACACAGCTCAGCAGTCAGTATCACACAGGATCGTATTAGATACATGGTTCAGCAGTCAGTACCACACAGGATAGGATTAGATACATGGCTCAGCAGTCAGTATCACACAGGATAGGATTAGATACACAGCTCAGCAGTCAGTATCACACTGGATAGGATTAGATACACAGTTCAGCAGTCAATATCACACAGGATAGGAATAGATACACGGCTCAGCAGACAGTATCACACAGGATAGGATTAGATCCGCAGCTCAGCACACAATGTCACACAGAATAGTATTAGATACATGGCTCAGCAGACAGTATCACACAGAATAGGATTAGATACATGGCTCAGCAGTCATTATCACACAGGATAGGATTAGACACACGGCTCAGCAGTCAGTATCACACATGATAGGATTAGATGCACGGTTTTTATGTGCAATATAATCATTATAATTTGTTATAAATAACCACAGTTGGTTACTATGCCCGGGCAACACCAGGCTCTTCAGCTAGTATATATATATATATATATATATATATATATATATATATATACAGTATATATCTATCTATATATATATATATATGCACACACACATCAAAATAGATTGAGGTTCTGCAGCAGCTGAAGTGTATTATGTGGTATTATGTATGTATGTACATCACCATAGATCGAGGTTCTGCGGCAGAGGTGTATTATGCAATATATACAGGTGCTTCTCACAAAATTAGAATATCATCAAAAAGTTAATTTATTTCAGTTCTTCAATACAAAAAGTGAAACTCATATATTATATGGAGTCATTACAAACAGAGTGACATATTTCAAGTGTTTATTTCTGTTAAAGTTGATAATTATGGTTTACAGCCAAAAAAAAATTCAAAGTCATTACCTCAGTAAATTAGAATACTTATTTATAACACCAGCCTCAAAAATGACTTTAAAATCTCAAATGTTGGCCTACTGAAATGTATGTTCAGTAAATGTACTCAACACTTAGTTGTGGCTCCTTTGGCATCAATTATTGCATCAATGCAGTGTTGCATGGACGCGATCAGCCTGTGACACTGCTGAGGTGTTATCGAAGCCAGGTTGCTTTGATAGCAGCCTTCAGCTTATCTGCATTGTTGGGTCTGATGACTCTCATCTTCCTCTTGACAATACCCCATAGATTCTCTATGGGGTTCAGGTCAGGCGACTTCGCTGGCCAATCAAGCACAGTGATACTATTGCTTTAAAACCAGGTATTGGTACTTTTGACAATGTGGACAGGTGCCAAGTCCTGCTGGAGAATGAAATTTCAATCTCCAAAAAGCTTGTCGGCAGAGGGAAGCATGAAGTGCTCTAAAATTTCCTGGTAGGAGGCTGCGTGACTTTGGTCTTGATAAAACACAGTGGAACTACACCAGCAGATGACATGGCTCCGTCAACCATCCCTGATTGTGGAAGCTTCACACTAGTCCTAAAGCAGCTTGGATTGTGTGCCTCTCCTCTCTTCCTCCAGACTCAGGGACCTTTATTTCCAAATGAAATGCAAAATTTACTTTAATCTGAAAACAACACCTTGGATCACTGAGCAACAGACCAGTTCTTTTTCTCCTTGGCCCAGGTAAGACACATCTGGTGTTGTCTATTGGTCATGAGTGGCTTGACACAAGGAATGCGACACTTGTACCCCATGTCCTGGATACATCTGTGTGTGGTGGCTCTTTAAGCAATGACCCCAGCAGCAGTCCATTCCTTTTGCATCTCCCCCTTTAATTTTGAATGGCCTTTTCTTAAAAATCCTTTCAACGCTGCGGTTGTTCCGGTTGATTGTAACACAGTTATTAAGGTTGAAGGAAGACTTTAAGTCCATCTAGTTCAACCCATATCCTATCCTAACTTGCCTTAACATGTTGATCCAGAAGAAGACAAAAAAAAACCCCATGTGGCAAACAGTAAGCTTCCCGACTCCACATACGGCAATCAGACTAGCTCCCTGGAGCAACGCAATATTAAGGAAACTAGTGTATATACCCTGTAATATTATACTTTTCAAGAAAGGCATCCAGGCCCTTCTTAAATTTTATTAGGGAATCACTCATTACAACATCATATGGCAGAGAGTTCCATAGTCTCACTGCTCTTACAGTAAAGAATCCGCGTCTGTGAGTATGCTTAAACCTTCTTTCCTCCAGACATAGAGGATGCCCCCTTGTCCCCGTCACAGGTCTAAGAGTAAAAAGATCATTAGTAAGGTCTTTGTATTGTCCCCGCATATGTTTATACATTGTAATAAGATCACCCGTAAGCCTTCGATTTTCCAAACTAAATAACCCCAAGTGTAATAACCTGTCTTGGTATTGCAGACCCCCTAGTTCCCTAATAACCGTGGTCACTCTTCTCTGCACCCGCTCCAGTTCAGCTATGTCTTTCTTATACACCGGAGACCAGAACTGTACACAGTATTCTAAGTGTGGTTGCACTAGTGACTTATATAGAGGTAAAATTATGTTCTCCTCATGAACATCTATGCCTCTTTTAATGCATCCCATTATTTTATTTGCCTTTGCAGCAGCTGTCTGACACTGGCCACTAAATGTGAGTTTGTCGTCCACCCATACACCCAGGTCTTTCTCAGTGACAGTTTTGCCCAGTGTTTTACAATTAAGCACATAATTATACATCTTGTTCGTTCTACCCAAGTGCCTGACCTTACATTTGTCCCCATTAAAGAAGCTCATTTGCCATTTATCAGCCCAAGCTTCTAGTTTACATAAATCCTCCTGTAATATAAAATTGTCCTCCTCTGTATTGATTACCCTGCAGAGTTTAGTGTCATCTGCAAATATTGAAATTCTACTCTCTATGCCCACTACAAGGTCATTAATAAATATGTTAAAAAAAAGCGGGCCCAAAACTGACCCCTGTGGTACCCCACTGCTAACCGTGACCCAGTCCGAGTGTGCTCCATTAATAACCACCCTTTGTTTCCTATCCCTGAGCCAGCTCTTAACCCACCTACACATATTTTCCTCTATCCTCATTGTTCTCATTTTATGTAGCAACCTTTTGTGTGGCACCGTATCAAAAGCTTTTGAAAAGTCCATGTACACCACGTCCACTGCATTCCCTTGGTCCAGTGCTGAACTTACCTCTTCATAAAAGCTTATCAGATTAGTCTGACAGGAACGGTCCCTTGTAAACCCATGTTGATATTGGGTCATGAGGTTATTATTCTCCAGATACTCCAGTATAGTATCTATTAGAAAACCCTCCAGGATTTTACCCACAGTTGAGGTTAAACTTACTGGCCTATAATTTCCAAGTTCAGTTTTTGTCCCCTTTTTGAATATTGGCACCACATTTGCTATACGCCAGTCCTGTGGTACAGACCCTGTTATTATGGAATCTTTAAAGATTAAAAATAATGGTCTATATATGACTGTGCTTAGTTCCTGCAGTACTCGGGGGTGTATTCCATCCGGACCTGGGGATTTGTCAATTTTAGTGATTTTTAGATGCCGCCGTACTTCCTGCTGGGTTAAGCAGGTGACATTTAATGGAGATTTTTATCCCTGATCATGTTATCCGTCATGGGATTTTCTTGTGTAAATACTGTTGAAAAAAAGTCATTTAGCATATTGGCTTTTTCCTCATCCTCATCCATCATTTCACCCAGACTATTGTGGACCTTTTTCTTCCACACGTTTTCCTTCCACTCAACTTTCCATTAATATGCTTGGATATTTTAAATCAGGAAGAGTTCAGAAATCAATATTTTGTGGAATAACCATGATTTTTAATCACAGCTTTCATGTGTCTTGGCATGCTTGCTACCAGTCTTTCACACTGCTTCTGGCGCAAAAATGTAAGCAGTTGTTCTTTGTTTGATGGCTTGTGACTATCCATCATCCTCTTGATTACATTCCAGATTTTCAATGGGGTTTAGGTCTGGAGAATGGGCTACCCATGACAGGGTTTTGATGTGGTGGTCTCTTAATTTTTGCCAGAGCTGTATGTCAAAATTAGTTTTCTAAGAGTTGGAGTCCAATGTATTCTGTATCATACTATCAAAGGAGAAGCAAAGAGTCCAAAAAATTGCCAAATAATTATAAAATGATAATATTTATTGAGCGCATAGAGATTTTATAATGTTATTCACGTTACAAAAATGAAGTATATGGATTTCATTGACATTGCGACTAAATCCTTGGATGCAAAAAATGACCAAAGGATACAAGTTGGGACATATATATAATGCTACAGAGAAGTCAATGTATATTGCAAACAAATTATAACCATAAAATATCCCCAAATATTGGGTGCATATATCTCAACAATATAGTGAATTTAAAAATAGTGCATCCATATTAATAATTTATCAATCACTATGTAACTCCATGCAAATAGTCATTAATGATGTACCAAAAAGTAATTAAATGAAAGGGAATAATTACCCATAAGTGTAGAAATCCCACCTGGCTCCCGGTCACCTTACCCCAACGTGCGTTTCGCGTTAAATTGTTACTGCTTCCTCAGGGGGCGTGAGGAAGCAATAACAATTTTGCAGGTCCCATCAGCCATCACATGGCCACTTCACTCATGCGATTTTCATACTTACGGTCACAGGACAATGAGCTTTTCTTCCTACTTCTCTCAGTTTTTCACTGAACATTGAGAGAATTAGGGAGAGCAGCTCGTCGGCATGTGACTAAGTCTGCAAATCATATATGTGCTTGGGGTGGTGGGGTGACAAAATGAACTATAGCCCCATTGTCAGAAAACCTAGATAGACCTCTGCACAAGGTTACACCAGGATTTCAGGGCTTTATCATTACATTTCTCACTGAGAAACGATCTCTAAACTATGGTGGGTTTGTGTTCTTTAGTTCACTGCTGCTCCCTGCTGATGATTGAGCAATGTCTTAAAGGGTGAAGAAAAAAATTCTAATAGCACTCTCTTGAATTTAACAAAATGTAACTCATTAGAAGGAAAATACTTTGCTAAAATTTCCACAGCGAAGAGGCAAAATAATAATAAAAAAGTTTTTTTCTGCTTTGCAAACACTATTTGTGCTTTCAGTTTAACATGAATAATTTGGTGAGAGTTTCTCTTTACCATCCTAAAGTAGGCTTTGATCATTAAATAAAAAACTACTTATAGAGGTTATCCCATCTTATTAAAAGTGACAAATTGCAAAGTGATTATATAAACAAGAAAAATTACAATTTAATTTAATATAAAATCTTCTCTTTTTACAAGAAAAATTACAATTTAATTTAATATAAAATCTTCTCTTTTTACAAGCCCAGCTGTTTGCTGTAGAGCTTGCACTGTATCCAGCCAGTCTCTGTGTCCATGCACTCCTCTGATTGCAAGCAACATTGAAAAGAGGACAGTTTGGGCCACATGCTCAACCATGCCGCTAACTTGGACTCTCAATTTTCAGCAGTGCAATGTTTCCTTTAAGTCAGTAAGCCAGGAAGCAGGAGAGCAAAGCGCTCCTAAATATTGGAACATGACACAACTCCTTTAATTGGCAACTTCTATATTTAGGTGTCTCACTATTTCAAATCTTCCCTGTGATTGCAGCCATGTCAATATAATAAGAGGGCATCACCTACGTCTAAAGATAAATAAGTTATCCACTACTCATGACCTATCCTCATTATAGGTCGTCAATGTATGTTCGGTCAGGGTTTGGCACTCACACCAATCAGCTGTTCCCAATGTCAGCAGCGGCAGCCGATGGCCGGAACTTCTCCATCTTCTGTGTCATGATCCAGAGTTGGATCTGGCGGTATTAAAAGCACAAAGTGAACTTTTTTTACTTTGGTTAAGTTCAAAGGTGTTTTGACTGTCCCCGGTGGTGGTTAGCGGTATCGCACCTTAGGTTTAGGTTAGGTTGCACTTAATTAGGTATCAGGTGTGACACCCTATAAAGGTGTGCTAGAGGTGTGCAATCACTGCCTGTGATATTGTGAGAGTGTGTTCACTCTGTTTTTGGAGAGCCTGGAGGACGGATGGAGCTGGTGAGGAGTCCTGCGCAGCTTAGCCAGGGGGGATGTGTTTCTGCTATGGTGTCTGGACGAAGGGCTGGCATGGCGTGGTGGAGTCGCAGTGATGGTGTCAGCGGGAAGTGTCTGCATGGGCTGGTGGAGTGGCGACTATGGAGAGTGGCACTCACCATGTGGGACTTGGCTGCTGAACTGGACTCAAGCATGCTCGACTTCGGGTCAGAAGCTGAACTCATCCTTGGGACTCTGGTTCTAAGCAGCTGCAACTGGTGGTGGACTCTGCTCCAAGGCTGCACTAAGGTGAAGGATCCTGTTATGGTGATGGATCCAGGTGGAGGAGAAGATGCACTCAGGTGGAGGGCTCTGTTGCTAGGAGCGCACGCAACAGAGCAAAGCTAAGTGGTGTTTCCCCTGTATTGTCTCTTTCCTCATGTGTGTTTGTTAGTGCAGTGGTGGGATTAGTCTCCGCACCGACCTATTCCCTAGTGAGGGTTTAGGCTCAGGGCAAGCAAGGGCGTTAAGGTACGCGTGCGGCGACAGGTGCGGAGCCTGTTTAGGGAATGTGAGGAGTGTAGGGACACTGGCTCAGGGGAGTGCAGGAGGTCTCCATTTCCCCATTCCCTTTCGCAGGGCCCACCATTGTTAAAGTTTCCCAGGTTCCCCCTTTATTATTTAAATTCGCCGTACTGGAGGCGGTGTTTCCAGATTTTATGTATAACGTGTAATTCCCAAATTTGCCAGGTGGAGGCGGCATATCCACCTGCACGCATTATTATTTAAATGCGCCCCACTGGAGGCGGTGTATCCAGGGTCACGTGTGTCACATGGGTTCGCCTTGCGGAAACATCTGCGTCCTGACACACGTGATCATGACATTCTGGTTGTGGCTTCGGAGGCGTACTACACATCCGCCTCCTATTCAAATCAATAGGAGGAGGATGTGTAGTACCATGCCACTGCCACTATGAGAAGAGAAAGTAGGTCCTTAATCGGGCAGTTTCAGCTGGCTGCTGCCAATGCTGAGAACAGCTGATCGGCAGGTGTGCCAGGTATCAAACCCTGACTGATCAGATATTGATTACTTATCCTAATGATAGGTTATCAATGAAAAAGTAGTGGAGTGGACAACATCTTAAAGAAAGTTTATATTTTAAATTTAAATAAATAAATAATCAGGATCACAATGCCGAATGTGCTGAACTACAGAGATTTTACCTGTTTTCTAACTTACTATGCTATTAATCTTTCCATATCAAAACTCTACTTTCTTGTCCAGGACCACAATATGGTAATATATTGCTGTCTTAACCTATATATATATATAATATCACCTGCTGCAATGCCATGTTCTAAATATTTTTCCATATGGGAGAGAAGCTGCACTGCATGATAGTTGTGCATTAAAGGGGTTGTCCAGTACTGACATTTTATTAATTGCCTTTGGATAGGTAATCAATATCAGATGGGTGGGTGTCCAACACCCTGCACTCTGACCAATTACTTGTTGTAATCATTGGTGGCTGCCAAATGTAATCAGTGTGCAGAAATGGAACATCAAAAATATCGTTATTACAGAAAATAGATACATTGTTTCTGCTCACGTTAAAGATTAAGGATTGATTTTCATTCTGTGGAACTGGGTGAAATATACAGTAGCTCTAAAAGATAATGCAGTTATTTTTTACTTCCAGAGACACATCCAAAGTATAGATATTCTTCTTAGCAGCTTTCTATCTATTAGATGAAAAAATACTTGGCCCATCTGTCTGTCTGTGTATCTATATTACAAGTAGAGATGAGCAAACATCGTCGGCTCGCTCCTTATTCGGCAAGCTATAGCACTTACTGAAAAAGCTATATCCCAGATACCTGGAGCAATCCCTATAATCAGCTGTTTGGTGCCACAGCTCCATGTGTCATGGCTGTGTGACAGTCACAACACACAGGCTCTCCATGCATGTATAGTTACTGTCACACAGCCACGACACATTCAGCTGCGGCGCCGAACAGCTGATGATTGGGAGTTCATCTCCAGGTATCAGGGTTCCAGATGCAGCTTCTTCTGTAAGCGATATAGCTTGCCGAATAAGGAGTGAGCCAGGAACGAACTGGGACAAAAAAGCATCCCTGCCACACAAATCCCACCAGCCCATAAACTATATCACTCCTCACCCCAATCAGTGAATTTTGCTTTACTTTGTGGTGCCCCTCACTCTCCTAAAAGGAGATATTTGAAGAACCACATGTGAATGGCGCCACAATGCATATCATCGACCACAGCTGCTTTTACATGGTACTCTACAGAGTTCTGATTTTCAGGATCATAGGGGTCCCAGCAGTCGGATCTCCAGCAATTGGAAAGTCATCCCATCTCCAGAGGAGAAGGGATTACTTAGAATAATCCATTTAAACAGTTTTTCCAATATTTTATTTTTATTTGGTCACAGTAATATTGAAAATGTTAAAACCAATATTGACCCTCCCAAAGTCCAATGTCGTCTCTTCGACAACAGGACAGGAGAAGTGGTACTGTGCAGTGCACACAGGAACTGCTCCAGGTTTTTGTGAGCCCTGGGTGAAAGTCTCAGTTGACCCCTTTAACAAATACCACAATTCATAATGCACAGATACAGCAGAGAAATATAGGTATACAATGCCAAAGATTTCACTTCTTACATTACATGACTGATAACTATTGTACATTCTACAATAGGTCATAAATCAGACAGTACATTCAGTATTGAGCAGGATGGGTGAGTGATCCTGGGAAAAAATGCGAGCAGAGCTTTCCGGCCTAACCTTGACCCAAATCCACCAGATGGAAGCCCTCCTGGGCCGTTACCGAGAGGTACAGCCACAAAGACGACTTCGGGTGCACCACAGCAATCACGCACGACATTCCCACTGAAGGAACGGCCCACATCAGAGAGCGATACCGGCAGATCCTGCTGCAGTTATATCAAGAGGTGAAAACACTGTTGGGTCAGATGCTACTGAAGGGGGTTATCCGGGAAAGTCAAAGTTCCTTGGCGGTCCCCATTGTGTTGGTACGAAAAAAAGATGGCACACTGCGGTTCTGCGTGGACTACCAAAAGCTGAAAGCCTGTACCATCAAAGACTCGTACCCGCTTCCCCGTATAGAGGAGACCCTGTCGGCTCTGGGAAAGGCGACATACTTTTCTACCATAGACTTAACCATACTGGCAGGTGCCAATGTCGGAAGAATGTCGAGCAAAAACCGCCTTCATTTTACCCATGGGACCTTTTAAATTCAATCGCATACCATTTGGGCTGGCCATCGCCCCCAGGACCTTCCAGCGACTAATGGAGTGGTGTCTCGGTGACTTCAACTTTGAGGCCACCTTGATATACTTGGACGATATCATCATCTACTCCACCATGTTTGAGGAACACTTGCAACATCTGGGTCAGGTGCTCAGTCGGCTGCAAAAGTATGGGTTGAAGGTAAAGCCCCAAAAATGTCACCTGTTCCGCTCACAAATCAAATACCTGGGGCATGTTGTTTCCACCGAGGGTGTGAGGCCGTCTATGGAGAAGTTTGCTGTGATACGGGAATGGCCTACCCCCGAGATTGTAAAAGACGTGCGGGCCTTTCTGGGGCTGGCCAGATATTACCGTCGCTTTGTAAAAAACTTCGCCCCCCGAGCCCTACAAGACCTGCTGAAGGGAACTCCAGCCGGAGCCAACAGCTGGAGGGTCCAATGGCATGAACTGCAGGAGGAAGCTTTCCGAAACCTCAAAACCGCACTCTCAGAAGCCCCGGTGTTGGCCTATGCGGATTTTTCACAACCGTTCATCCTGCACACTGACGGGATCCTGCACGGGCTGGGATCTGTGTTGTCACAAGTACAGGGCAGCCTGGAGAAGGTGATCGCTTATGACAGCAGATCGCTTCACGACTCCGAACTCAATCCTGACAACTGCAGCTCCTTTAAACTCAAGCTTCTCGCGGTAGTATGGGCCATGGCGGAGCGATTCGCGGAGTACCTAGCTGGCTCTGAGGTAGTGGTACGAATTGACAACCCGCTGGCCCATCTCAAAACTCCAAGTTTGGGGCCTTGGAACAACGGTGGGTGTCTCGAATGGCCAAGTTAAAATACAAATTCATCTACAAATGGGGAGCGGAGAACATACATGCCGATGCCCTGTCCCGGATTCGACGCTCGGCTCCCAGACGGAGCCGAGATGAAGAGCTGGAAGGAGAAGAAACACCATTTTCCCTAAGTTCCACCAAAATCACAGCAGTAACACAGCAACAGGCCCAGGCGGGACCAACAAGGGGCATCCTAGAGCAGTCCCGGGATGAGTGGATTGGATTCAACGGCAACAAGAAGATGGGGAAATTGGCCCCTTACGTCGATGGGTGGCCACGAAGCAGCTGCCCGATGACACCCAAAGGAAAACACTATCTAGAGACACACTTCTAATGTTACGCCAGTGGGAGAAACTGGCGATCAAAGGTGGACTACTGTATCGAAGGACAGCACTACGCACAGAACTGACAGTAGGGTGGCAGGTGGTGGTACCCGGGGCCCACCTCACTGCACTTGCTCGCGAGGCCCACAAAAAAGGGGCTCATTTTGGGGCCCAAAAGACTTTTCAGTTGTTACAACAGATGGCCTACCAACCCCGATTACAGACTTAAGTAAAGAGTTTGCCGTGCATGCCGCCTATGTGAGCTAGCTAAACCACCTGAACAACGGGCCCCGGTGCAAATGATACTGACATCAGCACCCCTCAAGCTGCTAATGGTAGACTACCTAACCATCGGGCTAGTACAAAGTACAAACACTGTCTAGTCTAGTTATGGTGGACCATTTTACCAAATTTTCCATGGTGACCCCAACCCGAGATCAAACAGCAGAATCGGTCACCTACGCAATCTGTAAGAACTTTATTCAAGTGTATGGCTGTCCCCAACGAATCCACTCAGACCAAGGTGCCTGCTTCTTGGAGAAGGTAATGGAGGAAGTACATCGTCTATACTGCATCGACAAATCCCGAATGACACCATATCATCCACAAGGGAACGGAGCCTGCGAACGATTTAACCGGACCTTAATTCAAATGTTATGCACCCTGGAGGACGACCGAAAGACCTGTTGGCCCGAATATGTCTCTAAATTAGTCTGGGTATGCAACAACCGGGTACACCGGATCACTGGCTACACCCTGTACTCGCTACTCTTCGGCCAGGCAGGCAAAGGGATCACTGAAGAGGAGTTGGACCCAGAGGAGGAACACCCATGGGCAGTAGTCTCCTCGTGGTCCGAAATCACCGATACAGTCTGCAAACCCTGCATCGGTTGGTCCAAGCAAAGCTCCAAAGACCTGAAACACCCAGGGAAGGCCTCGTTACAACCCGCTGAGCTACATACGGGGGACCACGTACTCGTAAGAGACCAGCTCCCCTGAAACAAATTGGAATACCACTGGGAGGAGAGTCTATACCGAGTATTGCGACAAATAAGTCCAGATTGGCCGGTGTATGAGATACAGTCAGAACGAGAGGGAGATCATTCCACCCGAATGGTACATCGCAATATGTTGCGGCCTTGTATATCCACAGACTCCGAACAGCATGAGGCCTCTCCTCAGGCCCCCGAGATGCCACCCGTTGTATGGGATGATGACAACGAAGAAGATCTCCCAGTAGTACAAGCGGAAACCTCAGGTGCAGACACCCCAGCGACCCCAGTCATCCAATCACCTTCCACCACCCCAGAAGACTCAGTCGCCACAACACTGAACCGCGACGCTCCAAGCGGTCTACAGCAGGAAGACCCCCCGAATGCTATGAACAGGACCAGTTCATGTGGCAGAAAAGACTGCAGTGCCAAAGCACAAAAACGAACCTCCCCATACCCTCGCCCGAGGACTGGCGAGCACAAAGGATGGGGGAGTGTAGGATGGCAAGTTCCCTCTATGTAACCGGGCCAGAAACAAGGAGGCTGTCGCCAAGGTTCCCAGGGGATCTGTTTCCAGGGGACATAATTAGAGGATGGACCAGAGACACTTCTAGAAAGTATGGGGGTGGAGCAATTATAAAAGAGACAGAGAACGCCAGCAGGGGGCTCTCGACAGAGCGGGAGAGAAGGAGCAGGAAGCCTAGGTGATGCCAGAGAGCCGAGAGAAGCCAGCGTCTGCCAGGGAAATTGGACGGGGACTCACCTGTGCCAGGGAGAGTACAGCTCCAAGAGACAAAGCCAACCGTGACCAGACACCCGCGGTCGCGCTACCAACACCAAGACCCACTGCCGCCACTGCCTGACTCCAGCCCATGGCTGCGGCCTGCCCGCTGCCACCCGCGGCCACAGCTGCCTGACTCCAGCCAGTGGCTGCGGCCTGCCCGCTGCCACCCGCGTCTGCTGCGGCCCAACTCCAGCCCGCCTCTGTGGCCTACCTGCTGCCACCCGCGGCTGCCACTGCCCGACTCCAGCCCACGGCTGCGGCCTACCCACTGCCACCCGTGGCCACCACCATCTCGCCTCCCTGAGGGGACCCTTCGCTAAGGGATCTGTTATGAATGGGTCACTGAGGAGGAGAGCAGGTTCAGGCTAAGCCACAGAAAACCAGAGAGGTTGGTACCTAAGCGGATTGCAGACCCCAGATCCTACCAAACAACTAGCAGTAGCCGTGGAGAGTACCTACAATGATCCTAGACACCTCGGCACAGCCGGAGAGCTAACTAAGCCTAAAGCAAGAAAGGGGAAATCTAAACTGCCCCAGAGCAGACCCCAAAGGAATAGATAGCCCCCAAACATATATTGTCGGTGAGACAAGATGAAAACACAAACACAGGCAGGAAAATAGACTGAGCAAATGATGGGGCCCACACTGACTAGACAGGACAGGAAAGGAAAGACACTGTCTGCAATCACACAAAAAACCCTGGAAAAAGTCCAACACGTCTGATGCAAAAAACACTGAAGTCACACGACTTCGCCCCACACTATATCAGCACTCTGGTATATTCTGAAAGCAGAGCAAAAAGACACCAATCTAACAGGGGATAAAACAAACTGGCACAAGCAGTAACATATGGGCGGTGATTCAGCACAGCCCCAGCCGGAGCTGGCTGACCCGCACCAAGAAGAGATAGACAAAACCAGATCAAATGCAAACAGAATAGCAAATAAACCACTTAGCTGAACATGCAGGGACAGAGCTGGAGAAATCAGACCTCAGGAGGAACAGGAAGCAAATCATCAGCAGGGATAGAGGGAGTCGGCTGTCTTAAATCCCAATCTGAAACCCCAGATCTCCAATCATCATCATCATTATCAGGTGGCAAGCCTCTGTCAATCAGATCAGCTCCATTACCTCCAGTAACCACCAGATGGAGCCCAGAGAGAGAACTCGCAACCCCTCTGTCAATCTGACCAACTCCGCTACCTTGGGAATAACCAGAGGGAGGCCAGAAAGCGAATTCACAACAGTACCCCCCCTTAAGGAGGGGTCACCGAACCCTCATCCACGCCACCAGGCCAATCAGGATGGGCACAGAAATCACAGGGGGAAACATAGCTGAGGGGAACAGATCACCACCAGAAAGTCACAGAAATCATCAGCAGACAGGCACTGAGCTACCGGTGCAGAGATCGCTCTGGACTCTCTGGCAGTGGCAGCAGCTCCTCTTCTGGGACAAGAGGACGAGAGCGCATTGGGAGCTAACCCCGATCACCCTGGCACTAACTCTGCCAACCCCGATGATGTGATAATTCATGTGCAGGCAGCATTCTGTAATGAATGCTGCATGCACTTGGGGGTTAAAGGGCCGGCAGCTGGCAGGATACGACTGCCACCTGAGCACTGTAGACTCCAAGGACCTGCCCCTTACTCAAGCTGCATACTGCCCCTATGCTACTCAGAGCAGAATGGCAGCAATACCCATGATTCCTTGACCCATGACCAAGGTTAAGCTTGACCTCCCAAAATTAGGAATGTGCATTTTAATACAGTGGGACTCCTACACTGCTGAAACATATGCATTTAGTGCAAGTCCTAGTAAATATTTAAAGAAGGGATTGCAGTATACCTTGAAAGAGATATAGAAGAAAGCCTCAGAAAACATTGTTCTAAGATTGAAATGAGTGGGACTCCTAGAGTGGTAAAGCCAATATATTGTGTGCAAGGCCTGACAAAAATTAGAAGGAGGTACTGCGATACACCCTGGAAGAGATGTAGAAGACTGCCTCTGAAAAATTATTTTCATCATGTGGAATGAGCATGATTCCTATGCCGGTAAAGCCAATGCACTACGTGCAAAAGATGCCAAAAATTAGAAGGAGGCACTGAGATGCATCCTGGAAGAGATGTAAAGGATTGCCTCTGAAAAATTATTTTTACCTTTTGAAAGGAGAGTTACTCTTACACTGGTAAAGGGACACTTAAAAATTCAACTTCTTCATACAGGGCTAAACATTTTTGATTTCAAATAATTTTAAAATCATAAAACCCTTTAGCTGAAATGTCATAGTCGCTATTGTTCCTTCATGGGGCATTATTGGGTTAATGTAAACACATTCGACAAAAAATAATACATTTTCTTTATTACTAGTATCTTAGTTGTTGCAAGCCAGAGTACATTTAAAGGTAACCCCTATAAATAGATAACACAGGATTGATTATACTAAATGGATAATGTTCACAGTTCACCTCACTCTCCTTTTGCAAGATCACAGAGCATTCAAAACTCTTCCATAAAAGTTAGTGGATCATCAACTCCAGAGTATTCTATCTTGTACAGTATATGTGACTTCAGTATAGCATACTTTTGAAAGCTTTTATCAGCAGCTCAGGCAATAATGCATCCTCCATAATAATTTATAGAGAATAAAACTAAAAGATACATTAAAAAAAAAAATGTGAAAAAATATTATGTATCTCTATCTGGTTTTAAAAACTAAAAATAAAGATACCTTATACATTCTCTTTAAAAGCATTGCATCCTTGCTGAAATAGATTGCACTAATTAGTTCTCACTTACAGCTTACACATATGGAATACAATGGGACCGTAAATGCAGGTACATAATCTTGAAGGAGATAACCCATTCTCAAGCGCAACATAATGAGCTTAGTAAACAAATGCAATTCTCTCTCTTCATATCAAAGTATATTAAGAAAACAAGACTATATAATTATACTGTAAAGGCAGGGAAAACCCAGCTGTATGACAAGCACTGCAATATTCCCAACCCAAAACTATGACGTTTAAAAGGATTCTCATAATTTGCTGTCAATAATGGAGATTAGTGAATCTGTTCAATGCAAATTGAATTCACCTCAAATTTTGCACAAATTTGAACTCTTATGAATTATTTTTTTGCTATTGTAGAATTCTATTGAGCAAGATGGTAAAACAACCCATTCACACCATCACTTACATATCCCTCAGCTACCGTCCATGTATCCTGTTGTGATTTCTTCTTCAATTTTCGCTCAGTACAGTGAATCTGATACCTAGTAAGCTTTTGAGGTCACAATGCATCTTGTGATGTCACGATGCACATCATGACTAGTGTCAACTGGGACTTTTTTAGCACCACCCGTAATGCATGTTTGGCAGCATGACATGCGCTATGCTATATGACACATGTCTCCTGAGGCACTGACCGTGCCTCAGAACACTTGCGTTATGCCATCATGTCAATGTGACGTTTATGGTTAGCTTGGCTCTAGGGGCCAGTCACTGAATAAAGACTATGATCAATTTGATTCATTCACAGGTGTGCATCCTAATGTTGAGAGTTGTCATAAGACGTACAATTAGGCAAGTAGTAAAAAAGGGAACATTTATTTAAAAACTAAAAAAAACATATTTTGGTGCAGAATTTGCACCTTGCTTGGGTTCTAAGATGTGACTTCATAACCAGGATCCTATAGTTCACTTTCTGTGCAATATGAACACAGATCATTTACATGTGAATGCAAGTCAAGATTCACTGTGCTTTTCTGAAAACACAACATAGTAACATAGTAACATAGTTATTAAGGTTGAAGGGAGACTTTAAGTCCATCTAGTTCAACCCATATCCTATCCTAACTTGCCCTAACATGTTGATCCAGAGGAAGGCAAAAAAAACCCATGTGGCAAGCAGTAAGCTTCACATTGAGGAAAAAAAATTCCTACCCGACTCCACATACGGCAATCAGACTAGCTCCCTGGAGCAACGTAATATTAAGAAAACTAGTGTATATACCCTGTAATATTATACTTTTCAAGAAAGGCATCCAGTCCCTTCTTAAATTTTATTAGGGAATCACTCATTACAACATCATATGGCAGAGAGTTCCATAGTCTCACTGCTCTTACAGTAAAGAATCCGCGTCTGTGAGTATGCTTAAACCTTCTTTCCTCCAGACATAGAGGATGCCCCCTTGTCCCTGTCACAGGTCTAAGAGTAAAAAGATCATTAGAAAGGTCTTGGTATTGTCCCCGCATATATTTATACATTGTAATAAGATCACCCCTAAGCCTTTGATTCTCCAAACTAAATAACCCCAAGCGTAATAACCTGTCTTGGTATTGCAGACCCCCTAGTTCCCTAATAACCTTGGTCGCTCTTCTCTGCACCCGCTCCAGTTCAGCTAAGTCTTTCTTATACATCGGAGACCAGAACTGTACACAGTATTCTAAGTGTGGTCGCAATAGTGACTTATATAGAGGTAAAATTATGTTCTCCTCATGAGCATCTATGCCTCTTTTAATGCATCCCATTATTTTATTTGCCTTTGCAGCAGCTGTCTGACACTGGCCGCTAAATGTGAGTTTGTCATCCACCCATACACCCAGGTCTTTTTCAGTGACAGTTTTGCCCAGTGTTTTACAATTAAGCACATAATTATACATCTTGTTCGTTCTACCCAAGTACATGACCTTACATTTATCCCCATTAAAGTTCATTTGCCATTTATCAGCCCAAGCTTCTAGTTTACATAAATCCTCCTGTACTATAGAATTGTCCTCCTCTGTATTGATTACCCTGCAGAGTTTAGTGTTATCTGCAAATATTGAAATTCTACTCTCTATGCCCCCTACAAGGTCATTAATAAATATGTTAAAAAGAAGCGGGCCCAAAACTGACCCCTGTGGTACCCCACTGCTAACCGTAACCCAATCCGAGTGTGCTCCATTAATAACCACCCTTTGTTTCCTATCCCTGAGCCAGCTCTTAATCTACCTACACATATTTTCCCCTATCCCCAATGTTCTCATTTTATGTATCAACCTTTTGTGTGGCACTGTATCAAAAGCTTTTGAAAAGTCCATGTACACCACGTCCACTGCATTCCCTTGGTACAGTCCGGAACTTACCTCTTCATAAAAGCTTATCAGATTAGTCTGACAGGAACAGTCCCTTGTAAACCCATGTTGATATTGGGTCATAAGGTTATTCTTCTCCAGATACTCCAGTATAGTATCTCTTAGAAAACCCTCCAGGATTTTACCCACAGTTGAGGTTAAACTTACTGGCCTATAATTTCCAAGTTCAGTTTTTGTCCCCTTTTTGAATATTGGCACCACATTTGCTATACGCCAGTCCTGTGGTACAGACCCTGTTATTATGGAATCTTTAAAGATTAAAAATAATGGTCTATCTATGACTGTGCTTAATTCCTGCAGTACTCGGGGGTGTATCCCATCCGGGCCCGGGGATTTGTCAATTTTAGTGATTTTTAGATGCCGCCGTACTTCCTGCTGAGTTAAGCAGGTGACATTTAACAGAGAATTTTTTTATCCCTGATCATGTTATCCATCATGGGATTTTCTTGTGTAAATACTGTTGAAAAAAGTCATTTAGCATATTGGCTTTTTCCTCATCCTCATCCACCATTTCACCCAGACTATTTTTAAGGGGGCCAACACTATCATTTTTTAGTTTCTTACTATTTGTGTAGTTAAAGAATATTTTGGGATTATTTTTACTTTCTCTGGCAATGAGTCTCTCTGTCTCAATCTTTGCTGTTTTGATTTGCTTTTTACAGAATTTATTTAATTCTCTGTATTTATTTAATGCCTCTTCACTACCTACTTGCTTTAATTCTCTAAATGCTTTATTTTTATCTCTTATTGCACCCCTTACAGCTCTATTTAGCCATAGTGGTTTCCTCCTATTTCCAGCATGTTTATTCCCATACGGTATATATTGTGCACAGGTCCTATTCAGGATGCTAATAAACGTCTCCCATTTTCTTTGTGTATTTTTATGTCTCAGGATATCGTCCCAGTTAATTGCACCAAGATCATCTCTCATCCGTTGGAAATTTGCCTTCCTGAAGTTTAGTGTCCTTGTAACCCCTCTACTACACATCTTATTAAAGGATACATGAAAACTTATTAATTTGTGATCACTATTACCCAAGTGACCCTCAACCCTTACATTTGATATGCGGCCTGGCCTGTTGGTTAATATTAGGTCTAGCAGTGCCCCCCCTCTTGTTGGGTCGTGAACCAGTTGTGAAAGGTAATTGTCTCTCATAGTTGTCAAAAACCTATTACCTTTGCTGGAACTGCAGGTTTCGGTTCCCCAATGTATTTCAGGGTAGTTGAAGTCCCCCATAATAATGACTCCTCCTTGAGTCGCAGCTTCATCTATTTGCTTTATGAGGATATTCTCTGTTGCTTCCATTATTTTTGGAGACTTATAACAAACCCCTATCAGTAATTTATTATTTTTCCCCCCTCCCCTTATCTCTACCCACAGGGACTCTACATTTTCATTAGATTCATATATATTATCACGAAGGATGGGTTTTAAGTATGATTTTTAATATAAACACACACCTCCCCCTCGCTTATTTGTTCGGTCATTTCTGAACAGACTATAGCCCTGTAAATTAACTGCCCAGTCGTGGCTCTCGTCCAGCCATGTCTCAGATATCCCCACCATGTCATAATTATGTTCCAACAACATTATCTCCAATTCCTCCATTTTGTTGGCGTGGCTTCTGGCATTAGTATACATGCACTTTATGTATTTCTCTGTACCTCCATTCTTTCTTAAATTATTAACTGTTCTAATCCCACCCCCATGCCACCCCCACCCCAATTTCATTATTTGCGCCCAGGTCTCTATCTGCACTGTCTTCCCCTCCTATAAAAGGAATACCCTCCCCCCATCCCTAGTTTAAACACTCCTCCAACCTTCTAGCCATTTTCTCCCCCAGCACAGCTGCACCCTCCCCATTGAGGTGCAGCCCATCCCTAGCGTAGAACCTGTAGCCAACTGAGAAATTGGCCCAGTTCTGCAGGAACCCAAACCCCTCCTTCCTACACCAATTCCTGAGCCACTTATTAACCTCCCTAATCTCCCGTTGCCTCTCTGGTGTGGCACGTGGTACAGGAAGTATTTCCAAAAATACCACCTTGGAGGTCCTTGCTTTAAGCTTACAGCCTAATTCCCTGAAATCATCTTTAAGGACCTTCCACCTACCTCTAACTTAGTCATTAGTGCCAATGTGCACCATGACCTCTGGATCCTCACCAGCCCCTCCCAGTAATCTGTCAACCCGATCAGCGATGTGTCGGACTCAAGCGCCAGGTAGGCAGCACACCATTCGACGATCCCTGTCTTTGTGACAGATTGCCCTATCTGTTCCCCTAATAATTGAGTCTCCCACTACCAGAACCTGTCTGGCCTGCCCTGCTCTGCTATTTCCCCCCTTACTGAAACAGACACTCCTCTGGCTTTCAGAGGACATGCCTTGCTGCAGCAGTGCTACTCCTGCACTAACACTCCCCTCATCTGCCAACTTAGCAATCTTATTGGGGTGTGCCAGATCAGGACTAGCCTCCCTGGTGCTCTTCCCTCTACCCCGCCTTCTAACTGTCACCCAGCTAGCTGCTTCATTGTCCTGCAGCTCCAACCTAGCAACCCCCCCCCTCAGCTATCCTATTGAGCGTCTGCTCAGTGAGCAGAAGACTCCTTTCCATATTGTCTATGGATCTCAGTGTTGCCAGCTGCACATTTAGATCTAGTATCTGGGCTTCCAAATGCACAACGTGCTCACATCTCGCACAGCAGTATGCACCCTCGACCGGCTGTTCGAGGATTTCATACATGCGGCAAGATGTGCACTGGATGGCATTGGCAATAGTGGAGCACATCCTAATGGGGATTGCACCAGACAAGAAAGATAAGCAAAAATAAAATAAAAAGTATTAATAAAATATAACAGTAATTCAGTAATACCTCCCATGGAAACTCCCTGAATCCAAAGTCACTGAATCACAAGTCACACGCTTACCACAGTTCGCACTTACGCTCTGGTCACACTCAGCTCGTTCACACTCGCTCAGACAGAAGATTTAAAAGAGTTTTTTTTTTTTTCCCTTTTACCAGCACACCACCTTGCTGCTCAATGCACTTCCAAAAGGAGTTAAGCCCCAACCAGCTGCCCCTTATAAACCCTTAATTACTGTATGAACTCCCACCCTTAATTAACCCCTTGTGAATATAGTTACACCTCAAGATTTAAATGCAATATAGTTAACCCTTAAACACACAGATAGTAAAATAAGAGATTAACCCTGTAGAGAGAAAAAATAGGTTAAACAAGCCCCCCAAGCCCCCCAAAAATTGAACAGGTAGAAAGCACTCAGCAACCTACAATTCAGCAACTCACACAGGTATTTGTTATAGGTTTTCCAAATACCTCTTTGCTGAATCTCAAGTCACACACTTACCACAGTTCGCACTTACGCTCAGGTCACACTCAGCTCGTTCACACTCGCTCAGGCAGAAGATTTAAAAGAGGGTTTTTTTTTTCCCTTTTTACCAGCACACCACCTTGCTGCTCAATGCACTTCCAAAAAAAAAAACAATTGCCTAAAATGTACAGATACACGTTAATTATAAAGAGCATATAACACATAATACAAAAATCTAGAGATTTATAGAGTTAATGTGCAAAATGGATTAAATCACTGCCATCAAAGCTATGTTTCATCTTTCTGATCAGGCCAAAATTTTTAAATCTGACATTTTTTACTTTTGTGTCAATAACTGTGGAACACCTCTAAATACAGTAAATCAGTGCCTCTGATATTGCTTTTTTGTGGCACGTTGTACTTTATAATAATGATAAATTTAGGTTGATATGATTTGTGTTTATTTATGAAAATATATTATATTTGATGAAAATTTTGAAAAACATTACAATTTTTGAACTTTGAATTTTTATACCTCTATAACAAGATGTCATATCACACAAAATATCTAATAAATAACATTTGCAATAGGTCTATTGTATGTCAACTTTGTTTTTGAATCATCTTTTTTTGTTATGATCTCAGGAGGGTTAAAACTTTATCAGCATTCTTTTTAATGATATTTACAAAATCTGTTGTTTTTAGATACCTTTTCACATTTATGTAACTTTATTTGGACTAAATACATCAGTAAAGTCTCAAACAAGAGCCTATTTTCAAAACTGAACCCCAAAAGTTTTCTAAACTATACTATGTTAAAACCAAATTAGGAAAGGTTTTTTAACCATTAAAGTGCTTTACAGGAATACAAACTGAAATTAAATAATTAAAAATTACATTTTTTTTTACAACAATGTTATTTTATCCCCAAATTTCAAAATTCATAATGGTCAGGGTAATAAATATCCACCCCAGTATGTTATGCAAATTTTCCTGAGTATGTCTACGTCCCAAATGTTGTCAGAAACTCCTGTCTTGCCATATGTCGGGGCTGAGACGTGAATATGTGCTGTTTGACTTTTGGATTCTGGTCCCATGATAGGTTTTTGGTGAGTTTTTGATTCTGCATCTTGTTACTGCATCAAAAATCCAGTATATTACAGATCCAATAAAATGGATGGGAATTCTCATGCCAGCTGTGCTTTTTTTACTAAGCCTAAACTCACCAAATCAGAAATGCTCTAAACATGCATATGACTACATCAGCAAAGTTTTTTTAAAGGGAATCTGTCACCCCATTTTCAGCCTATAAGCTGCGCCCACCACCATCAGGGGCTTATCTACAGCATTCTGTAATGCTGTAAATAAGCCCCCCCGATGTAACCTGAAAGATTCGAAAAACGAGTTAGATTATACTCACTCAGGGAAACGGTCCGGTCCGATGGGTGTCGCGGTCCGGAGCCTCCCATCTTCTAGAGATGACGTCCTCCTTCTTACTTCTGCCACGGCTCCTGCACAGGTATACTTTCTCTGCCCTGCTGAGGGCAGAGTAAAGTACTGCAGTGCGCAGGCGCCAGACCTCTCTGACCTTTCCCAATGCCTGCGCACTGCAGTACTTGACTCTGCCCTCAATAGGGCAGAGAAAGTACGTCTGCACAGGAGCCGTGGCAGAAGTAAGAAGGAGGTCGTCATCTCTAATAGATGGGAGGCGCCAGACCGGACCTCGACACCTACCGCACCTGCCCCCGCCCCCCCGGTGAGTATAATGTAACTTGTTTTTCATCTCTTTCAGGTCACATCAGGGGCTTATCTACAGCATTACAGAATGCTGCAGATAAGCCCCTGATGACGGTGGCTGCAGCTTATAGGCCAAAAATGGGGTAACAGATTCTCTTTAAAACCATATAACAGGAAGTATCAAAAGCAATGCAGCTTTACTTAACACATGACATACCAAAAAAGTCAAAACTGCAGTGAAAAACAGGATAAAAATGAATGTAAAAAAAGGAAAAACACAAATTAACTAATTTACATAATAGGTGTAGAAATACTGAAGAAAATCTGCAAAATCAAAATCCCACCAAATACTCATCAAGAGGATATAGCCTTGGAGAGTGTTTGTGATAATAGTAGACGGTGGGTGAAATTTTGCATTTGCAGAACCCCAGAGCTGCCAAAATAATAGAATCCCACTTCCTAAGTAATCCTATTTTAGAATCTGCATCCCTCAAAAAATCATCTAAAATTGTTGGACCCACAACTGCTTCACAAAAATGTATAAGATTAGGATGTAAAAATGTTTGTTTTTTCCACAAAATGTTGCTTTAGCCCTAAAAAAATTTGCTTTCCCAAGGGTAACAGGAGAAAAAAGACCTCATAATTTATCTTGTGTACTGCAATACCCCTTATGTCATCAGAAAATACACACAGTATTTCATGGAAGTGTAGGAACAATATTTAACTGGAAAAGATTGTGGATGCCATGATGCATTTGCAAATCCACGAAGGTTACAAAATGTCAAAATCCTGTCTCAACTGACTCATTGCAAAACTGAAATACATCAGTTTTTTCCTTGAAAATAGTTCCATTATGTCCAAATTTTTCACTTACTATTGAGTATTTGGAGAAAATGGACCTCGCAATTTATTATGTAAATTCTTCTTAGTACACTGACACTCCATGTGTGATCTGAAACTACTGTTTACGGAAATGACAGGGCTTGGGAAGGAAGGAGCACTATTTGACTTTTGGAGCACAATTGTAGCTGGAATTAATTGTGAATGCCATGTCACATTAGCAGAACTTCTAAGGTGCCAAAAAAGCAAAGACCCCAAAAGGATATCCCATTTTTTTTAATTACAGCCTTAAATGAAAGGAATTCATCTAAGGGTATACTGAGCATTTCTAACCTATAATTTGTAACTTTGGGAATTGGAAATGAAAAATTGTGTTTTTTTCCAATAAAATGATTAGTGCTATATTTTTCATTTTACAAGGGATAAACGGGGAAACACACCTCAAATTTTGTTATGCAATTTCTACTGAACTCGACAATTCACCATATGTTCTTTTAGTTTCAGCACACAGCAGAATATGTAATGGAAGTAGTGCTATTTGTCTTTTGGACAACAATTGAAATGGATTGTGCACTTCATATCGCATCTGTAAATTCCTGAGATATCAAGAGAGCAGAAACCACCTAGAAATACCTCATATTTCCCACTATGCCAATCAAGGAACTAATTTAGGATTCTGCTGAGCATTTTGAACACACAAATGCTTCACTTACTTTTATAACGGGCTGTGAAACTTAAAAAGTATGCTTTTTTTCCAATAAAATTTTATTTTTAGCCTCAATTTTTTTCATTTGAACAAAGGGTAACAGAATAAAAACAAATACACGTTTAAAGAAATTTCTCTTGAGTAAGTCACTGCTTATAGCACAGCTCAAAAGGAAAGGATTAGAGTTGAGCGACTTTGGTCGGATCAGGTTTCATGAAACAAAATTTTTTGCAGATGAAACTCGTCCGACTAGGGCAAAAAAAGTCGGAGTTTCGTCCGAAACCCGACCCCAATGCAAGTCAATGGGGAATAAAAGTCGGCATTGAGTGGATGAATGTCATCCGCTCAATGCCGACTTTTATTTCCCATTGACTTGCATTGGGGTCAGGTTTCGGACGAAACTCCGACTTTTTTTGCCCTAGTCGGACGAGTTTCATCTGAAACAAATTTTGTTTCATGAAACCCGATCTGACCAAAGTCGCTCAACTTTAGAAAGGATCATTATTTTGAAGTCCAGATTTTGCTGGAGTTCTTTGTGGATGTCTTGGCACCAGACAGGCTCTTCTGTCCACGGCAAGTCCTCAAAGATCATGATGCATCGCAACATCATGCTGTAAAGATGAGCTATGACCTATGAGGCCTTGTCATGGCTGGCTCATCATAACTTTACAATATTATCTTCATGGTTTGGTAATGGCAATGAGGCCTTTTCTAGCATGAAAACACTGCCACACAACTGTGAAAACAAGAAGGTCCTGTGGACTGGAAGGGCATGATGCTGTCATTGGTAGTTGGGAGAAAGGAGTTGTGAGGTTAATATATTCAATTTTTTTTACATGTTACATTTTTTTTTACTCTGGAGAGACCCCACAATAAAACAGGGACATTTAACTCATGGAGAATAACTTCTCTGTGAATTGAACCCAGCTTGTGTTTCTGGTGACATCCCCCCCCTTGAAAATTGTTAAGTGTGCTCTATCCATTGCAGTAATGCCAAACTGGATGTGAACTGAAATTTTGGGATACTGTTACAAGGGCACTTGGATTTATGTGCACAAATTTAGCTGAATTTCTTTTGTGCGGGGAGGAATGTAGCTTTTCCAGGAACTTTGAGTTACCAATAATGTTGAAATGCCCCAAATTTCTGTTGACACATGAGGGGACTGATGAGCTGAAGTTTTCATTGTGATCACTTGGAGGTAAATAAAAAAAAAAGTAATTGCTTTTAGGCTAGATTCACATTAATCCTGTTTTCAATGCCGAGAACTTACAGTATTTCATGGTTTCTGTCTAAATCTGTGAAAAACAGGACTCAGACAAAATCCTTTAAGAAACCTTTTACTGCATTGAGGTAAATAAACTCACTTTAGACTCCATCTGTCTTTGTAGTATTTCGGTGGCACCAGTCTTTCAGGAGGTGCACAAAATTGCATTCAACTGTTTTTTTTTACATGACTAAAAACACAGGATATGACTGGAACATAGGCCAGGCAAAGTTAACAGAGGCCATTTGTCTCACTGTAGTAAATTACACAGTCTGGGTTTTCATTTGAATCCCATTATTTTGAGATTTATACATAAACCCAATTTAAAGTGCTCTGTGTAGAGAACAGAAAAAATGTGAACCAAACCTTATCACTATTTTTTGGATGCGGAATGAACAAATAAACAAAAGTTTAGTAATTTTTTTATGCTATTCACCGTGTGGAATCAGTTTTAAGACTGCTTTATTCTTTCGGTCAGTACAATTCCAGAGATATATTTATATTGGTCTTTTAAAAAAAAAAAATGTACTAAAAAAAAATTAATTGTTTTGCTTCATCTTATTTGAAAGCTTTGACTTTTTACATTATGCTCAGATGGTGACTTGCTTTTATTGGGATCATTTAAAGTTTTATTGGTACCATTTTGAGATATATAACATTTGTGGGTCTCTTTATATTCCAGTTTTTTATAGGAGAAGATGAAGTTTTAATTGATACCATTGTGCTCTACATATTACTTTTTGAATGCTTTTTTTAATCTCTATTTTGAGGGGTTGTTTAATGAAAAAAACAGTGTTTTTCTGATGTTTTTTTTTCCGGTGTTCACTGATGTTTACTACATGGGCTAAATTATATATCAGTTTTATAATTCTCATTCCAAATGTCACAATATTAAATATGTGTACTTTTTTTCTTCAGAATAGCTAATAAGATTTTAGTGGTAAAATATTTTTAAACATTTTTTCATAGTTTATTTAGATTTTTTTTACATTTTTTAAATTGTACTCTTTAAATTTTCTACTTAATCCCTCTGTAGGATTTCATCTTTCAATTGTCTGATTGATGTAATGCAATACACATGAGAGAACACCTGTTAGACTCTGCTTTTGGCAGTGCCTAACAGGCCACAATAACTGGTAGACCTTAATGTCATTGATTGACCTCCGATTGCCATGTCAACTCTCAACATCCTACAATTGGGAGGCAGATGGGGTGATAGAGAGATCACCTCCCTTGTAAAACCTTATAAATCAAAATTGATATTAAATGTGGCATTCATAGCTTTTTAGGGACTCCCTGTCGAATTAGTACTATAGGTTCTATGGAACTCGGTGGCATGGGTCAGAGAAGACAAACACAATATATGTTTAAAGGTTCAGTATTGTATTGTAGCAACAGGTCTCAGTACTATGCAGATGTAGTTCAGGGTATTACAGTAAACAGGCTTCAGTATTGCACGGTATGTAGATATAAGTTCTGGCAACAGGTAAAGTCTGTACGAACCAACTGGCGCGAGAGTCTGAGGTCCAGGCGCACACAGTCCTAAGGTCCTGAGACTGGACCGGGCTCCAAGCGGAGAGCAGGCCGCAGAGATGACAGAAGCAGAGCAGATCCGGACAGGAGAGGCGGTCAGGCAGGACGGCAGGTAAGTAACAAACGGGGAATCCCGAGGTTTAGAAGAAGCAGGCACAATGCAAGTTCTCCAAGCTTGGCAGCAGGTGAAGATCCAGATACACAAGCACAGGTATAATGTGCAGAGTCCCTTTAGTACACAGCAGGCAGGAAACAGGAAAAGTCAAACAGGAACAAGATGGCCCCTTGTGAAGCTACTCACTCCATCTCTGATAAGGGCAAAATTAAGGGCAAAGTCAAGCAGAACAGAAACATGGCTCAGAACCTCACACCATTCCCTCCTTCAAGGATGTCCTCCGGACGACCTTAGATCTGGTTTACTGGGGTATCGGCTATGGAACTGTTGGATCAGATGGGGAGCTTGAATGTTCTCCTGAGGTTCCCAGGAATTCTCCTCCGATGGGTAACCCTGCCATTTCACCAAGTATTGAAGTTTCCTCCTTTGGATCTGAGAGTCGATGATCCCTTCCACAATAAATTCTTCTTGCCCGTCAATGAGAACCGGACCAGGTGGAACGGGTGTACGTCCGGGAAAAGGATTTGGTACTACTGGTTTAAGCAGGGAGACATGAAAAACAGGGTGTATTTTCAAAGATGTAGGCAATTTAAGACGGCAGGCTACGGGACTTACTATGTTGTTGATTTTGTATGGGCCAACATATTTCTGTCCCAACTTAGATGTCGGAATCCTTAATTTTAAATTTCTTGTCGAAAGCCAGACCATGTCTCCTACCTTGTATGTTGGTGCTGGTTTACGGTACCTGTCTGTAGCCTTCTTGTATCTCTCCTGAGCTGCAGCCAGCGTTTGTTTCAAAGACTCTAAATTCTGTTGTAAATACGTAATTCGGTCAGCTGCTGCGGGTACGGACGTGTCTATCGGGAGTCAAGAGAGAATGCTGGGATGATACCCCTTATTAGCAAAGAAAGGAGACTGCTTGGTGGAGGCACTCTGCGAGTTGTTATACGTGAATTCGGCCATCGGGAGTAAGTTTACCCAATCATCTTGTACGTGGCATACATAGCAACGCAAGTACTGCTCCAAGGTTTGATTAGTCGGTTCCGTTTGTCCATTAGACTGTGGATGGAAAGCAGATGATAGATTTACCTTGATGTCCAGGGTGGCACAGAAGCTTCGCCAAAATGTTGAGGTAAATTGGACCCCTCGATCTGATATCACTTCGTCAGGAACTCCATGTAGCCGAAAAACATTTTGTACGATGAGGTCCGCTGTCTGTTTGGCTGTCGGAAGACCGATACAGGAAATGAAATGGGCAGCCTTGGTCAAACGGTCGATCACTACTAGGATAGTGTTTTTCCCCTTAGAAGTAGGCAACTCTACAATAAAATCCATTGAAATAGACCCCCAAGGGCGAGATGGAATAGGGAGGGGTTGTAGCAGTCCCGTAGGTGAGGAGCGGGGAACCTTTGATCTTGCACATACCTCACATGATGAGACGTAATGCTGAACGTCTCTCCGGTAGGATGGCCACCAAAAAAAGCGAGCCAAGAATTCCTGGGTCTTCTGGACTCCTCTATGACCGGCGATCGTTGAGTCATGCATTAATTTTAGTACACTTAGTCTGACCGTTTCCGGAATATACAGGCGTTGTCCTTGAAACCAAAGTCTGTTTTTCAAGGTTAGGTTTACCTGATTGGGGGGTCGGATCAGTAGTGGGTCTCCAGTGTAGGCTTCCTTAATACTTGTTAATAGATCTTGATTGTGTAACACCCCTATGAAGTTTGTTTCTGAGAGTATGGTCCTCGGAGGTAATACTGGAGTTGCATTACCTGAGTGAATCCTAGATAGTGCATCGGCCTTCCCATTACGAGAGCCTGGCCTGTAGGAAACAAATTAAGTCAAACTGATTAAGGAATAAAGTCCATCGGGCCTGTCTGGGCTTTAGACACCTTGCCGATCTCATGAATTCGAGGTTCCGATGGTCCGTAAGTACAACAATCTGGTGAGATGCTCCTTGCAGTAGATGCCTCCATTCCTTGAATGAGGTTATAATGGCCAATAGCTCTTTATTTCCGACATCATAATTCTTCTCTGTGGGCGATAATTTCTGTGAAAGAAAGGCACAAGGATGTAAAAGATCTTTCTCACCTGTTCTTTGCGAGAGAATGGCCCCTATCGCACAGTCGGAAGCGTCTACTTCCATTATGAAAGCTCGATCCGGATCCGGGTGTACGAGGATCGGTGCTGATGTAAATTTAGCTTTCAATTTGGAAAATGCCGTCTGCGCTTGCGGTGACCAGACAAATGGTATCTTCTTCCGGGTCAATTGGGTGATGGGTATGACTATCTCCGAAAAAATTTTAATGAATCGTCTGTAAAAATTGGCGAATCCAATAAATCGTTGTACTTCCTTCACAGACTTGGGAATTGGCCACTCCTGGATGGCTTGAGTTTTATTGGCATCCATGCTGACACCCTGAGGAGAGATAACATACCCCAAGAATTGGATTTCCGTTTTGTGGAACTCGCATTTCTCTAGCTTGATATACAAGTGATTCTGCCGTAGGCGATCCAAGACTACTCTCACATGCTGCTGATGCTCCTTGATATTGCTGGAAAAGATTAAAATGTCATCCAAATAAACAACAACAAAAATATCGAGTATGTCTCTGAAAATGTCATTCACCAAGTGTTTAAACATAGCCGGCGCATTACGGAGACCAAAAGACATGACGAGGTACTCAAAATGTCCATAGCGTGACCGGAAGGCTGTCTTCCACTCGTCACCGGGATGGATCCGTACTAGATTGTATGCTCCACGGAGATCTAATTTTGTGAAGATTTTAGAGTGTCGCACCCTTTCCAGTAATTCGGGAATTAATGGAAGTGGATAGGAGTTCCTGATCGTAATTTTGTTGAGCTCTCGGTAATCAATACATGGGCGGAATGAGCCATCCTTCTTTTTCACGAAGATCGGGGCACCCGCCGGGGAGGAAGATGGTCGTATAAATCCCTTGGCTAGGTTTTCATTGATGTACTCCTTGAGGGCTTTTAATTCTGGCCAAGCCAAAGGGTAAATGTTACCGAACGGAATCGCGGCACCAGGTAGCAGTTCCACGGGGCAATCGTACGGCCGATGTGGAGGCAATTTGTCTGCATTTTTCTTGTCACATACATCAATGAAATCCTGATACTCTATTGGTAGATTTAAGTCAACGGAGCATGCTGACCCAACTAAAGCTGGTTCCTTAGATGATATCTGTCCTCTAGGAAACTGTATTTCCTTCGTCTCCCAATTGATAGTAGGAATTTGCAGTCATAGCCATGGTATTCCTAGGATTATGGGAAAATGAGGGGAGGAAATTAACAAGAAGGACAGTCTTTCTGAGTGATCCGCCCCCATACGGACTTTCAGTGATGTTGTTTCAAGATCTACAGGCCCGGACACCAGTGGGGAACCATCCACAGTTTCCATCAATACCGGAGAGATCCTCTTTTGTGAACATATACTGTGTTCTTTAGCGAATGTAATGTCCATAAATTTGCCGCTGGCCCCTGAGTCCACCATAGCGCAACTAGCAATCCATTGGGACTGGGTCCATATCTTGATGGGGATATACCAGTGTGAGTCCTTCCTTGAGCCGTCCAAGGTCGAAGTAGTGGAACTCACTGAAGAGATGGCTGCATTCACCGGTGAGGATATGTCTGAAGTACAGTCAGAGAAGTCGTGATTCCAGTCGACTATTTCTTTCCTAGGAGGATTTGAGTGGGAAACTACTGAAGATACGTCCGAAAAGTCACATTCGATTACCGCAGCCGTGGTCTTGCGATTCTTACTGGGACAATTCTAAATATAGTGACCTGATTTTCAGCAGTAGAAGCATAAATTTTCTCTAAAGCTGTGCTCCTTGCATGGGTCAGAAGGACTTCTCCGGACTGCATCGATCTGCATAGGTTCTGACTCTACTGGGAGGAAGGACTTGCTCTGGGCTTCCCTGGAGGGAGACGGCAGGGTTACAAAATTACTGCCGTTAGCATCTGCCCATCTCTCTTGCCGGCGTTCTGCAAGATGGATATCAATCCGAATGCAATGATTTATGAAGTCTCCCAGGGCAGCGGGTGACTCGCCTCTAGCCAGTTCGTCTTTAATTGTGGCAGATAAACCCCTCCTAAACACTGCGTATTTTGCTGAGTCGCACCACGTAGTGTCCAACACCCACCTCCGAAATTCCATTGTGTATTCTACGACAGGACGCTTTCCCTGATGGAGGGCTAGCAATGCGGTTTCTGCTGTGGCACTTCAGTTAGGTTCATCGAACATCTGACATTGCGGAAATAAAATTATTTAAAGAATTCATACAGGCATCATTAGTTTCAATCAGGGGATTTGCCCAAGCAAGAGCCTTGTTGGTTAACAGCATTATCATAGTCAACACCTTGTCTCATCCTGTTGGAAACTGAGCTGCATGCGCAGCAAAATACAGCTGACACTGATATAGGAACCCTCGGAATTTTTCTCTTTCGCCACCGAACCTGAATGGCGGGAGTTTAGGGAAAGCTGGAACCGAAGGTGGGGTTGCGGCTGGGGCTGAAACTGTAGTCTCCAGCTTTGAGAGACGATTAGCTAACGCCTGAATGGATGCATCGGCTATAGTAGCATTATGGTTAGCTTGAGTCTCTAGTGCTGACAATTTTGTTTTGGTAGCCTGAAGCTCCCCTTGAAGTCCTGAGATAAATGTGCATATTTTTTTAAGGCGTACATCCACAGAATCTGACCCAGCGAGCTCCATATTTGATGGCTTGTGTATCCTGTCAAATTAGTACTATAGGTTCTATGGAACTCGGTGGCATGGGTCAGAGAAGACAAACACAGTATATGTTCAAAGGTTCAGTATTGTATTGTAGCAACAGGTCTCAGTACTATGCAGATGTAGTTCAGGGTATTACAGTAAACAGGCTTCAGTATTGCACGGTATGTAGATGTAAGTTCTGGCAACAGATAAAGTCTGTACGAACCAACTGGCGTGAGATTCTGAGGTCCAGGTGCACACAGTCCTAAGGTCCTGAGACTGGACCGGGCTCCAAGCGGAGAGCAGGCCGCAGAGATGACAGAAGCAGAGCAGATCCGGACAGGAGAGGCGGTCAGGCAGGACGGCAGGTAAGTAACAAATGGGGAATCCCGAGGTTTAGAAGAAGCAGGCACAATGCAAGTTCTCCAAGCTTGGCAGCAGGTGAAGATCCAGATACACAAGCACAGGTATAATGTGCAGAGTCCCTTTAGTACACAGCAGGCAGGAAACAGGAAAAGTCAAACAGGAACAAGATGGCCCCTTGTGAAGCTACTCACTCCATCTTTGATAAGGGCAAAATTAAGGGCAAAGTCAAGCAGAACAGAAACATGGCTCAGATCCTCACACTCCATCAGCACAGAATGAATGTTAAAACTAAGTCCCACAACTCGGAGCCCAATGGTGGTATAAGCCATTTAAATACACCTTCGCACCTGCTTGTTTTACCTCAGTCTCCAATCACCTCTTCTTTTATTGACAGCTGAGGCTTCATAGGGCCAGAAAAGGGTGGTGATATATTGAAACCAAGGAGGTGGTAATGTATAGTTAGATGATTGGCCCCGCCATAACGCACCAAGCACCTGTACTTGGTTTGAACTTGGTACTGTGCTGACAGAGTACTTTAAACAGCTGGCACCAGCCCTGGTTTGCGCTACAGAACTTAAGTTGTCAGCTAGCCAAACTCTCAGCAGTGTAAAGTGCCCGCATGATAAACATGATGTAACAGTGCTTCATGTCTTAAGAAGATCTTTTCCATTCTGACTAAGAAATATGTCATGTGTCGGGACGGGGTTAATCTTATCCATTCTTGCATCTATCCAACTTGCTACTCATAACAATAAACACTGTTTTATTAAGGCAGTGGTTGTCTTAAGCCCCCGTCACACATAGCGATCTCGCTAGCGAGATCGCTGCTGAGTCACAAGTTTTGTGACGCAACAGCCATCCCACCAGCGAGATCGCTGTGTGTGACACTGACCAGCGACCGGCCCCCTGCCGGTTATCGCTGATCGTCCTGGAATAGCCAGGACTTTTTTTTGATCGCTGGTCTCCCGCTGGCCAGCATGCATCGCTGCGTGTGACAGGTGGGAGACCAGAGATCAGCGCGCTGGTAACTTATGTAAACGCAGGGTTTCTAAGCAACGCACGCTGCTTAGAAACCTGATGTGTACCTTAGTTACCAGCTCCCTGCACACCACGTGCTCGGCGTCGATGGTGCTGATCGCTGGTGAAGCTGTCTGTTAGGCAGCTCACCAGCGATCATGCAGCAACACACCAGTGATCCTGACAAGTTGATATCATTGTCGGGATAGCTGGTGAGTCACTATGTGTAACGGGGCCCTTACACTTTGGTGTCAATCATGTATAAATAGAGCAAATAAAGATCATCACTTTCAGTAGGATGACCTCTCCAGATATCGTCCCTCAAAATATTGACAAAAACCCTTTATACACCCACTCACTTAGCAGGATTTGACAGTGTTTAAGTTATACTACTTTCAACTGTATCTGATGAGTCAGATGTCAAGAATCTATATTGGCTTGTCATTAGGCTAAACAAAAACCTGTTACATACTACCACATCACAACGACATGGCGCTACTGAAGTGGAATTGTTAGGAGTCTGATTTCTTTCTTCCCTATGTTGAAATCTAGACCCTTACATGCTGCAGTCTTATGCGTTTCATCTGCAGTAGAGGAGATTGCAGAGGAGAGTGCCTTGCTGCAACTCTCTCCAGAGGCTAAGTCCTCTGTTCCCTCCACTGAGCATGCTCATAGGACGAGCTCCCATTGGAGTTCGGGAGTCACATGCTCAGGTCCTGTGTCTAATCCTATTGGCTCCACCTGGAGCCTTGGAGACTTCCGGAAGGTCCCGTTTGGTATAAAAAGCGCGCATGGCTGTTCCGCCATGCACTAGTATTTCATACTTGCTGCTGTATGTATGGTGATGGATGCTTGGACTGGTGACTGACTTATTAAGAAACCTCTTCCCTCTGATAATACGATTGTGTGAGTGTTTGGGTTCAGCCTGTAGCAGCGCTAGTGCCAGCGCGCATATGCTCCATCTTGCTCAGCAGCTTAGCGTCTGCATTGTGCCAGCATTTTTGCAGCGCTTTGCCAGCAGCTCAGTTCTTGACGCACTTCAGTTGCAGCTTTCTCTGCGTCTGCGGTTGCGACGCTTCGCACCTTATTTGACGGTAGGTCTAGACGGAGTAGTCCTACAGTTTAAGGCTACTCCTGTGACCGCGAATACCGCGACTATATCGCTGTGTGTCTGTGACACTGAACAGACTCATTGTTTAATTTGAGCTTATTTGATTGCAGCTCTGTGAGTATAACAGAGCTTGCTTTTGTGCACTGGGTGCCATCTAACCCTTGTGCACATTACCGCCTTGTACTCTGCCTCTCTAGCAGCGGTTTTTCCATCCACCGCACGGTGTACCCGGGTGGTGAAGGCACTTTATTTATTTTTTATTTAGAGTCTTCTGCCACTCCTAACAGGAATCAGCAACTTTTAGGCAATTTATACAAAATTGAACAAAATTATGCAAAAAAAAATCTTTATTCAATGTTAGGCTTCTAGGCAACTGGCAATAATAGGCTTCTAGACAATTGGACTACCATTTTTTTAAATTACTTTCACAGCAATATTTCTGCTGTCAAACACACAAAGTTGGCTTTTCATATTAAAGTTTTGGGTGTTATCTAAGTTTAAAACATTAAAGCTATCTTTCTGACTTTTCTCTGAAAAAAATAGATTTTTTTTAATCTTGTGTTTTTTGCTGATTTTGTGAGCATGCAATTTGTAATGTCCTAAAATGTAGTCCCAAAGTCTTGTGGGTAAGCCTCTTGATTGAATGAGAGATTTAGTCAGTGAATTTTCATGCATTTTTCTGCAATCACTTTTTCATGTGGAGAGTAGTGTTGAGCATTCCGATACCGCAAGTATCGGGTATCGGCCGATATCAGCGGTATCGGAATTCCGATACTTAATTCCGATACTTTTTTCATATCGGATTCCGGGATCGGAATCGGAATAGGAAGTTCCCATCATGCTATGAGCCTGCTTGCTTTGATTAAGCCAATGGGAATCCTCCGAAGTGTGGGCACATCCTGTTAGGCATGTAGGCATGTTAACTATTGGCATGGCTGTGATTGGCTGCCGAAATGATGTCATGATGCACTATAAAAGCCACCGCAGCCGCCATTTCTGGTCACTCTGCTGTGAATTCAGTTAGGGACAGGCTGCTGTAGAAGACTGTGAGGGACAGTTAGAAATAGCGATTCTAAAAACAATATTGTGCTTTATCCAGGCTACATAAACCACCACTGTAGCTTGCTTTTCCCTAGCAGCGCTGTTTTCACAGCTGTCTGCAAGGGCTGTGTGAGTGCAGCTCACGCTGTGGAGTGGGTCCTGCAGCCACGTCAGGCTGTAGGCCACCCAGTGTGATCACTGCTGCCTCATACATCTTTTATTTTTTGAGCTGCATTTTTTAAATAATTTCAATCTAGTGTGCTTCCATCCGTATCCATATACGTTGGTTGCAAACACTAGTAGTAGACAGCGGAGCCTTTCTGCAGCCTTTCAGTGCTAGTGTCCACTTTGCTGCACTGTTCACGGCTGTCTGAGAGGTCTCTGACTGTGTGTGAGTGCAGCTCATGCTGAGTAGTGTGTCCTGCAGCTACGTCTGGCTGTAGGACGCTCAGCGTGCGTCACTGCCTCACACATATTTTTATTTGAGTGCAGCTCATTTTTTCTTCTATTAGTGTGCATCCA
Source organism: Dendrobates tinctorius (assembly GCF_039654945.1). Classification (NCBI taxonomy): domain Eukaryota; kingdom Metazoa; phylum Chordata; class Amphibia; order Anura; family Dendrobatidae; genus Dendrobates; species Dendrobates tinctorius. Next base: position 63,918,878 of record NW_027361732.1, on the reverse strand, counting down.
TCCGTCTCCATCTACGGTGGTTGCAAACACTATATAGGAGTACACAGCGGAGCCTTTCTGCAGCCTGTCAGTGCCAGTGCCCACTTAGCTGCACTGTTGACGGCTGTCTGAGAGGTCTCTGACTGTGTGTGAGTGCAGCTCACGCTGAGTAGAGTGTCCTGCAGCTACGTCTGGTTGTAGGACGCTCAACGTGCGTCACTGCCTCACACATATTTGTCTCTGAGTGCAGCTCATTTTTTCTTCTCCTATTAGTGTGCATCCATCCGTATCCATCAACATTGGTTGGTTGCAAACACTATATAGGAGTAGATAGAGGAGCCTTTTTTTCTGGCTTGTGCCCTGCCGGCGCAGCCAGATTAGTATTACCCAATTTTTTTGGAGCCTCATCTTTTGCATTGTAGGTTACCTGCCTGCATTGTAATAGCTCCAAAAAGTTGGTGATACTATCAGTTTCAATTCTTTGTTCTCATACTTTGAGTTTGTTTCAAACAAAGAAACCACATAAAAAGTTCACCAAACACTACATTTTGAACTTGTGTAGGCCACATCAGCTCCTATTAAAGTCTAGTCCACACACACACACTTCATAAAATTAGTGTTTCTTGTACCTGTAACCAGCTGTTCAGGAATAAGCACACTAAGGCCCCCCTTTGTCCTTTTTTGCCTATCTTAAGCAGTCTTGCAAGATGAAGAAGGCAGGGAGTAAGGCGCGGGGGCGTGGGCGTGGGCGTGGAGTTTCAGCAGGGAGAGGACGTGGGGATTCTGCAGGGAGAGGACGTGGGGATTCTACAGGTAGAGGACGTGGGGATTCTGGGCCTGCTGCGGGCACCAGTGGATCAGCATCCCCCAGTTTTAGCAGGCAACAGTCCTTTATGCGCAGCTTTGTAGGACCTCAACGTACCCCACTGCTGCGGGAGGAACAAATTGAAGCCGTTGTCGGATGGATGGCAGCTAACGCATCGACTTCAATTACTTCCGCATCCTCTCAGGGTCAGAGCACCGAAGAGCAACCATCTGTCTCTTCACCACCTGCCAAAGTGCCCAGGCAGTCAGAGAGACATGGACAGGAGCCATCACAATCTCTACTTCTGTTCTCGGAATCTGTTGGCTTGGAAAGAGGGGGCCAGCCAAGCAGCATTCCTGAATGTGAAGAAGAGGGAGTATGCAGTGATGCGCAACTTCTTTGTCCCTCTGAATCTGAAGAGGCGAGTGGGCCAGTGCCTATGGTCAGCACACCTCAGTACGCATCAGATGATGACGAGACTCAGTTGCCACTTTCTGGTGCGTACGGTGCTGGCGAGACAACCCCGGAGAAGCAGCTGTTTGAAGAGGGGAGGGAAGATGATGAGGTCCTTGACCCATCATGGCGTGAGCAACAGGAAGGTGGTGGGAGCAGCTCGGAGGAAGAGATTCCCCTACCGGCCAAAACAGGAGGCAGAGGGAGGGGGAAGACTTGGTTGCCTGTACCCTCCACTTCGGCACCCGTTAGGAGCATTCCTCCTTCCAAAGGCAAACCGGGCGCTCACAAGAGTTGCAGTGCGTGGTCCTTTTTTGACACAGTTGCAGATGACATTTGCTTTGTCAAATGCAAGCTGTGTCATCAGAGAGTCAAAAGAGGGAGAAATGTCAGCAACCTCAATACCACAAATATGTGGAAACATGTGCGCACCAAGCACGAGTTGGAGTTGCATAGACACCCTCAAGACGTAGGCCAACGTACAGCACCACCTACCACCTCTTCAGTTCGTGTTGGGCCCTCTTCCTCCAGCTCACACACTGCTGGTTCGGCTTCCTCACAGGATCGCCAAGGAAGAACCTCTGCCACTGTTGTCCGGAGACCCTGTCAGATTCCACCCATAACAGCACGTTCCCATCCATCACAGCCATCGGTAGCACAGGCATGGGATAAAAGGCGCCCTTACTCGGCAAACCATCCCCGAGCACAGTCTCTGAATGCTGGCATTGCCAAACTTCTGGCAGTTGAAATGCTGTCATTCAGGCTGGTGGACACTGACACCTTCCGGGACTTAATGGCATTGGCAGTCCCCCAATACAACGTGCCCAGCCGCTTTTATTTCAGCAGGCGAGCCGTCCCTGCCCTGCAGAAACATGTTGAGGGCAAAATAAAACATGCGCTACTAAACGCCGTTAGTAGCAAGGTCCACCTGACCACCGATGCGTGGACCAGTAACCATGGACAGGGACGATACCTTTCCCTCACTGCCCACTGGGTCAATGTTGTGGAGCCGGGTACGGATCTGGAGAGTGGCGCTGTACGTGTTCTTCCAACGCCACGGATTGCAGGACTCCAGTCTGTACACATAGACTCCTCCTCCTACTCAAGTTCCTCAGAAACAGCAGAGCAGGAGCCTGTTACGACCGATATGAGCACAGCCGTGGCCAAACGTCAACAGGCTGTACTCAAATTAATTTCTTTGGGGAATCGAAGCCACACAGCGCAGGAGCTCTGGAATGCTATCAAGCTGGAGAGCGATGTGTGGTTTGGGCCAGCGAATCTCCAGCCGGGCTTGGTAGTGTGTGACAATGGCCGAAATCTGGTGGCAGCTCTTGGCCTAGGCAACCTCACACACATCCCATGTCTGGCACATGTTCTTAACTTGGTCGTGCAGAGCTTTCTGAGGGACTATCCGGATCTTGATGCACTGTTGCACAAGGTCCGCATAGAGTGCGCTCACTTGCGACGTTCCAGCACGGCAAGATCGCGCCTCGCTGCTCTGCAGCGACGATTTGGCCTTCCAGAACATCGCATCATATGTGACCTACCCACCCGGTGGAATTCAACGTTACATATGTTGGAGCGGTTGTGTGAGCAGCAGGCAGCAGTCATGGAGTACCAGCTGCATCAGGCGCAAACAAGTCGCACTGTGCGCCGTTCACACTTCAGCACCATTGAGTGGGCCTCTATGAAGGACATCTGCCTCGTTTTGCGTGCCTTCGATGAATCCACGCGGATGGCGAGTGCAGATGATGCACTAGTCAGCATGACTGTCCCCCTTATCTGCCTGCTTCAACAAACACTGCAAGCACTAAGGGATGAGGTTTCAGAAGAGGTGGAGGATGAGGAGTCCCAAATGCCATCTGCTTCTGGACAGTCTGCGCTACGTGTTTCCTCACAAAGGCCTAGGCAGGGGACACTTTGTGAGGAGGATGAGGAGGAGTCGATGGAGGAGGAAGACATCTCTCCAGAGGAGGGAGGTACACAAACCTCTACTCAGTATGTACAGCGAGGGTGGGGTGATGCAGAGCAGGTCGAGGTCACGCCTCAAACAGGGGACAGCGGTTCTTTGGCAGTTGGGAGTCTGCAGCACATGGTTGATTTCATGCTGCAGTGCCTGAGAAACGACCGCCGCATCGCCCACATTCTCGTCTCGGCTGATTATTGGGTGTACACCCTCCTAGATCCTCGCTACCGGGACAGCGTACAAAGGCTCATACCAACGTTGAACCGGGAGCGTAAAATGCGGGAGTACGAAGAGTCACTGGTGCAGTCCATAATGTTTTCCATTCCACCCGACAGCATTGTTGCAAGTGCTTTACAAAGCAGCTCTGTGCGTCGAGGCAGTGGAGGAAACTCTGCACAAAGAGGGAGTAGAGGCAGTGCCGCAGCACAAGGCAAGACCACTATGGCCCAAATGTGGCAAAGTTTTGTGTGTCCACCACAATTGTCTACACCATCAGCGACGCCTCGAGTCAGCAGGAGGCAACGCTTCCGTCAGATGGTGTCAGACTACATGTCTTGCCCTGTCGCTGTACTCCCAGATGGCTCTTCCCCCTTCAAGTTTTGGGTCTCTAAGCTGGATACATGGCCAGAGCTTAGCCAGTATGCATTGGAGGTGCTGGCTTGCCCTGCTGCCAGTGTATTATCGGAACGTGTCTTTAGTGCCGCAGGTGGTGTACTAACAGACCGTCGCACGCGACTATCTTCCGATAATGTTGACCGGCTGACTTTTCTGAAAATGAACAAGGCCTGGATCTCCAAAGACTTTGCCATTCCTCTTACAGACTAAATTAGTGGTTGGCAACTGTATCCAGGTCTGCTGGTGTGTTCATTTTTCTACCACCTGAACTATAATCCCTGTGCTTCAACACAGCCAGTTGTCGCTCAGATGTGTCGTCTGCACAGAGAAACACACTAGCTCCTGTGTTACTGGGGTTCAGTAATGCCAGCTGATCCCCTGCTGTGTGGACGGCAGAGTCACCAGCTCCATCAACATTCAAACCACTACTGATTTTTAACCGTGCCCAACTTAGGTCTCTGGCTCCACTGTCTCTACTATTTCCCCTGACCTCCAACCCCGCCATCTACATCTCTGAAGTGGCGTCAGCACAATCTACACTTGTTCCTGTGTTCCTGTGGCTCAGTCCCATCAGTTTATCCCCTGATGTGTGTCCGGCAAGGTCTCCTGCTCTGTCCACATTCCCATAACCAGTAGTGGGAATGAGGACAGAGCTGGCGAACTTGCCGGACAAACATCAGGGGATCAACTGATGGGACTGAGCACCAGTAACACAGGAACAAGTGTAGATTGTGCTGACGCCACTTCAGAGATGTAGCTGGCGGGGTTGGAGGCCAGGGTAAATAGTAGAGACAGTGGAGCCAGAGGCCTAAGTGGAGCATGGTTAGAATCAGTAGTAGTCCACAACCTCCATAAAAACCGCTGCCCATTGGCCTCTGCATGCGGCATGCGTAATCCTGGGCACCAACAGCGTCAGTTGGTGTTCAGAAGTGTCGTCTCCACAGAGCCAAACACATTCGTTCAAGTGTTAGTGGGGTTCAGCACTGCCAGCTGTTCCCCTGCTGTGGAGATGGCAAGTCTCCTGCTGCCTTCACCTGCCCAAATCCAGTAGGCCCCAGCCTGCTCCTCGCCTAATCCTGGGCTCCAACAGCGTCAGTTGGTGTTCAGAAGTGTCGTCTCCACAGAGCCAAACACATTCGTTCAAGTGTTAGTGGGGTTCAGCACTGCCAGCTGTTCCCCTGCTGCGGAGATGGCAAGTCTCCTGCTGCATTCACCTGCCAAAATCCAGTAGGCCCCAGCCTGCTCCTCGCCTAATCCTGGGCTCCAACAGCGTCAGTTGGTGTTCAGAAGTGTCGTCTCCACAGAGCCAAACACATTCGTTCAAGTGTTAGTGGGGTTCAGCACTGCCAGCTGTTCCCCTGCTGTGGAGATGGCAAGTCTCCTGCTGCCTTCACCTGCCAAAATCCAGTAGGCCCCAGCCTGCTCCTCGCCTAATCCTGGGCTCCAACAGCGTCAGTTGGTGTTCAGAAGTGTCGTCTCCACAGAACCAAACACATTCGTTCAAGTGTTAGTGGGGTTCAGCACTGCCAGCTGTTCCCCTGCTGTGGAGATGGCAAGTCTCCTGCTGCCTTCACCTGCCAAAATCCAGTAGGCCCCAGCCTGCTCCTCGCCTAATCCTGGGCTCCAACAGCGTCAGTTGGTGTTCAGAAGTGTCGTCTCCACAGAACCAAACACATTCGTTCAAGTGTTAGTGGGGTTCAGCACTGCCAGCTGTTCCCCTGCTGTGGAGATGGCAAGTCTCCTGCTGCCTTCACCTGCCAAAATCCAGTAGGCCCCAGCCTGCTCCTCGCCTAATCCTGGGCTCCAACAGCGTCAGTTGGTGTTCAGAAGTGTCGTCTCCACAGAGCCAAACACATTCGTTCAAGTGTTAGTGGGGTTCAGCACTGCCAGCTGTTCCCCTGCTGTGGAGATGGCAAGTCTCCTGCTGCCTTCACCTGCCAAAATCCAGTAGGCCCCAGCCTGCTCCTCGCCTAATCCTGGGCTCCAACAGCGTCAGTTGGTGTTCAGAAGTGTCGTCTCCACAGAGCCAAACACATTCGTTCAAGTGTTAGTGGGGTTCAGCACTGCCAGCTGTTCCCCTGCTGTGGAGATGGCAAGTCTCCTGCTGCCTTCACCTGCCAAAATCCAGTAGGCCCCAGCCTGCTCCTCGCCTAATCCTGGGCTCCAACAGCGTCAGTTGGTGTTCAGAAGTGTCGTCTCCACAGAACCAAACACATTCGTTCAAGTGTTAGTGGGGTTCAGCACTGCCAGCTGTTCCCCTGCTGTGGAGATGGCAAGTCTCCTGCTGCCTTCACCTGCCAAAATCCAGTAGGCCCCAGCCTGCTCCTCGCCTAATCCTGGGCTCCAACAGCGTCAGTTGGTGTTCAGAAGTGTCGTCTCCACAGAGCCAAACACATTCGTTCAAGTGTTAGTGGGGTTCAGCACTGCCAGCTGTTCCCCTGCTGTGGAGATGGCAAGTCTCCTGCTGCCTTCACCTGCCAAAATCCAGTAGGCCCCAGCCTGCTCCTCGCCTAATCCTGGGCTCCAACAGCGTCAGTTGGTGTTCAGAAGTGTCGTCTCCACAGAGCCAAACACGTTCGTTCAAGTGTTAGTGGGGTTCAGCACTGCCAGCTGTTCCCCTGCTGTGGAGATGGCAAGTCTCCTGCTGCATTCACCTGCCAAAATCCAGTAGGCCCCAGCCTGCTCCTCGCCTAATCCTGGGCTCCAACAGCGTCAGTTGGTGTTCAGAAGTGTCGTCTCCACAGAACCAAACACATTCGTTCAAGTGTTAGTGGGGTTCAGCACTGCCAGCTGTTCCCCTGCTGTGGAGATGGCAAGTCTCCTGCTGCCTTCACCTGCCAAAATCCAGTAGGCCCCAGCCTGCTCCTCGCCTAATCCTGGGCTCCAACAGCGTCAGTTGGTGTTCAGAAGTGTCGTCTCCACAAAGCCAAACACATTCGTTCAAGTGTTAGTGGGGTTCAGCACTGCCAGCTGTTCCCCTGCTGTGGAGATGGCAGTCTCTCCTGCTGTCTCCGCATTACAAAGACAGTAGGCCTCTGCCTACACCCTCCTATTTCCTGGGCTTCAACACAGCCAGTTGTAGTTCGGAAGTGCCGTCCACACGGAAAGAGACACTTGCTCCCGTGTCTCAGTGGGGTTCAGTAACGTCAGCTGATCCCCTGCTGTGTGGATGGCAGTCTCTCCTGCTGTAAACTCATTCAAAATACAGTAGGCCTCTGCCTACACCCTCCTATTTCCTGGGCTTCAACACAGCCAGTTGTAGTTCGGAAGTGCCGTCCACACGGAAAGAGATACTTGCTCCCGTGTCTCAGTGGGGTTCAGTAACGTCAGCTGATCCCCTGCTGTGTGGATGGCAGTCTCTCCTGCTGTAAACTCATTCAAAATACAGTAGGCCTCTGCCTACACCCTCCTATTTCCTGGGCTTCAACACAGCCAGTTGTAGTTCGGAAGTGCCGTCCACACGGAAAGAGACACTTGCTCCCGTGTCTCAGTGGGGTTCAGTAACGTCAGCTGATCCCCTCCTGTGTGGATGGCAGTCTCTCCTGCTGTAAACTCATTCAAAATACAGTAGGCCTCTGCCTACACCCTCCTATTTCCTGGGCTTCAACACAGCCAGTTGTAGTTCGGAAGTGCCGTCCACACGGAAAGAGATACTTGCTCCCGTGTCTCAGTGGGGTTCAGTAACGTCAGCTGATCCCCTGCTGTGTGGATGGCAGTCTCTCCTGCTGTAAACTCATTCAAAATACAGTAGGCCTCTGCCTACACCCTCCTATTTCCTGGGCTTCAACACAGCCAGTTGTAGTTCGGAAGTGCCGTCCACACGGAAAGAGACACTTGCTCCCGTGTCTCAGTGGGGTTCAGTAACGTCAGCTGATCCCCTGCTGTGTGGATGGCAGTCTCTCCTGCTGTAAACTCATTCAAAATACAGTAGGCCTCTGCCTACACCCTCCTATTTCCTGGGCTTCAACACAGCCAGTTGTAGTTCGGAAGTGCCGTCCACACGGAAAGAGATACTTGCTCCCGTGTCTCAGTGGGGTTCAGTAACGTCAGCTGATCCCCTGCTGTGTGGATGGCAGTCTCTCCTGCTGTCACCTCATTCAAAATTCAGTAGGCCTCTGCCTACACCCTCCTATTTCCTGGGCTTCAACACAGCCAGTTGTAGTTCGGAAGTGCCGTCCACACGGAAAGAGATACTTGCTCCCGTGTCTCAGTGGGGTTCAGTAACGTCAGCTGATCCCCTGCTGTGTGGATGGCAGTCTCTCCTGCTGTCACCTCATTCTAAATTCAGTAGGCCTCTGCCTACACCCTCCTATTTCCTGGGCTTCAACACAGCCAGTTGTAGTTCGGAAGTGCCGTCCACACGGAAAGAGACACTTGCTCCCGTGTCTCAGTGGGGTTCAGTAACGTCAGCTGATCCCCTGCTGTGTGGATGGCAGTCTCTCCTGCTGTCACCTCATTCAAAATTCAGTAGGCCTCTGCCTACACCCTCCTATTTCCTGGGCTTCAACACAGCCAGTTGTAGTTCGGAAGTGCCGTCCACACGGAAAGAGATACTTGCTCCCGTGTCTCAGTGGGGTTCAGTAACGTCAGCTGATCCCCTGCTGTGTGGATGGCAGTCTCTCCTGCTGTAAACTCATTCAAAATACAGTAGGCCTCTGCCTACACCCTCCTATTTCCTGGGCTTCAACACAGCCAGTTGTAGTTCGGAAGTGCCGTCCACACGGAAAGAGATACTTGCTCCCGTGTCTCAGTGGGGTTCAGTAACGTCAGCTGATCCCCTGCTGTGTGGATGGCAGTCTCTCCTGCTGTAAACTCATTCAAAATACAGTAGGCCTCTGCCTACACCCTCCTATTTCCTGGGCTTCAACACAGCCAGTTGTAGTTCGGAAGTGCCGTCCACACGGAAAGAGATACTTGCTCCCGTGTCTCAGTGGGGTTCAGTAACGTCAGCTGATCCCCTGCTGTGTGGATGGCAGTCTCTCCTGCTGTCACCTCATTCTAAATTCAGTAGGCCTCTGCCTACACCCTCCTATTTCCTGGGCTTCAACACAGCCAGTTGTAGTTCGGAAGTGCCGTCCACACGGAAAGAGATACTTGCTCCCGTGTCTCAGTGGGGTTCAGTAACGTCAGCTGATCCCCTGCTGTGTGGATGGCAGTCTCTCCTGCTGTAAACTCATTCAAAATACAGTAGGCCTCTGCCTACACCCTCCTATTTCCTGGGCTTCAACACAGCCAGTTGTAGTTCGGAAGTGCCGTCCACACGGAAAGAGACACTTGCTCCCGTGTCTCAGTGGGGTTCAGTAACGTCAGCTGATCCCCTGCTGTGTGGATGGCAGTCTCTCCTGCTGTAAACTCATTCAAAATACAGTAGGCCTCTGCCTACACCCTCCTATTTCCTGGGCTTCAACACAGCCAGTTGTAGTTCGGAAGTGCCGTCCACACGGAAAGAGATACTTGCTCCCGTGTCTCAGTGGGGTTCAGTAACGTCAGCTGATCCCCTGCTGTGTGGATGGCAGTCTCTCCTGCTGTCACCTCATTCAAAATTCAGTAGGCCTCTGCCTACACCCTCCTATTTCCTGGGCTTCAACACAGCCAGTTGTAGTTCGGAAGTGCCGTTCACACGGAAAGAGATACTTGCTCCCGTGTCTCAGTGGGGTTCAGTAACGTCAGCTGATCCCCTGCTGTGTGGATGGCAGTCTCTCCTGCTGTCACCTCATTCAAAATTCAGTAGGCCTCTGCCTACACCCTCCTATTTCCTGGGCTTCAACACAGCCAGTTGTAGTTCGGAAGTGCCGTCCACACGGAAAGAGACACTTGCTCCCGTGTCTCAGTGGGGTTCAGTAACGTCAGCTGATCCCCTGCTGTGTGGATGGCAGTCTCTCCTGCTGTCACCTCATTCAAAATTCAGTAGGCCTCTGCCTACACCCTCCTATTTCCTGGGCTTCAACACAGCCAGTTGTAGTTCGGAAGTGCCGTCCACACGGAAAGAGATACTTGCTCCCGTGTCTCAGTGGGGTTCAGTAACGTCAGCTGATCCCCTGCTGTGTGGATGGCAGTCTCTCCTGCTGTAAACTCATTCAAAATACAGTAGGCCTCTGCCTACACCCTCCTATTTCCTGGGCTTCAACACAGCCAGTTGTAGTTCGGAAGTGCCGTCCACACGGAAAGAGATACTTGCTCCCGTGTCTCAGTGGGGTTCAGTAACGTCAGCTGATCCCCTGCTTTGTGGATGGCAGTCTCTCCTGCTGTAAACTCATTCAAAATACAGTAGGCCTCTGCCTACACCCTCCTATTTCCTGGGCTTCAACACAGCCAGTTGTAGTTCGGAAGTGCCGTCCACACGGAAAGAGATACTTGCTCCCGTGTCTCAGTGGGGTTCAGTAATGTCAGCTGATCCCCTGCTGTGTGGATGGCAAAGTCTCCTGCTGCCTACACAGTCGTACCACTACTGATTTTTAACCGTGCTCCAATTAGGCCTGTGGCTCCACTGTCTCTCGTATTTCCCCTGTCCTCCAACCCTGCCAGTTACAGCTCCGAAGTGGCGTCTGCACAATCCACACTTGTTCCTGTGTTACAGGTGTTCAGTCCGATCAGTTAATCCCCTGATGTGTGTCCGGCAATGTCGCCTGCTCTGTCCACATTCCCATTATCGGAATGTGGACAGAGCAGGCGACATTGCCGGACACACATCAGGGGATTAACTGACCGGACTGAACACCTGTAACACAGGAACAAGTGTGGATTGTGCAGACGCCACTTCGGAGCTGTAACTGGCAGGGTTGGAGGACAGGGGAAATACGAAAATCAGTGAATCCACAGGCCTAAGTGGAGCTTGGTTCAAATTAGTAGTCTACAACCGATCTTAAAATTTCTTCAATGCAGCCTAAGCCTGCTCCGTGCTTGTCCCTGGGCTTCAACACAGCCAGTTGTTGCTCGGAAGTGCCGTCTTCACAGAGTAAAACACTAGCTCCTGTGTTTGTGGGGTTCAGTAACGTCAGCTGTTCCCCTGCTGTTTTGATGGCAATCTGTCCTGCTGCCTCCCAATTGACAGCACATCAGGCCTCAGCCTGCTAAGTGCTTGTCCTGGGCTCCAACATCGCCAGTTGCTGCTCATAACTGACTTTGGCACGGGTACTCCCTCCTGCCCAGCTTGGTTCCAGCCCTGCCTGCTGTTTCCGGGAAGTGTCAATGTCAGTTTGCCACCCCAAGTTGCCATGTCGTGTTGCGGTTGGGTTAGCCGAGGCTAGGGTGCCAGCAGTTTAGGTGCTTCCTATGTGGACTGCGGGTTCTGGTAAGAAAGGTTTGTTCCATAGTGCCAGTAGGACAAGCACCCCCTGTAGGACTGTGTGATTCGGTAACTGCGGCCAGCTTGCGGCATGCCAACTTTGCTTTTCAGGGGTAACTTCTGATACCCCTCCGGGTTCCAGCACCGTCAGCTGGTTCTCATCAGAGCCTTTGGCCTAGGTGCCTCCATCTCGGTATCCGAGTTCCAGCAACGTCTGCTGGTCCTTGGTAGTGCTTTGTAGCACAGGTACCTCCTGCTTAGTAACCGGGTTCCAACACCGTCAGCTGGTCCTCGGTTGTGCCATTGGCTCTTATTCCTTCTGCTGCCCCTCCGGGTGCCAGCACTGTCAGCTGGTCCTCGCTATTTCCATTTGCTCTTGCAGCTTATGCTACCCCTCCGGGTTCCAGCACCGTCAGCTGGTTCTCGTCAGAGCCTTTGGCCTAGGTGCCTCCATCTCGGTATCCGAGTTCCGGCAACGTCTGCTGGTCCTTGGTAGTGCTTTGTAGCACAGGTACCTCCTGCTTAGTAACCGGGTTCCAGCACCGTCAGCTGGTCCTCGGTTGTGCCATTGGCTCTTATTCCTTCTGCTGCCCCTCCGGGTGCCAGCACTGTCAGCTGGTCCTCGCTATTTCCATTTGCTCTTGCAGCTTATGCTACCCCTCCGGGTTCCAGCACCGTCAGCTGGTTCTCGTCAGAGCGTTTGGCCTAGGTGCCTCCATCTCGGTATCCGAGTTCCGGCAACGTCTGCTGGTCCTTGGTAGTGCTTTGTAGCACAGGTACCTCCTGCTTAGTAACCGGGTTCCAGCACCGTCAGCTGGTCCTCGGTAGTGCCATTGGCTCTTGTTCCTTCTGCTGCCCCTCCGGGTGCCAGTACCGTCAGCTGGTTCAAGAGGACAAAGAACAGGAAGACAACCACCAAGATGCAGAACAACAAGAGAGAGAAGACAAAGAAGCATAAAAAAAACAAAGCAGAAGAACATTAAGCATAAGACTAATACTCTGAGCAAATGATATTATCTTATTTATAAGCAGAAGAAGACTAAGCAGTGTATGGGGGTGAGTCCGTTCCTCCTCGTGGTGCCCCTGGAAAAGGCCTGCTTCTGCAGGCCAAACTGAACGCGGACAAATCCTGTTGTAAATCTTTTGTGACAGGCAGAACGGAAGGTGTAAACTTCTAACTTTTCTAGATAACAACTACAGGAATGCCTGACACAAACAAGAATATGATGAAGAAGAATAGGAAGAAGATGAAGAAGCTGAATATGTAGAATAATAATTGTTGAATAAGAAGAATATGAAGAATGTAAGAAAAGGAAGAAGAAGAAGAAGAAGAAGAAGAAGAAGAAGAAGAAGAAGAAGAAGAAGAATGTAAAAAAAGGAAGTAGAAGAAGAAGAAGAAGAATGTAAAAAAAGGAATAAGAAGAAGAATGTAAAAAAAGGAAGTAGAAGAAGAAGAAGAAGAATGTAAAAAAAGGAAGTAGAAGAAGAAGAAGAAGAATGTAAAAAAAGGAAGTAGAAGAAGAAGACATACATGTCTGGCAAAATATAAATGAGGCTAACATAGTCAATATCTTTGTAACTCCTAACATCTTTAAAAAAAAAAGTTTAATTCCTGCTATTCCATTTGATTGGGCTAAACCTCTATGGCTTTAATGTCTCCTCCACCTCCCACAATACATTCTACATTATTCTTAGTTGTTTTTCTTCATGTAGAATTAACCTACAAGGAAAGAAAGGTTTTTTTTTAATTCCGATATTTTGGCCCCATTGACTTGCATTGGTTCCCGGTATCGGAATCGGCGATACCGATACTTTTTTTTAAGATCGGCCGATCCATTCCGATCCGATATTTTCAAGTATCGGCTGGTATCGCTCAACTCTAGTGGAGAGCATAACAGCAATTGAGGGCACAGAACATTGAATGATACTTTTATAATCTGCACAATTTTTGCTACAGGAAATGTTATCCATATTTTAATCATGTTGACCTTTTAGTATATGCTTGTGTGAACATAATCATATACTGTCTACTTGTACTTTCTTTTGTATTAACCATGATTTTTGCATGAACAATTTTTATATGAACAATTTGCTCTTGGATAAGAATTTTACCCAAAATATTGATATTTATTGCAATTTATAAAATATATATATATATATATATATATATATATTATTATTATTATTATTATTATTATATCCATTGTCCTTTTACTCCATGTTAAAACATAGAATCTGTTGCTGACATCCTACACAATAATTCTGAATATTTAACCCTTTTTGGTACATACCAGTTTTATTATAGTTCCCATATGCTTTTAGTATTTGTTCTACAAAAAGAACTATTTTGGTTTTAATTGCAAGTAACTAGAAATTTGCACTATAGTCATAATTACTGTACCTAACATGTTTCTACTAAACCTTTGAGCATTGGGTCTGTAATTTGAACATTAAAATGCACCTGCATTACATCCATATAAAGCAATTTATTTTATGATTATTTTTTATAGGTTTTAATTTACACATTTAGAAGGAGAAGCTAAAACATATACTAAAACTGAAAACTGTTATGTGATGCATGTTATTGAGTTTGTCCCATGCAAAATATATAAGATCTTGCTGATTTAGAATATTATTACTTTCCTATTTGATATATTATGTGTCACATTATCCATATACTGTTATTCTGTTTCATGGTTATTTAAGCTTTGATTATACTTTATTGCAATACTAAGTAATGGGTTACTCAGTTTTGAAATAAGTAGAGGAAATCTCAGACTTCTTTGAAGTTAGTGACTAATCTTCACAGGAGTACTAAGGTGGCAGCGGTTCCCCATGATCATATCACAAAGGGCTGATGGGAGAAAGTGCACGTGAGCACCAAGTGACATCCATTTTAACTCTGCTGTCAGATATTGGCAGCAGCAATTACATAGTTAATAGTAGCGATCATTGCTCAGCTCTGGATGCTGCTCTTTGTGATAAATGTTGGCTATGTAATATAGCTGGTATCTGCATAATATCAAGAGATCTCAGCTCCTGAGCTCTTTCCACATGCTGTTACCCACCAAATCACGTACATGTATGGGTTTTGTGTTAAGGGGTTTGATAAAATCCTCTACCTTTTGACTGAAGCGGTGCTATACACTTCTCTTGTGTAGTCACCCTACCTGCTGTCCTCCATTTGCCTCCTATTGACTGCTCCTTTGAGACTATCTCCTCCAGTTATTAAGATGTCCAAGTGGGGAGTGTATTGGTAAGTCTAAACCTCACCTCCCAAGCTTTCTGTGCTGTGTGATAGGACAGGTGAGGCGGTATAGGTATGGCAACCAGGGATCTATTAGATGCACCAATTCTGGTGCCTTGCCTGGCTCTTCCCACTTGCCCTGGGGCAGTCGTAAGTGATTTAATAGGTTTGGTGTTGATGTCATTTGTTTTATGGCCACTGACATCAAGCCCAGTGTTTAGTAAAGGAGAGGAGGCTCTAATACACCCCTAATACTATCCCCATTGTTATATTTCAAAACAAAACAGCCAGAATAAATTCATTTAATTGAAATAAAGACACTGACACTTTTATTTGGAATAAATATAAAAAAGCACAGTTATACTCACCTTTACACCTAATTCGTTGTCACCTGTAAAAGACAAAATATAATAAAAAAAATATTTCTTACCTGTCTGTCAAGAATATAATCCAGTTGTCCCTTGATGAGCTTAGCTCTGCTAAATCTAGATGGCACACTGAATGTTGGCATGATGCGAGCCTTCATCCTGCCTGCTGAGTCACTAAGCTGTGTATTATAGTGCAGCATCAGAGTCTCACGGTGATGTGAATAAGGTGAGGGAATCTCTAACCAATGAACTCCATTTACCTCACTGACGTTATGGCTATGGTGTGACAAAGTTCTCACGCTTGCGGTGACTTCAGTGAGATAAACGGAGCTCATCGGCTAAGAACTCACCTTATTCAAGTCACCATGAGACACTTCCTGGAGAAGTCCTTTCTTTGTGGTCCATGCATATGACAAGGTGTTCTGTGCGGACCCCTATCTTTACTGTTTAGGTTCACCCATCACTAATCTTGTTACTCCCATCTTCCTCCTTCTATGTAGTTCAGACATGACCTATGCTTCACAGGAGACCATAATTTTTAACGTATCCTGAAATAAATAAGATTTTCAGTATATAGTACTACCAATTAAACAACTGTAGGCACAGGTCCCCCAATTAACCCTTTCATAACCGGAGGTATTTTCGGTTTTGCTTTTCCTTTTTTTTTTGCTTCCCTTCTTCTCAGAGCCATAACTTTTTATTTTTCCTTTTTTTCTGGCAATATGGCCATGTGAGGGCTTGTTTTTTTGTGTGGTGAGTTGTACTTTTGAAGGACACCATTGGTTTTACCATGTCTTGTACTAGAAAGTGGGAAAAAAATTCCAAGTGCTGTGAATTTGCAAAAAAGTGCAATCCCACACTGTTTTTTTGTTTGGCTTTTTTACTAGGTTCACTTAATGCTAAAACTGACCTGCCATTATGATTCTTCAGGTCATTACAAGTTCATAGACACCAAAAATTTCTAGGTTCTTTTATATGTAACTGTTCAAAAAAAATTCCAACCTTGCTTAATTTTGTTAAACTTTGTTAAAAAATAATTGTGCCATATTCTGATACCTGAAGCAAATCCATTTTTTGTAATCTCGGGTTGGGTAAGGGCTTATTTTTGGCATGCCAAGCTGATGTTTTTAATGATACCCTTTGGGTGCAGAAACAATCTTTTGATCGCCCATTATTTCATTTTGAAGCAATGTCAAGGCGACTAAATTTCACCGGAGACTAGAAGCTGCCACAACCCAATTGGCTCTGCTACATAGAGGTGATGATCAGATCACCTCTGGTTGTTATGCCAACGAACTGGTGGCCCATGATCATGTGACAGGGGTCACCGGTGGGCAGATTTCCGGCCCCATGACTGGAAGCGCTTGTTAAATGCTGCTGTCATTGTTTGACAGTGCGCAACAATTATTTGGGCACTATGGAATCTGATTGCGTGGGATAATATGAAACTGGGACCAGAGTTGATGCAAATAAGTAGATTTAACAAGTGTAACAAAACTAACAGAGCATTTCCTGCAATAGTAACAAATGAACAAATCAATATAAAAATGTCCAGAGTTAATGAAGAGCGGGGCGTGATCACTAATATAACCAGTCCAACAGTAATATAATGCAGGTGTGTACAAGGCACTAAACATAGAAGTCCAGCAGAAAGTATGAGAGCAAGCACACCCCATTTAATGAGGCAGTCCAAAGATATTAAGAATGAGCACGCACACAGCACTAAAGTGTAGAAGTCCAGAAATCATAAGGGTGGAAATGAATACGGCACTTAAACGTAGAATTCCAGCATTATATAGAAGTGGCATTAACCAGAGAAGGTCACTTTGTGTACCTTTTGGGCTGAAAGTCCCGCACAAGTCCAGCACTGCAGCCCAGACAAACACAGACCTAGAGGAGATGATGATGTCATGATTCTTACTGGCTACAGCAGTTCCAGGCGCAAATAGCTCCAACTAGCAGTCCAGACAGTAGTTAAGCACAGACAGCATCAGGGAGATAGGACTGTAGGCAGCAGAACATAGAGAGCCAAAGCAAAGAGTAATGAACAACAGCAGCAGGGAGTTCACCAGCAGACAGGCAGGAGCTTAGGAGCCAAGAGCAGCAAAATACCCAGGCGAAGGGCAGCTCACGACCCAGACATAAATAATCAGGACAGACAGGAAGTTCCATGACAGGGCAAGATACAAGACTCCATCTTGGATCAGGGCAAAACAGGCACAAAGGAAAGTCCAGAATCCTTACATTACACACACCCCACAGCGGCATCAGGACGATTTAGGACCAGACTTTTCAGGATATTTCTGATGGAATAGTGCAATCTTTTGAGAAGCACAAATATTGCTCACCGGCTCCCAAGAGTTCTCCTCAAATGGATATCCTTGCCACTTGATGAGGTACTGCAGCTGATACCTGCTGAACGTGGAGTCCAGAATCTTCTCCACAACAAACTGTTCTTGCTGGTCCAACAACAAAGACTGAGGAGGAGGCGTAATACGACCCTGAAAAGTATTTGGAGTCACTGGTTTTAACAGGGAGACATGAAACACAGGATGTACCTTCAAGGTCATTGGTAACTTCATACGACAGGCAACAGAACTCACGATCCCAGAGATCTTGAACAGGCTGATTAATTTTTGTCCCAGTTTCTGTGATGGAATGTTTAATCTCAAGGTTTTTGTGGATAACCACACAGAGTCCCCTACTTTGATCATAGGTGCAGGTCTCCGAAACATATCGGCAGATCTTTTATATCTCTCCCGTGCAGTAGATAGAGATTCCTTCAGGGTTTCCAGATTCTGTCGCATTGCCGTCAACCTCTAATGAACTGCAGGCACTGGTGCATCAATCAGGGATCTGAGAAGAATACTGAAATGATAACCCAAGTTGGCACAGAAGGGTGTTAACTTAGTAAATGAACTCAGAGTTGTTGTAACAAAATTCTGCTAGTGGAAGCAACTCCTACCAGTCATCCTGCGAATGTCTGATATAGCATCGAAGATACTGTTCCATAGTCCGATTAGGCTGCCCAATAGTCTGAGGATGATACGCAGAAGACAGACAAACTGTTGGGCGTCGGGTTCCTGCAGCAGTTCAACAGGAATCCAGAGCCTCACATTCTGCGGTCTCCCATTATCTTTCGACCGCAGAGGACATTGCTCAGCAATCCCGGCTTCCCAGACGCTCTGCCCAGACCTGCTCTGTGGGGCTGGCTATTGCTGCCACCTTTGGGTCAGCAATGGCGATGCAGGCTGCTCAGCAGCAAATCGCTCCAGAGGCTAAGTCCCTTCATCTCTCTACTGAGCATGCTCGCGAGATGATCTCCCATTGGAGATCGGGAGTCACATGTCCAGGTCTCTCTCATGATCTGATTGGTCCAACTCAGGGATCTGGAAGCTTCCAGAAGGTCCCAGTTATAAAAGGTTCGCATGGCCGCTCAGCCATGCGCTAGTATAGTCTCTAGTTGCTAACTGTGTGAATGATGATGGATGCATGAACCTGCGAATGACTCATTAAGATCCCCTCCCTCTGATATTACCAGTGTGTATAGGGACTTAGCTATAGAGTCAGCACCAGCCAGTGGCAAGCAACAAGCCACTACAGCATCCTCCACAGTGCTAGCGTCCGACAATGCGCCTGCTTCCGGGCATTGTCGACTAGTGGCAGTGTCTGTCACCGTGCTGCAGTCTGCAGCTCCTCTTGGCATTAGCAGTTGTGACGCCGCACGCACGATAGGTCTAGACAGACACTGACCCTCTGCCTAGGGCCCAGCTCCTGTGACCATATACCATGCGTGCACTTCTCTGAAACCTGTGACGCTAACAGGCTCAGCCTTTTTGTGTTTTGCACTTAAGGCATCTCTGTGAGTAAACAGAGATAGCTCAGCGCACCTGGGTGACGTTCAATCTGCGTGCGTTATACCACCATTATCTATCAGCAGTGTTAACACCTTCTGCACGGTGGACCCCGGGCAGCGAACGCACTTTACGTTATTTTATATTTAGTGCGTTCCGCCGTCCCTAACACAAACATTAACACCAAGCGCAGAGCAAAATCCTTTCCAGACCCTGGATGTAAACTGCACTCCCCAATCAGAGATGACTTTGTCTGGAACTCCATGCAGCTGGAATACATTATGGCTGACCAGATTTACCATCTCCTTGGCTGAGGGAAGACCAGTATAGGGGATGAAGTGGGCAGCCTTAGTAAGGCGATCTATAACCACCAGAATAGAATTCTTTCCCCCAGAGGTGGGCAATTCTACTATAAAGTCCATCAAAATAGACCCCCAAGGGGGAGAGGGGACGGGTAGTGGTTGTATCAATCCAGTAGGTGATACATGAGGGGTCTTAAAATGTGCACATACCTCACAAGAGGGAACATAGCTTTTCATGTCTTTCAAGCAGGTAGGCCCCCCAAAAAATGGCTGAGGAACTCCATTTTCTTCTGTACCCCCTGTTGACCAGCCAACTTGGAGTCATGGACAAACTTGAGGACCTGCAGCCTTAAGGCCTCCGGAATCTATAAACATTGATCCCGGACCCACATACCATTCTTGAGAACTAAGGCTAGGTTCACATTTGTGGTTGAGTCCACAGCATATCATCCACATTCCCAAAACGCATGTTTACTCAGCCTTTTTTATCCACATCATCTTATGCATGATGGGAAAAAATGCAGAGTTTACATGTGTGCGTATGCGTTTTTTCATGCATTTGCATTTTTTATGCGCATGCGTTAGAAATTTCGAATTTTTTCCATTGGCTTTTCCTTGACATCAGACACCCAGTAGGCATGTCTCATGGTATTTCTATATATATATATATATATATATATACACACACTGCACAGAGGAAATCCTCGTCTTTGGCTGCTGTATCTACCAGCAAGATGGATCTTGAGCTGGGCAGCTTCCTAGAAGATCTCGATTTACAATTGAAGTTGGCTACGGCCTTTGTTTTTGCTTGTCAAGAACACAGAAGAAGAGAAAGACTGAGAAGACATTGTTGTCGCTGTTGGCAACACCCCTTCCTTGAACTCCGAGAGAGCCATGGAGCCTAACACTCCTTGTAAACAGAGCTGCAGCATAACCTGGAGAAGTTTATTGACTACAGGAGGATGTTGCAACAGAGCTTCCATGAGTTGCTGCTACATGACCAAGGATCCATTACCAGGCAGGACACATAGCTCCAATTCCAGTGAGCAATTCCTGCTGAGGAACATCTCTTGGTCACCCTGAGGTACATAATGTTGAACCCTATCCTTAACCTATCCCTAACCCTAAGCAGTGTACTGATTTTTGTTTTTCATTTTCTTTTCCGCAGATTCCTGGCTACTGGAGAGACATTGTCCTCGTTACATTTCCAATTCCGGATTGGGGCAGCCACCCTTTCTGGGATTATTGCAGACACTTGTCGTGCTTTAGTTGGCATTCTGCGGCAAGAATTCCTCTTCCAACCCACAAGTGAACTCTAGATTGAAAATGCTTCCAAATTCTAGGAAATTTGCAATTTTCCTAATTGTGTGAGGTCTGTGGACTTCAAACACATATTTTTCCATATTTCTAATGGCTATTGCGGATGCTGATTGTAAATTCGTTGCCATGGACATTGGCTCATTTGGACGAGGCAATGACTCACAGATGTTCAAAAACTCAGACAAGGGTCAATGTCTATATGGGAATGATTTTAATTTTCCGCCGCCATGCCCTTTGCCCAACACTGATGGACCGCCAATGCCTTTTGTTATTATTGGCGATGAGGCCTTCCAAATATGTGACAACCTCATCAAACCATATTCTAGTAGAAACTTTAATCACACCAAAAAAAATTTCAACTACAGACTGACTAGAGCACGAAGAACCGTGGAGTGTGCATTTGGATTGCTGGTATCGAAATGGCGCATTTTGGACACATCCATTAACCTAAAAATTGACACTATTGATGAGGTTCTTAAAGCATGTGTTCTTCTGTACAACTACATAATGGTAAAAGAGCAACCAAGCTTACAACCCGAGGAAATTGCTACATTGCATGATTACCAATTTGACCCTCTGAGAGCCACTGTTGAAGTTGCCCAGATGAGGGAAAAGTTTGCTGCTTACTTTGTTTCAGATAATGGACATGTGGCCTGGCAAGATGAAATGATTTAAGCCACTAAGTTAAATGTACCTGTTATGTTTTTATCTGTTACATACCTGTAAGGTCAAATATTACATACCTGTTATGTTTATATGTACCTGTGATGTTAACATGTACATGCAATAATTTACCCCTAATGTTTACTGATTTAAATATAAACTACCTTCCCTCCCAAAAAAAAGTGTGTTTGTGTTGTATTTTACCTCAAAATATAAGTGTGTTTGTGTTGGCGCATAAAGGTAAAAAAGGTATAGAGGTAACAAAACACAACAACTTTTATTTTCAACACTTTAACAACTTTTATTTTCAACATTTTTAACAAAAAAAAGGTTAAGGTTGGGGTGATTTATTTTTTCTTCGGGGTATACATGAGGGTGAAATGGGTAAGACCTTGGGGCTGTGGAGCTGTGAGGATTGGGTGGTAGTTGATGAGGATGGGGTTACAGTTGAAGGTTCTACAGGGGAAGGGGCAACCGATTGAAGGATTGGATCAGGGATGGCAATGGAGACATTGGGGATAGATGACAAAGTGGAATCATGGAAATCGGAAGGAACAGAGAGACACAAGGGAAGGTAGTGACAAATTGGTAGGTGAGGGTGGATGTGGTGGGCTCAAGGTGGGCAGATTTTTTTGGCTTCTGGTTTTGGTCCTGATGCCAAGATTCTTTTTTAGGCTTTGCTTTTCCTGGCCGAGTGAGAGTGCTGGGCTCTGTAGCAGGCATCAGGCATGGTTGCTGGACTGGGCCGCATTAGGGGTGCTGTAGTGGGCAGAGGTGCTTTAGTGGGAAGGGGTGGTGGATTGGGCAGCATCGTTGATCCTGATGGCTGCAGGGGTGCTGTGCTCTGGAGCATGGTGGATGCTGATGGCTGCACGGTTGAAGGACTTGGCAGCGTGGTTGCTCGGTGAACTGGAGGTGGTGGTGGTGGTAGCGGATAGTTCAGTGCTATGGAAGCTGGATAGTACATTTGCTGCTGGTAGTATCCTCCGGCCTGTTGAGTGCAGGATTGTGACTGCTGCTGGGACTGCTGCTGCTGTAATGCGTGGCTGTAAGAAACCTGGCAGGCCTGCATGACAGACAGCTGGAATTGAGGCGTACGGTTTTCTGACACGCTCCACTCAATTGCAGGAAAAAAATGTTGCACCAGTCTATTAAGGTCAACTTCCAGGTGGTCTAGGCGACTGTTGACTTTCTTGAACCCACTCTTCATTCTGTCAGCAATCAACCTAACCCCATACTGGAAGACCAATCTAAATTGAAGAAACTCGGGCATGCCTGACCCTCTCCCAGGCCCTCTGCCACTGATGAGAAGACCCAGCAAAAGCAAGGCAGAGGGCTGGGAGAGGGGAAAACCTGATGGACCGGCTGCCTCTTCCCCAACCTGTGTAGCCTGCAAGGTTGCTCCATCGCTGGTGGATGACTGGGACTGTGTCTGTTCAGTGACTGGTAGATGAGGGACTGCTTCAACCAAAGAGGCTTTGGGTAGTGTGGTTCTGTGAAAAAAAGAGAAAAACATTAGTGAAAAAATAAAGTATCTGCTGTGCTGCTCCAGGTTCTGTGTGGGGTAAAAATTAAACATTAGTCAAAAGAAAAAAAAAATCTATACTTTCGTTCGCTGAGCAAGTGCAGGCCTCAGAAAGGCAAGGTCCTGGTGGTACTTGTATTTTCTGAACCTTGCAGCAGAACTACATCAAACCCGAAGCTCCTCTCTCATGTCCTTGTTGAAGCGGTCCTTCATTGAGCACCAACGGATTTTGATTCGCTTCACTGTGAAGAGGAAAAAAAATAGAAAACAATGCATATCCATTCACAGGTTCACTGCTGTTTAAGACCACATTGCAATACTTACTAAATCTGTTCTGGCATGCGACGTCACATGCCGGTCACAACCAGGCAGCAGCGATGTTGCCACTTCTTCCCAGAGCTGTTGAATAACTCCATTGTCGGAGTGCTGATGGTCACGGGTGTCCCACAGTGGTACTCGCTCTTGCACTAGGTGGATGAGTTGTTCGTTATCTATATCCAGTGTGCCTTCTTCCCACTGTGAAACCTATAGAAAAATAGAAAAAAAGAATTTTAAGTAAAACTGAAAACTGATGAAGCGAATTCTTACACCCCATCTTTCCTCCTGAGAGACGTGAGCCCGATGACCCTGGGAAGATGCCTCTCCACTGGACTGTTCCTGCTCTTCATCACTGCCAGGTATCTGTAAAGAAATTAAATGATTTAACACATGTAGAGTATTGCCAGTCCATACATACAGTACCAATCAGTAAAGTGAATGTGATTACATAATCTTTGTCTGGTCCACCCCTGGGAAGAAGTCTGTTCTTCACTTGAGGGCATGTTTGAAGAGCAGGCAGTAGCCAAGTGAAACACTACAGAAAAGGACAGAAGAAAAATTAAACTTGTAAAGATCAAAAAGCAATGTAGACCAAAAAAAGGTTAACAATACTTACATTACAGACAGTAGTCCAACACCACAGCAGTCAGCACAGCCCAGGGACAGACAGCAACAACAAGAGCCAACCACAGCACCAGGAGACAACCACAGGAAAACCGCTGCACCAGGAGAGACACCCACTGTGCCAAAGAGACTCGGCCAGTCTACAAGGAACAGAAAAAGCATTCAGAGAGACAGACATTTCCAAAGCCTCTATACTTATATAGACAGTGTTGTCATCACCATGACAGAAAGCAGCACCAGGAGATGAAATGGAGAAAACCGGTGCACTAGGAGACACCCACTGCGCCACAGAGAATCAGCCAGTCTACAAGGAGCAGAAAAAGCATTCAGCGAGACAGACATTTACGAAGCTTCTATACTTACATTGACAGTCTTGTCCTCACAATGACAAAAAGCAGCACCAGGAGACAAGCTGGATAAACCTGCTGCACAGGAGCCAACCAGGAGCCAACCACTGCACCAGGGCAGTCTTCCATTCATCTCCAGAGCGGATCTGAATCAAATTATACACTCCTTGAAGTTCTAGTTTAGAGAAGATTTTAGCAAGTTGTACTCTTTCCAGCAGTTCAGGAATAAGCGGAAAAGGGTAGCGATTCTGGATGGTTACCTTATTGAGCTCCCAATAATCGACACAAGGTCTAAGGGATCTTAATTGGAAGGGAGTCTCTTTATCCCTCTGTGTTTTAGGAGAGGCAGCCACAGACAGAGATTGAAAGATGGCATTCAGAGAAAAACTAGACTCTGACTTAACAGATTCAGCATCCTGATTATCAGATTCCCCTACCGTGGCCAGTACCTTGCGAGGCCGCTTGGGACAGTTGATAAGGAAGTGATCTGACTGACTGCAGTAAAAACACAAACTTTCCCAAAAACGATGCTCCCTGTACTCATTACTCTCACGCCACTGTAAAGCACCCACCTGCATGGGAACTGGTTGAGCCTCCCAAGAGGATTTGCCTGTAGGTTCTTTAGGAGAAAAGGAAGAGTTAGAGACACGATTAGAGGCTGCAAATCTCTCATGTCTATGCTCAGTAATTCATATGTCAATGCGTACACAATGCTGTATGAAAGCGTTTAACTCTTGCAGAGCATCTGCATGAACTAACTCGTCTTTCATCATACTAGACAATCCCCTCTTAAAAATGGGTAATTGGGCATAACAGTCCCAAATCGTATCCACCGCCAGCAGTCTAAACTCAGTAGCGTATTTAATGACAGAACACTTACCCTCATGTAAAGATAACAAGGCGGTCTCAGCTGTAGTGCAACAATTAGGGTCATCAAACATCATAGACATTGCAGCAGGAAAATCGTCAAGGTTATTCGAACGAGGGTCAGGAGTCTCCATTAGCGGATTTGCCCACACGAGAGGTTGCGAAGTAAGTAACATGATTATACATGAAACCTTGAATCAATCAGTAAGGAAGTGGGCAGCATGCACATCAAAATACAAAAGGCATGGACTCACAAACCCACGAAACTTGTAGCAGTCTCAACTGAACCTAAATGGTGGTAAATTGGGAGGACAAAATGGCACCCATGCTGTCATCTGATTACTTAAATCCTGAAGTGCATGTCCAGAATGTGCCTCCTAGTTAGTAACCTTGTCTTGCAGAGCCTCTATATCCCCCTGTAAAGAGTGGATCAAAGAGAACATCTGATTCAACTTTCTCTCAGGTGACATTATCCCAGCAGATACTTCAAAGGGCCTGAGTATCCTGTAACAATTATATGGGTACTACGGAATCTGATTGCGTGGGATAATATGAAACTGAGACAAGAGTTGATGCAAACAAGTATATTTAACAAGTGTGACAAAACTAACAGAGTGCTTCCTGCAGCAGTAACGAAAACACAACGCAATATAGAATGATGCAAGTAAAGAAAAGCTAACAGAGCGCTTCCTGCAATAGTAACGAATGCACAGCTCAATATAGAAATTTCCAGAGTAACTGAAGAGCGGGGTGCGACCGCTAAAATAACCAGTCCAACAGTAATATAATGCAGGTGTGTACAAGGCACTAAATGTAGAAATCCAGCAGAAAGTATGAGTTCAAGCACACCGCATTTAATGAGGCAGTCCAGCGGTATTAAGAATGAGCACACACACAGCACTGAAAGTCACACACAAGTGCAGCACTGCAGCCCAGAAAAACAGACCTAGAGAAGTTGATGATGTCAGGATTCCTTACTGGTCACAGCAGTTCCAGGGGAAAAGAGCTCCAACTAGCAGTCCAGACAGCATCAGGAAGATGCACAGAGGACTGCAGGCAGCAGAACATAGATAGGCAGAACACTGAGTAATGAGCAGCAGCAGTAGGGAGTCCACCAGCAGACAAGCAGGAGCTTAGGAGCCAACAGCAGCAAAATACTCAGGCAAAGAGGAGCACACAACCCGGACTTAAATATTTTTATTTTTATTATACATTTTTATAGCACCATTTATTCCATGGTGCTTTAAATGTGAAAAGGGGCAAATATAGACAAGTACAATAGACATGAGGAAAACAAGGCATACACAAGTACAGAAGGAGAGAGAACCTTGCCCACGAGGGCTCACAGTCTACAGGGGATGGTGAGGATACACTAGGAGAGGGTAGAGCTTGTTGTGCGGCGGTTCAGTAGACTGAGAATCACTGCAGATTGTAGGCTTGTTGGAAGAGGTGGGTCTTCAGGTTCTTTTTGAAGGTTTTTGTGGTAGGCGAGAGTTTGATGTGTTGGGGTAGAGAGATCCAAAGTATGGGGGAAGCATGGGAGAAGTCTTGTATGAGATTGAGGAAATAGGGGATAAGAGGGGAGTCGAGAAGGAGATCTTGAGAGGATCGAAGGTTGTATGTAGGTAAATACCAGGAGACCATATCACAGATGTATGGAGGAGACAGGTTGTGGATGGGTTTGTATGTCATAGTTAGGGTTTTGAACTGGAGCCTCAGGAAGATAGGAAGCCAGCAAAGGGCTTGGCATAGGGGAGAAGCTTGGGAATAAAGGGAAGACAGGTGGATTAGTTGAGCATAGTGTAGGATGGATTGGAGTGGTGCCAGAATGTTAGAGGGAAGGCCAGAGAGTAGGACATTGCAGTAGTCAAGGCAGGAGATGATAAGGGCGTGCACTAGTGTTTTTGTGGTTTCATGGTCAAAGAATGCACAGATCCAGGAAATAATTTGAGTTTGAGACTGCAGGGGGAGGTAAAGGCTTGCATATGTGGCTTGAAAGAGAGGGCAGAGTCGAGGATAACCCCGAGGCACTGAGCGTGCGGGACTGGGGAAAGTGAGCAGCCATTGATATTGATTGATAGGTCTGGTGAAGGGGTAGAGTGAGACGGGGAAAGATGATGAATTCTGTTTTGTCCATGTTCAGTTTTAGAAAGCGAGCACAAAATAAAGCTGAAATAGCAGACAGACATTGTGGGATTTCGATCATTATGGAGGTGAGGTCAGATCCAGATAGGGAGATATAGAGATGATACTGCAAACCATGGGATTCTATGAGCTGTCCCAGGCAGAAGATGTAGATGAAGAGTAGGGGTCCTAAAACTGAGCCTAAATGAACACTGACAGACAGGGGGCAAGGTGAGGAGGTGGTGTGGGAGAGGGAGATACTGAATGTTCAGTCTTTTAGATATGACGAGATCCAGGATAGGGCCAAGTCTGTGATGCCAAGACATGAGAGAATCTGTAGTAAGAGGGAAAGGTCCACAGTGTCAAAGGCAGATGACAGGTCCAGGAGAAGGAGGACAGAATAGTGTTGCTTTCTCTTGTCGGTTAGTAGGTCGTTTGTGACTTTAAATAGGGCAGTTTCAGCTGAGTGATGCAGTCGGAAGCCAGATTGTAACCGGTCAAAGAGGGAGCAGGAGGAGATGTGAGAGGATAGTTCAAGATGGACATGCTGTTACAGTAGTTTTGAGGCATAGGGGACGATAGCTAGACACAGAGGATGGGTCGGGGGAGGGCTTTTTAAGTGTGGATGTGATCGAGGCACACTTGAAGGATGAGGGGAAGACACCATTTGAAAGTGAGAGGTTAAAGAGGTGTGTTAGGGTTGGAATGAAGACTGTGGCAAGGTTAGGGATGAGGTGGGACAGGAGCGGGTCGAAAATGCAAGTGGTGAGATGTGATCTTGACAGGAGGGTGGAGAGCTGATCTTCTGTCTTGTGGAGAAGTTGGTTTTGGAGGAACAGGGCTGAGCAGCTAAGAGGGGCACTGGGGGCTGCGAGTCAAAGCTTTCTCTGATCGTATTGATCTTCTGCTTAAAGAAAGAGGCAAAATCTTCAGCAGTAATGAGAAAAGAGGGAGGAGGTGCTGGGGGATGGAGTAGAGAATTGAAAGAGTTGAAAAGCTTTTTAGGGTTGTGAGACAGGGAGGAAATGAGAGATGAAAAGTAAGTTTGTTTTGCGGCAATGAGCATGGACTTGAAGCTGATGAGGGACTGCTTGTATGCGATGAAGTGCTCGGCAGAGCGGGATCTCTTCCATCTCCGCTCAGCAACCCTTGAAGCCCGTCTCAGTTCTTTTGTCAGGCTGGTTAGCCAGGACTGCCTGTTGATTGTATGAGTTTTTCTATGTGTGAGGGGGCGGCTAAATCAAGTGTTGCTGTTATTGTGTTACTGTGATGTTAAAAAAGTAGCAGTAGCATCTGTGATATGTAAGGAAGGTATGTCTGTAAGAGGGAGGAGGGACTCAGAGAGCGATTGTAAATTGAGGTGTTTGAGATTTCTGGGAAGGTGAATGAGTTTGTGGCATGGGGTTGTGCACTAGGAGAGGAGAGGAAAGAGAATGACAGTAGATTGTGGTCAGACAGGGGGAGGGGTGAGTTAGTGAGAATAGGAACAGAGGAGGGTGAAGATAAGATCCAGCATGTGGCCATCTTTATGAGAGGCCACGGAGGACCATTGAGTGAGGCCAAAGGAGGCAGTGAGCGATAAAAGTTTAGAGGCAGCTGAGGTGGAAGTGTCAATGGGGATGTTGAAGTCACCCATGATGATAGTGGGGATGTCAGCAGGGAGGAAATGAAATAGTCAGGTGGTGAAGTGGTCGAGAAAGGTGGAGATGGCTAGTTCTAGGGGGTGGTAGATGACAGCCAGCTGAAGGTTGGAGAGGGAATAGAGGCGGACGGCGTGCAGGGAGGGAAAGTAGCAAAAGGGTGGTAGCGGAATTGGGGTAAAGGAGCAGGTATCTGAGATTTGGGGATACGTTGCCAGTAATGAGGAGTAGCAGACAGAGCGTTAGAAAATGGGAGAATGATAGGACGTGATGCGGTCATCTGTGTCTGGAGAAAAAGGATTGTATGTGCAGGAACAGTTGCGAAGATGAGGTGAGATGGATGGGGAGGATGGAGGGGGAATATAATCAGGACAGACGGGAAGTTCTATGACAAGGAGAGATACAAGACTCCATTTTGGATCAGGACAAAACAGGCACAAAGAAAAGTCCAAAATCCTTACACAGCGGCATTTAACAGGTTAATAGACATGGATGGATTGCGATTCCATCCGCAGCTATTCCAGGCACATGTCAACTGTTCCAAACAGCTAACATGTCCCTGGAAAGGTGTGGGCTCACCGCCAGAGCCCACATCAAAGAAAACGAGTCCGACGTTGGCGTACTATTATTATGTCAGAAAGGGGTTAAAGTGTGAAGTAAGAAAAGTTTTTAAATCAATCAAAAAACAAAAAAACTAAAAACAACAATTATTGCTTTTCCCCAGTAAAAAGAAAAAAAATATAAAAATAAAATAAAAGGGCATATTTGGTATTACTGCATCTATAAAAGTTTGCTCTATTAGAATATTAATTAAGTTATAAATTAAATGCCAAAATAAACACAACAGTAACACCCTATGGAATTATATATTTATAAATCAGCTCTAAAAATCTCATATTATAGTCAAATATCCATAAAATAACTGTGGTGTTATTACAAAAAGGTTATTGCAAAAAACTTACCAATCTTGCAAAAACACCACCCCCTGACAAAGGAACTTGCTTCCGAAACGTGTCCGGGTGCGCGTTATCGAGACCCAGCAGCTCTTAAAGTTATATCCCTCCTATTTTTATCTTATGGCACTTTGGCACACTGCACTTTGTTGATATGCTATGGGAGTATGTTTTCCTTTTTGACATGTGTGCACTGATTTTGACTCAGTGTTGTGACCCCTGAAATTTGATCTTTCATTTGTTATTAGGGATGAGCAATATTGCCCGATATCGTATCGGAATTCCAATTTCCGATATTGAAAAAATATCGGATATCAGAATTTCCGATTTCCGATATCAATGCAAGTCAATGGGAGAAAAAAATCGGAATTACAAAATGACCACTACAGTGCTATATAATGGATAAAATGGAGGGGAAACACCTCAGGATAATGGGGAAGGAGTTTGCAGAGGCAGAGGAGCAAAAAAATCACTAGAAAAATGCACAGAGCGAAAGCTGTAGTAGGAAAACTGGTCACCATCTTCTTAACAGCGGTGTTTTTTCTTTGGGTTAGGATTAGTTGGGGTAGGGTTAGGGTTTAGGTTAGTAGGGTAAGGTTTAGGGTTTAGGGTTAGTAGGGTTAGTGTTAGGGGTTAGGGTTAGTTAGGGTTATGGTTAGGGTTAGTCGGGTAAGGGTAAGGGTTAGGGGTTAGGGTTAGTTAGGGTTAAGGTTATGCTTATGAATAGTAGGGTTAGGGTTAGGGGTTAGGGTTAGTTAGGGTTATGGTTAGGGTTAGTAGGGTAAGGGTTAGGGGTTAGTTAGGGTTATGCATATGGATAGTAGGGTTAGGGTTAGGGTTTAGGGTTAGGGTTAGTTAGGGTTAGGGTTATGCTTATGGTTAGTAGAGTTAGGGTTAGTAGGGTTAGGGTTAGGGGTTAGGGTTTAGGGTTAGGGGTTAGGGTTAATTAGGGTTAGGGTTAGGAGTTAGGTTTTAGGGTTAGGGTTACAGTTAGTTAGGGTTATGCTTATGGTTACTAGGGTTAGGGTTAGTAGGGTTAGGGTTAGCGGTTAGGGTTAGAGTTAGAGTTAGGCACACCATGCGGAAAGTAAGCAGAACAATTGCGGATGGTACCCATGGTCCGGAGGAGAGAAGACTGTCCTCTGGGCTTTGGGTACCATATCCCTGTAAAAAATAGAATTTAAAATAAAAAATATTGTTATTCTCACCCTCCGGCGTCCCGCGCAGTCTTCCCGCTTCTCTCCACGCTCTCGTTCCCAGTAGTCCTTTGCGAAAATGCTCACGATGACGTCCCTTCTCGCGGGATCGCGAAGTCTCGCGGTCGTTCGTGCGACGTCATCGCGAATTACCGCGAGACGTCGCGATCCCGCGAGAACTGACGTCATCGCGGGCATTTTCGCAAAGGATTACTGGGAACGGCTGCGCTGGACGTCGGAGGGTGAGAATAACACCGTTTTTTATTTTTTTTTTACATTCTATCTTTTACTACTGAGGCTGCATAGGCAACCTCAGTAGTAAAAAGTTGGTCACACTCGTCAAACACTATGTTTGACGAGTGTGACCAACCTGTCAATCAGTTCTCCAAGCGATGCTACAGATCGCTTGGAAAACGCTAGCATTTTGCAAGCTAAATACGCTTGCAAAATGCTAGTTTTTCCGCGGGAAATTCCGGTACGTGTGCACTTAGCCTAAGGGTTAGAGGTTAGGGTTAGTTAGGCTTAGTAGAGTCAGGGTTTACGGTTAGGGTTATGCTTATAGTTAGTAGAGTTAGGGTTAGTAGGGTTAGGGTTTAGGGTTATGCTTATTATTAGTAGGGTTAGGGTTAGGGGTTAGGGTAAGTAGGGTTAGGGTTACGGTTATGCTTATGGTTAGGGGCTAGGGTTAGGGTTAGTAGGGTTAGGGTAAGGGTTAGGGGTCAGGGTTAGTGGTTAGGGTTAGTTAGGGCTAGGGTTAGTGGTAAGGGTTAAGGGTTATGGGTTAGGGATAGTTAGGGTTAGGGTTAGTGATTTTACATTATTAAATTTTGACACTAGTGCACTCTAAATTTTTTCCCCTTATGTGAGGTATTATTTGGTATTATTTGTTATTTACACATTGGGAGTAACTAAATTCTTCATCTGTGTCCTTAATTTTTAAGGTATTTATTTTTTTATATTATATTATTATGTCACTAATACCTTAAACCCGCCATTTGTAATATTGTTTTTTATACTGAACTAGTTGAAGAGCCCGACGCTGCCCGGGCATAGTAACTAACTGTGGTTAGTTATAACAAATTATAATAATCCTCCATCCCATAGTCCCGTGCCCATATACCCATCACACATCCACGATCCCATAGGCCCGTGCCCATATACCCATGATACATATCCTCCATCCCATAGTCGAGTGCCCATATACCCATCCTCCATCCAATAGTCCCATGCCCATATACCCATCATACATATTCTCCATCCCATAGTCCCATGCCCATATACCCATCATACATATCCTCCATCCCATAGTCGAGTGCCTATATACCAATCATACATCCTCCATCCCATAGTCGAGTGCCCATATACCCATCACACATCCTCCATCCCATAGTCCCGTGCCCATATACCCGTCATACATAGCCTCCATCCCATAGTCCCGTGCCCATATACTCATCATACATATCCTCCATCCCATAGTCCCGTGCCCATATACTCGTCATACATATCCTCCATCCCACAGTCCCATGCCCATATACCCATCATACATATCCTCCATCCCATAGTCCCGTGCCCATATACCCGTCATACATATCCTCCATAACATAGTCCCGTGCCCATATACCCATCATGCATATCCTCCATACCATAGTCCCGTTCCCATATACCCGTCATACATATCCTCCATCCCATAGTCCTGTGCCCATATACCCGTCATACATATCCTCCATCCCATAGTCCAGTGCCCATATACCCGTCATACACATCCGCCATACCATAGTCCCGAGCCCATATACCCATCATACATATCCTCCATCCCATAGTCCAGTGCCCATATACCCATCACACATCCTCCATCTCATAGTCAACCATTATGACATCATAATGAGCGGCGGCAGGGCTTGCAACCTATGATGACATCAGCATCGCCATGGCAACCATTGTGACATCATAATGAGGGGAGGGGCTTGACACGCACACACTGCTTCCCCAGTATGCAAATAGGGGCATTGTGACATCATAATGAGGGGCGGGGCTTGACGCACACACACTTTTCCCCCCAGTATGTAGATAGGGGCAAAATTGTTTGGTGAATTGGAATGCGCGGGGTTAAAATTTCGCCTCACAACTAGTGTTGAGCGATACCGTTCAATACCCAAAAATATCGTATCGGATGGTATCGCCCGATACGAAAAAAATATCGGGTATCGCCGATTCCGATACCGGAAGTCCCATTCAAGTCAATGGGACTTCCGGTATCGGAATTAAAAAAAGCCCTTTATTTCCTTGTTGGCTAATTCTACATAATTGAAAACAAATAAGAATCATGTAGAATGTATTGTGGGAGGTGGAGGAGACATTAAAAGCATAGTGGTTTATTCAAATCACATGGCATAGCATTAATTCCAATTTTTTTTTTCAGTACGTTCGGAGTTAAAAAGATATTGACTATGTTAACCTTTTTTATATTTTGTCAGATATGTATGTTTCACAACTTCCATCCTCTTCACGTTCTTTTGTACTTCTCCCACACTTTCTCCTTCATGATCCGCAGCAGTAGCATTTTTTTCATCAACTTTTTCTCCACCTTATTCATCTTCTTCTTCTTCATCTTCTTCCCATTAATTTTTTTTTCCATTCTTCATATTCTTCTTATTCAGCTATTATCAATTTTAATATGCTATTTCTTCATCTTCTTCCTATTCTTCTTTGTCTTCATTTTCTTATGGTGACAGGCATTCCTGTAGTACTTATCTATAAAAGTTATAAGATTACACCTTACGTTCTGCCTGTCACTAAAGATTTACAACAGGATTTGTCCGCGTTCAGTTTGGCCTGGGATAAGTGAAGAGTCTTCGCGAGCTCAACGATCACTGGGTTTTGGCCGTTGCAGCTGAAAAGAGGAAATCGGAAAAACCGCGCGCCTATCGGCGCGCAAATTTTGGCTCATCTTTCATCGTTTTTAAGAAATCTCAAGATGGAAGAGGCCAGGAGCCATTTGGTGAGCTGCATTTCGTGCTACATGTTCACAGATTTACCAGTGGAAAAGCCAAACTTCACATGCCACAAATGCAAGCTTGTGACCCTGTTGGAGGAAAAGTTGCAAAATCTCGAAGAGAGGTTAGCTACGTTGAAGATCATTAAGGAAGGTGAAGAGTTCTTGGACAGAGCAGAATTATCTCTTCAATATACAGAAAGAGAAGAAATTCGAAGTGCACCTGAAGAAACAGAGGAATGGAGACAAGTGACCCAGAGAAGCAGGAGGATCAGGAGGCAGTCAGCACCCATACTGCTCAGAAACCAGTACCAGGCTCTCACGCAGGAAAACGATGAAGAAATACATCAGGATAAGACTTTGCCAACAAACAGCAACCTTGTACGCCTTCAGAGTCCTCTTGGATGGAGAAAGAAAAATGTTGTGAAGAAGAAACGGAGAGTGGTGGTCATGGGGGATTCCCTGTTGAGAGGAACAGAGGCCGCTATCTGCAGACCGGATATAACTTCAAGAGAAATGTGCTGTCTTCCAGGTGCACAAATTAAAGATGTGTCTGACAGGATATCAGGACTCTTCAGACCTACAGATGACTACCCATTCCTGCTACTACATGTGGGGACAAATGACACCGCAAGAAACAACCTGGAAACCATCTGCAGAGACTTTGAAGACTTAGGCAAGAAAGTGAAAGAACTGGGAGCGCAGGTGGTCTTCTCTTCCATCCTCCCAGTGGATGGCCATGGAACAAGGAGGTGGAATAAGATTCTGCAGGTGAACAACTGGCTACGTCGATGGTGCCGTCAGCAACGATTTGGATTTCTGGATCACGGAGTGAACTACTTATACGATGGACTACTTGCTAGAGATGGGGTGCACCTTACGAAGACTGGAAAGCAGGTATTTGGAAGTCGCCTTGCTACACTTGTAAGGAGAGCTTTAAACTAGAACAACATGGGAAGGGAAGCAAAAGACCAGAAAAAGCCATACACCTGACAAATGCTATTGAGAACTCTGCTATTAGAAGTGGAAAGGAAGAACAAAGACGAAAGAATCTAATTAATAAAAATATTGGAGAAAGAGAAACCAATCACAAACTAAAATGTTTCTATACTAATGCACAAAGCATGGGCAACAAACAAGGAGAATTGGAACTACTAACACAGGAAAAGAAATATGATGTCATTGGAATCACTGAAACTTGGTGGGACAATACACATGACTGGAATACAAGACTAGAAGGATACAACTTATTTGCAAGAAACAGACTTGATAAACGAGGAGGGGGTGTCGCATTGTATGTTAGAAATGCGTATATCTGCACAGAGATTGAAGCTTCAGAGACTGGGAGTTCTGTGGAAACTGTTTGGGTAAGAAAACAAGGACAGAACAATGGAAAGGACACCATTGTAGGCATTTACTACAGGCCGCCTGTGCAAGCTGTAGATATGGATGAACTCTTTATGCATCAAATGGCCAAGTTCTCCAAAAAATATGACATAGTTGTCATGGGAGATTTCAACTATCCAGACATTTGTTGGGAATCTCTCTCAGGCAAAACTAACAGGTCAAGGAAATTCTTATCCTCTCTTGCTGACAACTTTATCTTCCAAAAGGTAAAGGAGAAAACAAGGGGAACTGCTACCTTGGATCTAATCCTTATAAACAGGGAGGAAATGGTTGAGGAGGTAAAAGTGGCTGGGACCCTAGGAGGTAGCGACCATGCTATTTTAGAATTTTGGATAACTAGAGGCGGAAGACCTGTGAAGACTCAGACGTCAAGGTTAGATTTCAGAAAGGCAGATTTTAAGGGATTCAGAAAGAGAATTGGAGGGATCCATTGGCTGGATATCCTTAAAGACAAAAATGTCCAGGAAGGATGGGAAATCTTGAAAAATGAAATTCTCAAAGCACAGTTGTTAACAATTCCGAAAAGAGGGAAGAATAGGAAGCATTTAAGGAAACCAGGATGGATGAACACAGAACTTAAGCACATGCTAAAAAGGAAGAAAAAAATGTTTATAAAATGGAAAGAGGGAGGCATATCTAAAGAAGAATATAATGCTGTCTGCAGAACCTGCAGGGCACAAATCAGATTAGCTAAAGCTGAAAATGAATTGAGACTTGCAAGAGATGTCAAAAGCAATAATAAAGGATTTTGGGGATATGTCAAAAGTAAAAGAAAAGTCAAAGATGCTATAGGATTTTTACAGGATGAAAATGATGAAATGGTAAGACAGGATGTTGAGAAGGCTGAACTTTTAAATTCCTATTTTGCATCTGTTTTCTCTCAGAAAGGAAATGTAACATCAACTGTTATTCACTGTCCTATTAAGGGAATAGAAGAATCCAGGATATTTATAAACAGAAAGATAGTGAGGAAACACTTAGCTAACCTAAATGAATTCAAGTCTCCAGGTCCAGATGAATTACACCCCAGAGTACTGAAGGAGATAGCAGAAGAAATTTTTGAACCCCTCTCCATAATCTTTGAAAATTCTTGGAGAACAGGAGAAGTGCCAGAAGACTGGAGAAGAGCAAATGTTGTTCCTATCTTCAAAAAGGGGAAGAAGGTGGACCCAGGCAACTATAGGCCGGTGAATCTGACTTCTATACCAGGAAAGATCTTTGAACAAATTATTAAACAACATGTATGTCAATACTTGGATAAGAATGAAGTGATTAAACAGAGTCAGCATGGGTTTGTAACTAATAAGTCATGTCAGACTAATTTAATTTCCTTCTATGACGGTATTACTGATTGGGTGGATCAAGGAAATGCTGTAGATATAGTATATCTTGACTTCAGCAAAGCATTTGACAAAGTCTCTCATACAATCCTTATTGAAAAAATGACTAAGTATGGAATGGACAAGGCAACTGTTAGGTGGATTCATAACTGGCTTAGTGATCGGACCCAAAGAGTGGTCGTAAATGGCTGCACATCCAGTTGGAAGAATGTCTCAAGTGGGGTACCACAGGGCTCTGTCCTGGGCCCTGTATTGTTCAACATCTTTATCAACGATTTAGATGAAGGAATTGAAGGTAAACTGATTAAATTTGCTGATGACACAAAGCTAGGAGGGATAGCTAATACTAGAGAAGAGAGAGAGAGGATTCAAAAAGATTTAAATAAACTGGAGAAGTGGGCAGCAACTAACAGAATGGTTTTTAACAGGGAGAAATGCAAAGTACTACATCTGGGCAATAAAAATGAAAAAAGCATATATAGAATGGGAGGAATAGGGCTAAGTGACAGCACATGTGAAAAAGACTTGGGTATACTAATAGATCACAGACTGAATATGAGTCAACAGTGTGATGCAGCAGCAAAAAAGGCAAATGCAATTCTAGGATGTATTAACAGAAGCATACAGTCTAGATCACGTGAAGTAATTATTTCCCTCTACTCCTCTTTGGTCAGACCTCATCTGGAATATTGTGTCCAATTTTGGGCACCACATTTTAAAAAAGACATCAACAAACTGGAGCAAGTTCAGAAAAGAGCGACCAGAATGGTGACCGGTCTGCAAACCCTGTCTTATGAGGAAAGGTTGCAGGATTTGGGAATGTTTAGTTTGCAAAAGAGAAGACTGAGAGGAGACTTAATAGCTGTCTACAAATATCTAAAGGGCTGTCACATTGTAGAAGGATCAACTTTATTCTCATTTGCACAGGGAAAGACTAGAAGCAATGGGATGAAGCTGAATGGGAGGAGACACAGATTAGATATTAGAAAAAACTTTTTGACAGTTAGAGTGATCAATGAGTGGAACAGGCTGCCACGAGAAGTGGTGAGTTCTCCTTCAATGGAAGTCTTCAAACAGAGGCTGGACAGACATCTAACTGGGATGATTTAGCGAATCCTGCTTTGAGCAGGGGGTTGGACCAGATGGCCCAGGAGGTCCCTTCCAACTCTACGATTCTATGATTCTATGGCCTGCAGCAGCAGGCATTTTCCAGGGGCACCACGAGGAGGAACGGACTCACCCCCATTTACTGCTTAGTCTTCTTCTGCTTATAATTTTGATTTCTTCTATGCTGATTTTTAGTCTTATGCTTAATGTTCTTCTGCTTTCTGTTCTTCTGCTTTTGCTTCTTCTGCTTCTTGTTCTTATGTCTTTTGTTCTGTATCTTGGTGGTTGTCTTCATGTTCTTTGTCCTCTTGGTCTTATTATTTAGGGTCATATTTCTGGTCTTCTTTGGTGTGGTCTTCAGGGTCGTCGTCATCAGAGTCGTCGTCATGGAGATCAATAAGGATTACCAAAGACAATTTCAAAAAGCTTGATCTTGGAAATGTAGCAGAAGGTACAAGAAGGCTGAGAAACTGGCGAGAACCAGCAGACAGTGCTGGCACCCGGATGGGTAGCAGAAGGAACAAGAGCCAATGGCACTACCGAGGACCAACTGACGGTGCTGGACCACGGTTACTAAGCAGAAGGTACCTGTGCTAAAAAGCACTACCAAGGACCAGCTGACGGTGCTGCACCTCGGATACCGAGATGGAGGCACCTAGGCCAAAGGCTGTGGCGAGAACCAGCAGACAGTGCTGGCACCCGGATGGGTAGCAGAAGGAACAAGAGCCAATGGCACTACCGAGGACCAACTGACGGTGCTGGACCACGGTTACTAAGCAGAAGGTACCTGTGCTAGAAAGCACTACCAAGGACCAGCTGACGGTGCTGGACTTCGGATACCGAGATGGAGGCACCTAGGCCAAAGGCTCTGGCGAGAACCAGCAGACAGTGCTGGAACCCGGGTGGGTAGCAGAAGGTACCCATTCAAAGCAAAGTAGCCAGGCCGCAAGCCGGCCGCAGTTACCGAAACCCACAGTCCTACAGGGGGTCCATGTCCCATTGGCACTATGGATCCAGCCTTCAGTGCCAGTTCCCGCAGCCCACATAGGAGTCACCTAAACTGCAGGCACCGTAGAGTCGGCTAACCCGGCCGCAAGACGACAGGACAACGGATTGGTGGCATAGTGACCTTGACACTACCCGGAAACAGCAGGCGTGCTGAAAACAGGCTGGGCAACAGGGAGTACCCGTGCCAAAGACACTGCCGAGAACCAGCTGACGGTGCTGGAACCCAGATGGGTAGCAAAAGCTACAAGAGCCAATGGCACTACCGAGGAACAGCTGACGGTGCTGGACCACGGTTACTAGGCAGGAGGTACCTGTGCTAGAAAGCACTACCAAGGACCAGCTGACGGTGCTGGACCTCGGATACCGAGATGGAGGCACCTAGGCCAAAGGCTCTGGCGAGAACCAGCAGACAGTGCTGGAACTCGGGTGGGTAGCAGAAGGTACCCATTCAAAGCAAAGTAGCCAGGCCGCAAGCCGGCCGCAGTTACCGAAACCCACAGTCCTACAGGGGGTCCATGTCCCATTGGCACTACGGATCCAGCCTTCAGTGCCAGTTCCCGCAGCCCACATAGGAGTCACCTAAACTGCAGGCACTGTAGAGTCGGTTAACCCGGCCGCAAGACGACAGGACAACGGATTGGTGGCATAGTGACCTTGACACTACCCGGAAACAGCAGGCGTGCTGGAACCAGGCTGGGCAACAGGGAGTACCCATGCCAAAGACACTGCCGAGCACCAACTGGCGTTGTTGGAGCCCAGGGACAATCATGGTGTAGGCCGAGGCCTACTTGGTGGTAGTTTTAGATTGTTTGTAGGCTACAACAGACTGTCAACGTGCTCAAATTAGGCATCTGTCTCCACTCTGTTTCCAGGATTTCACGTGACCACCAACACCGCCAGTTTATGCGTACAGCAGCCGTCTGCCCAATCCACACGTGTTCCTGTGTTACTGGGATTCTGTAATGTCAGCAGATCCCCTGATGTGTATCTGCCACTGTCTCCTGCTCTGTCCACGTTCCCACCGCTTGCAGTGGGAAGGTGGACAGCGCAGGAGACAGTGGCGGACACACATTGGGGGATCTGCTGACGTTACAGAACCCCAGTAACACAGGAACACGTGTGGAATGCGTGGATGGCAACTGTGAGCAGGAACTGGCGGTGTTGGAGGTCAGGGGAAATACTAGAGACAGAGTGGAGACAGAGGCCAAATCAGAGAATGTTTAAATCTGAAGTAGTTACAATTTGGAGGCAGCAGCAGTTTGCCCTCCACACAGCAGGGGATCAGCTGACGTTACCGAACCCCACTTACACATGAGCGAGTGTTTTGTCTGTGCGGACAGCACTTCTGAGCACCAACTGGCAGTGTCGGAGCCCAGGGAAAATCAGGTAGTAGGCCGAGGCCTACTTGGTGGCAGTTTGCGATTGTTTCTAGACTACTACTAACTGTCAACGTACTCCAATTAGGCCTCTGTCTTCACTCTGTTTCGAGTATTTCCTCTGGCTTCCAACCACGCCAGTTGCTGCTCTGAAATGCCGTCTGCACAACCCACACTTGTTCCTGTGTTACTGGGGTTCTGTGACAGCAGCTTCTCCCTATAGGTGAGTCAGGCAATGTCTCCTGCTCTGTCCACATTTCCACTACAAGTAGTGGGAACGTAGACAAAGCAGGAGACATTGCCATGCTCAACTCTGGAGATGAGCAGATGTTACAGGACCCAGGTACCACAGGAACAAGTGTGGATTGTGCAGACGGCACTTGAGAGCAGAAACAGGCGGTGTTGTAGGCCGGAGGAAATACTCAAAACAGAGTGGAGACAGAGGGCAAATCAGAGAACATATTAAATCAGAGGTAGTGAGAAGTTGTAGGCAGCAGGAAAGTTTGCCGTACACACAGCAGGGGATCAGCTGACGTTACTGAACCCCACTTACACATGAGCGACTGTTTTGTCTGTGCGGACAGCACTTCTGAGCACCAACTGGCGGTGTCGGAGCCCAGGGAAAATCAGGTAGTAGGCCAAGGCCTACTTGGAGCCAGGTGTAAATCTGAGGTTGTTTGACTGTGGAGGGAGCAGGACACTTTGCCATACACACAGCAGGGGATCAGCTGACGTTACCGAACCCCACTTACACATGAGCGAGTGTTTTGTCTGTGCGGACAGCACTTCTGAGCACCAACTGGCGGTGTCGGAGCCCAGGGAAAATCAGGTAGTAGGCCGAGGCCTACTTGGTGGCAGTTTGCGATTGTTTCTAGACTACTACTAACTGTCAACGTACTCCAATTAGGCCTCTGTCTTCACTCTGTTTCGAGTATTTCCTCTGGCTTCCAACCACGCCAGTTGCTGCTCTGAAATGCCATCTGCACAACCCACACTTGTTCCTGTGTTACTGGGGTTCTGTGACAGCAGCTTCTCCCTAGAGGTGAGTCAGGCAATGTCTCCTGCTCTGTCCACATTTCCACTACAAGTAGTGGGAATGTAGACAAAGCAGGAGACATTGCCGTGCTCAACTCTGGAGATGAGCAGATGTTACAGGACCCAGGTACCACAGGAACAAGTGTGGATTGTGCAGACGGCACTTGAGAGCAGAAACAGGCGGTGTTGTAGGCCGGAGGAAATACTCAAAACAGAGTGGAGACAGAGGGCAAATCAGAGAACATATTAAATCAGAGGTAGTGAGAAGTTGTAGGCAGCAGGAGAGTTTGCCGTACACACAGCAGGGGATCAGCTGACGTTACCGAACCCCACTTACACATGAGCGAGTGTTTTGTCTGTGCGGACAGCATTTCTGAGCACCAACTGGCGGTGTCGGAGCCCAGGGAAAATCAGGTAGTAGGCCGAGGCCTACTTGGAGCCAGGTGTAAATCTGAGGTTGTTTGACTGTGGAGGGAGCAGGACACGTTGCCATACACACAGCAGGGGATCAGCTGACGTTACTGAACCCCAATTACACATGAGCGAGTGTTTTGTCTGTGCGGACAGCACTTCTGAGCACCAACTGGTGGTGTCGGAGCCCAGGGAAAATCTTCTCTTCCATCCTCCCAGTGGATGGCCATGGAACAAGGAGGTGGAATAAGATTCTGCAGGTGAACAACTGGCTACGTCGATGGTGCCGTCAGCAACGATTTGGATTTCTGGATCACGGAGTGAACTACTTATACGATGGACTACTTGCTAGAGATGGGGTGCACCTTACGAAGACTGGAAAGCAGGTATTTGGAAGTCGCCTTGCTACACTTGTAAGGAAAGCTTTAAACTAGAACAACATGGGAAGGGAAGCAAAAGACCAGAAAAAGCCATACACCTGACAAATGCTACTGAGAACTCTGCTATTAGAAGTGGAAAGGAAGAACAAAGACGAAAGAATCTAATTAAAAAAAATATTGGAGAAGGAGAAACCAATCACAAACTAAAATGTTTCTATACTAATGCACAAAGCATGGGCAACAAACAAGGAGAATTGGAACTACTAACACAGGAAAAGAAATATGATGTCATTGGAATCACTGAAACTTGGTGGGACAATACACATGATTGGAATACAAGACTAGAAGGATACAACTTATTTGCAAGAAACAGACTTGATAAACGAGGAGGGGGTGTCGCATTGTATGTTAGAAATGCGTATATCTGCACAGAGATTGAAGCTTCAGAGACTGGGAGTTCTGTGGAAACTGTTTGGGTAAGAATACAAGGACAGAACAATGGAAAGGACACCATTGTAGGCATTTACTACAGGCCGCCTGTGCAAGCTGAAGATATGGATGAACTCTTTATGCATCAAATGGCCAAGTTCTCCAAAAAATATGACATAGTTGTCATGGGAGATTTCAACTATCCAGACATTTGTTGGGAATCTCTCTCAGGCAAAACTAACAGGTCAAGGAAATTCTTATCCTCTCTTGCTGACAACTTTATCTTCCAAAAGGTAAAGGAGAAAACAAGGGGAACTGCTACCTTGGATCTAATCCTTATAAACAGGGA
This sequence comes from Dendrobates tinctorius, assembly GCF_039654945.1. NCBI lineage: Eukaryota > Metazoa > Chordata > Amphibia > Anura > Dendrobatidae > Dendrobates > Dendrobates tinctorius. The sequence goes on along the minus strand of NW_027361732.1, from coordinate 63,876,593 downwards.
GGAAATGGTTGAGGAGGTAAAAGTGGCTGGGACCCTAGGAGGTAGCGACCATGCTATTTTAGAATTTTGGATAACTAGAGGCGGAAGACCTGTGAAGACTCAGACGTCAAGGTTAGATTTCAGAAAGGCAGATTTTAAGGGATTCAGAAAGAGAATTGGAGGGATCCAATGGCTGGATATCCTTAAAGACAAAAATGTCCAGGAAGGATGGGAAATCTTGAAAAATGAAATACTCAAAGCACAGTTGTTAACAATTCCGAAAAGAGGGAAGAATAGGAAGCATTTAAGGAAACCAGGATGGATGAACACAGAACTTAAGCACATGCTAAAAAGGAAGCAAAAAATGTTTATAAAATGGAAAGAAGGAGGCATATCTAAAGAAGAATATAATGCTGTCTGCAGAACCTGCAAGGCACAAATCAGATTATCTAAAGCTGAAAATGAATTGAGGCTTGCAAGAGATGTCAAAAGCAATAATAAAGGATTTTGGGGATATGTCAAAAGTAAAAGAAAAGTCAAAGATGCTATAGGATTTTTACAGGATGAAAATGATGAAATGCTAAGACAGGATGTTGAGAAGGCTGAACTTTTAAATTCCTATTTTGCATCTGTTTTCTCTCAGAAAGGAAATGTAACATCAACTGTTATTCACTGTCCTATTAAGGGAATAGAAGAATCCAGGATATCTATAAACAGAAAGATAGTGAGGAAACACTTAGCTAACCTAAATGTATTCAAGTCTCCAGGTCCAGATGAATTACACCCCAGAGTACTGAAGGAGATAGCAGAAGAAATTTTTGAACCCCTCTCCATAATCTTTGAAAATTCTTGGAGAACAGGAGAAGTGCCAGAAGACTGGAGAAGAGCAAATGTTGTTCCTATCTTCAAAAAGGGGAAGAAGGTGGACCCAGGCAACTATAGGCCGGTGAGTCTGACTTCTATACCAGGAAAGATCTTTGAACAAATTATTAAACAACATGTATGTCAATACCTGGATAAGAATGAAGTGATTAAACAGAGTCAGCATGGGTTTGTAACTAATAAGTCATGTCAGACTAATTTAATTTCCTTCTATGATGGTATTACTGATTGGGTGGATCAAGGAAATGCTGTAGATATAGTATATCTTGACTTCAGCAAAGCATTTGACAAAGTCTCTCATACAATCCTTATTGAAAAAATGACTAAGTATGGAATGGACAAGGCAACTGTTAGGTGGATTCATAACTGGCTTAGTGATCGGACCCAAAGAGTGGTCGTAAATGGCTGCACATCCAGTTGGAAGAATGTCTCAAGTGGGGTACCACAGGGCTCTGTCCTGGGCCCTGTATTGTTCAACATCTTTATCAACGATTTAGATGAAGGAATTGAGGGTAAACTGATTAAATTTGCTGATGACACAAAGCTAGGAGGGATAGCTAATACTAGAGAAGAGAGAGAGAGGATTCAAAAAGATTTAAATAAACTGGAGAAGTGGGCAGCAACTAACAGAATGGTTTTTAACAGGGAGAAATGCAAAGTACTACATCTGGGCAATAAAAATGAAAAAAGCATATATAGAATGGGAGGAATAGGGCTAAGTGACAGCACATGTGAAAAAGACTTGGGTATACTAATAGATCACAGACTGAATATGAGTCAACAGTGTGATGCAGCAGCAAAAAAGGCAAATGCAATTCTAGGATGTATTAACAGAAGCATACAGTCTAGATCACGTGAAGTCATTATTGCCCTCTACTCCTCTTTGGTCAGACCTCATCTGGAATATTGTGTCCAATTTTGGGCACCACATTTTAAAAAAGACATCAACAAACTGGAGCAAGTTCAGAAAAGAGCGACCAGAATGGTGACCGGTCTGCAAACCCTGTCTTATGAGGAAAGGTTGCAGGATTTGGGAATGTTTAGTTTGCAAAAGAGAAGACTGAGAGGAGACTTAATAGCTGTCTACAAATATCTAAAGGGCTGTCACATTGTAGAAGGATCAACTTTATTCTCATTTGCACAGGGAAAGACTAGAAGCAATGGGATGAAGCTGAATGGAAGGAGACACAGATTAGATATTAGAAAAAACTTTTTGACAGTTAGAGTGATCAATGAGTGGAACAGGCTGCCACGAGAAGTGGTGAGTTCTCCTTCAATGGAAGTCTTCAAACAGAGGCTGGACAGACATCTAACTGGGATGATTTAGCGAATCCTGCTTTGAGCAGGGGGTTGGACCAGATGGCCCAGGAGGTCCCTTCCAACTCTACGATTCTATGATTCTATGATTCTATGATTCTAAGTAGTAGGCCGAGGCCTACTTGGTGGCAGTTTGCGATTGTTTCTAGACTACTACTAACTGTCAACGTACTCCAATTAGGCCTCTGTCTTCACTCTGTTTCGAGTATTTCCTCTGGCTTCCAACCACGCCAGTTGCTGCTGTGAAATGCCGTCTGCACAACCCACACTTGTTCCTGTGTTACTGGGGTTCTGTGACAGCAGCTTCTCCCTAGAGGTGAGTCAGGCAATGTCTCCTGCTCTGTCTACATTTCCACTACAAGTAGTGGGAATGTAGACAAAGCAGGAGACATTGCCGTGCTCAACTCTGGAGATGAGCAGATGTTACAAGACCCAGGTACCACAGGAACAAGTGTGGATTGTGCAGACGGCACTTGAGAGCAGAAACAGGCGGTGTTGTAGGCCAGAGGAAATACTCAAAACAGAGTGGAGACAGAGGGCAAATCAGAGAACATATTAAATCAGAGGTAGTGAGAAGTTGTAGGCAGCACAAGAGTTTGCCGTACACACAGCAGGGGATCAGCTGACGTTACCGAACCCCACTTACACATGAGCGAGTGTTTTGTCTGTGCGGACATCACTTCTGAGCACCAACTGGCGGTGTCAGAGCCCAGGGAAAATCAGGTAGTAGGCCGAGGCCTACTTGGAGCCAGGTGTAAATCTGAGGTTGTTTGACTGTGGAGGGAGCAGGACACTTTGCCATACCCACAGCAGGGGATCAGCTGACGTTACCGAACCCCACTTACACATGAGCGAGTGTTTTGTCTGTGTGGACAGCACTTCTGAGCAACAACGGGCGTTGCTGTAGCCCAGGAAATAAAGTTCAGGTCATAGAAACATGAACACAACAGGAGACCTGGATCCTGTTGCCAGCCAATTATTTATTCTGCAAGAGGACTGGCAAATTCAGGTGAGATCCAGGCCTTGTTCATTTTCACAAAAGTAAGCCGGTCAACATTATCGGTGGATAGTCGCGTGCGACGGTCTGTTACCACACCACCTGCAGCACTAAAGACACGTTCCGATAATACACTGGCAGCAGGGCAAGCCAGCACCTCCAATGCATACTGGCTAAGCTCTGGCCATGTATCCAGCTTAGAGACCCAATACTTGAACGGGGAAGAGCCGTCTGGGAGAACACTAACAGGGCACGACAAGTAGTCTGTCACCATCTGACGGAAACGTTGCCTCCTGCTGACTGGAGCCGTCTGTGATGGTGTTGCCGTTTGTGGCGGTCCCACAAAACTTTTCCACATTTGGGCCATACTGGCCTTGCCTTGTCCTGCGGCACTGCCTCTGCTACCTCTTTGTGCAGAGCTTCCTCCACTGCCTCTACCCACATGGCTGCTTTGAAAAACACTACCAGCAAGACTTGTGGGGGGAATGGAGAACATGATGGCCTGCACAAGTGTTTCTTGGTACTCCCGCATTTTTCGCTCCCGGTTCAACTGTGGTATGAGGCTTTGTAAGTTGTCCCGGTAGCGAGGATCTAGGAGGGTGTACACCCAATAATCAGCCGTGTGGAGAATGTTGTCGATGCGGCGGTCATTTAACAAGCACTGCAGCATGAAATCAACCATGTGCTGCAGACTGCCAACTGGACCGGAAACGCTGTCCCCAGCTTGAGGCAGCATCTCTGCCTGCTCAGCATCACCCCACCCTCGCTGTACACACTGACTACTAGAGCCTTGTGTACCTCCCTCCTCTGGAGAGATGTGTTCCTCCTCCTTCATTGACTCCTCGTCATCCTCCTCACTAAGTGTCCCCTGCCTGGGCCTTTGTGTGGAAGCACGTTGCGCAGACTTGCCAGAAGCAGATGGCATTTCTGAGTGCTCATCCTCAACCTCTTCAAAAACCTCCTCACTTAGTGCTTGTAAGGTTTTTTGAAGCAGACAGATGAGGGGGACAGTCATGCTGATTAGTGCATCATCTGCACTGGCCATCCGCGTGGAGTCATCGAAGGCACGCAAAACTTGGCAGATGTCCCTCATAGTGGCCCACTCAGTGGTGGTGAAGTGTGTCCGGCGCACAGTGCGACTTGTTTGCGCCTGATGCAGCTGGTACTCCATTACTGCTGCCTGCTGCTCACACAACCGCTCCAACATATGTAACGTTGAATTCCACCTGGTGGGGAGGTCACATATGATGCGATGTTCTGGCAGGCAGAATCGGCATTGCAGAGATGCAATGCGCAATCTTGCCATGCTGGAACGCCGCAAGTGAGCACACTCTAGGCGAACCTTGTGCAGCAGTGCATCAAGATCCGGATAGTCCCTCAGAAAGCTCTGCACGACCAAATTGAGCATGTGTGCCAGACATGGTATGTGAGTGAGGTTGCCTAGGCCCAGAGTTGCCACTAGATTTCGGCCATTGTCACTCACTACCAAACCTGGCTGGAGATTCGCTGGCACAAACCACACATCGCTCTCCTGCTTGATGACATTCCAGAGCTCCTGTGCTGTGTGGCTCCGATTCCCCAAAGAAATTAATTTAAGGATGGCCTGTTGACGTTTGGCCACACCTGTGCTCATATCTGGCCTAACAGGCTCACGCAGTGCTGATTCCGAGGAACTAGAGTAGGAGGAGGACTCCATATGTACAGACTGCATTCCTGCAATCCTTGGAGTTGGCAGAATACGTACAGAGCCACTCTCCAGATCTGTACCCGACTCCACAACATTGACCCAATGGGCAGTGAGGGAAAGGTATCGTCCCTGTCCATGGCTACTGGTCCACGCATCGGTGGTCAGGTGGACCTTGCTACTGACGGCATTTAGTAGCACATTTTTAATTTTTCCCTCCACATGCTTTTGCAGGGCAGGGACAGCTTGCCTGCTGAAATAAAAGCGGCTGGGCACATTGTATTGTGGAACTGCCAATGACATAAAGTTCCGGAAGGTGTCAGTCTCCACCAGCCTGAATGACAGCATCTCAAGGGCCAGTAGTTTGGCAATGCCAGCATTCAGAGCCAGTGCTCGGGGATGGTTTGCCGTGTATGGCCGCTTTTTCTCCCATGCCTGTGCTACCGATTGCTGGTGAGTGGCCTGGGAGTGTGCTGATGACTGCGAACGTGGTTCAGTGGGTGGAATTTCACTGGGTCTCTGGACAACAGTGGCAGTGGTTCTTCCATGGCGTTCCAGTGAGGAAGCCGAACCAGCTGTGTGTGAGCTGGAGGAAGAGGCCCCAACACGAGCTGAAGAGGTGGTAGGTGCTGCTGAAGGTTGGCCTACATCTTCAGTGTGTCTGTGTAACTCCACCTCGTGCTTGGTACGCACATGTTTCCACATATTTGTGGTATTGACATTGGTCACATTTTTCCCTCGTTTCACTTTCTGATGACACAGCTTGCATTTGACAAAGCAAATGTCATCTGCAACTGTGTCAAAAAAAGACCACGCACTGCAAGTCCTGGGAGCGCCCGTTTTGTGTTTTGGAAGAGGATTGCTCCTCACGGGTGCCAAAGTGGAGGCTACAGGCAACCAAGTCTGCCCCCGCCCTCTCCCTCCTCTTTTGGCCGTTCGGGGAATCTCTTCCTCAGAGCTGCTCCCACCACCTTCCTGTGGCTGACGCCATGATGGGTCAAGGACCTCATCATCTCCACTCCCCTCTTCAAGCACCGGCTGGTCCTGGGTTGTCTCGCCAGCACCGTACGCACCAGAAATTGGCAACTGAGTCTCATCATCATCAGATGAGCACTGAGGTGTGCTGACAATAGGCACTGGCCCACCCGCCTCTTCAGATTCAGAGGGACAAAGCAGTTGCGCATCACTGTATACTCCCTCTTCTTCACGCTCTAGAATGCTGCTTGGCTGGCCACCTCTTTCCAAGCCAACAGATTCTGAGAACAGAAGTAAAGATTGAGATGGCTCCTGTCCAGGGCTCTCAGACTGCCTGGGCAATTTGGCAGGTGGTGAAGAGACAGATGGTTGCTCTTCAGTGCTCTGGCCTTGGGAGGATGCGGAAGTCATTGAAGTGGATGCGTTAGCTGCCATCCATCCGACAACGGCTTCAATTTGTTCGTCACGCAGCAGTAGGGTACGGCGAGGTCCTACAAAGCTGCGCATGAAGGACTGTTGCCTGGTAAAAGTGGGGGATGCCGGGTCACTGGTGGCCGCAGCAGACACCGAATCCCCACGTCCTCTCCCTGCTGAATCCCCCCGTCCTCTCCCTGCTGAAACTCCACGGCCACGACCACATGCCTTACTCCCTGCCTTCTTCATCTTGGTAGACTGATAAAGATAGGCAGAAAAGTAAAAAAGGGATGGCTTAGTGTTCTTATTCCTGAACACCTGCTAACCAGTATAAGAAACACTAATTTGGCTAAGAGTGTGTGTACTACACTTTAATATGATCTAATGTGGCCTAGACAACTGTAAAGTGGAGTGTTTGGTGAACTTTATTTCCTTTTTTTTCGGGGGGGAGAAAGGAAAGGATGTGACCAAAGTTTGAAAGCTATAGTATCACAAACTTTTTGGAGCGATTACAATGCAGGAAGCTAACCTACAATGCAATTGATGAGGCTCCAAAAAATAGGGTGATACTAGTCTGGCTGAAGGGCACAAGCCAGCAAAAAGGCTCATCTATCTAATCCTATATAGTGTTTGCAACCAACCAATGACAATGGATGCGGATGGAAGCACACTAATATAGGAACAAAAATCTGGATAAATTAGCTGCAAAAAAAGGACTATGTATGAGGCAGTGACGCACGCTGAGCGGACTACAGCTAGCGGTGGCTGTAGAACACACTGCAACGTGAGCTGCACTCACACACAGAGAGACCTATCAGACAGCCAAAAACAGTGCAGAGAAATTGGCTATAGCACTGAAAGGCTGCTGAAAGGCTCCGCTGTCCACTCCTTTAGTGTTTGCAACCAACGTATATGGATACGTATGGAAGCACACTATACAGGAGAAAAAAAAAGCAGCAATAAAAGAAAAATGTGTATGAGGCAGAGACACACGCTGGGCGGCCTACAAGCAGGCGTGCCTGCAGGACACACTACACAGCGTGGGTCTGCACTCACACAGCCCTTGCAGACAGCTGTGAAAACAGCGCTGCTAGGGAAAAGCAAGCTACAGTGGTGGTTTATGTAGCCTGGGTTAAGCACTATATGTTTTGTGGAATCGCTATTTCTAACTGTCCCTCACAGTCTTCAACAGCAGCCTGTCCCTAACTGAATTCACAGCAGAGTGACCAGAAATGGCGGCTGCAGCACTTTTTATAGTGCATCATGACATCATTTCAGCAGCCAATCACAGCCATGCCAGTAGTTAACATGCCTACATGCCTAACAGGATGTGCCCACACTTCTGAGGATCCCCATTGGCTGAATCAAATCGAGCGGGCTCCTAGCATTATGGGAACTTCCGATTCCGGTATTCGATATGAAAAAAGTATCGGAAGTAAGTATCGGAATTCCGATACAGCTAATATCGGCCGATACCCGATACTTGCGGTATCGGAATGCTCAACACTACTCACAACATAGCTTAGGACGCTCTCGGGGTCCAGACGTGTGACTGTGCCAAATTTTGTGGCTGTAGCTGTGACGGTGCGGATGCCTATCCCGGACATACACACATACACACACACACATACATACATACACACATACATACACACTTTGAGCTTTATATATTAGATATTCCTTTTTATTTTTTTGTATGCTAAAAATTTTCTTCGTATCTTGGTATGTGCACGTTTTATATTGTGCCACTTCTTTGTCATTTTTTATTGAATAAAGATATATCTTTCTATTAAACATTTATTGTCTGGATATCTCTTGGCTTTCCATGTTTTACTTTTTAACTATTTAAGTTAAATGCCATAAAGGAAGACTTGAGAAATACTGAATTTGTCATTGTTAGTATGAGTAACTCTAATAAAAGTGCAATCTAAAGTTATAAATAAAACTTATATGTATCCCTAAATAGTACCAATAAAAAACTTCAGCATGCTAAGCAAAAAACAAGCCCTCATACAGAGCTTTAAACGCCTTAACGACTGAGTAATTTCTCATTTTTTTCATTGATCTTTTTCCCCTCTTTATTCCAAGAGCCATAACTTTTTATTTTTCCATGGACATAGCCAGGTGAGGGCTTGTTTTTTTGTTTGATGAGTTGTTATTTTGAATGAAACCATTCATTTTATCAAGAAATGTATTGAAATGTGGAAAAAATGTTTCAAGCGTGGCAGCACGGTGGTTCAGTGGTTAGCAGTTGCAGTGCTCTACTCCTGGGTTCAAATCCCACCAAGGACAACATTTGCAATGAGTTTGTTCTCCCAGCGTTTGTGTGGGTTTCCTCCAGGTACTCCAGTTTCCTCCCACATTCCAAAGATATACTGACAGGGAATTTTGTCTGCGAGCCCCATCGGCATCAGCGATGATAATGTGTGCAAATTGTAAAGCGCTGCAGAATATGTTAGTGCTATATAAAAATAGAGTATTATTATTAAGTGTGGCGACATGGCAGAGGAAGAGCAATTCAGCAATTGTTTTTTGAGTTTTTTATTAAAAGTGTTCATTTTATGATAACAATATCCTGGCAATATAATTCACCAGGTCAGTATGATTACAGAAATACCAAACATGCATGTTTTTTGCTTTATTTAAGTGGTGAAAAAGAAATAAGATATTTGTAAAAATAAAATTGCTTGTGATAGAGCCATAACACTTTCAATTTTCGGGATGTGGAGTTGTGTGAGGGCTTGTTTTTTGCATCCCTAGCTGATGTTTTTATTCATATCACTTTGGGGAATATACAGTGTCTTATTCCATTTTTTGCATAGTTGCTAAGGCCAAAAAGCTTAAATTGTGGTGTCTTACTTCCCTTTCTCATTACGTCATTCTCCAATCGGAATAATTTAATTTATATTTTTGATAAATCGACTTTTACAAATGTAGCAATACCAATTATTTCTTAATTTTTAATGGAAGTAAATGGTGATGACTTGAACTTCATATATATATATATTCATATTTCAAGAAAAAAACTAATTTCCTACATTTTTCGCTTCATTTGTTAGTCCAACTAAGGGACTTGGACCTGCGATCTCCTGAGCACTTGTGCTATATACAGCAATAACATAACATTTCTGTATATAACAAAAATCATGGTCTCTTTTAACCTCTTAACGACCGCTGACATGCCTTTTAACGAAGGTAGTTAAGAGTTGGATTTTCCCTGGGTCTCGGCTGTCGAGACCCCGAGAACATGATTCGGGTCGGTTTTTACTGTCTCCACTTTTGTGATCACCATTATTAACCTTATAACAGCGACCGCAAAAAAAAGCTGCTATTTTACATTTACTTTCTCTCTCCTCTGATGTGATCGCACATCAGAGGACAGAGAAAAAGGGTCCCCGAATCCCCCAATACCTCTCAGTCATCTTCGGGCCCTCCTGCATCTTCCAGTGGGCGCCGCCATCTTCTTCCAGGAAGAAAAAGGTGGGCGCATGCACAGTTTGCCCGCCGAATCTGCCGGCAGGCAGATTCCATTCATTCATTCCAGGTCCATTTTGATCACTATGATAAACCCTATCACAGTGATCAAAATAAAAAAAAAATTGAAAATATCCCCCCTTTATCACCCCTTTAGTTAGGGAAATATAATGAAATAAAGAAAATATATTTTTCATTTTTCGGTTAGGGTTAAGGTTAGGGTTAGAAATAGGGTTAGGGTTGGAATTAGGGTTAGGGTTGGAATTAGGGTTAGGATTGGAGCTAGAATTAAGGGGTTTCCACTATTTAGGCACATCAGGGGGTCTCCAAATGTGACATGGCGCCACCATTGAGTCCACCCAATTTTGAGTTCAAAAAGTCAAATGGTGCTCCCTAACTTTCGAGCCCAGACGTGTGCCCAAACAGGTAAACAGTGGTTTACCCCAACATATGAGGCATCAGCATAATCAGGATAAATTTCACACCAACTTTGGGGGTCTAATTTCTCCTGTTACCATTGGGAAAATAAAAAATAGAGGGCTAAAAAATCACTTTTGTGGAAAAAAATGATTTTCTATTTTCACGGCTCTGCGTTATAAACTTCTGTGAAGCACTTGGGGGTTCAAAGTGCTCACCACACATCTAGGTAAGCTCTTTGGGGGTCTAGTTTCCAAAATGGTGATACTTATGGGAGGTTTCTACTATTTAGGCACATCAGGGGCTCTGCAAATGCAACATGATGCCCGTAGAACATTCCATCAAAGTTTGCATTTCAAAATGGCGCTCTTTCCCTTCTGAGCTCTCCCATGTGCCCAAACAGTGGTTCCCCCCACATATGGAGTATCAGCGTACTCAGGGCAAATTGCACAACAACTTGTGTGGTCCAATTTCTCCTGTTACTCTTGGGAAAATAAAAAATAGTGGGCTAAAAAAATCATTTTTGAGGAAAAAACAATGATTTTTTATTTTCACTGCTCTGCGTTATAAACTTCTGTGAAGCATTTTGAGGTTCAAATTGCTTACCACACATCTAGATAAGTTTGTTAAGGGGTCTAGTTTCCAAAATGGGGTCCCTTGTTGGGGGTTTTCACTGTTTAGGCACATCAGGGGCTCTTCAAACGCAACATGGTGTCCAATCTCAATTCCAGCCAATTCTGCATTGAAAAAGTCAAACGGTGCTCCTTCCTTTCCAAGCCCTGCTATTTGCACAAACAGTGGTTTACCCCCACATATGGGGTATCGGCGTATTCAGGAGAAATTGCACAACAAATTTTTTGGTTCATTTTCTCTTTTTACACTTGCAAAAAAAAGATTGTTTCTGAAGTAAAATGTTTGTAAAAAAAGTTAAATGTCAATTTTTTTCCTTCCACATTGCTTCAGTTTCTGTGAAGCATGTAAAGGGTTAATAAACTTCTTGAATTTGGTTTTGAGCACCTTGAGGGGTGCAGTTTTTAGAATTGTGTCACTTTTGGATATTTTCTGTCATATAGACCCCTCAAAGTGACTTCAAATGTGATGTGCTTCCTAAAAAAAATAGTTTTGGAAATTTTGTTGTAAAAATGAGAAATCGCTGGTCAAATTTTAACCCTTTTAACTTCCTAACAAAAAAAAAATTTGGTTCCAAAATTGTGCTGATGTAAAGCAGACATGTGTGAAATGTTATTTATTAAGTATTTTTTGTGACATATCTCTCTGATTTAAGGGCGTAAAAATTTAAAGTTTGAATACTGCAAAATTTTAAAAATTTTCACCATATTTCTTTTTTTCATAAATAAACACAAGTCACACCGAAGAAACTTTACCACTAACATGAAGTAAAATATGTCACGAAAAAACAATCTCAGAATCACCAGGATGCGTTAAAGTGTTCCAGAGTTATAACCTCATAAAGTGACAGTGGTCAGAATAGTAAAAATTGGCCTGGTCATTACGCAGCAAATTGGCTTTGTCACTAAGAGGTTAAAATCCAGCCACAACCTGTCATTTACAGGAGTACTGTCATGACAGACACAAGAGTCTTCAGCAAAACAGCGCTCCCCCTGTCATCACATTGTCAAAGCCACTGTCACAAATTGACCTCCTCATAAGTTGTTAAGGGGTTAATCGAAAAAGTAAGACAGTTATGTTGCTCAAAATACAGTTCAATATATCAATTTTTTTACGGGGTTCATATTTTTTAAGTCATTAAGGTATTAAAACTGGTTGCTATTTCAGTTGTACTGCACAATGAATGGTATAAAAACGAAACAAACAAAAACAATGACAGAATTGCATTTTTTTCACCATTTCATTTTACTTGGAATCTTCTCCATGCTTCAGTACTTTTTATGCTAAAATAAATATAGTCGTAAAAACTAAATACGGTCTTGCATAAAACAAGCCCATATTTGATTTTGACAACAGAAAAGTGAAACAATGATGTCTCTGGGACGAAGAGGAGGAAAAGATGAAAAGCAAAAGCACAAAATTGGCTACCTCGTTAAATGGTTAATATTTCTTTTAGCAAATACCTGAATACAGATCAAAATTCAATATAAACAGAATTACAATTAATCTACTTTTACATTTAAATTTAGAATTTATAATTCTACTAAATCCATTGTTTATACACAAAATCTATACATATTTTTTACAGATTATATTTCTTAAAATCACATTGCATATGTGAATAAACTACATGAGTGAAAGCCGTAGCACTACCTGACTAAAGTTTAATGAATATGAATAAACTTAATGTATTGTTTAACAAATTCAACATGACAAGTAAGTATATGTACTGTTGCTCTGTATTTAAAAATAACAGAAGATATGTAAATGTGCAAAGACATATGACAATACCAATTAATGTTCCTTTGTTGTAATTTTAATAGTCTAGCACTCTATTTGTATAATTTATCTCTTATCTTAAGTTGGTAAGTAACGTGAAAAGAGATATAAGTAGACAAGGCATTAAGGATTCATTGAAGGATGAACAGAATTATAACTTGGAAGAATAGCCCCTAGAACTCCCCAAGGTAACAGCTCACAGGCTTTTCAGCCTCCATCTTGGCAATTGCCCTCAGCACCAATTATATGGAGGTAAGTCAAGTTGAGTAAGAGGAAAATGGAATTTCACAAATTCAGCATCTTTCTTGATACATATTCTTTGAGGTTAACTTATATTAAGCAGGAAAGTAAATAACAGTAGCATATTTTACACTGAGATACATAGTAAAAGTAGACTATAACACCACTGTATAATAAGTAGATCTGTTATTATGCACTTGAAAAAAAATTGGCAACACTTTAACTCCTTCCTAACATGCACCATAATACAGTATACGGATCCGCGAGCGCTGCTTTCCTGCAAACCGCCATATATATACAGCACCATGATCGTGCAGACTCACGCTGAGTGCCACCGTGCTTTATGTGAGAGCTGACACCCTGCAGCAAATGCCCACATAGGTGGTAGCCCCAATTGCGGCAGTTTAACCTCTTTAATGCTGCTGTCAGTAGTGACAGCGATATTGTGAGATATTGCAGAGGCTCCCTTTGTGCTCTCATTGGCAAAACGTGATGCAGTGGCATTGTGTCAATGGTCTCCATGGTAACCTGGGGTCCCAAGATGGCCTTGCGGTCACAAGGCTGACTTGCCTCCTTCCTGCATCAGAGAGGCTTGTTATGAACGAGTCACCGTAGGAGGCAAAAACAGAAGTACTAGCTAAGTCCAGAAAACCAGAGAAGTTGGCAGCTATCAGATTACAGACCCCTGAACCTATCAACAACAACTAGCAGTAGCCGTGGGGGGTTCCTACGGTGCCCTAGACCCCTCGAACACAGCCGGAGAACTACATAGCCTAAAGACAGAAAGGGAAATCTAAACTGCCCCAGAGCAGACCCCAAAGCAATAGGCAGCCCCCAACATATAATGACGGTGAAGCAAGATGAAAAAACACTCACACAGATAGAAAGATAGGCTGAGCAAACGATGGGGCCCAAGCTAACTACATAGGACAGGATAGAAAAGCTGCTGTCTGTAATCCGCCAAAACCCTATCAAAACAAGAGCCAACAGCTGATAGGGAAAAATGGCCTGAAGACACTAGGCTTCAAAAAGACTATATCAGTACTCAGGTATTTTCTGAAGACAGAGCAAAAAGGAATTCAGCACACCCCAGCAGGGAATGGCAGAAATCCAGAAAAACAAGGTATAACAAAACCAAAACACAAATGCAAAAAACAGAGCAGAAAACTTAGCTTTTGAGGAGCAGGAAACAGACTGGTCTCCTAGAATCCCTCAGAGAGATCACCAGCAAGGCAGAAGGGCGTTGTCTGCTTTATCTCCAGTCAGCAATTCCCATCACCCAGTCATCATCATCCTGCCCAGATGCTTGGTAATCAGCCTCACTACCTTGCTTCACCAGAAGAGGGAGTTCATCAGACCTCAATGGTGAAGGGGAAAATGAACTCACAACAGAGGCTGCTCTAATGCTCTGCAGTGCAGAAGCAATCTGTCATCATACAGTTGATGTCCCATCCTTGGACAATGTAAAAAAGTAAAAGAAAGTTAATAAAAATTGTAAATATATTAAAACAAAAATCACAAAATAACAAAAAATATATTCATCCAATAAATAAATGCATTTGTGTAAAAAGTAAAATAAAACAAAAGCACACATATTTTGGTATTGCCGAGTCTGGAACGACCAGACCTATAAAACTGTCCCTCGAGTGAACACCGTAAAAAAGAAAAAAATTAGACAAAAAACTATGCTTTATCACCATACTGCTGAACAAAAAGTGGAATAAGACATGACAAAAAAAGCAATCTACGTAAAAATGGTTCTACTAAATGTGTCATCTTGTCCTGCAAAAAAGCGCCATGACACAGCTTCGTCAGCGGAAAGATAAAGTTATAGCAAAAATTAAAATTTTTTAAATAGTTTTCATTATGTTTAAAGCACCAAAACATAAAAATATAGAAATAAGGAATCACTGTAATCATACTTACCAGGAGAATTAAGCTGCCTTATCCATTTTACTACTCGAGGAACGGCATAAACCCCCCCAAAATAATTCCTGAATTGCTGATTTTTGTTCATTCTGCCTCACAAAAATCAGAATAGAAAGCGATAAAAAAAGTCATGTTCCAAAAAATCTTACATTAAAAAGTCAATGTGTCTCAGAAAACAAAAGCCCTCAAATGACTATGTCAGCAAAAATGTGGAAATTTATAGCTAACAAAATATGGTTATGCAAGTTTTTTCAATAAAAAGCTCCTTTTAGTATGTGATAGCAGCCAAACATAAAAAAATATAAACCTGGTATCACTGTAATCGCACCACCACGAAGAATTAATTTATTGAATCACTTATACTGCACGAGGAAAAAATAAATAAAGCCAATTCTTCACCTGCTGTTGATTTTTTCAGTCTGCCTTCTAAAGATCGCAGTAATGCTCAGAACATACTTATCCTGCACTCTACGCTGAGTGCTTACACCAGGGTTTCCATGTAAATCTCTGAAAACCGTGATTCAGACAGAACCCCTGGAGAAAGATTACCTATTATGAGGCAGATGGAGGCACTGTGGACAATGTCTGGCTGCCTATGATCCAGCAGTGTCCATCTTTTTAGGAGTTCAAAAAGTGTCGTCGACCAAAGATTTATGCACCTCTGAAAAAAGGACATCGCTGGACAGAGGTCAGACAGAATTCAGAGTACCTGTGCTACCACATTATATTGAATGGATACTTTAGGGGTTTCATCTGAATCACATCACTCAGAGCTTTAGATGGAAACCCCAATGTGCATGTTCAGCATAGAGCACCGGATAAATGTGAACCCAAATGTTATGGAAAATGTTCCCTGCAACAGCTTCAAATCATTCTACAAAAAATGCTCTGGAAAAGCGCTATGGCTGTGCTCTCTTCTGAGTCCAACAGTGTGGCTAAACCACATTTAGCATCCACATGTTTGGCATTTCTGTAGCAATGACAGTGCTACCTAATTTACGGATGTCTTCAGAGGCATGAGCTGGGCACTACCATGTACTGGTGACTGCAATGTACTGGGAACTACAGCATACAGGCACCACAATGGCAGTTTGCAATTTTCACTCAGCAACATCGACTGCTGCTTGTTTCTGGAAAACAGCCATGGAGTCAAAATCATCACTGCACCCATAGATAAATTCCCAAAGGGGTATAATTTAAAAAATGGGGTCACTTGAGGGGACATTTTGCTCTTCTAGCACTTAAGAGATCAGTATATGGAGTCCTCAAACTACTTTAGCAAAATCTGCACTGCAGAAGACAAATAGCGCACCGTATCTTCTGAGTCTCGCAGTATGGCTAAACGATACTGTACAGCCATATATGGGGTATTTCCACATTCAGCGCAAATTGTGGGGCAAAGTTTGTTGCCATTTTTATCAATTTCCCAGTGCGAAAATGTAAAATCTAGGGCTAAAACAAAATCTTGGTGGCTATAATGTGATTATTTTTTCTTCACTGCCTAATGTTATAAAATTCTGTGACACCTGTATTGTCAATATGTTCACTGCACCCATAGATGAAGTCATTGAGAGGTCTAGTTTGCAAAATGGGGTCACTTTTGGGTGGTTCTGCTGGTCTTACACCTCAGGGGCTCTACAGAAGTGATGATGTGATACGGCATAGTCAAAACAACTAGGAAAATCTGAATGCCAATCAGAGCTGGTTTTAGACAAAGCGGGGCCCTGGGCAACAGTTTAAAGTGGGGCCCTAAATTCTCACATATTGCACATCACACAGAAACCTTCTGTTGTATTTACAAGCGCTAAGTTCAGGCCACTAAATGAGCACGATTAACAATATTGAAGTCCTTCAACACTTGCTTCCCGGCACACGTTCAGTAACTGGCAGCGCTTTGGATACAGCACATGTCTATTGCAGGCTATTGAATGCAGGTGAATCTGCTTTAAACCATGCGGATTGACCGCGTCCAATACATTGTATGAGTGAAATTTGTCTTGCAGAGGCTCTCGTATCCGCAAGATAAATAGGCATGCTGCAGTCCAAAGAGACGCAACACAGAAAAACACAGTATTACAAACGTATAAAAATACTCTGTTGTAAAAAAAATAACAGTAAACATCACGTGCTGGTAAAAAGAAGATAGCAAAGCAGGGTACTTGGTTGATACGTTTTTTGCAAAAAATACATACTAAGCCGCTCTACCAAACGTCAAGGTATACCCATATCAGAGCAGTCCCTAACCGATGTATTTAAAAACCTGATCATGTGTATGGTACCTTTATGGGCAGGATTCAGAAAGGTAATGTCCGATGTGGAAACGCTGTGGAAGATGGCTTATGTGTGCACGGCCCACAAGGGAGGGGTGGAGACCTCCATAATCTTGCAGAAACAATAAACCAATTGAATATAGCAGGATTTTTAGTTGCTTACTGTAAAATCTGTTTCTCTGAGCCTTCATTGGGGGACACAGGAAACCATGGGGTGTATGCTGCTGCCACTAGGAGGCTGACACTATGAAGAAAAAAGTTAGCTTCTCCTCCGCAGTGTACACCCCACCGACAGGAAGTAAGATATTCAGTTAGTGAGAAAGCAGTAGGAGAAGCAATCTGTAAACGAGATAGAAACCACAGAAAAAACACAAATCCAAACTGTAACAATATAATACAGTAAACAGAGCTGTTCAACTTGGAAGGGTGCTGTGTCCCCCAATGACGGCTCAGAGAAACAGATTTTACGGTAAGCAACTAAAAATCCTGTTTTCTCTATCGCTTCATTGGGGGAGACAGGAAACCATGGGACGTCCCAAAGCAGTACCCAAGGGGAGGGAACAGCAGACCACTCCAATCAGGATGAGGAAGTCACCATCGTCACCTGCAAGGTCACCTGCGAGGTCTTTTACCTCAACCGGCACTTGCTGAAGCTAGGCATGGGCTCTGAAAACCTCTTGGACCTATGGAGGACATATCATCACACTGCAGAGGTGCCAGACGAAGGCCCAAAGAGTACCGCCAGGAGGACACACACACTGCCTGGGCAGAGTGTGTCGTACTCAAAAGAACGCAGTCCTTCCTGAACTGGCTACCCTACTAATGCCGACCAGATTCAGTGAGCAGCCGCTGACCTGGAGGCCAGAGGACATCTACACTTCAAGCCCAAGCTTGATAAGTTCCGTTGCTCTGGCAAGGTAGCCTGATGAGAGAGCGTCACAAAGGAAAAGTCCGAGGCGGACGAAAGAAAGGGAATTCAGAATGATGGAGACTGGACCTTTGATCCACAGGAAGTGCACCACAGATGCTACAGACTCTGTGAGACCCCAAGAGTGGTTGAGAGTCTGAAAGGGAAGGCTACCAAATGAAAAGGAAAATGAACCCACCCATTGCAAAAAGCAGAAATCGCCAAAGCCCTGGAGAAATCAGGACCTGGATAAAGGCTTCATGGAACAAAGGAAAAATTATGCGATTCACAGAAGGCAAATGCTGAATGAAGAAAATTTCTTCCTGAAAAAACAAGGATAGACTCAATCCTAGATCCTCAACAAGCCACGCTGAGGAAAATGCACTGAAGAACGACGAGGTTTAGCCTGAGGAAGGAGAGCGCTTGTCCTTTCGGTGACCACCTTAATAATTTGGCCTATTGGAGCCAAACGGAAGGAAAGGAAAGTTGGTGAGGGACCTCTTTGGGGATAATTTCCCTCGTGAAACCAAAAGCCAAATGGACCCTTAGATGGGAACGATTTTGCTGGACTCGGGAAGGCAGAAAACCATGTCTCCATTGCAAGAAAAAATTTTGGGCAGTGAGGACTGTCAATTCTTCCGACTGGTCTCCAGAAAGAATGCTCTGCTGAGCAAGCTAGGCCACGCGTCTATAGAACTTTGCAACAAGGGTGGAGGCTAAGGCAGGACACAATATAGCGGCGGGTGCTTTCAAGGTTGACCTTGCCAACTACTGTTTGAATTCGCCATTGGTATCCCTGAGGGATGCACGTCTGGGAGAGAAAGGACCGTAGTGGTGGAAAACTTGGAACCGGAGGGTTCATAGTCGCAGAAGTAGTCCAATTTGTGATGCGCTCAGGAGAAAAGAGATATACCGAGGCGCCCCCTTGTTTGGAAATGGCTGAAGTCAGTTCTGTGAGAAAATGACAAGACCTGAGAGCAGGCCACTGAGAACCTGCTAAAGAGCTGAACACTGAAATCGCACTGAATGGAACCTGGGGATAACCTGGATCCCATCGCTGAGATGTAGGCTCACATTGGCTATGAAGAGACAACTGATTGCTCACCTAAGCAGGTAGAACAAAGACTACTGGATGACTTTGCAGACTGAGATCAAAAGGAAGATAAATCCAGCATACAGGGATGAGGATGGATATGGTAAAAATAGTCCACCTGGACTTAGAAAAGTGAGTAATCGAGCAAGGAAAGTCCATGGCAAAAAATGGAGTATGTCAACTGCAAGGAAAGTTGGCTCTAGGTATATCAAATAGACACCAGAAAACAACTAGGCTGACTAAAGGAAAGTCAATCCGTATGATGATGTAAATGACCAAATCCATCCTGGACCCTGTGGAACAGGGAGGGGATTGCAGTGTGTAGACCCGATTGCCTAAGTCTAAGACAACACGCGCCCGAGGATAACAGTGAAAAGATACGATTCTAGCTCAAGGAAGAAACGTGTTATCACCAGACTCATCCTTAGATCCAAGACTGGAGCAGCTTTCTACCCTGGTCGATGCTTGCGCAGAGTCAGATCCCATTCCTGTCTTAGGTGGGGATACTTGTTCCAGTCATGGTCAGAAGTCACATCTCTGAGCTGCTGGAGGCTTTATCTGGTGTCTGTAAGAAAGAATAGGTAAGTTCCGACAAATAAGGAGCATAGGTACTGTGGTAGCTCGAAGGCCCTTAGGATAGACACGTCTTCTCAGAAACACGGCAGTTTCAACCACTGTACCTGATAGGTGGTGCGTCTAAAGCCTGGATAGCGGATATAGCACATCTGCAATCGGCTTTAAATATCTTGTGAACAAATCAGCATGGAGAGAACCGGGAGAAGGGTGTAGGAGACAGCCAATTCTGTGTTGCGGTCTAGGCCTGGATACCTGACGACATTAGGCAGAATAACGGCTTCAGTGTTGCGGTTTAGGTCTGGCTACCAGATGACATAAGGCAGAATAACGGCTTCACGTGTAGTAAGCCGTACCACAAAGTCTGTATTAAAGTAGATTCTGACCAGTCAATTCTTTTGACGGTAGAACAGTAGGCCTGGGATCAGAAGGAGACTAAACTCTACTCTCTGTTGTATGCCAGGGTTCCAACTCCAGGACCTGCGAGTTGTGGTCAGCTTCTTTATCCACTGAGCCACAGCAGACAACTGCCGGGTAACACAGACTTTTATCCAGCTGGAAGTCCAGCCCAAACACTGCAGACGTGAAGAGATAGAAGCAGCTCATTATTCTGCTAAGAGCAGTGTAAAGCCAGTGTCCCAAGGGGGCTGCAGAAAAAGGAAGGGTGACTGCCTGTGAGCAGTAGATATGGAAGCAGTTTCTATGCCGGGGCTCCAGCATCATTATGTGTGAAGCAATGGTCGAGTCTTGCTCTGCTGAAATCAAGGGACATATCTGCAATGGCAGAGATCACAACAGCCGTGTGACAAAATCAGATCTCCGAGGAAAAACATGTGAGTGAAACCTTCTACCAGGCAAACGCCATGCGGCAATCACAGAATACAGCAACATGGCTCTGCATGGCTCTGTGTGCTCTAACACCAGACATACTGTTGCCCTAGAGACTGCGTGGCAGAAGATTACTGTTACGCAAGTGAATGCACGGCTCTAGATTCTTATTGCAAAAGGACTGCACGGCTCTAGAGTAGTACCGACTGTAGGTAACTATTACACCAGTGACTACACGACTCTAGAGTACTATTGCGTCAGAGACTGTACGGCTGTAGAGTACTGTTACGTCGGTGACTGCACGACTCTAGAGTACCATTACGACAGAGACTCTACGGCTCCAGAGTACCATTACGTCAGAGACTGTACGGCTCCAGAGTACCATTACATCAGTGACTGTACGGCTGCAGAGTGCTATTACGCTAGTGACTGCCCCTATAGCACTATTGATTGTATAGATCAGGAGTTCCTATTACGCCAATGACTGCACTGCTCTAGGGCATCTACTACAAGAGAGACTGTACGACTACAGCACATTTCACATGAGACACAATAGCAAAGATGGATTCTCTGTCCCGTCACTGGACCTGCGGAAAGTGTGGCCCTGCTTAATTTTACGATGAGTGGCTTATACTCCGCACCGCCCTTGTTTCGGTTGAGCGGAGATAGGCAGAAAAGAGCTGGTCCTGCCAGGTGAAGACACTAACCGGGTCCCACGCTGGGAGAATGCGACTGCAGGGAGGATGCCGAGGTCCGAGGAAGACCCTTCTTGGCGCAATAGAATGGGCGCGCTGTGAAAAACACCACTCTGCACAGCCCAAAAGGGGGCAGATCTAATCGTCAGCTCTGGGTGCAGGAAGATGGCGGTGATGGCTACTTTCTCTGTGACGCATGTAAGGCCGGGTGGAGTGGGCGGAGCTTGTGCTGGGTGCAGGAAGTGGAAGTGAGGGGAGATGGGTGGGAAAAAAGCCCGCCCGAAGACAGAGAGGACTCAGGCGGAGCTACCGAGAACTAGGCCGCAATTGAAGCCGGGGCATAAATTAATCCCTGGAGACCGCCGACGGAGAGGGGGGCGGCGCGGAGGCCCAGAAAATGCTGGAGCTATCACCCGGATCCTACCAGAAAGGTAGCCGGGTGCGGGGGGAAGAGATGGGGCGGGAGCACCACACTGAGGAGAGCAGGCTGCTGCCCACCATCATCTATTCTGTGGAAAGGCACTAACTCGGGGAAGCTTGAAGCGCACAGCATCCGGCGAGAGGTGGGTGAGTGATCCGCCGACACTCGGCTGGGAAGTGAGCTCCTCACAAGTGTGGCAGGAGAGCGGCCAGGGTAAAGGGAGGACTAGGCCCGAATATAAGCCGGGACCTAGATTACAAGGTGACCGTGGTAGACTGCTCCGGACCCTACACCTGACAAGGGGTGTCTCCTATAACCATTCTTCTTTACCTATCTTCTTATGATGAAGTCATCCTCACGGGACCTAGGGAAAAAACGGTACCTCTTTTCCCGGTGATGTCAGACATCCGGAAAAACATGTTGCAGGACATCATGTCTCATCCAACTAACAGGCTCTGGTGGGCGAGTAGATGGGAGACGATGGGCCAGGAGCAGGTCTGGAGCACCTGCACATGCTTCTGTGCTAGGGGATGGGGTCCTGCCAGCCAGACGTATGAGGATACGGGCTGGCAGTACACGCCGTACTCATAGTCTCTGTGTAGGAGTACAGTAGTTACCGTTCACATTGTATCCCTCCGGAAAACCTGAAAAGAAACAATGCACATTGAGGTAGATAAGGGTCTAGTGAAAGACCTGTGTCCACCTCCTACTGACACTAAGCTAAACTGAATATCTTACTTCCTGTCGGTGGGGTGTACACTGCGGAGGAGGAGCTAACTTTTTTCCTGCATAGTGTCAGCCTCCTAGTGGCAGCAGCATACACCCCATGGTTTCCTGTGTCCCCCAATGAAGCGATAGAGAAAAACCTTTTTACTAGCACTTGCTGTTTACTGTTACTTTTTTATAACAGAGTATTTTTATACGTTTGTTATACTGTGTTTTTCTGTGTTTCAGTCTTTTGGTTGTGTGAACACTGTCCTACAGATTTGTTCACTGTGTGCATGGCCCATGTGTTTTTATTCAATTGGTTTCTAGTGGGTCTAGAGAGGCTCTTCCCCCTTGTCCTTGGGGCAGAGTCTTGGGACCGTACACTTGCGCTGACTCAGCTTTGCCCTGTAACAGTCAACAGGGTATGGCATCTGTGTTCTGCAGTTCCGTGGCTCTGTGAAGCAACAGAGCCTGTTGCTAATACACACTGAGTGGAATTTTACCCACGTGTGTTCAGTGTGATACCGCCACTTTGTGTCAACCATTACTGAGCAGCAGTTAACATCTCTTCAAGGTGGACACTGGGCTGCGAACGCACCTCACTACCATCTTCTTATTATTTGATGTGTTCCGTCAGTCCCTAACAGTAAGAATATGCAATACACTAAAGTTTCTATAATCAAAGGAGGTTTGTATATAGTCTCATGGTACAGGGGTTGGGTACAAGAGTTAGCATAAAGTTTGAGAGTAATAACTTTTAATGCCATGGTACAGGCCCCCGGAAGAAGCTGACAGCAAAACGCGCATTATGGTAAGGGGACGCTGAGATGATTACACTACAGGACTTACCTGGCCACTGTTTTCTGAGGTAAAATGACACTGAGCACTTTATCAACTTTCTATACCACCACTTGTTATCTCCTGGCATGATCGGAGGGCTACAGTTTGGATTAGGCTAGGGTCAGACTTGGGAGAAACTTGCATGAGTCTCGCATCTTAATACCCGGACCTGCCGCTGCGCTCTCCGGTCTTGAGTGCTGGTTGCAGTGCCGGGTATTAAGATGTGAGACTTGTGTGAGTATCTCACAAGTCTGACCCCAGCCTCATAGATATATCTGTATGGAATACACTGATTCAGATCTATTTTTTTTGCGCACCATAGCATTACAAGTTATTACTCTGAAACTTTTTGTTATCTCTTGTATCCAACCCCTGTACCATGAGACTACGTCAAACCTCCATTGATTATAGAAAGTTTAGTTTATTGCATATTTTAACCCCATACTATCCAATGTGCTTGTTGTACTTTTTATCAGAGTTAATTTTACCACAGAATGAACTCTGTATAAACAAAACCTTAAAAAATGCATTTTTTAAAATTTTACTGCATTTGAACGTTTTTTAATAATTTTCCAGTAATTTGAATGGCAAAATGAAAATTGTCATTACTCTGTCTCTAATAGGAAGAGGTTATTTTTTTGCTGTAATAAATATTAATAATTGTGCGGTACTAATTTAGTGTGTCATTTATTCTTTCTCAAGTGCCTTGATGTTTGTGAGAATTGTAAATCATATAATGCAATTTGGAAAATGTATATCTGGTATTGTTTAGACCAAATTTGCCAATGTATGTTGGTGTATCATTAAAATGCTAATACTTTGATGGCATCTTTAATTATGTCTCATGTTACTATGCTGTTAAGATGCCCAAAGGATCTGCCACTAATGAGGGCTCAGCAGGCTCCATTTGATTAAGTATTTGGACTAAAAGTACAGCCTGCTGGCAATGGCTACTTGAGAATAAGTACTGTAGAGACAATATATGAGTGGTGACAATTGAACTCCTTAAAAAACAAGGAAACCCCAGGTGAAATCTTTGTAAGAGAGCCAGCATTATAAAATACTGTAATCATAATAATGTATTTTGCCATCTGGCTTTCCCTCCATCTTATATGTCTCATCTTTGCCTTTCATACTCAAGATGGGAATGAGTGCATTGACATTCCAGCCAGCACAGACGGGCTTGTTAAAACAGCAGGGATTACAAGTCCACCTCTGTTTCACTGTTGGCCTAATTCTCAGAAATTATTTAGAAATTAATATGAACTATGGAAACAGCATAGCAAAGTTTATTGCACAAACGCCATAATTCACTGTACTACTCTATTTCCATAACTTCTAGATAAATTACTCAAAGAACATAGCATTCTTATCACTGCCTTTGGTTGATGGAACCAAAAAGCTGTTAATCCCATCTCGGCCATACGAAGAACAGAATAATCCTTTGGCTGTTTACAACAACATCTTGGAATAGTTAAAAATCAAACACTGGCATTTGTTTATCCACCTTCTAGTTTAATAACATTTATTGATCTATTTAAATGTATACATTTATGTATTTAAAAGTTTACTTAACATGGCACGCGGTTATAATTAGCAATAAAACACGCCAAGACAAAATACAATAGCAAAATTTATAAAAATATACTAAAAATTAAATCCAGAGGAGATTTATTCCACAGGGCCCTCCTGGAATATATTACTACAAAATTAATATTCATTGAATATAAGCTTTAGAACTAGGATCTTATAATATTTTCCATAAATGCTAATTTTTACTTATTTTTTTGGATGGTGCATAATTATTATATAATTTTAAAACAGCTTAAAAGAGCTTACTTGTTATGCTGTACATCCACATGTGCCATGTCACGCATCCTGTGTTTACTGCAATCGTTATAACTCTGAAATTGCTATTGTTCCATTATTCCATTTTCTGCTTATATTGCAGTTTTATGTCCCAGTGTTTTCTATTTATGACGCCCAATACATTGTTGTACTTGAATTCCTACATTGCAGCTCTTAAAAGGACAATCACACAGGTTTTTAATAAACTGCTGAATGGCCATAGATGCTGCATCCACTGTCCCATTGTTCTATTTATGTGCATATTTAAACATTTTTTTTAATAATGCGATCACAATCATCCCAATATTACATAACAAAACATATTAAAATTGTGATCACATTCACTCCAACTTTAAAGCAATCATCACAACCTTAACCCCTTTATCCTCCAAGCTTGCTTTCATCCTCATGAGCAGGCCAAATTGACCATTGTTATTTCATGTGGTAATAACTCTGGAATGCTTAAATGGATCCCACTAATTCTGAAACTGTTTTTTTTTGTGACATACTGGAAAAATGGAAATTTGGCAAAAATTTTGAAAATTTTACAATTTTCAAACTTTTAGTTTTATGCCCTTAAATAAGAGAGTTGTGTCACACAAAATAGTTACTAAGTAACATTTCGCACATGTCTACTTTACATCAGTGCAATTTTAGTATGTTATAAGAGTTAAAAGTTGACCAACAATTTCTCATTATTCCAGCAAAATTTGCAAAACCATTTTTTAGGGATCATATAACATTTGAAGTGAATACACAAAAGTGATACCATTCTAAAAACTGCATCTCTCAAGGTGCTCAAAACCACATTCAAGAAGTTTCTTAATCCTTCAGGTGCTTCACAGGACAGTGGAAGGAAAAATTGAACTTTTAACCTCTTTCACAAAAATTTTACATTAGACCCAAGTATTTTTATTTTTGCAAAGGTAACAGGAAAAAATGGACTTCAAAATTTGTTGTGAAATTTTTCCTCACTATACCGATGCCCCATATGTGGGATTAACCATTGTTTGGGTACATGGCAGAGTTCAGGCAAATTATTGAGATGTGTAGTGAGCACCTTGAATCCAGAGTTGCTTCAAAGAAATTTATGAAGTTGAGCAGTGAAAATAAAAAAAATCTTATTTTTCCACAGAAATGTTTTTCAGCAACAAATTTTGCATTTTCACAAGGGTAATAGGAGAAGTTGCAGCACACAATTTGTTGTGCAATTTCTCCTGAGTAAACGCATATTTGGGGGGGAAACTACTGTTTGGGCGCACAGCAGGGATTGCAAAGGAAGGAACGCCGATTGACTTTTTGAATGTAAAATATGCTGGAATAACTGGCAGTCACCATGGCATGTTTGGAGAGCCCCTAATGTGCCTAATCAGTGGAAAGTGCCCTCAAGTTAAATCAGATTTGAGACTAGACCCCTAAAGGAACTTATCTAGATGTGTGATGTGCACTTTGAACCCCCAGGTGTTTCACAGAAGTTTATAACATTGAGCTATGATAATAGAAAAACCACATTTTTCCTACAAAAATGTTATTTTAGCCCCAATGTTTTTATTTTTGCAAGGCTAATGGGAAAAAATGTAACATAAAATTTGTTGTGCAATTTCTCCTGAGTATGCTGATACCCTATATGAAGAAGTGACTTTTGAGATTCATGCTGTAATGGAATAGTCTTCAGTAGAGTTGAGCGATACCAGCCGATACTTGAAAATATCGGATCGGAATGGATCGGCCGATCTTAAAAAAAAGTATCGGTATCGCCGATTCCGATACCGGGAACCAATGCAAGTCAATGGGGCCAAAATATCGGAATTAAAAAAAAACCTTTCTTTCCTTGTAGGTTAATTCTACATGAAGAAAAACAACTAAGAATAATGTAGAATGTATTGTGGGAGGTGGAGGAGACATTAAAGCCATAGAGGTTTAGCCCAATCAAATGGAATAGCAGGAATTAAACTTTTTTTTTAAAGATGTTAGGAGTTACAAAGATATTGACTATGTTAGCCTCATTTATATTTTGCCAGACATGTATGTCTTCTTCTTCTTTCTTCTTCTTTCTTATTCTTCTTCCTTTTTTTTACCTTCTTCTTCTTATTATTCCTTTTTTTACATTCTTCTTCTTCTTCTTCCTCCTTTTTTTACATTCTTCTACTTCCTTTTTTTACATTCTTCTTCTTCCTTTTTTTACATTCTTCTTCTTATTCCTTTTTTTACATTCTTCTTCTTCTTCCTTTTTTAAATTCTTCTACTTCCTTTTTTTACATTCATCTTCTTCTTCTTCCTTTTCTTACATTCTTCATATTCTTCTTATTCAACAATTATTATTCTACATATTCAACTTCTTCATCTTCTTCCTATTCTTCTTCATCATATTCTTGTTTGTGTCAGGCATTCCTGTAGTTGTTATCTGGAAAAGTTAGAAGTTTACACCTTCCGTTCTGCCTGTCACAAAAGATTTACAACAGGATTTGTCCGCGTTCAGTTTGGCCTGCAGCAGCAGGCCTTTTCCAGGGGCACCACGAGGAGGAACGGACTCACCCCCATACACTGCTTAGTCTTCTTCTGCTTATAAATAAGATAATATCATTTGCTCAGAGTATTAGTCTTATGCTTAATGTTCTTCTGCTTTGTTTTTTTTATGCTTCTTGGTCTTCTCTCTCTTGTTGTTCTGCATCTTGGTGGTTGTCTTCCTGTTCTTTGTCCTCTTGAACCAGCTGACGGTACTGGCACCGGGAGGGGCAGCAGAAGGAACAAGAGCCAATGGCACTACCGAGGACCAGCTGACGGTGCTGGAACCCGGTTACTAAGCAGGAGGTACCTGTGCTACAAAGCACTACCAAGGACCAGCAGACGTTGCCGGAACTCGGATACCGAGATGGAGGCACCTAGGCCAAAGGCTCTGCCGAGAACCAGCTGACGGTGCAGGAACCCGGAGGGGTAGCATAAGCTGCAAGAGCAAATGGAAATAGCGAGGACCAGCTGACAGTGCTGGCACCCGGAGGGGCAGCAGAAGGAATAAGAGCCAATGGCACAACCGAGGACCAGCTGACGGTGCTGGAACACGGTTACTAAGCAGGAGGTACCTGTGCTACAAAGCACTACCAAGGACCAGCAGACGTTGCCGGAACTCGGATACCGAGATGGAGGCACCTAGGCCAAAGGCTCTGACGAGAACCAGCTGACGGTGCTGGAACACGGAGGGGTATCAGAAGTTACCCCTGAAAAGCAAAGTTGGCATGCCGCAAGCTGGCCGCAGTTACCGAATCACACAGTCCTACAGGGGGTGCTTGTCCTACTGGCACTACGGAACAAGCCTTTCTTACCAGAACCCGCAGTCCACATAGGAAGCACCTAAACTGCTGGCACCCTAGCCTCGGCTAACCCAACCGCAACATGACATGGCAACTTGGGGTGGCAAACTGACATTGACACTTCCCGGAAACAGCAGGCAGGGCTGGAACCAAGCTGGGCAGGAGGGAGTACCCGTGCCAAAGTCAGTTATGAGCAGCAACTGGCGATGTTGGAGCCCAGGACAAGCACTTAGCAGGCTGAGGCCTGATGTGCTGTCAATTGGGAGGCAGCAGGACAGATTGCCATCAAAACAGCAGGGGAACAGCTGACGTTACTGAACCCCACAAACACAGGAGCTAGTGTTTTACTCTGTGAAGACGGCACTTCCGAGCAACAACTGGCTGTGTTGAAGCCCAGGGACAAGCACGGAGCAGGCTGAGGCTGCATTGAAGAAATTTTAAGATCGGTTGTAGACTACTAATTTGAACCAAGCTCCACTTAGGCCTGTGGCTTCACTGATTTTCGTATTTCCCCTGTCCTCCAACCCCGCCAGTTACAGCTCCGAAGTGGCGTCTGCACAATCCACACTTGTTCCTGTGTTACAGGTGTTCAGTCCGGTCAGTTAATCCCCTGATGTGTGTCCGGCAATGTCGCCTGCTCTGTCCACATTCCCATAATGGGAATGTGGACAGAGCAGGCGACATTGCCGGACACACATCAGGGGATTAACTGACCGGACTGAACACCTGTAACACAGGAACAAGTGTGGATTGTGCAGACGCCACTTCGGAGCTGTAACTGGCGGGGTTGGAGGACAGGGGAAATACGAGAGACAGTGGAGCCACAGGCCTAATTGGAGCACGGTTAAAAATCAGTAGTGGTATGACTGTGTAGGCAGCAGGAGACTTTGCCATCTACACAGCAGGGGATCAGCTGACGTTACTGAACCCCACTGAGACACGGGAGCAAGTGTCTCTTTCCGTGTGGACGGCACTTCCGAACTACAACTGGCTGTGTTGAAGCCCAGGAAATAGGAGGGTGTCGGCAGAGGCCTACTGTATTTTGAAAGAGGTGACAGCAGGAGAGACTGCCATCCACAAAGCAGGGGATCAGCTGACGTTACTGAACCCCACTGAGACACGGGAGCAAGTGTCTCTTTCCGTGTGGACGGCACTTCCGAACTACAACTGACTGTGTTGAAGCCCAGGAAATAGGAGGGTGTAGGCAGAGGCCTACTGTATTTTGAAAGAGGTGACAGCAGGAGAGACTGCCATCCACACAGCAGGGGATCAGCTGACGTTACTGAACCCCACTGAGACACGGGAGCAAGTGTCTCTTTCCGTGTGGACGGCACTTCCGAACTACAACTGGCTGTGTTGAAGCCCAGGAAATAGGAGGGTGTAGGCAGAGGCCTACTGTATTTTGAATAAGGTGACAGCAGGAGAGACTGCCATCCACACAGCAGGGGATCAGCTGACGTTACTGAACCCCACTGAGACACGGGAGCAAGTGTCTCTTTCCGTGTGGACGGCACTTCCGAACTACAACTGGCTGTGTTGAAGCCCAGGAAATAGGAGGGTGTAGGCAGAGGCCTACTGTATTTTGAAAGAGGTGACAGCAGGAGAGACTGCCATCCACACAGCAGGGGATCAGCTGACGTTACTGAACCCCACTGAGACACGGGAGCAAGTGTCTCTTTCCGTGTGGACGGCACTTCCGAACTATAACTGGCTGTGTTGAAGCCCAGGAAATAGGAGGGTGTAGGCAGAGGCCTACTGTATTTTGAAAGAGGTGACAGCAGGAGAGACTGCCATCCACACAGCAGGGGATCAGCTGACGTTACTGAACCCCACTGAGACACGGGAGCAAGTGTCTCTTTCCGTGTGGACGGCACTTCCGAACTACAACTGGCTGTGTTGAAGCCCAGGAAATAGGATGGTGTAGGCAGAGGCCTACTGTATTTTGAATGAGGTGACAGCAGGAGAGACTGCCATCCACACAGCAGGGGATCAGCTGACGTTACTGAACCCCACTGAGACACGGGAGCAAGTGTCTCTTTCCGTGTGGACGGCACTTCCGAACTACAACTGGCTGTGTTGAAGCCCAGGAAATAGGAGGGTGTAGGCAGAGGCCTACTGTATTTTGAATGAGGTGACAGCAGGAGAGACTGCCATCCACAAAGCAGGGGATCAGCTGACGTTACTGAACCCCACTGAGACACGGGAGCAAGTGTCTCTTTCCGTGTGGACGGCACTTCCGAACTGCAACTGGCTGTGTTGAAGCCCAGGAAATAGGATGGTGTAGGCAGAGGCCTACTGTATTTTGAATGAGGTGACAGCAGGAGAGACTGCCATCCACACAGCAGGGGATCAGCTGACGTTACTGAACCCCACTGAGACACGGGAGCAAGTGTCTCTTTCCGTGTGGACGGCACTTCCGAACTACAACTGGCTGTGTTGAAGCCCAGGAAATAGGAGGGTGTAGGCAGAGGCCTACTGTATTTTGAAAGAGGTGACAGCAGGAGAGACTGCCATCCACAAAGCAGGGGATCAGCTGACGTTACTGAACCCCACTGAGACACGGGAGCAAGTGTCTCTTTCCGTGTGGACGGCACTTCCGAACTACAACTGGCTGTGTTGAAGCCCAGGAAATAGGATGGTGTAGGCAGAGGCCTACTGTATTTTGAATGAGGTGACAGCAGGAGAGACTGCCATCCACACAGCAGGGGATCAGCTGACGTTACTGAACCCCACTGAGACACGGGAGCAAGTGTCTCTTTCCGTGTGGACGGCACTTCCGAACTACAACTGGCTGTGTTAAAGCCCAGGAAATAGGAGGGTGTAGGCAGAGGCCTACTGTATTTTGAAAGAGGTGACAGCAGGAGAGACTGCCATCCACAAAGCAGGGGATCAGCTGACGTTACTGAACCCCACTGAGACACGGGAGCAAGTGTCTCTTTCCGTGTGGACGGCACTTCCGAACTACAACTGGCTGTGTTGAAGCCCAGGAAATAGGAGGGTGTAGGCAGAGGCCTACTGTATTTTGAAAGAGGTGACAGCAGGAGAGACTGCCATCCACAAAGCAGGGGATCAGCTGACGTTACTGAACCCCACTGAGACACGGGAGCAAGTGTCTCTTTCCGTGTGGACGGCACTTCCGAGCTACAACTGGCTGTGTTGAAGCCCAGGAAATAGGAGGGTGTAGGCAGAGGCCTACTGTCTTTGTAATGCGGAGACAGCAGGAGAGACTGCCATCTCCACAGCAGGGGAACAGCTGGCAGTGCTGAACCCCACTAACACTTGAACGAATGTGTTTGGCTCTGTGGAGACGACACTTCTGAACACCAACTGACGTTGTTGGAGCCCAGGATTAGGCGAGGAGCAGGCTGGGGCCTACTGGATTTTGGCAGGTGAATGCAGCAGGAGACTTGCCATCTCCACAGCAGGGGAACAGCTGACAGTGCTGAACCCCACTAACACTTGAACGAATGTGTTTGGCTCTGTGGAGACGACACTTCTGAACACCAACTGATGTTGTTGGAGCCCAGGATTAGGCGAGGAGCAGGCTGGGGCCTACTTGATTTTGGCAGGTGAATGCAGCAGGAGACTTGCCATCTCCACAGCAGGGGAACAGCTGACAGTGCTGAACCCCACTAACACTTGAACGAATGTGTTTGGCTCTGTGGAGACGACACTTCTGAACACCAACTGACGTTGTTGGAGCCCAGGATTAGGCGAGGAGCAGGCTGGGGCCTACTGGATTTTGGCAGGTGAATGCAGCAGGAGACTTGCCATCTCCACAGCAGGGGAACAGCTGACAGTGCTGAACCCCACTAACACTTGAACGAATGTGTTTGGCTCTGTGGAGACGACACTTCTGAACACCAACTGACGTTGTTGGAGCCCAGGATTAGGCGAGGAGCAGGCTGGGGCCTACTGGATTTTGGCAGGTGAATGCAGCAGGAGACTTGCCATCTCCACAGCAGGGGAACAGCTGACAGTGCTGAACCCCACTAACACTTGAACGAATGTGTTTGGCTCTGTGGAGACGACACTTCTGAACACCAACTGACGTTGTTGGAGCCCAGGATTAGGCGAGGAGCAGGCTGGGGCCTACTGGATTTTGGCAGGTGAAGGCAGCAGGAGACTTGCCATCTCCACAGCAGGGGAACAGCTGACAGTGCTGAACCCCACTAACACTTGAACGAATGTGTTTGGCTCTGTGGAGACGACACTTCTGAACACCAACTGACGCTGTTGGAGCCCAGGATTAGGTGAGGAGCAGGCTGGGGCCTACTGGATTTTGGCAGGTGAAGGCAGCAGGAGACTTGCCATCTCCACAGCAGGGGAACAGCTGACAGTGCTGAACCCCACTAACACTTGAACGAATGTGTTTGGCTCTGTGGAGACGACACTTCTGAACACCAACTGACGCTGTTGGAGCCCAGGATTAGGCGAGGAGCAGGCTGGGGCCTACTGGATTTTGGCAGGTGAAGGCAGCAGGAGACTTGCCATCTCCACAGCAGGGGAACAGCTGACAGTGCTGAACCCCACTAACACTTGAACGAATGTGTTTGGCTCTGTGGAGACGACACTTCTGAACACCAACTGACGTTGTTGGAGCCCAGGATTAGGCGAGGAGCAGGCTGGGGCCTACTGGATTTTGGCAGGTGAATGCAGCAGGAGACTTGCCATCTCCACAGCAGGGGAACAGCTGACAGTGCTGAACCCCACTAACACTTGAACGAATGTGTTTGGCTCTGTGGAGACGACACTTCTGAACACCAACTGACGTTGTTGGAGCCCAGGATTAGGCGAGGAGCAGGCTGGGGCCTACTGGATTTTGGCAGGTGAAGGCAGCAGGAGACTTGCCATCTCCACAGCAGGGGAACAGCTGACAGTGCTGAACCCCACTAACACTTGAACGAATGTGTTTGGCTCTGTGGAGACGACACTTCTGAACACCAACTGACGCTGTTGGAGCCCAGGATTAGGCGAGGAGCAGGCTGGGGCCTACTGGATTTTGGCAGGTGAAGGCAGCAGGAGACTTGCCATCTCCACAGCAGGGGAACAGCTGACAGTGCTGAACCCCACTAACACTTGAACGAATGTGTTTGGCTCTGTGGAGACGACACTTCTGAACACCAACTGACGCTGTTGGAGCCCAGGATTAGGCGAGGAGCAGGCTGGGGCCTACTGGATTTTGGCAGGTGAAGGCAGCAGGAGACTTGCCATCTCCACAGCAGGGGAACAGCTGACAGTGCTGAACCCCACTAACACTTGAACGAATGTGTTTGGCTCTGTGGAGACGACACTTCTGAACACCAACTGACGCTGTTGGAGCCCAGGATTACGCATGCCGCATGCAGAGGCCAATGGGCATTGGTTTTTATGGAGGTTGTGGACTACTACTGATTCTAACCATGCTCCACTTAGGCCTCTGGCTCCACTGTCTCTACTATTTACCCTGGCCTCCAACCCCGCCAGCTACATCTCTGAAGTGGCGTCAGCACAATCTACACTTGTTCCTGTGTTACTGGTGCTCAGTCCCATCAGTTGATCCCCTGATGTTTGTCCGGCAAGTTCGCCAGCTCTGTCCTCATTCCCACTACTGGTTATGGGAATGTGGACAGAGCAGGAGACCTTGCCGGACACACATCAGGGGATAAACTGATGGGACTGAGCCACAGGAACACAGGAACAAGTGTAGATTGTGCTGACGCCACTTCAGAGATGTAGATGGCGGGGTTGGAGGTCAGGGGAAATAGTAGAGACAGTGGAGCCAGAGACCTAAGTTGGGCACGGTTAAAAATCAGTAGTGGTTTGAATGTTGATGGAGCTGGTGACTCTGCCGTCCACACAGCAGGGGATCAGCTGGCATTACTGAACCCCAGTAACACAGGAGCTAGTGTGTTTCTCTGTGCAGACGACACATCTGAGCGACAACTGGCTGTGTTGAAGCACAGGGATTATAGTTCAGGTGGTAGAAAAATGAACACACCAGCAGACCTGGATACAGTTGCCAACCACTAATTTAGTCTGTAAGAGGAATGGCAAAGTCTTTGGAGATCCAGGCCTTGTTCATTTTCAGAAAAGTCAGCCGGTCAACATTATCGGAAGATAGGCGCGTGCGACGGTCTGTTAGTACACCACCTGCGGCACTAAAGACACGTTCCGATAATACACTGGCAGCAGGGCAAGCCAGCACCTCCAATGCATACTGGCTAAGCTCTGGCCATGTATCCAGCTTAGAGACCCAAAACTTGAAGGGGGAAGAGCCATCTGGGAGTACAGCGACAGGGCAAGACATGTAGTCTGACACCATCTGACGGAAGCGTTGCCTCCTGCTGACTCGAGGCGTCGCTGATGGTGTAGACAATTGTGGTGGACACACAAAACTTTGCCACATTTGGGCCATAGTGGTCTTGCCTTGTGCTGCGGCACTGCCTCTGCTCCCTCTTTGTGCAGAGTTTCCTCCACTGCCTCGACGCACAGAGCTGCTTTGTAAAGCACTAGCAACAATGCTGTCGGGTGGAATGGAAAACATTATGGACTGCACCAGTGACTCTTCGTACTCCCGCATTTTTCGCTCCCGGTTCAACGTTGGTATGAGCCTTTGTACGCTGTCCCGGTAGCGAGGATCTAGGAGGGTGTACACCCAATAATCAGCCGAGACGAGAATGTGGGCGATGCGGCGGTCGTTTCTCAGGCACTGCAGCATGAAATCAACCATGTGCTGCAGACTCCCAACTGCCAAAGAACCGCTGTCCCCTGTTTGAGGCGTGACCTCGACCTGCTCTGCATCACCCCACCCTCGCTGTACATACTGAGTAGAGGTTTGTGTACCTCCCTCCTCTGGAGAGATGTCTTCCTCCTCCATCGACTCCTCCTCATCCTCCTCACAAAGTGTCCCCTGCCTAGGCCTTTGTGAGGAAACACGTAGCGCAGACTGTCCAGAAGCAGATGGCATTTGGGACTCCTCATCCTCCACCTCTTCTGAAACCTCATCCCTTAGTGCTTGCAGTGTTTGTTGAAGCAGGCAGATAAGGGGGACAGTCATGCTGACTAGTGCATCATCTGCACTCGCCATCCGCGTGGATTCATCGAAGGCACGCAAAACGAGGCAGATGTCCTTCATAGAGGCCCACTCAATGGTGCTGAAGTGTGAACGGCGCACAGTGCGACTTGTTTGCGCCTGATGCAGCTGGTACTCCATGACTGCTGCCTGCTGCTCACACAACCGCTCCAACATATGTAACGTTGAATTCCACCGGGTGGGTAGGTCACATATGATGCGATGTTCCGGAAGGCCAAATCGTCGCTGCAGAGCAGCGAGGCGCGATCTTGCCGTGCTGGAACGTCGCAAGTGAGCGCACTCTATGCGGACCTTGTGCAACAGTGCATCAAGATCCGGATAGTCCCTCAGAAAGCTCTGCACGACCAAGTTAAGAACATGTGCCAGACATGGGATGTGTGTGAGGTTGCCTAGGCCAAGAGCTGCCACCAGATTTCGGCCATTGTCACACACTACCAAGCCCGGCTGGAGATTCGCTGGCCCAAACCACACATCGCTCTCCAGCTTGATAGCATTCCAGAGCTCCTGCGCTGTGTGGCTTCGATTCCCCAAAGAAATTAATTTGAGTACAGCCTGTTGACGTTTGGCCACGGCTGTGCTCATATCGGTCGTAACAGGCTCCTGCTCTGCTGTTTCTGAGGAACTTGAGTAGGAGGAGGAGTCTATGTGTACAGACTGGAGTCCTGCAATCCGTGGCGTTGGAAGAACACGTACAGCGCCACTCTCCAGATCCGTACCCGGCTCCACAACATTGACCCAGTGGGCAGTGAGGGAAAGGTATCGTCCCTGTCCATGGTTACTGGTCCACGCATCGGTG
Organism: Dendrobates tinctorius; assembly: GCF_039654945.1. Lineage (NCBI taxonomy): Eukaryota > Metazoa > Chordata > Amphibia > Anura > Dendrobatidae > Dendrobates > Dendrobates tinctorius. The sequence continues at coordinate 63,840,514 of NW_027361732.1, read as the reverse complement.
GTCAGGTGGACCTTGCTACTAACGGCGTTTAGTAGCGCATGTTTTATTTTGCCCTCAACATGTTTCTGCAGGGCAGGGACGGCTCGCCTGCTGAAATAAAAGCGGCTGGGCACGTTGTATTGGGGGACTGCCAATGCCATTAAGTCCCGGAAGGTGTCAGTGTCCACCAGCCTGAATGACAGCATTTCAACTGCCAGAAGTTTGGCAATGCCAGCATTCAGAGACTGTGCTCGGGGATGGTTTGCCGAGTAAGGGCGCCTTTTATCCCATGCCTGTGCTACCGATGGCTGTGATGGATGGGAACGTGCTGTTATGGGTGGAATCTGACAGGGTCTCCGGACAACAGTGGCAGAGGTTCTTCCTTGGCGATCCTGTGAGGAAGCCGAACCAGCAGTGTGTGAGCTGGAGGAAGAGGGCCCAACACGAACTGAAGAGGTGGTAGGTGGTGCTGTACGTTGGCCTACGTCTTCAGGGTGTCTCTGCAACTCCAACTCGTGCTTGGTGCGCACATGTTTCCACATATTTGTGGTATTGAGGTTGCTGACATTTCTCCCTCTTTTGACTCTCTGATGACACAGCTTGCATTTGACAAAGCAAATGTCATCTGCAACTGTGTCAAAAAAGGACCACGCACTGCAACTCTTGTGAGCGCCCGGTTTGCCTTTGGAAGGAGGAATGCTCCTAACGGGTGCCGAAGTGGAGGGTACAGGCAACCAAGTCTTCCCCCTCCCTCTGCCTCCTGTTTTGGCCGGTAGGGGAATCTCTTCCTCCGAGCTGCTCCCACCACCTTCCTGTTGCTCACGCCATGATGGGTCAAGGACCTCATCATCTTCCCTCCCCTCTTCAAACAGCTGCTTCTCCGGGGTTGTCTCGCCAGCACCGTACGCACCAGAAAGTGGCAACTGAGTCTCGTCATCATCTGATGCGTACTGAGGTGTGCTGACCATAGGCACTGGCCCACTCGCCTCTTCAGATTCAGAGGGACAAAGAAGTTGCGCATCACTGCATACTCCCTCTTCTTCACATTCAGGAATGCTGCTTGGCTGGCCCCCTCTTTCCAAGCCAACAGATTCCGAGAACAGAAGTAGAGACTGTGATGGCTCCTGTCCATGTCTCTCTGACTGCCTGGGCACTTTGGCAGGTGGTGAAGAGACAGATGGTTGCTCTTCGGTGCTCTGACCCTGAGAGGATGCGGAAGTAATTGAAGTCGATGCGTTAGCTGCCATCCATCCGACAACGGCTTCAATTTGTTCCTCCCGCAGCAGTGGGGTACGTTGAGGTCCTACAAAGCTGCGCATAAAGGACTGTTGCCTGCTAAAACTGGGGGATGCTGATCCACTGGTGCCCGCAGCAGGCCCAGAATCCCCACGTCCTCTACCTGTAGAATCCCCACGTCCTCTCCCTGCAGAATCCCCACGTCCTCTCCCTGCTGAAACTCCACGCCCACGCCCACGCCCCCGCGCCTTACTCCCTGCCTTCTTCATCTTGCAAGACTGCTTAAGATAGGCAAAAAAGTACAAAGGGGGGCCTTAGTGTGCTTATTCCTGAACAGCTGGTTACAGGTACAAGAAACACTAATTTTATGAAGTGTGTGTGTGTGGACTAGACTTTAATAGGAGCTGATGTGGCCTACACAAGTTCAAAATGTAGTGTTTGGTGAACTTTTTATGTGGTTTCTTTGTTTGAAACAAACTCAAAGTATGAGAACAAAGAATTGAAACTGATAGTATCACCAACTTTTTGGAGCTATTACAATGCAGGCAGGTAACCTACAATGCAAAAGATGAGGCTCCCAAAAAATTGGGTAATACTAATCTGGCTGCGCCGGCAGGGCACAAGCCAGAAAAAAAGGCTCCTCTATCTACTCCTATATAGTGTTTGCAACCAACCAATGTTGATGGATACGGATGGATGCACACTAATAGGAGAAGAAAAAATGAGCTGCACTCAAAGACAAATATGTGTGAGGCAGTGACGCACGTTGAGCGTCCTACAACCAGACGTAGCTGCAGGACACTCTACTCAGCGTGAGCTGCACTCACACACAGTCAGAGACCTCTCAGACAGCCGTCAACAGTGCAGCTAAGTGGGCACTGGCACTGACAGGCTGCAGAAAGGCTCCGCTGTGTACTCCTATATAGTGTTTGCAACCACCGTAGATGGAGACGGATGGATGCACACTAATAGAAGAAAAAATGAGCTGCACTCAAATAAAAATATGTGTGAGGCAGTGACGCACGCTGAGCGTCCTACAGCCAGACGTAGCTGCAGGACACACTACTCAGCGTGAGCTGCACTCACACACAGTCAGAGACCTCTCAGACAGCCGTGAACAGTGCAGCAAAGTGGACACTAGCACTGAAAGGCTGCAGAAAGGCTCCGCTGTCTACTACTAGTGTTTGCAACCAACGTATATGGATACGGATGGAAGCACACTAGATTGAAATTATTTAAAAAATGCAGCTCAAAAAATAAAAGATGTATGAGGCAGCAGTGATCACACTGGGTGGCCTACAGCCTGACGTGGCTGCAGGACCCACTCCACAGCGTGAGCTGCACTCACACAGCCCTTGCAGACAGCTGTGAACACTGCTGCTAGGGAAAAGAAGGCTACAGTGGTGGTTTATGTAGCCTGGGTTAAGCACTAGATGTTTGGTGGAATCGCTATTTCTAACTGTCCCTCACAGTCTTCTACAGCAGCCTGTCCCTAACTGAATTCACAGCAGAGTGACCAGAAATGGCGGCTGCGGTGGCTTTTATAGTGCATCATGACATCATTTCGGCAGCCAATCACAGCCATGCCAATAGTTAACATGCCTACATGCCTAACAGGATGTGCCCACACTTCGGAGGATTCCCATTGGCTTAATCAAAGCAAGCAGGCTCATAGCATGATGGGAACTTCCTATTCCGATTCCGATCCCGGAATCCGATATGAAAAAAGTATCGGAATTAAGTATCGGAATTCCGATACCGCTAATATCGGCCGATACCCGATACTTGCGGTATCGGAATGCTCAACACTAGTCTTCAGGTGTCATCTGATGTGCACCTGATGTGCTTAAACAGTGAAACCCCCCACAATTGACCCTATTTCTTAAACTAAACCCATCAAGGAATGTATCTAGATGTGTGGTGTGCATCTTGAACCCCCAGGTGTTTTGCAAAGGTTTATAAAGTAGAGCAATGACAATAAAAAAATCACATTTTTCTCACAAAAAATGTTTTGTCCAATATTTTGTTATTTTCCTGAGGGTAACAGGATAAAATGGACCACAATAATTGTGCAATTTCTCATGAGTACACAGATACCCCATATGTGGTCAAAAACTACTTTTAAGGTACAGTGTAAATGTCAGAAGGGAAGAAGAGCCATGTTAGAGTTGAGACTATTTTTAGGGTTCCATGCCACATTGGCAGGGTTTCTGAAGATTGAGGACAGCAGAACTACCCATAAGTGACCCCATTTTACAAACTACACTTCTTAATGAAATAATCTAGGGGTGCAATGATCATATTGATACCACAGGTATGTCACAGAATTTTATACCATTGGTCAGTGAAGAAAAAATAATTACATTTAATTAAATTTTACCACCAAAATTTAGTTTTAGCCCCAAATTTTACATTTTCACAAGGGAAAATGGGTACAAAATGACACCGAAATTTGTCTCACAATTTCTGGTGAATGAAGATATAATACCATATGTGGTTGTAGAGTATTGCTTAGCAAAACAGTGAGACTAAGGAGGGACGGGGCACTATTTGCCTCCTGGAGCCCAAATTTTCCTAGAATACTTTGCAGACTCCATATACAGAGCCCCTAAAGATGTGCCTTTTCTGGGGTGGATGAGAGTTTATGGTTTTAGCCTGGGGAGAAAATATCCAAGGTCCCTTCCTAGGCTATTAACATCAGCCCGCAGCTGTCTGCCTAGCCTTTGCAGATTATTAATTATAGGGGAACCCTACTTCATTTTTTGGGGGTCCCCCATTTTAATAGCCAGTAAAGGCTAAGTATACAGCTGTGAGCTGTATTACACACTTCTAAGGCTATAAACATCTGCCCCCTCTGCTGGTTAAGAAAATTATGTGGGAGCCCAAGCCATTTTTTTCACAAAAATAATATTTTAATAATTAAATGCATGATGAACGTGAGATGTGAAGGTAGGAAAAATACTTGAGTCTTTCTCTGATTACATGTTAGCTTAATTTTCCCAAATAATCATTTGATTAGAAATGAGCGAAAACGGCCAATCTCAAATTCGGCATGAATGTAGCACATTCAAATACGAGTTCACTTTCACAAGCATTTTTATTCAAAGTCACCAAAAGTCGGTCACAGTTCAGTAAATTATCGCATTTCCTATGCTTTTGTATGCCTTTGGATAGGATAGTGGTGCTGTATGATGAACAGGTGATGGAGGGACGTGTTTGATGAGGGGAGGTGGTGTGGAGAGGTTAAAGGAGCATCTGAAGAAATTAGAGAAGCAGCACCAGCTTTTTTTTTTACTTAACTTTAAACTTTGTGTTGATTCCGGCAACCAATCAGGGCACAGAAACTATCCACAACATCAAGACACAAGATCTTCTATGATTAGTTGCCAAAGTCACACATCCCTGGCCATATAAAAAGGGGACATCTTGCATTGCTGGTGCCATTTGCTCAGTGTCACAGTGCAAAGAGGTCACTCCTGCACTAGAGCTGTTGCTGCTGAAAGTGAACTTGTCAGTGAAATAGATAGGATACTGTCATGTGTAAAATCCATCTTCCAGCATCGATGTGGATGGTGCAAATACTGCGTGGCACTTTCCAGAAGACCCATTTGATACTCCAAATTGGTTGTGCTAAAACTGTGCTTCAGCAGGAAGACAGAAGGCCAGATTTCCAATTAAAAATTGTTAGGCCTAATATAGTGGTGCAGTCAGGAAGCCCCATTAGCTTCTCCAAATCATTTGTACTAAAACTGTGTTTCAGTGGCAAATCAAAATGCCAGATTTCCACTCAAATCATTAGGCCTAATATAGAGGTGCAGCCACTAGGTGCAATTAGATACTCCAAATCATCTGTCCTAAAAATATGTTTCGGTGGCAAATCAGAAGGCAAGATTTCCTCTTTAAAATCGTTAGGCCAACTATAGTGTTGCAGCCACGAGGCAAAATTAGCTATTCCTAATCGCTTGTGGCACGCCGCAACTGCATTTCAGTGGCAAATCAGAAGGCCAGATTTACACTTAAAAATCATTAGGTCTAAAATAGCAGTGCAGCCACAAAGCCCATTTAGCTACTCCAAATCGCTTGTGCTAAAACTGTGTTTCAGTGGCAAATTAGAAGGCCAGATTTCCACTTAAAATTGTTTAGGACTAATATAATGATGTAGCCACTAGGCGCAATTAGCTACTCAAAATCATTTGTGCTAAAACTGTGTTTCAATGGCAAATCGGAAGGCCAGATTTCCACTTAAAAATCATTAGGCATAAAATAGTAGTGCAACCATGAAGCCTAATTAGCATCTCCAAATCGTTTGCGCTAAAACTGTGATACAGTGGCAAATCAGAAGGCCAGATTTCCATTTAAAATTGTTTAGGCCTAATATAGTGGTGCAGCCACTAGGCGCAATTAGCTACTCCAAATCGTTTGTGCTAAGGGTATGTGCATGCATTGCAGATTTGCCTGCAGAATTTTATGCACATAATCTGCATCTCTTGGCAGAAAACGTAGGTAAAAATCTGCACATTTTTATGCATTTTTCATGTGGATTTGATGCGCTCTTTCCATGCGGATTTGTATGCGTTTTTGTAAGGCTAGTTTCACATTTGCGTCTTTGTGCTCAGCGCATCGTGCGCAAGTAAAAACGCATGCAAAAATGTGCATGCGTTTTTATGCGCATGCGTTCTCTATTTGTCCTATTTAACAGGAGGAAAATCCTTGAAAAATCCTTGAAACAGACTCCACCAATGGGACATCAAACAATGTTTCTTTGTGTAGGGGGTGGCTTAAACCAGTGTCTAGACATGTTTATGCAAAAAATGCATGAGCATGAAAACTCATGTGAACACATGTCCTTGCGCACGCCTGCGTTCCCATAGACTGTAATGCGTTATTTTGTCGCATTCCGCTCGCAAGCGTGGGCATGCGTTTTTTTTTCACGCCTTCCCCTTCTTTACAGAGCCATAACTTTTTTTATTTTTCTGTTAATATGGCCAAGTGAGGGCCTATTTCATGCGGGACGAGTTGTACTATTTGACGTCACCATTGGTCGTGTACTCGAAAACAGGAAAAAAATTCCAAGTGCTGTGAAATTGTAAATAAAGTGCAATCCCACACTAGTTTTTAGTTTGGCTTTTTTTAGGTTCACTAAATGCTAAAACTGACCTGCCATTATGATTCTCCAGGTCATTATGAATTCATAGACACTAAACATGTCTAGGTACTTTTTTATCTAAGTGGTGAAAATTTTTTTGAAACTTTGTTATAAAAAAAGCACCATATTCTGATAACCGTAGCATTTCCATTTCTCGTGATCTCGGGTTGGGTGCAGGCTTATTTTTTTGCATGTCAAGCTGATGTTTTTAATGATACCACATTTGTACAGATATGTTCGTTTGATTGCCTGTTATTGCATTTTAATGCAATGTAGCGGTAACAAAAAAAAAGTAATTCTGGCATTTTGATTTTTTTTCATCGCTACACCGTTTAACGATTAAGTTAATTCCTTTTTTAATTGATATTTCGGGTAATTTTGAACGTGGCGATACCAAAGCGGGGAAAACTGCCAGCTGACGTACCATTCCATCATCTAGAAGTAAGGGGTTAAGAAAGAACAGTTTATAGTCTACATTATGACATCCGAGACACTACATACATGTGCATCGATGTCAGTAGCAAAAGCAATTGTTCAAAAGTGTTTTGCAGACAAATTTTGTTTAAAATCTTTCAGATACTTCTCGAATAAGATTCTAGCAATAGTCAGCCAGAATTGATGTACTCCACTTTCCCTGGTACCTTTTCTCCATCAGCGCAATGTCTTGGTGAAATCTTTCACTGTATTCATCGCTAACGGCACAAAGATTGGCTCGAAAAAAGTCCAAATGAGAATGTAGAAAATGCATTTTTAGCGACATATTGCATTTTATCAAATGATATGCTGTGAGCATGTTGTCCACGAGTTGTTCAAAGTTCAGTGCCCTGCTGTTGCCAAGGAAGTTGAAGGTCACATTTTTGAAGGCTCTCCATGCCACTTGTTCAGCACCTTGCAAAAGACCATCAAAGCTACTGTCATTCATTATATCTCTGATCTGTGGGCCAATAAAAATACCTTCTTTAATCTTTGCATCACTTATTCTTGGAAATTTCTGTCGCAAGTAAGAAAAGGCTTCCGATTCTTTGTTCATTGCTTTGACAAAATTCTTCATAAGCCCAAGTTTAATATGCAAAGGAAGGAGAAACATATTTGGTGGATCAATGAGAGGATTATGCTTAACATTCTTCAGTCCAGCAACCAGGTTTTCACGGAGTGGCCAGTCCTTTCTGAAATAGTGCATTTCGTGTGCACGACTGTCCCACTCACAAATAAAACAACAATACTTAGTATATCCAAGCTTCAATCCAAGAAGAAGTGCAACAACTTTTAGATCACCTCATATATTCCAGTTATAGTTTCTATAATTAATGTGGGTCAACAGTAACTCCATATTCTCATACGTTTCTTTCATGTGTACGGCATGTCCAATAGGTATAGAAGGATAGAGATTTCCGTTGTGTAGTAAAACAGCCTTCAGACTTTAAACTGATGAGTCAATGAACAGTCGCCATTTCTTCAGGTCATGTTCACACCCAAGAGCACCAAACAACCCCAAGACGTCATTGCAAAAGGTTAAACTGTCGACATGGTTAAAAAATTGATTAAGGTCTTCTTGACGACTGCGAAAACAGACACTCTTGTTCCTAGTAATAAGAGATTCCGTTCTTGTAGCCTTGATCCCAATAATTCTGCCTGCCTCTTTGACAATTTCAAATCTCTGACCAAGTCACTCAGATCAGCTTGACTGAACAGATGTGGATTAGATGTAGAAGGCTCAAAGTCTGGGCCTGCAGCAGTTTCATTTTCCACTGACATTGTTAGTTCATCTTCGTCATCCTTCATTATCCATACTTTGGGTGGCTTTGGAACACTAAGACTTTCATCGCTTGGCACTGGTCTTATGGCTGAAGGAAGATTAGGATATTCTATTGATTTCTTCCTCTTTGCTAAATATTCTGTTACATTTGTAAGGCAGAAGTAGCAATCTGTTGCATGATCTCTCTGCTCTCTCCATATTATTGGGACAGAGAACGGCATTGAAGGTCGTGATCCATTCAGCCATGCTCTAAGTATGTCAGTATTGTCTTTTGATTCCTCCCCTGCCCAGGTGATTTGGTATGCTCCGTACATGGTCAGCTGAATGATTCACTGCGCTTGCGCAGAATTCGCATAATAAGTGCTTGCATATGTGTAGATCAGTGATTTATGTTATTTCAGTGAAAGATTCAGAATATACTGTTTCAGAAAAATTCATATATGAGTTTTTAGAATTATAACAGAATTGTCACGGTCACGTGTGTCTGGACGCAGCGACTACCGCAAGGCGAATTTAAATAATAAGACGTGCAGTTGGATACACCGCCTCCAACTGGCGGATTTAGGTATTACACGTATTTATACAATAGTCTGGAAACCCCGCCTCCAGTAAGGCAAATTTAAATAATAAAGGGGAACCTGGGTAACATTAACAATGGTGGGCCCTGCAATAGGGAATAAGGAAGTGGAGACCTCCTGTACTCCCCTGAGCCAGTGTCCCTGCACTCCTAACGTTCCCTATGCCGGTTCCGCACCGGGCGACGCACAGGAACCTAAAATCCCTAGCTCGCCCTGAACCTAAACCCTCACTAGGGAACTGATCGTTGCGGAAACTAATCCCACCACAGCACTAAACACACATGAGGGAAAATGACAATACAGGGGAAACACCACTTAGCTTTGCTCTGTTGCGTACGCTCCTAGCAACAGAGCCCACCACCTGTGTGCATCTTCTCCTCCACCCGGATCCATCACCATAACTGGATCCTTCACCATAGTGCAGCCTTGGAGCAGAGTCCACCACCAATTGCAGAAGTCCAAAAAGTCAAACATGCTTGAGTCCAGCTCTCAGCAACTAAGTCCCGCATGCTGAGTGCAACTCTCTCCGTAGTTGCCACTCCACCAAGCCATGCAAGCACTTCCTGCCGACACCATAAACTGTGACTCCACCACGCCATGCCAGCCCTTCTTGCCAACCACATAGCTGCCACTCGTCCCCTCTGGCTGGGCTGCGCAGGACTCATGTTCAGCTCCTTCCTCACCCAGCTTCCTTGTGAATGACTAACTCACAATATCACCAAAAGTGATTGAACACACCTGGCTCTCTTTTATAGAGCCTCACACCTGATTTATAATTACGTGCACTAAACCAAAGAAACTAAAGTGCACTACCACTCACCACCACCAGGGCAACTTAGAATGAACGACACCACATGTAATAATTCTAATGGCCACAGGGGGCAATCACATCACTTTGGCACCTAGCCAAAGGAAAAAAAGTTCACTTATCCTTTAATCTGTCAGATCCACGCTGGATCATGACAAGAATATTGTAATGCCTCTAATCATTTCTCAAAAACCTTACATGATAGGAAAAATTTGAAATCATTTGTAAAAGCAACATGAAAAAAACTATCAAAATTGTCCGAGGGACAAAATCTTGGTAACAGTGTTATTTAACAAAGAGCTGTGATGTAATTTCTTTGTCCAACCTCTTATTTTGCATACTCCATTGCACACAGATATATAGATAGATAGATAGATCTCTTGATAGATAGATACATCTATAGATATATCCATAAATCTATGTATCTATCCATTGATATATCTATCCATAGATATACAGTTGTGGCCAAAAGTATTGACACCCCTGCAATTCTGTCAGATAATACTCAGTTTCTTCCTGAAAATGATTGCAAACACAAATTTGGTATTATTATCTTCATTTAATTTGTCTTAAAAGAAAAAACACAAAAGAGAATGAAGCAAAAAGCAAAACATTGATCATTTCACACAAAACTCCAAAAATGGGCCAGACAAAAGTATTGGCACCCTCAGCCTAATACTTAGTTGCACACCTTTAGCCAAAATAACTGCGACCCACCGCTTCCGGTAACCATCAATGAGTTTCTAACAATGCTCTGCTGGAATTTTAGACCATTCTTCTTTGGCAAACTGCTCCAGGTCCCTGATGTTTGAAGGGTGCCTTCTCCAAACTGCCATTTTTAGATCTCTCCACAGGTGTTCTATGGGATTCAGGCCATTGCTGGCCACCTTAGAAGTCTCCAGTGCTTTCTCTCAAACCATTTTCTAGTGCTTTTTGAAGTGTGTTTTGGGTCATTGTCCTGCTGGAAGACCCATGACCTCTGAGGAAGACCCAGTTTTCTCACACTGGGCCCTACATTATGCTGCAAAATTTGTTGGTAGTCTTCAGACTTCATAATGCCATGCACACGGTCAAGCAGTCCAGTGCCAGAGGCAGCAAAGCAACCCCAAAACATCAAGGAACCTCCGCCATGTTTGACTATAGGGACCATGTTCCTTTCTTTGAATGCCTCTTTTTTCTCCTGTAAACTCTATGTTGATGCCTTTGCCCAAAAAGCTCTACTTTTGTCTCATCTGACCAGAGAACATTCTTCCAAAATGTTTTAGGCTTTTTCAGGTAAGTTTTGGCAAACTCCAGCCTGGCTTTTTTATGCCTCAGGGTAAGAAGTGGGGTCTTCCTGGGTCTCCTACCATACAGTCCCTTTTCATTCAGATGTCGACGGATAGTACGGGTTGACACTGTTGTACCCTCAGACTGCAGGGCAGCGTGAACTTATTTGGATGTTAGTCGAGGTTCTTTATCCAACATCCGCACAATCTTGCGTTGAAATCTCTTGTCAATTTTTCTTTTCCTTCCACATCTAGGGAGGTTATCCACAGTGCTATGGGCTTTAAACTTCTTGATGACACTGCGCACGGTAGACACAGGAACATTCAGGTCTTTGGAGATGTACTTGTAGCCTTGAGATTGCTCATGCTTCGTCACAATTTGGTTTCTCAAGTCCTCAGACAGTTCTTTGGTCTTCTTTCTTTTCTCCATGCTCAATGTGGAACACACAAGGACACAGGACAGAGGTTGAGTCAACTTTAATCCATGTCAACTGGCTGCAAGTGTGATTTAGTTATTGCCAACACCTGTTAGGTGCCACAGGTAAGTTACAGGTGCTGTTAATTACACAAATTAGAGAAGCATCACATGATTTTTCGAACAGTGCCAATACTTTTGTCCACCCTCTTTTTTATGTTTGGTGTGGAATTATATCCAGTTTGGCTTTAAGACAATTCTTTTTGTGTTTTATCATTTAAGACAAATTAAATGAAGATAATAATACCAAAGAATTTGTGTTTGCAATCATTTTCAGAAAGAAACTGAGTATTATCTGACAGAATTGCAGGGGTGTCAATACTTTTGGCCACAACTGTATCTATCTATAGATATATGTATCCATAGATCTATCTAACTATAGATATATCTATCTATAGATCTATCTGTCTAACTATCTATCCATAGAAAGATAGATATCCATACATATATCTATAGATAGATATATCTATGGATATATATCTCTTTAGAGTTATCTATACATACAGTATGTCATGGCCCCGGCTGCGCGCTCCTCCCGGCGCGCTCCTGTGGCCCGGCGCGTCCCCATGCCCGGCTTTTGTGTTCCTCGGCGTCGGACGCCTGCGCGCTGTGGGGATCCCAGCGCTCTGCCTTCTGGGAGTTATGACGCGGTGGCGCCGCCCCCAACTTGGCGGCATCCACTGGCTATTTAGGATCAGCGTCAGGACAGGTAAGGTGCCTGACTGTTGACTTCGGTGATGCTGTCTCCTGCAGCGCTCACTGTGACTAATGCCGTGCCTCTTCTCTGCACCTCTGCCACGCCATCTCTGACCGCCCTCGCCCTGTCTCTCTGCCTTCTCTTGCCATCGCAGTCTCCTGTGTCTGTCTCTGACCGCCTGTCTCTTGCCTTGTCTCTCAGTCTGTGTCCTTATCCGTTTCTCCTCTCTATTGCATCCTCCTGCCTGTGCCACTCACTGTGTTCGCAACCCATCCTCTGTTATTCTCAGGCCCATCTCTGCTACAGCCCTGACTCTCTGAGTATCCTCTCCAGGCTTACCCCAGTCGCCCCTTTGGTTCCGGCTGTCATGATTCTACCCTCCGTGGGCCTGCCCCTAACACTCCCTGTATAGGTGGTGGTCACACCTGGTCCGCTCGCCCTCGGGGGCTCTGGAGCCGTGACCCAGAGGGTCCACTTCCGGGTTGTTCTTCATCCCCCATTACAGCAACCATAAGAATACAGTCAGGTCATGGACCCCGCTGGAGCCTCGGCTGCGCAAAAGGAGTTAGCTTTCCTTCAGGAGAATCAGACGTGCATTATGTCCTTTATGTCCTTTATGTCCTCCTTAGTGGTGGAGGCAAGACGGCCCGGTTCATCAAAAACCCGCCGAAAAGTGTCCAAAAATACGGATAACAGAGTGACCGCAGGGTCGTCACGCTCCCAAAGGGGATTGACCCAAGCCAAAGCATCCCCCTCTAAATGGGAGATGATGAATGCCTCTTTGGCTCAGTCAGTGGGATACTGCTGGGTCAGTAGTTCAAAATGGAGGCGGCACTGATTTAAAAAACTCTGGCACAATTTGACGTCACCATTATACCGGGGTGGCTTAGCTAGCCGCGGAGGCGGGTGAGAAACCGGAGCTGGGAGAGGGGCTGAGGCAGCCGACTGCAAGGAAAGTAATCGGCCATCCACAGACGCCATGTAACTCAGGATATGGGTCTGAGTATCACGCTGCTGAGTCAATTCTTGCTGTAAGCCCGCCAACTGGATGCGTTACCAGGGTCTGAGGATTGGAGAGCGGACAGATGCGAGTCCATGGTTTTCATAAAGGACATAATGCACGTCTGATTCTCCCGAAGGAAAGCTAACTCCTTTTGCACAGCTGAGGTGGTCCATGGCCTGACTGTACTCTTATGGTTGCTGTAATGGGGGATGAAGAACAACCCGGAAGTGGACCCTCTGGGTCACGGCTCCAGAGCCCCCGAGGGTGAGCGGACCAGGTGTGACCACCCCCTATACAGGGAGTGTAAGGGGCAGGCCCACAGAGGGTAGAACCATGACAGCCGGAACCAAAGGGGCGACTGGGGTAAGCCTGGAGAGGATACTCAGAGAGTCAGGGCTGTAGCAGAGAAGGGCCTGGGAATAACGGAGGATGGGTTGCGTAACGAACACAGTGGGTGGCACAGGCAGGAGGCTGCAATAGAGAGGAGAAACTTATAAGGACACAGACTGAGAGACAAGGCAAGAGACAGGCGGTCAGAGACAGACACAGGAGACTGCGGTGGCAAGAGAAGGCAGAGAGACAGGGCGAGGGCGGTCAGAGATGGCGTGGCAGAGGCGCAGAGAAGAGGCACGGCGTGAGTCACAGTGAGCGCTGCAGGAGACAGCATCACCGAAGTCAACAGTCAGGCACCTTGTCTGTCCTGACGCCGATCCTAAATAGCCAGTGGACGCCGCCAAGTTGGGGGCGGCGCCACCGTGTCATAACTCCCAGGAGGCAGAGCGCCGGGATCCCCACAGCGCGCAGGCGTCTGACGCCGAGGAACACGAAAGCCGGGCGCGGGGACGCGCCGGGCCACAGGAGCGCGCAGCCGGGGCCGTGACACACTGTATGTATAGATATCTCTAAAGAGATATATATCCATAGATATAAATAATAATCTTTATTTTTATATAGCGCTAACAAATTCCGCAGCGCTTTACAGTTTTCACACATTACCATCACTGTCCCCAATGGGGCACACAATCTAAATTCCCTATCAGCATGTCTTTGGAATGTGGGAGGAAACCGGAGTACCCGGAGGAAACCCACGCAAACACGGGGAGAACATACAAACTCCTTGCAGATGTTGTCCTTGGTGGGATTTGAACCCAGGACCCCAGCGCAGCGCTAACCACTGAGCCACCATGCCGCCCTGATATATCTATCTATAGATATATGTATGGATATCTATCTTTCTATGGATAGATAGTTAGACAGATAGATCCATAGATAGATATATCTATAGTTAGATAGATCTATGGATACATATATCTATAGATAGATACAGTTGTGGCCAAAAGTATTGACACCCCTGCAATTCTGTCAGATAATACTCAGTCTCTTCCTGAAAATGATTGCAAACACAAATTCTTTGGTATTATTATCTTCATTTAATTTGTCTTAAATGATAAAACACAAAAAGAATTGTCTTAAAGCCAAGCTGGATATAATTCCACACCAAACATAAAAAAGAGGGTGGACAAAAGTATTGGCACTGTTCGAAAAATCATGTGATGCTTCTCTAATTTGTGTAATTAACAGCACCTGTAACTTACCTGTGGCACCTAACAGGTGTTGGCAATAGCTAAATCACACTTGCAGCCAGTTGACATGGATTAAAGTTGACTCAACCTCTGTCCTGTGTCCTTGTGTGTTCCACATTGAGCATGGAGAAAAGAAAGAAGACCAAAGAACTGTCTAAGGACTTGAGAAACCAAATTGTGAGGAAGCATGAGCAATCTCAAGGCTACAAGTCCATCTCCAAATGCCTGAATGTTCCTGTGTCTACCGTGCGCAGTGTCATCAAGAAGTTTAAAGCCCATGGCACTGTGGCTAACCTCCCTAGATGTGGACGGAAAAGAAAAATTGACAAGAGCTTTCAACGCAAGATTGTGCGGATGTTGGATAAAGAACCTCGACTAACATCCAAATAAGTTCACGCTGCCCTGCAGTCTGAGGGTACAACAGTGTCAACCCGTACTATCCTTCGGCGTCTGAATGAAAAGGAACTGTATGGTAGGAGACCCAGGAAGACCCCACTTCTTACCCTGAGGCATAAAAAAGCCAGGCTGGAGTTTGCCAAAACTTACCTGAAAAAGCCTAAAACATTTTGGAAGAATGTTCTCTGGTCAGATGAGACAAAAGTAGAGCTTTTTGGGCAAAGGCATCAACATAGAGTTTACAGGAGAAAAAAGAGGCATTCAAAGAAAGGAACACGGTCCCTACAGTCAAACATGGCATGGAGATCAACATCCAACACTGCGGAGACACCATCACATGTTTCTCAACGCAGTGATTCTAGAGCAATGCCCCCATCCATTATGGGAAATACATAAAAATATGCAAAGCACAAGCCGCAGAGACACCATCACATGTTTCTCAACGCAAGCAATGACTAGCCAGGTCTTTCCCCGGGAAGGAACAATCACGGGAAGGGCAGTCTCCAATGAAGGAAACTACCTATGCCAAAACGTGGTATCCATCCACAGACAGCTGTTTTGGGGTATTGCCCCTCATCAGTGTGGAGAATCACTGCGTTGAGAAACATGTGATGGTGTCTCTGCAGTGTTGGATGTTGATCTCCATTAGTTCATTCATCCTCATTTTTCACAGTCTTCTACTAGGCATTGCTCTTACTGGCCAGTTTCCTACTCCATACTGATGAGGGGCAATACCCTAAAACAGCTGTCTGTGGATGGATACCATGTTTTGGCATAGGTGGTTACCTTCATTGGCGACTGCCCTTCCCGGGGAAAGACCTGGCAAGTCATTGCTTGCATTGAGAAACATGTGATGGTGTCTCTTCGGCTTCTGTTTTGCATATTTTTACATCTTTCCCATAAGGGATGGGGGCATTGCTCTAGAATCACTGCATTGAGAAACATGTGATGGTGTCTCCGCAGTGTTGGATGTTGATCTCCATGAGTTCATTCATCCTCATTTTTCACAGTCGTCTACTAGGCATTGCTCCTACTGGCCAGTTTCCTACTCCACACTGATGAGGGGCAATACCCCGAAACTGCTGTCTGTGGATGGATACCATGTTTTGGCATAGATGGTTTCCTTCATTGGAGACTGCCCTTCCCATGGTTGTTCCTTCCCGGGGAAAGACCTGGCTAGTCATTGCTTGCGTCAAGAAACATGTGATGGTGCCTCCGCGGCTTGTGTTTTGCATATTTTTATGTATTTCCCATAAGGGATGGGGGCATTGCTCTAGATTCACTGTGTTGAGAAACGTGATGGTGTCTCCGCAGTGTTGGATGTTGATCTCCATGAGTTCATTCATCCTTATTTTTCACAGTCTTCTACTAGGCATTGCTCCTACTGGCCAGTTTCCTACTTCACACTGATGAGGGGCAATACCCCGAAACAGCTGTCTGTGGATGGATACCATGTTTTGGCATAGGTGGTTTCCTTCATTGGAGACTGCCCTTCCCGTGGTTGTTCCTTCCCGGGGAAAGACCTGGCTAGTCATTGCTTGCGTTGAGAAACATGTGATGGTGTCTCCGTGGCTTGTGTTTTACATTAGGAGATATGACCTCTCTAGAGGGCCTCCAGTGACACACTAACAGGAGACAATGGCTCCTGCAGTGCATCACTGAAGAGGTTACCTGAGTTCATACTCTCACTTTATGGCAATGCTGCATGAGAATTAGTGTTAGGGTTAGGGGATCTCTTTCCCAGCAGCTGAGGGATATATCGCGGAGATTTACCTCCACCTGTCAGTTCATCACGGGAGCCCATGTAGTGTCAGTGTTCTACACGGGAAATCATTGTGGGACACTTGTTATTAAGTGTACTATGGCAGAAAGGTAAGTATAGGTTGGTTTATTATTTTTATTTTTATTACAGGACATTGAGGGCTTAGGGGACTAGGTGATTGGTGATTATCTACTATATGTTATATGTTGTATGTACTGTCTGTAATGTATGTGCATATGTATGCACTGTATGTTTTTTTTTACTTCTGAATACATGCATTGTCTGTTGGGACTACTTTCCCATCATCGGCAATGCTATCACTGTGAGCATTCATAGCCGGATGGGAGCAGTAGTCCCATCAGATAATGGCTGCTTACACAGACCCGCACACACCAGCACACACACAGACATGCACACACACATGCACACAGACCCCCGCAGACAGACACGCACACAGTCTCCGCCCACACACTTCCCTCCTCCCGATCTGCAGCGTTTTTAGCACCCATATCTGTGGCAAATCCGCACATCTTTTTTACATCTGCAGTTTTGCTGCGGATGTGCCTGACTGAATGAAAGTCAAATCTGCGTGGATTTTTCCTCAGCATGTGCACAACTAATCTCCATTTCCCATAGATTAACATGGGCTGTGCACTACACTGCAGATTTGATGTGAATCAGTGCGGCCAAAAATGCTGCAGATCCGCATCTATATCTGCAACATGTGCACACAGCCTAAAGCTCTGTTTCAGTGGCAAATCAGAAGGCCAGAATTCAACTTAAAATTTGTAAGGCCTAATATAGTGTTGCAGACACAAGCCAAAAATAGCTACTCCTAATTGATTGTGCTGAAAATGTGTTTCAGTGGCACATCAGAATGCCAGATTTTCACTTAAAAATCATTAGGCCTAATATAGCGGTGCTGCCACTAGACGCAAATAGCTACTCCAAATTGTTTTTGCTAAATCTGTGTTTCAGTGGCAAATGAGAAGGCGAGATTTCCACTTAAAAATCGTAAGGCTTAAAATAGTAGTACAGCCATGAAGCCCAATTTGCTGCTCCAAATCGCTTGGGCTAATACAGTGCTACAGTGACAAAAAAAGGCAAACTTTCCAGTTAAAAATCATTAGGCCTAATATAGTGATGCAGCCATGAGGCAAAATTAGCTACTCCTAATCATTTCTGCTGCAACTGTGTTTCAGTGGCAAATCAGAAGGCAAGATTTCCACTTAAAAATTGCTTGGCCTAATATAGTGTTGCAGCCATGAGTTCCAATTAGCTATTCCAAATCATTTCTGCTAAAACTGTGCTAGAAGGCCAAATTTCCACTTAAAAAAAATTAGGCCTAATATAGTCGTACAGCCAGGAAGCCCAATCAGCTATTCCAAATCATTTGTGCTAAAACTGTGTTTCAGTGGCAAATCAGAATGCCAGATATCCACTTAAAAATAGTAAGGACTAATATAGTGTTGCAGTCACGAAGCAAAGATAGCTACTCCTAATCATTTGTGTTGCAATTGTGTTTCATTGACAAATCAGAAGGCCAGATTTCCACTTAAAAATCATTAGGCCAAAAATAGTAGTGCAGCAATGAAGCTTAATTAGCTGGTCCAAATTGCTTGTGCTAAAATTGTGTTACAGTGACAATTCAGAATGCCAGATTTCCACTTAAAAATTCATTTGGCCTAATACAGCAGTGCAGCCGCTAGGCCCGGTTAGCTACTACAAATCATTTGTGATAAAACTGTGTTGTTTCAGTGGCAAACCAGAAGACCGGATTTCCACTTAAAAATGATTAGGCCTACTATAGTGGTGCAGCCTTAAGGCACAATTACATGCTTCGAATCGCTTGTGCTATAACTGTATAAGGCCTCTTTCACACATCCGGTTTTTGTCATCCGGCACGATGCGGCGACATTTTTAATAACCAGATCCAGCACCGGATCCGGTTTTGTCCCATAAGCTTTCATGGGCGCCGCATCGTGCCGGATGGTTATGCGTCGTGTCCGGTTGTTGCCGGACACGGCATAAATTAGCCGTCCGGCATCTGCAAAAAACGTTCCCTGCAACGTTTTTTGTCAGCGCCGGACCGGCTTTTTCCACAGCGCATGCCCGGACTCTGTGAATGTTAACCCCACAAGTGCCCGGCGAGAGAGAGAGAGATCTCTCTCTGTCACCCGGACACTTGTGAGAGATCTCTCTCGCCGGGCACTTGTGGGGTTAACACTCACAGTGTCTGGGTGAGAGAGAGAGATCTCTCTGTGGGGTTAACCCCACAAGTGCCCAGCAAGAGAGAGAGATTCTCTTACCTGGACACTAATGTTAACCCCCCATGTCTCTCTCTCTCTTTTAATTCCCCACAGATTTCTTGCAACTGGAGAATCCCTTTCGTCACTGCATTTCCAGTATAGACTCGGGATTTCCACCATATCTGGAATAGTGAAGTACACATGCCGTGCACTGTGGGACTCCTTAGCTGAAGAGTTTTTACTAGAGCCCACAACAGAGAGGTGGATTGAAATTGCTGACTAGTTTCAACAGATATGTCAGTTTCCCAACTGCTTGGGCGCTGTGGACGGGAAACATATCCGCATTGTAAAGCCAGCCGGATCGGGATCGGAATATTTCAATTATAAGAAATATTTTTCAATTGTCCTCATGGCCATCGCTGACGCGGAATACAAATTTATTGCTGTTGATATTGGGGCCTATGGCCGCTCCAATAACTCTCAAGTTTTCAAACTGTCTGCCATGGGGCGTAAACTGTATGGAAACACCTTCCAGTTCCCACCACCTAGACCGCTGCCACAAACATCTGGTCCACCTATGCCATTTGTCTGTGTAGGGGATGAAGCCTTCCAGCTGTCAGAACACCTTTTGAAACCGTACTCTAGCAGAGGATTGACAAGACCAAAACGCATTTTTAATTACCGCCTCACAAGAGCAAGAAGAATGGTTGAATGTACCTTTGGTATTCTGACAGCCAAATGGCGGGTCCTATTGACTGCGATCAACCTCAAGACAGAAACTGTTGACGAGGTGATCAAAGCTTGCGTGGTACTCCACAATTTTGTTATCTGCAAGGAACCCATTTCCATTGAGGACACCTCTGAAGAAACCACCTTGCAAGATTACCATGACATTACCACTAGAAGTTCTGTGTCGGTTTCAGTAATGAGGGACAATTTTGCACTATACTTTATGTCACCTCAAGGCAGAGTACACTGGCAGGATGACAGAGTGTGAAAGATTTGTGCCCAACCAAACTTGTGTACCTTCTGTACCAACAGTATATACCTTTGCCAACCAAAGTTGGCTATCTTGTCATGGTCTCTATTTTTAGCTTTAGGCCACAGGTGTGTACCTGGTTGTGTTTTATGCAAAGTATTTCGCCTTTTAACAAAAGTTGTGTACATTGTTAGGAAATCACCAACAATAAACACAACTTTTTAGGTTAAATACTTTGCTTCAAACACAACCAGGAACACAACTGTGGCAAAAAGCTAAAATTTACCCACAGTTATATAACTGGTTTTGAATACCTTTTTACCTTTTAAATACCCTGTATTTAACCTTTTTTTTAAACATATTTTGCCGCAGAAAGAAATGACAGACAACCAGTGTAAACAATAATTTAACTTTTATTTAAAATATTTTTTTTTTGTAAACTGTTTTTAAAGTTAAAAAAACTTTTTTAATAAAGGTTTGAAAAAAAACTGGGCATTTTTATTACAAAACACACATTACAAATCTGTGTAGTGTGGGGTGGAAATACTGCTGGAGGGGCTGCGGGACACTTCGACACTGGGAGTGTGGAGAGAGGACTGGGATCGTGGTGGGGAAGGAACAGTTAGAGGTGATGGTGTGGAAAAAGCTACAGAATGGGTGGACATGTGGAAGGCAGAAGAGGTGGTGGGCGGTGGAGTGGAGGGTTGGGCAGGGACTGTAGGAGCAGATGATGTTGATGGAAAGTTGTATGGGGAAGGAGTTTGGTACGGGGAAGGAGTTTGGTACGGGGAAGGAGTTTGGTATGGGGCAGGTTGCTGGAAGTGGGGAGATGTCTGGTACTGGGGAGGTTGCTGGTACTGGGGAGGTTGCTGGTACTGGGGAGGTTGCTGGTATGTAATAGGAGGGGGAGGATGGAAAGTGGCTGGAGGGGGTGCAGATGTAATAGGAGGGGGAGGATGGAAAGTGGCTGGAGGGGGTGCAGATGTAATAGGAGGGGGAGGATGGAAAGTGGCTGGAGGGGGTGCAGGTGGAGGAACTACAGTGGTGGGAGGTGGAGGTTGGGAGGTAACCTGCTGTAGAGCACCGTGGCACGAATGCATTACATGCATCTGCTGGGTAGGAGATAGTGTTGCCATGCGCTCCACAACAGACCTGAAAAAGGTGTGGTTTGGCGAAGATCTTGCTTCTGAATGCATGGTTTGCAGAAGTGTCTTCACCTCCAGAATGCTGGAGTTGATCTGCTGAAAGCCTGCGGAGATTTGCTCTGACAAGACTTTTAGACAGTTCTGGAAAGATGCATTCAGATGCAAGAACTCTGGCGCATAAGTCTTTTCCTGACCCCTCTGCCGCTGCCGCCCAGTACCCGCAGGTGTACTAGAGGTGGCAGGGGCAGAAGGGTGGGATAAAGGGAAAGCGATCTCCTCACCAGCAGCATCATGTAATGTAGGCGGCCACGATGCTCCTGTGCTGGTGGATGGGACAGATGGGTCGAATGTGTGGGAAGGCTGGGAAGGTGCAGATGTACCGGGGCGGTCGAAGTGTCCCTCGGTGACGGTCTCCTCAGGGATCGCCTCAGAAGGGTCCAATCGTGCAGACTCCCGAGTGCTGCTCACCGTGCTGTGGAATAAAGAGAAAAAAAACAATTAAAATAGTGACATGGTATGGCCCTGGCTGAAAAAAAAAGTTACATCTAAACATTTTTTTGTCACATGTGGTGTGTAATATTTACCTTCTGGTGAGCATTGTCTCCCGGAGGAATGACAGGGCTCGTGCGTACTTGTACTTGCTCCTGCGTCCTCCAGATCCACTCGGGGCCCGCATCTCTTTATTGAACTCCTTCTTGAAATGATCCCTCACAGACCGCCACCGCTTCACAATTCTCTCCCCTGAAATGAGAAAGGACAAAGTGGTTAGTATACAACATCAGTGTTTCCCAAACTCCAGTCCTCATGGTCCCCAGGGGTCATGTTTTCAGGATTTCCAAAGTAAATAGAAATCCTGAACACATGATCCGTGGGGACCACGAGGACTGGAGTTCGGGAAACACTGGTTTAAATCAAGCAACCGGTACTGTATATACTTACGCTCTTTAATCTGGGCCCGAGCTTCGAGGTCCTCCCAGCGGTCCACAAGGAGCGAACAGATTTCCTCCCAGAGTCGTCGGGTAACGATAAGGTCAGCGTGGCGGCGGTCAGCCATATTCCAGAGCGGCTCCCTTTCTCTGACGAGATCGATGAGGCGGTCCACATCAATCCCTCCATCCACACCGTCAGAGTCGGGAGCACGCTGTGAAGGCTGTTAAAGAAAAAGACAAAAATAACATAATTAGCCTCCACAAAAGAAATGAAATAAAAAGTGCAAAAAAAACAAAGCAAAAATATTTATACTTACACGCTGGTGACCGCCGCGTTGCTGTCGCCGACGACCCCGGGAGGCACTGCAAGGACCTCTTGGCCGAGCACCAGATTGGGAAGACTAGAGAAGAAAACAAAAAATATTATGTCTTTGGATGTAGGCATTTGTTTGCTGTGTGTGGTCTGCAGAACATTGTTTTCTATGTGTTGTGTGTAGTGTGATGTTGTGTTTCTGCGTTTGATGCAAAAAACTTACCAATTGTGAGCCCACTCCAAGTGTCTGTCCACCCCTTCCTTCTCCTTCTGGGAGCTCTTCTTCATCTTGTGATTCCTGTTTTGAAATAAAAGGCAATGAATAGACATATATTCCAGAGATTATGGATTTTGGAAATAAAAACTTACCGTCAAACGCTGACGATGCGAGGGAGGGCTCCCAGAAGAAGATGTGCTGTCTTCCTCATGGCCAGACTCCATGGCTGTGGGTGGTGTTCCTGCTGCTGCCATTGCTGCTGCTGCTGCTGCATCTATTGGGCGGCTGTTGAATAAAGAGAAACAAAGGGCCAATGAATATCTTGATATTCCATAGCCCTAGTTTGGAGGAATGGGGGATTTGATAATTACCGTCTCTCATCTGCTGCTGGACTCCCCTCCCGTTGTTCAGCATGCTGCTCCATTTGGGGTGGTGCTGATGGTGCTGCTGCTGCAGATGTCTGCTGCCTTCTCCTGCTCCTGGTTCTTGGCTTGGGTGGCATGTTGGGTGTGGCTGAGGGTCACACTGTCTTGCTTTTATATATGTCTTGTGGGCAGAGCTACTGAGCATGCTCAGACCAAAAAAACCGGATCCGGCCACCGGATCCGGCTGTCGCCGGATCAGGCGCATTGCGGCGCTCATAGGCTTTCATTGTATGAAAAAGCCGGACACGCCGGATACGGCGTGTCCGGCTTTTTCGCCGGAGACAAAAAACGTTACAGTAGCCGTTTTTTCCAGACGCCGGATAGCGTCACATTGCCGGATCCGGCGAAAATCGGATGAAACGCATGGCCATCCGGCTCGATCCGGCTCTAATGCAAGTCAATGGGGGGGAAACCGGATCCGGCATTGCATTTCGCCGGATCCGGTTTTTGTCAAAAGCGCCGGATCGCGCCTGACGGCGAAAACCTGATGTGTGAAAGAGGCCTAACTCTGGCAAATCAGAAGGCCAGATTTCCTCTTAAAAATTGTTAGGCCTAATAAAGTATTGCAGCCACAAGACCCAATTAGCTACTCTGAATCATTTGTGTTAAAACTGTGTTATAGTGGTGAATCAGAAGGCCAGATTTTAACTTAAAATTAATTAGGCATAAAATAGTTGTGTAGCCACTAGGCACAATTTGCTACTCCAAATCGTTTGTGCTAAAACTGTGTTTCAATGGCAAATGACAAGGCTAGATTTCCACTTTTAAATTGTTAGGTTTAATATAGTGTTGCAGCCACGAGACTCAATTAGCTACTCCAAATTTTTTGTGTGAAAAGTGTGTTTCAGTGACAAACCATAAAGCCACATTTGAAAATATAAATTTATTATGCTAATACTGTTGTCCTGAAACAATGCCACATTTTGGCAGAATAATATGTTGTGCTAGTAACTTTTGGCCTAGGCAGGAGTCCACATTTCAAAATATAAATTATTTGTGGTAATTCTGTGTTCCAGAAGTAAGGCTACATTTCTCCTGAAAAATGTTTTGTGCTGGTATTATTTTTGCCATGCATAAGTCCACATTTGAAAATAAAAATTGCTAGTGCTAATAGCATGCTCCTGAAACAAGGCAATATTTAAGTTAATAAATATTTAGTGATATTAGTTTTTCTCCAGCCAGAAGTCCAAATTTCTTAATCTAAATTGTTTTGACTAATAGCTTGCTACAGAAAGCAGGCTACATTTCAGAATAGATATGAAAAATTAGATCAGAGAAATAACAGTACTATGCAAAATCTGACAACGTCAGAAGTAGCTCAGTGCACCAGTACGACAGAAAAACTCCCATAAAATTGTAAAATTTGAAAAATTGGAGCCATGAGAACTGTTTTCCAAATATATAAAGAGACTCATTTATTAGTAGACCCTAAAATATAGTGTGTATATGCCTTTAAGGGCAAATAGTAAGTTGGCTAACTAAAGATTGATCTTTATCCATGTTGGTCTCAGTGTGTAAGTGGACAGCCAGCCCCTACATGGCGTGTGGAACCAATAAAGTTCACCCTACTCTTTCTATAATTTTTCGAGTGCTGCTTCCCATTTTTTGTCTCTATCTATCTATCTATCTATCTATCTATCTATCTATCTATGTAATGTATATAGATATATACAGTGGGTGCTTAAATTATTCAGACCCCTTTAAAATTTTTCACTCTTTGTTTCATTGCTGCCATTTGGTAAATTCAAAAAGGGTAATTTTTTTCTCACGAATGTACAGCCTGCACTCCATCTTGACTGAAAAAAAACAGAAATGTGGACATTTTTGCAAATTTATTTAAAAGAAAAACTGAAATATCACATGGTCATAAGTATTCAGAACCTTTGCTCATTATTGAGTAAAAGCACCCTTTTGAGCTAGTACAGCCATGAGTCTTCTTGGGAATGATGCAACAAGTTTTCCACACCTGGATTTAGGGATCCTCTGCCATTCTTCCTTGCAGATCCTTTCCAGTTCCGTCAGGTTGGAAGGTGAATGTTTGTGGATAGTAATTTTCAGGTACCTCCACAGATGCTAAATTGGGTTTAGGTCAGGGATCTGGCTGGGTCAGTCAAGAATGGTCACAGAGTTGTTCTGAAGACACTGTGCTTAGGGTCATTGTCTTGATGGAAGGTGAACCTTTGGCCAAGTCTGAGATCCAGAGCATTCTGGAAGAGTTTTGCATCCAGGATATCTCTGTACTTGGCCGCTCCATGTTTCCTTCAATTGCAACCAGTCGTCCTGTCTCTGCAGCTGAAAATCATCCCCATAGAATGATGCTGCCACCCGCATGGCTGCAATGAAGCAAAGACTGAAAAATTTAAGGGGCCTGAATACTTTCCGTACCCACTGTATTTGTGTGTGTCACTGACATCTGTGCAGTATATCTATATATTTCATGTGTATATACTGATTGTAATGTGTATAAATTCATTTCTGTCAGCTGAATTGTTAGCTTTTTATCTTTCTTTCTATCTATCTATCATCTACTTTTAAATACTTTAGTATCAACATACTGAATTTAACTGACTTTTTCTGATTTTAAGAAAAATGCTTCTGTTTCCGATCACGAATCCGAATGTGCCATATTCGTGTTGGATGTATATTTGGCGATTATTTACCGAACATATTCGCTCATATCTAATTTGGACTGACCACAACTTACACATTTTTAAACACATATTTGTTTAGGGCAGCCTGTCTTGTTCCTTAATCAAAGTCCTTTTTATAGATAGCCTACTGTCTACTTCTCTGAACATAATTTGCCGTCAAGCTAAACCATACCCAAAAGCCTCATGCAGCCTTTATCTACACCCCCTCATTTCCTCAAGATTGTTGGACCATCATTGTAAATAAGTTCCTGTACTTTGTGTCATCCCCACCTCATTGTAGATTGTAAGTGGTCATTATTGTTGCTTTCATTGTTTGATTATCGTACACTTTGTAACTTTGACTGTTTTATATGAACTGCTGACATGTAAAGCTCTGCGGAATATGTTTGCACTATATAAATAAAGATTATTATTATTATTAGTAGGTTGAAGATGGTGAAGTTCAAGCTCTTAGCTTTGACATGTGTTGGAGCCAACAATATTTTATGTGACAACTGCAGAAACTAGGGCTGGCTACAGTGTTGACCACGGATGGAGTGGGTGAACATGAAAAACTGCTGGACTGTGCAGGCGCAGATGTTATGGTAGATTGAGGAAGAAATGATGTGCTTGCTGTATGAGATCGATCAAAGATCAAAAACCGCAGGCATGTCCACTTCCATAACAGCTGATGGGCTCTCACGAACGACCTCAGTTGGTAAATAAGTGGAGGTTCTGCGGACGGAGAACTGTGTGAGAACACATGCCACATTGATGGAGGAGAAAGAAGCAGCAGATATGGCTAATGGGCTGGCAGGTGGTTGATGAGGCTCGTCAGTCCACATTTTAGGGTAGTGAGATTACCAGGCTGATGCATATTGATCTTGCTTGTTCCACTTCATGAATGTAATAGGCAAATTATAGGATTTATAGCGTCTACTTAGTAGTTTTTTAAAAACTTGGCAGATAATGTTAGTTGAGTCATCCTTTGTGGTCTCAAAATAGGGCCAGGCTAGCCAACCCTTGCCACCCCTTCAAACTTAAGACCCGCAAATGCTTATTGCCATAGCCAGAGTTGTGACTTCAGTGCTTGTCATGGTTACATCACTCATTATCTGTGTGGGAAGCCACAACATAGCCTACTTTACTTCCTCCTCCTCCACATCCTCTGATGAGCTACTTAGCTGCATGCCTCTGGGTTCACATCAAGTGAGATCTACAACCTAATCATCATCCTCTCTGTTCTCCCATTCCTCTCCCTGAGAATCACCATTCTTCTCTTCATGCCCTGATAGCACAGTACAATCCATGTGCACCTCAGGTATCTGAGATGCATCAGGAATGGAGCACCTACAACCCCGAGGGGATAACGTCTGGTGATGAGGGCCTGGATTCTACTCGGACCCTACTTTGTCCAGCCCCGGATTCCAACTGCATAAAATTTTCCCCATTGGTGCAGATGCTTTCCTCCTTTTGAGTCTGTAAATATTTGGAGCGGAACTGTGATGGCCATGGAATAGAATATGCAAACAGCTCTGAGTACTCGCCCATCTGTGGTTCCCCACAGTCAGTTGGGCAGTTGGAGGGTTGTGACGAGGGAAACAAGGGTAATTGGGGTGCCACTTATGATGACTGTACTGTGTGTGATGTTAAAGTGGAGGAAGAGAAGGAGAGGTCACTTGATACAGAGCTTGCCATCTACTGGAACACATTCTGTCCCTCATTTACAAGGCATACCCATGTGCAGCTGCCAAACAAAGAGATTTGAGTAGCTCTTCTAGTAACAGAAGTTGTCAAAATGCTGTACAGTTTGTCGCTGCAGCAAAACAAATCTATTTCTCATCTCTCATATTATCCCTGTCTCACAACACTAAACAGCTATTCAGTACTTTAAATTCTCTCTTAGTCCACCAGCTTCCCCTCTCTATCCACTCATCTTAGCTGAAGACTTAACCTCATTCTTTAAGCAGAAGAGTGACAACATAAGGCAAAGCTTTTGTC
Organism: Dendrobates tinctorius; assembly: GCF_039654945.1. Lineage (NCBI taxonomy): Eukaryota > Metazoa > Chordata > Amphibia > Anura > Dendrobatidae > Dendrobates > Dendrobates tinctorius. The sequence continues at coordinate 63,812,939 of NW_027361732.1, read as the reverse complement.
TAAATTCCCCACAGCCCCTCTTTATAACTACTCTACAATCCTTCTCCAAAACCAACTTCAAGGTTATGGAAGGTCAATTTTCCTCTTTACTACTCAAATCACGTCTCACCATCTGTGAACTTGACCCAATCCCGTCCCACCTCATTCCAAACCTTACAGTAGCCTTCATCCCAAAACTAACTCATCACTTCAACATATCACTAACAATTGTTGTCTTCCCCTCATGCTTCAGAAATAACTCCACCACACCCATCCTTTGTGTATAGCTATCTCCCCATATCACTTCTCCCCTACGCCCCGAAACTAGTGGAACAACACATCCAATTTGACTCATCCTCAAATCTATCCTCCTGCTTCCTCTGTGACCACTTACAACCTGCCTTCTGACCGCACCATTTCTCTGAAACTTCCTTAACTGATGTCAAGAAATGACTTACTAACCAACAAATCGAAGCAACACTACTTTGTCCTCCTCCTCCTGGACCATTCTCTATTACTACAGACTTCCTCATTTCTTGGCATCACAGACTTAGCACTATCTTGTATCTCCTCATACCTAACAGAAAGGACATTCAGTGTCTCCCACTCACACACCACCTCCTCATTTTGCCCCCTATCTGTCAGTGCCCCCAAGGTTTAGTTTTAGGTCCCTTGCTCTACTCCACCTACACTTTATGCCTGGAACAGCTCATGCACTCCCTGACAGAAGTTATGTCGCTTATCCATGTTATGTCAATGAATTGACTATCTATGATCTCTCCTTCAAATCTAAGATCCAATCCCTTTCTCCTTCCTGACGAGTCCAACTCAAAAATATCTCCTGAATCCACAGATTCCTGCACCATGAATCTGCACAAATGCTAGTGCATGTCCTCATCGTCTCCCGCCTCGACTACTGTAACATCCTGCTCTGTCAATTGATGCCACTTTTCCTGATGTCTTGTTCTAACTTTAGCTGTTAGCTGTTTGCGAAGCTTTTTGTCACTTCTTAAGGTGTTGTCTATGCAATTGGGTTTGTTTTTTGTTTTTGGTTCCGAACAGAACCTTGAAAGGTTGAGTCATCTCTGCAGGTGATGTTGCTTGATGTGCTGATGGTGAGTTGTAGTCCACATGAGCCTGGAAATCTACAGTATAGTTTCCTCACGCGGAGCATGCAGACTACCAAAGACTAATTTTCAGGAACATACAAAAGATCTCCCACACTTGAGATGCCCATATATGTACCTCCATGAACTTTCAGGTGCTGTATAGCGTCTTCAACAAGTGGAACATGTGGCCACATGTTTCAGAACTGACCTCAGAAGAAGCAAATTTCATCCTGAAGTGTCTTCTATATGCATGTCACCTCACTTGTGTATCACCATGCCAACACACTGCTAATCCAATTATATAATTTCCTTTGCACACCCATCTGCTCACGTTAGCAGACAGTGAATGTTAAAAAGAGAAAACTTTAAATATGCTATTTTAGTGCCCAATACATTAAATAATTTTTCTACCAACCTAATTTAGCTACCTTTTTTGCCATAATTGCTTAAGGGCTCATTCCCCCAAAGGTTCCCATAAGTTTCATGGTGTTTTATGCCTTTCTCCTTTGCTTCCTGTGCCCTGGCACTAACTCTGTTGTCATTTCCTATTCAGAATCCTCTGCTTCCCTCTTAATGCATTTAAAATCATTCCTTATGCTGTGCTGAAAGCCAGCAGCGAGCACAAACCTGTATCTCCATCTAATTACTCCTTCTTCTCATGTCAAACACAATCTCAGCACTACTTCCTGTAAAGGACACTGCAGAAAAAAGAAGTAATGCATAAAGCAGCATTACACCAGCCATGGCAATAAAGACTATACCATACTCCTCCTCACTGACATGGATGATGGGGTGTAATAAAGGATGAATGGTAGAGATCTTAATTTACCATAAAGGGAACACAGAAGGGTGTATATACATTACAAAAGGTATTCAGCAGTGTGTGTACAGCAGGGTGCCAAGGACAAAATGAACTTTGCAAATTGGTAAGTCTTACCTCTCAAATTTGTTCCTTTTGGCATAAGGATTCTCCATGTAAAATATGCTCAAGTGTGTATATATATATATATATATATATATATATATATATATATATACAGTATATATATTTATATATATACATTTGGTATCGCCACATTCAGAAACGCCCGATCTATCAAAATATTAAATCAATTAATCTGATCGGTAAGCGACATAACATACCATACATAACACGGGATATGCATGACGATAAATACTAAACAAACATTTAAGACTGCAATATGATGTGCCATTGAGCAGCCAGTAAATGATAACTTATTTTAAAAAAATGAAAATTATAAAATAGCTATGACCAAAAAGGAACAAAATTAGGAGGTTAAGACCTTCAAAAACTTGCTACTTAATTTTTACCATGCATTTTCCTTGGCACCCTAGTGTACAGGTACCGTAAATACACCCTGCTGTATATATACATATGCAGGGGAAAGGTATGTCTGTAGGAAATGCTGGCAGCTTTCACAGAAATCAAATGAGCTCTGCTAAATGCAGCCCTGCCCTACCCATGCTGAAATCCCCACTCATTAGTCAGATTCCAGAGCCTAAAACTGAGGAAAAATCTTGCATTAAATCACAGCACGGCACAGCCAATCAACAAGCTTTAAACCTGTTTGCATTTCCAAGTATTGGCATAGCTGTAACTGGTCGTAATACCACGTGACCTGGCCTGTATCACTGCTGGATTATGGGTGGCACCGCCATTCTGCTTTCAATAGCACAGGGACAGGATGCAGCTTGCATAAGGGACAGTGTTATGTTCTGTGGGTGTACTCTTCCAAAAAGTCTCTGTGTGTGCACTCTGCACCAATCTCTGTGGGAGTACTCTGCCAAAAAGAATGTGTGTGTACTCAACAAAACAGCCTCAGTGGGGATACTCTGCAAAACAACCTCTTTTTATTTTATTTTAAATTGAGGAGGCCCAAAAACATTGGGAAGGGCAAATAGAACAAACAAACTGTGGTGTAGTATAGCAATGGGTGGGTGCGGCTGGTATACTTCTATATTCATACAAAGGTACCAAAAAGTCCTGTGGGATCCACTCCTGGCTAATTTTAATGAGCATGAGCTTGACCACATTCGCAGTGGACAAGTGGATATGCCTGTCTGTGATCACAGCTCCTGTCAAGGTAAACAGATGCTTCAACAGTACACTTGCCTATGAAGATGAAGATTGGTTGCTGCCTGGGCTTGACACATATACTACTGTTGAGGGATCTGTCATATGGATTTTAGAAACTTTTTTAAGGAATCTTGCTCCTGGATCCATGGGGTTCGGTTGTGTTGTCTGTCATCTGGAGGAGGGTGGACTGTGATTACAGACTATACCGGTGGGAGACACGATATCTGTTGATCAACCTAAAAGTGAGAGAGAATGTCGCCTGATATGAGGGCATTGAGACTACTGGCCCTGGGGAGAGGATTTTGCAGACTGGGGCAATGTATTTTGGCCATCTACACAAAGTTGTTGTAAAATCATGGATGCAGGGAATAAAAATTGTTGCATCGTTAACCTACCTAGGTGATTACTACATCCCACAACCTCAGATCTTCACACAGGGCTATGAGCTATATCACCACAATCATTCAACCTCAACCCAATGAAAGTGGTTTGAGTTGATTTGGACAGAAAAGTGATGGCAAAGCATCCAACAAGTTTTCAGCACATTTGAAAACTCATTCAAGATTTAAAAAAGCCATTCTAGATAACTACCTGATGAAAATGCTTAAGAGAATGCCAAGAAGGTGTAAAGCTGTCGCATCAAGCTGTGTGCTTTGTAGTTTTGCTGCCTGCAATCTGAATGTACAAGGAACACATTACAGTTAGAACAGCGAAAACCATTGCATGAAGAGGTGTGTCCAAACTTTTGACCAGTACTATACATATATATCGGTACATATCTTTTTGGGGTTATTCAATAAACTTTAATATTTTATTGTAATTGAGTTTCTGCCTTGAGTGCCGACCTTGCAAAACCATATCTTTGAGGGTTTTTACTTTCATTTGTACTATTGCTCCAGCACACATACATGAATATAATATCTAACAGTGAGTTATTGCCATAATGATAGATGTGACAAATTTATTTTATTTTTTTAAAATTACTTAAATACTGAATGCTTGGAGCACTACCTCTAATGCTACACAAAACTCAATAATTGCCTTGTAACATTGCTTAGCAAAAGTTTTGCAAAAAGTGTCTATAATGACTACTCCTCTGCTCTGTGATTCCATGAATTTCGTTGTTTAGTAAAATATTCCTGTTGTGATTTGGAGGATTTATTATGTTGGTTTAAGCAGCACTTCTGCAAAACACTTGATATAGGTACGAAAAATTGAAATAGATTTAATCTAATCTAAATATGTGTACTAAATCCCTACTTTATGAAATTGTAAACAAACATTTTAATAAAAGTGTGATAACTAATAAAGCACAAGATATTTTTAATATATGGCTAATCTTTATGGTTGCTGCTTCTTAGTGAATTTAATTTTGAATATAGAGAGCGTTCTTGAACATTAAATGTACTTTATTCAGAAACAGCTTTCCACCTGGTGTGATGCAATCAGCAAAATATAAACACATTATTTGAGTGCAATAGAAACTGAAAAACATATTGCAACTACATGTAATTTGTAGTTGAAGGGTTTTTTTTTTCTCTCAAAGGAGCTTATTACTTACTGTTATACTCAATAGTGTATTGATTCTTCTACATGGAAAAAATATCAAATAGAGCACAGATTAAAATGGGCTAGTGGGAACTACATTATGAACTGCTCCAGACATATCTTTTATTACATAAAAAAAATGTAGTCACTCATCAAAGTTAATTAGTAAGTTTACTATGATGTATATATATATATATATATATATATATATATATTACATTAGGCACATTGCAGATTATGGCATATGGCAAAAACAAGTGTAAAATATCGAATCAAAGATAAATTAAGTTATAATAATTACTGCATTTATTATTTGTATCATTATTATGATTTTTTATATTTAGATATATTGCACTGAAAACTATTTCAGGATTCTCAGTAAACACTTGCTACACATTGAGAAGCTTCAAAAGTGGATAGTGGAAAACTTATTGTGTTCCTTATTTAATATCAATGTATTTCATATGATCCAGTGTTCAATAATCTACCAGATGATATTTCTAGTTTTAAGCAGTCAAGTATTAAGATATCTATCTGGGTTTGTATAAAAAAATTACAGAACATAGTGTGAAGTAGCTCACATTATAACACATGAACTTTAAATTATATCCTTCATCTAAAATACATGTACATGTCACCTACTGAAGCCCTTTGAAAAAGTGTCAACATTTGTCAGTAGTACACATGTGGAATCAGTGATATGATTCCGTTAATATTTGCCAGCAATTTGCACCTGCTTTGCGCCACCTTATGTCTTTTGGGGTCCTGTAGGTCCATGTTACTGCAGGATTTGGAGGAGGAAGAGGAGGAGGAGAATCAGCAGGTGGAAGTGGAGGCAGAGTGAAAATGATGTGGACTATGATGCTGACCGTTACATAGAACTGTCACAGTGGGGTTACAACTGCTGCAATGTCTATTGTCTGTACAAGTCCCTTCTATAATGTAAAGTGCTGCGGAATATGTTGGCACCATAGAAATACAATTATTATTTATTATTATTATTATTATTATTATTATTATTATTATTATTAATAATTAAACAATGTGGCCTCAGTCATACCAGTGGGCATACCAGGCTATGAAAAGTTAATATATCTATGCATGTCCTAGTTATAAAACTAAGCAGCCATGCTCTCAAGGATGATGACAGAGTTAAATGATGTTCATCAGTATTTTGCACCTGTTGTGAGTTCATTTTCCCCTTCACCATTGAGGTCTGATGAACTCCCTCTTCTGGTGAAGGAAGGTAGTGAGGCTGATTACCAAGCACCTGGGCAGGATGATGATGACTGGGTGACGGGAATTACTGACTGGATATAAGGCAGCCGACGCCCTTCTGCCTTGCTGGTGATCTCTCTGAGGGATTCTAGGAGACCAGTCTGATTCCTACTCCTCAAAAGCTAAGTTTTCTGCTCTACTTTTTGCATTTGTGTTTTGGTTTTGTTTTGCATTGTCTTTCCTTGATTTCTGCCATTCCCTGCTGGGGTGAGCTGAATTCCTTTTTGCTCTGTCTTCAGAAAATACCTGAGTGCTAATATAGTCTTTTTGAAGCCTAGCGTCTTCAGGGCTTTTTTCCCTATCAGCTGTTGGCTCTTGTTTTGATAGGGTTTTGGCGGATTACAGACAGCAGCTTTTCTATCCTGTTCTATCTAGTTAGCTTGGGCCCCATCATTTGCTCAGCCTATCTTTCTATCTGTGTGCGTGTTTTTTCATCTTGCTTCACCGTCATTATATGTTGGGGGCTGCCTATTGCTTTGGGGTCGGCTCTGTGGCAGTTAAGATTTCCCTTTCTGTCTTTAGGCTATGTAGTTCTCCGGCTGTGATCGAGGGGTACCATAGGAACCCCCCACGGCTACTGCTAGTTGTTGTTGATAGGTTCAGGGGTCTGCAATCCGATAGCTGCCAACTTCTCTGGTTTTCTGGACTTAGCTAGTATTTGTGTTTTTGCCTCCTACGGTGACTCATTCATAACAGAATCACCAGCCATACCGCAGATCCTAGGGTACTCAATAGCAGGAAAGAATTGTTAAAAAAAAAAAAAAAAGTGTGTATATTTTTTCCTCTATATCTCTGAGGCCGTAGGGGGAATTTTTTTTTCTCTCAATGGAGATAAAGCAATTGTCTGATCGTGTGGAGCAGCTCACTGGGGAAGTGCGGAGAATTTCCGCCTACCTTGCTCATTCACATGCTGCTGAACCAAAGATCCCTACTCCTGATGTGTTTTTTGGGGATGGGTCTAAATTTCTGAATTTCAAAAATATTTGTAAATTATTTTTTGCCTTGAAGCCTAACTTGTCAGGGAGCTCCGCGCAGCAGGTTAAAATTGTCATCTCTTTGCTGCGTGGCGATCCCCAGGATTGGGCGTTTTCTTTGAAACCAGATGATCCTATTCTGACTAATTTGAACGCATTTTTTCAAGCCTTGGGGTTGTTGTATGACGAACCTAATGCTATTGATCAGGCTGAAAAGACCCTGTTGGCATTGAGCCAGGGTCGAGATTCTGCAGAATTGTACTGTCAAAAATTCCAAAAGTGGGCGGTACTTACTATCTGGAATGATAATGCCTTGGCAGCTCTCTTCGGAAGGGTTTGTCAGAAGCCGTAAAAGATACTATGGTGGGATTTCCTGTTCCCTCTGGTCTTGACGATTCTATGTCATCAGCCATTCAGGTTGATCGGCGTTTACGTGAACGCAGGACTGCACGAGAGGTGTTGCCACCTGTTGAACAAATGTCTGAACCTATGCAATGTGATAGAGTTTTGTCCACGGAGCAACATCAGGAGTTCAGAAGGCGTAATAAGTAGAGTTGAGCGAAACAGGGCGAAAAAATTCAAAAGTCGCCGACTTTTGGCAAAGTCGGGTTTCATGAAACGAAACCCGACCCTAGGATGAGGTCGGCCACGAGGTCGGCGACTTACGCGCCAAAGTCGCGTTTCAAAAGTTTGTTTTGCGCTCTTTTTCAGCCAATCAGGATCCACGGACACTGTGGGCAACGTGATGACATAGGCACGGGTCACCACCATCTTTCAGAAGGGCATGCAAGTGATTGGCTTGCTTTGGTGGGCGTCACAGGGGGTATAAAAGGGCGTGCACGCCGACCGCCATCTTACTTCTGCCGATCTTAGTATAGGAAGAGGTTGCTGCTGATTCTGTAGGGAGAGCGTTAGGCAGGGAAGAAGACAAAAAAACTGCTTCTGCTGCTAGCGATTTGGCCTGCACAACACACAAGTCACTGTGTGTGCAGTGCAAGGGGAGGCTATATTGTGGTGTATCAGTGGTGTTGGTTGTTGGGCTACCTTTTAAGGCTTCCTGACACGCTGGCATTGCTGTTTACCCACTGCTCCGCAAACTGCTTTTTTAAAAGCAATCCAATCTCCCTTATCCTCTCGTCACTTTGGTCACAGGCAGCTGTGCTATCGAGCTTGTCACATAGCGCTCAGATATCAGTGGGCCGCACACAATCCACAAGTGTCCACTGTCCACAAGTGTACGCAGAGATTCAAAATCTCCATTATCCTCTCGTCACTTTGGTCACAGGCAGCTGTGCCATCGAGCGTGTCACATAGCGCTCAGATATCAGTGGGCCGCACACAATCCACAAGTGTCCACTGTCCACAAGTGTACGCAGAGATTCAAAATCTCCATTATCCTCTCGTCACTTTGGTCACAGGCAGCTGTGCCATCGAGCGTGTCACATAGCGCTCAGATATCAGTGGGCCGCACACAATCCACAAGTGTCCACTGTCCAAAAGTGTACGCAGAGATTCAAAATCTCCATTATCCTCTCGTCACTTTGGTCACAGGCAGCTGTGCCATCGAGCGTGTCACATAGCGCTCAGATATCAGTGGGCCGCACACAATCCACAAGTGTCCACTGTCCACAAGTGTACGCAGAGATTCAAAATCTCCATTATCCTCTCGTCACTTTGGTCACAGGCAGCTGTGTCATCGAGCGTGTCACATAGCGCTCAGATATCAGTGGGCCGCACACAATCCACAAGTGTCCAGTGTCCAAAAGTGTACGCAGAGATTCAAAATCTCCATTATCCTCTCGTCACTTTGGTCACAGGCAGCTGTGCCATCGAGCGTGTCACATAGCGCTCAGATATCAGTGGGCTGCACACAATCCACAAGTGTCCAGTGTCCAAAAGTGTACGCAGAGATTCAAAATCTCCATTATCCTCTCGTCACTTTGGTCACAGGCAGCTGTGCCATCGAGCGTGTCACATAGCGCTCAGATATCAGTGGGCCGCACACAATCCACAAGTGTCCAGTGTCCAAAAGTGTACGCAGAGATTCAAAATCTCCATTATCCTCTCGTCACTTTGGTCACAGGCAGCTGTGCCATCGAGCGTGTCACATAGCGCTCAGATATCAGTGGGCCGCACACAATCCACAAGTGTCCACTGTCCACAAGTGTGTGCAGAAATTCTAAAACTCCCCTGTCCTATAGACACCTTGTACCTTGTTTTACATTACTATATAGTTTGTTGGATTTTGTCTACATTTCTACCAAAAATGAGGAAGGCTGGTGGAAGAGGCCGTGGAATTGGGCGGGGGTTGGCAGCTGGTAATGATGGTGTTGGTGGTGGATCTGATGGTAGTGGCAAGAGCAAAATAGGACCGAATGCAGGAGGTGCTGACCCTGCGTCATCGTCTGGCTACATAAGGACTCGAACGCTTAGTTTTCTAGGAGTTGGCAAACCGCTTTTAAAGGCAGAGCATCAGGAAAAAGTTTTGTCTTACATTGCTGATTCAGCCTCCAGCTCTATCGCCTCCTCTTCTTCAGTTGTAAAAAGTAAAAGCACTGAGTCATCATTGGAGGCTCATGTTCATGAACCACACCTTTCCTTGTGTCCTTCACCCCAACCATGATTGAAGGATGACGCAGGCCATACTACTGATTACTCCATGGAGCTGTTTTCACATACCATGCCTGGATTTTCAAGTCAAATGGTGAATTACCCAGGCCAAGATGAATCTGACATGGAGTGCACTGATGCACAGCCGCTGATGGATGATTCTGCTGGTACATTCACTCAGAGCACTACATTTTCCTCGCAGTGTACAGAGCCAGATTTTGACCCTGATGAGACTCAGGTGCCCCTTCCCGCACACTATACCACCATACACGGTGACACAGAGAAAGGTGCACATGACATAGAAGAGGAGGTGATGGATGACCCAGTTGTTGACCCAGATTGGCATCCATTGGGGGAAGAGGGTGCTGCTTCCAATAGCTCAGATGAGGAGCATCCACAGCAGACATCGACATCGCAACAGCTGTTATCTGGCAGGCCCGGAGCACTCCAAAGACAGGTTCCAAACATCAAAAGAGTTGCTGGACAGCTTGTCCAGAGGGTCAAAAGATCACAGCGTGCTAGGCCACAAAATGTCTGCCAAAGTAGGAAGAGTGCAGTGTAGCACTTTTTTGAACAAAATCCTCATGATCAGGCCAAGGTTATCTGTAAGAAGTGCGCAAAGACCTTTAGCCGAGGGAAAAATCTGAAAAATTTGAATACCAGTTGCATGCTTAGACATTTAACCAGCATGCACTTGCAAGCGTGGACACAACACCAAACCTCAAGTGCCACATGTGCAACTGATCACAACGAAGGTAGTCAGCAACGCTACATTGTTTCCCCCACTGTAAGCCCACCGGTTAGCACAGCAGCAAATGTTGAGGTGTCGTTGCAAGGCCACAGCAGTCATGGAATCCCACTGTTATATCAACGAAAGACTGATTCTAGGCCATCAGAAAGAACACCAACTCCATCACCATCATCAACCCTCTCTCAGTCCGCCCTGTCCACCGCTACTTCCACCATATGCAGCTCTCAAGTCCAGCTCACCCTCCCAGACACTATGAGTAGGTCAAGAAAGTACTCAGTCTCTCATCCGCGTACACTGGGTTTGAACGCCCACATTGCCAAACTAATCAGGAAACAGTTGGCTGTAGGCGTTCGACCCTCCTCCTCCTCCTCCTCCAGAAGCGACAGCTCGTCCACAGAGCGCAGTCGTACGAGCACTCCATCTGCAGCTGCCACTGTTGCACACGATGTGTCCCCCTATCGAGCAGCTAGTGGAAAGCGTCAGCAGGCTGTGTTGCAGATGATGTGTTTGGGCGACAGACACACCGCCGAGGTGCTGGCCGAGTACTTGAAGCGACAAACTGAGTCATGGCTGGGCAGTGTACATCTTGAGGCAGGCAAGGTAGTTAGTGATAACGGCCGTAATTTTGTGGCAGCCATAGCCCTTTCAAAACTCAGCCACATACCTTGCTTGGCTCACACCTTGAACCTGGTGGTGCAGTGCTTCCTCAAAAATTATCCGGAGTTAACAGCCCTGCTCCAGAAGGTGCGAAGACTGTGCGCGCACATCCACCGGTCGCCTGTACACTCCGTTCATATGCAGAAGCTGCAGCGATTGCACCGCCTTCCCAACCACCGCCTCATTATCGACATTGCAACAAGGTGGAACTCCACCCTGCACATGGTGGAGCGGCTGTGCGAGCAGAGGCAGGCCATAATGCATTTGTGGGAGGATACATGGCCAGGCACTTTGAGAGCAGACATGGAGTTGACAGGCGTGCAGTGGTCGAAGCTGAAAGACCTTTGTAAAGTCCTTCAGTGTTTTGAGGAATGCACACGGCTGGTAAGCGCAGACGACGCCATCCTAAGCATGAGCATCCCACTTATGCGTCTGCTCATGCAAACTTTGACGCACCTTAAGGAGCAGGCGTCTGCAGCCAATGTTGATGAGGAGGAAGAGGAGGAGGGAATCCTTGATGACATTCAACCATTGTCTGCTCAGGGACCTCTCCTGGACGAGGTGGAGGAAGAAGAGGAGGAGGAGGAGGAGGATGATGGGGATGATTACTTAGGGGAGGAGGATGCATCTCGTGGGGCAAGTGAAAATGTTGGCGTGGCAAGGTCTGGTACAGGGTTTGTGCGTGACTGGAGGGATGTGGATTTGCCAGAAAGTGCTCCTCCACCCAGCACTCGCAGTGCATCATTGACACCGGGAACATTGGCCCACATGTCAGACTATGCCTTGCGGATCCTAAAAAGGGACCCCCGCATTGCCAAAATGATGAACGATGGCGACTACTGGTTGGCCAGCATCCTGGATCCACGCTATAAAGGCAAATTACAAAATATCATGCCACAGGAGAACCTTGACCTAATATTGGCTAATAAACAAGCAACTCTGGTAAATCGGTTGCTTGAGGCATTCCCAGCACACAGCAGCGGTGATGGTTCTCACACAAGCCGTACGGGCCGGGGGCAGCTTGGCAGAGGTGTTCGTGGTGCACACAGCAGAAGTGGCGTTGGAGACAGGCGTTTCATGACAATGTTGTGGACTGATTTTTCAAATACCGCTCACACAACTGGTAATACTGCATCGATGGAAAGTGACAGGAGACAGCAGTTGTCAACTATGGTTACAAACTACTTTTCCTCCCATATCGATGTTCTCCCACACAGGTCATTCCCCTTTGACTATTGGGCCGCTAAACTGGACACCTGGCCTGAATTGGCCCAATATGCCTTACAGGAGCTCGCTTGCCCAGCTGCAAGTGTGCTATCGGAATGAGTCTTCAGTGCAGCTGGATCAATCCTGACAGAAAAAAGGACCCGTCTGTCAACCCAAAATGTGGATGATCTAATCTTCATTAAAATGAACCACGCATGGGTTTCCAAGGATTTTGTCCCACCTTCCCCTGATGACACATAGGGTGACAGAAAAATGGCTTGCTTTGGTCCACCTCTTCCTGGTACTTCACCTATTTCGCCTTTTGCATCAGTTGAATGTCCAACATCAACATATGCCACTTTCTAAAACTCCCTAACTGTGCTGCCTCCCCCCCCATGGCCGGGGTCACCACCTAGCGCACGACACCGTGCGAGTGCCGTTGCCCTGGACAGGTGGGTAGGCCGACTCTTGGGCGCGGGCACTGGCACAGGGTCCCTCATAGTGCAATCAAGTGTCTCTGACGGTGGTGGTGCACACCCGCCGTCAGACACACCGCTGTACTATGAGGGGCCCAGTGCCAGTACCTACGCCCACGAGTGGGCCCCCCTTGCTTGGCCAGGGCCCCAGCATTTGCAGTCTTTACCTCTCCCTGCTCCTCCGCTGTGTAATCTGGGCCATCAAATCCATACTGTGCCTGACACCGTCTGAGCCTGCCTCCTGAGACATATATTTTGAATGTGTACGCTATCCATACATGTTATCCGGGGATACGGTACCCTTTCTAACCTTTGTGCAATGACGTGCAATCCATACTGGGCCTAACACCGTCTGAGCCTGCCTCATGCTGTATAGACATATATTTTGAATGTGTACGCTATCCATACATGTTATCCGGGGATACGGTACCCCTTCTAACCTTTGTGCAATGACGTGCAATCCATACTGGGCCTAACACCGTCTGAGCCTGCCTCATGCTGTATAGACATATATTTTGAATGTGTCCGCTATCCATACATGTTATCCGGGGATACGGTACCCCTTCTAACCTTTGTGCAATGACGTGCAATCCATACTGGGCCTAACACCGTCTGAGCCTGCCTCATGCTGTATAGACATATATTTTGAATGTGTACGCTATCCATACATGTTATCCGGGGATACGGTACCCCTTCTAACCTTTGTGCAATGACGTGCAATCCATACTGGGCCTAACACCGTCTGAGCCTGCCTCATGCTGTATAGACATATATTTTGAATGTGTACGCTATCCATACATGTTATCCGGGGATACGGTACCCCTTCTAACCTTTGTGCAATGACGTGCAATCCATACTGGGCCTAACACCGTCTGAGCCTGCCTCATGCTGTATAGACATATATTTTGAATGTGTACGCTATCCATACATGTTATCCGGGGATACGGTACCCCTTCTAACCTTTGTGCAATGACGTGCAATCCATACTGGGCCTAACACCGTCTGAGCCTGCCTCATGCTGTATAGACATATATTTTGAATGTGTCCGCTATCCATACATGTTATCCGGGGATACGGTACCCCTTCTAACCTTTGTGCAATGACGTGCAATCCATACTGGGCCTAACACCGTCTGAGCCTGCCTCATGCTGTATAGACATATATTTTGAATGTGTACGCTATCCATACATGTTATCCGGGGATACGGTACCCCTTCTAACCTTTGTGCAATGACGTGCAATCCATACTGGGCCTAACACCGTCTGAGCCTGCCTCATGCTGTATAGACATATATTTTGAATGTGTACGCTATCCATACATGTTATCCGGGGATACGGTACCCCTTCTAACCTTTGTGCAATGACGTGCAATCCATACTGGGCCTAACACCGTCTGAGCCTGCCTCATGCTGTATAGACATATATTTTGAATGTGTACGCTATCCATACATGTTATCCGGGGATACGGTACCCCTTCTAACCTTTGTGCAATGACGTGCAATCCATACTGGGCCTAATACCGTCTGAGCCTGCCTCATGCTGTATAGACATATATTTTGAATGTGTACGCTATCCATACATGTTATCCGGGGATACGGTACCCCTTCTAACCTTTGTGCAATGACGTGCAATCCATACTGGGCCTAACACCGTCTGAGCCTGCCTCATGCTGTATAGACATATATTTTGAATGTGTACGCTATCCATACATGTTATCCAGGGATACGGTACCCTTTCTAACCTTTGTGCAATCACGTGCAATCCATACTGGGCGTGAGAACGGCTGGCGAGCTGTTAAGCAAGCTACAGCACCTGTCCAGACAAGTACAGGGATTCCCTAGCGAGGAGACTTATTTGATTGTTTTCTATGTTGGGACAGCAATTTTTGGGGAGCACTATACTCTGGAGAATGATAGATGGGGCCCACCATACACTGGAACATTCCAAAGGTGGACGTCAGACACTGGAGCAGCATTTACAGGGCCCATTATACACTAGAGCAGTAGAAATGGGGCCCATTATGTTTGGAGCATTATTTGGGCCCATAAGACAGTGGAGCTTCATCCATGGGGACCAACATATACTGTAGCATTATGTGGAGCTCATCGTATACTGTTTCAAACATTATATGGGACCAATGATTTTGTATGGAGAAATAGATGGGCCTCATCATGAGATGTAAAAAGTGAGGTATTTTTCATTGTACTATACCGCTCTTTCTCTGCCGTATCGGAGCATGATGAGTTGTGGTATGTGTTAAAGGGGCGCTCTTTCGCCCAGGGCACATGAAAACCTGCAGCCAGCCCTCCCCCCCCACAAATTTAGCCAAATAACCCCCATTTTTCAGTGCGTAACTTGTATTATGAAGTTAATTAAGGTTGACAAGCTTAAGTAAGAAGAATTGATGCTTTTGGCATTCAAATGGGCACTGTAGGTGTGTTTCCTGTCCTCCTCTCACTGCCGACTTTTATTCCCCATTGACTTACATTGGGTTTCGTGTTTCGGGACGACCCCGACTTTTCCCTATAATCGGACGATCTTGCTCGACCCGACTTTTGGAAAAGTCGGGTTTCACGAAACGAAACGCGACCCTAAAAAAGCAAAAGTCGCTCAACTCTAGTAATAAGCTCTGTTTTTTTTGTGGAGATGCCTCGCATATTATTTCTGTCTGTCCTAAACGCGAGAAACGTTTTGCACACACGTTTTCTGTGGGTGGAGTTCAACCTAAGTTTCTTCTGGCAATTACTCTGATCTGCTCCCTGTCCACATTTTCCACCAAGGCTTTTGTGGATTCAGGAGCAGCCCTGAACCTAATGGACTTGGATTTTGCTAAACGTTGTGGATTTCCTATGACACCTCTGCGGACGCCTATCCCTTTGAGGGGGATTGATGCTACTCCTTTGGCAAAAAATAAACCTCAGTTTTGGACCCAGATGGTAATGCGGGTCCCCCCAGACCATCAAGAAAATTGCAGATTTTTGGTGTTGCATAATTTGCATGATACCATTGTTCTGTGGTTTCCCTGGTTGCAAATTCATAATCCAGTTTTGGATTGGAAATCTGTGTCTGTGGTGAGTTGGGGTTGTCGGTGTTCCCTTAGTGAGGCTCCGGTTTTTTCCACCTCTCCTCAGTCGCATGATGTTCCTGACTATTTGGCGGATTTTTATGATGTATTTAGTGAGAATGAGTCTGCATCTTTGCCTCCTCATAGGAGTTATGACTGTGCAATTGAACTGAGCCCGGGGTGTAAATTTCCCAAGGGTCGGCTCTTCAATTTATCTGTACCCGAGCACGAGGCTATGCGATCCTACATTAAGGAGGCATTGGAGAAGGGTCATATTAGACCATCCTCTTCACCCTTAGGTGCTGTTTTTTTTTTCGTGGCCAAAAGGGATGGTTCATTAAGGCCTTGTATTGATTATCGCGCCCTCAACAAAATTACTATTAAATATCAGTATCCGTTACCCCTGATTTCGGATCTATTCTCCAGAGTTAAAGGTGCTTGCTGGTTTACCAAGCTTAACCTCAGGGGGGCGTATAATCTTATCCTCATTAAGCATGGGGATGAATGGAAGACGGCGTTTAATACTCCGGAGGGACATTTAAAAGTACCTGGTGATGCCTTTTGGGCTCACTATTGCCCCTTCTGTCTTCCAGTGCTTCATGAACAATATTTTCTGAGACTTTGTGGATAAATTTTTGATTATGTATCTGGATGATATTTTGATCTTCTCCAAGGATTGGGATTCTCATGTGGAACATGCTCGGACTGTGTTCCGGATCTTGAGGGAGAATTCCCTGTATGTCAAAGGATCGAAATGCCTTTTTGGGGTACAGAGGATTTCTTTTTTGGGATTTATTTTGTCTCCGTCAACTATTGAAATGGACCCGGCCAAGGTACAGGCCATTTATGATTGGGTTCAGCCCACTTCTTTAAAGGCCCTCCAGAAGTTTTTGGGTTTTGATAATTTTTATCGGAAATTTATAGCAAAATTTTCTAGTATTGCCAAGCCATTGACTGATCTGACTAAGAAAGGTGCTGATGTGTTGAATTGGTCTCCAGAGGCTGTTTCTTCCTTTCAGGAGCTGAAGCGAAGATTCACTTCTGCCCCGGTTTTGCGGCAACCTGATGTCTCACTCCCGTTCCAGGTAGAGGTGGACGCTTCTGAGATTGGTGCAGGAGCTGTTTTGTCCCAAAAGGATCCTGTAACATCTAAAATGAATCCATGTGCTTTCTTTTCCCGAAAGTTCTCTCCATCTGAACGTAACTATGATGTGGGGAATTGGGAACTGTTAGCCATGAAATGGGCATTTGAGGAGTGGAGACATTGTTTGGAGGGAGCTAAACATCAAGTCTTGGTCCTCACTGACCACAAGAATTTGATTTACCTGGAGTCGGCCAAATGCTTGAACCCCAGACAGGCTAGGTGGGCCTTGTTTTTTACACGTTTTGATTTTGTGGTCTCTTTTCTTCCTGGCACTAAGAATGTCAAGGCTGACGCTCTCTCTAGGAGCTTCTTTGCTGATTCTCCTGTGGTGACCAAGCCTGCTACCATCTTAGGCGAAGGGGTAGTTCTTTCTGCCATCTCGCCCAATTTGAGACGTGCTCTGGAAGAGTTCCAGGAGGACAAACCTGAGCGTTGTCCCAGTGGAAAGTTGTATGTTCCTGACAAGTGGAAGAAGAGAGTGATGTCTGAAGTTCATTGCTCTGCATTAGCTGGTCATCCAGGTATTTTTGGTACTAGAGATCTGGTGAGTCGGTCTTTGGTGGCCCGCCTTGTCTCGTGATGTCAGGAATTTTGTGCAGTCCTGTAGGACTTGCTCCCGGTCTAAACCTTGTTCTCGCTCTAGTGGGTTGTTGATGCCTTTGCCGGTTCCCAGGAGGCCATGGACCCATATTTCAATAGATTTCATCTCTGATATGCCTGTCTCTCAGAGAATGACTGTTATTTGGGTGATTTGTGATAGATTCTCTAAGATGGTTCATCTTGTACCACTCCCTAAGTTGCCATCTTCCTCTGAGTTGGTGCCCCTGTTTTTGCAACAGGTGGTTCGCTTGCACGGGATTCCTGAGAACATTGTATCTGACAGAGGAGTTCAGTTTGTGTCTAGATTTTGGAGGACTTTCTGTTCCAAGCTGGGAATTCAGTTGTCCTTCTCCTCTGCTTTTCACCCTCAGACCAATGGGCAGACAGAGAGAACAAACCAGACCTTGGAGTCGTATTTGAGATGTTTTATTTCCGCTGACCAGGATGATTGGGTTTCCTTTTTGCCCTTGGCCGAATTTGCTTTAAATAATAGAGCTAGTTCTGCTACTTTGATGTCACCTTTTTTTTGTAACTTTGGGTTTCATCCTCGATTTTCTTCAGGGCAGGTGGAGCCTTCTGCCTGCCCAGGTGTTGACAGTGTGCTGGACAGAATGCACCAGATCTGGGACCAAGTGGTGGATAAGTTATCTCTCTCCCAGGAAAAGGCCCAGCGGTTTTCCAACCGACATAGGACCATTGGTCCCCAGTTTAAGGTTGGTGATATGGTTTGGTTATCATCAAAAAATATCGCTATGAAGGTGTCTTCTCCTAAGTTTAAGCCTAGATTTATTGGACCTTACAAGATTTTGGAGATTATTAATCCGGTCTCTCTTCGTTTGGCTCTTCCTGTTACATTTAAAATCCATAATGTGTTTCATAAGTCCTTGTTGAAGAGGTTTGTTGAACCAGTAGTTCCTGGGGTGGCACCTCCAGACCCTGTATTGGTTGAAGGTAACATGGAATATGAGGTAGAGAAGATACTGGATTCCCGTCTGGCTAGACGGAGACTCCAGTATTTGGTTAAGTGGAAGGGTTATGGTCAGGAGGATAATTCCTGGGTCTCTGCCTCTGATATTCATGCCAAAAGATTGGTGCGTGCCTTTCATCGGGCTCACCCTGATCGCCCTGGTGGCGTGGATGAGGGTTCGGTGACCCCTCCTCAAGGGGGAGGTACTGTTGTGAGTTCATTTTCCCCTTCACCATTGAGGTCTGATGAACTCCCTCTTCTGATGAAGGAAGGTAGTGAGGCTGATTACCAAGCACCTGGGCAGGATGATGACGACTGGGTAACGGGAATTACTGACTGGATATAAGGAAGCCGACGCCCTTCTGCCTTGCTGGTGATCTCTCTGAGGGATTCTAGGAGACCAGTCTGATTCCTACTCCTCAAAAGCTAAGTTTTCTACTCTACTTTTTGCATTTGCGTTTTGGTTTTGTTTTGCATTGTCTTCCTTGATTTCTGCCATTCCCTGCTGGGGTGAGCTGAATTCCTTTTTGCTCTGTCTTCAGAAAATACCTGAGTGCTGATATAGTCTTTTTGAAGCCTAGCGTCTTCAGGGCTTTTTTCCCTATCAGCTGTTGGCTCTTGTTTTGATAGGGTTTTGGCGGATTACAGACAGCAGCTTTTCTATCCTGTCCTATCTTGTTAGCTTGGGCCCCATCATTTGCTCAGCCTATCTTTCTATCTGTGTGAGTGTTTTTTCATCTTGCTTCACCGTCATTATATGTTGGGGGCTGCCTATTGCTTTGGGGTCGGCTCTGGGGCAGTTTAGATTTCCCTTTCTGTCTTTAGGCTATTTAGTTTTCCGGCTGTGATTGAGGGGTCTAGGGCACCGTAGGAACCCCCCACGGCTACTGCTAGTTGTTGTTGATAGGTTCAGGGGTCTGCAATCCGATAGCTGCCAACTTCTCTGGTTTTCTGGACTTAGCTAGTATTTCTGTTTTTGCCTCCTACGGTGACTCATTCATAACAGGCACCTGTGCTATCATTATCTTATATCATTGGGCCATACGTTCAAATTACTCAACAGAGGAAGAGGTGAAAACACTGGTGGCGCCCTGTGCAGGAGTGCGACCCCCACATTAGAACTGCTTGTCACAGTACATTTATTGCAGTATTGGCAAAAGCAATATCTCATCTGTAATTAAACACGCTACTCAGTTTTGGGTTATTGTTATTATTACTATGATATAGAAGCATAGGGAAATATGTAGCTGAACAGTGGGCTCCCAGAGTCAATGTGTTTGGCCATTGGCACCACAGTCGCGTATTGTTGGGGCCTGCCTGCATCTTTTAGTAAATTGGTATTTTAAACATGTATTGGTAAGCATGACCACTTTCAGTGATGTCCTGTGAGTTTGGTGTTGTTTCAGTAAAATGCTCACAAATAGTGATAAGCGAGCTTGTTTGGAAAACATTCGTCAATCTCAAATTAGGCATGGACGTAGCACATTTGTGTTTGGTTTCCTGAGAATTTTTCCTCAAAGTTGGCAAACTTTGGTCACAGATTGGTAAATGATCGCGTTTCCACTTATGCTTTTGTTTTAACTTTAGCTAGAATAGTGGTGCTGTATGATGAGCGGGGAGGGACATGTTTTATGAGGGGAGGGGTGTGTATAGGTCAGAGGAGCAGTGGAGTGCAATTTTGTTTTTTAATTACTTAATGTGTTTACATTCTGGCAGCCATTCAGGGTGCAGAAACCATCCGCAACGTCATAACATTTGGGCTTCTATGATTTTCTGCCGAAGTTACATGTCACTCTCCATATAAAAAGCAAACCTGTTGTTTTGTTGGTGGCTGTATTTTATCAGTGTATCAGCACAGAATGGCTACTCCTGCTGGTGCTGCTGCAAGTGAACTTGTCAATTGGTTAGATAGGATCCTGTCCTGTGTGAAACTGACCTTCCAGCATCTAACTAATTTGTACTAATAGTATTGGGCAGGCAGGAGTCCACATTTCCTACTCAAAATCATTAAGGTTAAAACTGTCTTGCTGTCAGGACTTTAGAAGGCCCCATTTGCTAACAAAAATTGTTAGGGTTCAAATTTGGGTGCAGTCATGAGGCCTCATTTGCTAATCAAAATCGTTAGGACAAAAAGAGTTGTGCAGGTCAGAGTCCACATTTCCTACTCAAAATTGTTTGGGCTAAAACTGTGTTACAGTCAGGACTCAGGAGGCCTCATTTGCTAATCAAAATAATTAGGCGTAATACTGGGGTGCAGCCAGGAGGCTCAATTTGCTATTCAATATTGCTAGGGCTAATAGTGTTGTGCAGTTTGTAGTCCGCATTTCCTACACAAAATAGTTTGGGCTAAAACTGTGTTGCAGTCATGGCTCAGGAGGCCCCATTTGCTAATCAAAATCGTTAGGGCTAAAAGAGCTGTGCAAGCCGGAGTCCACATTTCCTACTCAAAATCATTTGGGCTAATACTGTGTTGCAGTCAGGACTCAGTAGGCCCCATTTATTAATCAAAATCATTAGGCCTAATATTGGGATTCAGTCAAGAGGCCCAATTTGCTAATTCAAATCGTTATAGCTCACAGTGTTGAGCAGTCCGTAATCTACCATATTTTTCGGATTATAAGATGCAACACAAATTTGAGGAAAAAAATAGGAAAAAACTTTTTTAATAAAATGGTGGTGCTTTTTATAATCCATGCGTATTATTGATTACCTGGGTGATCACTGCAGTGAAGCGGAATCCCAGGGGCGATGCTGGAGGAAGAAAGAGTGGAGCATTGCTGCAGGCCACAAGCTGGCCTGAAGGGGTGTTCCGATGTGTGGCAAGCCACTGTCTGTGTCCGGTGCCAATGCTGCACTGTGTCTAGTGGAAGTGCTGCGCTGTTTCCCGGTGGTGGTACTGTGCTTTGTCTAAGTGGCGGTGCTGTGCTGTGTCCCTAGTGGCAGTGCAGTGCTGTGTCCCGGTGCTGCATGGGGCTGTGTCAACATTTGCTGAAATCTCATCTTCCGAGATCTTGGTGCCAAGATCTCCATCTGTGCATGCACTGCCACCCGGCGGCCATTTTCCCGAAGTCAACGCATAGGAAACCATGGAAGAGCTTCCGGGGCTCTGGCCTTTCACAAAATGTCGACAGAGCCCCCCGAAGCATCGCACCACCACTGGAGACACAGTGCAGCACCACCACCGGGACACAACACAGCAGTGCCACTGGGACACAGCTCAGCACTGCCACCGGGACACAATGCAGCATCACCACCGGGACACAGTGTCGCACCGCCACCAGGACACAGCACAGCACCGCCACCAGACACAGTGCAGCAGCATCACCGGACACCGGCAGCGGTGTGCCGCACATCGGGACACACCCTCATCCCAGCCTGCGGCCAAATTTTGGGGACAAAAATGCATCTTATAATCCAAAAAATATGGTACATTATCTACTCAAAATCATTCGGGCTAAAACTGTGTTGCAGTCAGGACTCAGGAGGCCCCATTTGCTAATCAAAATTTTTGGGCCTAATACTGCAGTGCAGCCATGGGGGCCCCGTTTGCTAATCAAAATCATAAGAACTAATATTGAGGTTCAGCCAGGAGGCCCCATTTTCTAATCAAATTTATCAGTGTTAATAATGTTGTGCAGGCCATAGTCCACATTTCCTACTCAAAATCATTTGGGCTAATACTGTGTTGCAGTCAGAAATCAGGAGGCCCCATTTACTAATAAAATCGTTAGGCCTAATTTTGGGGTTCAGCCAGGAAGCCCAATTTGCTAATCCAAATTGATAGGGCTAATAGAGTTGTGTAGTCCGTAGTCGAAATCGTTTGGGCTAAAACTATGTTGCAGTCAGGACTCATGAGGCCCCATTTGGTAATCAAAATTGATAGGGCTAATGTTGTTCAACATATAATCTCAGAAAAAAACATTCATTTAATGACAGGTGACTGACAGGTCTGGGCATAAGTTTGTGTAACAGCTGTTTAAATGAGGGGAAGGGTACATATGACACGATTGGGAAAATGTAAGGTTGTGGTGGACGGGGGAATAAACTTTGTGTACAACGTGTACGTAGGTTAGCTGGTAATGTTCCTGAAATCTCTGCTCAACAAACACCATCTCATCCTATCCAAAGACAAATGGCAACATTTGTTACTGGAAGGGCTATTCAATTTTTGTTTGGAAACCACATGGTGGCACTTTTTGTACATGAGGTTCAGAAAGAGAATGTGCTCCAGTGGATGGCAAGTGCTGCATCAAGTGACCTCTCCTTCTCTTCCTCCACCTTAGCATCACACACAGTACAATCCTCAGAGGTGGCACCCCAACCACACTTGTTCCTCCCACGTCACAACTTTCCAACTGTCCAACTGACTTAGTGAACCAGAGATGGGCCAATCTGCAGAGCTGTTCACAAATTCTATGCCATGGGCATCAGAGGTCTGCTCCAAAGATTCACAGAATTCAGAGGAGGAAAGAATCTGCACTGATGCCTAATTTTCTTTCTTGCTGGATTTGGGGCTGGACGAAATAGAGTCCAAGAAGAATCCAGACACTCATCACCAGATGTTCACCCCTGGGGGTAGAGGTGATGCTTATGACACTCAGATACCTGAGGCATTCGTGGACTGTACTGTGCTGTAAGGGCAGGAACAGGGAGGGTGACTCTTAGAGCAAGGAGTGGGAGAACAGAAAGGATGACAATGAGATTGTAGATCCCACTTGGTGTTTACCCAGAGGCACACAGCTGAGTATCTCTGGTGAAAAGGTGGAGGAGAAATATGAGGAACTTACATAGCGGCTTGCTGCACAGAGTGATGCAACCATGACAAGCACTGCATCCTCAGCCACATCAGTCACAAGTCTGCAGATGACAGTCGTCGAAAATATATTGTTACTTTTATATTGTCAAAAACATTCAGTAGAGACAATACTTTCAATAATTTGACTACTACATACATTAAACGGCCTATCCACAATCAATATGCGTTAGTCTGAAAATCACACTGTGCTAAATGGCAGAGTAGTGGGCTTCGGAAACCACTGGCCATCAAAACAACCACATCTGCTGCTTCTTCCTCCTCCATCACTGTGGCAAGTGTTTTCACAAAGGTCTCTGGTAGCAGACTCCCCTCTTCTTTACTCCCATCAATCAAAGTAATTGAGAACTGGTCAGTTGTTATGAAAGTAGAGATGCCTGCTGTTTTTATTTCACCGATCACAACACATTTTTATCAATTAACCATAACATCTCGGCCTTCACCTCACTCACAGTCCAGCAGTTTGTCCTGTTCACCCTACTCCACCTTCTCGCAGTACAGCAAACAGTCCTCAGTCCTGTAGTTGTGGTCACATAAAAGAATGTTTTCTCCTAAACACGCCAAAGCTAAGAGCATGAACTACACCATCTCCACCCTGTTGGCCACAGAAATTCTGCCTTTCTGCCTGGTGGATACAGACAATTTCCAAAAGATAATGGCTATTTCAGTCCCCCCAGTACCAGTTGCCCAGTCACCATTACTTCTATAAGAAAGCTGTACCTGCATGTCACCGACAGCATCACTCGTTCACTGAAAAAAATCTGTTTGCCAGGGTCCATTTCTCCACTGACACCTGGATGAGCAAACATAGGCAGGGGCATTACATCTCGCTGACTGGGCACTGGGTGACTCTGGTGGTTTCTCAAAAATTCCTGGAATCCACAAGGCTTGCATGACAAATCTTTGCATCTAACACTTCCTCCACTGCAACAGGCTCCTCCACCTCCTCTAGAGCCTCCACGTGCACCCTCAAACTCTCCCTTTATGAGGCACATGTTTCAACAGTGCCTAGAGTATCCCTTCAAACTCTGTACTGCGCAGTCATGGCTCACCACAATCAGTGTTTAAATTAATATGCCCTGTATTTAACAGTCAAACAACTTAAGAGTTGCAGACAGCTATCTTGGCCTATTTAGCGCAATGGCTGTCTTCACTAAACCTGGAGCCAGGGAAGGCCATGTGCAGTAATTGTATGAACCTAGTGGCGGCCTACACTGTGTCAACCTCATGCACATGCCTTGCATGGCTCATATCCCCAACTTGGTGGTACAGCAATTTCTTGGATTCGCTCCTGAAGAAAGCACTGTCGTTGCGTGCTCACTTACGCCTATAGCATCCTGCAGGTCATCAACTTGCATCACTACACATTTCTTTTGCCTTACCATATAACTTTTTGATTTGTGATGTGCCAATACAGTGGAATACCACTTGCACATGTTGCAGCGACTGTGGCAGCAGCGATGAGCCCTGGAGCAGTATTTACTTTTGCATAGCCTGGGTCAATGCAGTAAGATGTCTGACACTAATTTGAGCTGTTTGGGAAGCTTTTTGTCCCCCCTTGAGGTGTTTTCCATGCATTTAGTTTGGCCTTCCATTGAATTCAATAGGGTTTGGGAACGTTTGATGCTCTGAGTATTTTCAGTGAACATCGGAGCGTTCGCCGAACCGATCCAAACCTTGAACGGTTCGCTCATGTCTACTCAAAACTAGACTGTTGTAAATTAATCTTATTGCTGCAACCATTGAGGGCTGTATGCCTGTAGATAAGCAGTGTGAAATGAATAAGTTCAAACAAATAATTTACTTAATTTCTGCAATATTACTAAATGCTATATCTTTTACTTATCATTACATCTGAGAATTAGCCAATCTTCTCAAGATTAATGAAGTATTCCATTTATTCAATATTTATTTTCATCATAAATTTAGTCTAGAAGATGATGGTTATGTCATAAAAAATGGATTTAATAATGAAATCCAATAAGAGATATCACTCATTGCTTCCAGATACTCTTCCATTTTTCTTTTCTTTTGTTATGTAGTATACATTCAATTTAATTAATTTAAAAAAATATTCTGATTGTTTAAATTATGTTTTTACTTTGTTTTGCGTTAATATGTTGCTAATTCTTTTGATAATATTTATTTGATTAAAACAAATCTCAATACACTATTAATGGCAATACCAGTGATTTGCAAGTGAAATGGTTTTCTAAAGTATCTACTGTGATAGAAATGTAAGATGACATCTGGACTATAGAAGCATGACAGTAACTTAATTGTCCACATATAGTTGTTTCCATCTACATATGTCTACAATTTCCTTTGGCTTTTACATTTCTGGCACATAGATGCTTTGTGATAATTATAACAATGTCCTTTTTTGTGTTGCATTGTGCCCAATTTCCTTTTGTTTATACAGATGAAATTCTAAGTAATCTGGCAGTACTGTGCCTAGCATTTATCTTTTGTGCATTGTAAATTAATACTTTAAATATTACAATCAAAGCGTTTTAATTATATTTTGGCATGCACACTAGATTAATGCCAAATAAAATCCTTAGAAAAAATGACAATGCTGGAAAAATCAAATAGCTAATTGATGTGTAACAAATGAGTGAATACATTCGGCACCATTCGATGCTCGCACGAATAGTACGCTATTCAGGCTATTCACTACTCGGTATATGCGAGTGACCCACCCAGCATGTTTGGCGCTTTATTTGCAGCCAATGAACATGCTGTGCTTACTTTCCAATCACAGTAATGCCATCGGCATCTTTGTTGTGGCATTACTGTGATTGGCTGGCTTTACAGCATCATAGGGAGATATTTAAGCCCTGCTGGCGCCCTCTTTCGCACTTTTCATTAGAAAACAGCTTAGTGAGAGCTTAGTGTCAGCATAGAGAAAGTCAAACCAGCTAATAGGGAGAGTTTCTGAGCCCAAAAAGCTCTTTTAAGAGCTACTTAGAGTGAAGATTACCATATTTTTCGGACCATAAGATGCACCGGACTATAAGCCGCATCCAGGTTTTAGAGGTGGAAAATAGGGAAAAAAATATTTGAAGCAAAAAATGTGAATGAATGGGGGGCACAGGGCTTATTTTTAAAGCACCACTCCAGCACTGAAACATAACACTGGAGTGCTGCTTTAAGATCCCATGGGAGAAATATAACTCCAAGCATGTCCTGCAGATCCTACAGCATACTGGGAGTTATAGTTCACCATAGGAGTGGCAGAGTGCTTTTTTATATGTTGTAATTACTAACCTTTTAATTAATTCTTACTTGTACAGGCAGTGCATGTCCCCAAGCCAGCCAGACCTAACCAACACTGCATCCCACACAGCATTGAATTCATCACTATAAGACTCTAGACAAAACACAAATGCATGTCATATGTAAAAAGCACAAAATGCTTGAAACATCAATTAAACCAATCATTTGTATTTAAATACAGTAACCAAGATTGTATAAACCTCTTCACAGCATCATATGAGTAGCTACACATAAGAACAAGGAATAAAAACAATGTCCCAAAGTGCACTGATGTAACAGTTGCAAGCCCAATGAACTGGTCCACTGTGTGACCAAAAAAGCAGTAAAACTTATGAACAAAACAAATTCAAATGGATAGCGAAACCAATTCCTTTGATGTGACAAGAAGGAGCAGCTTGGAGATTAGACTCATTGATGTGACAATGGAAGAGTCGTATAGGGAGCCATAAATGCTGAAGGGAATAGGAGGACCTGTGATGACATCATGAAAAGGGAGAGCTCTTCCCCGGACACACATCTCCCCAGCCGCTGCAGGAATCCAGCGCTGGAGAAACCAGGAGGGTCCGCTGTTTGAGTGAAGAAATATTAATTTGCTGCTCCCCACTCACTGCTCAGTGCTGACAGTTGGAGGGGGAAGCAGCTAATGAATATTCACTTCACTTTAAGTATCGGGAACATGTGGTTCCCCCAGCACAGGATTCCTGCAGTGGGGACATTTTCCTGTGTCCTGAAAGTGCGATCCCAGTGTGATCCCACTCTGCCACTGCCCCCTCCCCACATGTTACATCCGTACCATAAGACGCACCAACACTTTCATCCCAAATTTGGAGGAAAAAAGTATGTCTTATGGTCTGAAAAATATGGTAGTTCTCTGTTGGGTTGAAATAGTGTAGGGAGAGATTTAATATCAGGTAGAGGTAAAGGCAGGCAGGTTGTTAGCATTGCAAGAACATGTGACAGATCTCTGCTAGGTTGCATTGTGTATAGTGTAGGAACAGATTGTGGGGGGTAGGGAAAGAGAGGCAGGGTTTTATATCCAGTACCATAATATACTAAGCAGCTCTTTTTAGAGCAAAATAATATTCCTCAGTACCAGCATATACTAAGCATTTTAAAAAATTGCTCTGCTACTTTGGAAATAGCATATATTTATCTAGCAGTTGTGCAACTGGCGTAAAGCCTGCTGACAAACGGAAACATCACTATTTATCCGTAAGTTACCTAAATCTGCTGTCGGCATGTGTGATAAATCCAATATCCCAAATTAACTATTGTGCTATTGGGTAAATAGCTTATATTTATCTACCAGTTGGACGACCGGCGTAAAGCCTGCTGAGATGCGCAAACGCCACAATTTACCAGTAATTACCCGAGTCTGCTGTTGGCATGTGTAATAAAGGCATTATCCCAAAAAAATACTCTGCTATTGGCGAAATAGCGTTCATTTATCTAGCAGTTGTGCAACTGGCGTAAAGCCTGCAAACGTATGCAAATGTGACAATTAGCTTGTAATTTACCTGAGTCTGCAGTTGCCGTGTGTAATAAACTTGATCGCTAAAAGAAAGATATCCACACATTGCTTCATACAGGGAATTTGTACATAATATCTCTGTGAGGGTACTTGTGACAAATAAAGCCAGGATTTTTTTTTAGCTAACACATTCAATATGGGAGAGAATGACATTAAGGAACACAGACGTGGGTGTGGTGGTGCCTGCCCAGACTGTGTGACAGATCAAAAGGTGAATTTATCTTGTTATATCTGCTTGTCAAAATTTGGTGTGACAACTACACCACTGACGAACTTTCAAAAATGCAAGGATGTTGTGGGTTGGATGGCAGACAAAGGCTCCAGTGTGTTGACAAGCAGCACCAACAAGTCTTCCACACAGTCCAGTCTAAAGTGCCAACCACAATAATGTAAAAGAGAGTGTCATATGATACTTCCTCAACCATCATTCCCCTCTTCCTCTGACACACAGCAGGTGCGCGATGATATCACTTCACCACGTCCCAGCTGTGTGCCGGGCTGACTGCAGTGCAGCTCTTGACATCAGAGCAGAGCTGCTGCCAGAATCAGCATTGGAGCGAGGAGGAGGGGTGCATATAGTGTTGTTTTTATATATATATAGTGAGTCTTGGTTAAATGATACCCCCAATGAGGGAGGGGCATGATGGTACCCCATATGATGGGTGGCAGTATGATACCCCATATGAGGAGGGCAGCATGATACCTTGCATGATGGGGCAGCATGATACCCCATATGAGGGGGCAGCATAATACCCCATATGATGGGAGGCAGCATGATACCCCATATGAAGGGGGCAGCATGATACCCTGTATGATGAGGGCAGCATGATTCCATGTAGGATGGGGGCAGCATGATACCTCATATGAGGCGGGGCAGCATGATACCCTGTATGAGGGGGGGCAGCATGATACAATTTCAAAGGAAAAAAGCTGGAACAATTTCAAAGGTGCCAGCTCTTTCGGCCATGACTGTATTACCCCCTTTCACAAATTTACCATTTCTTCTACATAATAGTAAATTAAATGGTTTGACGAATGAATGAATGAATGAATGATGATATAAGATGCTGCTTTTGTTTGTTAATTCAAATATATTGTGCCAACCACTGCTCATGTTGGGGGGCAAGTGGATTACTACTGCACAAAAGCCCAAAGGGAGAGTGACCTCTACTCATGTGGTCCACTCTGACCTTGCATGTGACATGTTGCATAGTTCTTAGATTTGCATGTACTATATATTCATTCAAAGTTGTTAAAATAACAGTTACAATCTAGATAATCAATGTAGATTCCTGTAAGTAATTAAATAAGTGCATGTAGCTTTACCTTAATATTTGGCTCCTTGAACTGAGCCATAATACTCACTCCCATGAAGCCAGTACTATTTATTCATTCTCAATTTGTTCTCTTTTTTGCATCAACTTTGCATGATCTGAAACTCTGCTCTCAGATAATATTAAATGTTTATTGACAAATTATTTATGTTGATAGCATCATTAATCTTAAAGGGTATATCTGGAATTTTATACAGAAACAAAAAATGTGCCTAACTACTAACATGCAGGTAATTGCAACTTACCTGCCTGCTGTGCATGGTGCCATTCTTCCCTGGCACAAAGCGGTCACTGACTGCTCCAACCAGAGATTCAGCTGCCTCTACTGGCACGACAGGGTGCGTCTTCAGATGTCATTCTGATTGACAGTTCAGCCGAGCAGAGTGTAAAACAAGCCTCCACTCTGTAGACGTGACGTCAGCAGAGGCTTCTGAATCGCCAGCAGAAGTGGTCTGTGACCGCTCTGTGCGGGGGAGGATGGTGCCGGACACAACTGGCAGGTTAAGTTACAATTACCTGCCTGTTAGTGCTTAGGTACATTTTTTGCTTTTGATAAAGTTATGGATGTCCCCTTTAATTATTTGATAATAATGCTGATGAAAATACAATACATTTTTTTTAACAGCTGATAAAATATTCAATTTTAAATTTGCTCCGTATGATGCAATTTTCATACTAGAGATGTATTGATGAAATAGTTTTCACATTTGTTATTTCTATATTAAATTAAATGATTAAGAAAGATTTTCCAAGAAATAAAGCAGTTTACAGTAAATACAATTTTATTTCAAAGAAAGATTTTGCAAGGATGACTGTAACTTGAACAATAGGCCACTGGGAGCACATATTTTATAAGACAATAGATTTCTTTAAGGACAAATCAGGTGAAACTTTTCATTTTTTTTTACGTACTATTCATTGCTGATTGACTGGTCAAAAGAGATCAGAAATTCACAGTCATTTCTATGTGGGTCAGTGCTCCTAGCAATTGTTTCCCACTGTTTTGACAGATTGTATGTGCCAGAAAAAATAGCAATAATCAAGTGATGTACAGAGAGAACAACAATGCAGAGACCTTAAATATCTGAAGGCAATTCAGCTGTGCATTCTTCCAATAGGAAGAAATGTATGTACGGTTATATGCTCAAAACTGCCCATGCAAATTCATATTTCATAGAATATTCTAAGTGATATGGAAATATATATTTATTTTTCAAATTTATGATGAGCTTGATTTTATACCAAAATAGATATACTTACATGTTATACATTTAACATGTATCTGAAAACATGCAAAAATAAAGAGAGAGCTGTCATTCTAAGCAGAAAATAATAGCTGTAATATAAGCAGAATACAAAACAGCAATTTGAGAATTCCTTGTATTCATTGACACAAAAACCTCAAATAAGAGCAAATTTGTAATTACTTTTCATCCTGAAATCTTCTCAAAAACATAGTTTTATTTTAATATCATTACAATTACATATGAAAACAACATGATAGTAATATTTTAACTTATTCATGTATTATTTAAAGGGTTAACATTGCAATAAAAAGTTACATTAATGACTTAAAATTATGAAGGAATGGAAACAATGTGCAGACAATGTGGGACATGTTCAGCTAAAGGTTGCAAGCTTCTTTAATCTTAGGTTGGTTTCATCATTTTTTTCTTAAGATTATGAGCTTTCCTATGCAATTTCCAGAATATGTTCTATTTGGTTTATAATTGCCTATTGATATGCAACCAAAACATCATAAATATCCAATAATATATTTGTTTGAGATCCCTCATGCTTTGTTCTTGTGTTAAAACAGTTTTTATTGTGGGGATTTTTTATACATAACAGGGAAATGGGGAAGACATAATAAACATATACGATGAGCAAAGCAAATTAGCATTAATAACAATGTAAATTGACACCCCATCTATCTAAGGGGGAAGGGATAAACAAGGAAAAGTCAGGTCTTGAGAAGGAGGATAAAAGAGTAGAGCGAAAAAAAGGAATGGAAGGAAATGAGAACGGAGGAAGGAAAGGGGAAAATCAATAACAATGAAAAGAAGGGAGGAATAATAATAAACTGGAAAAGAGCGAGGTGGAAAAGAAAAGGAAAAACAGGGAAAAGATTTATCTGACAAAAAAGCAGTATAAAACATACCTCATATAGAAAGTTCGAATGTGCAAATGTTGTTCCTATCTTCAAAAAGGGGAAGAAGGTGGACCCAGGCAACTATAGGCCGGTGAGTCTGACTTCTATACCAGGAAAGATCTTTGAACAAATTATTAAACAACATGTATGTCAGTACCTGGATAAGAATGAAGTGATTAAACAGAGTCAGCATGGGTTTGTAACTAATAAGTCATGTCAGACTAACTTAATTTCCTTCTATGACGGAATCACTGATTGGGTGGATCAAGGAAATGCTGTAGATATAGTATATCTTGACTTCAGCAAAGCATTTGACAAAGTCTCTCATACAATCCTTATTGAAAAAATGACTAAGTATGGAATGGACAAGGCAACTGTTAGGTGGATTCATAACTGGCTTAGTGATCGGACCCAAAGAGTGGTCATAAATAGCTGCACATCCAGTTGGAAGAATGTCTCAAGTGGGGTACCACAGGGCTCGGTCCTGGGCCCTGTATTGTTCAACATCTTTATCAACGATTTAGATGAAGGAATTGAGGGTAAACTGATTAAATTTGCTGATGACACAAAGCTAGGAGGGACAGCTAATACTAGAGAAGAGAGAGAGAGGATTCAAAAAGATATAAATAAACTGGAGAAGTGGGCAGCAACTAACAGAATGTTTTTTAACAGGGAAAAATGCAAAGTACTACATCTGGGCAATAAAAATGAAAAAAGCATATACAGAATGGGAGGAATAGGGCTAAGTGACAGCACATGTGAAAAAGACTTGGGTATACTAATAGTTCACAGACTGAATATGAGTCAACAGTGTGATGCAGCGGCAAAAAAGGCAAATGCAATTCTAGGATGTATTAACAGAAGCATACAGTCTAGATCACGTGAAGTCATTATTTCCCTCTACTCCTCTTTGGTCAGACCTCATCTGGAATATTGTGTCCAGTTTTGGGCACCACATTTTAAAAAAGACATCAACAAACTGGAGCAAGTTCAGAAAAGAGCGACCAGAATGGTGACCGGTCTGCAAACCCTGTCTTATGAGGAAAGGTTGCAGGATTTGGGAATGTTTAGTTTGCAAAAGAGAAGACTGAGAGGAGACTTAATAGCTGTCTACAAATATCTAAAGGGCTGTCACATTGTAGAAGGATCAACTTTATTCCCATTTGCACAAGGAAAGACTAGAAGCAATGGGATGAAACTGAATGGGAGGAGACACAGATTAGATATTAGAAAAAACTTTTTGACTGTTAGAATGATCAATGAGTGGAACAGGCTGCCACAAGAAGTGGTGAGTTCTCCTTCAATGGAAGTCTTCAAACAGGGGCTGGACAGACATCTGACTGGGATGATTTAGCGAATCCTGCTTTGAGCAGGGGGTTGGACCAGATGGCCCAGGAGGTCCCTTCCAACTCTACGATTCTATGATTCTATGATAAAAAAGATCATACTGGCCAACAATCAAGTTTTATCAATCACATGGTAATCCACATTTAAATTAAAAGAAAGGTTCCATGAAGAACATCTGACCTCATATTTGCAAAGAGAGTTATTTTTAAGAGAAAATGATAATTCAACAGTGTTGTGAACAGAGATTATGTCAATAAAATCATCTATCATAGGCATAACAGGTGATTTCCATTAGGCAACAGTGATCATTGTGTACCGTATTTTTCGGACTATAAGACATACTTTTTTCCTCCAAAAATGTGGAGAAAAATAGGGTGTGTGTCTTATTGGTGGCGGAGCAGTTTCGGCAGAGCAGTGGGTCACAGAGGCAGGAGCCGGCTGATGCAGCTAACTCCTGTGCCCGCTGCTAAAGAGAAATGACTACTCACTGCATTCCACTGTCATGGGCATGGAGGGCATTGAATATTCATTTTTCTTTAATGGCATCCTAGTATGATTGGCCCCCATCCTGGTCCTTGTAAAATTGGTCCCATCTTTTCCTTATTCTGGTATGATTGGCCCCCACCCCAATCCTGGTATGCATGGCCCCATCAGAAAACATTAAAAAAACAAACCATTACACTTACCTTCCCAGAGCTCACACCCAGCATCCTGCTCCGATGCCAGCAGCTGCTTAATGCTTGTAAGCAGCGCATAGCAGGGAGGTCATGCGCTGTTTCCAAGCCATGGTGCAGCTACCAGGATAGGGATGAGGGGGCCATGTGTATCAGGATGGGGGTGAGGGGACCATATATACCAGGATAGGGGATATTAATAACATTTTTTGCTTCAATTTTTTTTCCTAAGTTCCTCCTCTATAACCTAGATGAGTCTTATGGCCCAGTGCCTCTTATAGTCCAAAAAATACAGCATTCATTTCTCTTTAGCAGTGGGCACAGGAGTTAGCCACAGTAGCCAGCTCCTGCCTCATTGTTCAAAGCCACATTCAAGAATTTATTATCCCTTTAGGTACTTCACAAGAATCGAAGCAATATGGAAGGAAAAAATGAACATTTAACGTTTTCTCCCTCAAATTATTTTTATTTTGTCAAGGGGATCAGGAGAAAATGAGCCACAATATTTGATGTGCAATTTCTCCTGAGTACACTGATACCCCATGTCTGGTGGAAGACCAATCTTTAGGCATATGGCAGTGCTCAAAAGGGAAGGAGCATCATTTGAGATTTTGAATGTCAAATTGGCTGGAATCGAAAGCAGATGCCATGTTGTGTTTGGAGAGCCCCTGATGTACCTAAACAGTGTAAACCCCCCATAAGTCACTCCATTTTGGAAACTAGACCCCCAAGGAGCTTATCAAGATGTGCGGTGAGAGCTCTAAACCCCCAAGTGCTTCACAGAAGTTTATAACATTGAGATTTAAAATTAAAAAATCATATTTTTTCCACAAAAAATTGCCTTTTCTTCCCCAATTTTTATTTTTCAAGGGTAACAGGACCCCAAACATTATTGTGCAATTTGTGCTGAGTACACTGATACCTCATATGTGGGGGTAAACCCACATAAACTGTGTGGGTGCATGGCAGAGCTTGGAAGGGAAGGAGCGCTGTTTGACTTTTTCAATGCAAAATTGGCTGGAATTGAGATTTGACACCATGTCGCATATAGAGAGCCCCTGATGTGCCTAAACAGTGGAAAACCCCCACAAGTGACCCCATTTTGGAAACTAGACCCCAAGGAGCTTATCTAGATGTGTGGTGAGCACTTTGAACCTCCAAGTGCTTCACAGAAGTTTATAATGTAGAGCCGTGAAAATAAAAAAGATCATATTTTTTTCCATAAAAATGATCTTTTTGCCCCCAAATTTTTATTTTTACAAGGGTAACAGGAGAAATAGGACCCCAAAAGTTGTTGTGCAATTTGTCCTGAGTACGCTGATACCCTATATGTGGGGTGAAACTACTGTGTGGGTGCATGGTAGAGCTCGAAAGGGAAGGAGCGCCGTTTTGGAATGCAGACTTTGATGGAATGGTCTGCGGGCTTGATGTTGCGTATGCAGAGCTCCTGATGTGCCTAAACAGTAGAAACCCCCCTCAAGTGACCCCCATTTTGGAACTAGACCCCCCAAGGAGCTTATCTAGATGTATGGTGAGGACTTTGAACCCTCAAGTGCTTCACAGAAGTTTATAACGTAGAGCCATGAAAATAAAAAGATCATATTTTTTCAAAAAAAATGATCTTTTTGCCCCCAAATTTTTATTTTTACAAGGGTAACAGGAGAAATAGGACCCCGACAGTTGCTTTGCAATTTTTTCCTGAGTATGCTGATACCCCATATGTGGGGAGGAACCACTGTTTGGGTGCATGGCAGAGCTTGGAAGGGAAGGAGTGTCATTTTGGAATGCAGACTTTGATGGAATGGTCTGCAGGCATCATGTTACGTTTGCAGAGCCCCTGATGTGCCTAAACAGTAGAAACCCCCCACAAGTGACCCCATTTTGGAAATTAGACCCCCCAAAGGCACTTATTTAGATGTGTGGTGAGCACTTTTAACCCCCAAGTGCTTCACAGAAGTTTATAACGTAGAGCTGTGAAAATTAAAAAATTCATATTTTTTCCACAAAAATGATCTTTTTGCCCCCAAATTTTTATTTTCACAAGGGACTGGGAATCCCAATTTATAAATAATAGTTTTATGCCTTACGATATATTTCATGTCAGATAAAAGATTTCCTGGCCCTTAGACTCTCTGAGAAGTCTGGGAAAATCCTTAAAGATTCATATGGGGCAGTAAAATTCTAATTGCTTCTTAAATAACCCAAGATGCGTTCCTTTGTTTCATAGAAGTGGAATCTGGTGATCTTCTCCATAGGAACGTCTCTAGGGAGAGATTTAAGCTTCTGTAACCTATGGGTTCTGTCCATCGCTGCTTTCAAGTTTCAAATAATAGGGAAAACTTTATGACTTATATGTTTTTATGTATGAATACAAGTCTGCAGGGGCATGTTCTCAGGGATTCCACTAAACTTTTAATTATTTCATTTATTCCTGTCTTCTGATTTTCAGTTTAAGAAGCTTTGTTACAATCTTTGATAGGGACTTTGTCTCTTCTAAATTTATTTGTCTGGAAGTGATATTTACTTCCATTTTGCCGGTATCCATCATTTTTTTGGTTGATTTAAGTTATGGAATTTTGAAGAGCATCAAATCTTTTACTTACATTATTATCCAATTGCTTGATGGTAGATCTGAAACAGTCACATAAGTATCTTTCAGATGGTGACATATATTGGTTGTCCCTCTGAGTAAGTTGGTTGGAACTTCATATTATTGTTTTGTATATTTTGGTCAGGGTTCATTTCAACTGTGGTCTATGTGAATCCAACCTAGGGCATTGTTTAAATGGGGTCATGTTTGGGGAGGAATTGCCCAATATCTCTTCTGTGTTAGATGTATATACAGTACAAGAGCATATTTGTTCTTAGAAATGTCATTCCAATCTTGTATTTTGTTCTTCGGGGTTGTTTCCCCTGATAAGTCAGACATATCAGACATATCATTATCTGTGGGATATTTATTTTTATTATTTCCCCCTTTTTTTATTAGTATCTTTCAAAGACAATGCCTTCTGTGCCTGTGGAGTTGATGAATCTGACCCTTGTGTGTGACTTGTTTGTGGGGTACTAGGATTTTTGCCTTTGGAAGGGTTTCCTATACCTGGTGAGACTTTAGTACTAAATGATGAAGCCCCTTTATAAATGATGCCCGTAGAATGTGTGTCTGGAAGAAAGGAAAAGCTGACTTTGCAGAACAGCAGTGACCTGACAGCCTTCACTTTAGGGATATTCCTTTTGTGGAGGGTCTCCTCAGAGCCAGGGGGGATGACCCAGATCTGTGGTGAGTCCGTACTGGCTGTTTTTGAACTGGCACCTCTCTACACTTCAGCACATGGATGCCGTATGTAAATCTGTGGAAGCAGAGAATTACTCCTTGCGATCTCTTCTTTACTCCAGCTGGCATATATATTACTTACTTTGAAGAGGGACCCTCCTTCTGACAACAGATGAGGGACTTGGGACAGAATTATGGGTCCGCTCCTTAATTTCCAGGGGGTCCTGGGACCTTGGTCTGGACATTGCAGATGTAAGAGGGGAGATGGTATTCACATTGATATGGATACCTGGCATTTGTGTCTGAGGAGGCTGCAGCTGCTTCAGCTGAAGAACAGCAGTTCCTTCCTTTTGTCCATGCTTGGGCATTTTGTAATCCTAGCATTTCCCAGTGGGTTCAAAAGGATCCAGGGATAATGAGGGTGATCTTGTGGAACTTTTTTAGTCCATCAAGGTTTCCGATAGGTGATAAATAAAGATTCCAGGCTTATATGCAGAAGAGTTCAGGAAAACACAACCATCTCGGTTAACGTTCCAGCCACACACTCCATGCTTTTTTCTTTGGAGACATGAACTCCTCCAAGCCTTTAAAGGTTTGATGTGTTGCTTTCTGGCCTTAAATCAGACGAGCCTTTAAGTCATGCAAATTGTGAAGTAAGGTCTTTATATATTGGACTTCTTTCTTCAGTTAATTCACAGGTGATTGATCCAACAGAAACCTGGAGAATATGGTGGCAAAATTAACACATTAACCTCTTTGAAATGCTCCTCAAATCATTCAAGAAAAAAATGTGCTACAAGATACAATATCTTTCTGTTCACATGAATATCAGGAGGACCCAATGTGCCAAAAAAAACCTCCCAGAGCATCACACTGGTTTCATAGATGTGAATTTTCCCATTGTGTATCCTGTGCCATCTCAAGACCAAATAAATGACATATATAGACCTGGCCACCCATAAGATTTAAGTAAAGGAAATGTACTTCATTAAATCATCTTTCATTGTGACATACAGTAGGCCAGTTTTTTTGCTCAGATAGCCATAATAGGTACTTTGGTATGTGGATAATGATCAGCATGGGAACTATGCCTGGTTTATGAATATACAAACCATACTCTGCAAACTGTGGAGCAATGTGTATCCTGAGACTGCTATATTAATTTCTTTCCAACATAGTCAGTAATAAAACATCCACACGCCCTGGTACTTACTGACACATGATGAATTAGTATGTCCACGCGATCACGCATGCACACAAGCTGTGCGTGCATGATCACCGCCGCATGTCAGCTGATTCTGACAGCTGACAGCTAACACCCATCACTAAGTGCCAGGAGCGGTCCTGCATCGGTCGCTGCTCTTTATCTCTCTAAAATATGTGATCTAACGCAATCGCAGCATTCTGAGAGCAGGCAGAGGGATGACAGCCTCTCTGCCCTTGGATCGGAGACCCCACGGTATGATGCGGGGTCCCTATCGTTGCCATGGAGGTACTGTGGATGCTGTCTGACCTGTGATCGGCAGTGTCCATCTTTTTATGACTGCATAAAAGTTCTGTCAGGCACAGTATTGTACACTTCCGAAAAGAATGACACCACTGAACAAAGACCAGACGGGGTCCAGAGTAACTCTGCTGCCTCATAATAGTGAATGGATCCTTTGGGGGTTTCATCTGAATCACATCACTGAGAGATTTAGATGGAAATCCCAAAGTTAGTGTTCAGCGTAGAGCACCAGATAAATGTTCTTAATTAAAGCCTTAGCTCAATCCACAAAAAAGCAAGACCTCACTCAGGTCTGTCACCTCTTAACAGAAATTTACAGGGCTTTCACGGTACTGGTAGCACAAAGGCTCTGGAAAAGCTCCTCATCCCTGAAAAGAAATTCAGCAAATTCTCTGCTCCCAAATCTAAATGCCCAACATATACTGAATATAGTAAAATGTATTATCACAATTGACTAAGCATCTAGTAGGGGGTTTCTTTGCGTGATATCAGGTATAACAGTTTGCGGCTTTAATAACCAAATTCTTATTACTCTTAAAGTAAAAAATTTGGGAATAAATATATGGTGTGGCTATTTACTAATGTGATTTTTCTTATGTTGATTAGAAATCCAATACATTTACAGAGTCAAAATTGAAGTATAGGTTTACCAAATGTTCATGTCGAAATGATTTTTTTCTGTTTTGTGTTTTCAAAGCTATTGGAAGATGAATTTATTTTGCTGGTGAAAATATGAAATGCTGAATTACCAGGTACCTAGGTAACTTCCAGCTTTGTGAATAACTCTGCTACACTTCAATGGTTTGCTTTCTATTTTACTAACAAAATAGAACTTGTCATTAATAATACTTATAAGTCATTTCTAGAACAAGTGTGTTATCCTCCAAATATTTTATACACCCTATTTTGCATTCATATGCTGATGTGATATATTATTGTGGTTTAAAAAATTCTTACCAAGTGACAACATAAAAATATAGGTTTGACCATTTAAAGATTATTTGATGAGCAGTGAAGAGAACCATTAAGTTCTATTTCATCAATATTCTTGTATTTCTGTGGCTTTGAGGATAAATGTGCATCTTAAAAATGGTATTATTATCAATCCTAGTGTGGATGCACACTGATCAGCTGAGTAGCATTAAAACTACTGATAGGTGAAGTGAATAACAAAATTTGCTTTCTGTAGCTTTCATAACAGAAGGATATTTTACAGTGCTGTACACAGATTGTCAGTAGTCACATCGGTATCTGTCCCAATGGGGCACATAAAAATATTTGAATATCTCAAGCACAAGCACATAAATATGTATTCAATAGAAAGCAAATGAAACTATTTTCTTTATGGCATGGAAACTGGAATTTCCACAATGCAAACATCAGGGGAACATACTACCCCAGTGCAAATGTAGCTCTTAGTTAGGGCACTGTTGCTAACCACTATATAGACACATATAGATATTAATTTGACTGTTTAGAATCATAGAATCATAGAATCGTAGAGTTGAAAGGGACCTCCTGGGCCATCTGGTCCAACCCCCTGCTCAAAGCAGGATTCACTAAATCATCCCAGACAGATGTCTGTCCAGCCTCTGTTTGAAGACTTCCATTGAAGGAGAACTTACCACTTCTCGTGGCAGCTTGTTCCACTCATTGATCACTCTGTCAAAAAGTTTTTTCTAATATCTAATCTGTGTCTCCTCCCATTCAGTTTCATCCCATTGCTTCTAGTCTTTCCTTGTGCAAATGAGAATAAAGTTGATCCTTCTACAATTTGACAGCCCTTTAGATATTTGTAGACAGCTATTAAGTCTCCTCTCAGTCTTCTCTTTTGCAAACTAAACAATCCCAGATCATGCAACCTTTCCTTATAAGACAGGGTTTGCAGACCAGTCACCATTCTGGTTGCTCTTTTCTGAACTTGCTCCAGTTTGATGATGTCTTTTTTAAAATGTGGTGCCCAAAACTGGACACAATATTCCAGATGAGGTCTGACCAAAGAGTAGAGGGAAATAATGACTTCACATGATCTAGACAGTATGCTTCTGTTAATACATCCTTTCTCATCTTGACTACTGTGTGTCACTTCTAATTGGATTGCCACTCACTAAACTCTCCTCTCTCCAGTCTATCCTGATTTCAGCAGCCAGGCACATATTTCTGTCCAGTCTAATCACAGCTGCCCCCATTCTGTGCAAATCTTTCCAGTGGTTTCCCATTCACTTCAGAATACAAAATACATTTATCAGAGTTCTCTACACTGCAACATTGTCCTTCATCTCCTCTCATATCTCTGTTTAACCCCCTACACAAGATGTGCATTCTGCTAATGATACAAAACTAACATCGAACCTAACCCAAATTTCCCATCACCATATCCAAGACTTTTCTGTGCTGAACCAATTATCTAGAATCCACTACCCCAGATAATCAGATAAATTACCAGTTCTCACAGTTTAATAATGACCTAAAAGCACATTTCTTTAGGTAAGGGGAGGCTATCACATATTCTCAATAACGTAACCATTTTCAGTTCTCCTTTTTTATCCTTCCCTCAGAATGTGGTCCTTTCTATCATGTTTCCCACACTGTGCATTCAAAAAACTTTAAATCAGAACATATACAGATTCTTGCGACCGGTTTATGCAGCTTAACACCTTAACGACCAAGCCATTTTGTAGGTTAAAGACCAGGCCTTAATTTTGAAATCGGACCACTGTCACTTTATGTGCTTATAACTCTGGAACCGCTTCAATGGATCCTGCTGATTCTGGCAATGTTTTTTCAAGACGTATTGTACTTCATGTTAGTGGTTAAATTTCTTCGATGTGACTTGCGTTTATTTATGAAAAAAATGGAAATATGGTGAAAATGTTTAAAATTTTGCAATTTTCAATCTTTTTTATTTTTATGCCCTTAAATCAGAGAGATATGTCACAAAAAATAGTATATAAATAACATTTCCCACATGTTTACTTTACATCAGCACAATTTTGGAACCAAAATTTTTTTTTGTTAGGAAGTTATAAGGGTTAAAATTTGACCAGCGATTTCTTATTTTTGCAACAAAATTTACAAAACCATTTTTTTTAGGGACCACCTCACATTTGAATTAACTTTGAGGGGTCAATATGACAGAAAATACCCCAAAATGACACCATTCTAAAAACTGCACCCCTCAAGGTGTTCAAAACCACATTCAAGAAGTTTAATAACCCTTTAGGTACTTTACAAGATTTGATGCAATGTGGAAGGAAAGAAAATATCATTTAACTTTTTTTCCCCCAAATTATTTTTGGACACAATTTTTTTTATTTTGTCAAGGGTTTCAGGAGAAAAGTAATCACAATATTTGTTGTGCAATTTCTCTGGAGTACACCGATACCCCATGTGTGGAAAGA
Source organism: Dendrobates tinctorius (assembly GCF_039654945.1). Lineage (NCBI taxonomy): Eukaryota > Metazoa > Chordata > Amphibia > Anura > Dendrobatidae > Dendrobates > Dendrobates tinctorius. The sequence continues at coordinate 63,771,167 of NW_027361732.1, read as the reverse complement.
CCAATCTTTAGGCGCACGTCAAGGGTCAGAAGGGAAGGAGCATCATTTGAGATTTTGAATGTCAAATTGGCTGGAATCGAGAGCGGACGCCATGTCACGTTTGGAGAGGCCCTGATGTACCTAAACAGTGGAAACCCCCCATAAGTGTCCCCATTTTGGAAACTAGACCCCCCAAGGAACTTATCTAGATATGTGGTGAGAACTTTGAACCCCCAAGGTCTTCACAGAAGGTTATAACGTAGAGCCGTAAAGTTAAAAAATCATATTTCTTCCACAAAAATGATCTTTTCATCCCCAATTTTTATTTTCCCAAGGGTAATAGGACCCCAAAAGTTGTTGGGCAATTTGTCCTGAGTACGCTGATTCCCCATATGTGGGGTGGAACCACTGTTTGGGCGCATGGGAGAGCTCGGAAGGGAAAGAGTGCCGTTTTGTTATAACAGACTTTGATGGAATGGTCTGCAGGCGTCATGTTGCATTTGCAGAGCCTCTGATGTACCTAAACACTGGAATCCCCCCACAAATGACCCCATTTTTGGAAACTAGACCCCCCAAGGAGCTTATCTAGATGTGTGTTGAGCACTTTGAACCCCCAAGTGCTTCACAGAAGTTTATAACGTAGAGCCGTGAAAATAAAAAAATCATATTTTTTTCCACAAAAACGATCTTTTTGCCCCCAAATTTTTATTTTCACAAGGGTAACAGGAGAAATTGGACCCCAAAAGTTGTTGTGCAATTTGTCCTGAGTACGCTGATAACCCATATGTGGTGGTAAACCACTGCGATCCTTGGGAGGCAGAATGCACAAATCCACCAAAGGTGAAGAATTGGTGTTATTTTTTACGCCGTTCCTCATGCGGTATTAGTGATGTGGTGACTTTATTCTTCAGGTTGGTGTGATTACAGTGATACCAGATTTATATGCTTTTTTCTTGTTTAGCTTCTGTCACACACTAAAAGACGCATTTTTTTGGAAGATTTTTGGTAAGAAATTTTTGCATCTCCGTATTTTGAGAGCTATAATTTTTCCATATTCTGGCTGACAGAGTCTTGTGGGGGCTTGATTTTTGAGGGATGAACTGACGTTTTTATTGGTATAAGTTTCGGGCACGTAACATTTTTTGATTTCTTTCTATTCTGATTTTTGTGGAGGCAGAATGAACAAAAACAAAAAAATTCAGGAATTGTTTTTTTTTTTCCTCCGTTCCGCGTGTGGTAAAATTAGTATGGCAGCTTTATTCTTCGGGTCACTACGATTACAGCGATACCTCATTTATGTCTTTTTTATGTTTTGGTGTTTTTTACACAATAAAAACTTTTATAGAAAAAAAAATAATTTTTGCATTGCTTTATTCTGCGAGCTATAACATTTTTATTTTTCGTCTGATGATGCTGTGTGGTGGCTCATTTTTTGCGGGACAAGATGACGTTTTCAGCGGTGCCATGTTTATTTATATCCGTCTTTTTGATCGCGTGTTATTGCACTTTTTCCAAGCGGTATGATGATACCACTTGGAAAAAGTATAATTTGCTATTTTTTTGTGTTTTTTTTATGGTGTTCACTGAAGGGGTTTACTAGGTCCCTGCCCCTCTTGCCATGCCTCTCAGCTGTCATAGACAGCTGTCAGCACTGAACTGAAACTGATTGTTTACAAGCAGTAACAGTTCAAAGGCAGGACGTTCAGAGTCCATCCTGGTGTGGGAAGTTACATCCAGCCATGACGGACTGTGCACGTCCATAGACATTAAGGGGTTAATATAATTACCTTTGTATGTTATAAAGATGTCTGAATCATATGATACAAGCAATTTTTACTTTTTGCTGCATGCCAAATTCGTTATAGATTTTAAGCTTTTGAGCAGAATCAGAAAAAGAAGCTGCTATATGAACATAATACCAATAACAAACATAGCAACATAACATAGTAACATAGTTTGTAAAGCCGAAAAAAGACATTAGTCCATCCAGTTCAGCCTATAAAATTCTGTCAGAATAAATTCCCAGATCTACGTCCTTCTAAAGAACCTAACAATAACTGTAAGATACAATATTGTTACGCTCCAGGAAGACATCCAGGCCTCTCTTGAACCCCTCGACTGAGTTTGCCATCACACCTCCTCAGGCAGGGAATTCCAGATTCTCACTGCCCTAATAGTAAAGAATCCTCTTCTATGTTAGTGGAAATCCTTTTCTCCTCCAGATGCAGAGAATGCCCCCTTGTGACCGTCACCTTCCTTGGTATAAACAGATCCTCGGAGAGATATTTGTATTGTCCCCTTATATACTTATACGTGGCTATTAGATCGCCCCTCAGTCATCTTTTTTCTAGACTAAATAATCCTAATTTTGCTAATCTCTCTGGGTATTGTAGTTCCCCCATCCCCTTTATTAATTTTGTTGCCCTCCTTTGTACTCGCTCTAGTTCCATTATATCCTTCCTGAGCACCGGTGCCCAAAACTGTACACAGTACTCCATGTGCGGTCTAACCAGAGATTTGTACAGAGGAAGTATATTGCTCCCATCATGTGTATCCAGACCTCTTTTAATGCACCCCATAATCCTATTTGCCTTGGCAGCCGCTGCCTTGCACTGGCTGTTCCAGGTAAGTTTATCATTAACTAGGATCCCCAAGTCCTTCTCCATGTTAGATTTACCCAGTGGTTTACCGCTCAGTGTGTAATGGTGATATTGAATCCTTCCTCCCATGTGTATAACCTTACATTTATCATTGTGTAATGGTGATATTGATTCCTTCCTCCCATGTGTATAACCTTACATTTATCATTGTTAAACTGCATCTGCCACCTTTCGGCCCGAGTTCCCAACTTATCCATATCCATCTGTAGCAGAATACTATCTTCTCTTGTATTGACTGCTTTACATAGTTTTTTATCATCTGCAAATATTGATAATAGGTAAAATAATAACTTTTTAGAAATCTGTGTACATTGGCTTAGAAGAAGTGATCAGGCTCCTTGCCTCTTCTCGTCCTTTTACTTGCACCAGTAGCCCTATTACCTCATATCTCCTCAAGTCCATTTCTTCAGCTGTAACCAGTCACCTAACAAAAATATTCAGCCTCCCTCTCTCTTCTGATATCTATCCCTCCTCATTTAAACATGCCAGCATAAATCCATTACTTAAAAAAAAATCCCTTCACCAAAACTGTGCTGCTAACTATTGATCTGTATCTTGAATGTGCCTCCCACCCTTGGCATTCCCCAGGATCAATGTTTTTCTTTAATTAAAACTCCAGGAACAAGCACATGTCCTGCTTGCAGTTCTAGGTGAGCTGATGCTTGTCTTCTGCCTGCTCTGGGGCAGAATTCCCAGATGCATTCCTGGACTTATCCTGCTTATATGTTGGTACCAAAGTCCTTGTCCTGATTCCTGCTGTGTTATGAAGTCCTAGTCCTGATTCCTGCTGTGTTATGAAGTCCTAGTCCTGACTCTTGCCGTGTTATGTTCCTGAAGTCCTGTGTCTTGAACCCTGTGCCCAGTGACTGTGATGCTTTGCTACCTGCCTTTCTGTGATCTAACCTGGATTCATATTGGAAGTAGGAGGTCGGTATATCTGCTGAGTTTCTGCTACTCTGTACTCAGCTTGATATTCAGTGCAATCCCCAGCTGGTTCCAGTCCAACCTGGCGGGGCTTTCTCCAGACCTCTTGAGTTCCTTTTTAGGTCGCTGCCAGATGTCCAGAGCTTGACGACCGTGGTATCTTGTCCAGAGCCTGATGACCACGGCCTGATGTCCAGTGCCTGATGACCTCTGCCAGATGTTCGGATCCTATCCTATTCTGCCCAAAGCCCGGAGCCTGCCGATCGGTGCCAGATGTCCGGAGCCTGATGACTGCGGCCTCATGTCCGGAGCCTGATATCCGCAGCCTGATGTCAGGAGCCTGTCAATCACTGCCAGATGTTCGGAGTCTGATGCCAGTGTTCTGATGTTCTATCTGAGATCTGAATACTGATGTCCTGATGTCCTGTCTGAGACCTGATGTCCTGATGTCCTTCCTGATAACCTGATGTCCTGCCTGAGTCCCGATGTTTTGCCTGTGTCCTGATGTGTCCCGATGTCGGGTCTGTGGTCCTGGTTCTCCAGCCTGTGTCTAGATATCTGGTCTGGGGTTGTGGTGGTCCAGTCTGTGTTCCAGAGTCGGTCCCGCCGGTGTTCCCGGATGGACTCCTCCTCCGTGTTCCTGCCTCGATCAGACCAGCCGATGACCTGTGTTGCCATGCCAGTGTTCCTGTTCTGCCTGTGTCCCGATGTTCTGTCGTTTCCCTGGGGTCCACCCTGTGATGATGTCTGTCCTGGGTCGGTGTCTGATGTTCTCCTGCTGAGCCTGTGCTATGCCTGAGGCCTGAGAGAGAGGCCGTCCTAGTATGCCCGTGCCAGATGACCCTGGACTGCATCAACCAGAGATGTCTTCCTGCCTTCGTCTGTTATCCTGAGACATGTACCTTTCAATTATGTGCAAAATCAGGAGCCTGGCATAGTTATGTTCCATTTATGTATTGTGATTTTGTTTAAGTAAACTTTATGTTTCTTCATACCTGAAGTTGTGCGGTGCTATCTAGTTCTGCTTGTTGCCATTTTTTTCACATGCTCAGCTGCCACGGACCCTGGGAAGGTACAGGTTACTCTATGTGCTCCAGTGGGTCCATACTCCATCCCCACCTGGGACAGTCACCCCACGTCATCGTGGTCGGGCGACACAGAGGCGTCAGCTGGGCCGTGTCCTAGGTTGCAGCCGTGACTACTTCTACATAATATTGACATTGGGTGATCACTCATTACTTGGTTGACAGCAAAATGAAATGCCTTTTTATGTGAAATGATTACAACTATTGCACTGCACAAATATTTATCATGTCAGGTTAATTTCAATAACATTAATTAAGAACTATTACTCTGAATCATCTTCATGAAGTAATCAAGATCACATGTTTTATGAATTAAATGGATATTTAAAAAAAAAAAACTATCTAGAGATAAAAAACTAAAAAAACTCTATGTCTTTACCTTAAATAACTATAAATAAACTTGCTCAGGTCACCATAGCGCTTAGTGTGTAAAATGTATTTCCTGAACAGTGGGCTTGTATTCTCTTACAAGCTCTGTTCTGCTTCCTTGCTCTATGCACAGCTATGCGCTGGTAAACAAGTCTGCAGATACTGAGCAGTATACATCTGTCTGCATGAAGATACTCAAAGCTCCACGATTCTCTGATTAAAAACACCAGATAGCGGGGGTGTGGAGATTTGGGAGACAGCGGGTGCTCTAGTCCACTAGGCACAACCACATGGACCAGAGCTCATCCCACCGAACACCTGCTCTCCTTTTACCTTTGGTATAATCCTGCCTCCACCTACTTCTTGAAGCCTGATCCTCAGGTTCCTGGGCTTTAAGTGACTCAACTATGAGTGGTGCCAGAGCCCCCAACATGTATAAATAGGTGACAGCCACCTGCATCCCTTGCACAATTGCCTGCTCTTGTATACAAGAAGGGGAACCCCAAGGACAGTATGATCTCTTTGGGGGTGGTAGCCCCTTCTTGAGTTGCCTTAATGAGCCTCTCCCAGGCCTGTTCATTATGAAAAAAGCATTCATCCTTCTCCTTTCCTTCTCGGATCACACCCACGACATACCAGAAATGTTTCCCCTCCATATTGAGTAGAGTTGAGCGACTTTTGCTTTTTTAGGGTCGCGTTTCGTTTCGTGAAACCCGACTTTTCCAAAAGTCGGGTCGAGCAAGATCGTCCGATTATAGGGAAAAGTCGGGGTCGTCCCAAAACACGAAACCCAATGTAAGTCAATGGGGAATAAAAGTCGGCAGTGAGAGGAGGACAGGAAACACACCTACAGTGCCCATTTGAATGCCAAAAGCATCAATTCTTCTTACTTAAGCTTGTCAACCTTAATTAACTTCATAATACAAGTTACGCACTGAAAAATGGGGGTTATTTGGCTAAAGTTGTGGGGGGGGGAGGGCTGGCTGCAGGTTTTCATGTGCCCTGGGCGAAAGAGCGCCCCTTTAACACATACCACAACTCATCATGCTCCGATACGGCAGAGAAATAGAGGTATAGTACAATGAAAAATACCACACTTTTTACATCTCATGACGAGGCCCATCTATTTCTCCATACAAAATCATTGGTCCCATATAATGTTTGAAACAGTATATGATGAGCTCCACATAATGCTACAGTATATGTTGGTCCCCATGGATGAAGCTCCACTGTCTTATGGGCCCAAATAATGCTCCAAATATAATGGGCCCCATTTCTACTGCTCTAGTGTATAATGGGCCCTGTAAATGCTGCTACAGTGTCTGATGTCCACCTTTGGAATGTTCCAGTGTATGGTGGGCCCCATCTATCATTCTCCAGAGTATAGTGCTCCCCAAAAATTGCTGTCCCAACATAGAAAACAATCAAATAAGTCTCCTCGCTAGGGAATCCCTGTACTTGTCTGGACAGGTGCTGTAGCTTGCTTAACAGCTCGCCAGCCGTTCTCACGCCCAGTATGGATTGCACGTGATTGCACAAAGGTTAGAAGGGGTACCGTATCCCCAGATAACATGTATGGATAGCGTACACATTCAAAATATATGTCTATACAGCATGAGGCAGGCTCAGACGGTGTTAGGCCCAGTATGGATTGCACGTCATTGCACAAAGGTTAGAAGGGGTACCGTATCCCCGGATAACATGTATGGATAGCGTACACATTCAAAATATATGTCTATACAGCATGAGGCAGGCTCAGACGGTGTTAGGCCCAGTATGGATTGCACGTCATTGCACAAAGGTTAGAAGGGGTACCGTATCCCCGGATAACATGTATGGATAGCGTACACATTCAAAATATATGTCTATACAGCATGAGGCAGGCTCAGACGGTGTTAGGCCCAGTATGGATTGCACGTCATTGCACAAAGGTTAGAAGGGGTACCGTATCCCCGGATAACATGTATGGATAGCGGACACATTCAAAATATATGTCTATACAGCATGAGGCAGGCTCAGACGGTGTTAGGCCCAGTATGGATTGCACGTCATTGCACAAAGGTTAGAAGGGGTACCGTATCCCCGGATAACATGTATGGATAGCGTACACATTCAAAATATATGTCTATACAGCATGAGGCAGGCTCAGACGGTGTTAGGCCCAGTATGGATTGCACGTCATTGCACAAAGGTTAGAAGGGGTACCGTATCCCCGGATAACATGTATGGATAGCATACACATTCAAAATATATGTCTATACAGCATGAGGCAGGCTCAGACGGTGTTAGGCCCAGTATGGATTGCACGTCATTGCACAAAGGTTAGAAGGGGTACCGTATCCCCAGATAACATGTATGGATAGCGTACACATTCAAAATATATGTCTATACAGCATGAGGCAGGCTCAGACGGTGTTAGGCCCAGTATGGATTGCACGTCATTGCACAAAGGTTAGAAGGGGTAACGTATCCCCGGATAACATGTATGGATAGCGTACACATTCAAAATATATGTCTATACAGCATGAGGCAGGCTCAGACGGTGTTAGGCCCAGTATGGATTGCACGTCATTGCACAAAGGTTAGAAGGGGTACCGTATCCCCGGATAACATGTATGGATAGCGTACACATTCAAAATATATGTCTATACAGCATGAGGCAGGCTCAGACGGTGTTAGGCCCAGTATGGATTGCACGTCATTGCACAAAGGTTAGAAGGGGTACCGTATCCCCGGATAACATGTATGGATAGCGTACACATTCAAAATATATGTCTATACAGCATGAGGCAGGCTCAGACGGTGTTAGGCCCAGTATGGATTGCACGTCATTGCACAAAGGTTAGAAGGGGTACCGTATCCCCGAATAACATGTATGGATAGCGTACACATTCAAAATATATGTCTATACAGCATGAGGCAGGCTCAGACGGTGTTAGGCCTAGTATGGATTGCACGTCATTGCACAAAGGTTAGAAGGGGTACCGTATCCCCGGATAACATGTATGGATAGCGTACACATTCAAAATATATGTCTATACAGCATGAGGCAGGCTCAGACGGTGTTAGGCCCAGTATGGATTGCACGTCATTGCACAAAGGTTAGAAGGGGTACCGTATCCCCGGATAACATGTATGGATAGCGTACACATTCAAAATATATGTCTATACAGCATGAGGCAGGCTCAGACGGTGTTAGGCCCAGTATGGATTGCACGTCATTGCACAAAGGTTAGAAGGGGTACCGTATCCCCGGATAACATGTATGGATAGCGTACACATTCAAAATATATGTCTATACAGCATGAGGCAGGCTCAGACGGTGTTAGGCCCAGTATGGATTGCACGTCATTGCACAAAGGTTAGAAGGGGTACCGTATCCCCGGATAACATGTATGGATAGCGTACACATTCAAAATATATGTCTATACAGCATGAGGCAGGCTCAGACGGTGTTAGGCCCAGTATGGATTGCACGTCATTGCACAAAGGTTAGAAGGGGTACCGTATCCCCGGATAACATGTATGGATAGCGGACACATTCAAAATATATGTCTCAGGAGGCAGGCTCAGACGGTGTCAGGCACAGTATGGATTTGACGGCCCAGATTACACAGCGGAGGAGCAGGGAGAGGTAAAGATTGCAAATGATGGGGCCCTGGCCAAGCAAGGGGGGCCCACTCATGGGCGTCGGTACTGGCACTGGGCCCCTCATAGTACAGCGGTGTGTCTGATGGAGGGTGTGCACCACCACCGTCAGAGACACTTGATTGCACTATGAGGGACCCTGTGCCAGTGCCCGCGCCCAAGAGTCGGCCCACCCACCTGTCCAGGGCAACGGCACTCGCACGGTGTCGTGCGCTAGGTGGTGACCCCGGCCATGGGGGGGGAGGCAGCACAGTTAGGGAGTTTTAGAAAGTGGCATATGTTGATGTTGGACATTCAACTGATGCAAAAGGCGAAATAGGTGAAGTACCAGGAAGAGGTGGACCAAAGCAAGCCATTTTTCTGTCACCCTATGTGTCATCAGGGGAAGGTGGGACAAAATCCTTGGAAACCCATGCGTGGTTCATTTTAATGAAGGTTAGATCATCCACATTTTGGGTTGACAGACGGGTCCTTTTTTCTGTCAGGATTGATCCAGCTGCACTGAAGACTCTTTCCGATAGCACACTTGCAGCTGGGCAAGCGAGCTCCTGTAAGGCATATTGGGCCAATTCAGGCCAGGTGTCCAGTTTAGCGGCCCAATAGTCAAAGGGGAATGACCTGTGTGGGAGAACATCGATATGGGAGGAAAAGTAGTTTGTAACCATAGTTGACAACTGCTGTCTCCTGTCACTTTCCATCGATGCAGTATTACCAGTTGTGTGAGCGGTATTTGAAAAATCAGTCCACAACATTGTCATGAAACCCCTGTCTCCAACGCCACTTCTGCTGTGTGCACCACGAACACCTCTGCCAAGCTGCCCCCGGCCCGTACGGCTCGTGTGAGAACCATCACCGCTGCTGTGTGCTGGGAATGCCTCAAGCAACCGATTTACCAGAGTTGCTTGTTTATTAGCCAATATTAGGTCAAGGTTCTCCTGTAGCATGATGTTTTGTAATTTGCCTTTATAGCGTGGATCCAGGATGCTGGCCAACCAGTAGTCGTCATCGTTCATCATTTTGGCAATGCGGGGGTCCCTTTTTAGGATCCGCAAGGCATAATCTGACATGTGGGCCAATGTTCCCAGTGTCAATGATGCACTGCGAGTGCTGGGTGGAGGAGCACTTTCTGGCAAATCCACATCCCTCCAGTCACGCACAAACCCTGTACCAGACCTTGCCACGCCAATATTTTCACTTGCCCCACGAGATGCATCCTCCTCCCCTAAGTAATCATCCCCATCATCCTCCTCCTCCTCCTCTTCTTCCTCCACCTCGTCCAGGAGAGGTCCCTGAGCAGACAATGGCTGAATGTCATCAAGGATTCCCTCCTCCTCTTCCTCCTCATCAACATTGGCTGCAGACGCCTGCTCCTTAAGGTGCGTCAAAGTTTGCATGAGCAGACGCATAAGTGGGATGCCTCTGCTCGCACAGCCGCTCCACCATGTGCAGGGTGGAGTTCCACCTTGTTGCAATGTCGATAATGAGGCGGTGGTTGGGAAGGTGGAGCAATCGCTGCAGCTTCTGCATACGAATGGAGTGTACAGGCGACCGGCGGATGTGCTCGCACAGTCTTCGCACCTTCTGGAGCAGGGCTGTTAACTCCGGATAATTTTTGAGGAAGCACTGCACCACCAGGTTCAAGGTGTGAGCCAAGCAAGGTATGTGGCTGAGTTTTGAAAGGGCTATGGCTGCCACAAAATTACGGCCGTTATCACTAACTACCTTGCCTGCCTCAAGATGTACACTGCCCAGCCATGACTCAGTTTGTCGCTTCAAGTACTCGGCCAGCACCTCGGCGGTGTGTCTGTCGCCCAAACACATCATCTGCAACACAGCCTGCTGACGCTTTCCACTAGCTGCTCGATAGGGGGACACATCGTGTGCAACAGTGGCAGCTGCAGATGGAGTGCTCGTACGACTGAGCTCTGTGGACGAGCTGTCACTTCTGGAGGAGGAGGAGGAGGGTCGAACGCCTACAGCCAACTGTTTCCTATACTGTGGGCTAGGCAGCACTGTACCACCACCGCTGTCCCCTGTGGTCCCTGCATCCACCACATTAACCCAGTGCGCAGTGATGGACACGTAACGGCCCTGGCCATGCCGACTGGACCATGCATCAGTTGTGAGGTGCACCTTTCCGCTCACTGACTGCTTGAGTGCATGGACAATGCGGTCTTTCACATGATGGTGGAGGGCTGGGATGGCTTTGCGAGAGAAGAAGTGGCGACTGGGTAGGTCATAGCGTGGTACTGCATAGGCCATGAGTTCGCGGAAAGCTGTGCTTTCCACCAACCGAAAGGGCATCATCTCAAACGAGATTAGTTTGGCAATGTGGGCGTTCAAACCCAGTGTACGCAGATGAGAGACTGAGTACTTTCTTGACCTACTCATAGTGTCTGGGAGGGTGAGCTGGACTTGAGAGCTGCATATGGTGGAAGTAACGGTGGACAGGGCGGACTGAGAGAGGGTTGATGATGGTGATGGAGTTGGTGTTCTTTCTGATGGCCTAGAATCAGTCTTTCGTTGATATAACAGTGGGATTCCCTGACTGCTGTGGCCTTGCAACGACACCTCAACATTTGCTGCTGTGCTAACCGGTGGGCTTACAGTGGGGGAAACAATGTAGCGTTGCTGACTACCTTCGTTGTGATCAGTTGCACATGTGGCACTTGAGGTTTGGTGTTGTGTCCACGCTTGCAAGTGCATGCTGGTTAAATGTCTAAGCATGCAACTGGTATTCAAATTTTTCAGATTTTTCCCTCGGCTAAAGGTCTTTGCGCACTTCTTAAAGATAACCTTGGCCTGATCATGAGGATTTTGTTCAAAAAAGTGCCACACTGCACTCTTCCTACTTTGGCAGACATTTTGCGGCCTAGCACGCTGTGATCTTTTGACCCTCTGGACAAGCTGTCCAGCAACTCTTTTGATGTTTGGAACCTGTCTTTGGAGTGCTCCGGGCCTGCCAGATAACAGCTGTTGCGATGTCGATGTCTGCTGTGGATGCTCCTCATCTGAGCTATTGGAAGCAGCACCCTCTTCCCCCAATGGATGCCAATCTGGGTCAACAACTGGGTCATCCATCACCTCCTCTTCTATGTCATGTGCACCTTTCTCTGTGTCACCGTGTATGGTGGTATAGTGTGCGGGAAGGGGCACCTGAGTCTCATCAGGGTCAAAATCTGGCTCTGTACACTGCGAGGAAAACGTAGTGCTCTGAGTGAATGTACCAGCAGAATCATCCATCAGCGGCTGTGCATCAGTGCACTCCATGTCAGATTCATCTTGGCCTGGGTAATTCACCATTTGACTTGATAATCCAGGCATGGTATGTGAAAACAGCTCCATGGAGTAATCAGTAGTATGGCCTGCTTCATCCTTCAATCTTGGTTGGGGTGAAGGACACAAGGAAAGGTGTGGTTCATGAACATGAGCCTCCAATGACGACTCAGTGCTTTTACTTTTTACAACTGAAGAAGAGGAGGCGATAGAGCTGGAGGCTGAGTCAGCAATGTAAGACAAAACTTTTTCCTGATGCTCTGCCTTTAAAAGCGGTTTGCCAACTCCTAGAAAACTAAGCGTTCGAGTCCTTATGTAGCCAGACGATGACGCAGGGTCAGCACCTCCTGCATTCGGTCCTATTTTGCTCTTGCCACTACCATCAGATCCACCACCAACACCATCATTACCAGCTGTCAACCCCCGCCCAATTCCACGGCCTCTTCCACCAGCCTTCCTCATTTTTGGTAGAAATGTAGACAAAATCCAACAAACTATATAGTAATGTAAAACAAGGTACAAGGTGTCTATAGGACAGGGGAGTTTTAGAATTTCTGCACACACTTGTGGACAGTGGACACTTGTGGATTGTGTGCGGCCCACTGATATCTGAGCGCTATGTGACACGCTCGATAGCACAGCTGCCTGTGACCAAAGTGACGAGAGGATAATGGAGATTTTGAATCTCTGCGTACACTTGTGGACACTGGACTCTTGTGGATTGTGTGCGGCCCACTGATATCTGATCGCTATGTGACACGCTCGATGGCACAGCTGCCTGTGACCAAAGTGACGAGAGGATAATGGAGATTTTGAATCTCTGCGTACACTTGTGGACACTGGACACTTGTGGATTGTGTGCGGCCCACTGATATCTGAGCGCTATGTGACACGCTCGATGGCACAGCTGCCTGTGACCAAAGTGACGAGAGGATAATGGAGATTTTGAATCTCTGCGTACACTTTTGGACACTGGACACTTGTGGATTGTGTGCGGCCCACTGATATCTGAGCGCTATGTGACACGCTCGATGGCACAGCTGCCTGTGACCAAAGTGACGAGAGGATAATGGAGATTTTGAATCTCTGCGTACACTTTTGGACAGTGGACACTTGTGGATTGTGTGCGGCCCACTGATATCTGAGCGCCATGTGACACGCTCGATGGCACAGCTGCCTGTGACCAAAGTGACGAGAGGATAATGGAGATTTTGAATCTCTGCGTACACTTGTGGACAGTGGACACTTGTGGATTGTGTGCGGCCCACTGATATCTGAGCGCTATGTGACACGCTCGATGGCACAGCTGCCTGTGACCAAAGTGACGAGAGGATAATGGAGATTTTGAATCTCTGCGTACACTTTTGGACACTGGACACTTGTGGATTGTGTGCGGCCCACTGATATCTGAGCGCTATGTGACACGCTCGATGGCACAGCTGCCTGTGACCAAAGTGACGAGAGGATAATGGAGATTTTGAATCTCTGCGTACACTTTTGGACAGTGGACACTTGTGGATTGTGTGCGGCCCACTGATATCTGAGCGCCATGTGACACGCTCGATGGCACAGCTGCCTGTGACCAAAGTGACGAGAGGATAATGGAGATTTTGAATCTCTGCGTACACTTGTGGACAGTGGACACTTGTGGATTGTGTGCGGCCCACTGATATCTGAGCGCTATGTGACACGCTCGATGGCACAGCTGCCTGTGACCAAAGTGACGAGAGGATAATGGAGATTTTGAATCTCTGCGTACACTTTTGGACACTGGACACTTGTGGATTGTGTGCGGCCCACTGATATCTGAGCGCTATGTGACACGCTCGATGGCACAGCTGCCTGTGACCAAAGTGACGAGAGGATAATGGAGATTTTGAATCTCTGCGTACACTTGTGGACAGTGGACAATTGTGGATTGTGTGCGGCCCACTGATATCTGAGCGCTATGTGACACGCTCGATGGCACAGCTGCCTGTGACCAAAGTGACGAGAGGATAATGGAGATTTTGAATCTCTGCGTACACTTGTGGACAGTGGACACTTGTGGATTGTGTGCGGCCCACTGATATCTGAGCGCTATGTGACACGCTCGATGGCACAGCTGCCTGTGACCAAAGTGACGAGAGGATAATGGAGATTTTGAATCTCTGCGTACACTTTTGGACAGTGGACACTTGTGGATTGTGTGCAGCCCACTGATATCTGAGCGCTATGTGACACGCTCGATGGCACAGCTGCCTGTGACCAAAGTGACGAGAGGATAATGGAGATTTTGAATCTCTGCGTACACTTTTGGACAGTGGACACTTGTGGATTGTGTGCGGCCCACTGATATCTGAGCGCTATGTGACACGCTCGATGGCACAGCTGCCTGTGAACAAAGTGACGAGAGGATAATGGAGATTTTGAATCTCTGCGTACACTTGTGGACAGTGGACACTTGTGGATTGTGTGCGGCCCACTGATATCTGAGCGCTATGTGACACGCTCGATGGCACAGCTGCCTGTGACCAAAGTGACGAGAGGATAATGGAGATTTTGAATCTCTGCGTACACTTTTGGACAGTGGACACTTGTGGATTGTGTGCAGCCCACTGATATCTGAGCGCTATGTGACACGCTCGATGGCACAGCTGCCTGTGACCAAAGTGACGAGAGGATAATGGAGATTTTGAATCTCTGCGTACACTTTTGGACAGTGGACACTTGTGGATTGTGTGCGGCCCACTGATATCTGAGCGCTATGTGACACGCTCGATGGCACAGCTGCCTGTGAACAAAGTGACGAGAGGATAATGGAGATTTTGAATCTCTGCGTACACTTGTGGACAGTGGACACTTGTGGATTGTGTGCGGCCCACTGATATCTGAGCGCTATGTGACACGCTCGATGGCACAGCTGCCTGTGACCAAAGTGACGAGAGGATAATGGAGATTTTGAATCTCTGCGTACACTTTTGGACAGTGGACACTTGTGGATTGTGTGCGGCCCACTGATATCTGAGCGCTATGTGACACGCTCGATGGCACAGCTGCCTGTGACCAAAGTGACGAGAGGATAATGGAGATTTTGAATCTCTGCGTACACTTGTGGACAGTGGACACTTGTGGATTGTGTGCGGCCCACTGATATCTGAGCGCTATGTGACACGCTCGATGGCACAGCTGCCTGTGACCAAAGTGACGAGAGGATAATGGAGATTTTGAATCTCTGCGTACACTTTTGGACACTGGACACTTGTGGATTGTGTGCGGCCCACTGATATCTGAGCGCTATGTGACACGCTCGATGGCACAGCTGCCTGTGACCAAAGTGACGAGAGGATAATGGAGATTTTGAATCTCTGCGTACACTTGTGGACACTGGACACTTGTGGATTGTGTGCGGCCCACTGATATCTGAGCGCTATGTGACACGCTCGATGGCACAGCTGCCTGTGACCAAAGTGACGAGAGGATAATGGAGATTTTGAATCTCTGCGTACACTTGTGGACAGTGGACACTTGTGGATTGTGTGCGGCCCACTGATATCTGAGCGCTATGTGACATGCTCGATGGCACAGCTGCCTGTGACCAAAGTGACGAGAGGATAATGGAGATTTTGAATCTCTGCGTACACTTGTGGACAGTGGACACTTGTGGATTGTGTGCGGCCCACTGATATCTGAGCGCTATGTGACACGCTCGATGGCACAGCTGCCTGTGACCAAAGTGACGAGAGGATAATGGAGATTTTGAATCTCTGCGTACACTTTTGGACAGTGGACACTTGTGGATTGTGTGCGGCCCACTGATATCTGAGCGCTATGTGACACGCTCGATGGCACAGCTGCCTGTGACCAAAGTGACGAGAGGATAATGGAGATTTTGAATCTCTGCGTACACTTGTGGACAGTGGACACTTGTGGATTGTGTGCGGCCCACTGATATCTGAGCGCTATGTGACACGCTCGATGGCACAGCTGCCTGTGACCAAAGTGACGAGAGGATAATGGAGATTTTGAATCTCTGCGTACACTTGTGGACAGTGGACACTTGTGGATTGTGTGCGGCCCACTGATATCTGAGCGCTATGTGACACGCTCAATGGCACAGCTGCCTGTGACCAAAGTGACGAGAGGATAATGGAGATTTTGAATCTCTGCGTACACTTTTGGACACTGGACACTTGTGGATTGTGTGCGGCCCACTGATATCTGAGCGCTATGTGACACGCTCGATGGCACAGCTGCCTGTGACCAAAGTGACGAGAGGATAAGGGAGATTGGATTGCTTTTAAAAAAGCAGTTTGCGGAGCAGTGGGTAAACAGCAGTGCCAGCGTGTCAGGAAGCCTTAAAAGGCAGCCCAACAACCAACACCACTGATACACCACAATATAGCCTCCCCTTGCACTGCACACACAGTGACTTGTGTGTTGTGCAGGCCAAATCGCTAGCAGCAGAAGCAGTTTTTTTGTCTTCTTCCCTGCCTAACGCTCTCCCTACAGAATCAGCAGCAACCTCTCCCTATACTAAGATCGGCAGAAGTAAGATGGCGGTCGGCGTGCACGCCCTTTTATACCCCCTGTGACGCCCACCAAAGCAAGCCAATCACTTGCATGCCCTTCTGAAAGATGGTGGTGACCCGTGCCTATGTCATCATGTTGCCCACAGTGTCCGTGGTTCCTGATTGGCTGAAAAAGAGCGCAAAACAAACTTTTGAAACGCGACTTTGGCGTGTAAGTCGCCGACCTCGTGGCTGACCTCATCCTAGGGTCGGGTTTCATTTCATGAAACCCGACTTTGCCAAAAGTCGGCGACTTTTGAATTTTTTCGACCCGTTTCGCTCAACTCTAATATTGAGGAACATGTCTCTGGTTACAGACATCAGCTCTTGCAGGCTTTGTGGCAAGTGTTCTGTCTCTACTGCCCACTGATTGAGCAAGATGTGATGACAGTTCCCAAACTATTTTATAGACCTCCATCTCCGCTGCTGGATGTACATAATGATCTCCCCCCAGGATGACAAATCTTGGTAAATTTCGTCTAGCAGTCCAGCTAGCATTTCTCCAGCCCTGGTCCTTGCTCGCCTCCTTCTCTCTTCTAAACAGCCTAGGCCCCATTGCTGGATCCTGTCCACAGTCTGCAAGAACCACAGCGGTGTTTGCTGCAGCTTGACCTTGGGCAATAGTGGTTCCGGAACAGCGGATGATACCCGACCACAGGCTCCTGCCACCTCTGCTATCATGCCAGCTTGGTCTGGCTCCGAAATTTCCCAGGTCACTTGCTTGGGAGTTATGTGGACTTCTGCCGTCTTTGTTGCCTTGTCACCCACTAAGCATGTTAAACTGTATGGATTACAAATTCAATACATAAAACATTTTCAAAGCTTATTTGGAATGGTATATACCACCGAAATGTTACACAACCCACAAAATTCTCTATGGGTGACATTGAATTGACAAAAAAAATTAAATGTTTTTTTGGAGTGTTATATATCACCGAAATGTAACACAAAGAACGCAATACTTTAGAGATGCCAAATTCAATCCTGGACAATTTTTCAATGCTTTTTTCGAGAGTTATATACCACCGAAATGTAACACAAACCACATACAACTCTATGGAAAACTAATTGACCCCTTTCCGACATGTGCAGTAATAATATGAACATGCCAGAATCCCCGTTTGGTGTGGGTCTGCACCTATCTGGACACATGACAGCTGATCTATACAGCTGACATGTGCCCACAACAGCCATGGGTGGAATCACAATCCACCTGTAGCTGAAATCTCTGACATTTACCTTGCACTTACAGGAAGTGGATCAGTAGCTTCACCCATCTGCAGCAGACCTCTGTGGTTGTCATTGCCAGATGGCTATGAGTGCCGCCTCGTGGTCGGTTCTCATAGCAAGTGAGCATTTCTGCTACACACAAGCAATCTGATCATTGCCTATTAGTGTTGAGCGATTCCTTCCGATATCGGGAAATATCAAATCGGAATGGATCAGACCGATACTCAAAAAGTATCGGATATCGCCGATTCCGATACCGGAAACCAATGCAAGTCAATGGGACAGAAATATCGGAATTAAAATAAACCCTTTCTTTCCTTGAAGGTTAATTCTACATGAAGGAAAACAACCAAGAATAATGTAGAATGTATTGGGGGAGGTGGAGGAGACATTAAAGGCATAGAGGCATAGAGGTTTAGCCCAATCAAATGTAATAGCAGGAATTAATTTTTTTTTAAGACGTTCGGAGTTACAAAGATATTGACTATGTTAACCTTTTTTATATTTTGTCATATATGTATGTTTCACTACTTCCATGAACTTCACCTTCTTTTTTACTTCTCCCACACTTTCTCCTTCATGATCCTCAGCAGGAGCAGCATCTTTTTCATCAACTTCTTCTTCACCTTATTTATTTTCTTCTTCTTCACCTTCTTCCTATTATTCTTTTTTTTTACATTCTTCATATTCTTCTTATTCAACTATTATTCTTCTTCATATTCTACTTCTTCATCTTCTTCCTATCCTTCTTCTTCATCATATTCTTATTTGTGACAGGCATTCCTGTAGTTGTTATCTATAAAAGTTTGAAGATTACACCTTCCATTCTGCCTGTCACAAAAGATTTACAACAGGATTTGTCCGCGTTCAGTTTGGCCTGCAGCAGCAGGCATTTTCCAGGGGCACCACGAGGAGAAAAGGACTCACCCCCATACACTGCTTAGTCTTATTCTGCTTATAATTTAGATAATATCTTTTGCTCTGATTTTTAGTTTTATGCTTAATGTTCTTCTGCTTTTTGTTCTTCTGCTTCTTGGTCTTCTGCTTCTTGGTCTTCTGTCTCTTGTTCTGTATCTTGGTGGTTGTCTTCATGTTCTTTGTCCTCTTGAACATGTTCTTCAGGGTCATCTTTTTGGTCTTCTTTGGGGTGGTCTTCAGGGTCGTCGTCTTCAGGGTCATCGTCTTTGGGGTCGTCTTCTTCGGGGTGGTCTTCAGGGTCGTCTTCAGGGTCGTCATCAGGGAGATCCAGAGTGATTACCAAAAACCATTTCAAAAAGATTGAACTTGGAAATGTAGCAGAAGGTACAAGAAGGCTGAGGAACTGCCGAGAACCAACTGACGGTACTGGAACCCAGATGGGTAGCAGAAGGAACAAGAGCCAATGGCACTACCAAGGACCAGCTGATGATACTGGAACCCGGTTACTAAGCAGGAGGTACCTGTGCTGAAAAGCACTACCAAGGACCAGCAGACATTGCTGGAACTCGGATACCGAGAAGGAGGCACCTAAGCCAAAGGGACTGCCGAGAACCAGCTGATGGTACTGGAACCCGGATGGGTAGCAGAAGCTACAAGAGCCAATGGAACTACCGAGGACCAGCTGACGGTGCTGGAACCTGGAGGGGCAGCAGAGGGATCAAGAGCCAATGGCACTACCGAGGACCAGCTGATGGTACTGGAACCCGGTTACTAAGCAGGAGGTACCAGTGCCAGAAAGCACTACCAAGGACCAGCAGACGTTGCTGAAACTCGGATACTGAAAAGGAGGCACCTAAGCCAAAGGCACTGCTGAGAACCAGCTGACGGTACTGGAACCCAGATGGGTAGCAGAAGGTACCCATGAAACACAAAGTTGCAAGGCCGTGAGCTGGCCGCAGTTACTGAAACCCACAGTCCTACAGGGGGTGCTTGTCCTATTGGCACTACGGAACCAGCCTTTATTGCCAGATCCCGCAGCCCACATAGGAAGCACCTAAACTGCAGGCACCATAGAGTCAGCTAACCCGACCGCAACACGACAGGACAACATATTGGTGGCAAAGTGACGTTGACACTACCCAGAAACAGCTGGCGTGCTGGAACCAGGCTGGGCAGGAGGGAGTACCCATGCCAAAGACACTGCTGAGAACCAGCTGACGGTGCTGGAACCCAGATGAGTAGCAGAAGCTACAAGAGCCAATGGAACTACCAAGGACCAGCTGACAGTGCTGGAACCCGGAGGGGCAGCAGAAGGAACAAGAGCCAAAGGCACTACCAAGGACCAGCTGATGGTACTGGAACCTGGTTACTAAGCAGGAGGTACCTGTGCTAGAAAGCATTACCAAGGACCAGCAGGCGTTGCTGGAACTCGGATACCAAAAAGGAGGTACCTAAGCCAAAGGCACTGCCAAGAACCAGCTGACGGTACTGGAACCCAGATGCGTAGCAGAAGGTACCCATGAAAAACAAAATTGCAAGGTCGCGAGCCGGCTGCAGTTACCGAAACCCAGAGCCCTACAAGGGGTGCTTGTCCTATTGGCACTACGGAACCAGCCTTTATTGCCAGATCCCGCAGCCCACATAGGAGTCACCTAAACTGCAGGCACCGTAGAGTCGGCTAACCTGACCGCAACACGACAGGACAACATATTGGTGGTAAAGTGACGTTGACACTACCCGGAAACAGCTGGCGTGCAGGAACAAGGCTGGGCAGGAGGGAGTACCCGTGCCAAAGACATTGCCGGGACCCAGCTGGCAGTGCTGGAACTCTGTGTAAATACTACAAACAGTGTGGAGACAGAGGCCTAACTGGAGCAAGATTAAAATCTGTAGTTGTGTGAGTGTGAACAGAGCAGGAGAAATTGCCGGACACACAGCTGGGGATCAGCTAACATTACTGAACCCCAATAACACTGGAGCATATGTTGACTGTGCAGACCGCACTTCTGAGCAGCAACTGATGGTGTTGGAGCCCAGGGTCAATAGTACAAACAGAGTGGAGGCAGAGGCCTATTTGGAGCAAGTTTAAAATCTGTAGTTGTGTGAGTGTGGACAGAGCAGGAGAAATTGCCGGACACACAGCTGGGGATCAGCTGACATTACTGACCCACAATAACACTGGAGCATATGTTGACTGTGCAGAGGGCACTTCTGAGCAGCAACTGGCGGTGTTGGAGCCCAGGGTTAATACTACAAACATAGTGGAGCCAGAGGCCTAATTGGATCAAGATTAATATCTGTTGTAGACTACTACTGCTTTTAAACTTGCTCCAATTAGGCCTCTGGCTCCACTCTGTCTCTAGTATTTACCCTGGGCTCCAACACCACCAGTTGCTGCTCAGAAGTGCTTCACATTCTAGAATGCTGCTTGACTAGCCCCCTCTTTCCAAGCCAAGAGATTCAGAGAACAGAAGTAGAAATGGCTCCTGTCCAGGGCTCTCTGACTGCCTGGGCAATTTGGCAGGTGGTGAAGAGACAGATGGTTGCTCTTCAGTGCTCTGGACCTGAGAGGATGTGGAAGTAATTGAAGTCGATGCGTTAGCTGCCATCCATTCGACAATGGCTTCAATTTGTTCCTCCCACGGCAGTGGGGTACGGCGAGGTCCTACAAAGCTGCGCATAAAGGAATGTTCCCTGGGAAAACTTGGGGATGCTGAGTCACTGGTGCCCGCAGCAGGCACAGAATCCCCACATCCTCTCCCTGCTGAAACTCCACGCCCACGAGCACGTGCCTTACTCCCTGCCTTCTTCATCTTGGTAGGCTGATAAAGATTGGCAGAAAAGTACTAAGGGCTTAGTGTGTTTATGCCTGAACAGCTGCTAACAGGTATAAGAAACACTAATTTTACAAAGTGTGGACTACACTTTAATATGAGCTAATGTGGCCTACACAACTGTCAAGTGGAGTGTTTGGTGAACTTTTTTTACGTGGTTTTTTTCACAAAAAAAGGATGTGACCAAAGATGTAAAAGCGATAGTGCACTTGGGATTCGCGGTGGATACTGCGTCCACACTCCACAAATCACCACGCAGTGGGACGGCTTCATTTGCCTCCTCACAGGATTGGTCTATCTCACAAAGCCCAGTCACTAAGAATCTCACAGTACAATATATCGTACATTGATGAAGGTCCTAGACCGAAACGTCTGTGTATGTATGTACTGTTGTATAATTAAAAATCACCTTTCTGCATCAGAAACCTTTGGTGTGTGCCAAGTTTATATATATTTTAAGGCTTCCTGACACGCTGGCATTGCTGTTTACCCACTGCTCCACAAACTGCTTTTTTAAAAGCAATCCAATCTCCCTTATCCTCTAGTCACTTTTGTCACAGCTGTGCCATCGAGCCTGTCACATAGCGCTCAGATATCAGTGGGCCTCACACAATCCACAAGTGTCCAGTGTCCAAAAGTGTGCGCAGAGATTCAAAATCTCCATTATCCTCTTGTCACTTTGGTCACAGGCAGCTGTGCCATCGAGCGTGTCACATAGCGCTCAGATATCAGTGGGACTCACACAATCCACAAGTGTCCAGTGTCCAAAAGTGTGCGCAGAGATTCAAAATCTCCATTATCCTCTCGTCACTTTGGTCACAGGCAGCTGTGCCATCGAGCGTGTCACATAGCGCTCAGATATCAGTGGGCCTCACACAATCCACAAGTGTCCAGTGTCCAAAAGTGTGCGCAGAGATTCAAAATCTCCAATATCCTCTCGTCACTTTGGTCACAGGCAGCTGTGCCATCGAGCGTGTCACATAGCACTCAGATATCAGTGGGCCTCACACAATCCACAAGTGTCCAGTGTCCAAAAGTGTGCGCAGAGATTCAAAATCTCCATTATCCTCTCGTTACTTTGGTCACAGGCAGCTGTGCCATCGAGCGTGTCACATAGCGCTCAGATATCAGTGGGCCTCACACAATCCACAAGTGTCCAGTGTCCAAAAGTGTGAGCAGAGATTCAAAATCTCCATTATCCTCTCGTCACTTTGGTCACAGGCAGCTGTGCCATCGAGCGTGTCACATAGCGCTCAGATATCAGTGGGCCTCACACAATCCACAAGTGTCCAGTGTCCAAAAGTGTGCGCAGAGATTCAAAATCTCCATTATCCTCTCGTCACTTTGGTCACAGGCAGCTGTGCCATCGAGCGTGTCACATAGCGCTCAGATATCAGTGGGCCTCACACAATCCACAAGTGTCCAGTGTCCAAAAGTGTGCGCAGAGATTCAAAATCTCCATTATCCTCTCGTCACTTTGGTCACAGGCAGCTGTGCCATCGAGCGTGTCACATAGCGCTCAGATATCAGTGGGCCTCACACAATCCACAAGTGTCCAGTGTCCAAAAGTGTGCGCAGAGATTCAAAATCTCCATTATCCTCTCGTCACTTTGGTCACAGGCAGCTGTGCCATCGAGCCTGTCACATAGCGCTCAGATATCAGTGGGCCTCACACAATCCAAAAGTGTCCACTGTCCACAAGTGTGTGCAGAAATTCTAAATCTCCCCTGTCCTATAGACACCTTGTACCTTGTTTTACATTACTATATAGTTTGTAGGATTTTGTCTACATTTCTACCAAAAATGAGGAAGGCTGGTGGAAGAGGCCGTGGAATTGGGCAGGGGTTGGCAGCTGGTAATGATGGTGTTGGTGGTGGATCTGATGGTAGTGGCAAGAGCAAAATAGGACCGAATGCAGGAGGTGCTGACCCTGCGTCATCGTCTGGCTACATAAGGCCTTGAAAGCTTAGTTTTCTAGGAGTTGGCAAACCGCTTTTAAAGGCAGAGCATCAGGAAAAAGTTTTGTCTTACATTGCTGACTCAGCCTCCAGCTCTATCGCCTCCTCTTCTTCAGTTGTAAAAAGTAAAAGCACTGAGTCGTCATTGGAGGCTCATGTTCATGAACCACACCTTTCCTTGTGTCCTTCACCCCAACCAAGATTGAAGGATGACGCAGGCCATACTACTGATTACTCCATGGAGCTGTTTTCACATACCATGCCTGGATTATCAAGTGAAATGGTGAATTACCCAGGCCAAGATGAATCTGACATGGAGTGCACTGATGCACAGCCGCTGATGGATGATTCTGCTGGTACATTCACTCAGAGCACTACATTGTCCTCGCAGTGTACAGAGCCAGATTTTGACCCTGATGAGACTCAGGTGCCCCTTCCCGCACACTATACCACCATACACGGTGACACAGAGAAAGGTGCACATGACATAGAAGAGGAGGTGATGGATGACCCAGTTGTTGACCCAGATTGGCATCCATTGGGGGAAGAGGGTGCTGCTTCCAATAGCTCAGATGAGGAGCATCCACAGCAGACATCGACATCGCAACAGCTGTTATCTGGCAGGCCCGGAGCACTCCAAAGACAGGTTCCAAACATCAAAAGAGTTGCTGGACAGCTTGTCCAGAGGGTCAAAAGATCACAGCGTGCTAGGCCGCAAAATGTCTGCCAAAGTAGGAAGAATGCAGTGTGGCACTTTTTTGAACAAAATTCTCATGATCAGGCCAAGGCTATCTGTAAGAAGTGCGCAAAGACCTTTAGCCGAGGGAAAAATCTGAAAAATTTGAATACCAGTTGCATGCTTAGACATTTAACCAGCATGCACTTGCAAGCGTGGACACAACACCAAACCTCAAGTGCCACATGTGCAACTGATCACAACGAAGGTAGTCAGCAACGCTACATTGTTTCCCCCACTGTAAGCCCACCGGTTAGCACAGCAGCAAATGTTGAGGTGTCGTTGCAAGACCACAGCAGTCAGGGAATCCCACTGTTATATCAACGAAAGACTGATTCTAGGCCATCAGAAAGAACACCAACTCCATCACCATCATCAACCCTCTCTCAGTCCGCCCTGTCCACCGCTACTTCCACCATATGCAGCTCTCAAGTCCAGCTCACCCTCCCAGACACTATGAGTAGGTCAAGAAAGTACTCAGTCTCTCATCCGCGTACACTGGGTTTGAACGCCCACATTGCCAAACTAATCTCGTTTGAGATGATGCCCTTTCGGTTGGTGGAAAGCACAGCTTTCCGTGAACTCATGGCCTATGCAGTACCACGCTATGACCTACCCAGTCGCCACTTCTTCTCTCGCAAAGCCATCCCAGCCCTCCACCATCATGTGAAAGACCGCATTGTCCATGCACTCAAGCAGTCAGTGAGCGGAAAGGTGCACCTCACAACTGATGCATGGTCCAGTCGGCATGGCCAGGGCCGTTACGTGTCCATCACTGCGCACTGGGTTAATGTGGTGGATGCAGGGTCCACAGGGGACAGTGGTGGTGGGACAGTGCTGCCTAGCCCACGGTATAGGAAACAGTTGGCTGTAGGCGTTCGACCCTCCTCCTCCTCCTCCTCCTCCAGAAGCGAAAGCTCATCCACAGAGCGCAGTCGTACGAGCACTCCATCTGCAGATGCCACTGTTGCACACGATGTGTCCCCCTATCGAGCAGCTAGTGGAAAGCGTCAGCAGGCTGTGTTGCAGATGATGTGTTTGGGCGACAGACACACCGCCGAGGTGCTGGCCGAGTACTTGAAGCGACAAACTGAGTCATGGCTGGGCAGTGTACATCTTGAGGCATGCAAGGTAGTTAGTGATAACGGCCGTAATTTTGTGGCAGCCATAGCCCTTTCAAAACTCAGCCACATACCTTGCTTGGCTCACACCTTGAACCTGGTGGTGCAGTGCTTCCTCAAAAATTATCCGGAGTTAACAGCCCTGCTCCAGAAGGTGCGAAGACTGTGCGCGCACATCCGCCGGTCGCCTGTACACTCCGTTCGTATGCAGAAGCTGCAGCGATTGCTCCACCTTCCCAACTACCGCCTCATTTTCGACATTGCAACAAGGTGGAACTCCACCCTGCACATGGTGGAGCGGCTGTGCGAGCAGAGGCAGGCCATAATGCATTTGTGGGAGGATACACGGCCAGGCACTTTGAGAGCAGACATGGAGTTGACAGGCGTGCAGTGGTCGAAGCTGAAAGACCTTTGTAAAGTCCTTCAGTGTTTTGAGGAATGCACACGGCTGGTAAGCGCAGACGACGCCATCCTAAGTATGAGCATCCCACTTATGCGTCTGGTCATGCAAACTTTGACGCACCTTAAGGAGCAGGCGTCTGCAGCCAATGTTGATGAGGAGGAAGAGGAGGAGGTAATCCTTGATGACATTCAGCCATTGTCTGCTCAGGGACCTCTCCTGGACGAGGTGGAGGAAGAAAAGGAGGAGGAGGAGGATGATGGGGATGATTACTTAGGGGAGGAGGATGCATCTCGTGGGGCAAGTGAAAATGTTGGCGTGGCAAGGTCTGGTACAGGGTTTGTGCGTGACTGGAGGGATGTGGATTTGCCAGAAAGTGCTCCTCCACCCAGCACTCGCAGTGCATCATTGACACTGGGAACATTGGCCCACATGTCAGATTATGCCTTGCGGATCCTAAAAAGGGATCCCCGCATTGCCAAAATGATGAACGATGACGACTACTGGTTGGCCAGCATCCTGGATCCACGCTATAAAGGCAAATTACAAAACATCATGCCACAGGAGAACCTTGACCTAATATTGGCTAATAAACAAGCAACTCTGGTAAATCGGTTGCTTGAGGCATTCCCAGCACACAGCAGCGGTGATGGTTCTCACACGAGCCGTACGGGCCGGGGGCAGCTTGGCAGAGGTGTTCGTGGTGCACACAGCAGAAGTGGCGTTGGAGACAGGGGTTTCATGACAATGTTGTGGACTGATTTTTCAAATACCGCTCACACAACTGGTAATACTGCATCGATGGAAAGTGACAGGAGACAGCAGTTGTCAACTATGGTTACAAACTACTTTTCCTCCCATATCGATGTTCTCCCACACAGGTCATTCCCCTTTGACTATTGGGCCGCTAAACTGGACACCTGGCCTGAATTGGCCCAATATGCCTTACAGGAGCTCGCTTGCCCAGCTGCAAGTGTGCTATCGGAAAGAGTCTTCAGTGCAGCTGGATCAATCCTGACAGAAAAAAGGACCCGTCTGTCAACCCAAAATGTGGATGATCTAACCTTCATTAAAATGAACCACGCATGGGTTTCCAAGGATTTTGTCCCACCTTCCCCTGATGACACATAGGGTGACAGAAAAATGGCTTGCTTTGGTCCACCTCTTCCTGGTACTTCACCTATTTCGCCTTTTGCATCAGCTGAATGTCCAACATCAACATATGCCACTTTCTAAAACTCCCTAACTGTGCTGCCTCCCCCCCCATGGCCGGGGTCACCACCTACCGCACGACACCGTGCGAGTGCCGTTGCCCTGGACAGGTGGGTAGGCCGACTCTTGGGCGCGGGCACTGGCACAGGGTCGCTCATAGTGCAATCAAGTGTCTCTGACGGTGGTGGTGCACACCCACCGTCAGACACACCGCTGTACTATGAGGGGCCCAGTGCCAGTACCGACGCCCACAAGTGGGCCCCCCTTGCTTGGGCAGGGCCCCAGCATTTGCAATCTTTACCTCTCCCTGCTCCTCCGCTGTGTAATCTGGGCCGTCAAATCCATAGTGTGCCTGACACCATCTGAGCCTGCCTCCTGAGACATATATTTTTAATGTGTACGCTATCCATACATGTTATCCAGGGATACGGTACCCTTTCTAACCTTTGTGCAATCACGTGCAATCCAAACTGGGCCTGACACCGTCTGAGCCTGCCTCATGCTGTATAGACATATATTTTGAATGTGTACGCTATCCATACATGTTATCCAGGGATACGGTACCCTTTCTAACCTTTGTGCAATCACGTGCAATCCATACTGGGCCTAACACCGTCTGAGCCTGCCTCCTGAGACATATATTTTGAATGTGTACGCTATCCATACATGTTATCCAGGGATACGGTACCCTTTCTAACCTTTGTGTAATCACGTGCAATCCATACTGGGCCTGACACCGTCTGAGCCTGCCTCCTGAGACATATATTTTGAATGTGCACGCTATCCATACATGTTATCTGGGGATACGGTACCCTTTCAAACCTTTGTGCAATCACGTGCCATCCATACTGGGCCTAACACCGTCTGAGCCTGCCTCATGCTGTATAGACATATATTTTGAATGTGTACGCTATCCATACATGTTATCCAGGGATACGGTACCCTTTCTAACCTTTGTGCAATCACGTGCAATCCATACTGGGCCTGACACCGTCTGAGCCTGCCTCCTGAGACATATATTTTGATTGTGTACGATATCCATACATGTTATCCAGGGATACGGTACCCTTTCTAACCTTTGTGCAATCACGTGCAATCCATACTGGGCCTAACACCGTCTGAGCCTGCCTCCTGAGACATATATTTTGAATGTGTACGCTATCCATACATGTTATCCAGGGATACGGTACCCTTTCTAACCTTTGTGCAATCATGTGCAATCCATACTGGGCCTGACACCGTCTGAGCCTGCCTCCTGAGACATATATTTTGAATGTGTACGCTATCCATACACGTTATCTGGGGATACGGTACCCTTTCAAACCTTTGTGCAATCACGTGCAATCCATACTGGGCCTAACATCGTCTGAGCCTGCCTCATGCTGTATAGACATATATTTTGAATGTGTACGCTATCCATACATGTTATCCAGGGATACGGTACCCTTTCTAACCTTTGTGCAATCACGTGCAATCCATACTGGGCCTAACACCGTCTGAGCCTGCCTCCTGAGACATATATTTTGAATGTGTACGCTATCCATACATGTTATCCAGGGATACGGTACCCTTTCTAACCTTTGTGCAATCACGTGCAATCCATACTGGGCCTGACACCGTCTGAGCCTGCCTCCTGAGACATATATTATGAATGTGTACGCTATCCATACATGTTATCTGGGGATACGGTACCCTTTCAAACCTTTGTGCAATCACGTGCAATCCATACTGGGCCTAACACCGTCTGAGCCTGCCTCATGCTGTATAGACATATATTTTGAATGTGTACGCTATCCATACATGTTATCCGGGGATACGGTACCCTTTCTAACCTTTGTGCAATCACGTGCAATCCATACTGGGCCTGACACCGTCTGAGCCTGCCTCCTGAGACATATATTTTGAATGTGTACGCTATCCATACATGTTATCTGGGGATACGGTACCCTTTCAAACCTTTGTGCAATCACGTGCAATCCATACTGGGCCTGACACCGTCTGAGCCTGCCTCCTGAGACATATATTTTGAATGTGTACTCTATCCATACATTTTATCTGGGGATACGGTACCCTTTCTAGCCTTTGTGCAATCACGTGCAATCCATACTGGGCCTAACACCGTCTGAGCCTGCCTCCTGAGACATATATTTTGAATGTGTACGCTATCCATACATGTTATCCGGGGATACGGTACCCTTTCTAACCTTTGTGAAATCACGTGCAATCCATACTGGGCCTAACACCGTCTGAGCCTGCCTCCTGAGACATATATTTTGAATGTGTACGCTATCCATACATGTTATCCAGGGATACAATATCCTTTCTAACCTTTGTGCAATCACGTGCAATCCATACTGGGCCTGACACCGTCTGAGCCTGCCTCCTGAGACATATATTTTGAATGTGTACGCTATCCATACATGTTATCCGGGGATACGGTACCCTTTCTAACCTTTGTGCAATCACGTGCAATCCATACTGGGCCTAACACTGTCTGAGCCTGCCTCCTGAGACATATATTTTGAATGTGTACACTATCCATACATGTTATCCAGGGATACGGTACCCTTTCTAACCTTTGTGCAATCACGTGCAATCCATACTGGGCCTGACACCGTCTGAGCCTGCCTCCTGAGACATATATTTTGAATGTGTACGCTATCCATACATGTTATCTGGGGATACGGTACCCTTTCAAACCTTTGTGCAATCACGTGCAATCCATACTGGGCCTAACACCGTCTGAGCCTGCCTCATGCTGTATAGACATATATTTTGAATGTGTACGCTATCCATACATGTTATACGGGGATACGGTACCCCTTCTAACCTTTGTGCAATGACGTGCAATCCATACTGGGCCTAACACCGTCTGAGCCTGCCTCATGCTGTATAGACATATATTTTGAATGTGTACGCTATCCATACATGTTATCCAGGGATACGGTACCCTTTCTAACCTTTGTGCAATCACGTGCAATCCATACTGGGCCTAACACCGTCTGAGCCTGCCTCCTGAGACATATATTTTGAATGTGTACGCTATCCATACATGTTATCCAGGGATACGGTACCCTTTCTAACCTTTGTGCAATCACGTGCAATCCATACTGGGCCTGACACCGTCTGAGCCTGCCTCCTGAGACATATATTATGAATGTGTACGCTATCCATACATGTTATCTGGGGATACGGTACCCTTTCAAACCTTTGTGCAATCACGTGCAATCCATACTGGGCCTAACACCGTCTGAACCTGCCTCATGCTGTATAGACATATATTTTGAATGTGTACGCTATCCATACATGTTATCCGGGGATACGGTACCCTTTCTAACCTTTGTGCAATCACGTGCAATCCATACTGGGCCTGACACCGTCTGAGCCTGCCTCCTGAGACATATATTTTGAATGTGTACGCTATCCATACATGTTATCTGGGGATACGGTACCCTTTCAAACCTTTGTGCAATCACGTGCAATCCATACTGGGCCTGACACCGTCTGAGCCTGCCTCCTGAGACATATATTTTGAATGTGTACGCTATCCATACATTTTATCTGGGGATACGGTACCCTTTCTAGCCTTTGTGCAATCACGTGCAATCCATACTGGGCCTAACACCGTCTGAGCCTGCCTCCTGAGACATATATTTTGAATGTGTACGCTATCCATACATGTTATCCGGGGATACGGTACCCTTTCTAACCTTTGTGCAATCACGTGCAATCCATACTGGGCCTAACACCGTCTGAGCCTGCCTCCTGAGACATATATTTTGAATGTGTACGCTATCCATACATGTTATCCAGGGATACAATATCCTTTCTAACCTTTGTGCAATCACGTGCAATCCATACTGGGCCTGACACCGTCTGAGCCTGCCTCCTGAGACATATATTTTGAATGTGTACGCTATCCATACATGTTATCCGGGGATACGGTACCCTTTCTAACCTTTGTGCAATCACGTGCAATCCATACTGGGCCTAACACTGTCTGAGCCTGCCTCCTGAGACATATATTTTGAATGTGTACGCTATCCATACATGTTATCCAGGGATACGGTACCCTTTCTAACCTTTGTGCAATCACGTGCAATCCATACTGGGCCTGACACCGTCTGAGCCTGCCTCCTGAGACATATATTTTGAATGTGTACGCTATCCATACATGTTATCTGGGGATACGGTACCCTTTCAAACCTTTGTGCAATCACGTGCAATCCATGCTGGGCCTAACACCATCTGAGCCTGCCTCATGCTGTATAGACATATATTTTGAATGGGTACGCTATCCATACATGTTATCCAGGGATACGGTACCCTTTCTAACCTTTGTGCAATCACGTGCAATCCTTACTGGGCCTAACACCGTCTGAGCCTGCCTCCTGAGACATATATTTTGAATGTGTACGCTATCCATACATGTTATCCAGGGATACGGTACCCTTTCTAACCTTTGTGCAATCACGTGCAATCCATACTGGGCCTGACACCGTCTGAGCCTGCCTCCTGAGACATATATTTTGAATGTGTACGCTATCCATACATGTTATCTGGGGATACGGTACCCTTTTAAACCTTTGTGCAATCACGTGCAATCCATACTGGGCCTGACACCGTCTGAGCCTGCCTCCTGAGACATATATTTTGAATGTGTACGCTATCCATACATGTTATCCGGGGATACGGTACCCTTTCTAACCTTTGTGCAATCACATGCAATCCTTACTGTGCCTGACACCGTCTGAGCCTGCCTCCTGAGACATATATTTTGAATGTGTACGCTATCCATACATGTTATCCAGGGATACGGTACCCTTTCTAACCTTTGTGCAATCACGTGCAATCCATACTGGGCCTGACACCGTCTGAGCCTGCCTCCTGAGACATATATTTTGAATGTGTACGCTATCCATACATGTTATCCGGGGATACGGTACCCTTTCTAACCTTTGTGCAATCACGTGCAATCCATACTGTGCCTGACACCGTCTGAGCCTGCCTCCTGAGACATATATTTTGAATGTGTACGCTATCCATACATGTTATCCAGGGATACGGTACCCTTTCTAACCTTTGTGCAATCACGTGCAATCCATACTGGGCCTGACACCGTCTGAGCCTGCCTCCTGAAACATATATTTTGAATGTGTACGCTATCCATACATGTTATCCAGGGATACGGTACCCTTTCTAACCTTTGTGCAATCACGTGCAATCCATACTGGGCGTGAGAACGGCTGGCGAGCTGTTAAGCAAGCTACAGCACCTGTCCAGACAAGTACAGGGATTCCCTATCGAGGAGACTTATTTGATTGTTTTCAATGTTGGGACAGCAATTTTTGGGGAGCACTATACTCTGGAGAATGATAGATGGGGCCCACCATACACTGGAACATTCCAAAGGTGGACATCAGACACTGGAGCAGCATTTACAGGGCCCATTATACACTAGAGCATTAGAAATGGGGCCCATTATGTTTGGAGCATTATTTGGGCCCATAAGACAGTGGAGCTTCATCCATGGGGACCAACATATACTGTAGCATTATGTGGAGCTCATCATATACTGTTTCAAACATTATATGGGACCAATGATTCTGTATGGAGAAATAGATGGGCCTCGTCATGAGATGTAAAAAGTTAGGTATTTTTCATTGTACTATACCGCTATTTTTCTGCCGTATCGGAGCATGATGAGTTGTGGTATGTGTTAAAGGGGCGCTCTTTCGCCCAGGGTACATGAAAACCTGCAGCCAGCCCTCCCCCCCACAACTTTAGCCAAATAACCCCCATTTTTCAGTGCGTAACTTGTATTATGAAGTTAATTAAGGTTGACAAGCTTAAGTAAGAAGAATTGATGCTTTTGGCATTCAAATGGGCACTGTAGGTGTGTTTCCTGTCCTCCTCTCACTGCCGACTTTTATTCCCCATTGACTTACATTGGGTTTCGTGTTTCGGGACGACCCCGACTTTTCCCTATAATCGGACGATCTTGCTCGACCCGACTTTTGGAAAAGTCGGGTTTCACGAAACGAAACGCGACCCTAAAAAACCAAAAGTCGCTCAACTCTACTCAACACTATTGCCTATGTGTAGCAGAGGCTATCAACGTACTGCATCTTCTAGTCTACCATGAAGACTATTGAAGCATGCACAAAGTAAAAACAAAATTTTTAAAAATATTAAAAGATAAAAATATAAAAGGTCAAATTGTTCCCCTTTCGCCCCATTCAAAAAAAATAATCAAATATACACGTATTTGGTATCACCACGCTCATAATCACCTGGTCTATCAAAATAAAAAAAGAATTAACCCGATCACTAAACGATGTAATGAGAATATAATTAAAAATGCCAGAATTACGTTTTTTTGTTTCCGCTATATTGCAATAAAATGCAATAATGGGTCATCAAAACATTGTATTTACACCAATATTGTATCAATAGAAAGGTCAGCTCAGCACACAAAATATAAGCCCTCAACCAGTCCCAGATCATGAAAAATTGACACACTACAGGTCTTGGAAATGGCACCATTTTTTAAAAAGAAATTTTGGATTTTTTTTCACCACTTAAAAAAATAACCTATACATACTTGGTGTCACTGAACTCGAAATTAACTGGTGAATCATAATGTCAGGTCAGTTTTATCATTTAGTGAACATAGTAAAAAAAGAAACGGAAAACAACTATGGATAATTAAAACCAATAGTGTCGTTCAAAAGTACAACTTCTCCAGCAAAAAAAGAAGCTCTCACATGGTCATATTGATGAAAAAATATAAAAAGTTATTCCTCTGAGAAGAAGGGGAGCAAAAACGAAAACACAAAAACAGAAAATGACCTGGGGCTCAAGGGGATAAATGCAGAAACATTTTTGAATGCTTTCTTTGGAGTGTTACATACCACCAAAATGTAACACAAAGCACAAAATACTCTATAGATGACTAATTGAATCCATACAAATGATTCAAAGCATTCTTGAAGTAATATATAACAGCGAAATGTAACACAAAGAATGTAACACTCTATAGATGAAAAATTAAATCCAGAAAAAAATTAACACTTTTTTTAAAGTGTTACATACCACTGAAATATAACAAAGCACATAATATGCTATAGATGACTAATTGAAAAAATATTGAACTATTTTTTGAGTGTTATAGACCACAGAAAAGTAACGTAACACTAACCACATATTACTATCTGGATGACTGATTGAATCCAAAAAAACTTTTTGAATGCTTTTTGGAGTCTTACATATCATCAAAATGTAACACAAAGCATGTAATATTTTAAGGATGACTAATTGAATCAAGAAACATTTATAATCACTTTTTTGGAGTGTTATATATTGCATTGAAATGTAACACAAACTAGATAATACTCTATGGATAACAAATTCAATCCCGAAAAATGTTTTAATGTGTGTTTGGAGTGTTATTATCTACCAGAATGTAACACAAAGCACACAATACTCTATGGATGACTAACTGAATCTAGACAAATTTTTGAGCATTTTTTTGAGTGTTATATTCTGCCAAAATGTAACATAAATCACGTAATATTCTATGGTTGACAAATTCAATCCAGAAAATTCTTTCATTGCTTTTGCAGAGTGTTATATATCACTTAAATTAAACACAAACCAAGGAATACTTTATGGATAACTAATTGAATCCAGAAAAATGTTTCACTGCTTCTTTGGAGCATTACATACTGCCAAAATGTAACACAAAATATGTAATACTCTATGGATAACTAATTCATGGTAGCATAGTTACATAGTAACATAGCTAGCAAGGCCAAAAAAAGACATTTGTCCATCCAGGTCAGCTTATATTCCATTATATTAAATCCCCAGATCTACAGCCTTCTCAAGAACCTAATCAGTGTAAGATACAATATTGTTACGCTCCAGGAAGACATCCGGGCCTCTCTTGAACCTCTCAATTGAGTTTGCCATCACCACCTCCTCAGGCAGGGAATTCCAGATTCTCACTGCAATAACAGTAAAGAATCATCTACTACGTTGGTGGAAAAACCTTCTTTCCTCCAGATACAGAGAATGCTCCCCTATGACTGACACCTTCCCTGGTATAAACAGATCCTCGGAGAGATATTTGCATTGTACATTTATATACTTATACATGGTTATTAGATCGCCTCTCAGTGATCTTTTTTCTAGACTAAATAATCCTAATTTTGCTAATCTCTCTGGGTATTGTAGTTCCCCATCCCGTTTATTAATGTTGTTGCCCTCCTTTGTACTTGCTCTAGTTTTATTATATCCTTCTTGAGCACCGGTGCCCAAAACTGTGCACAGTACTCCATGTGTGGTCTAACCAGGGATTTGTACAGAGGCAGTATAATGCTATCATCATGTGCATCCAGACCTCTTTTAATGTACCCCATTATCCTGTTTGCCTTGGCAGCCACTACCTGGCACTGGCTGCTCCAGGTAAGTTTATCATTAACTAGGATCCCCCAGTCCTTCTCCATGTCAGATTTATCCAGAGGTTTCCCGTTCAGTGTGTAATTGTGAAATTGATTCCATCTTCCCATGTATATGACCTTACATGCAACACTCTGTGGATGACAAATTGAATCCAGCCAAATTTTTTAGGTTTTTTTTGAGCGTTATATACCACCAAAATATAACACAAACAATGTAATACTCTATGGATGACTAATTGAATTCAGAAAAAAAATGTGAATGCTTCTTTTTGAGTGGCATATACCATCAAATTGTAACACATACCACATAATACTCCATGGATAACAACTTCAATGCAGAAAAACTATTCAGCACTTTTTGGAGTGTTTTATATCACTATATCACCCAATCATAACTTAAAGCACATAATACAGTATGGATGACTAACTTGAATACAGAAAAAAAGTCAATGCTTTATTGGAGTATTAAAGCACAGAATACTTTATAGAGTATTACTACTTGAAACTATAAAAAATTAACACTTTTTTGGAGTGTTAAGCACCAAAAAGAAACAAAATCCACGGAATACTCTATGAATGGCTAATTCAATCCACAACAATTTCTCAGCAATTTTTGGGAGTCTTATAACTCACTGAAATTTAACACAAAGCATGTAATACTCTGTGAATAACAAACTAAATCCAGAAACATTTTTGAATGCTTTTTTGATGTATTATGTACCTCCAAAATGTAGCACAAACCATGTAATACTCTGTGAATTAGATGAGTAATTGAATTTTAAAACATTTTGAACGCTTTTTTGGAATGTTAAATACCACTGAAATATAACACAAAGCGCGTAATACTCTATTGTTGACAAATTCAATCCAAAAAAACTTTTCAACACTTTTTTGGAGTGTTATATACCACTGAAATGTAACACAAACCACATAATACTTAATGGATGATGAATTGAATCTAGAAAAAGTTTTGAACACTTTTTGGAGCGTTATATAGCACCGAAATGTAACACAAACCAAAAAATACTCTATGGTTGCCTACTTTAATCCAGAAAATTTTGAACGCTTTTTTTGGAATGTTAAATACCACTGAAATTTAACATAAACCAAGTAATACTTTATGGATGACTAATTGAATCCAGAAAAAGTTTTCAACACTTTTTTGGAATATTATATACCACTTAAATGTAACACAAATCAAACAATACTCTATGGATGATGAACTGAATGTAGAAGAAAATTTGAACAGGTTTTATATATCATTGGATTGTAACACAAACCATATAATACTCTATGCATCACTAATTGAATCCAGAAAGATTTTCAACAATTTTTTGGTGTGTTATATATCACGGAAATGTAACATTAACCACATAATACACTGATCATAGAAAATTCAATTCAGAATATTTTTTTACACTTTTTTAGAGTTTTATATGCCACCATAATGTAACAAAAATAACATAATACTCTATGGATGATAATATAGTAAATATTTTCATCCTCAAAAAAGAATGTGGTCAAGCACAGCATCTATATATTAAGCATATAACAGCAAAGAACAAGATTAGCCCTTAGAAGTACTGTCTGTATGATGATTCATCATCAGCACATGTATCAATACTAAAGGACTCTTATTAGCTAAACTGTTCACACACAGGCCTAGATAACTGCTCTTTCCTTATAATCAAACTGTCTCTGGGCTGTGCAATGGCATCAATGAGCTGAGCGCAGTTGTGCCAGTCCTTTTATATCCTTTGATGAGATAATGCAGTGGGGTTTGGGATTTGAGCTTTAAATCCAAGCACCAGAAAAATGCTCATTGAGTGCCAAGCACATCAGAGCATCCAGATACTCAAGTGATATCCATGTATTACCGAGCACGTTCGCTGATCCCTAGACTAGACATCTATTTGTCAGAAGGGTGTGATGGAGTAAGCAGTCCAATTCTTATTGAATTTGGTGAACCTTTTAGCTGCCAATGCAAGTAATGTTCTACTGTCAAGAATTGGAGTACCTTATTTTTATCATTTTTGGCACTTTTGTCTCGGAAATTGTCATGAATTTATTAGCTGCACTTGGCCATGCTTCCTTCTAACTTAAACCTGTTGATTCAGAATAGAATTATGTGCTAACAAGTAACAAATAATTGCAATCCACAATGTAGAAACTGCTGCCAGTGAGTTTATCATTTGAATATATAACACCTAACTAAAGCCACCGTTGCACATAGCGATATCGCTAGCAATATCGCTGTAACATCACCGATTTTGTGACGTAGCAGCGATATTGCTAGCGATATCACTATGTCTGATACTTACCTCCGACCGGCTCCCCCGCTGTCTGTCGCTGATTGCGCGAGAACGTCCTGGATCATTTCTCGTCGGGCGCTTCCTGCTGGGCTTCCTGTGGTGCCGACGAGCGACACGTGGAGCCGGGCGGGAGGATGTCAGTATCGCCGCGTCTGACAGGTAAGTAGCGACCCCCGACCACTGCTATGTTGCTGGTGAGATCTGCCTGTGTGGCAGCTCACTAGCGACCACTTAGCGATGCACCAGCGATCCATATCGCTGTCGGGATCGCTGGTGCATCGCTAAGTGTAATGGTACCCTAAGACTTCCAGTAATTTGACACACAACTATGTGACACAATTTCTAGTGTATGCTAAAGACTGATTAATTCCAGAGATAAGAATTGGAGCTGGACAGGATGCATAACTAATGCTTCCAAAATGTGTTTAAAGTTTTTAATTATTTTACTTATTTATAAAATTGTTATTTTATTTTAAGTCAAATAATTTGCTGGTTTTACTATTTAACACTTTGGTGAAATATTCTACTGTAAATAAATACAAAAAATCATTTAAAACTTATCAGTGTGAATGCGAATGATTTCCTGCTATTTTATATACACAAACACCCACACAGACACACACATATGCGGACATGTACACCCAAACACACACATCCACACAAGCGTGGACACGTGGACACACATACACATACACCCAGACCCACACATACACACACATACACATTATTTATTCACTGGGAAATGGTTTACATTCATTGTTGCTTTAATCTCTCTACTTATTCATATAGGCTTAGAATATTTAAGTTATTCAATTAGAGACTTAAGATACTTAGCTTAATTCAAATTAAGCTTCCAAAAACCATTAAATCACAAACTCTAAATGCTATCAAATACATGTCACTAAAAGAGATTCATATTTTAATCTTTAACCATTCTGCAATTGTAATGAATGCAAATCTCTAAAGGAATGAAAATGATTCTGAATCAGCTATAGCACATTATGTCAGTCTGACCAAAGTTTATCTCTTCAATTTACCCTTCAGGAAGGCTAAATATTTCACAGTTTAAATGAAATGTTGTAACTTGAGGGGACTTGCTATTGGTTGTATTCCAATACATACAGCTCATAGAACACATGCCTGACTTTCATGTTGTTAAATGCATGTTTCAGTTGCTTTTTCACAGGTCATTGCATTTATTAAGATTATTCTTCTTATACTATTGACATTGACATACACTTATGCATGTGAATTATATATTTTCCATTATGTTTAATACATTAAGTTGAATTTTTTACCCAATTTTAACTCTTCTTAACAATAATTCACTGACAAAGAACAAAAGTAAATTAATTTCTATCTGCTCACAAAAAGAAAACCTAAAATGCAATTTATTAAAAACCCGTGACAGCCCATTGATATTGTGGTTGCAAGAGTACTTTTATGTTTTGCAGCATTTGTAGCAATTCTATGTTAACAATGTGCAAATAATTTTTCATTTATCTATCCATCTATCTATCTATATATGTATATACATATATATATATATATATATATATATATATACATATATATCAAAAAAGATGGAGGCAGCACACCATATGAAATTTTAGAAAGAAGTATTATTTAATAGCCTATATGGCGACGTTTCGGTCTTGAGTGCAGACCATTCTCAAGCAGTTACAATAGTGCATATGCTCAGTATTTAAGGCAACCCAAACAACAAGTACTGTATGTAGTAGCAATTAATACAATGTGTAGCATTGTGATAATAATTTCACATAAGTTATACAAAAATGCAATATAGCTCAATGGTCTAAAGAGACATAGTGCAAAATATCGTGCAAAAATATGTAATAACATACAAAACATATATATGTAAAATAATTGATCATTAAGACCACCTGTGCATAGTCAACCATCATGGCTCAACCCATCCTAACACATTGCATCAAAAACTGGCGTCCAGCGATAGCTAATGTGTATATCTACAAGATTGCAAACGGGAATTCATATTATGCCATCTTAAAATATGGCAACTTAATGCCACGTGCACACCTCAGACACTGCTGACAACTCCTTAAGCATCTGCATGTTCAGTAAATAGGGCAATATTTTCAAAAAGTCAGCGCAAACAAAAAACAAAAAAAATAATTGCATCAAAAAATAATAAAATCATATATCAAATAACGCTGATCACGGGGCAGTGTTAATATTCATACTGGTAAGTGAATACTAGTGGGACATTGGTGCAGGAACACCTCCCATGAGCTGGGGCTTTTGACCCGTTGAACCAAATGAGACAAAATGGTTAAAAGCACACAGGTAGGAGCACATTTACCACAAGTCAATCCAAATGTCCATACCTAGTCAAATTTTAAACCAGATTTTAAACCCTTAAATCCCCTGTATAATGGAAATCTCAAATTGGAAATTGAATTTTTTTTTGCTCTATGAAATAAATATGCTTTAAATATGGAATTTTTTAAAAAAGATTTCTACATTGAATGTCATGCCATCTGGAGTGGAATGTAAATTGAAAGATTTATTGGGATCTGTAGGTTTGAAAAATATAAAGAGATTGTCCTGAATTATTTGAGAAACTGATGAAGAGGAATTTCAAGATAATAAGAGACGCAAGTGGAATGGGGATTCTGAACCTACCAACAGACCTCTCTGACAGAAAGTGCTGCTAAAATGGGTTTTCCTGGACTTGGTTGTGTTAATTGTTCCTACATGTTGAAGGGTGAATTTTTTATAAAAATCCAATTACACAAGAAGTTTTTTTGATTAGATATTTTTTTTTTGTATAACTGACTTTATCATTTATTTGTCAATATGCCCTTGTAAATTATTATATAGGGGAGACATTAAAAACTAGGTTGAATCAGCATCGTTATATGATATAAAAAAAACTATTAGACTTACCTGTGTTAAAACATTTCACTTAGTTTGGACATTTTGAAAGAGATTTGTAATTTCGGATAATTGACCACATTCCACCTTTGTGAGGGGTGGTGATAGAGTTAAATTGCTTAAAATTAAAGAGTTTGAATGGATTAGAATTCTGAATATTCTGAAGCTTAAAGACCTATATGTTTATTCTAAACTTGTGATAACATTGTGATTTTATGTGGTTTGCCTGGCATGACTGATATTGTGATCTTTTTGCCTCATTTGAAGTAGTGTAGTTTGGTAACCTTTATTTTTAAAAAATTGTTTATTTAAAAAAAAAAATTTTAAAACTTTTTCTTTTTCTTTTTCAGATCATATTCTGCGAGAGATCATTAATTGAATATGACTCATCCCATCCATTGAAAAATTAATATATATAATTATAATTGTTTATGTACTCTGCATGTTACAGAATAAAGTTTTTTATTTTATGTTATTTTTTTGCATTTCCATTATACAGAGGATTTAAGTGTTTAAAATCTGGTTTAAAATTTAACTAGATATGGACATTTGGATTGACTTGTGGTAAATGTGCTCCTACCAGGGTGCTTTTAACCATTTTGTCTCCTTTGGTTTGACGGGTTACCAGCCCCAGCTCATGGGAGGTGTTCCTGCACCAATGTCCCACTAGTATTTTCTTAACAATATGAATATTAACACTGCCCCGTGTTCAGTGTTATTTGATGTATGATTTTATTATTTTCTGATGCAATTATTTTTTTTGTTTTTTGTTTGCGCTGGCTTTTTGAAAATATTGCCTTATTTACTGAACATGCAGATGCTTAAAGGGTTGTCAGCAGTGTCTGAGGTGTGCACGTGGCATTAAGTTGCCATATTTTAAGATGGCATAATATGAATTCCCGTTTGCAATCTTGTAGATATACACATTAGCTATCGCTGGATGCCGATTTTTGGTGCAATGTGTTAGGATGGGTTGAGCTATGATGGTTGACTATGCACAGCTGGTCTTAATGATCAATTATTTTACATATATATGGTTTTTATGTTATATATTTTTGCACAATATTTTGCACTATGTCACTTTAGACCATTGAGCCATATTGCATTTTTGTATAACTTATGTGAAATTATTATCACAATGCTACACATTGTATTAATTCCTACTAAATACTTTTTGTTTGGGTTGCCTTAAATACTGAGCATATGCACTATTGTAACTGCTTGAGAAAGGTCTGCACTCAAGACCGAAACGTCGCCATATGGGCTATTAAATAATACTTCTTTCTAAAATTTCATATGGTGTGCTGCCTCCATCTATTTTGATTTCTATTTACAAGGACTGGTACGTGCCTGGGAGGCTTTGCACCCTATTTTTTCCTGTGCTGTTGTTTCTTATTTTTATATATATATATATATATGTATGTATATATATATTTATATATGTATATATATATATATATATTTATATACAGTATATCCCTCTCGCAAAATTAGAATATCATCAAACAGTTAACTTATTTCTGCTCTTAAGTACAAAAAGTGAAACTCATATTGTTTAGAGTCATTACATAGCGATCTATTTCAAGCGTTTATTTCTTGATGACCATGGCTTTCAATGAATGAAAACCCAAAAAGTCATTGTCTCAGCAGATGAGAATACTTTATAACAACAGGTTGAAAAATGATTTTAAAATCTGAAATGTTGGCCTACTTAAATGTATGTTCAGTAAATGCACTCAATTTGTGGTCGGGGCTCTTTTTGCATTAATTATTGCATCAATGCGGCGTGGCATGGAGCCAATCAGCCTGTGGCACTGCTGAGGTGTTATGGAAGCCTAGGTTGCTTTGAAAGCAGCCATCAGCTCTTCTTCATTGTTGGGTTTGATGACTCTCATCTTCCTCTTGACAATATCCCATAGATTCTCTATGGGGTTAAGGTCAGGCGAGTTTGTTCACCAACCAAGCACAGTGATACTGTTGTTTCTAAACCAGGTATTGGTACATTTGTCAGTGTGGACAGGTGCCAAGTCCTGCTGGAGAATGAAATTTCCATCTCCAAAAAGCTTGTCAGCAGAGGGAAGAAAGAAGTGCTCTAAAATTTCCTGGTAGATGACTGTACTGACTTTCGTCTTGATAAAACACAGTGGACCTATACCAGCAGATGACATGGCTCCCCAAACCATCAATAATTGTGGAAACGTTACACTAGACCTCAAGCAGCTTGGATTTTGTGCCTCTCCACTCTTTCTCCTGACTCTGGGACCTTGATTTCCTAATGAAATGTAAAATTTACTTTCATCTGAAAACAACACCTTGGACCACTGAGAAACAGTTCTCCTTGGTCCAGGTAAGATGCTTCTGGAGTTTTATATTGCTCATGAGTGTCTTGACACAAGGAATGCGACATGTGTAGCCCATGTCCTGGATATGTCTCTGAATGGTGGCTCTTGAACCAATGATTCCAGCAGCAGTCAACTCGTTGTGAATTTCCCTCAAATTTTTGAATCACCTTTTCATAACAATTCTTTCAAGGCTGCGGTTATCCTGTTTGCTTGTGCACCTTTTTTCTTTTCTTTTAAACATCTTTTTATTGGGTTATATAATACAAATAAACAATAATGTAAAATTACATAACAGGGTGTGCATGTTTTTTCAATAAAATGTTGTCAAAAGTTCCTTTATTAGGTCGTCACATCGTACATGTTAAGATTAATCACAGTAGAAGTTACAATCTTTCATTCCACAACAATTGTCTTCATTTTCCTACTGTTTTATAAGGAAGTAGTCTAACCCAATGTGTACACACCTATAGATCTTAAATTATAACATTGATACAAAGAGACAGATAGAGAAAGTAGGGTGAGGAAAAACGATGAAGGAAGGGAAGGGGAGGAGGGGGGAGGTAGGGGAGTCCTCCATGTAAGAGTGGATAGTGGTATCAGCAGTTAGTGCCCTAGAGCTTCATGAGACCTATGTAACAAGCATTAACCTCTTAAGAAAGCTTGTTAGTTTTTAAGGTGGATGCCAGATCTTCATTCATAAGTTGTGTGAGACTGCTGATTCATCACCTTGAAATATTCATCTGATTCTCTAAACAGAACTCATGGCTCCCATGTTACCCCAAACCTGTCTCTTGAGAAGTTTGTGAAAGCTCCAATTTCCTCTACATAATAAAGCTGATCAACTTTTTGGAGCCAATCAACAACGCTCGTGCTACTCTTAGAGCCCCATTTTGTAGGAATAATTAGTTTGGCCGCTGTTAATAAAAATAGGAGTAGTGATTTGTACTTGGTCTGTGAAATATCGCTAGACCAGTTCAGAAAGATGAGGTTCGGCCGTGGGGGTTTTGAAAGTTTGCACAACTTGGTAATAATTTTCAAAACACTATTTCAAAACAGTCTAATCTTATCACATGACCACCAAATGTGCAGGAACACCCCTTTATCTTTATTACATCTCCAACAGGCTGGGAGTATATTGGGGTACCATGTATGTGTTACCACTGGGGTGGTATACCATCTTGTGACGATCTTATATGTGTTTTCTTGAACTCTTACACAGCTAGATGGCCCAAATGAATTTTAATAAATGTGCTCAACCTCCCAGTCATGCAGTTTAATTCCAAGTTCTTGCTCCCATGCTAATATATAGGCACGTTTAATAGGTACTGAGTCTGACAAAAGGGTCTGGTATGATTTTGCTAGTACTCCTTTGGGTTGTTTATGTTGTGTTAATAAAGTTTTGAAAGTCGTTAATTCCCTAAATGGGATACCAGCTTGTAAATACCATCTAATAGATTTATTAAGTCTATTATAGTGGAGAAAGTTAATATGTTGATTTGGGAATTCATTTTTTAATTCTGGTAACAGGAGCAGTGTACCTTCTGTGAGTATGTTGTCTATGCCCTCTTTAATCAATTGCAAGGTGTCTGTGGATTTAATCTTAGTTTAATCCAAGTACAGCCCTGGTAAATCCATCACCATGGCCAGAGGTGACGGAAGTGGCATTAATAAGCTGGAGTTTCTAGCCCAAGTGTGTAC
The DNA here is from genome assembly GCF_039654945.1 of Dendrobates tinctorius. NCBI lineage: Eukaryota > Metazoa > Chordata > Amphibia > Anura > Dendrobatidae > Dendrobates > Dendrobates tinctorius. The sequence continues at coordinate 63,726,534 of NW_027361732.1, read as the reverse complement.
CACATTCCTAGACATAGCGTTAGGTATTTCAAATTTGTGGATAAAATTTTTGGGAGCATGAAGTATGGTAGTAATTGGGACAGGTACTGAATCATCTGCTATCTTTGTCCAAAGCTTATGTTTAAGGTTCCTAACCCAATCAACTATCAAAGACAGTGTCGCTGCTGTATGGTAATTCTGTGGATCGGGAGTGCTCATACCCCCTTTTGTCCTAGGGATTGAAAGTATTTTATAACTAAGTCTAGATCTTGAGCCTTTCCATATGTACTTCCCAAAGATGGAGCGTATTCTCTGAAAAAATGTGATAGGCAATTTGATAGGGAGCATTCTTGATACATAGCTGAACTTGGGGAGTATGAAGCTCTTTAGCAGACAGATTCTTACGTCCCATCCAGGAGACAAAAGGTGCCCTCCATGACCTAATCAGTTCTAATGTAGTGCTAATCAGAGGGGCATAGTTAAGTGAGAATAATGAATGCCAATGTGGGCTCATTTTAATTCCCAAGTATTTAATAAAGGTCGAGTTCCACTTAATTGGAAATCTGGATTTAATGTCTTGAAGGGTCAAGTTCTGGACATTCATACTCATAGCTTCCGATTTATCAAGATTTATTTTAAAATTTGACATGCTTCCAAATTTATCAAACAGTTCCAGCACAGCAGGGATTTCTTTGCTAGGATTTGTCAATAATAGTAATAAGTCATCTGCGAAAGCTGCTGCAATATGGGACATTCCAGCTAATCTAATCCCTTCTATGTCCGGGTGTTGTCTGTCTTTAAATCAGAGTTTCAATAGTAAAAACAAATAGGGTCGGCGAGAGCAGGCAACCTTGATGAGTGCCATTTTACAAAGGGAGTGGACAAGTCTACATTATCCTTATCCTCGCCGTTGAGTATGTGTACATTTGAAAAATGGCATTGATTAACAGTGGTGGATACCCAAATCTCTCCAAGGTCTCTTGCATAAAAGTCCAGTCCACCCTGTCGAACGCCTTTTCTGCATCCGTTCCCATCAACACCAATGGTTTATGATGGATTTTAGCATGTTGCATCAGGTATAAGACTCTTAGAGAGTTATCCCTACCTTCTCTGCCCCTGACAAACCCCACCTGTTCCGGTGAGATTAATGTATCTAATACCAGACCTATTCTTTTGGCAATCATTTTTGCAAACAAGTTAAGATCGTTATTCAATAAAGAGATTGGTCCATAATTGCTGCATATCTCTGAGTCTTTGCCTTCCTTATGGATCAATGATATGTGTGCTACTAGTGTCTGTTTCGGGAAGGTCGCTCCCCCCAACACCTCATTACACAACTTCAGAAGGTATGTGCTCAATGTCTCCTGGAAGGCTTTATAGTAGGAGGCAGGGAGTCCATCTGGGCCTGGGCTATTGCCTGCCGGACAGTTTAACATGGCAGACTGGAGTTCCCGCAAAGTGAAAGGGCCTACTAATTCTAGTTGCTGTTCTTCGGAAAGGTTTGGTAAATTAATGGTATTTAAAAATTATTTTATGTTGAACTTTCTTGTTTCTAATTGTTCTTCACTCTCACAAGGGCACAGATTATATCGAGAGGAGTAATATTCTTTAAAGGCTGAAGCAATGCCATCTGGGTCTCTAATTTTCTCTCCATTTGATTTTTTGAGCATATATATTAGTGACTTCGCTTTTCTATTTTTAATCTGAGACACCATGAATTATGACACTTTATCCCCATGTGCAAGCATTATGTGTTTCCATTTTGTGAACACCCTGATTGAATCCTTATTCATTATATCCCTGAGTTCTTGCCTTTTTTGCGACAAAAGAGTAAAAGTGTCTGGTCTGAACGTTTGTTTGTGTTCTTTTTCAAGGTTCTGGATCTCTTTATAGAGAGACTCAAGATTTGTCTGTCGTGTCTTGTTTTTATGTGAGGCAATAGAGATCCATTCCCCTTTTACCACTGCCTTGTGAGCTTCCCAAACAATAGGGAATGGTGTGCTATCTTGCGTGTTAAGTTTAAAGTATTCTTTTATCGTTCTCAGTATTTTCCCTTTGGTGGACTGTTCAGACAAAAGGATCTCATTAAGTCTCCTTGTGTTATTTTTTGGTCTGTGACCCAGCACTATTTTATTTATAAGTATTGAGTGGTCAGAATGGGCATTCAAGATTATCTGCACGTCCTTTAGATTCAAAATCATCTGGAACGGCAGGAAGAGATAATCTATTCGACTATTGGACGATTGCATTTGGGAAAAGTGGGTGAAGTCTTTTGAATTAGGGTATAAAAATCTCTATGTGTCTATCAGCTGGTGCAAATGTAGAGTCGCAGAGATACGTTTAAGTGCTTTTTTGGTTACGTTTGATTTCCCTGTTGAGGAGTCTACTACTGGTTCAAGAGGCGTATTTAAGTCACCTCCCAGGATCAGGGTGCCCTCTATAAAATCGTTAGCCTCTCTCATCGTCTTGGAGAACCAAATATCTTGTTTAGTATTGGAGGAGTATAAATTGCCTATCGCTACCAATTTATGGGCAATTTTCCCTTTGATGAAAATTAATCTGCCATTGTTATCCTTGAGCGCCTCCATGTATTGGAATGGTGTGTGTTTGGATATCGCAATAGCGACTCCTCTCGATTTCCTGGAGGATGAGTATAAATTATACCAGGTGTCATAGTAATGATGTTTGTCTAAATTTGGGACTTTCTCTTGTTTGAAATGTGTCTCTTGTAGCAACACAATACCTATAACCAACTTTTTGATGTGTGCCAGTACCTGGAACCTTTTGGTCGGTCCATTCAGTCCTTTCACATTATACGATGCTATGACTGTTTCTTGTGTTTGGCTACCCATAGCGATTCGCTGTGATATCCGGTCCATGAGCCACAGTATGCCGCACCATCAATGGGTGTATGGAAGAGAGAGGGGTAGGAAAGGGGCATAAGAATGAGAGGAGATGATATATACAGAATAACACAGGAATGGGCTTGACGCCCTAACTCTAATGTTCTAACCTTTCGTCCAACTAGATTATACCAAGCTAGGGAAAAATGACAAGTTTATGTAACAGCAAAGCATATTAAACCACTTATGAGCAATATTATGGGCAGTGTTATAAGGCTTAACCATTACAATGTTCTCTAATGTATGGAAGAAGATACGGTAGAGAGATCTATAAAAAGATGAACACAACCGAAAAACATATCTGGAGAAGAGAACTTATAAAACATAAGGTCCTCTTCATAGTCTTCCATTATTTTCCAGAGTTCACTTTTCTCCTGATCTTTGAACTTCTGCTTATCTTTTCTTATTTCTTTGGCTTTTAGGATTCCCAACTTTTTTCCATTTCTCCTGTACTGGTAGGTCCAGAGATTGGAGGTTCGTATGTAGTGATCTCAGGTCGGGAATCGGGTAGAGCTGAATTTCCAGTTCTTCACATATTTTCGCTATATCCACTGTCGTTCTGACCGTGTATCTCCTGCCCTCTGCTGTAATAAGTAGACCAAACGGGAAGAGCCAAAGGAAAAGGAAACGTCTTTCTTTTAATACATCTGTGAAGGGTTTTTGTATGCGTTGCTTGGATAAAGTTGAAGGGGCAAGGCCTTGGTGTTGCAAGTTCTTGGTGTTAGGAATGGCGGAACGCACAAAATAAAAATAATAATAAAGTGCGTTCGCCGCTCGGGGTCCACCGTGCAGTAGGTGGTATAACCGCTGCTAAGTGGTCGCAGGAGCAATATGGCGGTAATGCGCACAGGGTTAAACGTCACCCAGGTGCGCAGAGCAATCTCTGTTAAGTCACAGAGATGCCAAATAAACACAAATACACAGACTGAGCCTGTTGAGGTCACAGTACTCAGTATAAATACACACACGGTATCAGGTCACAGGAGTAGCCCAAGACGGCGGCACTACGTCTGTCTAGACCTACCGTGTGTGCGGCATCGCAGCTGCGGACACTAAGGAGATCTGCTACTGCAGCGCGGCGTGGACACTGCCACTAAACGACCAAGCTATGATGCAAGCGCAATGTCGGACGCTAGCAGCTGTGGATGTTGCAGCAGAGGAGCGCTGGCGCTGATTCTAACTCAGTCCCTAACCACATACATAATATCAGAGGGAAGGGGTTTTATAATGAGTCATTCACCAGAATCATACATCCGTCCTCATACACACAGCAGCAAGTAAGTCTTTTATTGCGCGCCTTTTATAGCAGCCAGGACTTTCTGCAAGCCTCCAAATCTCTGAGATGGACCAATGAGATCTGGAGCAGGACCTGAGCACATGACTCCTGATCTCCAATTGGAGGTCGTCCCATGAGCATGCTCAGTAGGAGGGCAGAAGGACTTAGCCTCAGGAGAGATTTGCTGCAAGGCAATCTCCTCTGCAGTAGGTAAACAGCATAAGACTGCAGACTGTGAGGGTCTGGATCCCTGCAGAGTAAGCGCAGAAATCCGACGCCTAACACTTGGTATATGTAAACTGTGGAGCCTCTGTATTTTAGAGTTTCCATTGATCTCGCCTTTTTGAAAATCTTCTCCTTCATAGGGAAGTCAAGGATCCTGCAGATTATATCCATAGGGAGTTCCATTGGCTTGGGTTTAGGTTTTAATGCCCTGTAGGCTCTTTCTAGGATCAGCGCCTGACCTTCACCTGGGCCTAGCATGGGTAAAAAAAGTTACGCTAGAACAGCTGTCACATCTTCCTGCTCCGCTGCTTCTGGAATTCCTCGGACTCTAAGATTATTCCTTCTATTTCTATTTTCTATGTCTTTCAATGTGATATACAGGTTGTTAATGTGATCTTCATGAAGTTGCAGGCCTTCAGTAATTTCCCCAGTACAGGCAGTTAGTTTAGCCTGTGCTCCCTCTAATTCCTCCACTCTGTTCCCTATGTGTTGTATGTTTTTCTTGATTTCCGAAAGGTCTTTAGCTAAAGGTGCTAAGGCAGAAGACAGGATATTTTTAATAAAACCCCTGGATATGGGTTTATCCGAATCTACTGGATAAGTAGACTCTTCTTCTACTTCTCCTGATTCTTGTTCCTCAATGACATCTTTTGAGTGTGGCATTTCTTGTCTGGAGCTACTTTGTTTTGTAATGAATTTCTCCATATTTTTATTTGATGATGATATACTATGGTTATTCGGCCCCGTCGAACATCCTTTTTTGACCATATTTCTTCCTTTTATAACTTATACCGGCTATTTTGTAGCCTCTCTGTGTGTGACGACCATCTGCGAATCTGGGCTGCAGTAGGACAGCTCCCCAAGTGACCCAGAGACCCTTAACCCCTATACAGGGATCTGGAATTATAGCACGGCTCAGGGGTAGCTGTCTAGGGGTCCTAAAACCCGTAATAGTGGTCCGGAGACAGCAGTCAGAGGTCGGGGAAAGCAGAAGTACAAAAACAGCAAGCAGAGGTACAAAAACGGCAGGTAATAGAATGGTCAGGAATCCAAGCCAAGGTCAGCGTCAAAAATCAGAAGAAAGGCAAAGGTACAAAAATGGCAGGCAATAGAGTAGTCAGAAATCCAGGCTGAGGTCAAAGTTAACTTTTAGCAATTCACAGAGTAGCACGCAGGGGAACCAAGAATATATCCGGCGGCTTGCAAGACCAGTCCCAAGGTATTTGAGGGATCAGGTCATCCCTCACAGGTTCCCGGACTGATGATGTCATCAGGACCGCCCCCAGGACCAGGCAGGATCGTGATGCACCAACCCCTTCATGACTGATAGGGTACCGGAGCCTGCATCCACCAAATGCCTGCACAGGAACCCCATCTCTGTTGCCGCCATCACTCGGGGGCGATCCCCGGCGCCTCCCAGTGGCCGAGGCAGGAACAGCAGGCCCCGAGTCAGATGGTGATGTGACAGTCCAGCGCCTCCTAGTGGCCGAGGCTGAGAGAGCAGGCCCCAAATCAGAAGATGATGTGACAGTCTGGTGCCTCCTAGTGGCCGAGGCCAGGACAGCAGGTCCTGAGTCTGACGGCGACGTGACACTGTGTTTATATTTAGGGATTGGGTTCCCCTTTACTTAGGATTTATTTTTTTCTTTGTAGTTTAGTTAAGCCTCCTCATACAGACGATTCACATCAGCCCTGTAACCTTTCCACCACTATATGGAGCATATCTTCTCAGAGTAATCCTGCAGTGTAAATATCTGGACAAGTATTAACCATTGAATAGACCATGTGCAACAGTCACCTTCGTCTTTTATCAACTGTTGAGTTCATATACTGCAGGGTTTCAGATTTTATTCAGTGACCAAAAGGACTCCAAAAATTTCAATGCTTTGTGGTTTGTGCTCATATTTCCATATTGGGTGCTGTGTTCCTTCCTATTTCATTTTAGATGTAAGGAAGGTAATTATCATGCACTGTTTCCTTGTACTGATATGCAGGTTTAACTGGTTCAGTGCTTTAACTCTTTGATTTAAACTGTGGGAGATGTAAGTGGTGTGAAAGCTTCCTCCTGCGAATCAGTTTATGTATATATTGTCCGTGTGCTCTAGATCTTCTCACACAGCTGTAGTTACACTTATAGTTGCCTCAAGAAAAGGGCCTTTATATGGAGAGGCAGGTGTCCACTAGTGTGTCACCAGTCTGTTTTGCAGAAGCTCCTTTTGGTGTCTGCCCCCACCAGCTTCCCTGTGCAAGGCTCCCTCTCCCTTAGCCTACTGGAGATCTGTATGAACTGTTGGTCTGCCTGTCACCTCGTTCACTGATAATCCTCCTGTCACCACAGGGGGAGGGGGGAAGCATCCGACTGCTCACCTCAGGTGTCTCTCCTCCTGCAGTCCAGGTTTCCTCCAACTTGTGCACCTTTTTTTCTACCACGCTTTTTCCTCCACTCAACTTTGCATTAATATTTTTGTATACAGAACTCTGTGAACAGCCACCTCCTTTAGCAATGACCTTTTTGTGGCTTACACACCTTGTTGATTGTGTCAATGACTGCCTTCTTGGCATCTGTCAAGCCAGCAGTCTTCCCCATGATTGTGGAGCCTACTGAAACAGACTAAGGGACTTTTTTAAGTGCTTAGGAAGCCTTTGCAGGTGTTTTTTTATTAATAATTCTAAATTTCTGAGATAATGACTTTTGGGTTTTCAATTTCTGTAAGCCACAATCATCAACATTAACATAAAAAAACACTTGAAGTAGATCACTCTGTTTGTAACGACTCTATATAATATATGAATTTTACTTTTTGTATTGAAGAGCTGAAATAACTTTTTGATGATATTCTAATTTTGTGAGAAGCACCAGTATATATTTGTATATACACACCAGTTATTTAAAGTTTCATCATAATTAAATGAACAGAATTTTTTCTTCAAGCCTTTAGGAGTCATATCATGTACAAAGTTTTTATTCATATTTCCTGTCTTCTCTGCAATGGCGCCATTCTCAAAAACTCAAGGGTTGATTTAGACTATAGTGAGACAACAAAATCAACACAAAAATGCTTTAAAGAGCTATCAAATCATTTAAATGGAAACAGGACTATAGTTCACTTTCCATGCTTTATTTCCCCATTGAAAAAAAATCATAACAATTTTTGGCATGTTTTAAAGACAAAAAATGCTTAATATTTGCTTACTGACTGAGATGAAGATAGACAAAAATGCCCCATACACAAAATACAGATAGAAATAATGTCAAAGCATTGTATCCTATACTTACAATTCTCTCAGATGTAGGCTATGGGCAAGATGTATTTATTTAAAAAAAAAATAACAGAACCTGGAAAATGACAACAGAGTGGACTGAGGGTAAGTAGAAGTGAGCTGCTTCAATCTGACAGATAATTATCTCACTCAGTAGTAACTAGATATTGTTTAAAGGGAATCTGTCAGGAGGTTTTGCTATGTAATCTGCAGACAGCAGGAGATAGGGGCTGAAATATAGATTTCAGTGATGTCACTTTTTTTGTTATGCACTGTTGTTTACATTAAAATAGGGGTTTATCACCAGGAGGTTATCAATTCCTGGACTAGGTATCATGTGCCTCTTTGGCTGACCATACTCCTTCCTCTGATAAACATCTCACTGTCTATAACCTATGTACTTACAGAGCATGGTGTGGGTGAAGGCAGATTTCTCAACTCTTCTACATGTTAAACCTAAGAACTCTGTGTCCAAACTGCTGCACCCAGTAAACTAAGCGATGCATCATTTGAATTGGAGTCTCTTTTCCTGCAATTGCTGCTCTCAGATAAGGTAGCAAAACCTAAATGCTGCATGCATCTTAAAATGATTAATGATCAGCCAGAATAAGCATGAGGAGTTTAAACAGTTTTGTATCAATGCCTGAAAGAAAACTCTTGTTGGAGATGAAGTTCAAGAAAAAACATAAGCCAAAAAGCACCTTTTTTGTATGTGCAAAATGGAAACTTCCCTTAGCCAAAATTATATGATAGTTGAGTAAAGGAAATGAGATTGTTTTGTCCTTATTTTATGGAGATGCCAGATAAAGCTTCAAATGTATAAGTTACATGGAGGACACCATGTCATGTCTCCAGTCACCATTAAACTGTATTCATATTTTCATGTATTTCCCCCTTGGAGTTTCTTGAACTAGTTTTGAGCTTTGAAATGCAAATACAACTTTTTTAATGACCAAGTGACTTCAACCTAACTGTCTAGTGAAAAACTGATGACAAGAAGTGGTAACCAGCAACTTATATAACAACACACAGCAATTACAGGCTTTGTAGGCTACTTATATAGTATAAACAGTCCAAAAATGATCCATTTTGGGGCAGATTCCTGGCTTGCTGTTGCCTGTGCACATGCAGTTATACAGAAGACATTTTCACACAGTTTAATACAGAAATTATCACTGTTTGGATAATATCAAGAGCTTAGAATTGTGCTAAACTAAGAATTGATAGTTTTTTTTCATTAAAATGATCCCTCAAATTATAAAGACAAAGCAAGTGCACTGATTTAAAAATGAAGAAGTTAATATTTTTCAACTAGGATATAAACATGCTCTTTTTTGGAGGTCCATAACTTCCTTACTTATAATATAATCATTAGGCACCTACAAAAGCTTTCAATCAAGACTTCCAAAATGAACCCCCTTTTTCTAGAGGTAAAACAAGAGTATTGTCTTTAAGTGAAGACGATATGGCTTGTTGTCTCCAAGGCTTTCCAAAAGTTAGCCAAATGCTTTTTGTGATCGTGATGGGTTTTAAGTTTGTTTACCCTCAAGAGAGTTCCTTTTCAGCAGCAGTGCAGTTTAGCACTAAAAAAACAGTCAAGAGATGAGTAGCTGGCATGGCTGGGTTTAGCTCCTTCAGAAACAACACAGTAAAGAAATAGGATGGGGTAGGCAAGGAGAATCCTCAGCAGTAGCAGTAAAGTTTTCTGCAACACTAAATAGCATGTCCTCTTTTCCCTCCTAGAACATGCAGGGTGAGACGTAAAAAAAAATATTTATGATGTAAAGAGCTCCTCGGAGTGTGTCCTATTGTGGGATCACAAGTCTCCTGGGATGCAGCATGGTGGATGGAAGGAGGATCAGGGTGAGGATGAAATGATCCAGACTGTTGGCTGGTGAGACAGGACCATGTGGAAGAAACCCAAAATTAATTATCTCAGTAAATTAGAATAAATAACAAAAAAAAAACTGCAAAAGCTTTCTAAGTGTTTAAAAAGGTCCCTTAGTCTTTTTCACTAGGCTCCACAATCATGGAGAAGACTGCTGATTTGACAGATGTCCAGACAGCAGTCATTGACACACTCCACAAGGAGGGTAAGCCACAAAAGATCATTGCTAAAGAAGCTGGCTGTTCACAGAGTGCTGTATCCAAGCATATTAATGGAAAGTTGAGTGGATGGAAAAAGTGTGGTAGAAAAAGGTGCACAAGCAACCGGGATAACCGCAGCCTTGAAAGGATTGTTTAGAAAAGGTCATCCAAAAACTTGGGGAAGATTCACAAGGAGTGGACTGCTGCTGGAGTCATTAATTCAAGAGCCTGACGTATCCAGGACATGGGCTACAAGTGTCGCATTCCTTGTTTCAAGTCACTCATTACCAATATACAGTGCCAGAAGCATCTTACCTGGGCCAACAAGAAAAAGAACTGGATAACAGAACAAATTGGAATCCAGCTCAACAGGATTGGATTTTCCTTTTCTTTTAACTTTTCTAAAGAAATTATAGTGCATACAAAAAAAATTTACATGGTCGACCTGACTGGGTCATGGCTACATGATTTGTTGATGCTAGCCAGCCTGAATACATGAGGCGATTGCCTGTTTGTCATGCAGCTACGGCGACAGAAACTAAATCTTTGAGCACATCCAAATACTCGGAGACCACCCGAGCATGCTCGGGAAATGTCGAGTAACGAGTATACTCGCTCATCACTAATAATGAGATATCTATTATGTATTTGGTATCAATGAGGCATTAAAATATATAATTACAACAACTATTTGATTAATTATTACCCAAAATAATACAGCATGGATTAGTTTGCTTTTCCATATAATTATGATTTCTTTGTTTTTTTGTTGTTTTTTATTAAGTGGACTAGTATTCAGAAAAAAACAGAATGTTCAAATGGCAAGTCAACTAGAGAGAAGCAAAAGTGTTTTTATCATTGAATCAAGTAGACAAAATTATACAGTTAATAATGAATGATTCTATATTACTTCCAAATTGTGCATACTGTAACGATCTGTGAGGAGAAAAAAAAACAATAAACTGGGACAGCTGCTGATTCACTCTGGTTAGAAAAAGTAAGTCGAAATGTTAATTAGAGAATTAATTGAAATGGTTTTTGTACTTTCTCTGAAATTTCATACTCAATGAAAATTATCATTGCTTATTTTCAGAAGACAGATCAATATTGTAATGAGAATGAAAATACTGAGGAAATATAGTTACTCAAAAGTACACTTCACATTATTTTTGCATGAATTTTTTCATCTAACACGTATTATTACATTACATAGATTTCAACCATATTTCCAAAATACAACAGATTGTAAAATATATATAAAAAAATAAATTATTTCATTATGAAGAGTACTTTTTTTAAATTAGATGCAATTTTTTTATACATTCTCTCCTACAAACTTTCAAGGAACAGTAGAAGCAATAGCTCAATTATGTGACGTCAGAAAATCTCACAATTTTTTTCATTTGATTCCAAATAAAAATTAATAACTTTGTATACCTTCAGGTTGTGTGCACACGCTGCGGATTTTTATCGCTTTTGCCATGTGTTTTAAAAATGCTGTGCTAATGCTGCGTATTTTTCCACAGCAGAATCGCATTGCTGAGAAATATGCAGCATTCTCATTCTTTGTGTGGAATCGCGGGGATTACGCACATAGGAATGCATTGATCTGCTTGCTTTCCGCATGTAGCTAAGCCCACCATGTGCAAAGTAAGCAGAAAATGTGCAGATGGTACCCACGGTCTGGAGGAGAGGAGACTCTCCTCCAGGCCCTGGGTACCATATCCCTGTTAAAAAAAGAATTCAAATAAAATATCATGATATTCTCACCTTCCGGAGTCCCAAGCAGCGTTCCCAGGCCTCAGCGATGCTCCCGGAAAGTCCCGTTCCCAGTGATGCCTTGCAACAATGACCTGTAATGACTTAGCGGTCTCACATGGTGCTACGTCATCTGGCATCATTGTCACAAAGCATCGCTGGGAATGGGACTTGCCGGGAGCATCACTGAGGCCTAGGAACGTTGCGGGGGATGCCGGAAGGTGAAAATATCACAATTTTTTATTTTTTTAATTATTTTTAACATTATATCTTTTTACTATTGATGCCACATAGGCAGCCTCATAGTAAAAAGTTGGTCACACTTGTCGAACACTATGTTTGATGCGTGTGACCAACCTGTCAATCAGTTTTCCAAGCGATGCTACAGATCACTTGGAAAATGCTAAAATTCTGCAAGCTAATTACGCTTGCAAAATGCTAGTTTTTCATGGGAATTTCGCATGTGGATTTCCCGTGAATTTTCGGCGACAGGGAATTGTGGAATTGCCGCATAAATTTTCGTGGCAATTCTGCACGTGTGCACATAGCCTCAATGATATGAAATCAGTTAATCTTTTTTGATTCCATGTAAAAAAAAAACCTTTGTATGCTCCATTTGAAATTGGCTCCATAGATGTCTATGTAAAGCTCCTTAAGCTAAAATACAATCTAGGTTAGCAATCCTTTACATTAAGTCTAAAAAAGTTTATTTTCTCTTATATTCTTTACTTGACTTTAAACTACGATCTTGTTTCATTAAGAATGGTGTTGTACATTCCATTATTATGGAATAGGCATTTTTGGTGCCTCAAATTTGATGTTGTATACTATTTTACACGTCACCAGAAATTTCTGGCATAAAAAGTGCTTTCTCTATTGATGAATATGGCAAGCAAGTAGAGATGAGCGACTTTTTTCGGGTCGAGTCGGGTTTCACGAAACCCGACTTTCGCAAAAGTCAGGTCGAACGAAATCGGCCGATTATCGTGAAAAGTCAAAGGCTGACTGAAACACAAAACCCAATGTAAGTCAATGGGGAAAAAAAGTCGGTAGTGAGTGGAGGACAGGAAACACTCCTACAGTGCCCATTTTAATGCCAAAAACATCAATTTTTATTCCTTAAGCTTGTCAACCTTAATTTACTTTATAATAATAGTTAGGCATTGAAAACTGGGGGTTATTTGGCTAAAGTTGTGGGGGGGTAGTGCTGGCTCCAGATTTTCGTGGGCCCAGGGCCAAAGAGTGTCACTGGGCTCCTATAACACATGCCACAATTCATGATCCTTTGATACGGCAGAGAAATAGCGGTACAGTACAATGAAAAATACTTCAATTCTTACATCACATGACTGACAAAAACAGACAGTATATTCCTCCATACAGTACTGTATTATGGCCACCGCATAGTGCGCCATACAGAGTAATGAAAAAAGGGAAGAAAGTTCCAGCGCAAGGAATGGAAAATTAAAAATCCATTTTATTGTGCCAATGCATATTAAAATTCCAGCAGGTACAGCATATCAGTCGGATGACTGCAGAACAACGCGCTTCGACGCCTCAGGTCTTAATCAGAACATGATTAAGACCTGAGGCGTCGAAACGCGTTGTTCTGCAGTCATCCGACTGATATGCTGTACCTGCTGGAATTTTAATATGCATTGGCACAATAAAATGGATTTTTAATTTTCCATTCCTTGCGCTGGAACTTTCTTCCCTTTTTTCTACTATTGATTGACTGCCTAGTCAAATCCGTGCGCAGGATTTGGATCCTACCAGCAAGGCAGTGCGGTGAGCTGGATTATTCTGTTCTTTTACTTCATATACAGAGTAATGAGGCCCATATATTTCTCCTTACAGAATCATTGGTCCCATATAATGTTTGATACAGTATATGATGACCCTTTTGCTATTTCTTTTTCCTATAATTTCTAAAATTTTAACAAATGAGTTCTGACTTTTTGTGACTTTTATTTATTCATGGTAGTTTATATTTTAGTACACAAAAATGAACTGTAACTTTTTCAGGGGCCCGGATTTTACAATTCATACCTATAAGTACTGAAGGGGTCAATTTGACCCCATACATAAAAGTAGTAGTAGGCAAGTCACCTAATATTACAGAGTACAGAAAATCAAAGTGCTTCTCCCTAGTTGTAGAGTGTAATTGTATCTTTACATATCAGGGATGATTCAGCATTTTGTTTTGTCTAAACTTGTCTGAACATGTTTGATCCATGTCTCTTGTAGCAATTTCTGTCTGCACTTCAGTAGCAAACATTACAGTTGAAGCTACAACTCGGCATGTTTGTACAGTGTCGTTTTATTACTTCTGCGATCTTACAAGTCCCTTTTTGCGACGTATATTTGAAGCATGAGTAAGCAGAGGGGTCTGACAAGTGATGAAATTTTGAAATGTCTTCAGAATTTATCTGAAAATGAGTCAGAATAAGTGGCCCATCATCCGCAATGTCTGAACAACAAACAAAAGGACAAGAAATCCGCAAGTGTCGAAAATGTGGAGTTGGAAGATGCAACGAAAACAAAACAACTAAAACTTGCGCAAGCTGTAACAAACCAGTTTGTGGAAAATTCACTGGGAAAGTGGAAGAAAGTACTGTTTGTGTTAACTGTTGGACACCGCATGCTATGACCATGTAAAAGGAAAATGTGTGCTCTACTTGATCTTAACACTGTTCCTACTAAGTTAAAATGAATGTTCTTTAATTTGTTGGCAACAAAAAAGTTATTTTTACTCCAGAGTCAGTACTTTTGAATGGGGGTCAAAATGACCCCTAATGGTAGTTACAGTATAGGTATTATGAAGCATGCGGTAGTTCTAGTGTTAAAACAATTAAATAAGTCCCCTCGCTAGGGAATCCCTCTGCTCTGGACTCCTCATCCTCCCCATCTTCCATCTCTCTGCACTTTTACTGTTTAGGCAGAGGGCATACAGACGTGATGTCATCGCGCTCTTTGACCAGAATGTTACTGTCAGGAAAAGTGTTTGGTTTCCGGGAGCAGTATGGTTGCAATGCTGAACCTTAAAGGAATGTCCAGAAGGGCACCACCAGGAGTGGAGCCTGCGGCTTAATTGGACTCAGCACGGCCAACCTCAACCATGCCATCCACAAAAAGCTGCACAGATTGCAAGCTTAATTCCGTTAATGAACGAGACTCAGGCATGCCCCCGCGGTCTGCGTCCAGCTTACTAGAGGGACACGTGAGTCTCTGGCACGCGAGATCGGCCAATAACAGGTCTGTCATGCCCTAACATGTCCGGGGCTGCACGCGTGCTACAATGAAAGGACCAGCGTGTATTGCTTACAGGTGCGGATAACACGCTGAACCCCGTTAGTGATGGGGATCTGGGATTACAATTCTTCCCCACGAACAAGCATTTCCCAGTAAGTGCAGGTCAACCGTAATTCCGGAATTAGGCCTAAACGGCATTCCAGAAAGAATGTGAAAAAATTAAGTGTCCAAACCACAGGTGCTGTAGCTTGCTTAACAGCTGGGCTCCTCTGCTGAGTAGCACACAGTTCTTACATAAACAGGCGGCATAACTTGGTTCACGGGTGGCCAACTCTGCTGAGCAGCATACACAGGTACTAGGCCCAAAGTATTAAGTGGTGTAACTGCAGTCAAAAACTGGTTCTTTCATAAACAGGCGGCATAGCTCGGTTCACGAGTGGGCTCCTCTTCTGAGTAGCAGACACAGTTACTAGGCCCAAAAGGATTTTCAGGACGCTTGCAAGTGCATGGTGGTTAAATGTCTAAGCATGCAACTGGTATTCAAATTTCTCTGATTTTTCCCTCGGCTAAAGGTCTTTGCGCACTTCTTACAGATAACCTTTGCCTGTTTATTAGGATTTTGTTCAAAAAAGTGCCACAGTGCACTCTTCCTACTATGGAAGACATTTTGAGGCCTTGCACGCTGTGCTAATTTGACCATCTGGCCTAGCTGTCCTGCTACTTTTTTGGTGTTTGTAATCCATTTTTGGACTGCTCCAGGCCTGCCAGATAACAGCTATTGCGATGTCGATGCCTGATGCGCATGCTCCTCCTCCTCTTCTGAGCTATTGGCAGCGACACCCTCTTCCCCCAATGGATGCCAATCTGGGTCAACAACTGGGTCATCCATCACCTCCTCTTCAATGTCATGTGCACCTTCCTCTGTGTCACCATGTAAGGTGGCATAGTATGCGGGAAGGGGCACCTGAGTTTCATCAGGGTCAGATTCTGGCTCAGTACATTACGAGGACAATGTAGTGCTCTGAGTGAATGTACCAGCAGATAAATCTAGCAGTGGCTGTGCATCAGTGCATGCCATGTCAGAATCTTCTTGGACTGGGTAATTCATGATTTGACTTGATAACCCAGGCATGGTATGTGAAAAGAGCTCCATGGAGTAATCTGTAGTGTGGCCTGCCGCATCCTTTACTTTTGGTAGGGGTGAGGGACACAAGGAAAGGTGTGGTTCCTGACCATGAGCCTCCAATGATGACTCTGTGCTTTTATTTTTTGAAAGTTCAGAACAGGAGGTGATAGAGCTGGAGGCTGTGTCAGCAATGTAAGCCAAAACTTGCTCCTGAAGGTCCGGCTTTAAAAGCAGTTGACCTACTCTGAGAAAAGGGAGCCTTCGAGGCCTTGTGGAGCCAGACGATGATGCAGGCTCAACACCTCCTGCATTAGGTGCTATTGTGCTTTCGCCACTACCAGCAGATCTACCACCAACACCATCATTACCAGCTGGCAACCCCTGCCCACTTTCACGGCCTCTTCCAACACACTTCCTCATTTTTGGAAAATGTACCCAAAATACCACCAGCATTATGGTACTGTAAAACAAGGTACAAGGTGTATATAGTATTGGGGAGAATTTGAATCTCCATACAGACTTGAGGACACTGAACTATTATCTCAGGCTCAGTATAGATTACACATCAATATAACAGGCTGAAATTGGATGGTGTATAAAATGTTTATATAGGACTGGGGAGAATTTGAATCTCCCTACAGATTTGAGGACACTGAACTATTATGTCAGGCCCAGTGTAGATTACACCTCAATATAACAGGCTGAAATTGGATGGTGTATAAAATGTCTATATAGGACAGGGGAGAATTTGAATCTCCCTACAGACTTGAGGACACTGAACTATCTCAGGCCCAGTGGAGATTACACCTCAATATAACTGGATGAAAATTGGATGGTGTATAAAATGTCTATATAGGACTGGGGAGATTTTCAATCTCCCTACAGACTTGAGGACACTGAACTATTATCTCAGGCCCAGTGTAGATTACACCTCAATATAACAGGCTGAAATTGGATGGTGTATAAAATGTCTATATAGGACTGGGGAGAATTTGAATCTCCCTAGAGATTTTTGCAAGCTGACAATGATGCTCTCAGTCCAAAGTATGGCAGCAGGCAGCCTAATAAGCAGGACTGCTGCACACAAAAATGTGGAAAAATGAACGCTTGGTAACTGGGCAAAAAAGAGGATGAAAAGTATTTTTGCTTTTAAAAAAGCAGTTTGCGCAGCAGTGTGCAAACAGCAATGCAGCTATCAGGGAGCCTTATAAGGCAGCCTAATAACCAACATAGCTGATGCACCAAAATATAGCCTCCCCTTGCACTGCACACTAACTGGTGTGTTGTACAGGCAAAATCGCTAGCAGCAGAAGCGGTTTTTTGTATCTTCTTCCCTGCCTAATGCTCTCCCTACAGAATCATCATCAGCAGCAGCTCTCCCTATTCTGAGATCAGCAGAAGTAAGATGGCTGTCGGTGTGCACGCCCTTTTATAGCCCCTGTGACGCCACACAAAGCAAGCCAATCACTTGCATGCCCTTCTCAAAGATGGTGGTGACCACTGCCTATGTCATCGCGTTGCCCACAGTGTGCGTCCTCCATCATTGGCTGAAAAAGGGCGCTGAAGCATCATTTGAAACGCAACTTTGGCGCCATGGTCGCCGACCTCGTGGCCGACCTAACGCTATGGTCGGGTTTCATTTCATGAATCCCGACTTTTGCGAGTCGGCAACTTTTGAAATTGACCAACCCGTTTCGCTTAACTCTACAAACAATTATTACCATACTCTATCCCATCAAAATTGCTCACCAGCTTCAGCCATTTTGGCAGAGTTGCTCAACACTGTTGTTAAACTGTGAAGAACCGGAAAATTTCTGTGCAGCTCCACATTACACAAAAAAGTTGAAGCTTTTAAAAGTGGACTGGCATAAACACTTTTGAATAAACTGGGTCAAAATATTTCCTATCTAAGGCTGGAGTCACACTAGAGAGAAATACAGACGAGTGAGAGGCGCAAAAACAACACAATGCACTCGGACCAATGTTTCTCTATGGGGCAGCTCCCATCAGCCGTTTATGTCTCAGCCGAATTTTTCGGGCTGAGAAAATCGCAGCATGCTGCAATTGTCAGCGTATTCCTCCAAAAATACACCAATGCAAATCTATGGGGGCGAGAAAATTACGGATTACATACGGACCAGACGTGCGACTTACGAGAAATACGCACCAGTGTCCTTTCAAAAGCCGGCAATTAATTTTGTGATACAGTAAAATGGCACTGACTATATATATATATATATATATATATATACACATATATATATATATACACACAGTGCTGTGCAAATTAATTGGGACAAAATATTTTTTTAAGTAAAATCGTACTAATATGTAATTCAAGTCAGTTTTAATTGCTCTGAACAGGTGTGAGGTGACGGCTTCTGTAAAATCAATTCAAAACCCAACATGAAATGACACATGATTTACATACAGTAAGCCATTTCATTTCATTTAGTTTTTTATATGTCTTTGACTAATAATTAGATTAGGGTACTTGTGTAAAATTTGGCACATGTAGGTGTTTAATTAAGGGGTTAATTCATTGAAAAAAATTGCATGGCAATTTCTCCTCCAGAGAGGGAAAGCCAGTGAGTTAGGGCAGATATTAATAGCCTAGAGAGGGACCATTATTTCGGGTCCCCCCTAGCTAAAAAAAATCTGCCCCCAGCCACCCAAGAAAAAGTGCATCTATAAGATGCACCTTTTCTGGCACTTAGCCTCTCTATTCCCATTGCCCTGTAGTTGTGGCTAATGGTTAATAATAATGGGTTATTGTCACCTTGCTATTGAAAGGTGACATTAAGCCGGGTTAATAATGGAGAGGTGTCAATAAGACACCTCTCCGTTATTAACCCTAGAATAGTAAAGGGTTAAAAAACACACACACATTAATTAAAAATTCTTTTAATGAAATAATCACACCAAGTTTTTGACCACTTTTATTAATATGCTAATCCAAAAAAAGCCATGGTTCTGTAAAAAAGCAATATGCATACCTCTCCGCTGTTCAGTCAGGTCCCCCGCTGCAATCCATCAGAAGAGGTTAACTAGTTTACAACGGGGACCGGTGCTAATGTGACCGACATCCCTGTAAACCACTGCCGAATAAATTAATTCATCTCTGTGCAGCCTCCCCGGCTGATCGGAGATGAACTAATAAGCGTGGGAAAGTTTCTGAACTTTTTCCCACGCTCATCAGTTCACCTCAGGTCAGCCAGGGACTCCGCACAGCCTCATTGACGTCAGCGGAGGAAGGAGTCTTTACTCCGAAATGCACGTCAGGGTGGGCTGACGGACCTCCACTTCTTGCATCTGTCAGGTATTTACCTTTTTTCCCATGGCCCCTATGAGATATATATCATTGATTGGTGAGCACCTGTTTAGTTATATGGGCCAGGTGATGCAATATAATTCTGTTAACTCAAATGTAATAACTATTATGCGAGGGTGATGATTGGTTCCTTTTGCCCTTTTTTATGTGTTGGCTATAGGAGTGTACATGTATTTCCCTCCATTGCCATTGTATCTACCATATTTTACATTTGTATTTAATCAATAAAGCTTTTTTCATACTTTGGACTGTATGACTGCTTTCTTGTGGATTGGTAGTTATAGGTGCAGTTGGTTCTGATATAGTCTTTTATATACATGTGTATGGGTGGTATATGACACTTGTCTATTACTATCACTTGTTCCACCCATATATATGTATTATGCTTGTCACTATTTTGTTGTATTATCCAATAACCAATCTTGTAGATACTATGCATCACATCATAATGCCCACTAATAATGCTAAGTCACACCCCATTAAAAACAATACAAGTCTGCTTTTCCACAACATGACTCTTTTTCTAATATCTTTTCAAACATATTTTATTTTCAAAATTCAGCATTTGTTAAAACACATTTTTTCATCATGGTTCCTTATACAGTATAGTAATGATTGTGCTAAAAAATTGCTAAAGGAATATCTAAAAGTTTATTTAAGAAGGTAACTTTCTCAGTTCCAGACTTGCTTCTTGCTTGGATTTTTCAGTGAGAAAATGATATCTTAAGAAATATGTGGCATTTGGAAAGCTAAATTATATCAAAAACAAGAAAGTTCAGTTTAAAGATTACTGACCTTTTACTTTGGGTTTTACTGCTTTTTCATTTCTCACCTATCATACTGCTTTGCAGCGCTTCAACATTTATCAGATGGGTAGTTTACCACACAAATGACATTACTATAAGAGGAGCGATGAGAAGAAAGATCAATTCTCAGCAGCTTTTAGAGATGACTGGAGAAGAAGGGCAAGATGAAATGTAGCTATGGAAACATTATCAAAGTAATCCTTTTACTTACCTGCAAATGTTCAAAACAAGTTTGCAGAGCGATAGGAATAATCAACATGAGTTATCATTAGTGATAGGCGAGAACTAAAATGCTTGGGGGCTTGTTGCTTGAGTCGAGCATTTTGGAATGCTCAGGTGCTCGACCCGAGCAACGAGCCCAATGTAAGTCTATGGGAAACTCGAGCAGTTTTCTGACGGCCCCACCCGGCGGTCTGCAGAGTGACTAGAAATTGTGGAAAATCTATGGGAACCGTGCTCAAATGACATGAGAACCGCAAGGCAAAGACCCCTGGAAGCATTTCTGAATCCCAGGTCACAGCTGTGAACAATGTTGTCAGAGTATTATGCCACTTTTACAGGCGCACACTAAAGCAAAGCAAAACCAAAATGGATTTTCCTGGGAAATATGTTAAGGAACATCCTTTCCAAGGTAATGATTTGTATGTAAGGCAAAATAAAAAACCCAAGCAAAAATGTTTCAGTACCACTTGGGCTATGTTCACAAGTAGCTTTTTTTATGCATTTTTCAACTTTACCATTGCTTTCAACCAAGACAAATGTATTCACTGGGAATTGTCATTTTAAGATTTTACAACCTTATTTGGCTATGTGGTGTGTGACACATCATCAGACACATCCTGTTTCATTTATGAAGGAATGACTCTGAAAATCACAAAGTCTGTTTTTATAGGGCCAGCAGTCGGCTCTCACTTTTCTTAGAGAACCATAAACTGGCTGTGCCTTGTTGTTTCCATTATTAAATAGTGAGTCCCTTATACTGTTATTGCGTATACAGTGAGTGGTAGGGCTCTCCAAAATTTTGATGCACCCCAACAACCCATTGAACAGACGTCATGGATAACCACATGCAACCAAAGTTCTAAGTATTCATTTAAACAAAAAAAGTGGTTTGGTACCGTGTTAGCCAGTAGAAAAAAAAATATATAAAGTGCTCTTAGTGAAAGAAACAAAATAAGAATCTTGTGGGTGTGATACCTTTTAACGGCTAACAAAATATAGTGAATGATGTTACAAAGCAAGTGTTCGAGACTGCTTTCATCTCTTCATCAGGCTGGTATAACAAAATATTTGAAGAAACCTAATTATATACAGTAAAAAGCACAGGCATGGTGTGATACATGGACATTTCAATAAACAAACACTGAGCTTAAAGAGAGAATCCTTAATTAGGTAAGATTAGATAAGTGGTGTGAAAGTTTTATGGACCCCATATGCATGTGAGATCAAAGGGCTGGTGGTGCCTTCATTGTTTTTGGAGGAAATTGCTCAGATTTGGTAGTGGGCCATAAATCCTTCTGACAAATTGAGTCCTGTGTGAACAGAATTAAAGATTGTAATGAATTTGCATTCCCACACCCTGCAATGTTTCTGTGATTTGAAATTGCCTTTTAAAATGACAGCTTTCATATTGTCCATGCTGTGTCCTGGGCCACAGAAATGTTTGGCCACAGGTAAATGGTTTTTTTTGTCTGTAATTGTATGACGATGAGACCTCATCCTTGCTCTCAGTCTCTGTCCTGTTTCTCCAACATAGAGGCCACCAACAGGACATATATTGCATAGAATTAAATACACCACATTGAAAGAGGAACATGTGAATGTCACGGGATCTTATAGTCCTGCTGTGTGTTGGGGATTTGGATCTTGTCGTTGGTCTCTATATGAATGCAGGTTTTGCATCTCCTCCCATTGCAAGGATACGTCTCTCTTGGTGAATCTAAGGGCATTGAACTTCAGATAGTGGTACCCCAGTATGCCAACCTCTTCATGGCTAAACTGGCTGACTGGAAGGTCCAGTGTAAAGTAGATATAAAGTAGGTGCGCATGAAAGGATCCTCACAAGACGTCATCAGAACGACCACCAGTGGATACTGCGTCTCAGGTGGATCCTTTCATATGCACCTATAATTGTATTTACTTTGCACTGGAACTTCCAGTCTGTCACAGTTTCTAGAACACCCCCTGAATTCAAGGCATTTACATATCAAACACGGTGTATTTTACTGCTCTTCTAGTATATCATCCAAACAGCAGTCGGTAACTGAGGAAGGTCAATTTGACCAAAACATTTGATTGCTATATTTTTTGGGGATGCATTAAAAATATCTCCATCTTCATCAGTTGAGTGTCAAATTTATTTAATACAGATTAATAAGATGTCATCGATGGAACAAAAATAGGCCAAGGTTAAAAAGTCATTTTAAAGTTTAGCCATGAAAAGGTTTTCATATTGGGGTGTAATTGTCTTTTTTACATTACATTTTTACATTAGCATAATAATAATCTTAATTTATATAGATCCAACATATTCCGCAGTGCTTTACAGTTTTTCACACATTATCATCGCTGTCCCCGATGGCCTAACAATCTAAATTCCCTATCATCCGAAAAAGGGCAAATGGAAGCCAAGTCTTAAAAAATCTTAAATTTTTATTATGGTATTATTTAAAAAAAAAAATTAAATCTGAAAATCAATTAGTCCATAAAATATGAGGGCACTGCAACAAGAAAAAGTACCGCTGCACCATGACGGTAAATAGCATAAATGACTGAAGAAAATAAACATCCCAATTGATGTCAATTGAAATTTACATATGCAGGTAAAATATGCCCCCCAAAAAATACTGTGCAAAAAGCAGAGGTTTATTTCCACATGTAGCTCAAAAAATCCTGTGATTTAAATAAAGATACCATGACAGTATTCAACAGTATTCATTGTGTGAGCTTTAAAATATCAAGGCGTAAAAAAGGTGCAGAGTGCAAGGATATGTATTCAGTAAGTAAATAAAGTCAATAATACTGGCTAGTGCAATATATAGGGATAATTACCCCCAGGATGCATGCTGAGATATCAGAGTAGACAAAAAAGGTAAGAGGTTAGCCCCTCGAAAAAGCCAACACGAAACACGTGTCGGGGTTCTCCTGCCTGCACCACTGAGGTAATATGCATTCATAATACTGTTTACTTACGGCACTTTAGCCTCTTACCTTTTACATTCCAGAGGTTTTCAATGGGGTTCAGGTCTGGAGATTGTGCTGGCCATGACAGGGACTTGATGTGGTGGTCCTTCATCCACACATTGATTGACCTAGCTGTGTGGCATGGTGCATTGTCCTGTAGGAAAAAACAGTCCTCAAAGTTGGGGAACATTGCCTGAGCAGAACAAATCAACTGTTTTTCCAGGATAACCTTGTGTGCGGCTTGATTCATTCGCACTTTGGAAAGATTTACCTGCCCAATTCCAGTCTTGCTGAAGCATCCCCAGATCATCACTGATCATCCACCAAATTTCACAGTGGGTGCAAGGCACTGTGGCTTGTACGCCTCTCCAGGTCTCCATCTAACCATTAGACAACCAGGTGTTGGTCAAAGCTTAAAATTAGACTCATCAGAGAAGATTGCTTTACTCCAGTCCTCTATGGTCCAATCCTTATGATCTTTGAAAACTTCTGCCTGGCTCTCCTTTGCTTCTCATTGATGAAAGGCTTTTTTCTAACTTTACATGACTTGAGCCCTGCTTCTAGGAGCCTGTTAGGAACTGTTCTTGCCATGCACTTCACCCCAGCTGCCATTTGCCATTCCTTTTGTAGGTCACTTGATGTCATCCTGCGGTTGCTGAGTGACATTCAAATAAGATGACAGTCATCCCGGTGAGTGGAAAGTCATTTTTGCCCTCTGCCTGTCTGTAGCTTTGTGGTCCCAAATGTCTACCGCTTGATCTTGTAACTGACTGACGTCTTAGAAATTTTAAGGATGAAGGCAACATGACGCTCACTGTATCCCTCTGCTAGTAAAGCCAGAATTGAGCCCTTCTTTTCCTCATTCAAGACTCTTTTTTTCAACTCCTTTGGCATGGTTTATAGTTATTTTTTCATTCCCATTAATTTTGGGATATTATTAACACTTCTTTTGCCATCCAGCTTGTCCTATTGCAAGAAGATTGCGAACACCACAACAGCGTTTTTTATACTTTCCTTTGTTAAATAAGATTTGATTCAGGTGATCACCTAATCAGAAGCACATTAAGTAGAATGAGATGCACTCTGGTTGGAATTCAACTGACACTCAAATGGAATGGCTGTCAGAAATGTAAAGAAGCTGATTTTGACAAAACTGTGCAGTGGTCTCTTAATATTTGGCAGAGCAATATATATAGCATCTCCTGTCAGCTTTACCATGGCTGGCTATTAATAATAGAGGGGTCTCAGGCCATTTTTAAAATTATTAAAATAAATAATTAAAGCAAACAGCTGGGGGTGGTATTCTCATATTGGTAAGGAGCCATGGATATTGGTACCCCAGCCTAAAAAAAACCAGCCTGCAGTCTCCCCAGAAAAGGTTCATCTATTAGATGCGGAAATTCTGGTGCTCTGCCTTGCTTTTCCCACTTGCCCTGGTGTGCTGACAAGTGGGGTAATATTTGTATGGTTGATGTAAGCTGTTTTTTGACTGTTGACATCAAGCCCAGGGGTAACTAATGGAGAGGCATCTATATGACGCCCTCATTACTAACTCCACTGTTAGATTGTAAAAAAGCTACAGCCAGAATAAAATCCTTTTATTGAAATAGTGACACAGACTCCTTTATTTGAACTAAAAATAAAAAGCACAGTTAAGCTCATGCCAAATTCATGAAGCTAATGTCCCCTGAAAAAATAAAATATCAAACAACCATTTACCTCACTTATCCGACGTTAATATAATCCATGCTGTCATATGATGATCCTGATGATTTTTAGGGCTGCCACATCAGTGACTACTGTCCCCATCAGTTGGTTCACACTAACAGCAGCATAATCACTCCTGCAGTGTCTAATGCTGAGTTGTGGTGAGAAAGTTCACCGGAGTTCAAAGCTAACAAACCCCAGTGATCTGGGGTGCCATAAGTGTCAGTGCTTTCCACCTTCTGGAGATAGCAGTCGCATCACTGATGGGATTGCTATTCAAATCATCCAGATCGTCATGGATTGATTTATCTTCATATTGGATGCCTCTCCACTACTAACCCATGGCCTTGATATCAGCGGCCATAAAACAGCTGACATCAACCCCACAATTATTGCCACAATTGCCACCACACCAGGACAAGTCAGAAGAGCTAGGCTACACACCAGATTTGGTGCATTTTATTGATGCACAATTTCTGGGGCCGCTGAGAGCTTATGTTTTCACTCTGGGAGGGTTTCAATATTCATGGACCTTTCCTAGGCTTTTAATATCAGCCCTCAGCTGTCTGCATAGCATTTTCTGGTTATTGAGTATAGGGAGGACCCACATAATTTTTTTGAGAGATTTCTCCTATAATGACTAGTAAAGGCTAAGCAAACAGCTTTGAGCTGATTTTAATAGCTTGGGAATCTTTATGGCTATTGGCCCCATCCAAGAATTTTAACATCAGTCCTCAGCCCTCACCTGCTTCTGAAAATTATTGGGGACCCTAAGCTTTTTTTAAAAATTTTTTTAAATTTGCTAACAAGTACAGTAAAATTCACACCCAAGGTAACATTAGTTCACAGGCTCCAGGTGTTCCAGCAGTTGGAAACTCCAGTAACCTTAAAATGTCCCTCAATGTTTCCCATGAGTTTTCTGGTCCTCGCAGCTGCCATGAGACACAATGGCTATGAACTCTGGTAACCTGGTTACCTAAGGTTAAGCCACCGGGTCTCACGATGGTTCCAGTTCTGGACTGTTGAATGCCAGAGTGCCAAGTGCCAGACCCAAGGGAGTTTATCAGTCAGGCACTAGCACCTGCAAAGCAAAAGAAAAAGTTGCCATGATGTGACCTTACTGTTCTTGTAATAATTAAAAAAAAAATGAAAAGAAAATCACTTTGGGATCTCCTGTAGTTTTCATTTGCAGCAGAGGGAAAGCTGACAGCTGAGGGATGATGTTAATATTCTGGAAAGCAGGGAAATATCTTTCAAGGTTCTCAGGCTATTAATAACAGCTCACAGCTGTTTGGTAGCCTTTACTGGTTTCTTTGTTGTGGGACCCCCCCAAAAAAATGGCATAGCAAACTAGCAAAGGCCAAACAAACAGCAAGGCAACATACACAGCTGTGGATTGATAATAGCCAGGGAAGGGGCCAGGAAAATTGGCCCTCCACAAAGGCTAAGAACATCAGCCATCAGCCACCCCAGAAATAGTTCATGCATAAGATGTACAAAATCTGGCACTTAGCCTTTCTCTTCCTACTTTCCCTGGGTCAGTGGCAAATGAAGTAATATTTGTAAGGTTGATTTCACCTTTGTATTCTCAGGTGACATCAAGCCCAGGGGTAAGTAATGAAGAGCTGTCTATAGAATGCCCCTAATTACTAACCACATAGTAAGTTTAGAAATAAACAGCCAAATTGAAATCCTTTATTTGAAATAAAAATCAACACCCTGTTTTACACATTTATTTAAAAATAAAAAACAAAAGTTATACTCACCTTACATCCATCCCATTGAAGCCCTTGTCCACTGTGAAAAAAAATAAACAACCATATCCCTCACCTGTTCTATGATAAGATAATCCATATTATCCTACTATGATTTGGATGATTTGAAGAACAGTCACATCAGTGACTGCTCTCTCCATCACCTGGCTCACACTGACAGTTGCGCAAACACTCCTGCAATATCTAGTGCTGAGCTCCCATCAGAAACTTTATCACAATTCATACCTGAACCTCAGTTAACTCACTTATGGCACCACTCGCTGCATGAGAACTTTCTCAAACAGTGAGCAATGCCATAAGAAAAAAGTTTCAACACTAGTGTTGAGCATTCCAATACCGCAAGTATCGGGTATCGGCCGATATTAGCGGTATCGGAATTCCGATACTGACTTCCGATACTTTTGTCATATCGGATTCCGGAATCGGAATCGGAAGTTCCCATCATGCTATGAGCCTGCTTGCTTTGATTAAGCCAATGGGAATCCTCCGAAGTGTGGGCACATCCTGTTAGGCATGTAGGCATGTTAACTATTGGCATGGCTGTGATTGGCTGCCGAAATGATGTCATGATGCACTATAAAAGCCACCGCAGCCGCCATTTCTGGTTCACTCTGCTGTGAATTCAGTTAGGGACAGGCTGCTGTAGAAGACTGTGAGGGACAGTTAGAAATAGCGATTGCACCAAACATCTAGTGCTTTACCCAGGCTACATAAACCACCACTGTAGCCTTCTTTGCCCTAGCAGCCGTGTTCACAGCTGTCTGCAAGGGCTGTGTGAGTGCAGCTCACGCTGTGGAGTGGGTCCTGCAGCCACGTCAGGTTGTAGGCTGCCCAGCGTGCCTCACTGCTGCCTCATACATCTTTTAATTTTTGAGCTGCATTTTTTACATAATTTCAATCTAGTGTTCTTCCATCCGTATCCATATACGTTGGTTGCAAACACTAGTAGTAGACAGCGGAGCCTTTCTGCAGCCTTTCAGTGCTAGTGTCTACTATGCTGCACTGTTCACGGCTGTCTGAGAGGTCTCTGACTGTGTGTGAGTGCAGCTCACGCTGAGTAGTGTGTCCTGCAGCTACGTCTGGTTGTAGGACGCTCAGCGTGTCACTGCCTCACACATTTTTCTTTTATTGCAGCTCATTTTTTCTTCTATTAGTGTGCATCCATCCGTCTCCATCTACGGTGGTTGCAAACACTATATAGGAGTACACAGCGGAGCCTTTCTGCAGCCTGTCAGTGCCAGTGCCCACTTAGCTGCACTGTTCACGGCTGTCTGAGAGGTCTCTGACTGTGTGTGAGTGCAGCTCATGCAGAGTAGAGTGTCCTGCAGCTACGTCTGGTTGTAGGACGCTCAACGTGCGTCACTGCCTCACACATATTTGTCTTTGAGTGCAGCTCATTTTTTCTTCTCCTATTAGTGTGCATCCATCCGTATCCATCAACATTGGTTGGTTGCAAACACTATATAGGAGTAGATAGAGGAGCCTTTTTTCTCTGGCTTGTGCCCTGCCGGCGCAGCCAGATTAGTATTACCCAATTTTTTTGGAGCCTCATCTTTTGCATTGTAGGTTACCTGCCTGCATTGTAATAGCTCCAAAAAGTTGGTGATACTATCAGTTTCAATTCTTTGTTCACATACTTTGAGTTTGTTTCCAACAAAGAAACCACAAAAAAAGTTCACCAAACACTACATTTGGAACTTGTGTAGGCCACATCAGCTCCTATTAAAGTGTAGTCCACACACACACACTTCATAAAATTAGTGTTTCTTGTACCTGTAACCAGCTGTTCAGGAATAAGCACACTAAGGCCCCCCTTTGTACTTTTCTGAATATCTTAAGCAGTCTGGCAAGATGAAGAAGGCAGGGAGTAAGGCGCGTGGGCGTGGGCGTGGAGTTTCAGCAGGGAGAGGACGTGGGGATTCTGCAGGGAGAGGACGTGGGGATTCTGCAGGTAGAGGACGTGGGGATTCTTGGCCTGCTGTGGGCACCAGTGGATCAGCATCCCCCAGTTTAAGCAGGCAACAGTCCTTTATGCGCAGCTTTGTAGGACCTCAACGTACCCCACTGCTGCGGGAGGAACAAATTGAAGCCGTTGTCGGATGGATGGCAGCTAACGCATCGACTTCAATTACTTCCACAGCCTCTCAGGACCAGAGCACCGAAGAGCAACCATCTGTCTCTTCACCACCTGCCAAAGTGCCCAGGCAGTCAGAGAGACATGGACAGGAGCCATCACAGTCTCTACTTCTGTTCTCGGAATCTGTTGGCTTGGAAAGAGGGGGCCAGCCAAGCAGCATTCCTGAATGTGAAGAAGAGGGAGTATGCAGTGATGCGCAACTTCTTTGTCCCTCTGAATCTGAAGAGGCGAGTGGGCCAGTGCCTATGGTCAGCACACCCCAGTACGCATCAGATGATGACGAGACTCAGTTGCCACTTTCTGGTGCATACGGTGCTGGCGAGACAACCCCGGAGAAGCAGCTGTTTGAAGAGGGGAGGGAAGATGATGAGGTCCTTGACCCATCATGGCGTGAGGAACAGGAAGGTGGTGGGAGCAGCTCGGAGGAAGAGATTCCCCTACCGGCCAAAACAGGAGGCAGAGGGAGGGGGAAGACTTGGTTGCCTGTACCCTCCACTTCGGCACCCGCTAGGAGCATTCCTCATTCCAAAGGCAAAACGGGCGCTCCCAAGAGTTGCAGTGCATGGTCCTTTTTTGACACAGTTGCAGATGACATTTGCTTTGTCAAATGCAAGCTGTGTCATCAGATAGTCAAAAGAGGGAGAAATGTCAGCAACCTCAATACCACAAATATGTGGAAACATGTGGGCACCAAGCACGAGTTGGAGTTGCAGAGACACCCTGAAGATGTAGGCCAACGTACAGCACCACCTACCACCTCTTCAGTTCGTGTTGGGGCCTCTTCCTCCAGCTCACACACTGCTGGTTCGGCTTCCTCACAGGATCGCCAAGGAAGAACCTCTGCCACTGTTGTCCGGAGACCCTGTCAGATTCCACCCATAGCAGCACGTTCCCATCCATCACAGCCATCGGTAGCACAGGCATGGGATAAAAGGCGCCCTTACTCGGCAAACCATCCCCGAGCACAGTCTCTGAATGCTGGCATTGCCAAACTTCTGGCAGTTGAAATGCTGTCATTCAGGCTGGTGGACACTGACACCTTCCAGGACTTAATGGCATTGGCAGTCCCCCAATACAACGTGCCCAGCCGCTTTTATTTCAGCAGGCGAGCCGTCCCTGCCCTGCAGAAACATGTTGAGGGCAAAATAAAACATGCGCTACTAAACGCCGTTAGTAGCAAGGTCCACCTGACCACCGATGCGTGGACCAGTAACCATGGACAGGGACGATACCTTTCCCTCACTGCCCACTGGGTCAATGTTGTGGAGCCGGGTACAGATCTGGAGAGTGGCGCTGTACGTGTTCTTCCAACGCCACGGATTGCAGGACTCCAGTCTGTACACATAGACTCCTCCTACTCAAGTTCCTCAGAAACAGCAGAGCAGGAGCCTGTTACGACCGATATGAGCACAGCCGTGGCAAAACGTCAACAGGCTGTACTCAAATTAATTTCTTTGGGGAATCGAAGCCACACAGCGCAGGAGCTCTGGAATGCTATCAAGCTGGAGAGCGATGTGTGGTTTGGGCCAGCGAATCTCCAGCCGGGCTTGGTAGTGTGTGACAATGGCCGAAATCTGGTGGCAGCTCTTGGCCTAGGCAACCTCACACACATCCCATGTCTGGCACATGTGCTTAACTTGGTCGTGCAGAGCTTTCTGAGGGACTATCCGGATCTTGATGCACTGTTGCACAAGGTCCGCATAGAGTGCGCTCACTTGCGGCGTTCCAGCACGGCAAGATCGCGCCTCGCTGCTCTGCAGCGACGATTTGGCCTTCTGTAACATCGCATCATATGTGACCTACCCACCCGGTGGAATTCAACGTTACATATGTTGGAGCGGTTGTGTGAGCAGCAGGCAGCAGTCATGGAGTACCAGCTGCATCAGGCGCAAACAAGTCGCACTGTGCGCCGTTCACACTTCAGCACCATTGAGTGGGCCTCTATGAAGGACATCTGCCTCGTTTTGGGTGCCTTCGATGAATACACGCGGATGGCGAGTGCAGATGATGCACTAGTCAGCATGACTGTCCCCCTTATCTGCCTGCTTCAACAAACACTGCAAGCACTAAGGGATGAGGTTTCGGAAGAGGTGGAGGATGAGGAGTCCCAAATGCCATCTGCTTCTGGACAGTCTGTGCTACGTGTTTCCTCACAAAGGCCTAGGCAGGGGACACTTTGTGAGGAGGATGAGGAGGAGTCGATGGAGGAGGAAGACATCTCTCCAGAGGAGGGAGGTACACAAACCTCTACTCAGTATGTACAGCGAGGGTGGGGTGATGCAGAGCAGGCCGAGGTCACGCCTCAAACAGGGGACAGCGGTTCTTTGGCAGTTGGGAGTCTGCAGCACATGGTTGATTTCATGCTGCAGTGCCTGAGAAACGACCGCCGCATCGCCCACATTCTCGTCTCGGCTGATTATTGGGTGTACACCCTCCTAGATCCTCGCTACCGAGACAGCGTACAAAGGCTCATACCAACGTTGAACCGAGAGCGTAAACTGTGGGAGTACGAAGAGTCACTGGTGCAGTCCATAATGTTTTCCATTCCACCTGACAGCATTGTTGCTAGTGCTTTACAAAGCAGCTCTGTGCGTCGAGGCAGTGGAGGAAACTCTGCACAAAGAGGGAGCAGAGGCAGCGCCGCAGCACAAGGCAAGACCACTATGGCCCAAATGTGGCAAAGTTTTGTGTGTCCACCACAATTGTCTACACCATCAGCGACGCCTCGAGTCAGCAGGAGGCAACGCTTCCGTCAGATGGTGTCAGACTACATGTCTTGCCCTCTGTCACTGTACTCCCAGATGGCTCTTCCCCCTTCAAGTTTTGGGTCTCTAAGCTGGATACATGGCCAGAGCTTAGCCAGTATGCATTGGAGGTGCTGGCTTGCCCTGCTGCCAGTGTATTATTGGAACGTGTCTTTAGTGCCGCAGGTGGTGTACTAACAGACCGTCGCACGCGACTATCTTCCGATAATGTTGACCGGCTGACTTTTCTGAAAATGAACAAGGCCTGGATCTCCAAAGACTTTGCCATTCCTCTTACACACTAAATTAGTGGTTGGCAACTGTATCCAGGTCTGCTGGTGTGTTCATTTTTCTACCACCTGAACTATAATCCCTGTGCTTCAACACAGCCAGTTGTCGCTCAGATGTGTCGTCTGCACAGAGAAACACACTAGCTCCTGTGTTAGTGGGGTTCAGTAACGCCAGCTGATCCCCTGCTGTGTGGACGGCAAAGTCACCAGCTCCATCAACATTCAAACCACTACTGATTTTTAACCATGTCCAACTTAGGTCTCTGGCTCCACTGTCTCTACTATTTCCCCTGACCTCCAACCCCACCATCTACATCTCTGAAGTGGCGTCAGCACAATCTACACTTGTCCTGTGTTCCTGTGGCTCAGTCCCATCAGTTTATCCCCTGATGTGTGTCCGGCAAGGTCTCCTGCTCTGTCCACATTCCCATAACCAGTAGTGGGAATGAGGACAGAGCTGGCGAACTTGCCGGACAAACATCAGGGGATCAACTGACGGGACTGAGCACCAGTAACACAGGAACAAGTGTAGATTGTGCTGACGCCACTTCAGAGATGTAGCTGGCGGGGTTGGAGGCCAGGGTAAATAGTAGAGACAGTGGAGCCAGAGGCCTAAGTGGAGCATGGTTAGAATCAGTAGTAGTCAACAACCTCCATAAAAACCGCTGCCCATTGGCCTCTGCATGCGGCATGCGTAATCCTGGGCTCCAACAGTGTCAGTTGGTGTTCAGAAGTGTCGTCTCCACAGAGCCAAACACATTCGTTCAAGTGTTAGTGGGGTTCAGCACTGCCAGCTGTTCCCCTGCTGTGGAGATGGCAAGTCTCCTGCTGCCTTCACCTGCCAAAAGCAACAGGCCCCAGCCTGCTCCTCGCCTAATCCTGGGCTCCAACAGCGTCAATTGGTGTTCAGAAGTGTCATCTCCACAGAGCCAAACACATTCGTTCAAGTGTTAGTGGGGTTCAGCACTGCCAGCTGTTCCCCTTCTGTGGAGATGGTAAGTCTCCTGCTGCCTTCACCTGCCAAAAGCAACAGGCCCCAGCCTGCTCCTCGCCTAATCCTGGGCTCCAACAGCGTCAGTTGGTGTTCAGAAGTGTCATCTCCACAGAGCCAAACACATTCGTTCGAGTGTTAGTGGGGTTCAGCACTGCCAGCTGTTCCCCTGCTGTGGAGATGGCAAGTCTCCTGCTGCCTTCACCTGCCAAAAGCAACAGGCCCCAGCCTGCTCCTCGCCTAATCCTGGACTCCAACAGCGTCAGTTGGTGTTCAGAAGTGTCATCTCCACAGAGCCAAACACATTCGTTCGAGTGTTAGTGGGGTTCAGCACTGCCAGCTGTTCCCCTGCTGTGGAGATGGCAAGTCTCCTGCTGCCTTCACCTGCCAAAAGCAACAGGCCCCAGCCTGCTCCTCGCCTAATCCTGGACTCCAACAGCGTCAGTTGGTGTTCAGAAGTGTCATCTCCACAGAGCCAAACACATTCGTTCGAGTGTTAGTGGGGTTCAGCACTGCCAGCTGTTCCCCTGCTGTGGAGATGGCAAGTCTCCTGCTGCCTTCACCTGCCAAAAGCAACAGGCCCCAGCCTGCTCCTCGCCTAATCCTGGGCTCCAACAGCGTCAGTTGGTGTTCAGAAGTGTCGTCTCCACAGAGCCAAACACATTCGTTCAAGTGTTAGTGGGGTTCAGCACTGCCAGCTGTTCCCCTGCTGTGGAGATGGCAAGTCTCCTGCTGCCTTCACCTGCCAAAAGCAACAGGCCCCAGCCTGCTCCTCGCCTAATCCTGGGCTCCAACAGCGTCAGTTGGTGTTCAGAAGTGTCGTCTCCACAGAGCCAAACACATTCGTTCAAGTGTTAGTGGGGTTCAGCACTGCCAGCTGTTCCCCTGCTGTGGAGATGGCAAGTCTCCTGCTGCCTACACCTGCCAAAATCCAGTAGGCCCCAGCCTGCTCCACACCTGATCCTGGGCTCCAACAGCATCAGTTGGTGTTCAGAAGTGTCGTCTCCACAGAGCCAAACACATTCGTTCGAGTGTTAGTGGGGTTCAGCACTGCCAGCTGTTCCCCTGCTGTGGAGATGGCAAGTCTCCTGCTGCCTTCACCTGCCAAAAGCAACAGGCCCCAGCCTGCTCCTCGCCTAATCCTGGGCTCCAACAGCGTCAGTTGGTGTTCAGAAGTGTCATCTCCACAGAGCCAAACACATTCGTTCGAGTGTTAGTGGGGTTCAGCACTGCCAGCTGTTCCCCTGCTGTGGAGATGGCAAGTCTCCTGCTGCCTTCACCTGCCAAAAGCAACAGGCCCCAGCCTGCTCCTCGCCTAATCCTGGGCTCCAACAGCGTCAGTTGGTGTTCAGAAGTGTCGTCTCCACAGAGCCAAACACATTCGTTCAAGTGTTAGTGGGGTTCAGCACTGCCAGCTGTTCCCCTGCTGTGGAGATGGCAAGTCTCCTGCTGCCTACACCTGCCAAAATCCAGTAGGCCCCAGCCTGCTCCACGCCTGATCCTGGGCTCCAACAGCGTCAGTTGGTGTTCAGAAGTGTCGTCTCCACAGAGCCAAACACATTCGTTCAAGTGTTAGTGGGGTTCAGCACTGCCAGCTGTTCCCCTGCTGTGGAGATGGCAAGTCTCCTGCTGCCTTCACCTGCCAAAAGCAACAGGCCCCAGCCTGCTCCTCGCCTAATCTTGGGCTCCAACAGCGTCAGTTGGTGTTCAGAAGTGTCATCTCCACAGAGCCAAACACATTCGTTCAAGTGTTAGTGGGGTTCAGCACTGCCAGCTGTTCCCCTTCTGTGGAGATGGCAAGTCTCCTGCTGCCTTCACCTGCCAAAAGCAACAGGCCCCAGCCTGCTCCTCGCCTAATCCTGGGCTCCAACAGCGTCAGTTGGTGTTCAGAAGTGTCATCTCCACAGAGCCAAACACATTCGTTCGAGTGTTAGTGGGGTTCAGCACTGCCAGCTGTTCCCCTGCTGTGGAGATGGCAAGTCTCCTGCTGCCTTCACCTGCCAAAAGCAACAGGCCCCAGCCTGCTCCTTGCCTAATCCTGGGCTCCAACAGCGTCAGTTGGTGTTCAGAAGTGTCATCTCCACAGAGCCAAACACATTCGTTCAAGTGTTAGTGAGGTTCAGCACTGCCAGCTGTTCCCCTGCTGTGGAGATGGCAAGTCTCCTGCTGCCTTCACCTGCCAAAAGCAACAGGCCCCAGCCTGCTCCTCGCCTAATCCTGGGCTCCAACAGCGTCAGTTGGTGTTCAGAAGTGTCATCTCCACAGAGCCAAACACATTCGTTCAAGTGTTAGTGGGGTTCAGCACTGCCAGTTGTTCCCCTGCTGTGGAGATGGCAAGTCTCCTGCTGCCTTCACCTGTCAAAAGCAACAGGCCCCAGCCTGCTCCTTGCCTAAACCTGGGCTCCAACAGCGTCAGTTGGTGTTCAGAAGTGTCATCTCCACAGAGCCAAACACATTCGTTCAAGTGTTAGTGGGGTTCAGCACAGCCAGCTGTTCCCCTGCTGTGGAGATGGCAAGTCTCCTGCTGCCTTCACCTGCCAAAAGCAACAGGCCCCAGCCTGCTCCTCGCCTAATCCTGGGCTCCAACAGCGTCAGTTGGTGTTCAGAAGTGTCGTCTCCACAGAGCCAAACACATTCGTTCAAGTGCTAGTGGGGTTCAGCACTGCCAGCTGTTCCCCTGCTGTGGAGATGGCAAGTCTCCTGCTGCCTACACCTGCCAAAATCCAGTAGGCCCCAGCCTGCTCCACGCCTGATCCTGGGCTCCAACAGCGTCAGTTGGTGTACAGAAGTGTCGTCTCCACAGAGCCAAACACATTCGTTCAAGTGTTAGTGGGGTTCAGCACTGCCAGCTGTTCCCCTGCTGTGGAGATGGCAGTCTCTCCTGCTGTCTCCGCATTCCAAAGACAGTAGGCCTCTGCCTACACCCTCCTATTTCCTGGGCTTCAACACAGCCAGTTGTAGCTCGGAAGTGCCGTCCACACGGAAAGAGACACTTGCTGCCATGTCTCAGTGGGGTTCAGTAACGTCAGCTGTTCCCCTGCTGTGTGGATGGCAGTCTCTCCTGCTGTCTCCACATTCCAAAGACAGTAGGCCTCTGCCTACACCCTCCTATTTCCTGGGCTTCAACACAGCCAGTTGTAGCTCGGAAGTGCCATCCACACGGAAAGAGACACTTGCTGCCGTGTCTCAGTGGGGTTCAGTAACGTCAGCTGATCCCCTGCTGTGTGGATGGCAGTCTCTCCTGCTGTCTCCACATTCCAAATACAGTAGGCCTCTGCCTACACCCTCCTATTTCCTGGGCTTCAACACAGCCAGTTGTAGCTCGGAAGTGCCGTCCACACGGAAAGAGACACTTGCTCCCGTGTCTCAGTGGGGTTCAGTAACGTCAGCTGATCCCCTGCTGTGTGGATGGCAGTCTCTCCTGCTGTCTCCACATTCCAAATACAGTAGGCCTCTGCCTACACCCTCCTATTTCCTGGGCTTCAACACAGCCAGTTGTAGCTCGGAAGTGCCGTCCACACGGAAAGAGACACTTGCTCCCGTGTCTCAGTGGGGTTCAGTAACGTCAGCTGATCCCCTGCTGTGTGGATGGCAGTCTCTCCTGCTGTCACCACATTCCAAATACAGTAGGCCTCTGCCTACACCCTCCTATTTCCTGGGCTTCAACACAGCCAGTTGTAGCTCGGAAGTGCCGTCCACACGGAAAGAGACACTTGCTCCCGTGTCTCAGTGGGGTTCAGTAACGTCAGCTGATCCCCTGCTGTGTGGATGGCAAAGTCTCCTGCTGCCTACACAGTCGTACTACTACTGATTTTTAACCGTGCTCCAATTAGGCCTGTGGCTCCACTGTCTCTCGTATTTCCCCTGTCCTCCAACCCTGCCAGTTACAGCTCTGAAGTGGCATCTGCACAATCCACACTTGTTCCTGTGTTACAGGTGTTCAGTCCGGTCAGTTAATCCCCTGATGTGTGTCCGGCAATGTCGCCTGCTCTGTCCACATTCCCATTTTTCCCATTCCCACATTCCCATTCCCATTAACTGACCGGACTGAACACCTGTAACACAGGAACAAGTGTGGATTGTGCAGACGCCACTTCGGAGCTGTAACTGGTGGGGTTGGAGGACAGGGGAAATACGAATATCAGTGAAGCCACAGGCCTAAGTGAAGCTTGGTTAAAATTAGTAGAAGTCTACAACCGATCTTAAGATTTCTTCAATGCAGCCTCAGCCTGCTCCGTGCTTGTCCCTGGGCTTCAACACAGCCAGTTGTTGCTCAGAAGTGCCGTCTTCACAGAGTAAAACACTAGCTCCTGTGTTTGTGGGGTTCAGTAATGTCAGCTGTTCCCCTGCTGTTTTGATGGCAATCTGTCCTGCTGCCTCCCAATTGACAGCACATCAGGCCTCAGCCTGCTAAGTGCTTGTCCCTGGGCTCCAACATCGCCAGTTGCTGCTCATAACTGACTTTGGCACTGGTACTCCCTCCTGCCCAGCTTGGTTCCAGCCCTGCCTGCTGTTTCCGGGAAGTGTCAATGTCAGTTTGCCACCCCAAGTTTCCATGTCGTGTTGCGGTTGGGTTAGCCGAGGCTAGGGTGCCAGCAGTTTAGGTGCTTCCTATGTGGACTGCGGGTTCTGGTAAGAAAGGCTTGTTCCGTAGTGCCAGTAGGACAAGCACCCCCTGTAGGACTGTGTGATTCGGTAACTGCGGCCAGCTTGCGGCATGCCAACTTTGCTTTTCAGGGGTAACTTCAGCTGCCCCTCCGGGTTCCAGCACCGTCAGCTGGTTCTCGTCAGAGCCTTTGGCCTAGGTGCCTCCATCTCGGTATCCGAGTTCCGGCAACGTCTGCTGGTCCTTGGTAGTGCTTTGTAGCACAGGTACCTCCTGCTTAGTAACCGGGTTCCAGCACCGTCAGCTGGTCCTCGGTTGTGCCATTGGCTCTTATTCCTTCTGCTGCCCCTCCGGGTGCCAGCACTGTCAGCTGGTCCTCGCTATTTCCATTTGCTCTTGCAGCTTATGCTACCCATCCGGGTTCCAGCACTGTCAGCTGGTTCTCGTCAGAGCCTTTGGCCTAGGTGCCTCCATCTCTGTATCCGAGTTCCGGCAACGTCTGCTGGTCCTTGGTAGTGCTTTGTAGCACAGGTACCTCCTGCTTAGTAACCGGGTTCCAGCACCGTCAGCTGGTCCTCGGTTGTGCCATTGGCTCTTATTCCTTCTGCTGCCCCTCCGGGTGCCAGCACTGTCAGCTGGTCCTCGCTATTTCCATTTGCTCTTGCAGCATATGCTACCCCTCCAGGTTCCAGCACCGTCAGCTGGTTCTTGTCAGAGCCTTTGGCCTAGGTGCCTCCATCTCGGTATCCGAGTTCCGGCAACGTCTGCTGGTCCTTGGTAGTGCTTTGTAGCACAGGTACCTCCTGCTTAGTAACCGGGTTCCAGCACCGTCAGCTGGTCCTCGGTTGTGCCATTGGCTCTTATTCCTTCTGCTGCCCCTCCGGGTGCCAGCACTGTCAGCTGGTCCTCGCTATTTCCATCTGCTCTTGCAGCTTATGCTACCCATCCGGGTTCCAGCACCGTCAGCTGGTTCTCGGCAGAGCCTTTGGCCTAGGTGCCTCCATCTCGGTATCCGAGTTCCGGCAACGTCTGCTGGTCCTTGGTAGTGCTTTGTAGCACAGGTACCTCCTGCTTAGTAACTGGGTTCCAGCACCATCAGCTGGTCCTCGGTAGTGCCATTGGCTCTTGTTCCTTCTGCTGCCCCTCCGGGTGCCAGTACCGTCAGCTGGTTCAAGAGGACAAAGAACAGGAAGACAACCACCAAGATGCAGAACAACAAGAGAGAGAAGACAAAGAAGCATAAAAAAACAAAGCAGAAGAACATTAAGCATAAGACTAATACTCTGAGCAAATGATATTATCTTATTTATAAGCAGAAGAAGACTAAGCAGTGTATGGGGGTGAGTCCGTTCCTCCTCGTGGTGCCCCTGGAAAAGGCCTGCTGCTGCAGGCCAAACTGAACGCGGACAAATCCTGTTGTAAATCTTTTGTGACAGGCAGAACGGAAGGTGTAAACTTCTAACTTTTCTAGATAACAACTACAGGAATGCCTGACACAAACAAGAATATGATGAAGAAGAATAGGAAGAAGATGAAGAAGATGAATATGTAGAATAATAATTGTTGAATAAGAAGAATATGAAGAATGTAAGAAAAGGAAGAAGAAGAAGAATGTAAAAAAAGGAAGTAGAAGAATTTAAAAAAAGGAAGAAGAAGAAGAATGTAAAAAAAGGAATAATAATAAGAAGAAGAAGGTAAAAAAAGGAAGAAGAATAAGAAAGAAGAAGAAAGAAGAAAGAAGAAGACATACATGTCTGGCAAAATATAAATGAGGCTAACATAGTCAATATCTTTGTAACTCCTAACGTCTTTAAAAAAAAGTTTAATTCCTGCTATTCCATTTGATTGGGCTAAACCTCTATGGCTTTAATGTCTCCTCCACCTCCCACAATACATTCTACATTATTCTTAGTTGTTTTTCTTCATGTAGAATTAACCTACAAGGAAAGAAAGGGTTTTTTTTAATTCCGATATTTTGGCCCCATTGACTTGCATTGGTTCCCGGTATCGGAATCGGCGATACCGATACTTTTTTTTAAGATCGGCCGATCCATTCCGATCCGATATTTTCAAGTATCGGCTGGTATCGCTCAACTCTATTCAACACTTTTTTGGACTGTTATATAACACCAAAAAATACTACAGAACTACAGAGCACATCATAATAGTATATGGATGAGTAACTGAATGCAGAAAAATGTTTCAATACTTTTTGAAAGTGTTATATAACACCGAAGTATACCGCAAAACACAAACAATAATAATATAATGTATATGCTTCTTTGTAGTGTTATATAGCACAGACATTTACAAAAAATAGCATTTAATACTCTATGGATGACAATATAGTAAATTATTTCACCCCCAAAAAAATGTGATCAACTGCCACAGCTATATATTTAGCAACAGACTGCAAAACCCTAGTCCATGCCTAAAGACTGCATTCCGCCACTCTCCCTGCTCCTGCAACTTTCTCTCCCTTCCTAGGCTAAATGCAGAATGTATCTAATGCAAACAGCAAAGCACAAAATTAGCCCGTACAAGGACTTTTAGTATGATGTTTCAGCTTCAGCACCAGTATCTACACTATAGGACTCATTTGTAAAACTGTGCACACACACGCCTGGATAAGCACTCTCTTCCTCCAATAAGAACTATCACAGAGCTGTGCAATGGCATCAGTGTGCCAATCCTGGCTGCGCCTGTTATTTTATAACCCATGATTATGTCACTTAGCCAGCCAATCACAGTAATACAGGTACCAAGATGGCAACAATATTACAGTAACTCAAATGCAATCCCCTCTTTGATTTGAATTTGAAATCCAGCACCAGCTAATGCTGGCCAAGTGCTGAGCGCATCCAAACACCAAGATACTTGAGTTATTTATAAGTATCACTGAGCATATTCGCTAATCCTTACTTAACATGCAATAAAACAAAGCCTTATACAGCTCCACTAATGACAATATATAGAATATTATGTCTCAGAAAATGGCAACATAGACTAATTGATCAATTGTTTTTTTAAACTCAATTGTTTTATATTTTAGCTCCTAGAAAATTCAAGGGGTAAGGTTTCTCCTTGTGGAGAGTGACATGCCAGCTCTGGCTTGTCAAGGTAAGGAGGCTTATTCACTGTGCAATGCTCCTCTGGGAAAATAATATGCAAATTGCCTCTTCAAAGAAAAAGAGGACTTGAATTCTATAGCGCCACCTGTTGGTAGTAGTGATCCTACAAGTCACAATCAACCCTTTAACAAGTCTTGTAATATGACTTATGATAAAAGCCAAATCAGAATCTCAATTTGCAGAGACTAGTTAAAGGGTTGATTATGACTTGTAGGATCGCTACTACCAATTTGCAAATTATTTTCCCAGAGGAGCACTGCACGGCGAATAAGCTTCCTTACCTTGACAAGCCAGAGCTGGTATGTCACTCTCCACAAGGAGAAACCTTACCCCTTAGACCTCAGTCCAGAGCCTCTCACCTAGCCAAATCAGTTCTCATACTCTGCACTGACGAGCCAATAGCCTGAAACCCCGTGTCTGCAAATTGAGATTCTGATTTGGCTTTTATCCTAAGTCATATTACAAGACTCGTTAAAGGGTTGATTGTAACTTGTAGGATCGCTACTACCTACAGGTGGCGCTATAGAGTTCAAGTCCTCTTTTTCTCTGAAGAGGCAATTTGCATAGAAAATTCAAACAATTTTGTCGTTGCCGTAATCGAACTGACCTGAAGAATCCCGCTTTTGTGTCACTTTTACCTCACAATGGATGCCACAAAAACAAAGCCCAAAACACCATGGAGGAATTTTTTTTCATCATTACAGTCACCTTGAAATTATTTTCTTGTTTTTCAATACATTATATGACAAAGTGAATAGTATAATTGAATTAAACCTAAAACTTCAACTAAAGCTCACTCACAAAAATGAAGCCTTAATATGGTTATGTGGCTGCAAAAATAAAAAATATATACTTTTTGGAAGAAGGGTTGAGAGAAAATTAAGGCAAAAACTAGAATTTGTATCTTTGTCGCATATATTGTTTAACAAACAGTTAATGTATGGTATAATTATCAAAATGTATGGGTTATTGAATAACCCAGTGTGGAACTATAAGAAAGCTGTTTCCCATGACATATCCCTTTTAACTTCCCATTCTTGTCTGAACACTATTTTTTTTCATTTGAAAAGCCTTTTGATTAGAATTTTTCAATCAGATATTTGGAAGCTAAGCTGAAGCCTTTATCTGTATCACAAATCCCACATTGCTGATACTTTTGACTTTTAAAAATGTATGTTTTAATGTGATAACTGATAATATGATTATTAGGAACAAATCAGATTGAAAGTTTTATTTTTTTTCAACAATATAAAGAATAAACTATATTTTCTAGAATATATAAATATAGCAGAATGACTGCACTTTTGTGCATGTACATAATGCTAGAGCTACATATTTCTTACTATATTATGTTATATTTTTATGCTAAGATATATTTTATAGGTGGAAGGTTCCACATGTGTTGGCAAGCTTAACCTACCTTGTTTTAGGGGTCTTACATATGTAAAAGTTAATGGATAATATTTTGAGATCAAATATAATGTTAATTTCCTGACTTAAATGTCAAAGCCCTTTTCAAGTATATTTTCAGGCAATATGACACTAGAAATAATAGTGGCCTTTTAAGTGGTGTAGCTACATATCAATATATGACTAATATATTGATACCCTCAATAATATCATACCCAATATCAGACTTCTTACATTTGTACAAACAGAAAGGAGAATCATTATTGTCAGCATTTGAAAATATAGTGTAATAGGTTTCAAAGTAATGCTCCACCCTGACCCCAAACTGTATGTATCTATATATATATATATATATATATATATATATATATTTATATACAGTACAGACCAAATGTGGACACACCTCATTCAGAGTTTTCATTATTTTCATGACTATGAAAATTGTAGATTCACTCTGAAGGCATCAAAATTATGAATTAGCACATGTCGAATTGTATAATTAACAAAAAAGTGAAACAACTGAAAATAATGTATGTCTTATATTCTAGGATCTTCAATGTAGCCACCTTTTGCTTTGATTACTGCTTTGCACACTCTTGGCATTCTTTTGATGAGCTTCAAGAGGTAGTCACTGGAAATGGTTTTCACTTCATAGGTGTGCCCTGTCAGGTTTAATAAGTGGGATTTCTTGCCTTATAAATGGGGTCGGGACAATCAGTTGTGTTGTGCAGAAGTCTGGTGGATACACAGCTGATAGTCCTACTGAATAGACTGTTAGAATTTGTGTTATGGCAAGAAAAAAGCAGCTGAGTAAAGAAAAACGAGTGGCCATCATTACTTTAAGAAATGAAGGTCAGTCAGTCTGAAAAATTGGGAAAACTTTGAAAGTGTCCCCAAGTGCAGTGGCAAAAACCATCAAGCGCTACAAAGAAACTGGCTCACATAAGGACCGCCCCAGGAAAGGAAGACCAAGAGTCACCCCTGCTGCTGAGGATAAGTTCATCCGAGTCACCAGCCTCAGAAATCGCAGGTTAACAGCAGCTCAGATTAGAGACCAGGTCCATGCCACACAGAGTTCTAGCAGCAGACACATCTCTACAACAACTGTTAAGAGGAGACTTTGTGCAGCAGGCCTTCATGGTAAAATAACTGCTAGGAAACCACTGCTAAGGACAGGCAACAAGCAGAAGAGACTTGTTTGGGCTAAAGAACACAAGGAATGGATATTAGACCAGTGGAAATCTGTGCTTTGGTCTGATGAGTCCAAATTTAAGATCTTTAGTTCCAATCACCGTGTCTTTGTGCGACGCAGAAAAAGTGAACGGATGGACTCTACATGCCTGGTTCCCACCATGAAGCATGGAGGAGGAGGTGTGATAGTGTGGGGGTGCTTTGCTGGTGACACTGTTGGGGATTTAATCAAATTTGAAGGCATACTAAACCAGCACGGCTACCACAGCATCTTGCAGCGGCATGTTATTCCATCCGGTTTGCATTTAGTTGGACCATCATTTATTTTTCAACAGGACAATGACCTCAAACACACCTCCAAGCTGTGTAAGGGCTATTTGACCAAGAAGGAGAGTGATGGGGTGCTACGCCAGATGACCTAGCCTCCACAGTCACCAGACCTGAACTCAATCAAGATGGTTTGGGGTGAGCTGGACCGCAGAGTGAAGGCAAAAGGGCCTACAAGTGCTAAGCATCTCTGGGAACTCCTTCAAGACTGTTGGAAGACCATTTCCGGTGACTACATCTTGAAGCTCATCAAGAGAATGCCAAGAGTGAGAAAAGCAGTAATCAAAGCAAAAGGAGGCTACTTTGAAGAACCTACAATATAAGACATACAGTATTTTCAGTTGTTTCACACTTTTTTGTTAATATATAATTCCACATGTGTTAATTCATAGTTTTGATGCCTTCAGAGTGAATCCACAATTTTCAGTCATGAAAATAAAGAAAGCTCTTTGAATGAGAAGGTGTGTCCAAATTTTTGGTCTGTACTGTGTGTGTATATATATATATATATATATATACACTCACTGGCCACTTTATTAGGTACACCTGTCCAACTGTGGGTTAAGACTTAATTT
Organism: Dendrobates tinctorius; assembly: GCF_039654945.1. Taxonomy (NCBI): domain Eukaryota; kingdom Metazoa; phylum Chordata; class Amphibia; order Anura; family Dendrobatidae; genus Dendrobates; species Dendrobates tinctorius. The sequence goes on along the minus strand of NW_027361732.1, from coordinate 63,682,462 downwards.
CTAATCAGCCAATCACATGGCGGCAACTCAGTGCATTTAGGCATGTAGACATGGTCAAGACAATCTCCTGCAGTTCAAACCGAGCATCAGTATGGGGAAGAAAGGTGATTTGAGTGCCTTTGAACGTGGCATGATTGTTGGTGCCAGAAGGGCTGGTCTGAGTATTTCAGAAACTGCTGATCTACTGGGATTTTCACGCACAACCATCTCTAGGGTTTACAGAGAATGGTCCGAAAAAGAAAAAAAATCCAGTGAGCGGCAGTTCTGTGGCCGGAAATGCCTTGTTGATGCCAGAGGTCAGAGGAGAATGGGCATACTGGTTCGAGCTGATAGAAAGGCAACAGTGACTCAAATTGCCACCCGTTACAACCAAGGTAGGCAGAAGAGCATCTCTGAACGCACAGTGCGTCGAACTTTGAGGCAGATGGGCTACAGCAGCAGAAGACCACACTGGGTACCACTCCTCTCAGCTAAGAACCGGAAACTGAGGCTACAATTTGCACAAGCTCATCGAAATTGGACAGTAGAAGATTGGAAAAACGTTGCCTGGTCTGATGAGTCTCGATTTCTGCTGCGACATTCGGATGGTAGGGTCAGAATTTGGCGTAAACAACATGAAAGCATGGATCCATCCAGCCTTGTATCAACGGTTCAGGCTGGTGGTGGTGGTGTCATGGTGTGGGGAATTTTTTCTTGGCACTCTTTGGGCCCCTTGGTACCAATTGAGCATCGTTGCAACGCCACAGCCTACCTGAGTATTGTTGCTGACCATGTCCATCCCTTTATGACCACAATGTACCCAACATCTGATGGCTACTTTCAGCAGGATAATGCGCCATGTCATAAAGCTCGAATCATCTCAGATTGGTTTCTTGAACATGACAATGAGTTCACTGTACTCAAATGGCCTCCTCAGTCACCAGATCTCAATCCAATAGAGCATCTTTGGGATGTGGTGGAACGGGAGATTCGCATCAGGGATGTGCAGCCGACAAATCTGCGCCAACTGTGTGATGCCATCATGTCAATATGGTCCAAAATCTCTGAGGAATGCTTCCAGCACCTTGTTGAATCTCTGCCACGAAGAATTGAGGCAGTTCTGAAGGCAAAAGGGGGTCCAACCCGTTACTAGCATGGTGTACCTAATAAAGTGGCCAGTGAGTGTATATATATATATACTAGCTGAAGAGCCCGGGCATAGTAACTAACTGTGGTTAGTTATAGCAAATTATAATTATCCTCCATCCCATAGTCCCGTGCCCATATACCCATCATGCATGTCCACGATCCCATAGGCCCATGCCCATATACCCATCATACATATCCGCCATCCCATAGTCCCGTGCCCATATACCCGTCATACATATCCTCCATCCCATAGTCGAGTGCCCATATACCCATCACACATCCTCCATCCCATAGTCCCGTGCCCATATACCCATCATACATATCCTCCATCCAATAGTCCAGTGCCCTTATACCCATCACACATCCTCCATCCCATAGTCAACCATTATGACATCATAATGAGCGGCGGCAGGGCTTGCAACCTATGATGACATCACCGTCGCCATGGCAACCATTGTGACATCATAATGAGGGGCGGGGCTTGATACACACAATCTGCTTCCCCAGTATGCAAATAGGGGCATTATGACATTATAATGAGGGGGGGGGCTTGACACGCACACACTTTTTCCCCAGTATGTAGATAGTGGCAAAATTGCTTGGTGAATTGGAATGCGCGGGGTTAAAATTTCGCCTCACAACATATCTTAGGACGCTCTCGGGGTCCAGACGTGTAACTGTGCCAAATTTTGTGGCTGTAGCTGCAACGGTGCAGATGCCTATCCCGGACATACACACACACATACACACACATACACACATACATACACACATACATACACACTTTGAGCTTTATATATTAGATATATATATATATATATATATATATTGTGGTGTAGTGACCACTGTGTCTGCTAGGGGGCGCTGTGTGGATGGTCCAAGACAGGCGTATAAGCATTTCCAGTGTACTGATAGGAGTAGGATGCTGAATCGGGGCACCTCAGGTGGGTGGCCTTGAGATGAAGACTTGTGTATGTGTTGATCAGCAGTGATATTGCTGAGGTTCCATGTCAATGTCTTAGAGAAGTCTTCAGGTAGCTGGAGAGACGGGCGAGCTAAACACCTACAAATCCACCAAGGGGTGTGTCCCTTGGATACCCAATGTGTATGTTAGTTACCAGCTGATCGCTGGTCTCCCGCCTGTCACACGCAGCGATGCGTGCTGGCCAGCGGGAGATCAGCGACGAAAAAAAATGTCCAGAGGTTTCTTGCAGCGATCAGCGATACCGGCAGGGGGGCCGGTCGTTGATTGCTGTCACACACAGCGATCTCGCTGGTGAGATCGCTGTTGTGTCACAAAACTTGTGACTCAGCAGTGATCTCGTTAGGGAGATCGCTATGTGTGACGGGGCCCTTACTGTCACATTCTGCCCCCTCCTGTGTCTCACTGTCACATTCTGCCCCTCCTGTGTCTCACTGTCACATTCTGCCCTCTCCTGTGTCCTACTTTCACATTCTGCCCCTTCCTGTGTCTCACTGTCACATTCTGCCCCCATGTCTCGCATTCTGCCCCCTCCTGTGTCTCACTGTCACATACTGCCCCCATGTCTCGCATTCTGCCCCTCCTGTGTCTGACTGTCACATTCTGCCCCCTGCTGTGTCTTACTGTCACATTCTGCCCCCATGTCTGCATTCTGCCCCATCATATCTGCATTCTGCCCCATGTCTTGCATTCTGCCCCATCATGTCTGCATTCTGCCCCCATCATGTCTTGCATTCTGCCCTATCATGTCTTGCATTCTGCCCCATGTCTTGCATTCTGCCCCCATATCTGCATTCTGCCCCATGTCTTGCATTCTGCCCCATCATGTCTTGCATTCTGCCCCCATCATGTCCAGCATTCTGCCCTCATCATGTCCAGCATTCTGCCCCCATCATGTCCAGCATTCTGCCCCATCATGTCCAGCATTCTGCCCCCATCATGTCCAGCAATCTGCCCCTATGTCCAGCATTCTGCCCCATGTCTTGCATTCTGCCCCCATGTCTTGCATTTTGCCCCCATGTCCAGCATTCTTCCCCCATGTCCAGCATTCTGCCCCCATGTCCAGCATTCTGCCCCCATCATATCTGCATTTTGCCCCCATCATATCTGCATTCTGCCCCCATGTCTTGCATTCTGACCCCATTTCTCCATATTTGCCCCTTTGTGTCTCCAGTCCTTCCCCCGAGTCTCCATTCTGCCAGGGAAACATATTGCCCCTTTCAATAATAAAATAAAAACTTTTTTCTTACCTGGCCTTGCTCCTGCGTTGAAGTTGGAGCTGCAGCTGTGTGAGGCTGAGCTGAAAGGACCTGTGGTGACGTCATCATCATGTGATCAGGGGACGGGCTGATCAATGGTGAAGGCCTGTAGTAATGATGACGTCACCACAGGTCCTTCAGCTCTTCTGTAGCTTTGGATGTCGGCCGCTGTGGCGGCTCTGCTGATGTGTGCGCTGCAGGCCCGGCTGCAGCGCACACTTGGGGCCCGACCGGCGACCGCAGTGCACACTTGGGGCCCGCCTGGCGCCACATGACATGCAGCACTTGAGGCCCGATGACTGTAAGCACAGGAGCGGGGCCCCTGATCTGCGGGGCCCCCTTCTGTACTGTTGCTCATCGGGCCCATACAGCAGTAAGTGCTGTCATGCCCTGATGGCGGCCCTGATGATTGTAGTGCAAATGATGCTTATGATGTGGCAGATGTAAATAATGTCCTGGCTACTACACATGGACATCTTTCATGTCGTCCGCCCTCTGGTCTTAAAGTGCGGGATGTGTTTACTAATTATTTTGTTTCACTGGTGGGATCTATTCCGTGGCAAGAGAATACAGTGTCTATGTTATAATGTGTAGTTGTTATGTGTGTTCAAAAAAATGCTATGCATTTTTCAAATGTATGATGTTTTTTTCTAAAGATGTGCACAAAATTAACCTTTAACCATCATTTATATAGTGGAAACAAACAAACACACACATTGAATTAAGTCAGTTTACTAACATTATCTTTTGTCAAAAAACAACCATATTCACCTCATATGGCATTTATAGCCACTATTTCAGGCCCTCAAGCAAGTTGTACATAAAAAATTAATATTAAGAAAAATAAAAATAATAAAAGTAAAAAAAACTCTCACAAATTAATGTATGATTGTGGAGGAGATGGCGGACCAGCAGCCTGAGTGCTTTGGCTACTTTGTGGGGCTAATTGACTATGAGCCTAAGTGGTGGCTGAGGCTGCATGATGGAGCATGGAAGGTACTTGGTGAGGAGCATGGTGATTCTGAGCACTTTGATATGGAGGGACATAATCAAGGGTGTTGGCAGTGCCCATTTGTGGATACCCCCAGAATGTCCATGTCGACCATACCAATGTAGTAACCACTCTCCTACACTGGGTATGGTCAAGTGGCCATACTGGTGAGGTCCAGCTGTAGCCATATAATGGTCATGTTGTGGCCGGTGTTGAAATAGGCCTTCAGGGCCTGATCATAGTAAATATATATGTGTTTTTTGTGGCCCTCTATCCCACTCCTGGCCCGATTCTGCCGCTCTCTGCGGAAGTGGTCACGGCAGCTCCGCCACTATCTAGTGACATCACACACTGCAAAATAACCCAACAAATGTTTGACATTAGGATCACAGTGTAAGCAAAGTCAAATGTAGGTTACAGGCTAATGTAGCATGCTACTTGACAAGTGTAAATTGGCAAACAGGCAGGATAGCAAGCATAAAATCATACATGATGATGTTAGTTTCATTTGTTGCTTGATTTTAAAATAAACTTTTTTTTATATATTTTGGATAGTGCTTACTCATTTCATGCTGCACTTCAGGTGAACTTTCTTCATAGTTAGGAAATATACCCCTTAGCAGATACCCCTCCATGAGGCCTCCATGAGTACAATTGGCATAATGTGCATCACGTACATCCCAAATTTGTGGCCTCTCCTGTACCAGAACGATCAGAAGCTCTACATTAATTTGCCTGGCCATCTTGCTGTACTCCTTGGAAGCATGATGGTGGCTTGATCTAGAACTTTCCAGCCTAATTAGCATGCCAAAGCTTCCAGAATAATGGCTGAGGCAATTTCCTGTCACCTGGCCAATGCCTTCATATTTCTTGCAAGTCACACGCATGGTCCGTGTGTAATACGCTTTTTTCTCGCACCCATAGACTTGCATTGGCGATTCTCGACTGAGATATGCGGACAATTGCAGCATGTTGCAATTTCTCTCGCACGTATAAAATGGGCAAGAAAAAGAATGGATTATGCGAGCTGCCCCATAGATTAACATTAGGACGAGTGCTACGCGATTATTTTCACATAGCACTTGTCCATATTCTATGGTAGTGTGACTCCGACCTAAGAGTGAGTCTTGATGAACCAGATGGATGAATCAATAGCCGGCACAGACCTCCACTTTGACTAAGATGCCAACAAGATTGAGGTAGGGTACACACTTTCTCCAAGAAGTGGTTCAGGAAAAAGTCTGTATCGCTCAAAAAAACTGTAATTTTACTCAGAACAATGCTCCATCACATTCATCTAAACAAACCCCAGAACTTTGACTGACAGTTCTCAGTGCATCAGTACAGAGCCGGCTGTCAATCACAGTGCCGAGCATGCTTAGAGCTGCTCTTAGTGCGGTGAGTGTTGGCTGAAATGACAAAAGCAGTGCGAGCACACCTGTGTGACTGAAAGCCAGCCACTCTCAGAAGATATAAACTTTATTTTCTGCCACTAGTTACACTTTCAGTAAGGCAACCGGGCTCCTTCTTCATGCTATCAACCTGCACATTAACCCTATGTCTGCAGACTATTGGCATTTCCAAACCTGATGGATTCTCTTTAAGGAACAGCTTTGCTCCTGTAATTATTATAAAATTACTTTTTTCCATAAAATATACACTTTCTGTTGACAAATTAGTATGAAAACTCAATATTTTGTGTACTTAGATATGCTGTACATTGATCAGAGCAGCATCATCATAGGTACATGACAGACATGGTTGCATATGCTGTAGTGCATTGCTTTTATGAGACAATAGGTTTGTATATATAGCACCTGACAGACCTGTATGACTAGTTGCTAAGGAGCCGTATAGCCTCTACCTTCTATCGTATAAGCTCCATGTGCCCAGCCTTGTCATGTGCTTAGGACCTTTTAGTCTTAAAAGCAAAAAATGTTTCACTGACAGTGACTGGAGATTCCCAGTAATGTAACTGATATGGAAAGGAGAGAAAATATTATAACTTATTCAGATTTCATTATTTGTGTCTTATTCAGTTTTTAATATTTTAGTTTTGATTAATTTATACATAGTTTAATCTTTTAGCTGACAATTAAAATTTATTTAATTGAATTTTGAGCCATGAGCATGGTTATTTTAAAAGACATGAAGAAAAGCGGAAGAAAATTAATTATTTATTTGCAGCAGCAGGTACAGAAAGAAAGGTTCAGTTGTGTGACCTAAACCCTGGTTAAACCAATTGAACGTTTGGCTGCTCATTACTGCCTTTGCTCTTTTGTCTAAATTATGACCAAGCAATATAAACTCTATTAGCCACTGATGAATAATGTACTAACCATTCAAACTATTTTGTAAATGGACATTGATGTATTTGTATAATTAACTAGCAGTAGTCAATCATGCAACATGCCTATGCATTACTTAAGGCTATATGAATAATATGATGAACCGTGAAGCCTCATTTGTTTTAAGTGTATTAAAGCAATTGCTGTACTGTGGAAGTTTATTTTATTAAATAACTTAGAAGAACAGCATGGAACATCAATTATCAACATTTTTGTCCAGTCAAGGTAAGATTTGTAGGTGTTAAGTTAAGGCGACTTGATAAAAGTTGCCTTGAGTGGCTCAATCTGCTTGATTACACAGTGGTGCTTGAAAGATTGTGAACCGTTCATTTTAATCCATATACTGTAACTTCATAAGAATTAATAAACTATTATAAGCATTTAAAGTAGATCTAAATCAAACAAATTAGTCAAAAATATTAGCCTGTCATTTAATAAATTAGAAAATGATCGAATATCACATATCGGTGAGTGGTAAAAGTATGTGAACCTTTGCTGTTAGTATCTATAGGCATTTCGTGTGAACCCATTATGCAGCCTTAACCGCATCTAAAAATTTTTAGTAATTGTTGAATGCAAATTCCCTCTTCAGAAAGAGAAAGAGGACATGAACTCTATAGCGCCACCTGTTGGTAGTAGCGATCCTACAAGTCACAATCGTCCCTTTAACGATTCTTGCAATATGACTTAGGATAAAAGCCCAATCTGAATCTCAATTTGCAGACACGGTGTTTCAGGCTATTGGTCCTCATCAGTGCAAAGTATGAGAACTGATTTAGCTAGGTGAGAGGCTCTGGACTGAGGTCTAAGGGGTAAGGTTTCTACTTGGTACGTCACTCTCCACAAGGAGAAACCTTACCCCATAGACCTTAGTAATTGTTAGTCATCTACAGTATATCAGCTTGGAGGAATTTTAGCCCATTCCTTACTACAAAGAGCTTCAATCTCTTATGTTAGTGAATTGTCTCCCATAAACTACAAACTGCATGGCCTTCCACAACATTTTTATAGGACTATGATTGGGATTTTGCAAAATGACCTGTATGCTTTGGTCAATGTATTGATGAATGACCCAGGTTCCCTTAAACTTCAGCTAGATAGCATATGTTGCAATACTTTCCTTTTTTTATTTATGATGGTAAGATGTTCTGAGCCAGATGCTGTAAAAGAGGTCCTTGCCCAGAGGTTTGTGTATTATACTGCAGTGTTTTTCTTTCTCAAAACAAAATGCTGCTCATTTAAACTAATAAGCTGCCTTTTAAGCTCATCTGTCCACAAAATATTGATTCAGTATCTTTCTGCCTAGACAAGGTGATCTTTATCAAACTGTAGACTGGCAGTAATGTTCTATTAGGAGAACAGTGGCATTCTTCTTGCATTCCTGCCATACACATCATTATTGTTCATGGTCCTCCTCATGATGACCTCATGAACATTACCATTAGATAATATTAGAGAGACCTCTTTTTCTTAGAAAATATCCTTAGGTTCCTATGTGACATGACAAATTATTATATGCCTTGCACTTGGAATATGGCTAATTTTAGACAAAGTGGGGCCCTGAGTAAAAGTTTAAATTCTAGAATATTGCATCATCAAACATAAACAATTAAGTTGCACTTACATAAGCTGAGTGCATGCTGTGAAATGAGCCTGACTGACAATATACTAGTTTTTCAGTGCATGTTTACTGGCCTCTTTATACAGGCTGATGAACAGTGAAGGGCAAAGAATGATCACTAGTAGTGATAAGCGAGCATGCTTGCTACTACGCAGTACTTGCCCAAGCATCTCACTGCTCAAGATGCTCGGAGCTTGCCGAGTATTTTCGGTGTTGCTCAGCGGGAGCTCAGGTCCCCTCCCTGCATGTTTGATGTGCTTTATAGAGCCAATGAACATGCAGGGATTGTCTGCCACACACTGTAATGCCGCAGACATGTTGGTTGTGGCAATACAGTGATTGACTGGCCGCACAGAATTAACAGGTCTATACCAGACCTGGCACCTCCATGCTCTTCACAGTCTACTCCGAATCAGGCGGTGTAGGGAGTGGTGCTGCTGAGCTAGGGTGAGATTTGCTTGTTTATTAGTTAGTGTAGGTATAGCGCAAAATGTTATACACATATCCATTTCATCTAACAGTCCTTCTAAGGACTAATCCAGCTTCATAAGTATGAGTACTAGGCAGGCAGGCAGTGTATGTGGCAGACTACAGTGCATATAGCAAGAGGGTCCATTCCAGTTCTGTCTGCTGCTGCAGCTTTTTCAGATATTTCTAGACATGACCCCAGGTAATAGGGGCCATGAATATTTTTTTTGGATCATAATCCTGATGATTTGCTTAAAAAGCAAACCAGAGAATAAGAGAATAAAGTTTTTCTGCTCCATTGGCTTGTTGGCACTGCAGAATACAGCCAGGTCCTTTCCAATTTACAGCACTAGAAATCCCTCTATTTAAAACTGTGGTTTATCTGTCATATGGATCACATGTAAGTGTGCTCAAAATTCTGTCATCTCCTCAAAATTAGCGCCACCACTACTCTCCTCAGCCCACCCGCAATTTCCCCCATCACTAGCACCACATCCACTTCCTTCTGTTCCTAAATCTCCCATAAGGCCGCGCACCTTTCCATCAGTCTGCACATGTGCTGAGTACGGGGATTTTGCGCGTGGTCAGGACGGGGATCTCGCATGAGCTCAGGATGGGGATGGTGGCCGACTAAGGAGAGTGGTGGCACTATTGCCGAGATGGCACATGTGCGCACAGGTAGGACTGATATATTAGACCAGATCAGCATTGGAACGGGCAGAGGTGAGTAGTTTTTTTTATGTGGGACCATTATACAGTATTTAGCAACATATGGGGCTATTATACCGTATGCAGCATCATGTGTGGCCATTATACAGCATGGAGCATCATTTGGGGCCATTATACAGAAAGGAGCATCATATGGGGCTTTTATACAGGATGCAGCATCATGTGTGGCCATTATACAGTTAGGAGCATCATTTGGGGCCATTATACAGAATGGAGCATCATGTGGGACCATTATACAGTATGAAGCATCATGTGGAACCATTATACAGTGTGGAGCATCATGTGGGGCCATTATACAGTATGGAGCATCATTTGGGGCCATTATACAGAATGGAGCATCATGTGGGACCATTATGCAGTATGGAGCATCATGTGGGACCATTATACCATTTGGAGCATCATTTGGGGCCATTATACAGTATGGAGCATCATGTGG